>NC_082707.1:95825696-97174060 GCF_030144855.1 Hypanus sabinus | reverse complement strand
GGGAATGTGTGAGAGAGATAGAGAGTGTGTGTGTGTGAGAGAGAGAGAGGGAATGTGTGAGAGAGATAGAGAGTGTGTGTGAGAGAGAGAGAGAGAGAAAGCGCGAGAGAGATAGGGAGTGTGTGTGTGAGAGAGAGAGAAAGCGTGAGAGAGATAGAGTGGGTGTGTGTGAGAGAGAAAAACGTGAGAGATAGAGAGTGTGTGTGTGTGTGAGAGAGAGAGAGAAAGCATGAGAGATAGAGAGAGTGTGTGTGTGAGAGAGAGAAAGCGTGAGAGAGATGGAGAGTGTGTGTGTGAGAGAGAGAGTGTGTGTGTGAGAGAGAGAATGCGTGAGAGAGAGAGTGTGTGAGAGAGAGAGAGCGAAAGCGTAAGAGAGATAGATTGAGTGCGTGTGTGTGTGTGAGAGAGATAGAGAGTGTGTGTGAGAGAGAGAGTGTGTGTGAGAGAGAGGGAAAGAGTGAGAGAGATAGAGTGTGTGTGTGTGAGAGAGAGAAAGCGTGAGACAGATAGAGAGTGTGTGTATGAGAGAGAGAGAGAGAGGGAACGTGTGAGAGAGATAGTGAGTGTGTGTGTGTGTGTGTTGGAGAGGGAGAAAGCGTGAGAGAGATAGAGAGTGTGTGTGAAAGAGATAGTGTGTGTGTGAGAGAGAGAGGGAAAGCGTGAGAGAGATAGAGAGTGTGTGTGTGAGAGAGAGACAGAAAGCGTGAGAGAGATAGAGAGTGTGTGTGTGAGAGAGAGAGAAAGCGTGAGAGAGAGAGTGTGTGTGAGAGAGAGAGGGAAAGCGTAAGAGAGATAGATTGAGTGCGTGTGTGTGTGAGAGAGATAGAGAGTGTGTGTGTGAGAGAGAGAAAGCGTGAGAGAGATAGAGAGTGTGTGTATGAGAGAGAGAGAGGGAACGTGTGAGAGAGATAGAGAGAGTGCATGTGTGTGTTGGAGAGGGAGAAAGTATGAGAGTGATAGAGAGTATATGTGAAAGAGATAGTGTGTGTGTGAGAGAGAGAGGGAAAGGGTGAGAGAGATAGTGAGTGTGTGTGTGTGAGAGAGAGAGGGAAAGAGTGAGAGAGATAGAGAGTGTGTGTGTGAGAGAGAGAGAGGGAAAGCGTGAGAGAGATAGAGAGTGTTTGTGAAAGAGATAGAGTGTGTGTGTGAGAGAGATAGAGAATGTGTGTGCGAGAGAGAGAGAGAGAAAGCGTGAGAGGGATAGAGTGTGTTTGTGAGAGAGAAAAACGTGAGAGATAGAGAGTGTGTGTGTGTGAGAGAGAGAGAGAGAGAGAAAGCATGAGAGATAGAGAGAGTGTGTGTGTGGGAGAGAGTAAGCATGAGAGAGATAGAGAGTGTGTGTGCGAGAGAGAGAGAAAGCGTGAGAGAGAGTGCGTGTGTGTGTGAGAGAGAGAGGGAAAGCGTGAGAGAGATAGAGAGTGTGTGTGTGAGAGGGAGAGGGAGGAAAAGCGTGAGAGAGATGGAGAGTGTGTGTGTGAGAGAGAGAGAGTGTGTGTGAGAGAGATAGAGTGTGTGTGTGTGAGAGAGAGAAAGCGTGTGAGAGATAGAGAGTGTGTGTGAGGAAGAGAGAGGGAATGTGTGAGAGAGATAGAGAGTGTGTGTGTGTGAGAGAGAGAGAGAGAGAGAGAGAGAGAGAGAGAAAGCGTGAGAGAGATAGAGAGGGAAAGCATGTGAGAGATAGAGAGTGTGTGTGAGGAAGAGAGAGGGAGAGTGAAAGGGAAAGGGTGAGAGAGATAGAGAATGTGTGTTTGAGAGAGAGAGAGAAAGCATGAGAGAGATAGTGTGTGTGTGTGAGAGAGAGAGAGAAAACATGAGAGAGATAGAGAGGGAAAGCATGTGAGAGATAGAGAGTGTGTGTGTGAGAGGGAGAGGGAATGTGTGAGAGAGATAGAGTGTGTGTGAGTGTGAGAGAGGAAAAGCATGAGAGAGAGAGTGTGTGTGTGTGAGATTGTGTGTGTGAGGGAGAGAGGGAAAGCGTAAGAGAGATAGATTGAGTGCGTGTGTGTGTGAGAGAGATAGAGAGTGTGTGTGTGAGAGAGAGAAAGCGTGTGAGAGATAGAGAGTGTGTGAGAGAGAGAGAGAGAGAGAGAAAGAGTGAGAGAGATAGAGAGGGAAAGCATGTGAGAGATGGAGAGTGTGTGTGAGGAAGAGAGAGGGAATGTGTGAGAGAGATAGAGAGTGTGTCTGTGAGAGAGAGAGAGAGAGAGAGAGAGAGATAGAGAGGGAAAGCGTGTGAGAGATAGTGTGAGAGGGAGAGAGAGAGAGGGAATGTGTGAGAGAGATAGAGAGTGTGTGTGTGTGAGAGAGAGAGAGGGAATGTGTGAGAGAGATAGAGAGTGTGTGTGAGAGAGAGAGAGAGAGAAAGCGCGAGAGAGATAGGGAGTGTGTGTGTGAGAGAGAGAGAAAGCGTGAGAGAGATAGAGTGGGTGTGTGTGAGAGAGAAAAACGTGAGAGATAGAGAGTGTGTGTGTGTGTGAGAGAGAGAGAGAAAGCATGAGAGATAGAGAGAGTGTGTGTGTGAGAGAGAGAAAGCGTGAGAGAGATGGAGAGTGTGTGTGTGAGAGAGAGAGTGTGTGTGTGAGAGAGAGAATGCGTGAGAGAGAGAGTGTGTGAGAGAGAGAGAGCGAAAGCGTAAGAGAGATAGATTGAGTGCGTGTGTGTGTGTGAGAGAGATAGAGAGTGTGTGTGAGAGAGAGAGTGTGTGTGAGAGAGAGGGAAAGAGTGAGAGAGATAGTGTGTGTGTGAGAGAGAGAAAGCGTGAGACAGATAGAGAGTGTGTGTATGAGAGAGAGAGAGAGAGGGAACGTGTGAGAGAGATAGTGAGTGTGTGTGTGTGTGTGTTGGAGAGGGAGAAAGCGTGAGAGAGATAGAGAGTGTGTGTGAAAGAGATAGTGTGTGTGTGAGAGAGAGAGGGAAAGCGTGAGAGAGATAGAGAGTGTGTGTGAAAGAGATAGTGTGTGTGTGAGAGAGAGAGGGAAAGCGTGAGAGAGATAGAGAGTGTGTGTGTGAGAGAGAGACAGAAAGCGTGAGAGAGATAGAGAGTGTGTGTGTGAGAGAGAGAGAGAAAGCGTGAGAGAGAGAGTGTGTGTGAGAGAGAGAGGGAAAGCGTAAGAGAGATAGATTGAGTGCGTGTGTGTGTGAGAGAGATAGAGAGTGTGTGTGTGAGAGAGAGAAAGCGTGAGAGAGATAGAGAGTGTGTGTATGAGAGAGAGAGAGGGAACGTGTGAGAGAGATAGAGAGAGTGCGTGTTGGAGAGGGAGAAAGTATGAGAGTGATAGAGAGTATATGTGAAAGAGATAGTGTGTGTGTGAGAGAGAGAGGGAAAGGGGTGAGAGAGATAGTGAGTGTGTGTGTGTGAGAGAGAGAGGGAAAGAGTGAGAGAGATAGAGAGTGTGTGTGTGAGAGAGAGAGAGGGAAAGCGTCAGAGAGATAGAGAGTGTTTGTGAAAGAGATAGAGTGTGTGTGTGAGAGAGATAGAGAATGTGTGTGCGAGAGAGAGAGAGAGAAAGCGTGAGAGGGATAGAGTGTGTTTGTGAGAGAGAAAAACGTGAGAGATAGAGAGTGTGTGTGTGTGAGAGAGAGGAGAGAGAGAAAGCATGAGAGATAGAGAGAGTGTGTGTGTGGGAGAGAGTAAGCATGAGAGAGATAGAGAGTGTGTGTGCGAGAGAGAGAGAAAGCGTGAGAGAGAGTGCGTGTGTGTGTGAGAGAGAGAGGGAAAGCGTGAGAGAGATAGAGAGTGTGTGTGTGAGAGGGAGAGGGAGGAAAAGCGTGAGAGAGATGGAGAGTGTGTGTGTGAGAGAGAGAGAGTGTGTGTGAGAGAGATAGAGTGTGTGTGTGTGAGAGAGAGAAAGCGTGTGAGAGATAGAGAGTGTGTGTGAGGAAGAGAGAGGGAATGTGTGAGAGAGATAGAGAGTGTGTGTGTGTGAGAGAGAGAGAGAGAGAGAGAGAGAGAGAGAGAAAGCGTGAGAGAGATAGAGAGGGAAAGCATGTGAGAGATAGAGAGTGTGTGTGAGGAAGAGAGAGGGAGAGTGAAAGGGAAAGGGTGAGAGAGATAGAGAATGTGTGTTTGAGAGAGAGAGAGAAAGCATGAGAGAGATAGTGTGTGTGTGTGAGAGAGAGAGAGAAAACATGAGAGAGATAGAGAGGGAAAGCATGTGAGAGATAGAGAGTGTGTGTGTGAGAGGGAGAGGGAATGTGTGAGAGAGATAGAGTGTGTGTGAGTGTGAGAGAGGAAAAGCATGAGAGAGAGAGTGTGTGTGTGTGAGATTGTGTGTGTGAGGGAGAGAGGGAAAGCGTAAGAGAGATAGATTGAGTGCGTGTGTGTGTGAGAGAGATAGAGAGTGTGTGTGTGAGAGAGAGAAAGCGTGAGAGAGAGAGAGAGAGGGAACGTGTGAGAGAGATAGAGAGAGTGCATGTGTGTGTTGGAGAGGGAGAAAGTATGAGAGAGATAGAGAGTATATGTGAAAGAGATAGTGTGTGTGTGAGAGAGAGTGGGAAAGGGTGAGAGAGATAGAGAGTGTGTGTGTGTGGGAGAGAAAGGGAAAGGGTGAGAGAGATAGAGAATGTCTGTTTGAGAGAGAGAGAGAAAGCATGAGAGAGATAGTGTGTGTGTGAGAGAGAGATAGAGAAAAAGCGTGAGAGAGATAGTGTGTGTGTGTGAGAGAGAGAGAGAGAGAGAAAACATGAGAGAGATAGAGAGGGAAAGCATGTGAGAGATAGAGAGTGTGTGTGTGAGAGGGAGAGGGAATGTGTGAGAGAGATAGAGTGTGTGTGAGTGTGAGAGAGGAAAAGCATGAGAGAGAGAGTGTGTGTGTGTGAGAGAGATTGTGTGTGTGAGGGAGAGAGGGAAAGCGTAAGAGAGATAGATTGAGTGCGTGTGTGTGTGAGAGAGATAGAGAGTGTGTGTGTGAGAGAGGGAAATCGTGAGAGAGAGAAAGAGCGAAAGGGATAGAGTGTGTGTGTGAGATAGAGAGGGAAAGCATGAGAGAGATAGAGAGTGTTTGTATGAGAGAGAGAGAGGGAATGTGTGAGAGAGAGAGAGAGTTCATGTGTGTGTGGGAGAGAGAGAGAAAGCGTGACAGGGATAGATTGAGTGCGTGTGTGCGTGTGAGAGAGAGATAGAGAGTGTGTGAGAGAGAGAGAAAGTGTGAGAGAGATAGAGAGAGTGTGTGAAAGAGATAGAGAGTGTGTGTGTGAGAGAGAGAAAGGGAAAGGGTGAGAGAGATAGAGAGTGTGTGTGAGGAAGAGAGAGGGAATGTGTGAGAGAGACAGAGAGTGTGTGTGTGAGAGAGAGAGTAAAGAAGAGAGAGAAAGAGTGAGAGAGATAGAGAGGGAAAGCATGTGAGAGATAGAGAGTGTGTGTGAGGAAGAGAGAGGGAATGTGTGAAAGAGATAGGGAGTGTGTCTGTCTGAGAGAGAGAGAGTGAAAGTGTGAGAGAGATAGAGAGTGTGTCTGTGTGAGAGAGAGAGAGTGAAAGTGTGAGAGAGATAGAGAGGGAAAGCGTGTGAGAGATAGAGTGTGTGAGAGGGAGAGAGAGAGAGGGAATGTGTGAGACAGATAGAGAGTGTGTGTGTGAGAGAGAGGGAAAGCATGAGAGAGAGAGTGTGTGTGTGAGAGAGAGAGAGAGAGAAAGCATGAGAGGGAGAGAGTGTGTGTTTGAGATAGAGCGGGAAAGAGAGAGAGAGGGAATGTGTGAGACAGATAGAGAGAGTTCATGTGTGTGTGGGAGAGAGAGAAAGCGTGAGAGAGATAGATTGAGTGCGTGTGTGTGTGTGAGAGAGAGATAGAGAGTTTGTGAGGGAGAGAGAGACAGAAAGCGTGAGAGAGATAGAGAGTGTGTGTGTGAGAGAGAGAGAAAGCGTGAGAGAGAGAGTGTGTGTGAGAGAGAGAGGGAAAGCGTAAGAGAGATAGATTGAGTGCGTGTGTGTGTGAGAGAGATAGAGAGTGTGTGTGTGAGAGAGAGACAGAAAGCGTGAGAGAGATAGAGAGTGTGTGTGTGAGAGAGAGAGAAAGCGTGAGAGAGAGAGTGTGTGTGAGAGAGAGAGGGAAAGCGTAAGAGAGATAGATTGAGTGCGTGTGTGTGTGAGAGAGATAGAGAGTGTGTGTGTGAGAGAGAGAAAGCGTGAGAGAGATAGAGAGTGTGTGTATGAGAGAGAGAGAGGGAACGTGTGAGAGAGATAGAGAGAGTGCATGTGTGTGTTGGAGAGGGAGAAAGTATGAGAGTGATAGAGAGTATATGTGAAAGAGATAGTGTGTGTGTGAGAGAGAGAGGGAAAGGGTGAGAGAGATAGAGAGTGTGTGTGTGTGAGAGAGAGAGGGAAAGCGTGAGAGAGATAGAGAGTGTGTGTGTGTGGGAGAGAAAGGGAAAGGGTGAGAGAGATAGAGAATGTGTGTTTGAGAGAGAGAGAGAAAGCATGAGAGAGATAGTGTGTGTGTGAGAGAGAGATAGAGAAAAAGCGTGAGAGAGATAGTGTGTGTGTGTGAGAGAGAGAGAGAGAGAAAACATGAGAGAGTTAGAGAGGGAAAGCATGTGAGAGATAGAGAGTGTGTGTGTGAGAGGGAGAGGGAATGTGTGAGAGAGATAGAGTGTGTGTGAGTGTGAGAGAGGAAAAGCATGAGAGAGAGAGAGTGTGTGTGTGTGAGAGAGATTGTGTGTGTGAGGGAGAGAGGGAAATCGTGAGAGAGAGAAAGAGCGAAAGGGATAGAGTGTGTGTGAGATAGAGAGGGAAAGCATGAGAGAGATAGAGAGTGTTTGTATGAGAGAGAGAGAGAGGGAATGTGTGAGAGAGAGAGTTCATGTGTGTGTGGGAGAGAGAGAGAAAGCGTGACAGGGATAGATTGAGTGCGTGTGTGCGTGTGAGAGAGAGATAGAGAGTGTGTGAGAGAGAGAGAAAGTGTGAGAGAGAGAGAGAGAGAGAGTGTGAGAGAGATAGAGAGGGAAAGCGTGTGAGAGATAGAGTGTGTGAGAGAGAGAGAGAGAGGGAATGTGTGAGAGAGATAGAGAGTGTGTGTGTGTGAGAGAGGAAAAGCATGAGAGAGAGAGTGTGTGTGAGTGATAGAGAATGTGTGTGAGAGAGAGAGAGAAAGCGTGAGAGAGATAGAGAGGGAAAGCATGTGAGAGATAGAGAGTGTGTGTGTGAGAGAGAGAGAGAGAAAGAGTGAGAGAGATAGAGAGGGAAAGCATGTGAGAGATAGAGAGTGTGTGTGAGGAAGAGAGAGGGAATGTGTGAGAGAGATAGAGAGTGTGTCTGTGAGAGAGAGAGAGAAAGTGTGAGAGAGATAGAGAGGGAAAGCGTGTGAGAGATAGAGTGTGTGTGAGAGAGAGAGAGAGAGGGAATGTGTGAGAGAGATAGAGAGTGTGTGTGTGAGAGAGGAAAAGCATGAGAGAGAGAGTGTGTGAGTGTGAGAGAGATTGTGTATGTGAGGGAGAGAGGGAAAGCGTGAGAGAGATAGAGAGTGTGTGTGTGTGAGAGAGAGATAGAGAGTGTGTGAGAGAGAGTGTGAGTGTGAGAGAGAGATAGAGAGTGTGTGAGAGAGAGTGTGTGTGTGAGAGAGAGGGAAAGAGTGAGAGAGATAGAGTGTGTGTGTGAGAGAGAGAGAAGCTTGAGAGAGATAGAGAGTGTGTGTGAAAGAGAGAGAGGGAAAGTGTGAGAGTGATAGAGAGTGTGTGTGTGTGTGTGAGAGAGAGAGAGGGAAAGCATGAGAAAGATAGAGAGTGTGTGTGTGTGTGAGAGAGAGAGAAAGCGTGAGAGAGATAGAGAGTGTGTGTGAAAGAGATAGAGATTGTGTGTGAGAGAGAGAGAGTGAAAGCGCGAGAGAGATAGGGAGTGTGTGTGTGGGAGAGATAGAGAGTGTGTCTGTGAGAGAGAGAGAGAGAGAAAGTGTGAGAGAGATAGAGAGGGAAAGCATGTGAGAGATAGAGTGTGTGAGAGAGAGAGAGAGGGAATGTGTGAGAGAGATAGAGAGTGTGTGTGAGAGAGAGGAAAAAGCATGAGAGAGAGAGTGTGTGTGAGAGATAGAGAATGTGTGTGAGAGAGAGAGAGAGAAAGCATGAGAGAGATAGAGAGGGAAAGCGTGTGAGAGATAGAGAGTGTGTGTGTGAGAGAGAGAGAGAGAAAGTGAGAGAGATAGAGAGGGAAAGCATGTGAGAGATAGAGAGTGTGTGTGAGGAAGAGAGAGGGAATGTGTGAGAGAGATAGAGAGTGGGTCTGTGAGAGAGAGAGAGAAAGTGTGAGAGAGATAGAGAGGGAAAGCGTGTGAGAGATAGAGTGTGTGAGAGAGAGAGAGAGAGAGAGGGAATGTGTGAGAGAGATAGAGAGTGTGTGTGTAAGAGAGGGAAAGCATGAGAGAGAGTGTGTGTGTGTGTGTGAGAGAGAGAGAGAGAGAGAGAAAGCGTGAGAGGGATAGAGTGTGTGTGTGAGATAGAGCGGGAAAGAGAGAGCGTGGGAATGTGTGAGAGATAGAGAGAGTTCATGTGTGTGTGGGAGAGAGAGAGAGAAAGCATGAGAGGGATAGATTGAGTGTGTGTGTGTGTGTGTGTGTGTGTGTGTGAGAGAGAGATAGAGAGTGTGTGAGAGAGAGTGTGTGTGTGAGAGAGAGATAGAGAGTGTGTGAGAGAGAGTGTGTGTGAGAGAGAGAGGGAAAGAGTGAGAGAGATAGAGTGTGTGTGTGAGAGAGAGAGAAGCTTGAGAGAGATAGAGAGTGTGTGTGAAAGAGAGAGAGGGAAAGTGTGAGAGTGATAGAGAGTGTGTGTGTGTGTGAGAGAGAGAGAGAGAGGGAAAGCATGAGAAAGATAGAGAGTGTGTGTGTGTGTGAGAGAGAGAGAAAGCATGAGAGAGATAGAGAGTGTGGTGTGAAAGAGATAGAGATTGTGTGTGAGAGAGAGATAGAGAATGTGTGTGCGAGAGAGAGAGAGAAAGCGTGAGAGAGAGTGCGTGTGTGTGTGAGAGAGAGGGAAAGCGTGAGAGAGATAGAGAGAGTGTGTGAAAGAGATAGAGAGTGTGTGTGCGAGAGAGAGAAAGGGATAGGGTGAGAGAGATAGAGAATGTGTGTGTGAGAGAGAGAGAGAAAGCATGAGAGAGATAGTGTGTGTGAGAGAGAGAGAGAGAGAGAGAGAAAAAGCGTGAGAGAGATAGACTGTGTGTGCGTGTGTGAGAGAGAGAGAGAGAATGCGTGAGAGAGATAGACAGGGAAAGCGTGTGAGAGATAGAGAGTGTGTGTGAGAGAGAGAGAGGGAATGTGTGAGAGAGATAGAGAGTGTGTGTGTGTGAGAGAGAGGGAGAGAGAGAGAAAGAGTGAGAGAGATAGAGAGGGAAAGCATGTGAGAGATAGAGAGTGTGTGTGAGGAAGAGAGAGGGAATGTGTGAGAGAGATAGAGAGTGTGTGTGTGAGAGAGAGAGAGAGAGAGAGAAAGAGTGAGAGAGATAGAGAGGGAAAGCATGTGAGAGATAGAGAGTGTGTGTGAGGAAGAGAGAGGGAATGTGTGAGAGAGATAGAGAGTGTGTCTGTGTGAGAGAGAGAGTGAAAGTGTGAGAGAGATAGAGAGTGTGTCTGTGTGAGAGAGAGAGAGTGAAAGTGTGAGAGAGATAGAGAGGGAAAGCGTGTGAGAGATAGAGTGTGTGAGAGGGAGAGAGAGAGAGGGAATGTGTGAGACAGATAGAGAGTGTGTGTGTGTGAGAAAGGGAAAGCATGAGAGAGAGAGTGTGTGTGTGAGAGAGAGAGAGAGAGAAAGCATGAGAGGGAGAGAGTGTGTGTGAGAGAGAGAGATAGAGAGTGTGTGAGAGAGAGTGTGTGTGTGAGAGAGAGGGAAAGAGTGAGAGAGATAGAGTGTGTGTGTGAGCGAGAGAGAAGCTTGAGAGAGATAGAGAGTGTGTGTGAAAGAGAGAGAGGGAAAGTGTGAGAGTGATAGAGAGTGTGTGTGTGTGTGAGAGAGAGAGTGAGGGAAGGCGTGAGAAAGATAGAGAGTGTGTGTGTGTGAGAGAGAGAAAGCGTGAGAGAGATAGAGAGTGTGTGTGAAAGAGATAGAGATTGTGTGTGAGAGAGAGAGAGAGTGAAAGCGTGAGAGAGATAGGGAGTGTGTGTGTGAGAGAGAGAGAGAGAAAGAGTGAGAGAGATAGAGAGGGAAAGCATGTGAGAGATAGAGAGTGTGTGTTAGGAAGAGAGAGGGAATGTGTGGGAGAGATAGAGAGTGTGTCTGTGAGAGAGAGAGAGAGAGAGAAAGTGTGAGAGAGATAGAGAGGGAAAGCGTGTGAGAGATAGAGTGTGTGAGAGAGAGAGAGAGGGAATGTGTGAGAGAGATAGAGAGTGTGTGTGTGAGAGAGGAAAAGCATGAGAGAGAGAGTGTGTGTGAGAGATAGAGAATGTGTGTGAGAGAGAGAGAGAGAAAGTGTGAGAGAGATAGAGAGGGAAAGCGTGTGAGAGATAGAGAGTGTGTGTGTGAGAGAGAGAGAGAAAGTGAGAGAGATAGAGAGGGAAAGCATGTGAGAGATAGAGAGTGTGTGTGAGGAAGAGAGAGGGAATGTGTGAGAGAGATAGAGAGTGTGTCTGTGAGAGAGAGAGAGAAAGTGTGAGAGAGATAGAGAGGGAAAGCGTGTGAGAGATAGTGTGTGAGAGAGAGAGGGAATGTGTGAGAGAGATAGAGAGTGTGTGTGTGAGAGAGGAAAAGCATGAGAGAGAGAGTGTGTGTGTGTGAGAGAGATTGTGTATGTGAGGGAGAGAGGGAAAGCGTGAGAGAGATAGAGAGTGTGTGTGTGTGTGTGAGAGAGAGAGAGAGAGAGAGAGAAAGTGTGAGAGAGATAGAGAGGGAATGTGTGAGAGAGATAGAGAGAGTTCATGTGTGTGTGGGAGAGAGAGAGAAAGCATGAGAGGGATAGATTGAGTGTGTGTGTGTGTGTGTGTGAGAGAGAGATAGAGAGTGTGTGAGAGAGTGTGTGTGAGAGAGAGATAGAGAGTGTGTGAGAGAGAGTGTGTGTGTGAGAGAGAGGGAAAGAGTGAGAGAGATAGAGTGTGTGGTGAGAGAGAGAGAAGCTTGAGAGAGATAGAGAGTGTGTGTGAAAGAGAGAGAGGGAAAGTGTGAGAGTGATAGAGAGTGTGTGTGTGTATGAGAGAGAGAGAGGGAAAGCATGAGAAAGATAGAGAGTGTGTGTGTGTGTGAGAGAGAGAGAAAGCGTGAGAGAGATAGAGAGTGTGTGTGAAAGAGATAGAGATTGTGTGTGAGAGAGAGAGAGAGTGAAAGCGCGAGAGAGATAGGGAGTGTGTGTGAGAGAGAGAGAGAAAGCGTGAGAGAGATAGAGTGGGTGTGTGAGAGAGAGAAAAACGTGAGAGATAGAGAGTGTGTGTGTGTGAGAGAGAGAGAAAGCATGAGAGATAGAGAGAGTGTGTGTGTGAGAGAGAGAAAGCGTGAGAGATAGAGAGTGTGTGTGAGAGAGAGAGAGAGAGAAAGTGTGAGAGAGATAGAGAGGGAAAGCGTGTGAGAGATAGAGAGTGTGTGTGTGAGAGAGAGAGAGAGAAAGTGAGAGAGATAGAGAGGGAAAGCATGTGAGAGACAGAGAGTGTGTGTGAGGAAGAGAGAGGGAATGTGTGAGAGAGATAGAGAGTGTGTCTGTGAGAGAGAGAGAGAGAGAGAGAGAGAGTGTGAGAGAGATAGAGAGGGAAAGCGTGTGAGAGATAGAGTGTGTGACGAGAGAGAGAGAGGGAATGTGTGAGAGAGATAGAGAGTGTGTGTGAGAGAGGAAAAGCATGAGAGAGAGAGTGTGTGTGAGTGATAGAGAATGTGTGTGAGAGAGAGAGAGAAAGCGTGAGAGAGATAGAGAGGGAAAGCATGTGAGAGATAGAGAGTGTGTGTGTGAGAGAGAGAGAGAAAGAGTGAGAGAGATAGAGAGGGAAAGCATGTGAGAGATAGAGAGTGTGTGTGAGGAAGAGAGAGGGAATGTGTGAGAGAGATAGAGAGTGTGTCTGTGAGAGAGAGAGAGAAAGTGTGAGAGAGATAGAGAGGGAAAGCGTGTGAGAGATAGAGTGTGTGTGAGAGAGAGAGAGAGAGAGGGAATGTGTGAGAGAGATAGAGAGTGTGTGTGTGAGAGAGGAAAAGCATGAGAGGAGAGAGTGTGGTGATTGTGAGAGAGATTGTGTATGTGAGGGAGAGAGGGAAAGCGTGAGAGAGATAGAGAGTGTGTGTGTGTGAGAGAGAGAGAGAGAAAGCGTGAGAGGGATAGAGTGTGTGTGTGAGATAGAGCGGGAAAGAGAGAGAGTGGGAATGTGTGAGAGAGATAGAGAGAGTTCATGTGTGTGTGGGAGAGAGAGAGAAAGCATGAGAGGGATAGATTGAGTGCGTGTGTGTGTGTGTGAGAAAGTGATAGAGAGTGTGTGAGAGAGAGTGTGTGTGTGAGAGAGAGGGAAAGAGTGAGAGAGATAGAGTGTGTGTGTGAGAGAGAGAGAAGCTTGAGAGAGATAGAGAGTGTGTGTGAAAGAGAGAGAGGGAAAGTGTGAGAGTGATAGAGAGTGTGTGTGTGTGAGAGAGAGAGAGAGGGAAAGCATGAGAAAGATAGAGAGTGTGTGTGTGTGTGAGAGAGAGTGAAAGCGCGAGAGAGATAGGGAGTGTGGTGTGTGAGAGAGAGAGAGAGAAAGAGTGAGAGAGATAGAGAGGGAAAGCATGTGAGAGATAGAGAGTGTGTGTGAGGAAGAGAGAGGGAATGTGTGGGAGAGATAGAGAGTGTGTCTGTGAGAGAGAGAGAGAGAGAAAGTGTGAGAGAGATAGAGAGGGAAAGCATGTGAGAGATAGAGTGTGTGTGAGAGAGAGAGAGGGAATGTGTGAGAGAGATAGAGAGTGTGTGTGAGAGAGAGGAAAAGCATGAGAGAGAGAGTGTGTGTGAGAGATAGAGAATGTGTGTGAGAGAGAGAGAGAGAAGCATGAGAGAGATAGAGAGGGAAAGCGTGTGAGAGATAGAGAGTGTGTGTGTGAGAGAGAGAGAGAGAAAGTGAGAGAGATAGAGAGGGAAAGCATGTGAGAGAGAGTGTGTGTGTGTGAGAGAGATTGTGTATGTGAGGGAGAGAGGGAAAGCGTGAGAGAGATAGAGAGTGTGTGTGTGTGTGAGAGAGAGAGAGAAAGCGTGAGAGGGATAGAGTGTGTGCGTGAGATAGAGCGGGAAAGAGAGAGAGTGGGAATGTGTGAGAGAGATAGAGAGAGTTCATGTGTGTGTGGGAGAGAGAGAGAGAAAGCATGAGAGGGATAGATTGAGTGTGTGTGTGTGTGTGTGTGTGTGTGTGAGAGAGAGATAGAGAGTGTGTGAGAGAGAGTGTGTGTGTGAGAGAGAGATAGAGAGTGTGTGAGAGAGAGTGTGTGTGAGAGAGAGAGGGAAAGAGTGAGAGAGATAGAGTGTGTGTGTGAGAGAGAGAGAAGCTTGAGAGAGATAGAGAGTGTGTGTGAAAGAGAGAGAGGGAAAGTGTGAGAGTGATAGAGAGTGTGTGTGTGTGTGTGAGAGAGAGAGAGAGGGAAAGCATGAGAAAGATAGAGAGTGTGTGTGTGTGAGAGAGAGAGAAAGCATGAGAGAGATAGAGAGTGTGTGTGAAAGAGATAGAGATTGTGTGTGAGAGAGAGATAGAGAATGTGTGTGCGAGAGAGAGAGAGAAAGCGTGAGAGAGAGTGCGTGTGTGTGTGAGAGAGAGGGAAAGCGTGAGAGAGATAGACTGTGTGTGCGTGTGTGAGAGAGAGAGAGAGAAAGCGTGAGAGAGATAGACAGGGAAAGCGTGTGAGAGATAGAGAGTGTGTGTGAGAGAGAGAGAGGGAATGTGTGAGAGAGATAGAGAGTGTGTGTGTGTGAGAGAGAGGGAGAGAGAGAGAAAGTGAGAGAGATAGAGAGGGAAAGCATGTGAGAGATAGAGAGTGTGTGTGAGGAAGAGAGAGGGAATGTGTGAGAGAGATAGAGAGTGTGTGTGTGAGAGAGAGAGAGAGAGAGAGAGAGAAAGAGTGAGAGAGATAGAGAGGGAAAGCATGTGAGAGATAGAGAGTGTGTGTGAGGAAGAGAGAGGGAATGTGTGAGAGAGATAGAGAGTGTGTCTGTGTGAGAGAGAGAGTGAAAGTGTGAGAGAGATAGAGAGTGTGTCTGTGTGAGAGAGAGAGAGTGAAAGTGTGAGAGAGATAGAGAGGGAAAGCGTGTGAGAGATAGAGTGTGTGAGAGGGAGAGAGAGAGAGGGAATGTGTGAGACAGATAGAGAGTGTGTGTGTGTGAGAAAGGGAAAGCATGAGAGAGAGAGTGTGTGTGTGAGAGAGAGAGAGAGAGAGTGTGTGAGAGAGAGTGTGTGTGTGAGAGAGAGGGAAAGAGTGAGAGAGATAGAGTGTGTGTGTGAGCGAGAGAGAAGCTTGAGAGAGATAGAGAGTGTGTGTGAAAGAGAGAGAGGGAAAGTGTGAGAGTGATAGAGAGTGTGTGTGTGTGTGAGAGAGAGAGAGTGAGGGAAAGCGTGAGAAAGATAGAGAGTGTGTGTGTGTGAGAGAGAGAAAGCGTGAGAGAGATAGAGAGTGTGTGTGAAAGAGATAGAGATTGTGTGTGAGAGAGAGAGAGAGTGAAAGCGCGAGAGAGATAGGGAGTGTGTGTGTGAGAGAGAGAGAGAGAAAGAGTGAGAGAGATAGAGAGGGAAAGCATGTGAGAGATAGAGAGTGTGTGTGAGGAAGAGAGAGGGAATGTGTGGGAGAGATAGAGAGTGTGTCTGTGAGAGAGGAAAAGCATGAGAGAGAGAGTGTGTGTGAGAGATAGAGAATGTGTGTGAGAGAGAGAGAGAGAAAGTGTGAGAGAGATAGAGAGGGAAAGCGTGTGAGAGATAGAGTGTGTGAGAGAGAGAGGGAATGTGTGAGAGAGATAGAGAGTGTGTGTGTGAGAGAGGAAAAGCATGAGAGAGAGAGTGTGTGTGTGTGAGAGAGATTGTGTATGTGAGGGAGAGAGGGAAAGCGTGAGAGAGATAGAGAGTGTGTGTGTGTGTGAGAGAGAGAGAGAGAGAGAGAAAGTGTGAGAGAGATAGAGAGGGGAAAGCGTGTGAGAGATAGAGTGTGTGTGAGAGAGAGAGAGAGGGAATGTGTGAGAGAGATAGAGAGAGTTCATGTGTGTGTGGGAGAGAGAGAGAAAGCATGAGAGGGATAGATTGAGTGCGTGTGTGTGTGTGTGAGAGAGAGATAGAGAGTGTGTGAGAGAGAGTGTGTGTGAGAGAGAGATAGAGAGTGTGTGAGAGAGAGTGTGTGTGTGAGAGAGAGGGAAAGAGTGAGAGAGATAGAGTGTGTGTGTGAGAGAGAGAGAAGCTTGAGAGAGATAGAGAGTGTGTGTGAAAGAGAGAGAGGGAAAGTGTGAGAGTGATAGAGAGTGTGTGTGTGTATGAGAGAGAGAGAGGGAAAGCATGAGAAAGATAGAGAGTGTGTGTGTGTGTGAGAGAGAGAGAAAGCGTGAGAGAGATAGAGAGTGTGTGTGAAAGAGATAGAGATTGTGTGTGAGAGAGAGAGAGAGTGAAAGCGCGAGAGAGATAGGGAGTGTGTGTGTGTGAGAGAGAGAGAGAAAGCGTGAGAGAGATAGAGTGGGTGTGTGAGAGAGAGAAAAACGTGAGAGATAGAGAGTGTGTGTGTGTGAGAGAGAGAGAAAGCATGAGAGATAGAGAGAGTGTGTGTGTGAGAGAGAGAAAGCGTGAGAGAGATAGAGAGTGTGTGTGAAAGAGAGAGAGGGGAAGAGTGAGAGAGATAGAGTGTGTCAGAGAGAAAAAGAGAAAAAGCGTGAGAGAGATAGAGAGTGTTTGTGAAAGAGATAGAGAGTGTGTGTGTGAGAGAGATAGAGAATGTGTGTGCGAGAGAGAGAGAGAGAAAGCGTGAGAGAGAGTGCGTGTGTGTGTGAGAGAGAGGGAAAGCGTGAGAGAGATAGAGAGAATGTGTGAAAGAGATAGAGAGTGTGTGTGCGAGAGAGAGAAAGGGATAGGGTGAGAGAGATAGAGAATGTGTGTGTGAGAGAGAGAGAGAAAGCATGAGAGAGATAGTGTGTGTGAGAGAGAGAGAGAGAGAGAAAAAGCGTGAGAGAGATAGACTGTGTGTGTGTGTGTGAGAGAGAGAGAGAGAAAGCGTGAGAGAGATAGACAGGGAAAGCGTGTGAGAGATAGAGAGTGTGGTGTGAGAGAGAGAGAGGGAATGTGTGAGAGAGATAGAGAGTGTGTGTGTGTGAGAGAGAGGGAGAGAGAGAGAAAGAGTGAGAGAGATAGAGAGGGAAAGCATGTGAGAGATAGAGAGTGTGTGTGAGGAAGAGAGAGGGAATGTGTGAGAGAGATAGAGAATGTGTGTGTGAGAGAGAGAGAGAGAGAGAAAGAGTGAGAGAGATAGAGAGGGAAAGCATGTGAGAGATAGAGAGTGTGTGTGAGGAAGAGAGAGGGAATGTGTGAGAGAGAGAGAGAGTGTGTCTGTGTGAGAGAGAGAGTGAAAGTGTGAGAGAGATAGAGAGTGTGTCTGTGTGAGAGAGAGAGAGTGAAAGTGTGAGAGAGATAGAGAGGGAAAGCGTGTGAGAGAAAGAGTGTGTGAGAGGGAGAGAGAGAGAGGGAATGTGTGAGACAGATGGAGAGTGTGTGTGTGTGAGAGAGTGAAAGCATGAGAGAGAGAGTGTGTGTGTGAGAGAGAGAGAGAGAGAGAAAGCATGAGAGGGAGAGAGTGTGTGTGTGAGATAGAGCGGGAAAGAGAGAGAGAGGGAATGTGTGTGAGAGATAGAGAGAGTTCATGTGTGTGTGGGAGAGAGAGAAAGCATGAGAGAGATAGAGAGTGTGTGTGAAAGAGAGAGAGGGAAAGTGTGAGAGAGATAGAGAGGGTGTGTGTGAGAGAGAGAGAGAAAGCGCAAGAGATAGGGAGTGTGTGTGAGAGAGAGAGAGAAAGCGTGAGAGAGATAGAGTGGGTGTGCGAGAGAGAAAAATGTGAGAGATAGAGAGTGTGTGTGTGTGAGAGAGAGAGAGAAAGCATGAGAGATAGAGAGAGTGTGTGTGTGAGAGAGAGAAAGCGTGAGAGAGATAGAGAGTGTGTGTGAAAGAGAGAGAGGGGAAGAGTGAGAGAGATAGAGAATGTGTGTGCGAGAGAGAGAGAGAAAGCGTGAGAGAGCGTGCGTGTGTGTGTGAGAGAGAGAGGGAAAGCGAGAGAGAGATAGAGAGTGTGTGTGTGAGAGGGAGAGAGTGTGTGTGAGAGAGAGAGTGTGTGTGAGAAGAGAGAGAGAGGGAATGTGTGAGAGAGATAGAGAGTGTGTGTGTGTGAGAGAGAGAGAGAGAAAGAGTGAGAGATAGAGAGGGAAAGCATGTGAGAGATAGAGAGTGTGTGTGAGGAAGAGAGAGGGAATGTGGAGAGATAGAGAGTGTGTCTGTGAGAGAGAGAGAGAGAGAGAGAGAGAGAGAGAGAGAGAGAGAGAGAGAGGAGAGAGAGAGAGAGAGAAAGAGTGGGAGAGATAGAGAGGGAAAGCATGTGAGAGATAGAGAGTGTGTGTGAGGAAGAGAGAGGGATTGTGTGTGAGAGAGAGAGAGAGAGAGAAAGTGTGAGAGAGATAGAGAGGGAAAGCGTGTGAGAGATAGAGTGTGTGAGAGAGAGAGAGAGAGGGAATGTGTGAGAGAGATAGAGAGTGTGTGTGTGTGAGAGAGAGAGAGAGAGAGAGAGAGAGAAAGAGTGAGAGAGATAGACAGGGAAAGCATGTGAGAGATAGAGAGTGTGTGTGAGGAAGAGAGAGGGAATGTGTGAGAGAGAGAGAGTGTGTCTGTGAGAGAGAGAGAGAGAGAGAGAGAGAGAAAGAGTGGGAGAGATAGAGAGGGAAAGCATGTGAGAGATAGAGAGTGTGTGTGAGGAAGAGAGAGGGATTGTGTGTGAGAGAGAGAGAGAGAGAGAAAGAGTGGGAGAGATAGACAGGGAAAGCATGTGAGAGATAGAGAGTGTGTGTGAGGAAGAGAGTGTGTCTGTGTGAGAGAGAGAGAGAGAGAGAAAGTGTGAGAGAGATAGAGAGGGAAAGCGTGTGAGAGATAGAGTGTGTGTGAGAGAGAGAGAGAGGGAATGTGTGAGAGAGATAGAGAGTGTGTGTGTGTGAGAGAGAGAGAGGAAAGAGTGAGAGAGATAGAGAGGGAAACATGTGAGAGATAGAGAGTGTGTGTGAGGAAGAGAGAGGGAATGTGTGGGAGAGATAGAGAGTGTGTCTGTGAGAGAGAGAGAGAGAGAAAGTGTGAGAGAGATAGAGAGGGAAAGCGTGTGAGAGATAGTGTGTGAGAGAGAGAGAGAGGGAATGTGAGAGAGAGATAGAGAGTGTGTGAGAGAGTGTGTGTGAGAGAGAGATAGAGAGTGTGTGAGAGAGAGTGTGTGTGTGAGAGAGAGGGAAAGAGTGAGAGAGATAGAGTGTGTGTGTGAGAGAGAGAGAAGCTTGAGAGAGATAGAGAGTGTGTGTGAAAGAGAGAGAGGGAAAGTGTGAGAGTGATAGAGAGTGTGTGTGTGTATGAGAGAGAGAGAGGGAAAGCATGAGAAAGATAGAGAGTGTGTGTGTGTGAGAGAGAGAGAGAAAGCGTGAGAGAGATAGAGAGTGTGTGTGAAAGAGATAGAGATTGTGTGTGAGAGAGAGAGAGAGTGAAAGCGCGAGAGAGATAGGGAGTGTGTGTGAGAGAGAGAGAGAAAGCGTGAGAGAGATAGAGTGGGTGTGTGAGAGAGAGAAAAACGTGAGAGATAGAGAGTGTGTGTGTGTGAGAGAGAGAGAAAGCATGAGAGATAGAGAGAGTGTGTGTGTGAGAGAGAGAAAGCGTGAGAGATAGAGAGTGTGTGTGAGAGAGAGAGAGAGAGAAAGTGTGAGAGAGATAGAGAGGGAAAGCGTGTGAGAGATAGAGAGTGTGTGTGTGAGAGAGAGAGAGAGAAAGTGAGAGAGATAGAGAGGGAAAGCATGTGAGAGATAGAGAGTGTGTGTGAGGAAGAGAGAGGGAATGTGTGAGAGAGATAGAGAGTGTGTCTGTGAGAGAGAGAGAGAGAGAGAGAGAGTGTGAGAGAGATAGAGAGGGAAAGCGTGTGAGAGATAGAGTGTGTGAGAGAGAGAGAGAGGGAATGTGTGAGAGAGATAGAGAGTGTGTGTGAGAGAGGAAAAGCATGAGAGAGAGAGTGTGTGTGAGTGATAGAGAATGTGTGTGAGAGAGAGAGAGAAAGCGTGAGAGAGATAGAGAGGGAAAGCATGTGAGAGATAGAGAGTGTGTGTGTGAGAGAGAGAGAAAGAGTGAGAGAGATAGAGAGGGAAAGCATGTGAGAGATAGAGAGTGTGTGTGAGGAAGAGAGAGGGAATGTGTGAGAGAGATAGAGAGTGTGTCTGTGAGAGAGAGAGAGAAAGTGTGAGAGAGATAGAGAGGGAAAGCGTGTGAGAGATAGAGTGTGTGTGAGAGAGAGAGAGAGAGGGAATGTGTGAGAGAGATAGAGAGTGTGTGTGTGAGAGAGGAAAAGCATGAGAGAGAGAGTGTGTGATTGTGAGAGAGATTGTGTATGTGAGGGAGAGAGGGAAAGCGTGAGAGAGATAGAGAGTGTGTGTGTGTGAGAGAGAGAGAGAGAGAAAGCGTGAGAGGGATAGAGTGTGTGTGTGAGATAGAGCGGGAAAGAGAGAGAGTGGGAATGTGTGAGAGAGATAGAGAGAGTTCATGTGTGTGTGGGAGAGAGAGAGAGAAAGCATGAGAGGGATAGATTGAGTGCGTGTGTGTGTGTGTGAGAAAGTGATAGAGAGTGTGTGAGAGAGAGTGTGTGTGTGAGAGAGAGGGAAAGAGTGAGAGAGATAGAGTGTGTGTGTGAGAGAGAGAGAGAAGCTTGAGAGAGATAGAGAGTGTGTGTGTGTATGAGAGAGAGAGAGGGAAAGCATGAGAAAGATAGAGAGTGTGTGTGTGTGTGAGAGAGAGAGAAAGCGTGAGAGAGATAGAGAGTGTGTGTGAAAGAGATAGAGATTGTGTGTGAGAGAGAGAGAGAGTGAAAGCGCGAGAGAGATAGGGAGTGTGTGTGTGAGAGAGAGAGAGAGAAAGAGTGAGAGAGATTGAGAGGGAAAGCATGTGAGAGATAGAGAGTGTGTGTGAGGAAGAGAGAGGGAATGTGTGGGAGAGATAGAGAGTGTGTCTGTGAGAGAGAGAGAGAGAGAAAGTGTGAGAGAGATAGAGAGGGAAAGCATGTGAGAGATAGAGTGTGTGTGAGAGAGAGAGAGAGGGAATGTGTGAGAGAGATAGAGAGTGTGTGTGAGAGAGAGGAAAAGCATGAGAGAGAGAGTGTGTGTGAGAGATAGAGAATGTGTGTGAGAGAGAGAGAGAAAGCATGAGAGAGATAGAGAGGGAAAGCGTGTGAGAGATAGAGAGTGTGTGTGTGAGAGAGAGAGAGAGAAAGTGAGAGAGATAGAGAGGGAAAGCATGTGAGAGAGAGTGTGTGTGTGTGAGAGAGATTGTGTATGTGAGGGAGAGAGGGAAAGCGTGAGAGAGATAGAGAGTGTGTGTGTGTGTGAGAGAGAGAGAGAAAGCGTGAGAGGGATAGAGTGTGTGCGTGAGATAGAGCGGGAAAGAGAGAGAGTGGGAATGTGTGAGAGAGATAGAGAGAGTTCATGTGTGTGTGGGAGAGAGAGAGAGAAAGCATGAGAGGGATAGATTGAGTGTGTGTGTGTGTGTGTGTGTGTGTGTGTGAGAGAGAGATAGAGAGTGTGTGAGAGAGAGTGTGTGTGTGAGAGAGAGATAGAGAGTGTGTGAGAGAGAGTGTGTGTGAGAGAGAGAGGGAAAGAGTGAGAGAGATAGAGTGTGTGTGTGAGAGAGAGAGAAGCTTGAGAGAGATAGAGAGTGTGTGTGAAAGAGAGAGAGGGAAAGTGTGAGAGTGATAGAGAGTGTGTGTGTGTGTGTGAGAGAGAGAGAGAGGGAAGCATGAGAAAGATAGAGAGTGTGTGTGTGTGAGAGAGAGAGAAAGCATGAGAGAGATAGAGAGTGTGTGTGAAAGAGATAGAGATTGTGTGTGAGAGAGAGATAGAGAATGTGTGTGCGAGAGAGAGAGAGAAAGCGTGAGAGAGAGTGCGTGTGTGTGTGTGAGAGAGAGGGAAAGCGTGAGAGAGATAGACTGTGTGTGCGTGTGTGAGAGAGAGAGAGAGAAAGTGTGAGAGAGATAGACAGGGAAAGCGTGTGAGAGATAGAGAGTGTGTGTGAGAGAGAGAGAGGGAATGTGTGAGAGAGATAGAGAGTGTGTGTGTGTGTGAGAGAGAGGGAGAGAGAGAGAAAGAGTGAGAGAGATAGAGAGGGAAAGCATGTGAGAGATAGAGAGTGTGTGTGAGGAAGAGAGAGGGAATGTGTGAGAGAGATAGAGAGTGTGTGTGTGAGAGAGAGAGAGAGAGAGAGAGAGAGAGAGAAAGAGTGAGAGAGATAGAGAGGGAAAGCATGTGAGAGATAGAGAGTGTGTGAGGAAGAGAGAGGGAATGTGTGAGAGAGATAGAGAGTGTGTCTGTGTGAGAGAGAGAGTGAAAGTGTGAGAGAGATAGAGAGTGTGTCTGTGTGAGAGAGAGAGAGTGAAAGTGTGAGAGAGATAGAGAGGGAAAGCGTGTGAGAGATAGAGTGTGTGAGAGGGAGAGAGAGAGAGGGAATGTGTGAGACAGATAGAGAGTGTGTGTGTGTGAGAAAGGGAAAGCATGAGAGAGAGAGTGTGTGTGTGAGAGAGAGAGAGAGAGAGAGAGTGTGTGAGAGTGTGTGTGTGAGAGAGAGGGAAAGAGTGAGAGAGATAGAGTGTGTGTGTGAGCGAGAGAGAAGCTTGAGAGAGATAGAGAGTGTGTGTGAAAGAGAGAGAGGGAAAGTGTGAGAGTGATAGAGAGTGTGTGTGTGTGTGAGAGAGAGAGTGAGGGAAAGCGTGAGAAAGATAGAGAGTGTGTGTGTGTGAGAGAGAGAAGCGTGAGAGAGATAGAGAGTGTGTGTGAAAGAGATAGAGATTGTGTGTGAGAGAGAGAGAGAGTGAAAGCGCGAGAGAGATAGGGAGTGTGTGTGTGAGAGAGAGAGAGAGAAAGAGTGAGAGAGATAGAGAGGGAAAGCATGTGAGAGATAGAGAGTGTGTGTGAGGAAGAGAGAGGGAATGTGTGGGAGAGATAGAGAGTGTGTCTGTGAGAGAGGAAAAGCATGAGAGAGAGAGTGTGTGTGAGAGATAGAGAATGTGTGTGAGAGAGAGAGAGAGAAAGTGTGAGAGAGATAGAGAGGGAAAGCGTGTGAGAGATAGAGAGTGTGTGTGTGAGAGAGAGAGAGAGAAAGTGAGAGAGATAGAGAGGGAAAGCATGTGAGAGATAGAGAGTGTGTGTGAGGAAGAGAGAGGGAATGTGTGAGAGAGATAGAGAGTGTGTCTGTGAGAGAGAGAGAGAAAGTGTGAGAGAGATAGAGAGGGAAAGCGTGTGAGAGATAGAGTGTGTGAGAGAGAGAGGGAATGTGTGAGAGAGATAGAGAGTGTGTGTGTGAGAGAGGAAAAGCATGAGAGAGAGAGTGTGTGTGTGTGAGAGAGATTGTGTATGTGAGGGAGAGAGGGAAAGCGTGAGAGAGATAGAGAGTGTGTGTGTGTGTGAGAGAGAGAGAGAGAGAGAGAAAGTGTGAGAGAGATAGAGAGGGAAAGCGTGTGAGAGATAGAGTGTGTGTGAGAGAGAGAGAGAGGGAATGTGTGAGAGAGATAGAGAGAGTTCATGTGTGTGTGGGAGAGAGAGAGAAAGCATGAGAGGGATAGATTGAGTGCGTGTGTGTGTGTGTGTGAGAGAGAGATAGAGAGTGTGTGAGAGAGAGTGTGTGTGAGAGAGAGATAGAGAGTGTGTGAGAGAGAGTGTGTGTGTGAGAGAGAGGGAAAGAGTGAGAGAGATAGAGTGTGTGTGTGAGAGAGAGAGAAGCTTGAGAGAGATAGAGAGTGTGTGTGAAAGAGAGAGAGGGAAAGTGTGAGAGTGATAGAGAGTGTGTGTGTGTATGAGAGAGAGAGAGGGAAAGCATGAGAAAGATAGAGAGTGTGTGTGTGTGTGAGAGAGAGAGAAAGCGTGAGAGAGATAGAGAGTGTGTGTGAAAGAGATAGAGATTGTGTGTGAGAGAGAGAGAGAGTGAAAGCGCGAGAGAGATAGGGAGTGTGTGTGTGTGAGAGAGAGAGAGAAAGCGTGAGAGAGATAGAGTGGGTGTGTGAGAGAGAGAAAAACGTGAGAGATAGAGAGTGTGTGTGTGTGAGAGAGAGAGAAAGCATGAGAGATAGAGAGAGTGTGTGTGTGAGAGAGAGAAAGCGTGAGAGAGATAGAGAGTGTGTGTGAAAGAGAGAGAGGGGAAGAGTGAGAGAGATAGAGTGTGTCAGAGAGAAAAAGAGAAAAAGCGTGAGAGAGATAGAGAGTGTTTGTGAAAGAGATAGAGAGTGTGTGTGTGAGAGAGATAGAGAATGTGTGTGCGAGAGAGAGAGAGAGAAAGCGTGAGAGAGAGTGCGTGTGTGTGTGAGAGAGAGGGAAAGCGTGAGAGAGATAGAGAGAATGTGTGAAAGAGATAGAGAGTGTGTGTGCGAGAGAGAGAAAGGGATAGGGTGAGAGAGATAGAGAATGTGTGTGTGAGAGAGAGAGAGAAAGCATGAGAGAGATAGTGTGTGTGAGAGAGAGAGAGAGAGAGAAAAAGCGTGAGAGAGATAGACTGTGTGTGTGTGTGAGAGAGAGAGAGAGAAAGCGTGAGAGAGATAGAGAGGGAAAGCGTGTGAGAGATAGAGAGTGTGTGTGAGAGAGAGAGAGGGAATGTGTGAGAGAGATAGAGAGTGTGTGTGTGTGAGAGAGAGGGAGAGAGAGAGAAAGAGTGAGAGAGATAGAGAGGGAAAGCATGTGAGAGATAGAGAGTGTGTGTGAGGAAGAGAGAGGGAATGTGTGAGAGAGATAGAGAATGTGTGTGTGAGAGAGAGAGAGAGAGAGAAAGAGTGAGAGAGATAGAGAGGGAAAGCATGTGAGAGATAGAGAGTGTGTGTGAGGAAGAGAGAGGGAATGTGTGAGAGAGAGAGAGAGTGTGTCTGTGTGAGAGAGAGAGTGAAAGTGTGAGAGAGATAGAGAGTGTGTCTGTGTGAGAGAGAGAGAGTGAAAGTGTGAGAGAGATAGAGAGGGAAAGCGTGTGAGAGAAAGAGTGTGTGAGAGGGAGAGAGAGAGAGGGAATGTGTGAGACAGATAGAGAGTGTGTGTGTGTGAGAGAGGGAAAGCATGAGAGAGAGAGTGTGTGTGTGAGAGAGAGAGAGAGAGAGAAAGCATGAGAGGGAGAGAGTGTGTGTGTGAGATAGAGCGGGAAAGAGAGAGAGAGGGAATGTGTGTGAGAGATAGAGAGAGTTCATGTGTGTGTGGGAGAGAGAGAAAGCATGAGAGAGATAGAGAGTGTGTGTGAAAGAGAGAGAGGGAAAGTGTGAGAGAGATAGAGAGTGTGTGTGTGAGAGAGAGAGAGAAAGCGCAAGAGATAGGGAGTGTGTGTGAGAGAGAGAGAGAAAGCGTGAGAGAGATAGAGTGGGTGTGCGAGAGAGAAAAATGTGAGAGATAGAGAGTGTGTGTGTGTGAGAGAGAGAGAGAAAGCATGAGAGATAGAGAGAGTGTGTGTGTGAGAGAGAGAAAGCGTGAGAGAGATAGAGAGTGTGTGTGAAAGAGAGAGAGGGGAAGAGTGAGAGAGATAGAGAATGTGTGTGCGAGAGAGAGAGAGAAAGCGTGAGAGAGCGTGCGTGTGTGTGTGAGAGAGAGAGGGAAAGCGAGAGAGAGATAGAGAGTGTGTGTGTGAGAGGGAGAGAGTGTGTGTGAGAGAGATTGTGTATGTGAGGGAGAGAGGGAAAGCGTGAGAGAGATAGAGAGTGTGTGTGTGTGTGAGAGAGAGAGAGAGAGAGAGAAAGTGTGAGAGAGATAGAGAGGGAAAGCGTGTGAGAGATAGAGTGTGTGTGAGAGAGAGAGAGAGGGAATGTGTGAGAGAGATAGAGAGAGTTCATGTGTGTGTGGGAGAGAGAGAGAAAGCATGAGAGGGATAGATTGAGTGCGTGTGTGTGTGTGTGTGAGAGAGAGATAGAGAGTGTGTGAGAGAGAGTGTGTGTGAGAGAGAGATAGAGAGTGTGTGAGAGAGAGTGTGTGTGTGAGAGAGAGGGAAAGAGTGAGAGAGATAGAGTGTGTGTGTGAGAGAGAGAGAAGCTTGAGAGAGATAGAGAGTGTGTGTGAAAGAGAGAGAGGGAAAGTGTGAGAGTGATAGAGAGTGTGTGTGTGTATGAGAGAGAGAGAGGGAAAGCATGAGAAAGATAGAGAGTGTGTGTGTGTGTGAGAGAGAGAGAAAGCGTGAGAGAGATAGAGAGTGTGTGTGAAAGAGATAGAGATTGTGTGTGAGAGAGAGAGAGAGTGAAAGCGCGAGAGAGATAGGGAGTGTGTGTGTGTGAGAGAGAGAGAGAAAGCGTGAGAGAGATAGAGTGGGTGTGTGAGAGAGAGAAAAACGTGAGAGATAGAGAGTGTGTGTGTGTGAGAGAGAGAGAAAGCATGAGAGATAGAGAGAGTGTGTGTGTGAGAGAGAGAAAGCGTGAGAGAGATAGAGAGTGTGTGTGAAAGAGAGAGAGGGGAAGAGTGAGAGAGATAGAGTGTGTCAGAGAGAAAAAGAGAAAAAGCGTGAGAGAGATAGAGAGTGTTTGTGAAAGAGATAGAGAGTGTGTGTGTGAGAGAGATAGAGAATGTGTGTGCGAGAGAGAGAGAGAGAAAGCGTGAGAGAGAGTGCGTGTGTGTGTGAGAGAGAGGGAAAGCGTGAGAGAGATAGAGAGAATGTGTGAAAGAGATAGAGAGTGTGTGTGCGAGAGAGAGAAAGGGATAGGGTGAGAGAGATAGAGAATGTGTGTGTGAGAGAGAGAGAGAAAGCATGAGAGAGATAGTGTGTGTGAGAGAGAGAGAGAGAGAGAAAAAGCGTGAGAGAGATAGACTGTGTGTGTGTGTGAGAGAGAGAGAGAGAAAGCGTGAGAGAGATAGAGAGGGAAAGCGTGTGAGAGATAGAGAGTGTGTGTGAGAGAGAGAGAGGGAATGTGTGAGAGAGATAGAGAGTGTGTGTGTGTGAGAGAGAGGGAGAGAGAGAGAAAGAGTGAGAGAGATAGAGAGGGAAAGCATGTGAGAGATAGAGAGTGTGTGTGAGGAAGAGAGAGGGAATGTGTGAGAGAGATAGAGAATGTGTGTGTGAGAGAGAGAGAGAGAGAGAAAGAGTGAGAGAGATAGAGAGGGAAAGCATGTGAGAGATAGAGAGTGTGTGTGAGGAAGAGAGAGGGAATGTGTGAGAGAGAGAGAGAGTGTGTCTGTGTGAGAGAGAGAGTGAAAGTGTGAGAGAGATAGAGAGTGTGTCTGTGTGAGAGAGAGAGAGTGAAAGTGTGAGAGAGATAGAGAGGGAAAGCGTGTGAGAGAAAGAGTGTGTGAGAGGGAGAGAGAGAGAGGGAATGTGTGAGACAGATAGAGAGTGTGTGTGTGTGAGAGAGGGAAAGCATGAGAGAGAGAGTGTGTGTGTGAGAGAGAGAGAGAGAGAGAAAGCATGAGAGGGAGAGAGTGTGTGTGTGAGATAGAGCGGGAAAGAGAGAGAGAGGGAATGTGTGTGAGAGATAGAGAGAGTTCATGTGTGTGTGGGAGAGAGAGAAAGCATGAGAGAGATAGAGAGTGTGTGTGAAAGAGAGAGAGGGAAAGTGTGAGAGAGATAGAGAGTGTGTGTGTGAGAGAGAGAGAGAAAGCGCAAGAGATAGGGAGTGTGTGTGAGAGAGAGAGAGAAAGCGTGAGAGAGATAGAGTGGGTGTGCGAGAGAGAAAAATGTGAGAGATAGAGAGTGTGTGTGTGTGAGAGAGAGAGAGAAAGCATGAGAGATAGAGAGAGTGTGTGTGTGAGAGAGAGAAAGCGTGAGAGAGATAGAGAGTGTGTGTGAAAGAGAGAGAGGGGAAGAGTGAGAGAGATAGAGAATGTGTGTGCGAGAGAGAGAGAGAAAGCGTGAGAGAGCGTGCGTGTGTGTGTGAGAGAGAGAGGGAAAGCGAGAGAGAGATAGAGAGTGTGTGTGTGAGAGGGAGAGAGTGTGTGTGAGAGAGAGAGTGTGTGTGAGAGAGAGAGCAAGCGTGTGAGAGATAGAGAGTGTGTGTGAGAGAGAGAGAGAGGGAATGTGTGAGAGAGATAGAGAGTGTGTGTGTGTGAGAGAGAGAGAGAGAAAGAGTGAGAGATAGAGAGGGAAAGCATGTGAGAGATAGAGAGTGTGTGTGAGGAAGAGAGAGGGAATGTGGAGAGATAGAGAGTGTGTCTGTGAGAGAGAGAGAGAGAGAGAGAGAGAGAGAGAGAGAGAAAGAGTGGGAGAGATAGAGAGGGAAAGCATGTGAGAGATAGAGAGTGTGTGTGAGGAAGAGAGAGGGATTGTGTGTGAGAGAGAGAGAGAGAGAGAAAGTGTGAGAGAGATAGAGAGGGAAAGCGTGTGAGAGATAGAGTGTGTGAGAGAGAGAGAGAGAGGGAATGTGTGAGAGAGATAGAGAGTGTGTGTGTGTGAGAGAGAGAGAGAGAGAGAAAGAGTGAGAGAGATAGACAGGGAAAGCATGTGAGAGATAGAGAGTGTGTGTGAGGAAGAGAGAGGGAATGTGTGAGAGAGAGAGAGTGTGTCTGTGAGAGAGAGAGAGAGAGAGAGAGAGAGAGAGAAAGAGTGGGAGAGATAGAGAGGGAAAGCATGTGAGAGATAGAGAGTGTGTGTGAGGAAGAGAGAGGGATTGTGTGTGAGAGAGAGAGAGAGAGAGAAAGAGTGGGAGAGATAGACAGGGAAAGCATGTGAGAGATAGAGAGTGTGTGTGAGGAAGAGAGAGGGAATGTGTGAGAGAGAGAGAGTGTGTCTGTGTGAGAGAGAGAGAGAGAGAGAGAGAAAGTGTGAGAGAGATAGAGAGGGAAAGCGTGTGAGAGATAGAGTGTGTGTGAGAGAGAGAGAGAGGGAATGTGTGAGAGAGATAGAGAGTGTGTGTGTGTGAGAGAGAGAGAGGGAATGTGTGAGAGAGATAGAGAGTGTGTGTGTGTGAGAGAGATTGTGTGTGTGAGGGAGAGAGGGAAAGCGTGAGAGAGATAGAGAGTGTGTGCGTGTGAGAGAGAGAGAGAGAGAAAGTGTGAGAGGGATAGAGTGTGTGTGTGAGATAGATCGGGAAAGAGAGAGAGAGGGAATGTGTGAGAGAGATAGAGAGTGTGTGTGTGAGATTGAGAGAGAGAGAAAAAGCGTGAGAGAGATAGTGTGTGTGTGAGAGAGAGAGATAGAGAGGGAAAGCATGTGAGAGATAGAGAGTGTGTGTGTGAGAGAGAGAGGGAATGTGTGAGAGAGATAGAGAGTGTGTGTGAGAGAGAGAGAGAAAACATGAGAGAGATAGAGAGGGAAAGCATGTGAGAGATAGAGAGTGTGTGTGTGAGAGAGAGAGAGTGTGTGTGTGAGAGAGAGATTGTGTGTGTGAGGGAGAGATTGTGTGTGTGAGGGAGAGAGGGAAAGCGTGAGAGAGATAGAGAGTGTGTGTGTGTGAGAGAGAGAGAGAGAGGGAAAGCGTGAGAGAGATAGAGAGTGTGTGTGTGAGAGAGAGAGAAAGCGTGAGAGAGATAGAGAGTGTGTGTGAAAGAGATAGAGAGTGTGTGTGAGAGAGAGAGAGAGAGAGGGAAAGCGTGAGAGAGATAGAGAGTGTGTGTGTGAGAGAGATAGAGAAAGCGCGAGAGAGAGAGTGTGTGTGAGAGAGAGATAGAAAGCTTGAGAGAGATAGAGTGTGTGTGTGAGAGAGAGAAAAACGTGAGAGATAGAGGGTGTGTGTGTGTGAGAGAGAGAGAAAGCGTGAGAGATAGAGAGAGTGTGTGTGAGAGAGAGAGAAAGCGTGAGAGAGATAGTGTGTGTGAAAGAGAGAGAGGGGAAGAGTAAGAGAGATAGAGTGTGTGTGAGAGAGAAAGAGAGAAAAAGCGTGAGAGAGATAGAGAGTGTGTGTGAAAGAGATAGAGAGAGTGTGTGTGAGAGAGATAGAGAGTGTGTGTGTGTGAGAGAAGGAGAGAGAGGGAAAGCGTGAGAGAGATAGAGAGTGTGTGTGTGTGAGAGAGAGAGAAAGCGTGAGAGAGATAGAGAGTGTGTGTGAAAGAGATAGAGAGTGTGTGTGAGAGAGAGAGAGAGGGAAAGCGTGAGAGAGATAGAGAGTGTGTGTGTGAGAGAGAGAGAGAAAGCGAATGTGTAATAGAGAGAGAGAGAAAGCGTGAGAGAGTTAGAGTGTGTGTGTGAGAGAGAGAAAAACGTGAGAGATAGAGTGTGTGTGTGAGAGAGAGAGAGAGAGAGAAACATGAGATAGAGTGTGTGTGTATGAGAGAGAGAGAAAGCGTGAGAGAGATAGAGAGTGTGTGTGAAAGAGATAGAGAGAGTGTGTGTGAGAGAGATAGAGAGTGTGTGTGTGTGAGAGAGAGAGAGAGAGGGAAAGCGTGAGAGAGATAGAGAGTGTGTGTGAAAGAGAGAGAGGGGAAGAGTGAGAGAGATAGAGAATGTGTGTGCGAGAGAGAGAGAGAAAGCGTGAGAGAGCGTGCGTGTGTGTGTGAGAGAGAGAGGGAAAGCGAGAGAGAGATAGAGAGTGTGTGTGTGAGAGGGAGAGAGTGTGTGTGAGAGAGAGAGTGTGTGTGAGAGAGAGAGTGTGTGTGAGAGAGAGAGCAAGCGTGTGAGAGATAGAGAGTGTGTGTGAGAGAGAGAGAGAGGGAATGTGTGAGAGAGATAGAGAGTGTGTGTGTGTGAGAGAGAGAGAGAGAAAGAGTGAGAGAGATAGAGAGTGTGTGTGAAAGAGATAGAGAGAGTGTGTGTGAGAGAGAGAGAAAGCGTGAGAGAGATAGATTGAGTGCGTGTGTGTGTGTGAGAGAGATAGAGAGTGTGTGTGAGAGAGAGAATGTGTGTGAGAGAGAGAGTGTGTGTGAGAGAGAGGGAAAGAGTGAGAGAGATAGAGTGTGTGTGTGAGAGAGAGAGAAAGCGTGAGAGAGACAGAGAGTGTGTGTATGAGAGAGAGAGAGAGGGAACGTGTGAGAGAGATAGAGAGAGTGCATGTGTGTGTTGGAGAGGGAGAAAGTGTGAGAGAGATAGAGAGTGTGTGTGAAAGAGATAGTGTGTGTGTGAGAGAGAGAGGGAAAGCGTGAGAGAGATAGAGAGTGTTTGTATGAGAGAGAGAGAGAGGGAATGTATGAGAGAGATAGAGAGAGTTCATGTGTGTGTGGGAGAGAGAGAGAGAAAGTGTGAGAGGGATAGATTGAGTGCGTGTGTGTGTGTGAGAGAGATAGAGAGTGTGTGAGAGAGAGAGAGTGTGTGTGTGTGAGAGAGAGGGAAAGAGTGAGAGAGATAGAGTGTGTGTGTGTGAGAGAGAGAAAGCTTGAGAGAGATAGAGAGTGTGTTTGAAAGAGAGAGAGGGAAAGTGTGAGAGAGATAGAGAGTGTGTGTGTGTGAGAGAGAGAGAGAGAGGGAAAGCGTGAGAGAGATAGAGAGTGTGTGTGTGTGAGAGAGAGAGAAAGCGTGAGAGAGATAGAGAGTGTGTGTGAAAGAGATAGAGAGTGTGTGTGTGAGAGAGAGAGAGAAAGCGAGTGTGTAATAGAGAGAGAGAGAGAGAAAGCGTGAGAGTTAGAGTGTGTGTGTGAGAGAGAGAAAAACGTGAGAGATAGAGTGTGTGTGTGAGAGAGAGAGAGAGAGAGAGAAACATGAGATAGAGTGTGTGTGTATGAGAGAGAGAGAGAAAGCGTGAGAGAGATAGAGAGTGTGTGTGTGAGAGAGAGAGAGAGAGAGAAAACGTGAGAGAGATAGTGTGTGAGAGAGAGAGAAAGCATGAGAGAGATAGCGAGTGTGTGTGTGTGTGTGAGAGAGAGAGAGAGAGAGAGAGAGCGAGCGATCACTTGAGCACAGGGGCCTCCGATAGCTGCACCTGCTGTCTCAATGTTCTGATCACCAGATGGCACAAAGCAGTGAGGAATCACATCCACAGGGGGCTGGGCAGGGCCACACCCTGAAGGCACACGTCTTCCTGGCTGCATCTGGAGATATTGAAAATGGCCGGTCGACAAGTTCCAGGAGCAGGGGCCCACCACCATGAAGAACCGCAGTTTATGTGGAGCCGCAGATCCCAGGCTCTGAGAGGAACCCAGCCACCCTGAAAAGGAGAAAGAGAGGAGTTTGGAGAGGAACTGAAAGAAGCAAGAGGCTGAGAATGAAGGAGTAAAGGAATCTCAGAGAGAAGTCTTTTTTTCACATTGCTTGGGGAATAGAGGTTGGTCTGTGCAGGTACGTGACGCAGACTACCATATACAGTGGAGCGAGAGGGAGCAGCGTGGGACGGCTTTGGCTCAACAGGCTACGGCGTGAACAGGCAGAGGCGAGGGTAGGTTCCGGAAAGTCTTGTTTTGTTCATTTAGGTTAGAGAGAATGCCAGGCAGGATGTTGGAATGCTCCTCTTGCAGGATGTGGGAATGACGTCCAGTGCATCCAGCTGCAGCTCCTAACAAACCGTGTTAGGGAGCTGGAGCAGGAGTTGGATGACCTCCGGATCATTCAGGCGAATTAAGACTTTATAGATAGTAGTTTCAGGGAGGCAGTTACGCCAAAGGAACAGGGCACAGGTAATTGGGTTACTGTCAGGCCAGGGAAGGGGAAAGGGCAGGTAGTGCAGGGTTCCCCTGTGGCCATTCCCCTCCAGAACAGGTATACCGATTTGGATACTGTTGGGGGGATGGTTTACCTGGGACAAACTGCGGCAGCTGGATCTCTGGCACTGAGTCTGGTTCTGCAGTGCAGAAGGGAGGGAGGAAGAAGAGGAGAGCGGTAGTGATAGGGGACTCCATAGTCAGGGGTACAGACAGGAGATTCTGTGGTTGTGACAGAGACTCCCGGATCGTTTGTTGCCTCCCAGGCAGGGATGTCTCTGATTGTGTTCACAGCATTCTGAAATGGGAGGGTGATCAGCCAGGTCTCATGGTACACATCGGTACCAATGACACAGGTAGAAAGAGTCAGGAGGTCCTGAAGAGTGAGTACAGAGAGCTTGGTAGGAAGTTGAAAAACAGGACCTCGAGGGTAGTAATCTCCGGATTGCTGCCTGTGCCACGTGCCAGTGAGGGTAAGAGTAGGATGCTCTGGCAGATGAACACGTGGCTGAGAAACTGGTGTAGGGGCAGGGTTTCAGATTTCTAGATCATTGGGACCACTTCTGGGGCAGGTGGGACCTGTACAAGAGAGACGGGTTACACCTGAACTACAACTGGAGCTATATACTTGCGGGGAGGTTTGTTGGTGCTCTTGGGGAGGGTTTAAACTAGATTTGTAGGGGGATGGGAACCAGAGTGCCAGAGCAGGTAGTGGAGTGGGAGTGAAAATAAATGATGTTAAAGGTTCATGCAAAGTCACTAATAGAAGGGTTGTGTGTGGTGGTAATAATTTTCTGAGGTGTGTCTCTTTCAATGCGAGGAGTATTGTGGGGAAGGCTGATGAGCTGACACATGGAATTACGACATTATAAACATTAGTGAAAAACTTGACTGCAGGAGGGGCAGGACGGGCAGCTCAATGTTCCAGGGTTCCGATGTTTCAGACGTGATAGAGGCACCAGTAATCTTGTGCTTCCATCAATACCAGGTAAAACACTGTCTGATCGTAGAGGCACGTCACAGAGGTTCTTTTATTTTCCAGGATACAACCATTCGCTTTGTGGAAGATTTTGCACCCCAGACCTTAAAGATGCGCGCTGAGTTTAAAGGCGCAATGAAAGTGCTTTTTGATTATGGTTTTAAACCCTCTCTTCGGTCCCCTGCTGATCTACGAATCAAACTTAACACTGGGAAATACAAATGGTTTAAGTCAGCCAAGGAAGCTGAAGCATTTGTGGCAAGTCTTCCGGCTATCCAGCCATCTTCGGAACCCGATCAGACCGCCTAAAATGGTGGATAAGTACTTCTCGTAGTAAAATTACGTTTTCTGGACTCAGACTTTACTTGAATCATTCAGACATTATTCATCGAAACTCTAAGGGCTGTTGACAATCTCTCCCTGGATTTGGTGTGTGTGAAATCTATCTTTTATTGTTGTACAACTTTATCTACAGAGTTCTACAACTGACTTTAACTTGTTTTGGAGGTTTGACGTCTTCAGTGAAGGCCTTCCTGTTTGTTGGTTCACAGTTTAATTGCCGATCTATTTTTCCTTCTTTTTATATTTATTTATTTTATTATACGTTTTTCTTTTCTTCATCCCTTTTTTCTAATTTCTGAATTTTTTTCTCTCTTCTCTGTAAATGGTTGATAAATACTCGTCTTGAATTTATAATTTTCCCCTTCCTCTCCTTTTTTTAATCCTTTTTTTTCCTTTCTCTTACTTTATTCTTCTATAATTTTTTCGCTGGCAGGTTGGTTTTGGTCCTCTTCCGATTTTCTTTGTATTAAGTTTTATATTCCTGCAGAAGGTGTTCTAATCTGTAGTTATGTTTTTAGTGCATAAATTAGTTACTATTTATTATAGTATTTACACAGAACTGCTGTTAATGACACAGATCTGGAAGTTGTATTTGGGTTAATTTTTTTGGTAGAGCTAGCTACTTGTTTTGGTAGCCGTCTAGTTTTGGGTTGTGTGGATGGGGTGGGTTTTCTAGTTCCAACATCACTCACTGTATATATTATATCTCTTTATTGCTCAGGACATGTATATGTGTTGATTTTACGAATCTATGTTTACATCTCTGCTCCCAGACTGCTATTGTACTGCTTGACTTTTTATATGCCTTCTGCCTTTTATGTATTAGTAATCGATAATGGCTAGTGCACTTAAATTCGTGAGCTGGAATGTAAAGGGATTGAATCACCCTGTTAAAAGGAGGAAAGTATTCTCACATATTAAACAACTCAAAGCTGACATTGCTTTCCTTCAAGAAACTCATATTCGTTGTTCTGATAACTCCCGGCTTTTGTCAAAGTGGGCGGGTCAGCATTTTCATTCATCCTTTACCGCTAAAGCTAGGGGAGTCTCCATTCTTATTACCTCAAATATTCCTTTTGAACTCCATAATAAAATATCTGATATAAATGGCCGTTTTATTATTGTTTCTGGCAAACTATGTAACACTAAAGTTGCACTAGCAAACCTGTATGCCCCCAATTTTGATGATGTTAATTTTTTTGAACGGTTTTTTTCCTCACTACCAGACTTAAACTCATACTCTCTTATACTGGGTGGTGACTTTAATTGTTGGTTAGATCCCAATTTGGATCGATCGTCCTCTGTTACTAGACCACCTACTAAATCTGCCTTAGCTATCCAATCGTTTCTCTCTAATTATGGTATCTCTGATATATGTTGTTTCCTCCATCCTACGGAGAGAATTATTCTTTTTTCTCACATGTTCACCATACCTTCACTAGAATTGATTATTTCTTACTCGATAACCAACTTATTCCATTTGCCCACTCTTGTGACTATCAGAGTATACTGATCTCTGACCATGCCCCAATTACTCTCTCTCTGAATTTGCCTGGTCTCCCTCAGAGGAATAAACACTGGCGGTTTGATTCAACTTTACTATCGGATGATGATTTAAAAAAATTTATTAAGGATCAGATAACCTTTTATTTTAACACTAATACATCACCTGAAGTTCCATCCCAGATTGTCTGGGATGCCATGAAAGCATATCTGAGGGGGCAAATAATCTCTTACACAGCAAATCTCAACAGAAGATCCCATGCAGATCGATTAGCCCTCATTAACCAGATTAAATATATCAAATATATGCCCAAACTAAGAACCCTGAATTATACAAGAAGCGTGTTGAACTCCAAACTAAATTTAACCTTCTGTCCACTCAACCTGTTGAACGCCAACTTCTCGAAAGCAAGAGTCGCTTTTACATTCATGGGGATAAGTCTGGTAAATTTCTTGCCAATCAGCTGAGGCATTCCAAAGCCAAACAACATATTACAAAGATCCGGAAGGAGAACGGAGACCTTACATCGGATCATTTAGAAATTAATGATGCATTAAAAAATTTTTATTCTTGGCTTTATTCCTCTGAATCTCTGAATGACAATATCTCTGTTGATCAATTTTTACAGAATCTGAATATCCCCTCACTTTCATCTGATTTCAAAGCCCAACTTAATGCGCCTATGTCATTAGAAGAAATATCTACTGCAATTTCTGCACTGTCCTCAGGGAAATCTCCTGGATTCTCGAAACAGGCAATCCATTCCCAGCTGTGAGCTTGGCAGGTGCTTAGGAGAAAAGATTCACAAATGTTCCCAAAGCCAAATCTCCTGGACCCGATGGGTTCCCTGTAGAATTTTATAAATCATTCTCTTCTCTTCTTTCTCCTCAGTTACTTTCAGTATTATCTGACTCGTTTAATTACGGCAAATTGCCACCCTCTTTCAGTGAGGCATCTATTATTCTTCTTTTAAAAAAGGGCAAAGACCCAACAGAGTGTTCCTCGTATAGGCCGATCTCTCTGCTCAATGTTGATGTAAAGATCTTAGCTAAAGTTTTGGCTCATAGATTAGAAACCGTCATTCCCTCCATTATCTCTGATGACCAAACAGGCTTTATTAAAAACCGTTTCCCTTTTTTTAACATTCGGCGTTTATTTAATATCTTATACTCACCTCCAACTGGGATTCCTGAATGTGTTATTTCCCTCGATGCGGAGAAAGCATTTGATCGTATAGAGTGGAACTACCTTTTTGCAGTTTTAGAAAAATTTGACGGCCAAAGTTTCATCTCTTGGATCCAATTGCCTCTGTGTCCCACTGCCTCTGTTTTAACCAATTTTCAGAAATCCCAAGTATTTAATCTCAAACGTGGCACCCGCCAGGGATGCCCCTTAAGTCCCTTTCTCTTTGATTTGGCTATGGAACCTCTGGCGATAGCATTTCGAAATTGCCCTGAATTGACTGGGATTTGGAGAGGGGGTGTTGAGCATAAAGTTTCTCTCTATGCTGATGATTTATTACTCTTTCTCTCAAATCCATCTACATCCTTACCTCTAATGTTTTCACTTCTTGACCAGTTTAGCCAGATCTCTGGCTATAAACTTAATTTACATAAGAGTGAACTTCTCCCAATTAATAAAGAAGCACAAGAACTAACATTTCATAATCTCCCTTTTAAAGTAGTCCATAATCAATTTACTTATCTTGGAATTACAGTCACAAGGAAGTTTAAAGATCTCTTTTGTGAAAACTTTGCCAATCTTTCATATGCTATAAAACAGAGTCTGGTACAATGGTCACCTCTATCTATGTCTTTGGTAGGTCGTATTAATATTGTTAAAATGTATGTTCTCCCCAAATTTTTATACCTATTTCAATCTATCCCAATTTTTATTCCTAAATCTTATTTTGATTCCTTAGACTCTATTATTTTGTCATATCTGTGGCAGAATAAGCACTCTAGAATTAATAAAATCCATCTCCAAAAATCTAAAAAAGAGGGTGGCATGGCTTTACCTAACTTTCGTTTATATTATTGGGCAGCTAATATACGTCGTGCTACCTTCTGGTCTTTCTTCCAAGGCCAACCCGAGTGCCCTAACTGGGTGGCGATGGAGCTGAGAATTATCTATCTCTGCACTTCTTGGCTCTGCACTCCCTAGTAGTCTGCCCAGATCAATAGCTAATCCTCTTGTTAGACACACTTTGCGTATATGGGCTCAGATCAGGAAATGCTATGGTTTCCAGGGGTTTTCCGTTTCCAGCCCTATTGCTCATAATCACCTTTTTTTACCTACTACATACGATTCAGCATTCCAGGTTTGGTATAGGAAGGGCATTAGACATCTTGAAGATCTTTTCATTGATAATCGCTTCGCTTCTTTTCAGCAGCTCTCTGTTAAGTTCAATCTGCCCAATGCTCATTTTTTCAGATATCTCCAAATCCGACACTTTATTGCTCCTTTAATTCCTAACTTTCCTGAAATGCCTGCGAAAAATGCTATGGACCTATTTCTTTCCATTAATCCACTAGGTAAAGGCTTAATATCAATCATCCGAGATAAACTAGCAGCCTTACGACGGGCCCCCATGGATAAAATCAAAATGGCCTGGGAGCAGGATTTAAATATCTCCTTATCTGAGGAGAGCTGGGATTCAGTTCTCAAATCGGTTAACTCAACCTCTCTTTGTGCTCGCCACTGCCTTTTACAGTTTAAGATTGTTCATAGAGCCCATTTGTCCAAATCTAAACTATCTCGATTCTACCCTAGCGTTAGTCCGCTCTGTGATAAATGCAAGAGGGGCGTGGCCTCTCTCATCCATATGTACTGGTTCTGTCCTGGCTTGGAGAAATTCTGGAAAGATGTCTTCACTACCTTATCGTGTATTCTGAATCAGCACCTAGAACCAAACAGGGACTTATTAGGGAGAGTCAACATGGCTTTGGGCGTGGTAGGTCATGTTTAACAAATCTATTAGAGTTTTTTGAGGAGGTTACCAGGAAAGTTGATGAAGGGAAGGCAGTGGATGTTGTATACATGGACTTCAGTAAGGCCTTTGACAAGGTCCCGCATGGGAGGTTAGTTAGGAAGATTCAGTCACTAGGTATACATGGTGAGGTAGCAAATTGGATTAGACATTGGCTTAATGGAAGAAGCCAGAGAGTGGTAGTGGAGGATTGCTTCTCTGAGTGGAGAACTGTGACTAGTGGTGTGCCACAGGGATCAGTGCTGGGTCCATTGTTATTTGTCATCTATATCAATGATCTGGATGATAATGTGGTAAATAGGATCAGTAAATTTGCTGATGATACAAAGATTGGAGGTGTAGTGGACAGTGAGGAAGATTTTCAAAGCTTGCAGAGGGATTCAGATCAGCTGGGAAAATGGGCTGAAAAATGGCAGATGGAGTTTAATACAGACAAGTGTGAGGTATTGCACTTTGGAAGGACAAACCAAGGTAGAACATAAGAGGTAAATGGTAGGACACTGAGGAGTGCAGTAGAACAGAGGGATCTGGGAATACAGATACATAATTCCCTAAAAGTGGCATCACAGGTAGATAGGGTAGTAAAGAGAGCTTTTGGTACATTGGCCCTTATAAATCAAAGTATTGAGTATAAGAGTTGGAATGCTATGGTGAGGTTGTATAAGGTATTGGTGAGGCCGAATTTGGAGTATTGTGTGCAGTTTTGGTCACCTAATTACAGGACTGATATAAATAAGGTTGAAAGAGTGCAGAGAAGGTTTACAAGGATGTTGTCGGGACTTGAAAAACTGAGTTACAGAAAAAGGTTGAATAGGTTAGAACTTCATTCCCTGGAGCGTAGAAGAATGAGGGAAAATTTGATAGATGTATAAAAAATTTTGATGGGTATAGATAGAGAGAATGAAAGCAGGCTTTTTCCACTGAGGCTAGGGGAGAAAAAACCAGAGGACATGAGTTAAGGGTGAAGGGGGAAAAGTTTAAAGGGAACATGGGGGGGGCTTCTTCACACAGAGAGTGGTGGGAGTGTGGAATGAGCTGCCAGATGAAGTGGTAAAGGCGGGCTCACTTTTAACATTTAAGAAAAACGTGGACAGGTACATGGATGAGAGGTGTATGGAGGGATATGGACTGGGTGCAGGTCTGTGGGACTAGGCTGAAAAATGGTTTGGCACAGCCAAGAAGGGCCAAAAGGCCTGTTTCTCTGCTGTAATGTTCTATGGTTCTATGGTTCTAAGTTGCCCTCTGACGCCATCTTACAGCTTACAATTTGAAAGCCAGAACATCCAGGCTTCTTCCCCAGTGCTATCAAACTCCCGACCGTTTAGTCATTGCCATAGGTACTGCCAGACCTGCTGAGCTCATCCCGCACGTTGTGTGTGTTACCTCACTAACCTGCTTTTGCACAATTTATTTAGTTATTTATTTATTGTAACTTATTGTGACTTTTATACATTCCACCTCAGGCCAATGTCAATCAGGCTTTAGATAATCTGAGCAATAGGATCAACATGCATGACACAGTGCACCACTGTTTTGGGGGATTTTAACCACGCCAGTCAGAAAAAAAGAATCTCTAAGCAATTACCATCAACAGATCACTTGCAATACCAGAGGAAACAACACAGTGGACCATTGCTACACCAACCATCAAGAATGCCTACCGTGCTATTCCATGCCCTCACTTCGGGAAGCCTGATCACCTGACTGTACTTCTACTCCCTGAGTACAGGCAGAGACTGAAGACTGCAGCACCAGCAATGAGGACCAAAAACGTCTGAACTAGGGAAGCACAGGAACGCATACATCTGTGGCATTTAAGGCTGGTGACCCAGGTCTGTACCAGAAAACCAGGTATGACTTGCTACTCCAAGGGCAAAGAGACAATTTTGAATGAGATTGAAAGTGATATCAGATGTACAACAACTCTGGCAGAGTTTGCAAGACATTCCTTCCTACAGGGTGAAACTGAATAGCATGAATGGCAGTGAGGCTTCGCTACCAGATGAACTCAACACTTCCTATGCACACTTTGACAGAGGACACCTCTTTTTCCATTATTAGGGAGAGAGAGAGAGCCTGTGGTATGTCGAATTACCAGGTGAACAAGTAGTCTTTGGGGTACTGCAAGTCTGTGTCTTATTGATGTTTTGCTGCACGCTCGAGTGCTTGGTTGGGGGTGCTGATGCTTTTTTTGTGCGGGTGGGGGAGGGGGTTCATTGATGCTGCTTGTGTGTGGGGTTCTAACATTTAACTGTCATTCAATCTTTGGGGCACTCCTGTTTTCATGGATGTTTGCAAAGAAAAAGAATTTCTGGATGTATATTGTATAAATTTCTCTCACATTAAATCTACCTATAACTACAGCTGTGAAGATCCCTGCTGCACCTGATGACCCTGTGATATCCGTCTCAGAGGCCGAGGTTAGACTGTCTTTAAAGAGACTGAACCCTTGTAAGGCGGAAGGTCCCGATGGAGAATCTGGTAAGGCTCTGAATACCTGTGCCAACCAACTGGTGGGAGTATTCAAGGACATTTTCAACTTCTCACTGCTACGGGTGGAAGTTCCCAATTGCTTCAAAATTGCAACAATTATACCAGTGCCTAAGAAGAATATTCTGGACTGCCTTAATGACTATCATCCAGTAGCACTCACATCGACAGTGATGAAATGCTTTGAGAGGTTGGTCATGACTAGACTGAACTCTTACCTCAGCAAGGACCTGGACCCACTGCAATTTGCCTATCACCACAATAGGTCTACAGCAGATGCAATCTCAATGGCTCTCCACACAGCTTTAGACCACCTGGACAACACAAACACCCATGCCAGGATGCTGTTCATCGACTATAGCTCAGCATTCAACACCATCATTCCCACAACCCTGATTGAGAAGTTACAGAACCTGGGCCTCTGTACCTCCTTCCGTAATTGGATCCTTGACTTCCTAACTGGAAGACCACAATCAGTGTGGATTGATGATAACATATCTTCCTCGGTGATGATCAACACTGGCGCACCTCAGGGGTGTGTGCTTAGCCCACTGCTCTACTGTCTATATACATATGACTGTGTGGCTAGGCATAGCTCAAATACCATCCAGAAATTTGCTGATGATACAACCATTGTTGGTAGAATCTCAGATGGAGATGAGAGGGCGGACAGGAGTGAGATATGCCAACTAGTGGAGTGGTGTCACAGCAACAACCTGCCACTCAGCATCAGTAAGATGAAAGAGCTGATTGTGGACTTCCGGAAGGGTAAGGCGGAAGAACATATACCAATCCTCATAGAGGGATCAGAAGTGGAGTGACTGAGCAGCTTCAAGTTCCTGGGTGCAAAGATCTGAGGATCTAACCTGGTCCCAATATATTGATGTAGTCATAAGGAAAGCAAGACAGTGACTATCCTTCATTAGGAGTTTGAAGAGATTTGATGTGTCAACAAAAACACTGAAAAATGTCTATGGTTGTACCGCGGAGAGCATTCTGACAGGCTGCTTCACTGTCTGGTATGGGGGAGGGGCTACTGCACAGGATCGAAAGAAGCTGCAGAAGGTTGTAAATCTAGTCAACTCCATCTTGGGTACTAGCCTACAAAGTACCCAGGACATCTTTAGGGACCGGTGTTGCAGAAAGGCAGCGTCCATTATTAAGGACCTCCAGCACCCAGGGCATGTACATTTCTCACTGTTACCATCAGGAAGGAGGTACAGAAGCCTGAAGGCACCAACTCAGCGATTCAGGAACAGCTTCTTCCCCTCTGCCATCCGATTCCTAATTGGACATTGAACCCACGAACACTACCTCACTTTTTAAGTATGTATTATTACCGTTTTTGCATGATGTTTAATCTATCCAATATACGTATACTGTAATTGATTTACATATGTATTTATTGTCTCTTCTATATTATGTATTGTGTTGAACTGCTGCTGTCAAAAGAAGGCCTCTGCACTCGAGTGATCTCTCTCTCTCCCTCTCTCGATGAAGAGTAACAGTTTGGTGGTCCTTGATTCAGGGGAATTTGGACAAGCGACGTGGCAGATTGTAACATGGAAACAGCGAGCTGTTGGTCTCCCCTCTCGATGTGGGAGTGGGAACCCCATTTACTTGCTCCTTCGGGACCTCAGCTTTGAGCAACAACAGAAGCATTTCCTTACAGATCACGCAGGATCCCCCATTTCCCATTCCGTACCTGGCTACATGCACCTTCCTCTACACACTCCAACCCCTGCAGTGACTGAATGGCTGCATTAACAGGACTGCCGGTCCTATTAACAACAGCACTACTCCTTTCAAGTGCGGAGCTGCTGACATAGCCAAATGCCCTATCATGGCAGAGATTAGTTCACCACCCTCTGGTGCGCTATCACTATCGCTGTATAATTCTGTAATAGGAGCCCACTGGCAAAGGACTTTAGTACCTCCCTCTACTGTGCTCCATTCCACTCGGGGCTTTAAATCCCATCTGGAGGGAAAGGTATCTGAGCCTCACCATTGCTGTCACTGTATCCCATAATGATGCATTGTGTTTAGGCGAAACGAGCAGCTTCCCCAGAGCATCATCAATCGCGTGCTGGGATGATAGGCTCCCTCAAACATCAATCTCTCTATTAGATAGGCTCACTCCAGTAACCCCCTCATCCCATACCTCAACAATCATGTGGCCAGAGACTCTCCAGGCTTCTGTCTGTACCTATCCTCTAATCTTGCCAGTTCTTTAGCAGAGAAAGTCCTGATTTCTGTTGTTTCAAAGGGGCCTATTGTCCCACTCCCCACACATTCCCAATCCTCCTGGGAGGAAGAGGCCACAGACCGATGGGCCCCCCACCCCTATGGTGGGTATGGGGCTGCTCGATCACTGGCCTGCTCCGCACTGTTTTGGGTACGCAGGAGAGAGACCGGTCATTTTGAGGGATAATCCCAGGAGTCCACTATTCCCCATCCAGCCAGACATTCCCATCTCTCAGTGCAATCATCATCCTGCAACATCAAGGCAACAGAATCCAGTTGCCAATTAGCCCACCGGCAACCTCCAATTGCTGTACCTTCATTAACCAACAGGCTATCTCTGTACTTTTGTCTTCTAACTCTGGGACAACCACAAAGCTTCCCCCATGGTGGAACAGTGCCGATTCAGCACCTCCACTTCATTCTTAAGGTCCATGATTGTCTTGTGCTGGTACCACGATGGCTGGTAACAGCCAGGAAGTATCCCTCCAGTTAAATATGATGGCAGAATATAGTATTAACGGTAAGACTCGTGCGGAGGATCAGAGGGATTGAATTTAGGAGCCGAGAGGTAATGTTGCAGCTATATAGGACCCTGGTCAGACCCCACTTGGAATACTGTGCTCAGTTCTGGTTGCCTCACTACAGGAAGGATGTGGAAGCCATAGAAAGGGTGCAGAGGAGATTTACAAGGATGTTGCCTCGATTGGGGCGCATGCCTTATGAGAATAGGTTGAGTGAACTCGGCCTTTTCTCCTTGGAGTGATGGAGGATGAGAAGTGACTTAATAGAGCTGTATAAGATGATGAGAGGCATTGATTGTGTGGATAGTCAGAGGCTTTTTCCCAGGGCTGAGATGGCTAGCACGAGAGGGCACAGTTTTAAGCTGCTTGGAAGAAGGTACAGAGGAGATGTCAGGGGTAAGTTTTTTTCCCTCAGAGAGTGGTGAGTGCGTGGAATGGGCTGCCGATGACATTGGTGGAGGTGGATACGATAGGGTCTTTTAAGAGACTTTTGGATAGGTACATGGAGCTTAGAAAAATAGAGGGCTATGGGTAACCCTAGGTAACTTCTAAGATAAGAACATGTTCGGCACAGCTTTGTGGACCGAAGGGTCTGTATTGTGCTGTAAGTTTTCTACGTTTCTATGTTACCCTTTCTCCTGGGAAATCCCAATGTGCTATGTATGCATACCCCAGGGAATCTAACTGGTCTGACCAATCTACAAGCATCCCATAACCCATCAGTGAGACTCCCAAATCCTGCACTCTTGTTGGTCCACTCAGGACTTGGCATTGCTCATACAGGGGTCCTCTCTCTTACATGATCTTCTAAGATATTCATCTTCTCAAGCGGACAAACTCTGCTTGCAGTGCCAAATGTAACATGGAATCAGGTTCCCAGGTTTAGTGAGTGAGACAGAAGACAATGACTATGAAAAATCATTTATTTACAAACAGTAAAAGATTCCACCAAACATCCATGCTCCTCTGAGTTACACAGATTCCAAAACTAAATATTCAACAAAGAGATATTTAGCTAAGACCTTTAAGTCTAAACCATGCTTTCCCAATAGTTCTTCAGCACTGGTTTCGACCTCAGTGTGAAGTGCGCTCCAGGAACTAAAGGAAAGAGACCATGCCTGAAACAGGACTCCAATGCCCTGGTACGCAAACCAACCAATGGGAAACGGCGATGGCAACTTTTAAACGGGCCAGTTAATGACTGACACGGTGGATGCAGCTTTCAACCAGTAAATAAGCCATTCTCCACACGACACCGAATATATATCCAGTCACTTAGAATACTTACAATAATTTATGTACAGGTAAATTATAACAAGGTATTCTAAGGGATGTTTATGTTTGAGTCAGTGGACAGGACTGGATTCAGGTCTTCGGGTCTAAATGAATATGCCAAATTTGTCACTGACTTCATTAAAACCTGTGTGTACGTGGGTGTGCCTACGCTTACATACATGAATCAAAAGCCATGGATAAACCAGGAGATTCATAGCTGCTGAGGATGAGATCTGTGGCATTCAAGTGTGGTGATCCAGGACTATACAAGGCGGCCAGGTACAACTTATGGTGGGCTATCTTAAGACCAAAGGAACAATTCTGATTAAAGTTAGAGGCTGAATTGGAAGCATGTCAACTGTGGCAGGGGTTTCAGTCCATTAGTCCCAACAAAGTGAAATCTAACATCATGAATGGCAGTGATGCTTCACTCCCAGTTGAGCTTAATACCTTTTCTGCACATTTTCAAAGGGAGAATAAAACTACAGCAATAAGGATACCTGCAGCATTTGGTGACCCTGTGATCTCTGTTTTGGAGGTCACGTCAGAACATCTTTCAAGAGGATGAATGTTCACAAGGTGACAGGCCCTGATGGTGTACCTGGTAGGGCTTTGAAAACCTGTGCCATCCAACTAGTGGATATGTTCAAAGACATTTTCAATCCCTCTTTGCTATAGTTGGAAGTCCCCACCTATTTCAAAAGGGCAACACTCATACAAGTGCCCAAGAACAGCAGGGTGAGCTTCCACCCAGTAGCTCTCACATCTATGGTGATGAAGTGCTTTGGGAGGTTGGTCATGGCTAGAATCAACTCCTGCCTCAACAAGGACCTGGACGCACTGCTATTTGCCTTTCGCCATAATGGGTCTACAGTGGATGCAATATCATTGGTTCTTCACAAGCTTTGGATCACCTGGACAGTACTAATTCATATCAGGCTGCTGTTTATTGACTACAGTTCAGTGCTTAACACAATCACTCCTACAGTTCTGATCAAAAAGCTCCAAATCCCAGACCTCTGTAAATCATGCTTGCAAATCCCTTTGCAACTGGATCCTCAACTTCCTCGCCAGAAGACCACAGCTTGTGTCAATTGGAAATAATATCTCCACCTCACTGATAATCAACACTGACCCAGCTCAGGATGTGTGCTTAGCCCACTGCTCTACTTTCTCTACACATGACTGTGTGACTAGGCACACTCAAATGCCATCTATTGTTGGCAGAAATTCAAATGGTGTCAAAAAGCCATACAGGAGTGAGATAGTTCAGCTGGTTGAGTGGTGTCACAGCAACAATCTTGCACTCAGTGCCAGTAAGACCAAAGAATTTATTGTAGACTTCAGAAAGGGTAAGAAGAGGGAACACACACCAGTTCTCATAGAGGGATCAGAAGTGGAAACAGGAAGCAATTTTAAACTCCTGGGTGTCAACATTTCTGAGGATCTATCCTGGACCCAACATATCAGTGCAGTTACAAAGAAGGCATAACAGCAGCTATATTTCAATAGGAGTTTGAGGAGATTTAGTATGTCACCGAAGACACTCTACAGATGTACCATGGAGAGCATTCTAACTGGCTGCATCACCCTCTGGTATGGTATGAGGTGGGGCACTGCACAGGTTCGAAATAAGCTGCAAAACATTGTACACCCAGTCTGCTCCATCATGGGCAAAAACCTCTCCAGCATCCAGAATATTTTCAAGGAGCAATGCCCCAAAAAGGCAGCATCCATCATTAAGAACCACATCACCCAGGACATGCCCTCTTCTCATTGCTATCATCAGGAAGGAGGTACAGGAGCCTGAAGGCACACACTCAATGATTCAGGAACAGCTTCTTCCCCTCTGCCATTCCATTTCGGAACAGACATTGAACCCATGAACACTATCTCACTACTTTTTTTTGCATTACTTACTTAAATTAACTATATATTTTTTCATAGTTTTTATTATATATTGCAATGTACTGCTGCTGCATAATGACAAATTCCACGACACATGTCGGTGATTCTAACATATGTTGTGAAATGCACAATGTAATGTGTTGACAGCTATTAAATGTCATCCTGACCTTAAAATTGTAACCTCCCCCCCTCAATTGAATGATACCAGAATGGCTTACTGAGGAAAATCTGAGAAATTTTAAGGACTCCACAAGTATTGGAGATAAAAGCCCACATATACAGTACGTGCAAAGTTTATAAGAATATTTCCAGGCTAACTCGCTTCTTGTATTCAGACACCCACTGTTTTCCCACAAAATGTGGTGCCGAACTTGAGGGAGTTTGTGGTTAGCATAGGTATATTATTTCATTTTCCACCACACAAGAACAAGGGTATTTTGAAAAGCATGAGAAAAATACATGAATACTCAGTCCAAGATAAAAGTGAAAGTAGATTCAGCCACAATATTCAAAAGTGTATAAATACTCAAAACGAAAACTCAGTTTACAGTCCAGGAATTTTGCCACAATTAGTTTGGCCTGAGTGGTCATGATATTTTTGTCCCAAATCATGGGAAAATTGAGAATAAAGACACCAAGAACCAGTGGAAAAACACACCACTGTAAGCATGATTGCATATAAAGAACTAATGTAATGTTATACATACAATCCAATGATGCTACATGTCCATTGTGAAGTCTTATTCAGTGGAAGCAGCAGTCAATAATCAAAACAACAGTGTTATATTGTAAACAGGCCTTGCAAAGTTAAGCAGTCAGGTGTAGCATATGTGATTTGTAAATGTTAAATGAATGTCTGTCAGGTCAGATGACCCTAGCTCTTTATGATCTTATAGCACGTTAATTTCTGTAGAATGTCTGTTAATGAGAAACACTAAGAATGTTTGTTAATAGAATGTCTTTCTTCAGGCTTATTGCTTATATGTAAACATTAAAGTACTTTGTAAACTCAAGTAATGTTTTCTGTTACTAGATAAGGAGGAGTTAAAATGACTGATTTATGGGGTTATGCTTAATGCTGTGCTAACGGAGGAGAACAAAGTGTTTATCTCTCCACTTCTGAAGCTTGTGGATAGACTGTGTTGGATTTTCTTTGAACTTTCACGGGAACTGGGATCGTGTTGCTGCCTGCGACCAAAGGCTGGTTTCATCAATCAGAATTCGGAGTTCCCCCGACAGCAGCAACAATCAAGTGGTGACCAAGAACTGTGAGCCCAGAAATCTCTGCCATGTAGTATTTTGTCTGGTTTACTTGTGCTTTTATTTTATGATAACAAATTAGTCTTAAGTTACTTAGTTCTGCTTGTACGCTTGTTACCACATCTCCTGGAAACTCAAACAGTTTGGGTCTGATTAATCCAGCCCATTACACCAGGCTTGTTCAAATTATGTAAAACTGTGATTTCAAAAAAGCCATGAAGATTTCTGAAATCTTCAAAATCACGATATCCATGGCAACCATTAAATCCATGGCCAAATCCATGGTAGTAGTCCATTCCAAAAAGATTGGCAACTGCACCTTTTAACAGTTTCTCATTGTTTTAAAATTAGGATTCAAACTGGCCATGCATCCATACAACTCTCAAAAGTAGACTGCAGCACAGAACGGTAGACAGTAATGTCGCAGCTGTCACAACCAACGCATGCTTCTTCTGCCCAACAGGAACCTCGAGTGTTAAGATTTCTACAACCTGCGAAGAGTCAGAATCATGAGATACAGTCACCTCAACAAGGAAGTTTGTTAACAGGCAGCAATCACATCATTCTACTGCACCTCGATTCTCACAAATCTCAAGCATCACTATTTTCCTGTGGTGCAAGCACTTATGAATATCTGCATGTTTCAGAAGCAACAGTAAACTATGGACATAAAAACATTTATTATACAAAACTAAATCTCCAAATTAGAATTCCCCAATAAGGAGCATTATTTATGGGAGCAGAAATCAGAAAATCATATAGAAATTTCAGTAAATCCAATGTGTGATGTTCATGGTGTTTAAGTTGAGACCTGTAATTCTGGGGTTAGACAATCATTTCTGACTCAAGTTATATAATATCAACACCATGAGACAAGGCAACCACATTTTAGACTATCACCACGACTGGCATTTATCCATAAGTATTAAGAAGTACAAGTGTGAACAAGTAACTTCACAGTAATGTGTTTCAAGAATCTAGGGAATACAGGGGCCAAAAGGTCTGAATGAAGGAATACCATGCAGAGATGTGCTAGACAAACAAAACTTCCCGTTCCACATAATTCTAAGTAATTAAATTCAGAATTTGATTTTTTTCTGTTTTTAAGTAATGTTATTGATTACACTACACTTGCCATAAAGAACTGTCAACATTTCCATTCTGCAGAGGACAAATAGAAAATGCATTCTCAAAGAGATTACAGATTCACCTAATGGGATTAATTAAGTAACGTTAAAGAAACTGTCAACTTACATTCTGATAGGTAATATTCACCCACTGATAGGCACTGGGGTTGCTCACTGAGCAGCGATCTTCAGACACACTAAGGTTCCATCTTACCTGTACTGGATTATCTGTGAGAAACAAGAGAGGACACACAGAAGGCACAAAATCAATGAATTATTAAATAGTATCTTATATACTTTCTGACCAAAGTGTACATCTTGGGGAAGATAAATATTCAAGTAGCTAAGACCAATGTGCATGATTTTATATTATGTGTAAAGAAAAGGATAAAAGAAGATTATGTTCCAGAGTTTTAGAGACTTTAGGTATCACAAGTAAATTTAAATTTCTAGAAGTTTCAGGAGTCTTTTGAAGGAAAGGGAGAATGACCAATAGAAACCAAGTTTACCTGGATAATTACAGCCTAGTTTGCTTAACATTAATGGTATGGAAATTTTGGTACTAAGAATAAAATTCCCCACACACTTGAGATTCAGAGATGGTTGGAAGTGGCCAGCATGGATTTATCTGCTGTTGATAAACATAGCAAACTTTGAGGACATTATATAAACTAAAAATAAACAAAATCCAATGGATGTTAAGAAAGATGCTGACAGAGTACTTAATTAATCATTAAACAAAGATAAATTACAAGAATGGTGTAGCAATGGAATGAACACATACTAGGTGGCAGAACAGAATGATGAAAGAACAGTTTTACTGTGTGGTTAGAAATGGTAGTCATGTCTTTGGGCCACTGCAGTTTACCAATGCTTCAAATATTTTGACAGGGACCAAGAGAGAATAGTGTTGGAATTTGCAGAGGATATTTAAGTGGCAGGAGTAATACTTCAGTAAAACAAAGAAAAATGCATAAATAAGTGGAAGATTTGGGCTAAAAGGTGGAATTCAGAATCAACAAAGCGGGAGCAGAAAAGAGGATTAAAGTGACAGGACAGCAAGATCAGGGTCATGTTTATAGACGGAATGGTGTCACTGTATAAAGCCGCTGTGCAATATGCAGTTGCTCACACTCAGTGCAGATGAAATCACATCATTAGTGTGATACAGTGTACCATACCTTATAATAAATAACTGAAAAGACAAGAGGCTGCAGATGTTGGAATCTGAAGCAAAATACAAACTGCTGCAGGAATTCAACAGGGTAATGGAATATCAACGTTTTGGGCCAAGAACCTGCATCAAAACTGGAACAGTGAAAGAATCAGTCAATCATTGTTTCTAACAGAGGTAGAAAGAGCAGGTGTTGAATCTCCTGTACTTGCACTAAAAGGTATTTAACAAGTGAAATTTGGGGCTGAGGAGTATGTCCTGGACAGAATTGTCCTTTGGAAAGTTGAAAAAGAAACACAGAACATATTTGGTTACAGCATTTTACTGGTGGTGATAAAAATTATTAGGGTGATCAGGAAAATAATGAGTAAAGAACAAGATCCTGAAGGAAACAGTGGGTCAGGCAGCATCTGTGGAGGAAAATGGATGGTTGATATTTCAGGTTTAGACTCTGCATCTGGACGCAATTGTAAGCCAACTTCTTGGACCAAGACCCTTTAATTGGTCTGCAATAGAAAGTCAATGTTTCGCGTTCAGATCCTTCATTTGAACTGCACTACCTGACTCAATGAGTTCCTCCAGCATCTTGCTTTCTTCTCCAGATTCTAGCATCTGCACTCTCTTGTATCTCCAAGAAAATCATAAGGATGATCCACAGTAGTTGGAGGCAAGCATGGTGGAAGAATGAAGGGCACTGAGCAAGTGCAGTGATGCTAGAAGTGGAATGTACATGGTCGAAGCTCCTGAAAACTGCAATGAAGGAAATCCTTGGTGTGGAACTTGTATCATAAACACAAGGGATTCTGAGCAACACACATAATATGCTAGCAAAACTCAGCAGGTTAGGCAGCACCTATGGAGAGGACTAAACTGTGGATGTTTTGGGCTGAGATCCTTCAGAAGTTCTGGTATGTAGATGCTTCATCAAATCAGATGTAAATGTTTTGGAACAATTGCAAAAATGGAACAGAATATTTATAGCAGGCAGAATAGAAAGAAATGTGATCAAGGTAGCTAAGGGAGTTGAATAGGCTTATCATGCATATAGGGAAAGAAAAACCAAGGAATAGGTGAGAAAAGGGTTGAAATTGGCAGCAGATTTCTTATTTCAGGACATGAAATCATGCATGTAGACATTAATCTACAGAATAAAAACATGAGGGAATGGTTTGAAAAGCCCCAGAACAAAGAAAGATCATACATTCAGGGATGTGTAATAAATTACTTTCCAGCAATGTTTTCATTCTAAGTTTAAAAAGAAGACATTATTAGCAATTCTCTGGATTCATAAAGCTTGTTTTATATATTGTTTCCATCAAACAATTATTTTAGAAATAGGATAATAATGATTTTATACATACTATAATTCTAGAACTTTTATAACTAATTTATTCTCATATACATTCTTCATTTCACACTCGTTAAAACTAACTAAAAAATGTTTTGCTTTTTCTAGTTCATGATTCCTTAGTATGACCCAATTGACTTACTCAGTCAGTTTGATAACGTCATAATTACTGATCATAAGAGATTCATTTGAACTGACAACAACTGACACCAGCCAAAGGCAAGTCATTGTGATAGAGCTTGCAAGCTCTTAAAGGGTGGGTTTCTTGGAAGTCGGACATATCTGCTATCTCGTTGTCTGATCCAATTCACTATAATTCTCCATGTATGTTTTCACTAGCTATAGAGACCCCAGTAACATAGAATTATACATTGGAGCTGCTGCTAGTTCTTCATTAACTGACTTGAACTTCAACAGCAATGACGACCTCAGCACAACTATGTCAGGATGGAAAACAATCTAGTGACCTTGATGGAAAATGAAATGTAGGAAGCACATACAGATGCTAGATATAGATACAGCTTAACTGTTATTGCCACAGCCAAGTAAGCTAGCTAAACACCTGGGATGAATAATAACTGGTTATTTTAGAATCAAGTCTAAATTACTGGGAGTGGTGTAAGACATAGTGAGAGGATAGAAAGGAATTTATTCATTCGCAATATAGGTACGTTCAGTACTCATCCCAAACTACCCTTTAACTGAGAGACTGCTAGCTCAACTGAAGGCAGATGTGAGTCAACATCACTTCTGCAGCTCTGTAGTTAACGGGCTGGGAAGAGCAGGGACAGGAGAGTTTCTGTCCTAAAAGGACCTTAGTAGATCAGTTGGGTTTGAAAATAATTTTGTAGTTTAGTAGTCACCATCTAGTAGCTGATTTTAAATGCTCTAAATGGGGCTTGTACTAGTGCCTCTCAATTGATCAGTAATTTAACATCAAGCTCACAGATATTTCAAAGGGAAAAAAAACCTAACAACATTCATCCTTGTTTATTTGCTACCTCTTTGGCAGTGAATCATCAAGTGTGGATGCGTAAGGATGACCAGTGTGTTGGTTTCCTCTGTAGCAGTTGGTCGATGGTACCGTATGTGCACTGGGACTGTGCCGACAAAATGTCCAGGGTTGCTAGGGTCAGGATTGAGGTAGATGATAACTGTGTGCACAGGTGATAGGTATGCTGGAGCTTCAATATCGATCTCCTTCTGAACAAATACCTGCACAGCAATCACAAAACATTAATAACTAGAAACAATAGCAAATGTTGCTGTTTAACATCCAAGTGAATATTGCTCGAAAGATAGTGCAACCAGTTTATGTGTGTGTGTGTATATATATATATGTATGTATATACATCTATCATATAGCACTTCCGCTGAATAAGCAAAAAGGATGTGTGAAGATCAGGATCTCAAACCTAGTCCAAATCTCATAGCTTGTTTTCCTAGATTCTGCTCACTCAAAGCTGGAAAAATACCACTAATGACAGCTCTGCAAAATAATTCAAATCCACAGGATTGACAAACCTACATTACAGCCTTTTCCAGGCCAAAATACTAAGCACTGAGGTTGCAGTTATACTTTGTTGGCTTGAATGGGCAGTCCAGATGGCTTGCATCTCAACACCAGACTCTCGAAACAGGCAATCCATTCCCAGCTGTGAGCTTGGCAGGTGCTCAGGAGAAAAGATTCACAAATGTTCCCAAAGCCAAATCTCCTGGACCCGATGGGTTCCCTGTAGAATTTTATAAATCATTCTCTTCTCTTCTTTCTCCTCAGTTACTTTCAGTATTATCTGACTCGTTTAATTACGGCAAATTGCCACCCTCTTTCAGTGAGGCATCTATTATTCTTCTTTTAAAAAAGGGCAAAGACCCAACAGAGTGTTCCTCGTATAGGCCGATCTCTCTGCTCAATGTTGATGTAAAGATCTTAGCTAAAGTTTTGGCTCATAGATTAGAAACCGTCATTCCCTCCATTATCTCTGATGACCAAACAGGCTTTATTAAAAACCGTTTCCCTTTTTTTAACATTCAGCGTTTATTTAATATCTTATACTCACCTCCAACTGGGATTCCTGAATGTGTTATTTCCCTCGATGCGGAGAAAGCATTTGATCGTATAGAGTGGAACTACCTTTTTGCAGTTTTAGAAAAATTTGACCTTGGCCAAAGTTTCATCTCTTGGATCCAATTGCCTCTGTGTCCTACTGCCTCTGTTTTAACCAATTTTCAGAAATCCCAAGTATTTAATCTCAAACGTGGCACCCGCCAGGGATGCCCCTTAAGTCCCTTTCTCTTTGATTTGGCTATGGAACCTCTGGCGATAGCATTTCGAAAATGCCCTGAATTGACTGGGATTTGGAGAGGGGGTGTTGAGCATAAAGTTTCTCTCTATGCTGATGACTTATTACTCTTTCTCTCAAATCCATCTACATCCTTACCTCTAATGTTTTCACTTCTTGACCAGTTTAGCCAGATCTCTGGCTATAAACTTAATTTACATAAGAGTGAACTTCTCCCAATTAATAAAAAAGCACAAGAACTAACATTTCATGATCTCCCTTTTAAAGTAGTCCATAATCAATTTACTTATCTTGGAATTACAGTCACAAGGAAGTTTAAAGATCTCTTTCGTGAAAACTTTGCCAATCTTTCATATGCTATAAAACAGAGTCTGGTACAATGGTCACCTCTATCTATGTCTTTGGTAGGTCGTATTAATATTGTTAAAATGTATGTTCTCCCCAAATTTTTATACCTATTTCAATCTATCCCAATTTTTATTCCTAAATCTTTGATTCCTTAGACTCTATTATTTTGTCATATCTGTGGCAGAATAAGCACTCTAGAATTAATAAAATCCATCTCCAAAAACCTAAAAAAGAGGGTGGCATGGCTTTACCTAACTTTCGTTTATATTATTGGGCAGCTAATATACGTCGTGCTACCTTCTGGTCTTTCTTCCATGGCCAACCCGAGTGCCCTAACTGGGTGGCGATGGAGCTGAGCTCCACTAAAGAATTATCTATCTCTGCACTTCTTGGCTCTGCACTCCCTAGTAGTCTTGCCCAGATCAATAGCTAATTCTCTTGTTAGACACACTTTGTGTATATGGGCTCAGATCAGGAAATGCTATGGTTTCCAGGGGTTTTCTGTTTCCAGCCCTATTGCTCGTAATCACCTTTTTTTACCTACTACATACGATTCAGCATTCCAGGTTTGGTATAGGAAGGGCATTAGACATTTTGAAGATCTTTTCATTGATAATCGCTTCGTTTCTTTTCAGCAGCTCTCTGTTAAGTTCAATCTGCCCAATGCTCATTTTTTCAGATATCTCCAAATCCGACACTTTATTGCTCCTTTAATTCCTAACTTTCCTGAAATGCCTGAGAAAAATGCTATGTACCTATTTCTTTCCATGAATCCACTAGGTAAAGGCTTAATATCAATCATCCGAGATAAACTAGCAGCCTTACGATGGGCCCCCATGGATAAAATCAAAATGGCCTGGGAGCAGGATTTAAATATCTCCTTATCTGAGGAGAGCTGGGATTCAGTTCTCAAATCGGTTAACTCAACCTCTCTTTGTGCTCGCCACTGCCTTTTACAGTTTAAGATTGTTCATAGAGCCCATTTGTCTAAATCTAAACTATCTCGATTCTACCCTAGCGTTAGTCCGCTCTGTGATAAATGCAAGAGGGGCGTGGCCTCTCTCATCCATATGTACTGCTTCTGTCCTAGCTTGGAGAAATTCTGGAAAGATGTCTTCACTACGTTATCGTGTATTCTGAATCAGAACCTAGAACCAAACCCCTTAATTGCTCTGTTCGGTTTTTGGGGCGAGACAGATTTATGTCTGGGTCTGACCAAATGCCGAATATTATCCTTTGCCTCTCTCCTGGCTAGACACTTGATCCTCCTCAGATGGAGAGATGTTGCCCCGCCCACTCATGCTCAATGGCTTAACAACATTATGGCCTGTTTGGACCTTGAAAAAATTAATTATTCAGTTCTCAACTCGGATCTAAAGTTCCATAAGGTCTGGGGACCTTTTATCGAGTACTTTCATAACCTTCCTCTTGACTAGGGTTTTTTTTTCTTTTCGGTCCCTTGCTTTCAGCTCCTTTTTTTTTCTGGTAGAAGGCATTCTTACCCTCTGTTGCTGAGTGTATTCACAGTCTGGGAGTTTGGCTGTCCTGACTTATACTCTCTATATTGTGTTGTGGTTGGTCTGGAGTTGCTGTTGTTTTTTCTTGTGTTGTGGGGTTTGGGGAGGACACTAAGCTTACTTGTCTTTAATTTAGGTGCTTTTTTTTTGCTAAATTCTCTTCCTTTGTAGCATATTGTTATTGTATGCTTAATTTTGCACTGTTTTAATGTTCCTCATTGGGATTTGTGGTTTTTAATTTGTAAAATGTTTTGAAAAACTAATTAAAAAATTTATATATAAAAAAAACAAATGTTCCCAAAGCCTCCTTGAAAAAGTACAACATTCCTACTGACTCAAGGTAGAGAAGGAGTATTGGATAGGCATAGAGAAACTCAAGTTGTGGGTGGGAAGGACTTGAAGGGATGTGCACTGGGGCAGCTCAGGTGGTCAACTTGGATAGCATCAATGTGTTGGGCTGAAGGGCCTGTTTTTATGCTGCACAATCTTAAAATTCTGACAGGACCTGACAGGCTGGATGCATGGGGAGGGGGTGAGGTGGCAGATACTTCCCTGGCAGAGAATACAGGGTAACTGGTTCGAAGTGAGATGAGCTGAAGTTTCTTCAACTGCAGGTAAATGGGACTAGCTTTGGAGGGCATCTTCATTAGCATGGACAGTTTGGACTGAGGGGCCTATTTTTGTACTGTATTATTCTATGAATTCGACATGGAATTACGCCTCCAGACACCAGTGAAGGCAAATTGCAGGTTATATTTAGTGAGAAATTTCTAGGTACAGGGTGTGGGAGAAAGGGTGGAAAGATGGCATTGAAGTAAAAGATGAACTTGAAGGGCTGAAAGGCCTGCTGATGCTCATAGCTTCCAGAATGTATTATGGAAAAGTGATTGGCTTTAACATGGGAAAACAGGATTAGAATAGATGAGGTCAGACAACTTCACTGCATCTGAAGTATTGTCTGCAATTCTGGTTGCCCCATTACAGGAAGGAAATGGAGGCTTTGGACAGGGTGCAAGAAGGAATTCTCCAGCTTAGATTAGACAATACTAGCAATAAGCAGAAGTTAGGGAAAGTTGGGTTGTTTTGTCTGGAGCACTGGAGGATGAGGGGAGATGATTACAAAATTATGAGTGGTATAGACAAGGTGGGCGATCAGAATGTTTCTCATGGGTGGAAATGTCAAATATAGAGGGTAGTGTTTTAAGGTTAGGGGAATGTATAAAAGAGATTTGTGAGGCAGGCTTTTTTTTTATAGAGAGTAGTAAGTGCTTTGAAAACTCTATCAGGGGATGTGATGAAAAGAGATACAACAGCAATATTTAGGAAGAATTTAGAGAGATACATGTACTAGCATCATGGTCAGCACAGTCACGATGGGCTGAAAGGCCTGTTACTGTGCCATTTTGTTCTATGTTTCATTTTCCATAAAAGCACATGAAAACTATGCGGAACTGGTAGAAGAACCACACCACCTCACACATTACCAAACAACACATCCTCTCAGCCTGCCAGTCCAGTCACCTCAGAACCCATAGAACAGCAGTGGAAGCTATTCATACTCAATCCTGAGGGACAAGTTGGAAAGAAACTGGTATTAATGCTGTCAAAGTAAACAGTACCACTTATCAATCAGGACATCCACTAGCAGTAATCATTTTTCTCATTTCACTTTTCTATTGCACAGTTTGACTAGGTGCCAATTACATTTGAACTCTTACATGAATATATTCATGCATTTAATTTATTTAGAGATGCGGCATGGAAACTGTTTTCCAACACTGGCGAATTACAGCCATGTGTACTTACCTACTAACCCGTATGCACCAAAGCCAAACAGTGTTGTTTTAACTTTCACTAACCTCACCCATTACCAGTGTTTCTCTTTCCTCAGATGCTGGCTGACCTGCTGGGAATTTATAGCATTTTACATATTCCTTTCTCTAATATCAAGCATTCAGGATATTTTAATAGCTGCAAAATTGCCTTGTGAAGTGCTCCACTGCACATTTGCAAGCCAAAGGCAACTTTTGCAAAGGTAATTGAAAATATTTGAACATAAATGCTATCATATTTTCATATCAATTGTAAGCTACTTTGTTGAAACCTATTATTTTTTGATGGAACTGTGGTAATAAATTTGCATATGCAAAGCCTGGTCTTTCACAAAGATGACAATAGTTTTGTTTTACATACACTATAATAATGCTGCACATAACAATAAACTGTATTGTTAATATACTCCACTCTCTATCATAAGGGTAACATGTACAAAAATAACTACTTATGCCCTTAGTACTAACAGAAAGATTACATTTCTCATACCTTTGCATTGCTATGTTCATGCAGTGATGCAAGCTCATATGGATCTACATAAAGTCCTTGGGGCAATTGCTCCTTAATCATAATGCAGCAGTCACGGTGAGCACCTTCATTAAGCTTAACGTCTATCAGTAGCTCCCTATAAACAAGAATTCAAACACTTTTAGTAAGACTTAACTATTCATCAACACATGCCCCTATTCTTATTAAACATAAGAATAGTGCATCAAACTTTTTTATGTTCTACTTCTTGTTCCATCTTTTTTTTAGCTCAGTGCATATTAAAAGCGAGTGTGAACTTTGAAAGTGTTACTTTTTATTAATCAAGTCTCATACATGTAGGCTAAACAATTACATGAAGGTGAAAAGTGTTTTAGGATGGCTTTTGAGCTGAGGAGGTTGTTATTAAGGTGCTCTTTCCTGTGAGAACTTACATTCCAAAACATCCTTTGGCCCTTTTATCCACTGCTTAAAAGGTATGCTGGATCCAATGTCAAGTAAATTTTAGTCAACTACAAATACTAGTGCAAAGCCCACTAAAAAAACAGAGTTATAGAACAACTTTCGAGGTGTCAGGAGGTCCTGAAGGACAATAGACAATAGGTGCAGAAGTAGACCATTCGGCCCCTTGAGTCTGCACCGCCATTCTGAGATCATGGCTGATCATTCACTATCAATACCCAGTCCCTGCCTTGTCCCCATATCCCTTGATTTCCCTATCCATCAGATATCTATCTAGCTCCTTCTTGAAAGCATCCAGAGAATTGGCCTCCACCATCTTCCGAGGCAGTGCATTCCACACCTCCACAACTCTCTGGGAGAAGAAGCTCTTCCTCAACTCTGTTTTAAATAACTGACCTCTTATTCTCAATCCATGCCCTCTGGTACTGGACTCTCCCAACATCTGGAACATATTTCCTGCCTCAATCCTATCAAATCCTTTAATTATCTTAAACGTTTCAATCAGATCCCCTCTCAATCTCCTCAATTCCAGCGTGTACAAGCCCAATCTCTCCAATCTCTCTGCGTAAGACAGCCCTGCCATCCCAGTAATCAACCTAGTGAATCTGCGCTGCACTTCCTCAATTGCCAGAATGTCCTTCCTTAAACCTGGAGACCAAAACTGTACACAATATTCCAGGTGTGGTCTCACCAGGGCCCTGTACAAATGCAAAAGGACATCCTTGCTCTTGTACTCAATTCCCCTTGTAACAAAGGCCATTTGCCCTCTTCACTGCCTGTTGCACTTGCTCATTCACCTTCATTGACTGGTGAACTAGGACTCCTAGGTCTCTTTGCATTTCTCCCTTACCTAACTCTACACCGTTCAGACAATACTCTGCCCTCTTGTTCCTGCTTCCAAAGTGGATAACTTCACATTTATTCACAGGTATAATGGGTGGTATAATGGAACACAGCTCCAGCAATCTGGGTTTGATCCTGAACTCCATTGTTGTCAGTGTGGAGTTTGTAAATGCGATTTTTGTAACCTACTAATTGGCTAACTGTATATCATGGAGCTTTCCTAGGACTCCATCACAGATGTATCCATGTGCATGTGTACATGTTGAACCAGTCAGCTGCAAGGAAAAGTTTGTGAACCCTTTGCAATTATCTGGCTTTCTGCATTAATTACTCATACAATGCGGTCTGGTCTTCATCTAAGTCACAGTGATAGACAAACACAATCTGCCTAAACTAATAACACACAATTGTACTTTTCATGGCTTTATTGAACATATTGTTTAATCATTCATATTCCAGGCTAGAAAGAGTGTGTTTGTATCAGACACAAAGAGGAAAGTCTGGGTGGTATCCACAGGAAGTCCATCATCTCATAGAAAATGGTAACTCAGTGTATGTTCTCCATGTGAGTTCCTTCCTCGGTGTCCCAGCTTTATTAGGGAGCGAGCGAGCCTGTGCCAGGGTGAATGATTCGTTTTTGGTGTGCTACAGATCATAGTCGCTCTTTGGGGGCTTTGCTATTGCTTGCTTAGTGGGTGGTGGGTGCTGATGCTTTTTGCTGAAGTATGTGTGAGTGCGGGAAGCGGGATGAAAGTTGATGCTTTGCTGCTGCTTGTGTGGGGGGGAAAGGGGCTTTGGGATTCAATCAAACAAGTCTTATTTCACATCAAACTGTAAAACTCATTGGCTTATTCTATTGAGAAACTGAGGTATATCCCTCTTTAGAGTTATAGGCCTTGAAATTATGTTTGATTACCCAAAATAATTTTTCAGTTTTACAAGCATAAATGTGATCAAAACATGCCATGTGAGCACACATTAGCTGTACAGCAGACGTTTAACAATATCTACATCCTTACAATCCTTACCGATGAAACCCATTCTTGACAATACTCCTGTTCAGACTCACTGATTGTAGCCAGGGTTCGGAGTACAAGGGGTCACCATCTGTATAAACGACAGCATATACATGATAATACGATTTAATTATTACCCTACAATCAAGCATCCAATCCTTGCTTCAGTATGATAATAAGCAAGACATGACTTTAAAATTTAGCATATTCTAGGCCAAGGGTGGAGAACCTTTTTGAGAAATAATATGCCAAATTGCTGATAATCTAAGTTTGTTTGTCATGTTAATTTTGAGTAGAGATTATCGAAGATTAATGAATTAGTGACAATAATAATTAACTTTTAAGGGTAAAGGATGAGCCCTGTTGCCTATTTACACACATTCATTGTTTTACTGTTAATAAGAGTAAAACAGAGACAGGTTGAAATAAATGCAGCATTTAAAAATACTTGTCCAAAGATTATTAATATTCTTTTAAAAAGACAATTGAAAAATAACATCATTTCTAAATAGTATTGTTATACCTCATAAGAAATGTAAAAGTGAAATTATAAGCTTGGGTGCATATGAGAGTTCTTTGCTGGTGTATCTGACATTCTGAGCAAACTTGAAAGAATAACCACAATTTAAAAGTATCTTGTTGACAAACTTAAATATCATAGTTTTACTGATATAAATGAAATATATATATGACAAAAAATTTGCACGGAGGCATAATGAGAGAGAGAGAGCCTGTGGCATCTCAAAGTGCTGGGTTATGGACTGCAGATCATGGGCTCTTTGCTGTTGCTTGCTTGGTGGGTAGTGGGCACTGATGCTTCCTGCTGGAATAAATGGGGTGGGGTGGGTTAATGCTTTACTGCTGCTTGTGTATGCGAGAGGGTGGGGGGCTTTGGGGCTCTAACATTTTTCTGTCATTCACTCTGGAGTTTTCTTCTGTTTCATGAATGTCTGCAAAGAATAAAAATTTCACATTGTATACTGAATACATTCTCTGATATTAAATGGAACCATTGAACTACATAGTGCATTTACCATTAGTATCACTGAAAATCCACTGCTCACTCACAAATATAAGCAGAGCGAAGCCAAAGCCAACTGACCCAAATACTGATGTGTACACCAGGTCTACAAGGATTTCAAAATGACATCACGTGCTCTCGCAACCACCTAGGTGATGTCTAGCCGGCATGAGACATTTCCCGTGACAACACCTCAACGCTCTCTGGTAGTAAAAAATGATTTGTTGCTTCACCTGCCAGTAAAAATAATCATTATCTATCTTTGTATCTTTTATTGTGGGTAATATTAATGCCAACAAAATTTTGGCAGGTGCTCAAGTTTGTTACCCTTGTCTAGGCACAAGGTATCTTAATTTCTAGCAGTTTGCAGTCAACACTCCCTCTCCTTTTAATTTTTCTAAAGCTTCCCAAAATTACACTACTAGATTCCAGTAATCTTTATAAATTACCATTATAAACCCAGACATCAAGGGAAAGGATACCAGATATGCAGTGAACATCAGAATGGGTGACAAGATGGTTTTAGAAAAATGTTAAAAGACAAACAAAATTCTAAAAATCAGCATGAAAAGGAGAGCAGTAAGTGATGCACTTCTATGGTGCTTGTCACAGCCTCAGATATCCCAAATCATTTTGCAGCAATCAACTTTTTCAAGATGCCAGTTGAGGCTTAATGCATAGGAGGCCTGTCTCTAAAGCTGAAAAAGCTGTTCTCCACTAATGAAACAGGATCCAGGCTGACATCCTTGTAAAGGAACACTACATTGGAAGCAGGTGTTGGCTTTTGGAAGCATATTAACATGAGGCTCTGAACTCGCAGGCTGGTGGTTAGACTCACTTGTCAGAAGTGGTGTGAATATTGCTTTGCCACTTATTAACCCTTGCCTGACTGTTCATCATATCCTGCAACATTTTCAAGTCTTGTTTCCTTCTCTGAGGAACTTCATTTATGAATTCAGTTAGTAGAGAGTATTCCTTCTTCATTTTCACTGACCCTGGAGGTCACACTTGGACAAATTCTGCCTGGTTTAAGTTTTACTAAGGGTGTGAAGTCTATTTGTTATGATCCAGCAAAAATGAATATATAATTGAGACAGGTTTTTTATAACAAATAAAACATTTATTAAACACTGCTAAAAAAAACCCCAAAAGTAAACAAACGACTAACTTAACCGGAAGTCGGCTGCTATACGGCAGCTCGAACAGCTCTTAAAGCGATAATGCGAAAACAGTTCTTTAAAGTAGTATTGCAAAAAGTCCAAAATGATTTACAGTCAGTTAAGGGAGAGACTTTCCTTGAAGTAATTGAGTCCTCTTTCGCGACGTTACTGCTGATCCCAGCCGAAGTATGCTTTGCCGAAGGATTTACGATTGAAGGAAATAAAATGGCTTAAAGGCACTGACCTTTCCTTGATGAAACTCTGCATCCAACTCTTCCTGCTCTTTTTTTGACAAAGCAGGAGTTATCATGGACACAAGTTTCTAATTCCTCGTACGAAGATTAAATAAAGGTCGAACCTGCTTGACAGCCGACAACACCAACTTTCCTAAATTTTTCAGCTTCCTGAACTTCAATAAATTTTCATTCTCCACTGGACTGAACTGAACTGGCAGTATTGTAGCAAAACTACCGGCAATAACCTTTGAGATTTAAGGCAGAAAGTAAAACTCCACTTTAAAACGAAAACTGCGTCATAACATTGAATATGCAGCAAAACAGAGTCACTGAATGAATTCAACCACGAACTGCCCCGCGTCACAGGGAGGGGTTCTCCTTTTATACCCTGTTGGAAAAAAACTATCACATGACCTTTCACTGGTGGGAAAATGACATCACTCCACCATCACAAGACCATTACCTCATGCCCAGCATAGCCTCAATTACATCATGGTCATGTGACAGGCACAAGATACCCATGGGTATGTAACATATTTATGACTAAATGCTGCTTGATATTACTGTTGATGGCTTGTCCTATTATTTTGTTGTCATAAAATTGTTCTTAACTTTTGAAAGCAACACCAATCCTATATTTTTCCTTTATTAATAGTTCTTCTAACTCCCCAGCGTTATCCTAACCACTGAAGTTGTCAATGAGCTCCCACATTGTGACAATCTAGTAGTCACCACTCAAATAAAAAAAATCCACCCTCTCTTAAATCCACACCATCAGACCAGAAGTAACAAAGGTCTAGATTGAATGAAGTGCTTCAGCAATAAAGAAGCTGAGGAAGGAGCAAAGTGCATTAATGCTAATAAAGGTGAAAATATACACTCAATGTAGTACAGATATGTGGTCCAAAAATAAGTGACAACAGGGTTGCAAGCAACCTTGTTGACTTTTAGAGACGTAGGAATGGAGATAGTGATTTGATAACAAAGATTCTGATGGAAACTCAAGATAATATCTTGGTTTCATAACTATTTATTTGGAGGAAATTTATGCTTATCTAATATAGAGGTTAGACGAACAATGTGCCAATTGACCCCCACCAGTCAGGTTGTGCTTTCTTCTCACCATTGCTATCAGTAAGGTGCAGGAGCCTCGAGACTCACATCATCAGGTTCAGGGAAGTTATTACCCCTCAACAATCATGCTCTTGAACCAGAGGGAATAACTTCACTGAGCTGTTCTCACAACCTATGGAACAACACACACAAAATGCTGGAGGAACTCAGCAGGCCAGGCAGCACCTATGGCCTTCTCCACTGTCTCACTTTCAAGTACAGTTTATCTCATGTTCTTAATATTTATTGCTTATCTATTTTTTATACTTGCACATTTTGGTGTGTTTTGCAAACTTCGACTGATTCTATTATGGTTATTGGATTCACTGATGATGCCTACAAGATAACAAATCTCATGGTTGTATATGGTGACATAAATGTACCTTGATAATAAATTGACTTTGAACTTTTGAACTTTGAACCAAAGCAACATAGAATATTGTTTTAAAAACAAACTTATTAGAAAGCTGATGGAGCCAGACTCAACAGTAAATTCCAAAACAAATATTGTATACTTGGACAAAAAGTATACTGACAAAATTGTTTTAAGAACATCAAACAGAGAGATCTATGTGCAACTTTATTACAGTTGGCAGGTTAATTTAATATCAAATTATGCAATTTTACATTGATAATAATTTATGCTTGCCTTGTTTGTTTTCATTGCATATATATCCATGACAAAAAAAACTGTAAGCAATTTGGGCTCTGTATTAGCAGAAGGCATTTGATAAGGTCCCACATAGGAGATTGGTGGGTAAAATCAAAGCTCAGGGCATCAGGGGGAAGACATTGACATGGATAGAAAACTGGTTGGCAGATAGAAAGCAAAGGGTAGCAGTGAATCGGTGTTTCTCGGAATGGCAGGTGGTGTAGTGGGGTGCCACAGGCTGTGGTATTGGGACCACAGCTGTTTACAATTTACGTCAACGATTTAGATGAAGGCATTGAGAATAACATCAGCAAATTTGTTGATGATACTAAGCTGGGTGGCAGTGTGACATGTGATGAGGATGTTAGGAGAATTCAGGGTGACTTGGATAGGCTGGGTGAGTGGGCAGATGATGTTTAATGTGAATAAGTGTGAGGTTATCCACTTTGGGAGTAAGAACAGGAAGGCAGATTATTATCTGAACAGTGTAGAGTTAGGTAAGGGAGAAATACAAAGAGATCTAGGAGTCCTTGTTCATCAGTCACTGAAGGTGAATGAGCAAGTGCAGCAAGCAGTGAAGAAGGCTAATGGAATGTTGGCCTTTATTACAAAGGGAATTGAGTACAAGAGCAAGGAAATCCTCTTGCATTTGTACAGAGCCCTGGTGAGACCACACCTGGAATATTGTGTACAGTTTTGGTCTCCAGGGTTAAGGAAGGACATCCTGGCTGTAGAGGAAGTGCAGCGTAGATTCACGAGGTTAATTCCTGGGATGTCTGGACTGTCTTACGCAGAGAGGTTAGAGAGATTGGGCTTGTACACGCTGGAATTAAGGAGATTGAGAGGGGATCTGATTGAAACATATAAGATTATTAAGGGATTGGACAAGATAGAGACAGGAAATATGTTCCAGATGCTGGGAGAGTCCAGTACCAGAGGGCATGGTTTGAGAATAAGGGGTAGTAGGTCATTTAGGACAGAGTTAAGGAAAAACTTCTTCTCCCAGAGGGTTGTGGGGGGTCTGGAATGCACTGCCTCGGAAGGTAGTGGAGGCCAATTCTCAGGATGCTTTCAAGAAGAAGCTAGATAGGTATCTTATGGATAGGAGAAACAAGGGATATGGGGACAAGGCAAGAACCGGGTATTGATAGTAGATGATCAGCCATGATCTCAAAATGGCAGTGCAGGCTTGAAGGGCCGAATGGTCTACTTCTGCACCTATTGTCTATAAGTATGTACTGGCCATGGAGAGGGTCCAGAGAAGGTCCACAAGAGATCCTAAAGGCTTAATATATGAGGAGCCTTTGATGTCTTCAGACATGACAATATATTGCAAAAAGATTCAGGTAGGGGAAATTTTATTGAAACATAAGAAACAAGAGCAGGAATAGCTTTTTGGCTTATAGAGTATGCCCTACCATTTAATAAGATAATGGCTGACCTGGCTGGGGACTCTGATCACCTACCTGTCTTTCCCCCATAACCTTTAATTCTCTTACTTTTCAAAAATCTATCTAACAGTGTCTTAAATCTATTTAATGAGGTAGCCTCCATTGCTGCCTGGGAAAAGAATTCCACAGATTCACTATGCTCTGGGAAAAGCAATTTCTTTTCATCTCCATCCTAAATCTATTCCCTAGATCTTGAGGCTAAGTGCCCTAGTTTAGCCTCACTTACTAGTGGATACAACTTTCTTTCCTCTATTTTATCTTTTCTTTTCATAATTTTATATATTTCTATAAGGGTAAGACAAGGGAACACACCAGTCCTCACAGAGGGATCAGAAGTGGAAAGAGTGAGCAATTTCAAGTTCCTGGGTGTCAACACCCCTGAGGATCTATCCTGTGCCCAACATGTTGATGCAGTTACACAGAAGGTACGACAGTGGCTAGAGTTCATTAGGAGTTTGAGGAGATTTGGTATGTCACCAAAGACACTCACAAACTTCTACAGATGTACTGTGGAGGTTATCCTGACTGGTTGCATCACTGGCTGGTATGGAGTCTCCAATGCACAGGATCACAAGAGACTGCAGAAGGCTGTTGATTCAACTGATTCCATCAAGGGCAGTGCCTCAAGAAAGCAGCATCCATCGTTAAAGGCCCCACCACTCAGTACATGCTGCCTTCTCAAAGCTACCAGCAGCAAGGAGGTAAAGGAGTCTGAAAGCGCACACTCAACGATTCAGGAACAGCTTCTTCCCCTTCGCTGTCTGATTTCTGAATGGACATTGAACCTGTGGACACCACTGCACTACTCTTTTTGCACTACATATTTAATTTAAATGTTTTACATACATTTATATATACTTATTATAAATCACAGTTTTTATTATTACCTATTGTATTGTTTTCATGACACACGCTTGTGATATTAAACCTGATTCAATTATCCTGACGAAGGGGCTCGGCCCGAAACGTCGACAGTGCTTCTCCTTATAGATGCTGCCTGGCCTGCTGTGTTCCACCAGCATTTTGTGTGTGTTGTTTGAATTTCCAGCATCTGCAGATTTCCTCATGTTTGCTCAATTATTCTGTTCTCCTTTACACTTGCGTACTGGAAATTACATTAAACAATCTTTAACCTTAAACAATCTTGAACCCCCCCCCCTCCACCACCCCAAACCAGATATCCAGAAACTAGAGAACCGCATCATCTCCAATGGCAGTATATCTTTCCTCAAGTAGGGAAACAAGAACTAAACACAGTCCTCCAGGTGCAGCCTCACCAGTACTTGTACAATGCCAGGGTAACCTTCCTGCTCTTAAATTCATTCCCTCCAGCAATGAAGGCCAACATCCCATTTGCCTTCTTAATAACCACAAAGTACACTGCAGATGCTGTGGTCAAATAAACACGTACAAACAAGCTGGATGAACTCAGCAGGCCGGGCAGTGTCCCTTGAAAGGAGCGGTCAAAGCGAACGGTCTTGGCCCGAAACGTTGACTGCTCCTTTCAACGGATGCTGCCAGACTTGCTGAGTTCATCCAGCTTGTTTGTACGTGCCTTCTTAATAACCTGTTACAGCTGCAAACCTTCCTTTTATCATTTAGACACAAACACTCACGATCTATCACCATTTAAATAATAATCTGATCTTTTACTTGTCCTTCCAAAACGGCTGACTTCGTATTTACCGAATACTGAAAGGCCTGGCTCGAGTAGACGTGGGAGGATGCCTCCGTTCGTAGGGGATCCCAGGGCACAGCCTCTAAAGGGACGTCCCTTTCGAAGTGAGATGAGGAGAGGTTGGTGAATCATTATTACAGAGCTGTGTGAAGACAGAGACGGACAGGTTCGCCATGGATAAATGAGGTTGAGGTAAAATCAGCCGTGATGGAATTATTCTGCACCGGCTCACCCCGCAGCGTCCTCCCCTCCCGACCACCATCCGGGGCCGGACCCTTTGCCCATCCTTACCCTGAGCGACGCCCGCACAAACACGGGCGGACAGCAGCAGGAAGAGCACAGCGTCCTCCCCTCCCGACCACCATCCGGGGCCGGACCCTTTGCCCATCCTTACCCTGAGCGACGGGCGGACAGCAGCAGGAAGAGCACAGCGTCCTCCCCTCCCGACCACCATCCGGGGCCGGACCCTTTGCCCATCCTTACCCTGAGCGACGCCCGCACAAACACGGGCGGACAGCAGCAGGAAGAGCACAGCGTCCTCCCCTCCCGACCACCATCCGGGGCCGGACCCTTTGCCCATCCTTACCCTGAGCGACGCCCGCACAAACACGGGCGGACAGCAGCAGGAAGAGCACACGCAGCCCGCCCATCAGAGCACAGCGTCCTCGGCAGCCTCGGCCTGTGAAAATCCAATCTAGACTTGCAATTCAGGTCTGGCTCCAAGGCGAAAATATAATCATCTCAATTCATCAGAAGACTTCATAATTCATCGAAAATAATTATATCGACGTTTTCGTGTTGTTTATTTTTCAGGCATCTTATTAAGCGCCCCGATAGCGCGGTGTTTTCCCAGGTCGGGGCGTCGGGGTTCCGAGTTCAATCCCGGCGCCACCATGAAATGCGTGGGATTTCTCCGGTTAAAGGCCAGAGACCTGCCGCCTAGGCTAGGGTGAAATCGGCGTTGTCGGGGAGCGGTGCGGCGCGGCTCGAAGGGCCTATATCGCTAAATAAATAAAACGTCCCAGAAAGATAGGCCGGGTTGTCAAGGGAATGAGGCCTATTTCAGACTGCTGGCGGTTTGTATCTTAAGCAAACTAACTGCTGTTTGAGCAATTAGTATTTTTTTAAAAACTGCTGATTAACTAGTTTGATAATGCTAATGTTTGATTAATTGTAACAATCATAGTGAAATGTAAACAGTGCTACGAGTTTATTCAGACATTCGCAGTTATGGGGCGTTTATATTGTTTGAACAACACACACAAAATGCTGGAGAAACTCGACAGGCCAGGCAGCATTTATGGAGAGGAGCAAACAGAAGATGTTTCGGGCCGAGACCCTTCAGCAGGACTGGAGAAAAATAAATGAGGAGTCAAGATGGGGTGGGTTGGGGAGAGGGGAGGAAGAAACATAAAGTGGTAGGTGAAATCGGGAGGGGTGAAGTAAAGAGCTGGGCAATTGATTAGTGCAACAGCTACAGGGATGGGGGGAGGGGGAGGATCTGATAGCACATAAGGCCATGAAAGAAAGAAAAGGGAGAAGAGTATCGGGGAGGCAATGGGCAAGTAAGAAGATAGCATAAAGTGAGAGGGGAATGGTGAAAGGGGGCATTATATGTCACTCCACTCTTTAAGAAAGGAGAAGGCAATATAAAGGAAATTATAGACCATTTAGCCTTACCTCAGTGCTTGGGAAGATTTTGGAGTCAGTTGTTAAGGATGAGGTGATGGTATACTTGATGACACAGAACAACTTAGGGCAAAGTCAGCCCGAAGGGAAAGTCTTGCCTGATGAACCTGTTGGAATTCTGTCAGGAGATTGCAGGTAGTATAGATAAAGAGGATGCAGTGGATGTTGTATATTTGGACTTTCAGAAGGCCTTTGACAAGGTGCCACACATGAGGCTGCTTACTAAGTTAAGAGCCCATAGTATTACGGGAAAGTTACTACATGGTTAGAGCATTGGCTGATTGGTAGGAGGCAATGAGTGGGAATAAAGGAGCTTTTCCCGATTGACTGCCAGTGACTCGTGTTGTTCTGCAGGGGTCAGTGTTGCGACTGCTTCTTTTTGTGTTGTATATAAATGATTTAGATGATGGAATAGACAGCTTTGTTGCTAAGTTTGCAGGTGATATGAAGATTGGTGGGGGGCAGGTAGTGTTAAGGAAACAAGTAGGCTGCAGGACTTAGGAGGATGGGCAAGAAAGTGGCAAATGAAATTCAGTAATGGAAAATGCATGGTCATGCACTTTTACCAAAGAAAATAAATGTGCAGACTATTTTCTAAATGGTGGGGAATACAAAAATCTGAGATGTAAAAGGACTTGGAAGTCCTCGTGCAGAACACCCTAAAGGTTAACTTGCAGGTTGAGTCAGTGATTCTGTAAATGAAAGGGTTATCATACGAGGAAGGTTTGATAATTCTGGGTCTGTACTTACTGGAATTTAGAAGGATGAGAGGGGATCTCATTGAAACCTTTTGAATGTTGAAAGGCCTAGACAGATTAGATGTGGAAAGAATATTTCCTATGGTGGGAGAGTCTAGGACAAGAGAGTACAGCCTCAGGATAGAGGGGCATCCCTGGAGACTACCCAGATGGAGTATAAGATGTCGCTCCTCCAATCTGAGTGTTGTGATGAGGCTTGAAGTTAATTTAAAGTTACTGACCTTGTCCACCTCTGATCCTCCGATGAGTACTGGTGCATGGACCTCTGGTTTCCCTCTCCTGAAGTCTACAATCAGTTCATTGGTCTTATTGACATTGAGTGAGAGATTGTTGTTATTACACCACTCAGTCAATTTTTCAATCTTGCAATTGTTGGCTGATTCTTCACCCCCTTTGATACAGTCCAGAACAGTGGTGTCATCAGCAAACTTGTATATGGTGTTGGAGCTGTGCTTAGCCACACAGTCATAGGTGTAAAGCAACCAGAGCAGGGGTCTAAGCACATATCTCTGTGGTGCTTCTGTACTGATGGAGATTGTGGAGATGTTTTTCTCAATGCAAACTGACTGGGGTCTGCAAGTGAGGAAATCCAGATCCAATTGAACTGGGATGAGCTTTCCCAGCACTTGAAAGTGAATGTTACACACAGTTCAGAAGATCTATCTGCTGTCAGCCACAGAAGCAGTGGAACAGTATTATTTAGCTCACCATGTCAGGAATGTGGAAAATTAACCAGCGTTTGATGGCCAACCAATGTGAACAAAAAAAATCAAGCTCAGTCTTGAGGACTTGCCAAGTTCCTTTTGGACATGCTCTGCACAGAGTTCCATATGATCATATTGGCAATTGAGGTTGCCAATTGTTCCCCAGCCATTCACCCTGAAACAATACAGGTCATTTGAGATGTAATATCTACATTCAGTATTGCCACCATTACCTGCCATTATAAAGTTTCAGAAGACAGTATCATGATTTGAATTTATTATTTTCCCCCAAAAAGGATACTTATAAATTATTCATCAATCCTTTTCAAAATGTAGAAATTCATCCTGAAGATACCTGGGGACCTTCGGAGGTATGACTGATTGTCATAACACCACTGACTCTCTATGGGTTTTGAGTTCTGCAGCTGAAACAAAATGACCTATATTCCAAGAAAGTGTGGTATTAAATTTAAGCCACCTACTATTGTTTTAATCTATGAAGATGAAAGTACTAAGAAGACTCGGCAAAGACTGATACCTATTCGAAATTTCTCCAGATTTTCAGGTGAGGACATTATATTTAATCATAGCTAGCCCATTCAACATTGTAGAAATGGGATAGATGCTAAATTATTGACTGGTTCTACAGTGCTGAAGATAGGATGTTGTGAAGTATTGGATGTGGGTGGAAAAACTTCCTACTTGTTACTTGTTAGATGATTTTAATAAAGATTTACTCTACAACTTGGAGATTATCTTGATTAAAATATAAATATCAACATTTAATCAAGTGTGTTACACATTTGCCATAGGTATAAATTTATGGGAGGCAATTATGTTAATACAAGGTAACACAAAGAATCAACTCCATAACAAACTATTTGATTTAATCCAATAGAATATATTGGTGCAAGAATGTTGATGGCCTGTATTCAACAAATTAGTAGATCCCTTCTATTTCCTTGTACTCATGTAGTGCAAATGACATAAAACTGAAGGTAAGGGAAATCAGGTTAAAACTATTTAAAGCAAAATTAACTGAAAGCTGGAGTAAAAGGGTTTTGCAAACTGGATCACATATAAGTAAGAAATAAATGTGTTCATCTGCCTTTTTTATGTAAATGGAAAATAAAGTGGAATGTATGAAATACCATGTCAAAAATCTTGATGTGTATCCTAGTGGCACAGAATTTGCACAAGGAGTAATTTATAATAATAGAGAAACTAGACATGGAAAAATATCATTTGTTCTACTGGAACCTATAAAGTGAAATGGTACAAAATTTGCTGTTTTGACCTGGTGCATAGTTCTGAAAAATCAGATTTTCTTTTGAGTTATGACCAAAGCTGCTTCTATTAGCATGTTAATCCTCTTTTTTGAAGTTCTACTCTTCAGCATTAAACCATATTCAAAGAAAGTATGAGGTCAAGGGCTGTAGCACAATAAGGCCGACTGATCATGTTGAAATCATGCTGACTGTACTGATATTGGATAACCTGTTATTTTTTTTCTTGCTGCATTATTCTAAACAAGAGAAAATCTGCAGGTGCTGGAAATCTGAGCAACACACAAAATGCTGGTGGAACACAACAGGCCAGGCAGCATCTATAGGGAGAAATACAGTCGACGTTTCGGGCTGAGACCCTTCTCCCCAAAATGTCGACAGCACTTCTCCCTATAGATGCTGCCTGGCCTGCTGTGTTCCACCAGCATTTTATGTGTGTTGTTGTTTGAATTCCAGCATCTGCAGATTTCCTTGTGTTTGCTCTAGAAAAATATAGTCGATGTTTTGGCCCAGAATGTCTGTCCATAGATGCTGCCTGGCCTGCTGAGCACCTCCAGCATTTTGTGTGTGGTGCATTATTCTAAACTCCTGTTGAGTCAACAATATTTAAACTTATTAATACAATGAAAGAAAGATTTGAATATAAACACGGAATGTAATATATAGTTTTCCTTTTAAAAATATTTAATAGATTGCTACCGAGCCGCAGAAGAGATTAAGAATAACCCTCGACACCAAGTATATCTAAATGGAGTGTCACAACAGCAGCTGCAGAAATTGTTACACCTACTGAGGGATAGCCTGAATGGGCTGAGTCTTGAAAAAAGTTTGGAGGCATTCATGAGGACGAACTCTATTAACCCAGAGGAGGACCTCAATAAACTTGATGACAATGAATTGGCAAAAAAGAAAAAAATAATGGATGAACTGTTTGAAAAGAACCAGCGAAAACCCAGTGACCCAGAATTTGTTTATGACCTGGAAGTTGACTTTCCACAGGATGACCAAATCGAGTCATGTGGCTGGGATGATGAAGAGCAAGATGGAGAGATTTGATTGATCATTTTTAAAAATTGTCAGTGTGAGAGTCATGTAATAATCCAGAGATGAACATAATAAAGTTATAAATGTTCAAACTGATGCAATTTACATGGAATTCCATTCAGCCAATCAGAGCATGATGTCATCACTTTAAAATAAACAGCAAATGTTGAATAGCATATTTGGGCCAGAGGTAGAAAATCTTTAAGTGTTTACGCACAATTTGAAAATAATCTTCAAAAAAATGTTCTTGTATGCCATGGTAGTTTTGAGCACAGATGATCACTGAATAATCAGTTACAATAATTATGGTCTTTAAAGAGGAAAAATCGTGAATCCTGTTGCTTATTTACGTGTATTCAGTGTTTTATTATTAATAAAGTATAACAAGAACAGATTGAAATAAATGAAGCATTTTAGGAAGCCTGTTCAAAATGATTAATATTAATCTTTTAAAGAATTGAAAAATAGCATGATTTCTAAATATTGTCATTGTACCTCTAAATGTAACAAATGCCAACAGGAAATTATAAGTTTTGGTGCACATTCATAAAAAATGAGGGAAAGGAAGATAATTATACTTCACTCTCAATGAGAGATTTGTTCCTGAACTAATGATCACATATTTTCTGGCGTTTACTTGGGAGCTGTGTATATAGCACTGGTTTGATAAGCAAGTCTCCTATAATTAGACTTGACCAAGTTCATCACTGAAAATAATGGCTGACATGATTATCATGGAGGTGGTAATCTACATAGTATTTACTGTTATCACTGTTCAGTCACAAACAACAAAAACTATATAAGCAGAGTAAAGCCAAGGTCAGTTAGCCTAACTGTTTACTATCCAAGTACTAATGTGTGCACCGCTTCTGAGAGGATTTCTAAATGTACCATCCAATGTCACATATTCTCATTATCATCTAGCTGACACCAAGCTGCCAGGAGACATTTTCTTAGAAAACATCTCACTACTCTCAGGTGTTTTAAAAAAAATCATTCTCTGCTTCATTTGATAGTAAAGATAATCATTTTGTGTAATTAAAAAAAAATGGGTATAAATTGAAGGGTGGCACTACATGTCATCTTAGGCATGCATGTCATGGGTTTGCCATTGCTAATTTGAGAAGTTTCATTGTGAACATTACTGATTATCTTAATGCTAGGGAATGAAAAAGGAATGTTATGGAGATATCACAAGAATACTATATCAAATAACTAGTGTCAAAATATTTATTCATAAATGAGTCCTTCGCAGTTTTCAAATTTAGGTTTCATTGGGAGACAGTAATATAACGTAATACAGCACAGTACAGGCCCTATGGCCCACAGTGTTGTGCCGACCCTTAAACCCTGCCTTTCATTTAACCCCCCCCCACCTTAAATTCCATCATATACCTGTCTAGTACTCTTAAATTTCACTAGTGTATCTGCCTCCACCACTGACTCAGGCAGTGCATTCCACACACCAATTACTGAGTAAAAAAACCTTCCTCTAATATCCCCCTTGAACTTCCCATCCCTTACCTTAAAGGCATGTCCTCTTGTATTGCGGAGTGGTGCCCTGAGGAAAAGGCACTGGCTGTCCACTCTATCTATTCCTCTTGATACCTTGTATACCTCTATCATGTCTCCTCTCATCCTCCTCCTCTCCAGAGAGTAAAGCCCTAGCTCCCTTAATCTCTGATCATAGTGCATACTCTCTAAACCAGGTAGCATCCTGGTAAATCTCCTCTGTACCCTTTCCAATGCTTCCACATCCTTCCTATAGTGAGGCGACCAGAACTGGACACAGTACTCCAAAGTGTGGCCTAACCAGAGTTTTATAGAGCTGTATCATTACCTCGCAACTCTTAAACACTATCCCCCGACTTAGAAAGCTAACACCCCATAAGCTTTCTTAACTACCCTATCTACCTGTTGAAGCAGCTTTCAGGAATCTGTGGACATGTACTCCCAGATCCCTCTGCTCCTCCACACTACCAAGTATACTGCCATTTACTTTGTACTCTGCCTTGGAGTTTGTCCTTCCAAAGTGTACCACCACAAACTTCTCCGGGTTGAACTCCATCTGCCACTTCTCAGCCCACTTCTGCATCCTATTAATGTCTCTCTGCAATCTTTGACAATCCTCTACACTATCCACACCACCACTAACCTTTGTGCTGTCTGTAAACTTGCCAACCTACCCTTCTACCCCCACATCCAGGTCGTTAATAAAAATCACAAAGTAGAGGTCCCAGAACTGATCCTTGTGGAACACCACTAGTCACAACCCTCCAATCCAAATGTACTCCCTCCACCACGACCCTCTGCTTTATGCAGACAAGACAATTCTGAATCCACCTGGCCAAACTTCCCTGGATCCCATGCCTTCTGACTTTCTGAATAAGCCTAAAGTGTGGAACCTTGTCAAGTGCCTTACTAAAATCTATGTAGATCACATTCACTGCACTACCCTCATCTATATGCCTGGTCACTTCCTCAAATAACTCTATCAGGTTTGGTAGACACGATCTGCCCTTCACAAAGCCATGCTGACTGTCCCTGATCAGACAATGATTTTCTAAATGCCTGTAGATCTTATCTCTAAGAATCTTTTCACTTTCCCATCAGACGCAAGGCTCATTGGTCTATTACTACCCAGACTATCCCTACCATCTTTTTTGAACAAAAGGACAACATTCGCCTCCCTCCAATCCTCCGGTATCATTCCTGGGGACAACGAGGACATAAAGACCTAACCAGAGGCTCAGAAATCCCTTCCCTCGCCTCATGGAGCAGCCTGGGGAATATTCCATCAGGCCCTGGGGACTTATCTGTCCTAATGAATTTTAACATCTCCAACACCTCCTCTCCCTTAATATCAACATGCTCCAGAACATCAACCTCACTCATATTGTCCTCACCATCAACAAGTTACCTCTCATTGGGTAAAGAGGTTTCATCTTGTAAGTTGCTTGAAATGCATGTTTTTACAATTGCAATAGTTTTTTTCCAATTTGCAATACTTCAAAGTACCCCGCATGTAAAGATTGGGTATGTTTTTTATTTGTGGTGGAAAATTGGATGGGCTTTTGAAAATCCTTTAGCAAGAAGCTAGTGGAACAGTGCCCACATTACAGAAACTTCCTAACCTTCATAAGGTTCCTATCAAAAGGAAGGCAAAAATTTATTGAGTCACGGCTTTACAAAAGCTCAATCTGAGTTTCTCTCTCTCCACTATTTCTTGCTCCAGCTCATGGTTAATCCTGGAACCCATCCTAACAGACTGTGCATTTCTAAACTGATGTTGATGCATGAGTTACTTTTAGAAAGTGCCTTCTCCACATGCTATGAAGAGGAACTGTGTGACTTACAATTGGGGAACAGGTTTTGATGAGCTGAGTTGCTTTTATTACATTTTCTTATGGTGTCTCTGTCATTCATCCAACATAACTATTGCCATTGTACTCTCAGAAATAGAAGAGCAATCTTCCCTCAAGTTTGTTCCACCAGTCAGGTAGACTACAGATAATTTGCACTTCAATTCCATCTTCTGGCATTATCGCTTGATTCTACAGATAAATGGCATATGGTATTCTACCTAGTGATCTGCCTCATAGGTCCAATAACAAAGTGGATTCTGACCATCTGCGTGAAGATTGCAGACTCCAATACTGCATAGGTCTCCCTTCGATACTCTGGTTTACTGCACTCCCAAAGATATGCAGGTGATTAAGCTAATTGGTGACTAACTTACCTATAGATTGGTGTGAGAATCAGCACAGTATTAATTAATGTGGTTGTAGATGACAGGAAAATTAAGCGTGAGAATAAGATTGAGAGGACTGCTCCAAGAGTAAATAGCCTGTCAAATGAAAATCTGAACCCACAGAAATTAGCCTTATATAAGAAAGCCTTATATTAGCCTTATATAAGAAAGCTGAGATCTTCACTGCCACTATAAACAAGTTGTCCTTCCAAGTGATATTGTCAAACCTGATTTTCTTGAATAGCCAAATCATTTAAAAAATCATATCCTTAATTTGCATTTTCCAGAAACCATACAGTACGGGAGGAAGTGATCCCAAGAGATCACCGAATAACAACTTCAGTTTCAACCCCAAATTAAGTTCAGTACTGAATTTGCCTTTGTGATTTTTAGTTCTCAGATTCATTGACTATTAATCTTACACTGATAACTTGCCAATCTGAAAATGACCCAGTCACTGATTATTTTGTTAGTAAGCAAATGTGTATAGGTCTTCCCCAGGTTATGAACACCTGACTTGATGTACAACCAAATTATACAAACAATTGTTCAGGAAACCACCGAGATGGATTTTCTGGTAGCTGCAGAACTGTAAGACTCTCTTGCCCTGTGGGAACTTGTGAATTGTTTGCATTACGTAGGTTATAGAATGTAAACCTGTTGTAACCAAGTGGAACTTGTACCTGTTTTAAAGTGTCACCTTATAAAACAGGTACACCTCAATGCCACCTTGTCCTGAAACTCTTACATGGCATCTTAGCAAATGCCTTTCAGAAATCCCAATATTCCAACATCAATTTATCCAAATATAATTTACCCATTCATTAAAAGGGCTATTTTCAGCTATTAGAATAGCACCTAATGTCTGGCAAGTGGCAAGAGTTGAGGAACTATCATTGGTGCATGAATACTGCAGATGCTGGAAATGCAGAGTTAAGCGCAGAGTGCTGGAAGAACTCTGCAGGTCAGGCAGTATCTACGGAAAGGAATGAACAATCAACATTTCAGACCGAGATCCTTCCTCAGGACTGGAATGGAAATGGGAAGAAGCAGCTGGGGGTAGGGGAAGGAGTGGCAAGGTTTATCCCGCTGGGTACGAAAAGCTTGACCTTTTCAGATAGGAGTGGACATATGAATATATGTCGTTGCAGGCAGTGGAGTGTGCCGGGAGTAGAGTGGAGACCTAAGGGCTTTGGCTCAACGGGCTTCGGCAGAACCGGCTGAGGCGAGGAAGACCGGAGCTGCAGAGCTCTCACAGCTAGTTGCTTGGTAAGTCTTGGTAAGTAGTCCTGCTTCCTTTTACACTTATAACTTTAAAAGTATTGTTAAATAGTGTGATAGTTAGCTGTATTGTGGCAAAGGGTTCTTGCATAACTAATACTAGTACATTAAATTAACTATATAGCATGGAGCAGGTGATGTGTTACTGCTGCGAGATGTGGGAACCGGTAGACCCCATTGAGGGACACGGCGACTACATTTGCAGCAAGTGTTTGTTGCTCGAGGAACTCCAGCTTCATATTGATGAGCTGCAGTCCGAGCTTCAGACACTGCGACACATCAGGGAGGGGGAGAGTTACCTGGACTCTATGTACCAGGAGATAGCCACACCGAATAGATTAACTAATGTAGATTGCAGTCAAACACAGGATGGTGTGGCTATGAGTGTGGAAAGTAGGGGAATCCAGGAGGTAGGGCTGGAGGAGATGCAGGCCTTGCTCTTGTCCAACAGATTCGAGGCTTTAACTCCCTGTGAGGGCAGGAGCGGGGAATGTGGGGAGGATGAGCAACCTGCCCATAGCACCATGGAGTGGGGGGCCATTCCAGAGGGGGGAGTCAATAGAAATGTTGTAGTAATAGGGGACAGTATCGTCAGGGGGATAGATAGGGTTCTCTGCAACCGAGAGCGAGAGTCCCGAAGGCTATGTTGCCTGCCTGGTGCCAGGGTTGAGGACATCTCTTCTGGGCTGCAGAGAAACTTGCAGTGGGAGGGCGAGGATCCAGTTGTCTTAGTACACGTCGGTACTAATGACATAGATAGGACAAGGAAGAAGGTTCTGTTGCAGGAATATGAGCAGCTAGGGGTCAAATTAAAAAACAGAACCTCAAGGGTAATAATCTCTGGATTATTACCTGAGCCACGAGCAAATTTGGCTAGGTTAAATAAAATTAGGGAGTTAAACGCGTGGCTCAAAGACTGGTGTTGGAGAAGTGGGTTTTGCTTCTTGGGACACTGGCACCAGAGAGAAATGTTCCGGAGGGACGGGCTTCACCCTGAACCGGGCTGGGGTTAGTGTCCTGGCGAATCATATAACTAGGGCTGCAGAGAGGTCTTTAAACTAACTAGTGGGGGGGGGGGGGGAGGATTCTAGAGAGCAGATAATTAAAAAGTCAATGGAGAAGGTAATGGATGTAGGTAAAAGTGGAGGAATAAAAAGAGTGTGTCAGGAGGGGAAAGAATGTACGGAGATAAGCGTAAAGTTGTACAAAAGGAAAATGTAGGAAATAAGTGTCAAACATATTTGAAAGTCCTTTATTTGAATGCACGTAGTATTAGGAATAAAATTGATGAGTTGGCGGTACAAATAATTACGTATGGATATGATATTGTGGCAATTACGGAAACATGGCTGCAGGGTGACCAGGACTGGGAATTAAACATACAAGGGTATTCGACAATTAGGAAAGACAGGTAAGAAGGAAAAGGAGGTGGGGTGGCTATATTAATAAAGCAAGAAATCACTGCAATAAAGCGAAATGATATTGGCTCAAAGGATCGGGATAACGAAACAATTTGGGTAGAAATAAGAAATAGTGAAGGGAAAAAAGCAGTGGTGGGAGTAGTCTATAGACCTCCAAACAGCTGTAACTCAGTTGGTCGGAGCATAAATCAGGAAATAGTTGGGTCTTGTAATAAGGGAACAGCTTAATTATGGCGGATTTTAACTTTCATATTGACTGGACTAATCAAGTCGGACACGGCAGCCTTGAAGAAGAGTTTATTGAGTGTATTCGGGATGGGTTCCTTGAACAATACGTTACTGAGCCGACAAGGGGGGCAAGCAGTCTTAGATCTGGTCCTGTGTAATGAGACAGGACTAATACAAAAATGTCCTAGTAAAGGATCCCCTTGGAATGATTGACCATAACATGGTCGAATTCCATATTCAATTAGAGGATGAGAGGGTTGGATCTCAAACAAGTGTACTGAGCTTAAATAAGGGAGACTATGATGGTATGAGAGTGGAATTGCTTAAGATGAATTGGGAAAATAGATTAAAGGGTAGATCGGTACTTGATCAGTGGTGTATATTTAAGGAGTTATTTTACAACTATCAAGAAAAATATATTCCACTGAAGAAAAAAGGGTGTAAAAGAAAAAATAGTTATCCGTGGCTAAGTAAAGAAATAAAGCAAAGTATACGACTAAAAAGAAAGTTATATAAGGTAGCTAAATCTAGTGGGAAGATTGAAGATCGAGAAGCTTTTAAAGATCGGCAGCAAATAACAAAAAGATTGATTAAGAAGGGGAAGATAGATTATGAAAGTAAATTGGCGAAAAACATAAAAGCAGATAGTAAGAGTTTTTATAGTTACATAAAAAGAAAAATGGTGGCTAAAGTAAATGTTGGTCCCCTAGAAGATGAGACCGGGAAATTAATGGTAGGGGACATGGAGATGGCGGAAACGCTGAACAAATATTTTGTATCAGTTTTTACAGTAGAGGACACTCAAAATATCCCAACACTGGATAAACGGGGGCTCGGGGGGGGAGGGGGGAAGAGAGAAGCTAACTACGATTCAAATCACCAAGGAAATGGTACTTGATAAATTAATGGGACTGAAGGTGGATAAATCCCCTGGACCAGATGGCTTGCATCCTAGCGTCTTAAGGGAAGTGGCGGTCGGGATTGTGGATGCATTTGATAATTTTTCAAAACTCGCTGGACTCGGCAATGGTCCCGGCAGATTGGAAAAATGCTAATGTAACTCCTTTATTTAAAAAGGGCAATAGACAGAAGGCTGGGAATTATAGGCCAGTTAGCCTAACATCTGTGGTTGGCAAAATGTTGGAATCGATAATTAAGGAAACAGTAACAGGGCATTTGGATAAACATAGCTTAATAGGACAAAGTCAGCATGGCTTTACAAAAGGGAAGTCATGTTTGACAAATTTGTTGGGAGTTCTTTGAGGACATAATATATAGGCTAGATAAAGGGGAACCAGTGGATGTGGTGTATTTGGACTTCCAAAAGGTATTTGACAAGGTGCCACACCAAAGTTTATTACTTAAAGTAAAAAATCATGGGATTGGGGATAATATTCTGGCATGGGTGGAGGATTGGCTTTCTAACAGAAAACGGAGAGTTGGCATAAATGGTTTATTCTCAGACTGGCAGTTGGTGATTAGTGGTGTTCCTCAGGGGTCGGTGTTGGGACCTCAACTCTTTGCAATCTATATTAATGATTTGGAGAAAGGGACTAAGTGCAATGTATCGAAGTTTGCTGATGACACAAAGATGGGAGGGAGTGTAATGAGTGCGGAGGACATTGAAACCCTGCAGGGGAACATAGATAGGCTGAGTGATTGGGCAGACATTTGGCAGATGAAATATAATACTGACAAGTGTGAGGTCTTGCACTTTGGCAGGAAAAATAATAGTGCAAGTTATTATCTAAATGGAGAGAAACTGGAAAGTGCTTCTGTGCAAAGGGATCTGGGGGTCCTGGTGCAGGGAACACAAGAAGTTAGTATGCAAGTGCAGCAGGTGGTCAAGAAGGCCAATGGAATGCTGGCTTTTATTGCTAGGGGGATGGAGTATAAGAACAGGGAGGTCTTACTGCAGTTGTACCGGGTATTAGTGAGACCACGCCTGGAGTACTGCATGCAGTTCTGGTGTCCATATTTAAGAAAGGACACACTGGCTCTCAAGGCAGTGCAGAGAAGGTTCACTAGGTTAATTCCGGGGATGGGTGGGTTGATGTATGATGAGAGGTTGAGTAGATTGGGACTCTACTCATTGGAGTTCCGAAGAATGAGAGGTGATCTTATTGAAACATATAAGTTTGTGAAGGGGCTTGATCGGGTGGATGCGGGGAGAATGTTCCCAATGATGGGTGAAACTAGGACTAGGGGGCATAATCTTAAAATAAGGGGATGCCGTTCCAGGACTGAGATGAGGAGAAATTTCTTCACTCAGAGGGTAGTGGGGCTGTGGAATTTACTGCCCCAGAGAGCTGTGGAAGCTACTACACTCAATAAATTCAAAACAGAGATAGACATTTTCCTGGATAAAAATGGCATTAGGGGATACGGTGAGCGAGCAGGTAAGTGGACATGAGGCTAGGTTTAGATCAGCCATGTGATCCCCTGGACCAGTTTTCGATAGCCTGGATGGGTCGGAGAGAGGAATTTTCCAGATTTTTTCTGCTCAATTGGCAAATCGTTTTTTTTTCCCCCGGGTGATTACATGGGTTTGGGTGGGATGAATAATAAAATAAAACGGGTGGCATGGTGCCCTGTTGGTTGGCACTGTTGCCTTGTGGGATTCGGTGAAAACTAGAGTTAAGATTGGATCAGCCATGATCTTGTTGAATGGCGGAGCAGGCTTGAGGGGCCGATTGGCCTACTCCTGCTCCTATCTCTTATGTTCTTATGAATAGCAAGGTTTAATCAGACAATATTGTGCACACTATCTAGAAAGCCTGAACAATTGGAGGAGAAGATAATTTTAGCTTTTTTTTGTAAATCACCTTTGGGGTATTCATTTGTCATAATTATTTCACCCATAGTATGTTACATAAAAGTAAAAACAGATTTACTTGATATACAAGTTTATGATATTTTAGTGAAGAACGTACAAGAAATAAAATTGTTACAACTGAACAGTTATACAAGCCTATGTTTTATTATTGCTGCTTCATCTTCCATTACGTCAATAGATTTCCTGATCCATATGTCAGAGCACTGACAGAATCCTGGATCACCAAAAACATTCCAGAGAATTCCAACATGGTAACTAGGTAATACTGAAATGGTTAACAGTTCAAAAATGCCTAAAATTTTACATTTTAAAAAACAAAAATAACAGTCTCATCAGTATTACGGCAGTATAAAAGCTTTATAAACGGGTCACAAGTACATCAGCATGAAAGTACAAAAAAGTTGTCAGAAAACACACACTCTCCACATGAACCGCCTCCACATTAAATGGAAGTAACTTCTATTATTACAGAAATATTGTATCCAGGCCTTCCCTTTTTTAAATATTTAGCTGGTACGGGCAACCCACAAGTTACAGCCATCTGGGTTACATAAATTTGCCCTTACTGGATTCAGAAATCACTATCAGAAATTTGAGCACAATTCATTAATAGAGTTTATGACAAAGTAAATAAATAATTTATTAACTCATTTCTTAATACATGAGCAGACAGATGGTGCTGCTTCAAGTTATGGAAACCATTTTCAAAGAATGCAACCTCCCTGTAGCACAAGGGTCATCTGTATACTACTACACAGGATTTTAATCCCAATCCCTCATACCTAAAATTAAAGGACAAAACAATCTGAAATAGCATAAGAGCCAGGCAACAAAGTATGAAGGTTCATCTTGTTTCACAAGTTACACATTAACTTATGGCACCAAAAAGAAAGGTCGACTTTCTAAGGCAGTGTGTTCCACACCAATACACATTAAAAGCTTCAATAAAATTGATTTCAACCGTTGATTGAGAAATGTGCATAGACTGGGTGCTATATGGAGACTGATATCCAAAGATGACACTTTGAAATGTGAATTGTGAAATGTGAATAGGTACATCTTCACCTATTTAATACTTTTCAAATACTGTACAAAAATAGTTGAGTTTCTAGATCTATGCCAGTCTTAGAGTAATAGGGAAGGTTGTGGTAAATTCCTCCTTCCTCTGCTCAACCAATACAATTTGGCTACTTCTGCAACTGTAAGCATCTTATCAAGTTTACAGCATGTCAGATGTTGGTACAAGCTGCAGTTGACTTCCTAATTTAACCAAATTCTCAGTCAGAATATCTTGATAATAATTTTTTACAATTTCAGGTCTGGGACTCTTTTCTGTTGAAAGGTCCCAGATCTGAAGCATTACTGTTTTCTCTTTCATTAGATGCTGGACCTGCATGTCCAGCATTTTTTGTATTTATTTCATTTACAGTACAGTTTGGTTTTCAAGCAGCTATGCAATTAGCTGGTTAAACAAAAAGGATTACACAAATATAAAAGTAAAATTTAATAAACCTTATGGACTTAAACATATAGGACTGCATTTTTAAGTGTGTGGAATTCAAAAGAGATAGTAGATTTATAATGCTGTTTTTTTAACATTTATTTGACTTGCCAAGACAACTCATTTGTCAAAGATCTGATAATGCACCATCAAAAGGATAAATATATTTCTTACAGTAACAGACTCCTCACTGCACACGCTTCGCTAGATTTCAAACATGGCAACATGAACTTCTTTAAGCTAAGTTTCCACTGTGACACCTATCCATACCTTAGACTCCTGAGTGGTAGGCATCAACTGTTAATCATCAAATTTGTGGATCTGAACTGTTGCCCTCCCACCTCCTAGTGCTCTTCGTACAGGAGTATTTAACCATTCCAACAAAGTGGGAAGCATCCAATCTGATCAATCCTTGGAATTTCATCTTTTAGCACTTCTGGTTACTCAATTAATAAATCTAGCTTAACATCAAGATTTACAATGCACTTGTGAATGCAAATTAAAAGTATGCTGTCCACCATCGAGGAACAAAGGAATTTAGAGTATGTCAACAGATCTCCAGAAGTACCAAGTTAGGTAATTAAGACATACAGTACCCACTGCCTGAAGCATGTATTATGAGGGAAAGTTATGCTGTAACTGTATAAAACACTAGACAGCTCGGAATACAGAGTGTAATTCTAGTCACTATATTTGCACCATAGTATCATGTTGATGATCATGGGAAAACAAACAGCACATGCCAGAGCTAAACAATTTTAATTATTACAAAAGACTGCATAAAGAAACTTCAATCAAGATTAAATTCTAAAAGCCCTGAACAAGGATAAGGGAAAACCTACTGCCTCTGACAAAACCATTCAAATACTGTGGTGTAAAATTCTAGTAAATTGGTAGAATTAGAAAGGAATTTTCAAAGTTTGAAGTCAAAGTTGGATAGTGACTGAAAAATCCTCATAATACTTTAAAAAACTGAATGAGCACATGAAGTACCCTAAAACTATAGGCACAAAATAAAATCAGCCTAAAATAGCTTTTTCCTCATGCATGGATATTGTAGCAAATATTACTTTCCTAATGTAAATTTCTACAAATCTGGTGATATAAAAGTCCCAAATATTTTAGTATGGACGTATGTCTAAACCCTGCATAACCCACAATTCAACAAAACTGAAAAGCAAGTTTATTCCCTTAATTCCCAATCTATTTCAGTGGAATGAATTCAGGAGGTACACTTTATAAAGAGATTCAGACAAATTTCTTCCAAATTCATGATTTACAATTCATGTACTTTCCAGCATTCAGGAATTAGCACTGAAAAAACCTCCAAGCTTCAAAAGTCTAATACTCTCATCTGCTAAATACTGCAATCATTCAGACATCAATGTATTTGAAGCATCTGAATCTGTAGATAATAAGTTGTGAACACATCCAAATACACCCAGTCTGCAAATAAAGAAACCAACAGCTATCGAGCACCCTCAGGCAAGAACCTGTCACTGATCACCAAAATACATCAGTTGAATAATATGCACTATGTTAATTCTGAAATGCCAATGAATTATTTTGAAAGTAACAATTTCTAGTTGAAAAGTAGAAAAGACCACTTTAAGGTCTGATATTTTGATGCTGACCAATATCTTTTAATCCTACAATGAAAACATCCCAGAATGAAGATCATCCCAGAATCACTCAGAGCTGGCTGACAGGATCAATCAACAGCTACTAGTGGCTGAGGCAGGTACAACTGCAATATTTAAGAGGCATTTGAAGGGAAGAACTCAGAGGGCTGTGGGCCAAATGCAGGCAACTAGGACTAGCAGGAAGGAGGCTGTGGGTCAGCACGGATCAGTTGGACTGAAAGGCTTGTTTCCATGTTATATTACTCCATGACTCTATACTAGTTTTGTTGCAAAGATATACTCTTCTACAAATCATAACAGGAGCAGTTCCACAGTAGTGAACAATGGTCATGCTTATCGTACTTGAAGATGGTACATATACTTTGTTTCATCAAGTGATTAAAAAAAATGATATTTCATGGACAAATTCTTAATATAATGAAGCTACAAAAGAAATGGTTGAAGCTGTACTGCACAATGGGATCAGAAGTATATCATTTCCAGAAACAATGCGAAAACGGAATTAAATTGTAACTGTACTGACAATACTATGACAGTGTTGCTGCCCAGCTCTGAAAGTTATAACACCACCACTTGGAAAACAATTGCTTCACTGTGAAAACATCGCTGGAAGGAATTAGATTGAAAAATGTACCAGCGAGAAAATTAATAGCAAAATTATTCCTCCGGATTACAGGATCATGCAGACAATCTTCAGTTATTAAAATTTAATTTAAGTATTACCAAAAACATATTTAAAGTTCTCAAATGACTTACTTACATTTTAAGACTACACATTGACTGTAGTTTTAGCATGCTAATTGTAGAGATGCAGCTTCTGTCCTTATTCTCCACATCATTACAGCACAATAACCTCTAATAAAGTTTAAAAAAAAGAAACTGCAGAACTGCAATATCAAGATGAAATAAATTAAGACCGAACATGGAGATATGCTTAAACCATTGCCTGCCTAACTGAATCATGGCCTAAAGCCTCCAAATCAGGCTCATATAGACAGTATATGCTTCAGAACAAAGTAGCAGCAATTCATGAGCACTGATCTAAAAGGCACCAAATTGGCCTTTAATTAACCTATCATACCTCTGAGGATTTTCTGTTCCAAGTAAAGATGAGGGACAATATAACATCAAGGTCATTTTTTTCCTCTTAAAAAGCATACAGCGACCTGCAGCATGGTTAGAAGGTAAAACTATTGTGCTCTACCTCCACAATTTAAAAGGTTCCAAGCTACCTTTAGTGACAAATTAGACAAGAACAGTTAAACAGTGAAGCTTTCAACCAATTTTGACATAACCAGCATCTACTGTTATATATGGACTGGCATCAAATCTTGGTTTAGTCCTCCCAAACTTATGAAAGCAGCTAGTTGTACCAACAGTATTGATTATAATTCCTTTATAATCAAAAATGTTCCAATACTAGTGGCTTTTACACCCTTAAACTGTGTTGTAAATACTTTTACCAAGCTGTGGAAAGCTTTAACTTTATGAAAGATACATTGGTATAAAATCATCAAGAAATGTGGACAATGCTAAAATTATAATATATAATAAAAAGTGAGAATAACTTCAAAAAAATTGCAGAAATAAGGTTACAACACTGCAATGTGAACTATAAGCACTTGAATCAGCTGCCACCACATGCTACCAGGACCACATTCTCTAGACTTCAAATCCTCCTTCACCACTGCTTCAAGGCGGTGGAACTTCTCATTATTTGCCTGTAACATGATAAAATTGCATTTTAGAAATAGTGCAGATTCAAGGGTACAAGTCTAAGATTATACATCTATATTTTTTTTAAATCAACATAACTTCCACCAAATTAAACAATTAGGAACAGGAGTGGGCCACTGGCCTTTCAAAATTGCTCCACTATTCATAGAGATTATGGACTGATCTTCCATTTCAGTCTCCAAATCCCTCAATCCCCTTATCTAGAAATCTTGATTTGTTTTGAATGACCTCAATGACCAAAGATTGACAACCATTCAGAGCAGAAAACTCAAATATTAACTGGTTGGAGAATTTTCTGCTCATGTGGGTTCCAAAGGGCTAAGGGTGTGACCTGAGTTCCACACTGTTCATCTTGAGGAAGCATCACTCCAACATTCTCCCTCACATCCCTGCGAACTTGAAAGGTGACAGATCTAGTTACTGGCCTATGCTTAAATTTGTAAACCGAAGCCATTCTAGTGGCACTTTTACTTTCAGTCAATTCCCTGAAATTCATCACATTTTTTTCACATCTGTTTCAAAACACATTGTTGCTACATAACATGAGGCATCTGTGCCTTTGTCTTATTTTCTTACATAGCTTTCTGTAGCTTAGATCCTAATTAGAGCTTAAACCAATGGCAATGTCTTTGTTTACTGTGCATTTATTCTTTTACCACTGCTCTGTTGAGTTTCCCCACTATGCCACGCAACCAGCAGCCCCAACTCAAAAGTATTTAATACATAGAAATATTTTAGAAGGAATCCTAGCTCCACTTTTTCAAAACCACAGGTGTGTAAGAAAGGAAATGCCTCCAAACCAATGATTGTAAGGGGCTACAAAAATATCCAATTCTCCATTCCTTCACAAGATTTGCTATTCTATTCCCACATTCCCTTTAATCTTTTAACAATTTACCATGCTGTCCCACACAATACTTTGCACCAAGAATTACCATCCCATTGGTTCAATACACTCTCAGGTTAAAAGCTGTTTCGACCTGCAGTTTCCATACCTACATGACGTACTTACAGCATGAACTATACCATGGTCAATCCTCCTGCATCAGCTTATAGCTTTCACACATTGGTACTCACTCTTCAGTTTAGGCATGCTGACTGGAGTCTCCTTCTCCACCTGGTTTCTGCATTTGCATCTGCATTTGAGCCTGCATCTGGGCAATCATCTGTTGCATGCGGCGTAACTTATAGAGAGAAGTAAACAGGTTATCACTTCAGCTGTGAAAATTTTCCAAAATGCACATCATAGTTATGTAGTTAGTGCCACCTTCCAGTGAGATGATAGGAAACCAAAACAGGTGACAAAAGGTCACTTAGGAAGACTCCTGTTGGGACTTTGAATTGGTTTATTATAGTCATGTACAGTGAAAACCATCTTGCACTGAGGTAATAAAAGGTAAAACAATAAGTGAACGTTGAATAAAATGCAACAGGTACAGAGAAGGTGCAGTGCAAGTGCATCCACTGGCACATGATCATAATGATTTAGGACAACAGTCCATTTTATCTGTACTAGGGAACTATTCAATATTATTACAACAGCAGGGTAGAAGCTGTCCTTCAGCCCAGTGGTACACGCTTCCAGGCTTTTGTATCTTATGCCCAATGGGAAAGGGGAAAAAAATATCCGGGTAGATGGGCGTTTTGATTATGCTGATTGCTTTACTGATGCAGCGAGTATAGACAGAGTATATTGAGGGGGACAAGTTTCTGTGATGTACTGAGCCGAGTCCACAACTCTCTTTTGTTTGCTTACAGTCTTGAGCAGAGCAGTTATCATATCAAGCCAGATAGGATGTTTCCTGTGGTACATCAATAAAAAAATCAGGTTGTAGTCTATCTAGACGGAACATGAGGTGTTGCTCCTCCACCCCAAGAGTGGCATGATCACGGCGCATGAGGCAGCCATAGACCAACATGTCAGAATGGTAATGGGGATAGGAATTAAAATGGTTGACCACCAGGAAAATACCACTTTTGGCAGATGGAATTAGGTGGGGGACAAAGTAGTCCTCCAGTTTACGTTAGGTCTTACCAGTGTAGAGGAAGCCACATCAGGAGCAACGGATACAACAGACAACCCCAACAGTTTTGCAGGCAAGGCATTACCTCACCTGGAAGGACTGTCTGGGGCATTAAATAGCGGGAAGGTAACAAGAGGTTGGACAAACTTAAGATTGTTTTCTCTGGAGTGGTAGAAGCTGAGGAGAGCTCTGATAGAGGATTATGAGAGGCTTAGGAAAGTAGACAGATAGAAACTTTTTTCCCCAGGGCAGAAATTCTAATACCAGAGGGCATACACTTAAGGTGGGGGGGGGGGGGGGTAATTAACGAAGATGTGAGGGACGTTTTTTTTTAAAAGCACAAAGTGGTGAGGTGGTGGTGGAGGCAAATGCAGGCACACGTAGGCAGAAGGGATTAGTTTATTTAGCCATTTGATACCAATTTAATTGGTTTGGCATAACATTCTGGCTGTACTGTCCTAAGCACTATGTCACTTCCCTCAGTCACTGGACGCCATGAGATCAGAATCTGGTGCAGTTCCAGATCCAAATTATTTCAATAGGGATTCAAATCCCTTTTGATGAAGAGTTTCAATGCTGGAAGATTAACTGTATCTCTGATGCTGGGTGACCTGTCAGTATGCCTGCATTTTCCTTTTATTTTGGGTTTTTGGAATTCTATTCTTGCAGGCTTGAAATAAAAGCTATTTCAAACCTGGCAAGCTATCTTCCTTACTCTTCTTTAATGTTTCTAATTACAAGTTTGTTTCTGGACAATGTCCCAAGGTAGGAGTGTGGGTGCAGAGGATTCCACCACTTACTCCCTTTGCAGGTATGTTGAGACTACAATCATTATTAGCAATTCTGAACAGCAGGTTGAATAAAGCATTGCCTGGTCTATTAATTTAAACTGGAATTATTTTCAATTGCTCAAAGGCAACTACACCCCTAATACACTCAGACTTGTTAAGAAAAGAATAGGACACTAAGCTGATAGTATTAAAATGCTGCAACGCTGATCAGTTTCCTTAATAACGTCACTGTGTCTGGATATTAGTAATTCCTGAGAACCTACAACTTGCTCAAGGAAAAGCAAAGTGATTTATAAGAACAAAAGGAAAGTACAAAAAATTCTGTTTGGTTGCACATCCTACCTCAGCCTCCTTTTCCAGTAGGATTTGGTCCTTATCCTGAGGTTGTTCTTCCCCTTTCCTGAGAAACAGTAGAGTTTTAAACACACAGATCTATTCCACATCACAAACCTCTATTTGGATCAGGATCCAGCACTGATGGTACAGCAACATGATCCTCGAGCTACTACCTTCCAATAAAAAACTTAATTAACATTGCCCCCTTCTGGACAATTGTTGCACTTTGTTTCAGAACTTCATGTTAACTTTAATAAGCCAATCATGATGGGTAGAACGACAGAACCAAAAACGTATATAAAGTTAAAAGCAAACCAGACCATCACTGGTTTTCAAAATACTGGCAGTCCAACCCCATCTTAACTTTTTTTAAAAAAAAAGGGCAGCATGAGATATCCCAATGACTCTGAAATCCAAATGAGTTTGCCAAGAGTTAATAATTACAGGTTTCACATCTGCACATCTGCACATCATCACAATGCTTTTAGGCAAGTAGGGAAACTCTTTCTCTCTTAATTACATTAATCTTCAGCGATCAGAGGGCAACTCTTCTCAAAGCATCTACAATTGTTTTCAGTGAGCTTCAGACAGAATAATTGCATATTTGTTGGATTATTCAAGGTGTGAACTTAATGATTAAATGCTATATTGAAGGACAATATTAAATCCAATACTTCAAAAAGCGATTTTTTAAAAACCCATGTTTGGAACCTGCTCCATATAGTAATAATGGTTAAGTAAATATAATGTAAATTATCCCTTAGGAATTGAGCAATCTGCACCAAAACAACAACAACTTTACTTAGAAATGGGAAATCCCATAGAAATCACGTTTCAACATTGCCTCTTGGTAATGGCATCTCCAGCTAGCCAAATGCAGCAATATTTATACAGCATGATATCTAAACTTAGGAAACAAATCCAATTTTGCTGACATGAGTGCAAATATCTGACACTGTAGTTGACAGCTCTGAACAACTCCTACTGAATTATGTGGATATATCCCACAATTTGGCTATATGCTATACCTTCAAACACATTGATTGAATGACAAAAAACACAAATCATTGATAAAATATGGAAACAAATAAATTCACATAAAAAGAAAGGAGAATGAAAAAAGTATGAAAGTATAAAGTGATAAGAAAATAGTGGGAATACAATCTGATCCTGTCAGACTGTACTTCCATCTCCAGAGCAATAGAACTACGTCTGGGCACCCCCGGCAAAATTTCTGTTACTGTCAATAGTTAAATGAGTAGAAGATGAACTGATCTCCAAAAGTCATAAAGTTGAAGATGAAACACTTTTCAACATTTTAAGCAAGATTAGTGTATTATTTTTGTTTTGTACGATTTTAGAGTGGAAAAAAAGGGAAGGAGCACCATGCAAAAGTTTGGGCACCCTGAGAGATCTGAGCTCTCAGATAACTTTTACCAAGTCTCAGACCTTAATTAGCTTGTTAGGGCTATGGCTTGTTCACAGTCATTGTTAGGAAAGGCCAGGTGATGCAAATTTCAAAGCTTTATAAATCCCCTGACTCCTCAAACCTTGTCCCAACAATCAGCAGCCATGGGCTCCTCTAAGCAGCTGCTTAGCACTCTGAAAATTAAAATAAATGATGCCCACAAAGCAGGAGAAAGCGATAAGAAGCTAGCAAAGCATTTTCAGGTAGCCATTTCCTCAGTTCATAATGTAATTAAGAAATGGCAGTTAACAGGAACAGTGGAGGTCAAGTTGAGGTCTGGAAGACCAAGAAAACTTTACTAGAGAACTGCTGTAGGATTGCTAGAAAGGAAAATCAAAGCCCCTGTTTGACTGCAAAAGACCTTCAGGAAGATTTAGCAGATTCTGGAGTGGTGGTGTACTGTTCTACTGTGCAGCGAAACCTGCACAAATATGGCCTTCATGGAAGAGTCACCAGAAAAAAACCTTTCCTGCGTCCTCATCACAAAATTCAGCACCAGAAGCTTGCAAAGGAACAGCTAAACAAGCCTAATGCATTTTGGAAACAAGTCCTGTAGACTGATGAAGTTAAAGTAGAACTTCTTGGCTGCAATGAGCAAAGGTATGTTTGGAGAAAAAAGAATGCAGAATTTCATGAAAAGAATACCTCTCCAACTGTTCAGCACGGGGGTGGATTGATCATGCTTTAGGCTTGTGTTGCAGCCAATTGCATGAGGAACATTTCACCGGTAGAGAGAAGAATGAATTCAATTAAATACCAGCAAATTATGGAAGTAAACATCACACCGTCTGTAAAAAAGCTGAAGATGAAAAGAGGATGGCTTCTACAACAGGATAACAATCCTAAACACACCTCAAAATCCACAATGGACTACCTCAAGATGGGCAAGCTGAAGGTTTTGCCATGACCCTCACAGTCCCCCAACCTAAACAATATCGAAAATCTGGATAGACCTCAAAAGAGCACTGCATGCAAGTCGGCCCAAGAATCTCACAGAACTAGAAGCCTTTTGCAAGGAAGAATGGGCGAAAATCCCCCAAACAAGAATTGAAAGACTCTCAGCTGGCTACAGAAAGTGTTTACAAGTTGTGATACTTGCCAAAGGGTGTGTTACTAAGTACTGACCATGCAGGGTGCCCAAACTTTTGCTTCAGGCCCTTTTCCTTTTTTGTTATTTTGAAACTGTAAAAGATGGAAATAAAAAAGTAATCTTGCTTAAATTATTAAAGAAATGTGTCATCTTTAACTTTAAGCCTTTTGGAAATCAGGTCATCTTTTACTCACTTAGCTATTCACAGTAACAGAAATTTTGACCGGGGTGCCCAAGCTTTTGCATGCCACTGTAGGAGCACAAATAGGCCATTCAGCTCATCTAGTCTGCTCCCCCATTCTATCATGCTTGATTTATTATCCCTCTCAATCCTATTCTCCTGCCTTCTACCCGTAACCTCTGATGCCCTGACTAATCAAGAACCTATCGACCTCCACTTTAAATCTACTCAATGATGTGGCCTCCACAGCCACCTACGGCAATAAATTCCAGATTCACCACCCTCAATCTAAAGAAATTCTTCCTCATCTGTTCTAAATAGACATGTCCCTGCACTCGGGCTGTGATCTTTGGTACTAGACTTCATCACCACAGGAAACAGCCTCTCAATGCCCACTCTATCTAGGCCTTTCAATATCTGATAGGTTTCAATGAGGCCCCCCTCATTCTTCAAAACTCCAACTAGTAGAGGCCCAGAGCCAGCAAACACTTCTGTGTTAACCTTTTCATTCCTGGAAAATTCTTGTGAACCTCCTCTGGATCCTCTCCAATGCCAGCACATTTTTTCTGAGACCCAAAACTGCACACAGTACTCCAAGTGCAGCCTGACGAATGCCTTATAAAGCCTCTTTGCTCTTATATTCTAGTCCTCTTAAAATTAATACTAACATTGCACTTGCCTTTCTTACCACCAACTTAACCTGCAAGTTAATCTTTAAGGAATCCTGCACAAGGATTCCAAGACCCTTTGAATCTTTGATTTAATTTGTTTCCCACTTAGAAAACAACCTACACCTTTATTTTTTTCTACCAAAGTACGTCAATACACTTCCTTACACTATATTCCATTGCCACTATTTTGCCCATTTTCCCGATCTAAGTTCTTTTGCAGACAGCCTCAACACTACCTGCTCCTCCAACTACTATTTATTGTCCGCAGACTTGCCCATAAAGCCACCAATTCAGTCATCCAAATCATTGACATATAATGTGAAAAGCAGTCCCAATACCGACCTCTGCGGAGCATAACTAGTCACTGGCAACCATCCAGAATAGGCCCCCTTTCTTCCCACTCTTTGCTTCCTGCTAGTCAGAAAATTTTCTATCCATGTTAATATCTTTGCTGTAATACCAAGGGCTCTTATCTTTTTAACTAGCCTCATGTGCGACATTGTCAAAGGCCTTCTGAAAATCCAAGTATACAACAGCCACTTACTATCCTTTGCCTATCATGCCTGTTTTACCCCTCAAAGAATTCCAAAAGTTTTGTCAGGCAAGATTTCTCCTTAAGGAGACCATGCTGATTCTGGCCTATTTTATCATGTGCTTCCAAGGACGCCAAAACCTTACCCTTAATAATGACTCCAAAATCTTCCCAACCACTGAAGTCAGGCTTACTGGCCTATAATTTCCTTTCTTCTGCCTCCTTCCCTTCTGAAAGGATGGAGTGACATTTCCAAATTTCCACTCCTCTGGAACCATTCCAGAATTTAGAGATTCTTGAAAGATCTTTACTAATACCTCCATAATCTCTTCAGCCATCTCTTTCAGAACCCCGGGGTGTATTCCATCTGGTCCAGTTGACTCATTTACTTTGAGACCTTTCAGCTTCCCAAGCACCTTCTTAGCAATAGCAACTACATCTACTTCTGCCCCCGACACTTGAATTTCTGCCATGCTGCTTGTGCCTTCCACAGTGAAGACTGATGCAAAATATTTCAGTTCACTGTCCCCCACTACTAGCTCACCAGCATCATTTTCCAGCAGTCCAATATTCACCATTACCTCTCTTTTACTCTGCATATATCTGAAAAAAACATTTGGTGTCCTCTTATATTACTAGCTTGCTTACCTTCATATATCATCCTCTTTACTTACGGCTTTTTTAGTTGCCTTCTGTTTGTTTTTAAAAGCTTCCCATTTCTCTAACTGCCAGTAACTTATGCTCTCTCTTTTGCTTTTATACCGTCCTCTACTTCCCTCGTTAGCCATGGTTACCTTATCCTCCTTACAGAATACTACTTCAGCTTTGAGATGTATCTATCCTGCACCTTCCAAATTGCCACCAGAAACTCCAGCCATTGCTGCTCTGCTGTCATCCCTGCTAGTGGCCCTTTCCAAACAACTTCGGCCAGCTCCTCTCTCATGCTCTCTAATTCCCTTTACTCCATTGCAATAATGACCCATCTGACTTCATCTTCTCCCTCTCAAACTGCAGAGTGAATTCTATCATTATGATCACTGCCTCCTAAGGGTTCCTTTCCCTGAAGCTCCCTAATCAACATGAGTTTATAACACAACATCCAGCCCAGAATTGCCTTTCCCCTAATGGCCTCAACCACAAGCTGCTCTAAGAAGCTATCTTGTAGACATTCTATGAACTCCCCCTCTTGGGATCCAGCACCAATCCAATTTTCCCAATCTACCTACATATTGAATTCCCTCATGACTTTTTGGAAATTTGGTTTATCACCGAGCTTGGCAAAATATTTGCAGATATTTCGGCTCCAATCAGTGTGCAGTTTAGGGCATTGTCTCCTCAGAATGCTGGCTTATACACTCCGGAGTCCAAAAGGATATGGATTAGACAGTGATCTAGTTGGTCAGTTCAAAACACTGAACAGTTTAGCAGTAAAAGATTCTGATTGGTTAGATTCAAGAGAGGTCCATTGGAAGTGTTTGCTTCGTTGTCGAGATCCCGAGATCACTGACAATTCATTGATTGCCAACTTTGTTATTTCTCTTTTCTCTGTAAGGGTTCCTATACAGGATCTATGTCGATGTGTTTACTGTTGGATCCTTATGGAGAGAAACAAGCTTCCAAAAATTCTTGTTCTTCACTTGTTCTTGCTTGAGTCAAGTTGAAATTGTATCCTTTGTCTTCATGAACTGATACTAGTGAGAGTAGGTCGTGCCCTCTGCTTGCTCCCTCATGACTATTGTAACATTGCCCTTCTTACATGCCTTTTCTATCTTCCGTTATAATTTATACCACACTTTTGGATATAATCCTGTTCGGAGGCCTGCATTCAACTCCCATCAGGGTCTTCTTACCCTTGCAGTTTCTCAACTCTATCCACAAGGAATCTACATCTTCTGATCCCATTTCATTTCTTCCTAAGGATTTGATTTCTCTTTTTTTTAAAAAAGAGCCATACTAACGCCTCTGCCAACCCCTCTTTCAACACAATGTGTACCCTTGGATTTTAAGCTCCCCACTATGATCTTGTTTTAGCCATGACTCAGTGATGCCTGCAACATACCTACCAATCTCTAACTGCGTTACAAAATAATCTACCTTATTCTGTATATTGTATACATTCAAATATAACACCTTCAGTCCTGTATACATCACCCTTTTTGATTTATTCCCCCTTTTACACTGCAACTCATCCCACTGATTGCAATTATGCCCCACCATCTGCCAGTCTTTCCTCAGTCTCATGATGAAATGCATCAACTTGTATACCAAATGCCCCATCCTCAGCCCTGCCACTGGTTCCTACCCCTGTGCCAGATTAGTTTAAACCCTCAACAGCTCTAATAAACCTGCCTTCCTGGTTTCCTTTAGCTTCAGCAGTAACCTGCCCTTTTTGTATATGTTACACCTTCCTCAGAAGAGAACCCCAATGATACTGAAATCTGAAACTCTGTCCCCTGCACCACTTCCTCAGCCACTCATTAATGTTACTATCATCCTCTTCCTACCCTGACTGAGAGTAACTGCAGATAGTAGCTGGGTGACCAATCCTCTATCATCCAATCCAACAGCATTGGAGGTACTGCTCGTCAGCCTCTTCCCAAACTCCCAGTACTCACTGTGCAGGTACCAATGCGTATCTGGTTGTTCACACTCTCTCGACAATTTTCTGCAGCCATTCAGACATCATGGACTCTAACATCTGGGAGGCAATACCCAATCCTGGCTTCTGTTTCAAGGGTACAGAACCTCCTGTCCACACCCCTATCAAGTTTCATCACTATTGTTCCACCAGAGTTTACTCTTCCCTGGTGAGCCTCCAAGCTGGCCACAGTGCCACAGGTCCAGCTGCTGCTGCTGTGCCCTGATAGGTCATCCCTCCTAACAGTATCCAAAAGGGTATAATCGTTGCTGAGGAGAATAGCCACAGGGAAACTCTGCACTGACTGCTTATTCCATTTATTTTTCCTGGTGGTCACCCAGCTGCCATCTGAAGCCTGCACACTGGGTTTGACCACCTCAGTAAAAATCTCATCTATGAGGTTTTCACTTCTCCCGGATGATCCTGAGTACATCCAGTCTAGCTCCTTGACTTTGTCAGTCAGAAGCTGAAAATGCATGCACTTACAGCAAATGCAGTCACCAGGGACTCTGTTATGTACCTTGAAATCCAGCATCTCACTGGAGGAGCATTTCACTTCCTGAACTACCATCCTACCTACACTGGTTATACGTCTAACTTCTCAAGCTGAACTTCTAGCTTGTGCTTGTTCTCATCCAAGCCTAAGCACTCCAACAATGGTCACTCCACTTACACTTTGCTTCTTTTTATTGGCCCCTGCCAAATGCCCAAGGGATCACTGATTGCAATCATCTGAAAAGTTCCGAAAGGCTCCAGTTGCTTTTTAAACCTGGTGTGTAAAGTCCAAAGGAACTGTCTCCAACTCACTCTGCCTCAGGAGAAGGCTGGTAGGTGCCAGGTGAAAAATCAATCAGAGGAAAGATCAAGGGGTGAGGGAGGGAAGCATGGTGGGGATAGGCAGGAAAGGTGAAGGAGGAATGTAAAGGGAAAGCACTATGGGTAGTAGAAGACTACCTGGCACCTACCAGCCTTCTCCTTCCCACCCTCCCCCCACCTTCCTTATAGGGCTCCTGCCCCCTCCTCCTTCAGTCCTGACAAAGGGTCTCGGCCCGAAACATTGACTGCTCATTTCCACAGATGCTGCCCGTTCTGCTGAGTTCCTCCAGCGTGTTGTACGAGCAGAATTAGGCCATTTGGCCCATCAAGTCTGCTCCAGCATTCAATCATGGCTGATCCTTTTTTTTAAACTCCTCCTCAACCCCATTTCCTGGCATTCTCCCCGGAACCTTTGATGCCATGTCCAATCAATAACCTATCAATCTCTACCTTAAATACACCCAACAACCTGGCTCCACAGTTGCGCTTGGCAACAAATTTCACAAATTCACCACCCTCTGGCAAAAGAAATTTCTCTGCATCTGTTTTGAATGGATGTCTTAAGGATATGCCCTCTTGTCCTAGACTCTCCCAACATGGGAAACATCTTTTCCACATCTAGCCTGTCTAGGCTTTTCAACATTTGAAAGGTTTCAATGAAATCCCCCCTCATCCTTCTAAATTCCAGTGAGTACAGACCCAGAGCCATCAAACATTCCTCGTATGATAACTCTTTCATTCCTGAAATCATCCTTGTGAACCTCCTCTGGACCCCCTCCAATGCCAGCACATCTTTTCTAAGATGAGGAGCCCAAAACTGTACATCAGGTGTACATTAAGTATTTCCATGGGCATTAGGGGTTTCCATGGTGTTTCTTTGTTTTGTGGCTGCCTAAAAGACATCAGAGTTGCATTCTGTATAAGTACTTTGATAATAAGTGTACTTTGGATCTTCACTTTGCTCTAGCATAACCTGTTCCTTTCTAAAGCTCAGCTAATAAAGTATGCCTTTACCCTCCTTAATGATTGATCCTGCTGCTCAAGATCTGTGGCCACACACCCCGAAGTCTCCTAGTCCTTTGACATCTATCAGCATATTGCAAGCGCTCAGTTGCACTTTAGTTACACTTACTGTATTGCCACCTTTTCCCATCCCTGGAAACAACATAATACAAATGTGTTCCATATCAGCCAAAGGTGCACAATTTTAAATGCAAGTTTGAACGTATTCGGAATTCAAGGAATTTCAAAATTACTCCTACCAAATCAGCATGGAGATCTCACAGCTTAATTAATCCATATACCTTCACTTCTGGAACTGTGCTGCTCAAGACGGGGAAGGGATAAATATTAAAATATCATACTAAACTAACATGCAGTTTTTGAAACATTCATGACAACTTAATTTAGCTTTGCAATACAAAATCCAATTCATTAGGCACAGCATTGGTTAGATTTCTATAGTAGTGTGTCCCAGACGTTCCCAATTCCAGCACAATGCTGAAGAGATTTTAAGGATAGCAGGAAGCAGAGCAAAAGAAAAAAGGCCATTCCCAACTCCTCAAGTTTTCACCAATTTGTTACTGGATACCACAACTCTCCCCCAATGCGTGTCTCACACTGTACAAAATCCAGGATCATCCAGGAAATTATTTTCACAAAATTTGTTTTATTGGATTTAAAATCCATGCATTCCTGTTAACAAGCTTCTATTTTGAAGGAGGACTGAGTGCTTTCCAGGTGTATATGACAAATAAACTCTTATTCAGCTTATTTAGGCTTTTATACTGTTATGAGAGGGAGCTCAATGGTCCTCTATTCAACTTACAATCTTTTATATATGAGCTATGCTCATGAACAGCATCAAAACGGAGTTCCACTTCACCAGAAATGGCTTCAAAGGCATACAATCACTTACATTTTAAAGGCAATCTACTGGGATTTTTTTTCCTGCTGAAGCAGATTTACAGCTAATTGTATATTCATATTTTTCTGCTCCACTACTTGAAGCTATATTTAATTCTCCACTAGTGTAAATACAGGGTGCTAGTAAGCTGGCAACAAAAATAGAAAATTCCAGAAACATTCAGCAAGTCTGGCAGAAACAATACAGAAAGTAGCAGTGAACACTTCAGGCTGATGAACATCCATCCGAACTAAAAGTTCCACTGGAAGTTGATCATCTACAACAACTTCGTCCGTTAAGCCAGATTTCTGAATGGTCTCTGAACGCATGAATACTACCTCACGATGTTACTCTTTTCTCGCACTATTTATTTATTTGTAATATATTACTAACTTATTTAGCAGTACAGCATGAGACCTTTCTGATCCTTCAAGCCATGCAACTCCTGACAAACCCAATTTACCTTAACCTACCCGCAAGATAATTTCCAGGTTGCTGATCAGATAAATTTGGCTCATTCTGGACTGATCTATACAAAAGCAACGAACCCAAGGTAAAGATTACATTCATAGCTTTTACCTAAACCTGACTCCATCTGAATGAATCTGGACACCATCAGGAATAAGTTGAGTGAAGGGGTGTCCCAGGAACATCTGCATTCCCTCCCTTCACACATTGAGTGCAGGTTGTGGTATACCAGATAATTCTGTAAAAATGTTTTCTGAGGGTGAGATGGTCAAGAAGATAGATGACAGATACGTACGAAGGAGACAGAGGGAGAATGTAACCATGTGAAGACAACCTGCCACCCTGCTTGAGACGTTCTGAGCGGAAGCTTTCATAGTGAAGATCCTGGGTCACCTCCTGAAGATCCTGCATGTGTGTTCTAAACAGTTCAAGGACAAAATGGGAAAATCAGTACAATATTTCGTGGAAATCTCAGAATCAATATTATAAATATTTATCTGCTAAACCCCATGTGATAAACAGAATGGCATTAGAACTTAACCATAGTGAACTGAAACAGAAAAATATCACACCACAGCTCCAACTGAATAGTTGCAAGTGGTTGCTGACACTCAACAAGTGCACACCACAATTCCATGATAATGCTTAGACAGCCCTGGCAGAAGTAGCAGTTACACAAAGTAAATGCACCTGTCATTGTTTTGAGGCACAGACTTGAAAAACATGAAGGTCAATTCCAAGACAAAGCTGCACAACTGGTGCAACTAGAAAGGTGCTACCTCACAGTTACAGATTTGATCCTGACCTCAGGTGTTGTCTACATAGAGTCTGCATGTTCTCCTTGTGACAATGTGGATTTCCTCTTGGTGCTCTAATTTCTTCCTACATCCCAACATCATTCCTACTGGTCACTGTAGACTGTTGCATTGTGCAGGTGAGTGATAGAATCTGAAATTTAATTGGAACAACCTCCCTCAAAAGATAATTGGCAGGTGCGCTTTTTTTTTGCACTATAGTCCTAAACTGTGGAATTCAATACCTAAAACTATAAGGGATGCAGACTCAGTTAACATTTTAAATGCCAACTCAAAACCTATTTAACCCTGCTATTAACTAATATATAAAAAATAAAAACACAAAATGCTGGCAGAACTCAGCAGGCCAGGCAGCACCTATGGGAGGAGGTAGTAATGACGTTTCGGGCCGAAACCCGAAACCCTGATGAAGGGTTTCGGCCCGAAATGTCATTACTACCTCCTCCCATAGATGCTGTCTGGCCTGCTGAGTTCTGCCAGCATTTTGTGTTTTTATTTATTTCCAGCATCTGTAGATTCACTCGTGTGCCTTTGTATTAATTAATATCTCTCTTATTTTCATATTTGCACTTTATCCAATTATAAAGCACTTTGAACATCATTGTGACAGAGCAGGTCTGCCACATGTAATTTTGTGCTCTCCCCCACCGCCTCCCCATCAGTAGCCTTGTAATTCTCCTTGTCCTGTCTGACAGTGCTGAGGCCATGCTGCACATGGTCCAGGTGGGCTCAGTGGAAGTGTTAACTCTGGGGTATGGGAAAGAATACCAGCTTCTGAAAATGGTTATTTGTTGATTGGTTTTGTTGTGCAATGTCATTGTCATCTTATTGTGAGTATATTTGTGACTGTGAAGGAGGATGCGAATTCCTGTATTTTGGTTTTGTGTAATTGTTTAGCCTTATGGTAACAATGTCCCACCATTCCAAAGAATGGACTATCCCTTTTCTCCTAGCATGAGAAAATTGCCGTTTACAGTTCTCTTTTGGCAAGTGAAGAGAGAAGAAGCGTGGGGAAGGTGTATTACTTTCAGACTGAAGTTTTGGAGTTATAGTTCTAAAGGTCTGATAGTATATATCTCTCTATTTTTCTCTTTTGTTGTCTTTGCTAATTTGCCATTTTTTCCACTATAAGCATTTTTGCAATTGTTGAAAAAGTTTTCGACCTTTTTGGCACACAATAAACACCTTTGCCCTGAAAGTGCTATTGCAATCTGCGGTCTGAGTTTTTAAAGTCCACACCTTCATAAAGGGACACGGCTCTCACAATCGTGTGTATGAAAAGTGTTCTATAAATAATAATTATTATGAGAAGATTAAGATGGGATTAGTGTAATGGGTCCTTGTTGGTTGGTATCAATGTGACAGGACCTATTTCTGTGCTGTATGACTCTATGAACAATGCTGAAATAGTTCACAGGTGGTGACTGGTATCAGATGCTATGGTTAAGGGGAAAAAAAGGAATAAAAACATCTAGGATTTTGTTTTCAGAATACCACCCACACACTTGCACTTGGAAATGTACATTTGCTTGTTAAAAGAAGCAGGTGGACTTGTATGCAATTTAATTAGTTCATGCCTCTTTATGATCTATGGCAATGGGCAGGCATATTTGACCATCACAGCTGTGGAAAAAAAACAGGTAAAAATACTCAACTCTTACAAATGTTGAATTCTAACATAGAAGCACGTTTGCAAATCTACTAGCATTAAAATCCAAAGAAACAATTCTCAAAGAACTCAGCAGAAATATTTGAACACATTTAAAAACAAGGCACTTCATAGCTGCCTGCTTTCTTACTATTTAACTTGGGATTTCAGGATTGACATTTTTTTGATGTATGCAAACAGGACACCTACATTAACATTGTTCTCAGCTTCAGAAAGTCGTTGTGCTCTGGGTTCTCCACTTCCACCACTCCCCATGGATACAAACGTCCTCGGACCTTTTTACCTTTTGCCTCAATCAACTGATTTGATCCAACAACAGCAAAAGGGATACTGGTCTAAGTTTACAAAAGAGAATATCAGTCCAACATTAGTGCAGCTGTTGTGGCTAATTCAGCTAGAATAAAAATAAAAATTTCCACAGCTTCTAACAAGAAACAGAAAAAAATCAATTAAAAATCTGAGAAACAGACACTGTTAAAAATACACTGTGTAACTTGCAGTGAAAAAGTCCTGAAGATCAAATATAATCTCAAACACCTTTTGCAGAGGATAATAGTTACAAACCTATGTAATTCGTTACTTAAAGACTAAACAAAGAACAAATGATCACATGGTATCTAAGATGCGACTATCTTCTCTGCTTTCACACAAGATGAAGTAATCCTTGCCCACATATGTGATAAGGTGAGACCAGATCCTCATATCAACAGAATTAATGGGGTCAGTTACAAGGTGGTAACATAAACAGATGTGATGTACTGTAAACAGAGGGTGTGGGAAATGTCCAGCAGGTCATGCTGTACTAATGGACTAAAAAAAACTGACCTAGTATCATAGATGGATGACCATTTCTCAAACAAAGAGCAAATTACATAAAGTTGCAGAATTCGATAGTTTCTGGAAGGCCCATCCTCTCACAGTCAATTCCGTTGTTCTATTCATCCCTCATCCCATCTTCTTTGCAACCTAAAACTAACTTGTTTTGCTACTCAGGTGTAAGGCTTCAATTTGAAACGTTAGTTTTCACATAAGCTGCTTGACCAGTTACTAAAACAATTTTCAGTTTATATTTCACATTTCTAGCATCTGAAGTTTTTAAAAACTTCTATTTACTAACGCTAAACCTGAAGTTCCTCTCAGCTCTCTAGCAGTATTTCCTTCTCATTTTCCTTTTCCCACAATCAATAGTTTGTTTCCCATGGCTCAGTTAAGATTTTTGACTAAAACTTGTTTCCTGAATAATGTTCCATTCTTAATGCCATGTCACTTGCATGCTCTTCACCTCTCTGCAATAAAAGACTCATGACCCTTTTCCTTATTAACCTCTTTACCACCTTTTCTTAGCCTGTACCATACTTTCATCATATTACATCCCCAGCCTTCCACATGTTCCCCATCTCACGACGCACCTGAACCTCTCTGCATCTTAAAATTTAATCTCCAACTCATCAGTTTTGATCAAGGTTCATGAAACACAGATCAAACAGACCAGTCTTAATTACTACAGCAAACGACATACAAGTCTCAATTTCAACTCCAGCTTCAAGGTTGACTAAAAAAACTTCCAATAAAAATGGAAGATAATTGGTCTCAAACAAAGCAAAAATAATTGCTAAAGGATTGACTACCAAAACTCAATTAGTCCAAAAAAAAAATCAAAGTTCAAGAAAACCATTTTCACTTCCTTTGAAATAGTTAACTCTGGAGAAAAGCAGACTGTGTTGCTACAGGATTTGAACTGATCTTGACTGCGTTTGTGTAACTCCTAACTTCAGTGCAAATGCAAAGCAACACCACCTGGCATCAGTATAATGCAATTTGGCCTATATAAAATGCTGACAGAAGCCAAGGATTAAACCAAAATAAAAGAACAAGTTATGCATCAAGAGCATATACATCTGAGTGGATTGCAAACAATCATCTAAAAGTTTCCAAAAGCCACCAAATGAAAAATAATCAAGACTTTTGAATTAACATCCACAAGTTTAAACATTTTTGCTTTTAAGTACCTTAAGAACTCGCGTTTGTTCCTTGAAATCTTCATCTTCATCAGATTCTGCATCAGGCAGGTGGTAAATCCTAATACCGTGTTCCTCAATCTCATCAAGGATCTTTAAAAAAATGATAAATGGGATGCAGTGAAATCAGACAAGATATCTGACAAGTCAAATCAGACAAGTAAAGCTAAAATCAAATTCACAGGATTGAGGAGATAGAAAATTGAATTATTAATTTTTAAGGTGTGGACATTGGCATGCCCAATAATTTCATGCATTCATAATTGTAATTTCAGAATGCTACAGGAAGATAAGGATGAACAGCAATATTCTTTCTCAGAACATTACTTCAGCACACTTGCTTAACTATAATGTACATGTGACATGCAAGCACAGTAAAACAAAACAATTTAATTTTAAATTGAAGGGCTGATTGACCTGCAGTTATATTCCCAGCAGATTTCTACCACTTGGTTCCACCAATGAGTAGCAAGGTATAAACTGATATAATTTGTGAGTGGTACAGTAGTGCAGCCTCACAACTCTAGCAACCCAAGTTCAGTCTTGATGAAGTGTGGAATTTTCACATTCTTCCCATGACTGCTTTTGTTTCTCCTCAGATCCACCCAAAGGGCCAAACCACAAAACCTAACAATGAGGAACCCGTTGCAACCGCCTGTCTTCCCTATGTTTCTGGAAGGATTGCCAAGATCCTGAGGAAATACCAGATTAATACCTTTCACAAACCAATAGGGAAGCTCAAATCACAGCTTTTATGCAGGCCAAAGATGACATGGGGCTCAGGTTGGCTGATGTTTACAGAATTCCCTGTGAATGCGGAGCAGTGTGTTTCTGCCATTTCGGTTACTGGAGAATCACAATGGACATCAGATTGTCTCTGACGGCACAAAACTAGTGTGCAGCGCTAATGGCTTTTGGGACTGCCTGGTGAAGAGAGCCATTGAAATAACACTAGAGGGAAAGAATCTTAACAAAGACAAAGGTCTGCTCCAACTAAGAACTAGAATTCAATTGTAAACAAGTTGGGACAGGGGAAACCTGATTGGATGAGGACTAACCAATCAGGAGAGACGGACGATGAGAGTATAAATACCACTAGACTAAACCAGACTTGCCCAGGCATCATCCCTGATGAAAATGGCAGAGTTTGTCATTGAAATGTCGATTAAAATCAATACCTTTACCTACTTGGGAGCCCGAGAAGTGTTTATTTGCCACTGGTTTTCTTTCCACCCCAAAGACATATGTATTTGCATGCTGCTGAAAATTGCTCTGGTGTAGATGAGTAAAATCAAAGTTATAGATAGAATCCTTGTTGAGTGGTAGTAAAAAGCTCCTTTATCACAATGGTGATTTGATAGCTATTTAGAAAGCATGGTAAGGAAACAAGAGGAAGAATCTGGTGATGGACTTGAGAGAAATGTTTGATACACCACGGATTGGCTGGGCCAAATGGCTTTTCTTCATTGCTGCAGATGCTGGATAATTCTATGTAAAATTGAAGCAGTGTGCAGGAAGATAGAATTTAAGGACCACAAAACTTGGATGGAAATTTTACGAAGATATCGTATGGTAGCATAGCAGTTAGCACAATGCTTTACAGAGCCAACTGGTTCAGTCCCTGCTGCTACCTGTAAGGAGTTTGTACATTCTCCCCACATGGGTCTCCTCCAGGTGTTCCAGTTTCCTCCCACACTCTAAAGACATACAGTAATGTTATGAGTTATTTTCATGCTGTATTAGTGCCGGAGGAGTGGCAACACTTGTGGGCCCCCCAGCACAAACCTCACTGGTTGGATGCAAATATCATTACACTGCATGTTTCCATGTAGATGTGACAATGCTAAACTTTAAAATCTAATCTTAAAAGGCTGAAAAGCAAACTGTAATAAATTTTACATGTAATTTGTTGGGGCTAGACTACAGAAAGGGATACAAGTAATGGCCATAGCAGGACAGTCAGGATAGGATACAAGCAACCAAATTTTGAATGTATAAATAGTTCTGTTTGGGATGAAAAAGTCCTGATTTATTAAAGTCATGTATGAAAGTTTCTCTGCTAGAGGGCAGATGTCAGGGGAAGTCAGATAATAGAAAGAGGAGCTTTATCTCCACTAAATTCGAACAGGATCCTGAAATTGGTAGAGGAAGGTCATGTGTAATTGATTTTACAATAAAAAAGCAGATTTTAAAAATATTGCTGTCTAACCAATGAAGGATATTAGCTAACTATTAACAGTTAAACAGAGTACAGAGAATTTAACAGCACAAAACAGCCAACTAAAGACTGTTTACATTTCTGTTCTCTTCTCATTTTGTTACATTTTTCTGTTCATTTCTCCCTCATTTACTTTTCTTTAAAACCTCTGATTTTTGCAAGTAATCTAAATTAAATGTTTGTCTACAATAATCAATGTGGTTGTTAATAACATTATCACAAAGAGCTATAAAGTTAAGGTACAACTCTTCAGAAGCCACAAAGATCAAATTAAGTCAAGTTCAATGTAGCATGGCAAATTGCAAACCATCTTGTAGAATGTATCAGTAATTACCACAAATTACTAAGATTAACCTATGATTAATATGAACTCTGATTACAACAGCAACAAATCCACAATTGGTTTCTAGCAACACTACTGCAAGTAACTTTTGATGTTAATATTTTAAGTAACAGTCTTCAATTACAAAGGAAACCGGAGGCAAGATACAAGCAGTAAGCCACTTCAGTTCCCACACGTTTTAGACCAAAGACCACAACCTTCTTTAAACGTACTTAGTAGTTTATGTGGATTGAAGCAGAATTAATTGCAAAACTGACATCCACCCAACAAGGCATAAAATGGCTTGTGTATTGTAACACAAAAAGTCAATTAGTGCCTCATCTATTCTTACTCAATGAAATGTAGAGGTAACGGTGATTAGGTACATGTTAAAAGCACGCGCGCACGCACGCGCACACACACACCCACACGCACACACACACACCCACCCCACCACCACCAGGTCAGAAAGCAAGTCCAAAGACTTAAATACATAAGGCATAAATTTAAAGATTGCTGCATTATTGGCATGGTGTCTTTGGTTTAAAAAAAGTAAAACAAAACTTCAGCAAATTAAAGGGACCCTTGATACTCATTCAAAGATTAGGTAAGTTATTCATAATGTCCTGGCCAACATTTATCCCGCCAACACCAACAAAGATTACCTGGTCATTATTTCATTGCTGTTTTTGGGAGCAACTATGTACAAGGTATTGCAAGATTTCATTGCAAGTTAAATGTTTTGGTTCACCTTGAAAGGAATATAAACTTCATAAATGACTGCGGGAAATGGTAAGAGGGACACAGCTATTTGAAAGTGTTTATAATTCAGCTCTTATAATTAGAGTGGAAAACAGCAGAGGCTCAGAAAATGAAAAACGCAGAGATTCTGTGCTACAACATACAACTGCATGATTACATAGCTCAGAGAACCTCTAGTGACAGAAGCCTGTAATACTTAGCCTCTCTAGTCTCTTTCCCATTCTACCTCTAACATTTGGGTAACCTTACATCCCTCATTTATTTACCTCTTCCAACCCTTACTGGAAGGGAATTACAGTGACTCACCATTGCTCAAAAATGTTGCTTTGTGTTTTAGATGAATCATAAAAATTCATCTCCATCCTCAGGAATTTGTTCCAATTAAGTCCCTTCCCACTTTCCTAAGCCAGTGAATACAAGATGTCCAACTTTTCCTCAATAGCAGATATTAGTCTCAATTGTTCTCTGAACTGCTTCTGATGCCACAACATCCTTTCCCAAAGGGGACTTGTACGCAAATCACTTTGCTCAAATGCAATCTGACCAATAGTTTATGTCATGCAATCTCACTACTTTTATAAACAATTTCACAGCAATAAACAATTACATTTTATTAGCATTCCTGTTAACACTTATGCCCAAACAATGGCTTTTCAAAATTCATCCTCTAGTACCTACAGACCCTACCACATCTGAGTTCTATTTGTCCACAACTTTCAGTAAAACTCCGATGATTTGCTACCTCAAGATTTTGGTGGTGCTGGACCAGCAGATTTTTCCAGATGATTGAATATTATAATTTTAATTCACATTTTAAAATGGGTACTCGATAGTACAAGTTACTTTCCTAGGGAACTCATTGTTTGTGAACAAAATATGGGAAATAGAACTCTGCAAACCAGAATTCAAACCACTGCACTTTTTAAATAAAGTTTCATTTTGCCTGTCAAAATGGACAATCTCATATTTTATTTTACAGATCTTTGCCCATTTATCTACAGTAAATCCCCCTGCATCCTACTTCTGTTCATTCAGAATTTCTTACCCATCTTTGCATCATTATTAAATTTAGCAAGCACACCATTAAGACATTCATACAAATCAAATAGGCCCCCTCATCAACACCTCTGGCACACCATTAGTTACATTTTACCAAACAGGAAAAGATTCAATTACGCCTTCTTACTCTTTCCTGTTAGCCAGCCAGTGCTCTGTCCATGCTAATGATACTTCTTACACAACAAGCTTTTATTTCCACAATAACAATTTGATATTTTACATCAAATTCCTTTTGGAATTCTCAATGTGCAACATGTACTGATTCACTTTTATCAAGAGCAATCACTTTAAAGAACAATAAATTTGTTAATTTCCTTTTCACAATCCATTGTTGGCATTTTTTGTTCTTCCATAATATAGTTAATAATAACTTTTGAATATTTCTTTAAAGGCAAATGCTAGGCTGTAGCTTGCTCTCTTTCTTTCTGAATACAAGTGATAACTGATAACTCAGTGATAACTGACCACCACAACTACATCACAGGCATACAAAGCTACAAGAACTTTCAATCAAAAAACCAAAACCTGAAAATTTAAAAACATACAAAATGCTTATAATATTCAAACTCCTAAAGGCAGCATCTATGCAAAGTTAATGTTTCAGCAGCATTAAAGCCAGGACCAACAGGCTCTGGGACAGCTTCTTCCACCAGGCCATGAAACTGACTAATTTACGCTAATACAATTGTATTTCGATGCTATATTGACTGCCCTGTTGTACATACTATTTATTAGAAATTATTATAAATTGCACATTCAGACAGCGACACAATGTAGATTTTTACTCACATATGTGAAGGATGTAAGAAAAGTCAATTCAATTCAGCTTGATGAGCACACTGTCCTGAAACGTTAATTCTTTCTGCATAGCTGCTCCCGGACCCATTCACTCTAAACACTATTTTTGATTACTACTAGTGACCGTAGCTTTGTAAGACAGCATTTCAATTCCAAAAAGTGTTGTAAAATATTGAGCAAAAGTGGAATAAACTTCCGCAAATCACATTGCTCATCTCTGAGGTACAATGTTTAAAAGTTCATTGCTCATCACTTTGTTATTCAACCATACATGAATACAGGCAAATGAGTCAGCATTACGATGGGGTCAAGGTACTAAAATACATTACTGACAATCACACACAAAAACACATTCTCTGAATAAAAGAGTTCCGTTGCCCCAACCCCTGCGACACTGTGGCTTGACGCCCAGTCCTCGAACATACAGGTCAACAAACCCAAAGAGGAGGAGCTTAGGAGAGTTAATGGCACCTAACAGTGAGATTAACGATATAATTCATTGAGTGCAGGCTTCGCAACCACCTAGAATGGGATGGATACTGCCTTCATTATAGCTGAAGTTCAGGGGTTTTTTGAACCACAACACCACACCTTTTTGAACAGTTTCTTTGACCCTTACCCCAAACGGACTGTGGAGAAGCTTCTCAATTTGGCTGCCCTCAAAAATTAGTCTCCATTCTGTATACACTACCTGATGGCATGCAGGCTATTCTCAGTGCAGATCAAGATCAAGCAGGCTATTTAACTTACAAACTCAATGCAATATTGCACTTCAACAATCTCCCTACTGGAATTAATCTATGGAATGAATGGAAAACTGCTCAACCTTCATTACATTCACTCCAGAACTAACTTTTTTTTAAATATAAAGTTCCTAATTCAACTCTCCCATTCTCTAGACTAGTGGTCGCCAACCCGTCGATCTCAATCGACTGGTTGATCTTTGAAACTTTGCCTGTAGATCCTGAAAAAAAAAAGAAAAAGAAATACACAAATACTGTTGAGAGATTGTTTCTGGGTTGCGAGGTTTTCGTCCCGTTCTTTCTGCCCAATGTGCATGCGCTACAATGTGAGTGAGTTGCACTTTTCCTAATTCCCTGTCACAGCCACTGTTGAACTTGAACCCATGCGAGGTCATCTGTCGCCTAAACGTGCGGCCGGCGCGAAGAGCCGATGCTACTGGCCCGGAGCGCAGCCAGCGGGAAGTGCCGATGCTGCTGTCCCGGAGCGCGGACAGATGGGCATCGCCTCTGTGTTTAGAACACAATGTTTGTGGGGAATCCAGTGCTAAAATATTCGCAGACGACCTAATTCGGGCTCAAGGTTTCGTAAGTATCAGAGCAGCTACCTCGCTGCGATCTGCTGAAACAAACTTTTGTCAGTCGATAGATCCTACAAGGGGGGTGGGCGTGGGCCTCTCGCTCTCCTCGCTCGGTCAGTCGCTCTGTCCAGACTGCAACCACCGTGGCCCCGGTACGGGGACCTCTGGCCCAGACCTTGTTCTCTCACCCCATCCATGACCAGCCGCACCTGGCCAGGGCGTCTGGCGGCGGGCGGGCAGAGGATGGAGTTCGGGCCTGGAGGCTGTCTAATGTGGCAATGAAGCCCTCAAAACTGCTTCAGTACCTTGAGTCCAAGCATCCTGCACTTAAAGACGAACCGTTGAGTTTTATCAGTGGAAAAAAACGTGAGCAGGGCGGGACAGCAGCTAAGTGCCGAGAGCCACGAAGATCATGTTTAACACACCCTCCACCCCCGTCAGCTGGTCCACAAGGATATTGTCAATATTAAACTGGCCCACAGTGCAAAAAAGGGTGGGTACCCCTGGTGCTTATGCATTATTTCTACTTCCGGGTTGCGGGGTTTTACTTTCGGTCTTTTCTGCCCCAGCGCGCATGCGTGTGACTAATCAATTTGGAGTTGATCTCGCCTTTCACTAAGGCCGAGGTAGTGGATCTTGGGTTTAAAAAGGTTGGTGACCACTACTCTAGACTGACCCAATTCACGCAACTCCCCCACTCTCTGGACTGACCAATAACAAGCTATACATTGAAGCAAAAACTGCAAGATCAGTCCATCTGAGATTCAGTCATAGCTTCTGACTGAACTCTACAGTGTCTAAGGAAAGTTACAAATGAGAGAATGAGGTACATGGAGCAGCAATTAGTGGGGAAAGCAAACCACTGTGAGTCACCATGTGCCAGAGCTCAAGTTTTAACTTGAAATACAAAGCTTCAAAATATGATCCTCTAATTTCGTAGAGAACATTACACACTGATTACTATGCATACCCTTCTTTTGAGTCTCTCTCTTTCCTTCAGTGTAAGGGTGTCTGCCTTGGCGATGACAGGAACAACATTTACTTTATTGTGTATAGCCTTCATGAACTCCACATCCAGAGGCTTCAGTCTAAAAATTAGGAAAAAAATGAAACAGACAACATAATTACTCATAAGGATATTTATAAGCACTATGACTTAGTCTGAATTGCTTTTGTCGTTTATTGAAATGAACGAGAGCAGAAAAAGGAAGTGGAGAAATAAAAACAGAAAAATAATTTTAGCTTGGCAAGTTAGACTGATCACATACGAGGTCTTTCAGGCTGTTATACCCCCTCATCTGAGGGCAATGCCCTCTATCCTATCTCCCTTCTTTTTACCCCAGCCCAAAATGTTTTCTCTTTCAATTACCTTTACAAAATCCTGACAAAATCTGTTATCACCATCGTTCAAGGCAGTGTTTAACACTTCAAATGTTTAAAACTTGCTTTTATGAAAGATTCCTTCAATGTGGCAGCTCTTTTGCCTATCACTTCACCGCTGCAGCTTTCAGCATGTATTGGAAAGTTTTTCTTTATTCCCCACTCAATCTACCTACTTCACGATTTTAAACACTATTAAATGATCAATATTCCCTGACTGAAGAACAATCCCAACCTTCACTATTCATGCAAGTGTAGTCCCAGATCCTCTGCTCCATTCTGGTAGTAATTCTTTTAGGATCTTCTAACAGTGTTTATGTGGCAGTGCCCAGAACTGAATGCAGTATTCTGCTTGCAGCCACAGCAAGGACTATTTTGCCAAAGTACAAAAACAAGGTTGTGTTTATGTGAATATTTATAGGGCTCAGGGTCACCTTATCAACCTTCCTCGCAGCTGCTAACACTTGTGCACAATTATATCAGGTTTTCTTTTGCTGCATCCTCATTATACCCAATATTTGTTTTCCATGAGACCACCATCTCTTTCGTTCCATGGTTTCAAACTTATTGATATTATACATTATCAAACTGTTTTTCATTCCTATCATTATTCAAATACAAAATTAGTTATAAACAGTTCACATTAATATTCTTTTTAAAATTCAGACTTAGATAAATGAGTTATTTTGTCTCTGATAATAGATTCCAGAAGCTTCCAAACTGAGAGGTTGAATTGACTAATCAAGAGTTTCCGGGATCATCATTTTTTTGTCATCTTCCAGATCTTCAAGGTGCTCTCATCTAGTCCTGGTTATTTAATTTATCCTAAGTTCTACCAGTTATTCTAGTGTCTCTATCAATTTTAAGCAGAGAATGTGTCAGTGATTTCTTTTTAATACAATTTTTCTATCACCTTCCTTGGTACAAACCTAATACCTGTCATGTCCTCTGCCTCTGTATTATATCATTTCTTTGGAACCAACACACCTCTTCATGCTACCTTTTATTTATATGCCTTAATAACTTATTTTCCTGTGTTGGTTCTCATCACCCTGTGCCCTCATTTCCCTTTTTTGCTTCATCCTGCTCTTTGATACTACCAGCTTTGACAACCCTACTTTTTCTGCTAGTGGGATTACAGCTAGATTATAACTGAACAATCCACTCTGTGCATCTAGATGCCACACCAAAGCTATGATTGCACTTGATAGGGCACAGAAAAGATTCACCAGGATGAAAAATCTCAGTTTTGAGACACAGATTAGGCAGGGTTTATTTACTTTACAATGAAGAATGAGGGATTATGAGGGACGTAGTAGATAGTGGGAAAACTTTTACCTTTAGGGTAAACGTTTCCCCACAGCAGAGCTAATTAAAAGATAAAGGACCTAATCTTTTATTAAGTGGATTTAAGGAAGAACATTCTGATTCAGAGGATAGTTGAAATCTGGAACAGTACACGACTTCATGGTAGGCAAGAACATGGGCTGAAGGGTATTTTTATTGCTGTATGACTGAAAAAGGCCATCCACAATATGGCCTGCCAATCTCAGATTTCTGCTTATTCCAGGCAAACCTATTTTCAACTCAATTTGCAAACTGCAATTACACTTTTTAAAACACTCTAGATATCTTTGAAAAAGAATTTTTAAGAAGTCTGAAACATTAAATGCCCCACTGTCACTTTATTTGTCTTCCACATTCCCCAGTGCCAAGTGCAGCAATGCTTACTTATTGCACTGTAAACACGCTGATACAGTCCTATTGTACAATTCAAAAAAATACTCCCTGCATTCTGTATTCTGGCAGAATACAGGAAATGATTTCAACTATTTTAATGCAAGCTAGAACATCATCTAATTTATAGACATCATATAAGGTAGATGGTACTCTACCTGATATTATAATGGTTCAAATCATTTCCCCTATCATTCCTGTTTCCTGCATACTTATTTCTTTATATCCTTCCCAGCAGCTGGTAACTCATAAAAATATATACATCAAGAACTGGAGGGTGAACTGCCTGAATAACTATCGATCTATGGTACTCATCTATTGTAATGAAGTGAGGTTGGTTATGGCTAGAATTAACTTCTGCCTGAGCAAGGCCTACCGCCACAACAGTTTTATAGCACATGCAATCTAAAGGCTGATTTATACTTCTGCTTCAAATGAACACTGTATGCACCGCATAGCCGCATAACCTACACTGTACCCTATTCCATAGCCTGACATGCACCTCTCCAAAAATGCAACTGCACGTTGCGGCAACGCAAACCGCAACAACTGTGATTGGTCCGCTTGGTAGCATCGCGTTTCCTCCTGTCTATAGGCATACCGTGCGTACACTGATGCAAAATAAATGGTTGGAGGCGATGAACCAAATCGTCAAATCTACCAGCCGACATCTGAAAATATTTGAAATGCATTTCCTCGTCCATGTCTCTGTGGCCTGACAAGCACAGAAAATTCACCTTCCTTCTAACCTCAATCCATTTAATGGTCGTACATACCATCTCCTGCGACGTCTTCTCTCTTTTCTGCGTTGCAGTAATTTCAATAAAAGTAACCCTTGTTCAACATTTATTAGCTCCAACTCCAACATGATGCCATTGTCGCCATTGTTTGAAAGCACACTAAGAAACACTACACAGTGGCATAGAAACCCCACCGCCAACTAGCGTTTTGGCAGTGAACTGCAGAGTGACGCAGACACACCAATGCACAGGTATAAATGTTCACAACGGCGCAGGCCACTTTTGAAGGCTTCGGCATAGGCTACTATGCAGACATATAAATCAGCCATAACTGTCTCTCCACTAGGTTTTAGAGCACCAAAATGACAGCAAAACATACACTAGGTTGCTGTCTATCAAGTATAGCTCAGCATGCAATACCATCATCCCCTCATTGAGGCTCTGTACCTCCTCCACAACTGGATCCTTGACTTTCTCATCAGGAGACCACAGTCAATGCAGATCAGTGATAAATAACACCTTCTCACTGACAACCAACAGAGGTGCACCTCAAGGATGCGTGCTTAACCCACTGCACTACTCATGACTGTGTGGCCAGGTACAGCTCAAGCCCTATTTACAAATTCACAGATGACCCCACTGTTGTAACAAAAATCAGATGGTGATGAGGCAGCATACAGGAGTGAAAGAGGATAGCTGGTTGAGTTGAGTCAGAATAACAACTTTATACTCAACATCATTAAGATCAAGGAATTGTTGTAACTTCAAGAAGGGAAGTTGGAATCAATCCTCACTAAGGCATCAGTGATGGTAAGGGTGAACACCTTCAAGATCCTGGGTGTCAGCATCTGAGGTTTTGCCCTGAGTCTAAAACATTAATAAAATCATTAAGAGCGCAGGCGAGCAACTATGTCATTAGGAGTTTGAGGATATTCAACATGCTAATAAAGACGCTAGGAAATTTCTACAGATATACAGTGGAGAGCATCCTAACTGGTTGCATCACAGCCTGAAGAGACTGCAGACATTTGCAGACTCCGTCTGTTCCTTCATTGGCACAACCCTCCCCACCAGAGGACACGGTAAGGCAGCAGTATGCACCTTTGAGGACCCGCACCATCCAGGACATGCCCTCTTCTCCTTTGCACCATTACAGGTAGCACAGGAGCCTGCAGACCCACACCCAACAATTCAGAAACAGCTTCTTCCCTCCAGCATCAGATTTTTGAATGGTCCATGAACATTATCTTATTATTCTTTTTTGCACTTTTATTTTGTAAACTGTGGTAATTTAATGTCTCTGCAAATGTGGCACAAATAGTTTTATTTATATATATATATATGTATATCAGAGATAATAAATCCGATCCTGATGTCATCCTTATTGACTCTGGTTATATTGATTCTGTTCTTGATCAAACATATCCTCCATCTCCACCACTGCAGTATTTTTTCTCAATCAATGCTGCTGCACTCCCTGGCTTTCTTTTGCATTTCAAATCCAATCGCACTATTTTGAGTCAGCTCTCTCACCATCACATCATTACCCTTTGTGGCTATTTATGCTAGAAATTCACCAATCTTAGGTATCATGAGTCTCATGTACACAGATGCGAAATTTTCAATCTTTGCCTCTTGGGGAGATCCAATTTAATGCTTTAGTGGCATGCCACATTCTGGATATTATTTTTCCCATGCCAAATGAGTTTAATTGTCCTCCAGCAGAAAACGGTAACACATTTGTTGAGGTGCAACCTGTATAGCTAATATACTTCCTCCAGAAGCAGTCCCAATATCTTGGAAATTTAAGATCCCACCCCCACCCTCTCTTCATCTGCAAATTCATCTCTACGACTATTCTACTACTGGTTGCAATTGCCAGCAAGTACAAGTTCGTAAATTCCAAGGTTACAGTTTTAACAACTTTCCTGGTTCTGTAAATTCTATTTATCTAGAGGACTTTCATTTCTTCTTAGATCATCGATGGAAATCTCTGCTCAATCTCTCAACTTCTGTTTACACTAACTCCTCAGAATTTGCTGCAGGAGTCGTTGGTTTGTCAGGGAAGGCTTTGAGGAGAACAGGAGCACAACACAATTTCTATAACCACAGAAGTGTCCCTCCCCCTACTTAAAATTATAGAACAGTCCTGACTCCTTTCATCATTCCATCTCCACCTTACACAGCCAGACTATCTGTTATATTATTTTAGCCTGACTACATTCCCCAGAGGAATACATTTCTCATCTGCATTCAAACTGAACACCAGTTATATAGATATATTATGGAGATTCCTGTACTACCTGACACCAATTTACTTTTATTATTTGATGGCCATACATTCACTCTATACCTGCACAATCTTAAAGCATTAGATGAAAACCTGTGAACCATCCTGTCCACATAACTAACAAATGCATGTAGCAACATGTGTGGCAAAGCTACTTCTAAAAGGCAGACCTTCACTTTGTTCAGTGAACACCACAGCTTTATCTCCGTTTTGTCCACTTGAGATCACAGCACTTTCAAATATCCAGTTTTATAGTTTAGGAAACAATGGTTTTAATCATTCACAATGCCACAATTCATTTCTCTTCAGTACTTCAAAAACTGTCCGACAATTGCTGCCCTAAATCTATAATTAAGCTTACCCATGGCCAAAAGGCGAGATGAAATAAAAGCAGCAGTGGACCCGGTTATCAACAATATGACGTCTGTTCAATCCACTTTCATCATGTAGATAGCGTTCAAACTGCTCATCGACATAAGAAATAATTGTCTTAAAGCTGAGAAAGAGAAAAATCAATCAACATACCAGTCTGGTATACATGTAAAATCTCAGCCCAAATCTAACAGGCAGCTAGCAAATTTGTAGAATATCACACTATTTCTTAAGAGCAACGCACCAAGCAGATGTGGTGTCAAATAATTTCTACACCCGTAATCCTCAAATTATTAACAGACATAACCCTTGATCACTGCAGTGTCATCAATTGCCAGTACAACCAAAATCTGGCTACCCAGGGAGGCAAACATGCCAAAGAACACAGAATTTATATAAAATAAAATACATTAATATACCCAAAAGTTACGAGATGTACAGAACACCGAAGAAAACGAAACAGTAAAATGTGTTCTAACTAAATTTCTAACCACATTCTGTCCACTTCCTTAAGATTTTGGTGTGATAACCTCTGCAAGAGCAGTTGTAAATGACTGGTCTAAGACTCTTCAATCCAATTGATTTATCTCTTCTGTTATATCAGCACAACACTGTAGTCAGCTGGAGGCAGGACACAAATAAAACAAAACAGGGACACAGCATACAATGTGCAACTGCTGCTTCTGGTGAGGGGGAGAGAGAGAGAGAGATCGATCAGAAGCCTTCTCCCTCAATCCAATTTGAGTGATACTGTATACTTTAAATAACTGGTTGACAGCATATTCTGTATTAAAGAAATTAAAACAGAGACATTTTCTACTACGCTTAAATAACTATGGCTGTCTTCTGATATTTCTTCCAACATATTGGATCTACTGCACTAATATGCTGTAGAAAATTAAAATCCAATGTATTAAAGGACTCATTATCATTGCATTTCATTTGTCATTTAAACAGGCCATATCTGAACAGGCAGATGTGATAAATACAAGGATGCAATTAAAGATGAAATCATACAAGATGTACCATTTTCAGATAATGCGCAATAGCTGATGCTCCTGCAAAATCATGACATTTGACACAGCTATATTAAAAAGAAACACTACAATTTAAAACTTAAACCAGCAATATTTGTTGAAACTGAGGTGCAAACACATTCCAACTAAATTTTATTATTGTAATTTACCAATAACTTACCAGTCCTGACTATTTATGGCATCTCCATATCCTGGTGTGTCAACCACAGTCAGACGCAGCTTTACTCCACGTTCTTCAATCTCTACAGTAGAAGCCTCAATTTGGACAGTTCTTTCAATTTTCTCTGAAATATAGACAAGTACTTCCAAATAAGGCAGGAGTTTCATTTGCAAGATAATTTGGGGTTTAATCACATAAGTAATATTCACTCCTTCGAAGTATTTCAGATTTAGCTTTATTAAAACTATGTAATCTGAAACTTGGGAAGTTTATAGTCACACAGCAAGGGAAAGGCCTTTTGGCCCATCTGTTGTATGCCAATAAAAATACCAATCCAAGCTAGACCTTTTGCCTGTGTTTTCCTTAAATTCTGCTAAATCTTTCCTATCCATATACTTGTTTGTCATTTAAAAGTTGTCTCCCTGCCTACCGCAACCACTTTCTTTCTTTTATATATAACAGTATATTGTACATTTATTTTCAAGATTCAAGATTGTTTAATGTCATTTCCTGCAAACAAATTTAAGGAAAAATGAAGTAATTGTTATTCCACATTCAACACAACACAAAAAAGATAAAGATCACAATAATAATAAAAACACAATAAAAATAAATACATAAGATATACATAGATTGTTTGTCCATAAAGTGACACTGGCTGTATATAAGGTGACTGACAGGAAATAATAAAGTAGTGAATTTAAGTAGACCTGACAAAGGGTCTCGGCCCAAGACGTTGACTGAGCTTCTCCCTATCGATGATACCTGGCCTGCTGCGTTCCACCAGCATTTTTTTTTTATTAGTTTTTTTTAATACATTTTCTACATAACTACAGATAAAAAAAACCCCAGATCAAAATGAAGGACATTGATACAGTGCAAAAATAAGCATACAATAACAATCTGATACAGAGAAAGATAATTGAAAAAGCACCCAAATTGAAGACAAGTAAAATTAGTGTCCTCCCCAAGCCCCACAACACAAAACAAAAAAAGGAAACTCCAGACCACCCACAACACAATATAGAGAATATAAATCAGGACAATCAAACCCCCAAACTGTGAATACACTTAGCAACAGAAGATATTAATGCCTACTACCAAAAGAAAAAGGAGCTGAAAGCAAGAGACCAAAAAAGAACCTTAGTTAGGAGGAAGGTTATGAAAGTACGCAATAAAAGGTCCCCAGACCTTATGGAACTTTAAGTCCGAATTAAGAATTGAATAATGAATTTTTTCAAGGTCCAAGCAGGCCATAATATCATTAAGCCATTGAGCATGCGTGGGCGGGGCAACATTTCTCCATCTAAGAAGGATTAAACGCCTAGCCAGGAGAGAGGCAAATGATAATATTCAACACTTAGACGAACTCAGACGTAAATCTGTCTCACCCCAGAAACCGAACAGAGCAATTAAAGGGTTTGGTTCTAGGTGGTGATTCAGAATATACGATAACGTTATAAAGACATCTTTCCAAAATTTCTCCAAGCTAGGACAAAACCAGTACATATGAATGAGAGAGGCCTCACCCCTTTTGCATTTATCACAAAGCAGACTGATGTTAGGGTAAAATCGAGATAGTTTAGATTTAGACATATGGGCTCTATGAACAATCTTAAACTGTAAGAGGCAATGGCGAGCACAAGGAGAGGTTGTATTAACCGATTTGAGAATCGAGTCCCAAGTCTCATCAGATAAGGAGGTATTTAAATCCTGCTCCCATGCCATTTTAATTTTAGCCACAGGGGCACGTCGTAAGGCTGCCAATTTATCTTGAATACTTGATATTAAACCTTTACCTAGTGGATTAATGGAAAGAAAAAAGTCCATAACATTTTTCTCAGGCATTTCAGGGAAGTTAGGAATTAAAGGAACAATAAAGTGTCTAATTTGGAGATACCTAAAAAAATAAGCATTGGGCAGATTGAACTTAGCAGAGTGCTGTTGGAAAGAAGCGAAGCGATTATCAATAAAAAGATCTTCAAAATGTCTAATGCCCTTCCTATACCAATCATGGAATGCTGAGTCATACGTAGTGGGTAGAAAAAGGTGATTATGTACGACAGGGCTGGAAACGGAAAAACCATGGAAACCATAAAATTTCCTAAACTAAGCCCAAATACGCAAAGTGTGTCTAACAAGAGGATTAACTATTAATCTGGACAAACTACTAGGGAGTACATAGCCAAGAAGTGCAGAGATAGATAGTTCTTTAGTGGAGCTCAACTCCATTGCCACCCAATTAGGGCACTCGGGTTGGCCATGGAAAAAAGACCAAAAGGTAGCACAACGTATATTGGCTGCCCAATAATATAAACGAAAGTTAGGTAAAGACATGCCACCCTCTTTTTTAGGTTTTTGGAGATAGACTTTATTAATTCTAGAGTGCTTATTCTTCCACAGATATGACAAATAATAGAGTCCAAGGAATCAAAAAAAGATTTAGGAATAAAAATTGGGATTGATTGAAATAAGTATAAAAGTTTAGGGAGAACATGCATTTTAACAACATTAATACGACCTACCAAAGACATAGATAGAGGTGACCAATGTACCAGACTCTGTTTTATGTTTTATGCAAGATTGGCAAAATTTTCACGACAGAGATCTTTAAACTTCCTTGTGACTGTAATCCCAAGATAGGTAAATTGATTATGGACTACTTTAAAAGGGAGATCACGAAATGTTAATTCTTATGCTTCTTTATTAATTGGGAAAAGTTCACTCTTATGTAAATTAAGTTTATAGCCAGAGAGCTGGCTAAACTGGTCAAGAAGTGAAAACATTGGGGGTAAGGATGTACACCGATTTGAAAGAAAAAGTAATAAGTCATCAGCATAAGGAGAAACTTTATGCTCAACACCCCCTCTCCAAATCCCAGTCAATTCAGGACAATTTCGAAATGCTATCGCCAGAGGTTCCATAGCCAAATCAAAGAGAAAGGGACTTAAAGGGTATCCCTGACGGGTGCCACGTTTGAGGTTAAATAACTGGGATTTCTGAAAATTAGTTAAAACAGAGGCAGTAGGACACAAATACAGCAATTTGATCCAAGAGATAAAACTTTGACCAAGTCAAATTTTTCTAAAACTGCAAAAAGGTAGTTCCACTCTATACGATCAAATGCTCGCAACCACTTTCTAAGGCATCTCATTTCATATACACTTCACCCTCTATGTGAATAAAACAGTTACCCCTCGTTCCCTTTAAATCTTTAACCCCCCCATTAAACCTATATACTCCATTTGATTTGCTAACAATGGGAGAGTGAATTCACCCCCATCATGGCCCATTATTATTTTATACACCACACAAGATCAACCCTTAGTCTCCTATGAATAAAGCTCTACCCTGCCCAATCTTTCCCTATAACTCTGTCCCTGCAGTCCTGGCAAAATCCTTTTAAGTCTGTATCTACACTTTCCAATTGAATAACATTTCCTATAACAAGGCGACCAAAATTGAACACAATACTCCAAGTATCACCAGTAACTTGTACAACTGCAACATAAACACCCCCCCCCCCAAATTCTATATACAACGCCCTTTGAAGGCCATGGTGCCAAAGCTTCCTTTATTACTGTCTACTTGTGACTCCACTTTCAGAGAAAGGCATCTGTTTTACAAAACTCCAAGGTCCTATCACTTATTGATACAAAAAACCTGTATTTGGATTTTTACCAAATATCTTCAATAATATTTGTTCCAGGTGACAATTTCTTTCTTCCTTCTCCTTTAAGAGGGTTTGGGTTGCTGCTTAGTTCAGTACCTCCCTAAATGGCATCAGTAGCTATGCAGAATACTCTGAACACACCCATATCCATTTTTTGTACAGAGCGCTTCACCTGGAGGACCCTCCATTGGCTGGAGAACACAGTTCGCCTCTCCCTCATACTTGCTGAATGAAATCAGCAAAGGAGACAACCCCCTGAAGTGCACAATGCCTGATCCACCTGCAATAGCCTGTACATCGCACAAGATTCAGAAATGTTCCCTATTGTAAATGTACTGTTGTTTTTAAAAAGGGCCTCTCCTGCCTTTTCAGTGCTGCAGGTCATGACTCAAATATATAGAGTACCTGTTGAGATATCATGAGGACTTCTGCTTCCATTTCAGGCAAAAAGCTCAAAAACCCCACTCCCTTTTGGGTGAAAAAGAACCTTCACTTCCCTTCTAATAATTTTGGCAATTATTTTAAATGTTATGCCCATGAACTTTGTTCCCTCTCCAAAAAGGAACTAGTCCTTTCCAAATACTCCAGGATCTCAAATTTGTACACCCCAGTTAAACCATTCCCACATTTTCTCTTCTGCAAAGGAAATCTCAGTTTACTCGATCTTTGATCATAGATACCCTTCTTAGCACTGGACAGGCTATTCAACTCATGACATCGTGCTAATTGATAATAAGACCATAAGACCACAAAACATAGGTGCAGAATCATAGCTGATCCTTTTTTCTGCTCCTCCTCAACCCCAGTTCCTGGCCTTCTCCCTATAACCTTTGATGCCATGTTCAATCAAGAGTGTATCAATCTCTGCCTTAAATACATCCAATGACCTGGTCTCCATAGCTGCATGTGGCAACAATTACACAAATTTACCACCCTTTTTGAAAGTGTGCCCCTCTATCCCTAGGATGTACCTCTTGTTTTAGATTCTCCCGCCATGGGAAGCATCCTTTCCACATCTACGCATTTGCATTCCTCACCATTGACTAAACCTGCAAGTTAACCTTTAAGGTGTTCTGCACAAGGACTCCCAAGTCCCTATGCATCTCAGGTTTTTCTCCCCACTTAGAAAATAGTCTGCACATTTACTTCTACTACCAAAGTGCATGACCATTCATTTTTCAACATTGTATTTCATTTGCCACTTTCTTGCCCATTCTCCAAATCTAACTCCTTCTTCAGCCTGTTTCCTCAACACTGCCTGCCCCTCCACCAATCTTTGTATCATCTGCAAACTTGGTATCAAAGCCATCTATTCCATCATCTAAATCATTGACATACTGCATATGAAGAAGTGGTCCCAACACAGACCCTGGTAGAACAACTCTAGGTCACCGATAGCCAACCAGAAAAGGATCCATTTATTCCCACTTGCTTCCTCCTACCAATCAACCAATGCTCTAACTATGTTAATAACTTTCCTGTAATACTATGGGCTCTTAACTTGGTAAGCAGCCTTCTGAAAGTCCAAAATATACAACGTCCACTGCATTCCTTCATCTATCCTACTTGTAATCTCCTCAAATTCCAACAGGTTTGTCAGGCAGGATTCTCCCTTAAGGAAACCATGCTGACTTTCTGGTATCTTGTCCTGTTTCACCAAGTACTCCATCCTTGACAATTGATTCTAACATCTTCCCAACCACTGAGGTCAGTGAAACTGGTCTATAATTTCCATTCTGCTTCCTTCCTCCTTTCTTAAAAAGTGGAGTGACATTTGCAATTTTCTAGTCCTCTGGTACTATGCCAGAGTCCAATGATTTTTGAAAGATCATTTCTAATGGCACTACAATCTCCAATGCTACTCCTTTCAGAATCCTAGGGTGCAGTCCACCTGGTCCAGGTGACGTAGCAGGCCTTTCAGCTTTTTGAGTACCTTCTCTCTTGTAATAGTAACTGCACCCATTTCTCTTCCTTCACATACTACAAAATCTGTCACACTGCTGGTGTTTTCCACAGTGAAGACTGATGCTAAACACTCATTTAGTTCATTTGCCATCTCTTTGCCCCCCCCCTCATTATTTCTCCTGCCTCATTTTCCTATATCCACTATGATATTATTTGCTAGCTTACTTTAATATTTCATCTTTTCCCTTCTATTTTTGTTAGATGCTCTCTGTAGGTTTTAAAAAGTTCCCAATCCTCCATCTTCCCACTAATTTTTGCTTTGTTGCATGTCCTTTATTTTGCTTTTACAATGCTTTGACTTCTCTTATCAGCCATGGTTGTACTATATTCCCATTTGAGTCTTTCCTCATTTTTGGAATACACACGTCCTGCACCTTCCTCATTTTTCCCTGAAATGCACGCCAGTGTTACTCTGTTGATATCCCTGCCAGCAGCTCCTTCCAATTTACTTTGGTCAACTCCTCTCTCATACCACTGTAATTTCCCTTACTCCACTGAAATACTGCTACATCAGACTTTACTTTCTCCCCATCAAATTTCAAGTTGAACTGAATGATATTGGTTCCTAAAAGTCCTTTTACCATAAGCTCCCTAATCACCTCCAGTTCATTACATAACACCCAATCCAGTATAGCTGATCCCCTAGTAGGTTCAAAAGACAAACTGCTCTAAAAAGCCATCTCTTAGGCATTCAACAAACTCACTCTTGAGATCCATTACAAACCTGATTTTCCCAATTGACCTGCATGTTAAAATCTCTCATGGCTACCATAACATTGCTCTTTTGACTCACCCTTTCTATTTCCTTTTACAATCTGTGGTCCACCACCCAGTCACTGTTGGGATACCTGTATATAACTGCCATTGCAGATAACCCTTGCAGTTTCTTAACTCAATCCACAAGGATTCAACATCTTCTGATCCTACGTCACATCTTTCTACTGATTTGATGCCATTCTTTACCAGTACAGCCACACCACCCCCTCTGCCTACCTTCCTATCCCTCTGATACAACATGTAACCTTGGACATTGAGCTCCCAACTACAATTTCCTTCAGTCACGATTCAGTGATGGCCACAACATCATATCTTGCAACCTGTAATAGTGCAACAAGATCATCCACCTTATTTCTTATACTACACATATTTACATACACCTTGAGTATCGCATTTGCTATTCTTTCTGATTCTGCATCCTGCCTGCCCCTCCTGACAGTCTGACTGCATGCTATCTTACTTTTTTTTAAACTATCTGTCCTATCCTGAGTCCTTTCACCCCGGTTCCCACACCCCTGCCAAATTAGTTTAAACCCTCCCCAACAGCTTTAACAAGCCTGACGGTGAGAATATTGGTCTCCCTCGGGTTCAGGTGCAACCCGTCACTTTTGAACAGGTCATACCTGCCCCAGAAGAGATCCCAATCATTCAGGAACTTGAAACCATGCCCCCTGCACCAGCTTCTCAGCCACGTATTTATCTGTCAAATCATCCTGTTTCTGTCCTCATGGCACTTGGCACAGGCAGCAATCCAGAAATTACTACCCCGGAGGTCCTGATACTCAGCTTTCTACCTAGCTCTCTAAATAGACAACATGCTATCTGGGTGTCCTGTTCACGTACCCAGAATCTCCTGTCTGTTCCCCTCACTATTTGAGTCCCCTATCACCACCACTCTCTTCTCTCTTTCCCTTCTGCCTCATGGACCCATGCTCAGTGCCTATAACCCAGTCACCATGGCATTCTCCCATGAAGCCATCCCCCACAAAAATAGCCATAGTGCTATACTTGTTTTTGAGGGGAATGCCACAGGGGTGTTTGTTCTATCTGCCTATTTCCATTTCTCCTGACAGTCATCCAGCTACTTGCCTCCTACAACCTCGGGGTGACTACTTCCCTGTAACTTTGATCAATTATCTCCTCATTCTCCCGTACAAGCCGAAGGTTCTCCTGTTGCTGCTCCAGATCCCTAACATGGTCTTTAAGGAGCTGCACCTGGGTGCACTTCATGCAGATGTAGCTCCCTGGGATGCTCTAGGTCTCCCAATTCTGCAACATCTGAAGAACATACCACAGCCATTTAAATGGTACACTAAGAGATTGTTTGGGATGTTTCAGATCGCATCCATGATATCCCGCAGTGGGAGGGAGCAAGCCAGAGATCGTGGTACATATTGGAAAAGGGAAGAGGTCCTGAAAACAGACTACAGGGAGTTAGGAAGGAAGTTGAGAAGCAGGACTGCAAAGGCAATAATCTCGGGATTACTGTCTGTGCCACGTGACAGTGAGTATAGGAATAGAAAGAGGTGGAGGATAAATATGTGGCTGAGGGATTGGAGCAGGGGGCAGGATTCTGATTTCTGGATCATTGGGACCTCTTTTGGGGCAGGTGTGACCTGTACAAAAAGGACAGGTTGCACTTGAATACCAGGGGGACCAATATCCTGGCGGGGAGGTTTGCTAAGGCGACTGGGGAGAGCTTAAACTAGAATTGTTGGGGGGAACTGAAGAGACTAGGGAAGAGGCAGTTGGCTCACAAATAGAGAAAGCTTGGAGACTGTGAGAGTAAGGATAGGCAGGTGATAGAGAAGGGATGCGCTCAGACAGACGGTTTGAGATGTGTCTATTTTAACACAAGGAGTATTGTGAACAAAGCAGATAAGCTTAGAGCGTGGATCCGTACTTGGAGCTATGATGTTGTGGCCATTACAGAGACTTTGATGGCTCAGGGACAGGAATGGTTACTTCAAGTGCCGGGTTTTAGATGTTTCAGAAAGGACAGGGAGGGACGCAAAAGAGGTGGGGGCGTGGCACAAGGTGGACGTCATGGAGGGATTGTCTACGGAGTCTCTGTGGGTAGAGGTTAGGAACAGGAATGGGTCAATAACTTTACTGGGTGTTTTTTATAGGCCGCCCAATAGTAACAGGGATATCGAGGAGCAGGTAGGGAAACAGATCCTGGAAAGATGTAATGGTAGAGTTGTTGTGATGGTAGATTTTAATTTCCCAAATATTGACTGGCATCTCCCTAGAGCAAGGGGTTTAGAATGGGTGGAGCTTGTTAGGTGTATTCAGGAAGGTTTCTTGACACAATATGTAGATAAGCCTACAAGAGGAGAGGCTGTACTTGATTTGGTATTGGGAAATGAACCTGGTCAGGTGTCAGATCTCTCAGTGGGAGAGCATTTTGGAGATAGTGATCATAATTCAATCTCCTTTACAATAGCACTGGAGAGAAATAGGAACAGACAAGTTAGATAAGCGTTTAATTGGAGTAAGGGGAATTATGAGGCTATCAGGCAGGAAATTGGAAGCTTAAATTTAGAACATATTTTCTCAGGGAAAAGTATGGAAGAAATTGGCAAATGTTCAAGGGGTATTTGTGTGGAGTTCTGCATGGGTACGTTCCAATGAGACAGGGAAGTTATGGTAGGGTACAAGAACCCTGGTGTACAAAGGCTGTAATAAATCTAGTCAATAAAAAAGCTTACAAGAGATTCAGGGAACTAGGTAATGTTAGAGATCTAGAAGATTATAAGGTTAACAGGAAGGAGCTTAAAAAGGAAATTAGGAGAGCCAGAAGGGACCATGAGAAAGACTTGGCGGGCAGGATTAAGGAAAACCCCAAGGCATTCTACAAGTATGTGAAGAACAAGAGGATAAGACATGAAAGAATAGGACCTATCAAGTGTGACAGTGGGACAGTGTGTATGGAACTGGAGGAAATAGCAGAAGTACTTAATGAATACTTCAGTATTTACTATGGAAAAGGATCTTGCTGATTGTAGTGCTGATTTGCAGCAGACTGAAAAGCTTGAGCATGTAGATATTAAGAGAGGATGTGCTGGAGCTCTTGGAAAGCATCAAGTTGGATAAGTTCTTTCTAAATCTTTTTATTAATATTAGTAATATGGACAGAATACAGATGATATATTGATAAAGAAATTACCAACATACACATTCCATTACATATGAAAAAAAAACATACATAATAGTTACAATATAAATGAGTTTACCAAGACATAAGCCATAAGATATATGTATGGACATAGTAAATCTAAATATTTCATAATGTATAATATAAAAAAAACAGAAAAAAGAAAGAAAAAAAAACAAAAAAAAATTTATATAATGCAAAACTAACTAATCTAATCTAATAACTATAACTAATAAGTAATATAAAAGAAAGAAAAACAAACAAAAGAGAAGGAGAAAAAAAAAGTGGGCTGTTTATAATATCTCACAAAAATAAGTATTCATCAATGCCGTCACTTCCGGTCCTCTCAAAATACATAAGCTAAAAGCTAGGAAATCAAATGTACTTGGCACAGGGTCATATTACATCATATGAAAATGTTGAATAAATGGTCTCCATAACTTTTCAAATTTAATAGAAGTCTCAAAAGTACCACTTCTAATTTTTTCTAAATTTAAACATAACATAGTTTGAGAGAACCAATTAAATACAGTGGGAGGATCAATTTCTTTCCAATTCAACAATATAGATCTTCTAGCCATCAGAGTTAGAAATGCAATCATTCGACGGGCTGAAGAAGATAAATGCTGTGAATCTAACATTGGTAAACCAAAAATTGCGGTAATAGGATGAGGTTGTAAATCAATATTCAAAACCGCAGAAATAATATCAAAAATATCTTTCCAATATTTCTCCAAAAATGAACACGACCAAAACATGTGAGTTAAAGACGCAATTTCAGAATGACATCTATCACAAATAGGACTTATATGAGAGTAAAAATGAGCTAATTTATCCTTGGACATATGGGCCCAAGTTGGATAAGTTGCCGGGACTGGATGATAATGTACCCCAGGCTACTGTGGGAGGCGAGGGAGGAGATTGCTGAGCCTCTGGTGATGGTCTTTTCATCATCAGTGGGGACAGGAGAGGTTCCAGAGGATTGGAGGGTTGTGGATGCTGTTCCATTATTCAAGAAAGGGAGTAGAGATAGCCCAGGAAATTATAGACCAGTGAGTCTTACCTCAGTGGTTGTTAAGTTGATGAAGAAGATCCTGAAAGGCAGGACTTATGAACATTTAGAGAGGTATAATAAGATTAGGAGTAGTCAGCATGGCTTTGTCAAGGGCAGATCGAGCCTTACGAGCTTGATTGAATTTTTGAGGACAAGACTAAACAGCGATGAAGGAAGAGCAGTAGATGTAGTATATATGGATTTCAGCAAGGCATTTGCTAAAGTACCCTACGCAAGGCTCATTGAAAAAGCAAGGAGGCATGGGATCCAAGGGGACATCGCTTTGTGGATCCAGAACTGGCTTGCCCACAAAAGGCAAAGAGTGGTTGTAGACGGGTCATATTCTGCATGGAGGTCAGTGACCGGTGGTGCCTCAGGGATTTGCTCTGGGACCCTTACTCTTCGTGATTTTTATAAATGACCTGGATGAGGAAGTGGAGGGATGGGTTAGTAAATTTGCTGATGACACAAAGGTTGGAGGTGTTCTGGATAGTGTAGAAGGCTTTCAGAGGTTACAGTGGGACACTGATAGGATGCAAAACTGGGCAGAGAAGTGGCAGATGAGTTCAACCTAGATAAGTGTGAAAGTGGTTCATTTTGGTAGGTCAAATATGATGGCAGAATATAGTATTATGGTAAGACTCTTGGCAGTGTGGAGGGTCAGAGGGATCTTGGGGTCTGAGTCCATAGGATGCTCAAAGCAGCTGCATAGTTTGACTCTGTAGTTAAGAAGGCATATGGTATATTGGCTTTCATTAATTGTGGAATTGAAATTAGGAGATGAGAGGTAATGTTGCAGCTATATAGGACCCTGTTCAGACTCCACTTGGAGTACTGTGCTCAGTTCTGGTCACCTCACTACAGGAAGGATGTGGAAGCCATAGAAAGGGTGTAGAGGAGATTTACAAGGATATTGCCTGGATTGGGGAGCATGCCTTATGAGAAAAGGTTAAGTGAACTCGGCCTTTTCTCCTTGGAGCGAAGGAGGATGAGAGGTGACCTGATAGACGTGTACAAGATGATGAGAGGCATTGATCATGTGGATAGTCAGAGGCTTTTTCCCAGGGCAGAAATGGTTGCCACAAGAGGACACAGGCTTAAGGTGCTGGGGAGTAGGTACAGAGGAGATGTCAGGGGTAAGTTTTTTTTCCCTCAGAGAGTGGTGAGTGTGTGGAATGGCTGCCAGCAACTGTGGTGGAAGCAGATACGACAGGATCTTTTAAGAGGCTTTTAGATAGGTACATGGAGCTTAGTAAAACAGAGGGCTATAGGTAAGCTTAGTAATTTCTAAGGTAGGGACGTGTTCGGCACTACTTTGTGGGCCGAAGGGCCTGTATTCTGCAGTAGGCTTTCTACATTTCTTACAACAGTATGCTTTACAAGAAGAAAATTTATGCTTTGGAATGGCTGAGTCAAAGTCCTGACCTTAATCCTATAGAAATGTTGTGGAAGGACCTGAAGCAAGCATTCCTGCAAGGAAGCTCACCAACATATCAGAGTTGAAGCAGTTTTGTAAGAAAGAATGGCCTAAAATTCCTCTAAGTCGATGTGCAGGACTCATAAGTTACCAGAAATGTTTGGTTGAAGTTATTGCTGTACAAGGCGGTCGCACCGGTTACTGAAAGCAAAGGGTCACATGCTCTTTCCAACAAATAGATGTAATATTGGATCATTTTTCTCAATAATTAAATTAAATATAATGTTTTTGTGTTATTTATTTAATTGGCTTCTCTTTATCTAGTTTTAAGACATGCGTGAAGATCTGATCACATTTTAGGTCCTATTTATGCAAAATAGAGAAAATTCTGCAGGGCTCACAAACCTTCTAGCACCACTGTATACATCATCTATATCTCTCTATTCCATTCACATACATGCATCTATCCAAAAGCTTCAAGCTCAACCAAGCTGCCTGCTTCCACAACTGCCCAGGCAACCTATTTCAGACACCTGATACTCTATCCATAATTTTTAAAAATTGCATTCACATCGACTAAGCTCCCCCTCCCAACCTTAAAAGCATATCATCTGGAGTTGGACATTGCTACCCTTGGGAAAAAAAATCAACGTCTACCCTATCTATGCCTCTGAATTTTAAAAAATCTCCATCATATCTCTCCTCAGCCTCCAACACTCTAGGTATGCTCCAAGTCTGTCCAGCCTTTCCGTAGAGCTTAAACCCTCTAATCCAGGCAGCATCTTGGCAAACCTCTTCTGCAGCCTTTTTACAATATCCACACCCTCTTTATAATGGGGCAAACAGAACAATACTCCAAGTGTGGTCCTACCTAGCATGCCATCTGTCTTTTTTACCATCTTATCCACTTGTACATAGACTTGCATCCAAAGATTGCTTTGCACTACAATGCTATTAAATGGCTTACTAATAACCGTATACTTTGTCCTTGTATTTTACCTCTCAACATGCAACTTCTCACACTTGCCCTGATTAATCAGAATCAGGTTTAATATCATCAGCATATGTCGTGAAATTTGATAATAGTTAAATTAAGCAGCGCACAAAAAAAGGAGAAAAAGTAGTGAGGTAGTGTTCATGGGTTCAATGTTCATTCAGAAATTGAATGGCAAAGGAGAAGAAGCTGTTCCTGAATCACTGAATGTATGCCTTCAGACTCCTGTACATCCTGACGGTAACAATGAGAAGAGGGCATTTCCTGGGTGGTGTGGGTTCTTAATGATGAATGCCACCTTCCTAAGGCACTATTCCTTGAAGATGACTTGGATACTTGAGGCTAGTACCCATGTTGGAGCTGACTAATTTTACAACTCTCTATCTTATGCAGTAACCCCCCCCCCCCCATACCAGACAGTGATGCAGCCAGTCAGAATGCTCTCCATGGTACATATGTAGAAGTCTGAGTGTTTAGGTGACAAACTAAATCTTGTCAACCTCCTAGTGAAATATAAAACTGTCTTGCCTTCTTTTTAGCTGCATCAATATGTTGTGGCAGGTTAGGTCCTCAGAGATATTGACACAGAGAACTTGAAATTGCTCACTCTCTCCACTTCTGATCCCTCTATGAAGATTGGTTTGTGTTCCTTCATTCTACCCTTTCTGAAGTCTACAATCAGCTCTTTGGTCTTACTAATATTGACTGCAAGGTTTGACATTACAACACCACTCGACTCCATCTGCAATTCTTTGCCCATAGCTGTAATAGATGTACATCCCACTGTATTCTTCGACAGTCCTTTATTGTCCATGATTTCACAAATCTTGGTGTCATCAGCAAACTTGCTAATCCACCCAACTATATTTTCATTCAAGTCAGAAGAGCCTCAACAAGCGTTCTTGTACCCCAGCCAGAATAACAGCCTTCTACCCTCTATTCGCTTGACTTCTATAGCAAGGCCAGTTCTGAAGACAAACTTGCAATTCACTCTGTATCCCATGATCTTTATCTTTTGAATCAACTATGATGAAGCCTTATCAAATGCCTTAAAGTCCATGCAGATGAAACTCAGGGTTGTATGTGGTGACATGTATGCACTTTGAACTTTGTTCCTTCACCTCTCCGTAGTTACTGGGGAGGCCTATAGTGTCATCCCAGCAGCATTATTGTACCAACCCTACTTCTGAGCACCATACAAACTGCCTGTGGATACACCCTTCTGAGAATCTGTGTAACATTCTCCCTCATCAGTACTGCAACTCCTCCACCTCTTCTACCCTCCTATCATGTTTAAAACAACAAAACCCATTAACATTACACAGCTAGTGTTATCCCTTGTACACCCAGGCTCCAAATTGATCCTCTTTACCCTAAATACTCCTCGTGCTGAAATAAACACATTTCATCCCTTCTATATTTATTAGCCCATCCTTCTTTTCAATTTGATTTGGCATACCATCTTTCCTGCCCTCAATCCTTCACCTTTTCAGTGACCAGGCTGTTTAAATCCTCATGACTTGACAGCTTGTAAAACGAAGCTTCCATGCATTAAGGCTAAAATACTGAGAAATTCTTGGACCACAGCAGCCAAATGAACAAAATCAAGTCAGAATCAAACCATGTTATGCTACACAGCACTTCATCTCCACATATTTTATCCCTTCAGGAAGGGATATAGATGAAAGACACATTTTCACCTGCTCCTGCACTGCCATTTTAGACAGTGGCCTGTGAGAGAAGGACCATGTCATTTCAGAGGAGATTAAAAACGAGGCAACAAAATTAGAACTATGCTCCATCCTGAATTCAATTCCATCATGTATAAAATCAATTCTGCAAGACCATAAGACATAGGAGCAGAATTAGGTCATTTGGCCCGTCGAATCTGCTCCACCATTCAATCATGGCTTTCCCCTCCTCAGCCGCAATCTCTGACCTTCTCCCCATAACCTTTGATGCTGTGTCCAATCAAGAACCTACCAAGCTTTGCCTTATATACACCTGAGAGAATAAGCCTGTGCTATGTCGAATACAGGGTGAATGAGTAGTCTTTAGGGTACTGCAAATGTATTTTTGCTGTACGCTTGAGTGCTCGGTGGCAGGTGCCGATGGTGGGAGGGGGAGATTCTTTGCTGGTGGGAGGGGGAGATCGTTGCTTTGCTGCTGCTTACGCGTTGGTGGGGGGGGGTCCTATGGAGTTCTAACATTGAACTGCGGGGGCACTCCTGTTTTTGTGGATGTTTGCAAAGAAAAAGCATTTCAGGATGTATATTGTATACATTTCTCTGACATTAAATGTACCTTTGAAACGTTTGGAAGAAATTTTTCTCCACCCCTGTTTTAAAGGGGTGCCACTCTAGCCCTTTATTTTTTCTTCTCCTCCTTAACCCCAATTCCTGGCCTTCTCGTAACCTTTGACGTCATGTCCAATCAAGAACCTATCAATCTCTGCTTTAAATACACCTTATGACCTGGCCTCCACAGCTTCATGTGGCAACAAATTTACCACCCTTTGGCTAAAGAAATTTCTCTGCACCTCTTTTTGAATGGGCGCCCCTCTATCCTGAGCCTGTGCCCTCTTGTCCTAGGCTCTCCCACCATGGGAAACATCCTTTCCACATCTGGGTCTGTCTAGGTCTTTCAACATTTGAAAGGTTTCAATGAGATCCCCACTCATCCTTCTAAATTCCAGTGAGTACAGACCCATAATTATCAAATGCTCCTTGTATAGATAACCCTTTCATTCCTGGAATCATCCTTGTGAACCTCCTCTGAACCCTCTCCAATGTCAGCACAGCTTTTCTTCGATGAGGAGCCCAAAACTGTTCACAATACTCAAGATGAAGCCTCACCAGTGCCTTATAAAGCCTCAGTATCACATCCCTGCTCTTGTATGTTAGACCTCTTGAAATGAATGCTGACATGGTATTTGCCTTCCTCAACATTGATTAAACCTGCAAGTTAACCTTTAGGGTGTTCTGCACAAGGACTCCCAGGCCCCTTTGCATCTCTGATTTTTGTATTCTTCACCCCCCCCCCCCCCCGTTTAGAAAATAGTCTGCAAATTTATTTCTACTACCAAAGTGCATTTACTACCATGCATTTTCAAACATTGTATTTCATTTGCCACTTTCCTGCCCATTCTCCTAATCCGTCCCAGTTCTCCTGCAGCCTACCCACTTCCTCAACACTGCCTGCCCCTCCACCAATCTTCGTATCATCTGCAAACTTGCCAATAAAGCCACCTATTCCATCTCAATTGATATACAACATAAAAATATCCCGATCCCCACGGAACACCACTAGTCACTGGCAACCAACCAGAAAAATATCCTTTTATTTCCACTCGCTCCCTCTTACCCATCAGCCAATGCTCTAGCTTTCCTTTAATACCATGGGCTCCAAATTTACTAAGCAGCCTCATGCAGCATCTTGTCAAAGATTTTCTGAAAATCCAAATATATAATATCCACTGCATCTCCTTTATCTATCCTACATGTAATCTCAAAGAATTCCATCAGATTCGTCAGGCAAGTTTTCCCCTTAAGGAAACCATGTTGATTTTGTCCTATCTTGTTTTATGTCACCAAGTACTCCATCACCTCATCCTTGACAACTGATTCTAACATCTAACACTGAGGTCAGGTTAACTTGTCTATAATTTCCTTTCTGCTGCCTTCCTCCTTTTTTCAAAAGTGGAGTGACATTTGCAATTTTCCAGTCCTCTGGCACCATGCCAGAGTCCATGATTTTTTAAAGATCATTATTAATACCTCCACAATCTCTACCATTATTTCTTTCAGAACCTTAGTGGGCAGTTCACCTGGTATGGGTGACCTGTGTACCTTTAACCTTTTGAACACCTTCTCCCTTGTAATAGTAACTGCACTCACTTCTCTTCCCTCACACCCTTCAACATCTGGCACACTCCTAGTGTCTTCCACAGTGAAAACTGATGCAAAATACTCATTTAGTTCATCTGCCATCTCCTTGTCTCCAGTTATTATTTCTCTGGCCTCGTTTCCTAGCGGTCTTATATCTACTCTCATCTTTGTTTTAAATATGCTTGAAAAATCATTTGGTATCCACCATGATATTGTTTTGTTAGCTTGTTTTCACATTTCATCTTTTCCCCTCCTAATGACTCTTTTAATTGCTCTCTGTAGGGTTTTAAAGCTTCACAATCCTCTGTCTTCCCACTAATTTTTGCTTTGTTGTGTTCTCTCTTTTGCTTTTACATTAGCTTTGACTTCCCTTGTCAGCCATGGTTTCACTATTTTGCCATGAGTATTCCTTTGACTTCGGAATACATCTATCCTGCACCTTCCTCATTTTTACCAGAAACTCATGCCATTGCTGCTCTGCTGTCATCCCTGCTAGCATTTCCTTCCAATTTACTTTGGCCAATTCCTCTCTCATACCACTGTAATTTTCTTTACTCCACTGAAATACTGCTATGTCAGACTTCACCTTCTCCCTATCAAATTTCAAGTTGAACTCAATCTTATTGTGATCACTGCCTAAGGGTTCTTTTACCTAAGTTCCCCAATTACCTCCGATTTATTACATAATAGCAAATCCAATATAGCTGATCGCCTAGTAGGCTCAACGACAAACTGCTCTAAAGATCCATCTCAACAAGTACACACACTCAGTATAACAGCAGAATGACAATTAGTGAGCATTCTTTCACAATTATCTTGCTACATTACAAAAAAAAAGAATTTCCAGGCTATTTCAGAACACAGCTGGAAGTCTAGCACAGTGACTACATGCCCATAGCATTCAACTAAGTACATTAAGTTCCTCTCAAAAAGAACTTTAGTGAAGAGTGGATTCTACAACTATTATCTGTTATTCCATTGTTAAATAGCAGACTATTAATTCAAATTTACAACTCCACAGCTACCATGATTGATTTGAACTCCAGTTTCTGGGTTATTAGTAACTTGTACTCAGTGGCCATTTTATTAGGTACATCTGCTTGTTACTGCTAATACCTAATCAGCCTAATCATTCAGCATACCTAATCATGCAGCAACAACAATGCATTAAAGCATGCAGACATGGTCAAGAGGTCAGTTGTTCAGAACAAACATCAAAATGGGAAAGAAATGCAATCTAAGTGACTATGATTGTTGGTGCCAAGCGTGGTGGTTTGAGTACCTCAAAAACTGCCAATCTCTTGGGATTTTCTTGGGATAGTCTCTAGAGTTTACAGAGAATGGTAAGTGAAACAAAAATGTCCAACAAACATGGTTTTGTAGGTGAAAATGCTTTGTTAATGAGAGAGGTCACAGGAGAATGGCGAGACTGATTTAAGCTGACAGGAAGGTAATAACCACGCAGGTAAACAGTGGTATGCAGAAGAGCAGCTGTGGATGCACAACGTGTCAAACCTTGAAGTGGATATGCTACAACACCAGAAGACCACATCAAGTTCCACTCTTGTATCTAATAAAGTGTCCTCTGTGTGTATATCACACTAATATTGATTAAAGTAAAATTGTAAATAGAATTATGTGTAACTTACCTGCAGCTCCTGGAATAATTCTTTCTGGGTAGAGGTCAGTCAGAAATAGGCTGTTAATGAGTGTTGACTTTCCCAGACCAGACTCACCTGTGTAGAAAATTACATCAAAATACACTGTCAGGTTTTCATACAAATATTCTTTCAACTTTTCCTCACATTCACAACTTTAAATGCTTCCAGAGTTATATCAAAGATGAAAGAAATAAAATATACCACAAGGTAGCTATAAAGTTCCACATTAAATTGCATTCCATGATGCTCAACCCCAAATCAAAACTATCCATAACAGAACATCATTTGTCAGATTTGCCCTGAGCTATCAAGATGGCTAATTTTGAGACTCAGTGTTATGGTAATATCCTTTAGGAAGAAGTTAGAAACACTAACTGAAACATATGCTTCTAATCAAAGGGCTGAAAGCAACCACTGCAGAAAAGAAAGTGTTTTCAGTTTGAACCAACACTTTGAGGCTACAACATACAAGGATGGATAAGGGTCTGCAAACTTCTCGCAGAATGCTACAAGAAAATAAGGAGATTAGTCATGACTTAACTGAAGGTGCAAATCTCCAGCATTAAATTCAAAGTATGTTATCAAAGTATGTATATGTTATACAACCTTGAGTTTCCTCTCTTAATAGGAAGCCTTAAAACAAACCTAAAAGAACCCATTTAAAAAACGAGCACATGTAACACTTCATTATAGCAGTTCTGTAAGAGCAGTCTGTTTTGCTATCGGCCTGTTTGGGTTTGAGCTGAGATAAGGAGCTTCGTTGTTCAATTTAGGAATGTGGTGTCAGCTAATCGGGATAGTGGAAATGGGAGAAGGTTCTAGAGAACTCTGGGCAGAGAAGAGTTTGTGATGGACACCAGTGTGGATAGAGGGTTTTTTTTTGACGGCAGCTGGGAGAGGACAGGAGGGAAGATGGCTGAGGATGCCATCTGTGTTGTACAAGGTGCTTTGTGCAGATGAATGGCTTCAAGGAGGAAGGACCAGTACTCTGTGGGAGAGCCTGTTTGTTTGAGATGGATTTCGAATGACATTCGGAAGGTGGTACACACTTTCATACAGACTGAGGGCCCAGTGTACGTTAAAGACAACTTCAAATTGAGCTCCAACTTACTTGCACATTTGACTGTTCAATTATGATGGGCCCTTTTGTTTCTTTAATAACTGTTTGATTAAGTTAACATTGTTAAATGTACTTTCTTTGTAATTGTATGCAGTGTAAATTCTGTAATTTCCTGCTGACAGGTGATTGCTTGGGAGCAGTAAGCTACACAGCACTCACACAAATTGGGGTTCAGGTGGGGAAGACCAAAGGCAGTGAATGGCGAGGAATGTCAATTTAGGATTTTTTTTTGAACAGGAGAGATGTTCAAAAACATCTGAGTTACCTCAAAAGCTTCAGATACAGGGACAGAATTAGGCCATCATGGATACCCTGTCATTCAATTATAGCAGATTTATTGGTCTTCTTTTGCCTTCTTTCCGTAATTTTTGACACTCTTATTATAAGAACTTGTCAACCTCTGCTTTATACCCAATAACTTGGCCTCCATAACCATCTGTGGGATTGTTGCTTACTGCCACTTACGCATGGGAAGGGGGAACTGGAGGGGGGACTTTGGGGTTTTCACGTTTAACTGTCTTTCATTCTTTGGGGCACTTCTCTGGTGATGTTTGGATGTTTGCGAAGTACATTACAGGATGTATATTGCAAACATTTCTCTGACATTAAATTCAACCTTTGAACCTTATTGTCCTTTGCACATTGGTTGAACACCTAAATTGGTGCGGTCTTTCATTGATTCTGTTATGGTTATTATTTTATGTATTTATTATGTCCGCAAGAACTCTGCAGCCCAGAGTTGTTTATGGTGACATATACAGTATGTACTTTGAAAATAAATTTACTTTGAGCTTTGAGGTCATATCACCCATCTCTCACCTGCTCAACTGCATATACTAGCTGTACAAAAGGTGGGCCTGCATAAACTAGGGAGGGCCTGTATTACAATACATGAGCCTTAGCTAGAAAAACTTTCAGCTCTGTACACGCACAAACCCAGCATGCAATGAGTTAAAACATTTTTTATTTCTTTGAGTACAAGTGTCCCCCGCTTTTTGAATGTTCGCTTTACGCCACTTTGTTTTTACAAAAGACCTACATTAGTAACCTAGTTTTCTCATTACAAAGAGAATTTCCACTTCTACGGAAATTTTTCCCATTTAAATTAATAGTTTTTTGCTTTACGCCATTTCAGCTTAAGAAAGGTTTCATAGGAATGCTCTATCTTTGTAAAGGGGGGGGGAGAGATGACACCTGTACATTTTCAGTAACACTTACCAACTACCATGAGTGTGAATTCAAATCCTTTCTTCACAGACTTGCGATGTACTTGGTTTGGAAGATTTGCAAATCCCACATACCCAGGAGTTTCAGGATTTGTGAACTGAGCTTGCTGCTGCTGCTGTGCTTGTTGTTGCTGTAGTAGCTGTTGCTGTTGCAACATCTAGAAGAAAGTAAATCAGCTTAAATTATAAAGTCAATTCTTTCAATGATCTTTGAATATTCAAAGAAAATCCAAAAATCATTTAGTTATGCACCCAACCCTTTTCCCATGGTCTCTACAAGTTGGCAGTTCTCAAAACCACATACACATGGCTGACATTGATGGCCCTCCCTTCTCTTGAGTTGAAGGTCTAAATGGTGAAAATTTGATTGAAAAACATTGATTCTTCATGAAATTGGTTAAAGTGATGTCCTATGTCCTCAAAAAATGTAAGACCAATATAAAATACCTACAGTGGCCCATGCATATTGATCTAAGTTCTAGTTCTGGCAGTAACCAGCATTTTTTGACATAAATAGGTTCAGATATATTTATGCAGATCTAGAACAGCCGAAGACTTGTATCTATATGCATCTCATGAACACAGAATTTGCTCTGTTGTAACATCCTTCCAATACTTCTGGTAACTACTGTCTATTTGAATTGCAGTGTCGAGATCTGTCATGACATGGGGGATTTTAACTTCCACATAGATTGGGTGAGTCAGGTTGGTCAAGGAAGTCTTGAGGAGGACTTCATAGAATGCATCCATGATGGCTTTCTTGAGCAGCATGTTAGTGAACCTACAAGGGAAATGCTACCTTAGATCTAGTCCTGTGTAATGAGACAGGTAAGATTAGTGATCTTGTAGTCAGGGATCTTCTTGGAAAGAGTGATCAGAGTATGACTGAATTTCACATACAGATGGAGGAGGAAATAGATCTCAAATTAGTGTATTATGCGTGAACAAGGGAGACTACAACAGGATGAGGGAGAAGTTGGCTAATGTGGATTGGGAGCACAGGCTATTTGATAGGACAGCTGAGGAACAGTGGAATACTTTCAAAGAGATTTTTCACAGTGCTCAACAAAAGTATATTCCAGTCAAAAGTAAGGACAGTAAGTGTGGGGAGAGCCAGCCTTGGATAACTAAGGAAATAAAATATGGTATCAGAATAAAAGCTCATGTGTATAAAGTCGCAGAGTACTGGGAGACTGGAGGATTGAGAAAACTTTAAAAGCAACAAAGAACAACTAAACAAGGAAAGGGAAGATAGAGTATGAAAGTAAATTTGCACAAAATATAAAAACAGATAGCAAAAGTTTTTATAAATATATAAAGTGGAAGAGGGTGGCTAAAGTCAACACAGGTCCCTTGGAAGATGAGAAAGGGAAATTGATGCTGGGTGATAAGGAAATCACTGACGCATTGAACGACTATGTTGTGTCTTCACAGTGGAGGACTGTGCCAAAGAATGAAGTTATGGACGAAATGAGAGGTGAGAACCTCGATAAAATCACTGCCACTAAAGAGACAGTGATGAGCAAACCAGAGGGCCTGAAGGTAGACAAGTCCCCTGGTCCTGATGGGATGCATCCCAGGGTGCTGAGGGAATTGGCAGAGGTTATAGTAGATGAATTGGTAATGATTTACCAAAATTCTCTAGACTCTGGGCAGGTCCTGGTGGATTGAAAAACAGCAAATGTCACATGACTTTTTAAAAATGGATGTCGGCAAAAGAAGGGCAACTATAGGCCAATCAGCTTAACATCTGTAGTCGGGAAAATGCTTGAAGCTGTCATTAAGGAAGAAATAGCGAAACATTTAGAAAGGAGTGGCTCCATTAGACAGACGCAGCATGGATTCAGAAAGGGCAAGTTCTGTTTGACAAACTTGCCATGTTCTTTGAGGCCATAATGAGTGCGGTGGAAAGAGGGGAACAGGTGGATGCCGTACACTTGGATTTCCAGAAGGCGCTTGATAAGGTACTGCACAAGAGACTTATAAATAAGATACGAAGGCATGGAGTCACTGGAAGTGTATTGGCATGGACTGTGGATTGGTTAACCAATAGAAGGCAGAGAGTTGGTATAAATGGTGTTTCTCCGGTTGGCAGTCGGTGGTGAGTGGGATGCTGTAGGGGTTGGTGCTGGGCCCGCAGCTGTTTACCATTTACATTGATGATTTGGAAGAGGAGACTGAGTACAGCGTAGCAAAATTTGCTGATGATACTAAACTGAGTTGAAAAGCAAATTGTACAGAGGACGTGGAGAGTCTGCAGAGGGACATAGATAGGTTAAGTGAGTGGGTCAAGGTCTGGCAGATGGAATACGTTGGTAAATGCTAGATAATCCACTTTGGAAGAAATAACAGAAGAGCAGATTATTATTTAAATGGTGAAAGATTGCAGCATGTTGTTGTGGGATTGCTTGTGCATGAACTGCAAATAGTTGGCTTGCAGGTACAACAAGTTATTAAGAAGGCAAATGGAATGTTAGCCTTCATTGCTAGAAGAATTGAATTCAAGAGCAGGGAGGTCATGCTGCAACTATACAGAGTACTGGTAAGGCCGTACCTGGAGTACTGTGTGCAGTTCTGGTCTCCGTACTTGAGGAAGGATATACTGGCTTTGGAGGCAGTGCAGAGGTGGTTCACCAGGTTGATTTCAGAGACGAAGGGGTTAACCTATGAGGAGAGATTGAGTTGCCTGGGACTATACTCTCTGGAGTTCAGAAGAATGAGAGGGGATTTTATAGAAACATACAAAATTTTGAAAGAGATAGATAAGATAGAAGTAGGAAAGTTGTTTCAATTGGTAGGTCAGACTAGAACTAGGGGACTTTGCCTCAAGATTCAGGAGAGAAGATTTAGGACAGAGATGAGGAGAAAGTGGTTTTCCCAGAGAGTGGTGGATCTGTGGAATTCTCTACCCAGGGAAGCAGTTGAGGCTTCTTCACTAAATATATTTAAGATACAGTTAGACAGATGTTTACATAGCAGGGGAATTAAGGGTTACGGGGAAAAGGCAGGTAGATGGAGCTGAGTTTACAGACAGATCAGCCATGATCTTATTGAAGGGCGGGGCAGGCTCAATTGGCTGGATGGCCTACTCCTATTTCTTATGTTCTTATGTTGTTCTTATGACACCGGTTTATAAAATTGCTCGCTGTTGGCAGGTAAGAGGGATAAGGCTGGAGCAAGGAACCATAAGCAAATGATTATGAAAAAATGTACAATGAATTTTGGAGAAACATCTTTATACAGGATTGTTAAAAGAATGAAACTTGCTAAGAATTGGCACGATAAAAGGAGCATGAAGGCTTTTAGAGAAGATGTACTAGCTCATAGAGTTCAAAGGAATAGAAAGCTGAAAGTGATGCTGTGTTAAGAGGCTTTTGAATAGCAAACTGGGATGGATTTATGGGATGTTCATTTCCTGCTAATTCTGTTATACTATGGTATAGTGATAGAGCTGGCAGATAACATTTACAGGCTTTTCTATTAAACCCAAGATAAAGTGGCAAATTTTCTCAAATCTTTGTAGGCCTTGTGATGATGGTATCAGGAGTATTCAGCAGCAAATTCCAAGCAATAATCCAGAAAGGAGGAATTATGCCAGAATGTCATGGAACCTTAAATGACTGTGTTTCCACATTTGTATTACCCTCCAGAATTGCAGTCCAAGTGGTGGTGTTGAAATTAATCTGCTGAGTGAGGTTCTGCATTGCACCTCGACACTGCAACCAGTTCATCAGTGATCAAGAGTGAACAGCAAATTCAATGGAAAATGCCATCCTAGATGGTGTCAATCATAATCTAATTTCACCTTTGTAAAGGAAGCACTTTAAAGGGTTAGCTACTGCACTTTATAGTGGCAATTTTTAAATCAGTGATTGAGGGCCATTTTTAGTGACCTTCAACCAGTGATACCCAGGGTGCTACATTTAGTGAGATAATGGTACTGCTGCTGAATATCAAGGTAATATGTTTGAAATGGAAAAACACTCCAATTTAAAAAAAAATTCTGGATTCTTTGATGCCACATTGAATTAAATGTGGCCTTCTTTTGAAAATTAACTTCAAGTTCAAAGTAAATTTAATCGAAGTACATATGTCAACATATATATGAACGAACTGGAGATTTGTTTTTTTTTGCTGGCATTCACAGTAAATACAAAGAAACAATAGAATCAATGAAAAATTACACAAAGACTGACACACAAACAAAATACAAAACAAATAAATAAATAATCAACATTGGAGCACGAGTTATAGAGTACTTGAAAGTGAGTCCATCTGCTGCCTGGCCTGCTGTGTTTTACCAGCATTTTGTGTGTGTTGTTCGAATTTCCAGAATCTGTAGATTTCCTTGTGTTTGCTGTAGTATCAGTTCAGTTTTGAAGTGAGTGAAGTTATCCACTCTTGTTCAGGAGCCTGATAGTTGAGGGGTAGTAACTATTCCTGAACCTAGTGGTGCAAGACCCAAGGCTCCGGTACCTTCTTCCTGATGGCTGTTCTGTTTTTTTTGGCATTGGTATTTCCATATCAGGCCATTATGCAATCAGTCCATATACTCTCCACCGTGCATCAATAACGATTTGGCAAAGTTCAACAGGTTCAAGGTACATTTATGAGGGGTGATTGATATGTTTGTGGCCTAAGGTGGAAGAGGTCAATTTTAGAAAACCTAGCATATTTATTTTTCAACATTTTCCTACATTTACACACTTAGTCCAGCGGCCGTGGAGCATATGGATCTTGGACCTCCATAAAGTGTTCACAGCAGGGGTGATTAATGAGTTCGTGGCCAAAGGTAGAAGGAAATGAACTATACAGCTCTCGTCACATGCACATGCAGCTCAAATCTTTGAGTGATTATGCAGAAACTCATAACCTTTTACCTTAGGTCACAAATTTATCAATCACCCCTGCTGTGGACATCTTCTGGAGGTCCAAGATCTGTATGCTCCACGACCACTGGACTAAGTGTGTAAATGCAGGAGGGGACTATGTTGAAAAAAATAAATGTGCTAGGATTTCTAAAATTGACTCCTTCTACCTTAGGCCATGAATTTATTAATCACCCCTCGTATTATTAAGTTTGTATACAGAATACAACTGAGATTCATCTCCCTGCAGGCAGCCATGAAGCAAAGAAACACCATAGAACCGGTTCAAGAAAACATCTAACACCCAACGCAAAAAAGAACAAATTGAAAACACATAGAATATTGATGTCAACCCAGGAATCCAGTGGTGTTCAGTTTAGTGTTGTGCTGCAAGCCCACTGCAGGCCACAGGGCAAAACAACCTTCATTTAAGCACCCAGATTGCATCAATCACCCTGATCAAACTGCTCAAAAACAGCAAAAAGTAACCAGAATCCAGGGACACATGCAACATACACCCTAAAGTTCCAAAAACAAGTCCACAGCATTTCAGATCAATCCTTGCAACGTGGATCCCAAAATTCCTGTACATTCCTCCAACAGCAGCTAACAAGTAGAGGAAGACTGGTTAAACGCAGACGGAGGTCACCGAACACCCGCCTATGCTCCACTGTTGTCTTTGCCCACTTCAACCTTGCTTGATGTCTCAAATGGAGAGAAGCAATGGAGTCGATCATGGGCTCACATCCTGAATGTCTTAATTGAAGAGAAGCAATGGAATTAATCATGGACTCGTGCCCCTTCTCCAGCCTGCACATTCCACACCAAACCTCACCAAACTCCCCTGGAGACAGCAATTGGTCCAAAAACACACCAAAATGTAAATTACACAGGTTCCAATCGCATGCAGCTTCGCTGTAGAATCATGTTCTACTATGAAGGCCACTGCTCACACTGTTTGCTGGTGCCATTTTAAAGGTTATTCTGGGTTTAGATGATATGTCGAATCTTTGCAAACTTCTAAGAAAGCAGGGGCACTGCTTTGCCCTCTTACATGCTAGACCCAGGACAAATCTTCTGAAATGATAATACCAAGGAATTTAAAGTACTAAAGTTACTGACTTGCTCCACCTCAGATCCCCTGATGAGGACCAGCTCATGGACTTCTGATTTGCTCTTCCTAGAATTAATGATCAACTCTTTGGCTTTGTTGACATTGAGAGAGGTTCTGTTGTGGTACCACTCAGCCAGATTTTCCATTTCCCTCTAAATGCTGATTCATCACTACCTTTGACTTGGCCAATGACAGTGATGTTGTCGGCAAACTTAAATATTCCACTGGAGCTGCACTTAACCTCATAGTCATAAGTATAATGTGAGCAGAGGAAGGGGCCAAGCACATTGCCTTGAGTGCTGCAGCTGTGGTGATTGCGGAGATGTTGTTGCCATTCCAAAATGACTGGGATCTGCAAATAAGGAAATCACTTGCAGAAACTAATCTCAACTTTCCCCTGGTTATTCCAATCCTACATGTGTACTTAGATCAAAGTTGTCATGAGGGGTTTTGGAAGGAAACCAAAATGAGTAATAATAAGTTAACAATAAGTTATGCTAATATGTTTGATATATTGTGATAGAAACTTAGAAACCCTACAGCACAATACAGGCCCTTCGACCCACAAAGTTGTGCCGAACATGTCCCTACCTCAGAAAAACTGAGGGCTATGGGTGAACCTAGTAATTTCTAAGCTCCATGTACCTATCCAAAAGTCTCTTAAAAGACCTTATCGTGTCCGCCTCCACCACTGTTCCCAGCAGCCCATTCCACGCACTCACCACTCTCTGAGTTAAAAAAAAACCTATCCCTGACATTTCCTCTGTACCTACTCCCCAGCAGCTTAAACCTGTGTCCTCTTGTGGCAACCATTTCAGCCCTGGGAAAAAGCCTCAGACTATCTACACGATCGATTCCTCTCATCATCTTGTACACCTCTATCAGGTCACCTCTCATCCTCCTTCACTCCTAGGAGAAAAGGCCGAGTTCACTCAACCTGTTTTAATAAGGCATGATCCCGAATCCAGGCAACATCCTTGTAAATCTCCTCTGCACCCCACCCTTTCTTTGGCTTCCATATCCTTCCTGTAGTGAAGCAACCAGAACTGAGCACAGTACTCCCAGTGGGGTCTGACCAGGGTCCTATATAGCTGCAACATTACCTCTCGGCTCTTAAACTCAATCCCACGATTGATGAAGGCCAATACACCGTATGCCTTCTTAACAACACAGTCAACCGGTGCAGCTGCTTTGAGCGTCCTATGGATGCTGAATAAAATGTCATTTCTTTCCTCATTCTGCTATTCCCTTTTAGTTACTGATTTTTTTTTCTAACTTTACTATCCCTTTCCCATGTCTCCCCCTGCTTAATTTCACATTCCTCCTTTGTTTTTTCTCTCCCCCGAGCTCCTGCCCAATTTCTTTTCACCGAAGTATTTTACGTTGATACATTGCAAAGTGTTGAAGTTCTAATGCAAGGGCATATGCCATAAAAGTTAACTGCCTTTTACTCACTGATGCTGCTCAACTTAAATACCTTCATTATGTTCTGTTCATTTCTATTTTTATCTTTATTCACTCTGAGGAATGTTTAATTAAAACTGTTCTTTAAAAACATTCACATAAACTTTGTACTGTCAGCCAGCAATCCCCTAAATTAGTTGATATCAATAAAAAGCTTTTGAGATAACTTGTAAAAATTAATAACAGCAAATCAGCAAAATTAATTAAATTACTTTTTGAAAGACCAACTAAAGGGGTGGATTATTAAGCAACATCTGAACTATTGGGTATGGTGATAAATTAGAACAAACTTTGGTACAGTAAAGAATAGACAAAATAAATCAGAACAAAAAAGGATTTATAAGTTTGCTGACACAATTATTGTTGGTAGAATGTCAGTCAGATGGTGACAAGAATGAGAAGGAGGAGCGAGTCAGATCAGCTTATTAAGAGGTGTAGCAGCAACAACTTGCACTGACCAAAGAATTGATTGTGGACTTCAGAAAGGGCAAGACAAGGGTACGCACCAGTCCTCAGATGGGTCAGAAGTGGAAAGGGTGAGCCGTTTCAAGTTTCTGGGTATCAACATCTCCGAGGATCTATCCCAACATATCAATGCAGTTACAAAGAAGGCACAAAACTGTCTACATTCATTAGGAGTTTGGAGGAGATGTGGTATGTCACCAAAGACACCTGCAAATTTCTACAGCTGTACCGTGGAGAGCATTCTAACTGGCTGCATCACCACACGGTATGGGAGGGGATTGAAGAGCTGCAGAAAGTTGTAAACTCAGTCAGCTCCATCATGGGCAGTAGCCTCCAAAGCATCCAGTATTTAAGGAACCGTGCATCAAATAGGTGGCATCCATCATTAGGGACCCCATCACCCTGGCCATGTTTTTACATTTTTAAATCATGTATTGCAACATACTGCTGCTGCTGCATATCAAATTTCACTACATATACCAGTGATATTAAACAGAATTCTGATCTCAGGATCTTGGTTGACATCCAGTTACTCAGCTCGGTTAAGAAACTTAAGAAAATGTATAACCGCTCAAGGACATGTAGAGCAACTTCACTATTCTAACGAGTTGTAGTTAAAGTTCCCTCCTTTTTCAAATTTAAGTGTTTTTTTGTCACATTCACCTGGGGTATAAATAATCCATTGTTGAGCAGAGTCTCAGTACTCCACTTTAGGTGTCTGGGCTCTCCATTATATCATGTCATAAAACCCTTTAGTCAAAAACAATTCTCTGAGTTGGCCTGATCTATTCTGTCTGCTGCTCCTGAGATTTTTTCCCCCACAAGAGTTACTAACAGCATGAAACCAAAAAGAAAACTATTTCTCAGTCTGTATCAATGAAGCTGAAAATTTTCAATAGCAAATATTCCTCTTGCTGTTTTGATCAACAGAGAACAGAATTTACATATTCCTGCTAGAATGTAAAACATGGCTAACAAATTTAGGGAACCTAGGTTTTCAAGAAATATTGAGGTGCTGGTTAAAAACAAGGAGGTGGTGCATAACAGGTAAAGGCAGCGAAGAACAATGGAATTTGCAGCAAAGCAACGGTTAAAATGAGTTGTTGATGGAATTGGTGGCTTTGTGGATGTTACAAAAATAGGTGAAGGGGTAGACAGTGTTGAGGAAGTAAAGAGTCTACAGAAGGATAGGAGAAGAGGCAGACAGAATACAATATAGTGAAGTGTATGATCAATCACTCTGGCAGGAAGAATAAAAGCGCAGACTATTTTCTAAGCAGGAAGCAAAATCACAAATGCAAAGGGATTTGAGCGTTCTAGTGCAGGATTCCCTAAAGGTTAATTTGCAGGTTATTGATAACAAGATTGCAGGGCGTCTAGTTGTAGTGGCTATCTGGTTCCAACTAACAGTGTAATTGCTCATCCTTTACATCTTTCATATGATAGCAAGACCAACTGGATATTAAGAACACCAAGTACTGCAAGTCTACCTCACTAGCGAATTGTTGGATAGCAGATGAGCCGCTTGCTGGGTACAATATCATATACAGCCACCCAAGGAAGATGGTGCTGGAAGCAATGCACAGGGAAACAGAAGCACAGAGAGTGCACTAGTATTTGTGTAAGATTAAAGGCCCTACAGACTAGTCCTCCCATCAATTCTGCTTTCAAACACTTGATTGCTAGAAATAAACCAGAATACCTGCAACCAAATCTGAATCAGCACAAGTTTCTCCAACATTTTGTGTGTTGCTGAGATGAAGAACTGTTGTGCAGAAACTGTAGCTCCAAAATACCACTCCTGAGGTAGCTATCCAGCTACAAGGTTTCATCTCTTTTTAAGCCAACAAAATTCTCACTACTTCCAGCAAGACCCGCAGTTTAGGTGTATTTATCTGTTAACAATTCAGCAGTGCCAATCCACTGTACACCCCTAGTGGAGTTCTATTTACCGAGGGAGTCCATTACTTTTGTGATTGTGCTTTTATGCATTCCACACCGCCCCCCCCCCCCCCATGCTACTACTAGAGAAGCACTACGAGCTCTGCGGTGCTGATACTGACTTGCAAACGACACACCCCAATAGTGTCTTTATTGCTGCTGGTGACTTCAACTATAGTAACTTAAATACACTGCAAATACACCCTGCGTGTCAACAGTGACGCCTCTCTTCCCAATAAGCTGAAAGTCTTTTATGCTCAGTTTCATGCACAGGACGACATGGCAGAGAGTAAGGCCCCACTTCCCCCATGGAGCAGGAATTCTCTCTTTTGCCACAGCTGATGCGAGGAAAATCATAGCCAGAATCAACCCACATTAAGCTTGATAACATAGGTCAATTGCTCAGAAGTCTTCAACACCACTCTGGAATTGTCCTCAAAGACTTCAAGGCGGCCACCATCATCCCAGAGTCCAAGAGGGTGACAATAACTTACTTCAACGACTACCATACAGTGGCAATGACCTCAACAATAATGAAGTCCTTTGAGTGCTGGTTATTGCATTAGATCCAATCTTCCTGCTACAATGGACCTTTACAGTTCACTTATCACTCAAATTGGTCCACTGATGTCATAATCTCCACCAGGGCCTCCTGCTTAGGAGGAACTTGCACCTTCTCAAAAGCAGCTCTGAACACAGGCTGAATGGATAAGGTTTTCTTTCCTTGCATGTCCCAATGAGCTTTCTCACAATGAGAGTATTTGTTCCCACAATAATGGAAGCCTCACCTTTTTCAACTGGATATGGACAGACCAACATTAACCAGCAGGTCTCAGCTTCTCCAACATCTGTTTCCAAAAACTCCAGCTTCAACAATAAACAGCCATCATACAGATAATCATCAGTACAAAGGCTCCAAATTTCCAGGGCACGGAGTGGCTTCAATGGTAAATGTGTCAAATACCAGTTGTAAAAAGATCTGTACAATAACCTGAGAACCTGTGTCAAGTATGGTTCTAGCATAAATACATAAGTACCCTCAATCTGTATGCTTGGTCCCACTAAACTTTCAGGAATAGGATCTTACACTTTAGTTCTTCCCTTGATACATTGATTGGAATGAGTTCTCTCTAAGACGCCAGGCCATCCCCTTATTGGGTCTCTCCAAAGTTTCCCAGACTTCTTTGCTGTTTAAGCAACTGTTTGGTTACTTTCCAAAGGTTTTCCTGTCCTTCGCAATCCCGCTTGAAATGTCCGTCCAGTCACTTCCCTCGTCAAGAGATCGTTGTCAGCAGCAGCCCTTGGCTTAGTACGTCCAGTTTCCCATCAGATTTGTCATGCTTGGTGGCAGCACTAGACAACATCGACTAAGATACCTCCGCTTGCAGGTTTTTCACTACATCCCGCAAAACCCTATGTGTGTGCATCTGGAGTTGCTTCAGCAACTGAAGTACTGAGGACTTTGCCCTGCTGATGGAGGCCTCCCGCTCCTCCATTGTATTTTCCTCCTCTTTCTTCTCTGATCTGCTCAACAAACAAGGGAGGGAGACATCGGATGCTTAAAGCAATCATGTCGCATGACAGCAGAACCTCCACAATTTGCTCTGACCTTAATCAATTTACCTCAGCCAGCTAAATGGCCCTTTACAGCACAGGCAATGCAGCTGTCTCTCTAGCCTGAAAATGGAGGGGGGAGGGGCACATCAACTGCCAGGAGTTTATACTGGACAAAATAGCACGTAACTATAGTTGTATTTTCCCGTAGCTATCTTTTTGTAAATCCTGGCAATTTTACTTTCGCTAACTTTGCGAGGATGATTCTGAAGCATCAAATAAATACCCTTGCATGACAGTACTAAGCAACTCCAGCCATTTTTTTTCCCACTTTGAAAATAAGTCCAATGTTCTTTTTAAAACACTGGAATGAACAGAAGCTCCACTTCAACTACAAATTTTTTTATCTTATGCAGAGCTCAATTATTTGATTGTCTTCCCCAATGCAACATTTTCCCCCTTTCCCATCAAATCCTAACTTGAACTCACAGTCTTGATGTGGGTTTGGCTGAACTTGTAGATGGCCTGCAAAGTTTTAACTGTACTTATTAGAGATTTCACATAACACAGAAACAACTTCAAACAGAAACACATTCTTTCTGTAGTTGACCCTTCTGTCGTAAGCAAACCATTGTGTTAAAAACTGAAAACCTATGACAGAATAGTATGCATTTCTTGAAAGTCACTGTTGGTAATAGATTTCACACACCTGATACAATTCTCACTTAGTTAGATATATTAAAATTCCAATAATCTGGCATGCAGATTAATGTCCTAATGTATGGCAACTGGCTCTTTTGTTAATGAGTACAAATGAGTACAAAATGGTGTGTAGCTAGAGTAGTGGTCTCCAACCTGTCAATCGCGATCGACTGGTCGATCTTTGAGACTTACCTAGTAGATCCAAAAAAAATAGAAAAAGAAATACACAAATACCATTGAGAGATTGTTTCCGGGTTGCGGGGTTTTAGTTCCGTTCTTTTCTGCCCAGTGCGAATGCATGTAGCTCCACCGCCACGCACTTGACTACACAGTGTACTTCAGTGGTCCTCAACAACCAGGCCACGAGGAAACGATATGAGTCAGCTGCACCTTTCCTCATTCCCTGTCATACCCACTGTTGAACTTAAATGCATGTGAGGTCATCAGTTGCCTAAATGCAGTGACACCCTCGCGCGGCCAGTGGGAAGTACCGTTGTTACTGGCTTGGAGCACGGACAGATGGGCGCCGCCTCTAAACCTGTTTAGCACACCAAATGTTCGTGGGCAATCCGGTGCTAAAATATTTGCAGACGACCTAATTCGGGCTCAGGGTTTCATAAGTAACAGAACAGCTACCTCGTTGGGATCTACTGAAGCAAACTTTTGTCGGCCGATAGATCCTACAAGGGGCACGGGTGCGCCCTGTCGCACTCCTCACTCAGTCGGTCGGTCACTCTCTCTGGACTGCAACCGCTGCAGCCCCGGCACAGGGGCCTCCGGCCCTGACCTTGTCCTCTCACCCCACCCACGACCAGCCGCACCTGACCAAGGCGTCTGGCGGCAGGCGGGCGGAGGCTGGAGTTCAGGCCTGGAGGTTGCCTAATGAGGCAATGAAGCCCTCAGAACTGCTTCGGTACCCTGAGTCCAAGCACCCTGCACTTAAAGACAAACCCGTTGAGTTTTTTCAGCGGAAAAAAACCTGAGCAAACGGGACAGCAGCTGAGAGCCACGAAAACTAAATTGCAGAATAGACTGGACATAAGGAACCTGCTTCGAATATCGCTATATTCCGGTCGTGTTTAACACCCCCGCGTGCCCCCCCCGTCGGCCGGTCCACAAGAATATTGTCAATATTAAACTGGTCCGCGGTGCAAAAAAGGGTGGGGACCCCTGGTATTCATACATTATTTCTACTTCCGCGTTGTGAGGTTTTACTTCCAGTCTTTTTGCCATGGTGCGCATGTGTGTAACTAATTGATTTGTGGTTGATTGGTGACCACTAAGCTAGAGCTAGAGGGTCTGAAGTGTGGCTGGAGTCCAGATTATGGGCTGATTCTGTACCTGGAGCAACAAATAAGATCCAGAAGACCAAAGGTCAGGAATGTGAATAAGTTGAGGTCTTGGTATATTCATCATTCCTTTTAAACTTGGCAGGTTCACTGCAAAATTTATAATATTGGGTAAAATATAAAAGTTTGAAAGAAAAATGTTGGGGCATTATAAGCAAAATCTAATAGTCCAGCAATACCAAAATCCCAAGGGTAGTTTATCAAAGTAAACAATCTGCAACCTATGGTAACCTCCAATTAACAGTTCACTTTGCTCTAAGTATCTCAAACTTCAAAAACCTTTACTCTACTTTCCACCCACTGACTTACTCAATTTCTGTATCGGACATGTTCATATTAACAAATGTCAAGATTCCATTACACTCATCCTGTATTTACATCTTTGCTTTATCACCAATCTCCCTTCAGCCTTTGAGCTCCTCCGCTTCCTATTTCCAACAGGTAATCACAGCTTTTCTACATAGTCACCATGATAGCTGGTATGGTGGTTTTGAAGAAATGTTCTTTTCCCTCACAAAGAGTCCTCATTGAAATTGTCCATGATAATGTTATTTACTTAATGCAAAACAGTAGACTATGGAACCTTTGGGATCAATGCCAATTCCTAACAGAGCAATCTTATCAGTCTTATTCCCCTCACTTCCCTGCAGCCTTGCAAATGATTCCAGTTTAATCAATGTCCTTTAGATTTCTGCCACTTACCCAATTAAAGGGAAAATTTACAGTAGCCAATTAACCTCCCAGTACTCTTTGGGATAAAAGAGGTTATCAGAACATCCAGAAAACAAGAATTAAAAAAGCAAGATCATGTGCCACTGGTACAGACTAATGGCCCTGACATCCACCATCATGAAGTGTTTTGAGGGACAGGGCACAACTTCAGCCTCCCAGACAATGCTGAGCCACTGTAATTCATCTACCACAAAATCAGGTTGACAGCAGATACCACCTCTCTGGAACATCTGGAAGTAAAGCCGGTTTTCGGTTTTCTGTGCTTGGTGTCAGATGTGGGATGTCCGGGAGTCTCCCAGCCTCTCAGACTGCCACACTTGCGCCAGGTGCGTCGAGCTGCAGCTTCTTAGGGACAGTGTAAGGGAACTGGAGATGCAGTTTCATGACCTTTGTCCGGTCAGGGAGAGTGAGGTGGTGATAGAGGAGCTATAGGCAGGTAGTCACACCAGGGCTTGGGGAGACATATAAGTGGGTAATATTCAGGAGAAGACAGGGCAGGCGTCAGAGGCTAGAGAGCACCCCTATGGCTGCACCCCTTGACAATAAGTACTCCTGCTTAAGAACTGTTTGGGGGGGGGGGGTGAAGACAGCTTAGATGGGGGGAAGCAACAGTGACTGCACCCCAGCACAGTGTCTGGCCCTGTGGCTCAAAAGAGTAGGGAAAGGAAGAGAATGGCAGCAATGATAGGGGACTCTATAAGGGGGTCAGACAGGAGCTGCTGTGGATGCAGGAAAGAAATACGGATGGTAGTTTACCTCCCAGGTGCCAGGGTCCGGGATGATTCTGATTGCGCCCAAGATTTCACCAAGTGGGTAGGAGAACAGCCAGAGGTCGTGGTACATATTGATACCAATGACATAGGCAGGAAAAGGGAGGAGATCCTGAAAGCAGACTACAGGGAGTTATGAAAGAAGTTGAGAAGCAGGACCACAAAGGTAGTAATCTTGGGATCACTGCCTGTGCCACATGACAGTGAGAATAGGAATAGAATAAGATGGAGGATAAATGCATAGCTGAGAGATTGGAGCAGGGGGCAGGGATTCAGATTTCTGGATCATTGGGACCCCTTTTGGGGCAGGAGTGACCTGTACAAAAGGGTCCGGTTGCACTTGAATCCTAGAAGGAACAATATACTGGTGGGGAGGCTTGCTTGGGGTATTGGGGAGAGTTTAAACTAGGATTGCTGGGGGTGGGAACTAAACTAAACAGACAGAGGAAGAGGCGGTTGGCTCACAATTAGAGAAAGCTTGGAGACAGTGCGAGAGGGAGGACAGGCAAGGTGATAGAGAAGGGACACGTTCAGCTGATGGTTTGAAATGTGTCTATTTTAACGCAAGGAGTATTATGAAAAAAATTGGATGAGTTTAGAACGTGGATCTGTGCTTGGAGCAATGATGTTGTGGCCATTACAGAGACTTGGATGGCTCAGGGGCAGGAATGGTTACTTCGAGTGCCAGGCTTTAGATGTTTCTGAAAGGACAGGGAGAGAGGCAAAAGGCTTCCCCTGTCTCATCAGGGGAAGGCAGCAGCAGCCGAGTTCATTGCACCATGGGTGGCTCTGCTGCACAGAAGGGAAGGAAAAGGAGTGGGAGAGCTATAGTGATAGGGGATTCAATTGTAAGGGGAATAGATAGGTGTTTCTGCAGCTGCAAACGAGACTCCAAGATGGTATGTTGTCTCCCTGGTGCAAGGGTCAAGGATGTCTCTGAGCGGCTGCAGGACATTCTGAAATGGGAGGGTGAACAGCCAGTGGTCGTGATGCACATAGGTACCAACAATATAGGTAAAAAAAACGGGATGAGGTCCTACAAGATGAATTTAGGGAGTTAGGAGATAAACTAAAAAGTAGGACCACAAAGGTAATAATCTCTGGATTACTACCAGTGCCACTTGCTAGTCAGAGTAGAAATAGGAGGATATTTCAGATGAATACGTGGCTTGAAAACTGGTGCAAGGGGGAGGGATTCAAATTTCTGCGGCATTGGAACCAGTTCTGGGGGAGGTGGGACTGGTATAAACAGGACGGTCTGCACCTGGGCTGGACTGGAACCAATGTCCTAGTTTGCTACTGCTGTTCAGGAGGATTTAAACCAATGTGGCAGGGGAATGGGAACAAGTGCAGAGAGACAGAGGGGTGTAAAATGAGGGTAGAAGCAAAAAGTAGTAAGGTGAAAAGTAAAAGTGGCAGGCAGGTAAATCCAGGGCAAAAAGCTAAAAGGGCCACTTTTCAACATAATTGTATAAGGGCTAAGAGTGTTGTGAAAACAAGCCCGAAGGCTTTGTGTGTCAATACGAGGAGCATTCGTAACAAGGTGGATGAATTGAATGTGCAGATAGTTATTAATGAATATGATATAGTTGGGATCACAGAGACATGGCTCCAGGGTGACCAAGGATGGGAGCTCAACATCCAGGGATATTCAATATTCAGGAGGAATAGACAGGAAAGAAAAGGAGGTGGGGTAGCATTGCTGGTTAGAGAGGAGATTAATGCAATAGAAAGGAAGGACATTAGCCTGGAGGATGTGGAATTGATATGGGTAGAGCTGCATAACACTAAGGGGCAGAAAACGCTGGTGGGAGTTGTGTACAGGCCACCTAACAGTAGTAGTGAGGTTGGGGATGGCATAAAACTGGAAATTAGAAATGCATACAATAAAGGAACAGTAGTTATAATGGGTGTTTTCAATCTACATATAGATTGGGTGAACCAAATTGGTAAGGGTGCTGAGGAAGAGGATTTCTTGGAATGTATGCGGGATGGTTTTCTGAACCAACATGTCAAGGAACTAACTAGAGGGTATTGGAGAATAAAGCTGCTTTGTTTGCTATGTAACCAGCTTTGTGTTTGCTATTTGCTATGTATGTATCCAATTTAGGAGAATGAAATCTCTGTATTGTCTCTGTACTAATGAACACATCAATGCCTTGAGAATGTAGCTAACAGTGAAAGTAAGCAACATAGAGATAACGGTGGAGAACGGGATCGTGGAGTGGTGTGATGGTATGGGGACCAGTCAAAGCCAGGAAGGGGGACACTGTGCAGAAATATTGGTGGCGAATGGAGAAGCTAATGTGCTGGTGATAAGCGTTGCAAGCGGATAGGGTATGCTAACGTAACTGAGATAGGAGACAGGGTACGCTAATTCGACTAAGGTAAGAAATTACTATAAAGAATACTGTGAACTAGGGTTCGGCGGACAATTAGTGACACACTCATTAATTGTCTCAGCTTTTGTTTGCAAATAAAGGCTTAAACTTCTCAAAGAATCTTCTGCGTCTTCTGGGTATTTCAAGGAACCATGACAAGGGCAGGCCATTCTAGATTGGGTATTGAGCAATGAGGAAGGGTTAGTTAGCAATCTTGTCATGCGAGGCCCCTTGGGTAAGAGTGACCATAATATGGTGGAATTCTTCATTAAGATGGAGAGTGACATAGTTAATTCAAAAACAAAGGTTCTGAACTTAAAGAAGGGTAACTTTGAAGGTATGAGACGTGAATTAGCTAAGATAGACTGGCAAATGACACTTAAAAGGTTGACGGTGGATATGCAATGGCAAGCATTTAAAGATTGCATGGATGAACTACAACAATTGTTCATCCCAGTTTGGCAAAAGAATAAACCAGGGAAGGTAGTGCACCCATGGCTGACAAGGGAAATTAGGGATAGTATCAAGTCCAAAGAAGAAACATATAAATTAGCAATAAAAAGCAGCACACCTGAGGACTGGGAGAAATTCAGAGACATGCAGAGGAGGCCAAAGGGCTTAATTAGGAAAGGGAAAAAAGATTATGAGACAAAGCTGGCAGGGAACATAAAAACTGACTGTAAAAGCTTTTATAGATATGTGAAAAGAAAAACATTGGTCAAGACAAATGTAGGTCCCTTACAGTCAGAAACAGGTGAATTGATCATAGGGAACAAAGACATGGCAGACCAATTGAATAACTACTTTGGTTCTGCCCTCACTAAGGAGGACATAAATAATCTTCCCGAAATAGTAAGGGACCAAGGGTCTAGTGAAATGGAAGAACTGAGGTAAATACATGTTAATAGGGAAGTGCTGTTAGGTAAATTGAAGGAATTAAAGGCAGATAAATCCCCAGGGCCAGATGGTCTGCATCCCAGAGTGCTTAAGGAAGTAGCCCAAGAAATAGTGGATGCATTAGTGATAATTTTTCAAAACTCCTTAGATTCTGGATTAGTTCCAGAGTATTGGAGGGTGGCTAATGTAACTTCACTTTTTAAAAAAGGAGGGAGAGAAAAACTGAGGAATTATAGACCAGTGAGTCTGACATCGGTGGTGGGGAAAATGCTAGAGTCAGTTATCAAAGATGTAATAACAGCACATTTGTAAAGAGGTGAAATCATTGGACAAAGTCAGCATGGATTTGTGAAAGGAAAATCGTGTCTGACGAATCTTATAGAATTTTTTGAAGATGTAACTAGTAGAGTGGATGGGGAGAGCCAGTGGATGTAGTATATTTAGATTTTCAAAAGGTTTTGACAAGGTCTCACACAGGAGATTAGTGTGCAACTTAAAGCACACGGTATTGGGGGTATGGTATTGATGTGGATAGAGAATTGGTTGGCAGACAGGAAGCAAAGAGTGGGAGTAAACGGGACCTTTTCAGAATAGCAGGCAGTGACTAGTGGGGTACAGCAAGGCTCAGTGCTGGGACCCCAGTTGTTTACAATATATATTAATGATTTAGACGAGGGAATTAAATGCAGCATCTCCGAGTTTGCGGATGACACGAAGCTGGGCGGCGGTGTTAGCTATGAGGAAGATGCTAAGAGGATGCAGGGTGACTTGGATAGGTTAAGTGAGTGGGCAAATTCATGGCAGATGCAATTTAATGTGGATAAATGTGAGGTTATCCACTTTAGTTGCAAGAACAGGAAAACAGATTATTATCTGAACGGTGGCCGATTAGGAAGAGGGGAGGTGCAACGAGACCTGGGTGTCATTGTACACCAGTCATTGAAGGTGGGCATGCAGGTACAGCAGGCGGTGAAAAAGGCAAATGGTATGTTGACATTCATAGCAAAAGGATTTGAGTACAGGAACAGGGAAGTTCTACTGCAGTTGTACAAGGCCTTGGTGAGACCGCACCTAGAGTATTGTGTGCAGTTTTGGTCCCCTAATCTGAGGAAAGACATTCTTGCCATAGAGGGAGTACAGAGAAGGTTCACCAGATTGATTCCTGGGATGGCAGGACTTTCATATGAAGAAAGACTGGATCGACTAGGCTTATACTCACTAGAATTTAGAAGATTGAGGGGGGATCTTATCGAAACGTATAAAATTCTAAAGGGATTGGACAGGCTAGATGCAGGAAGATTGTTTCCGATGTTGGGGAAGTCCAGAATGAGGGGTCACAGTTTAAGGATAAAGGGGAAGCCTTTTAGGACCGAGATGAGGAAAAACTTCTTCACACAGAGAGTGGTGAATCTGTGGAATTCTCTGCCACAGGAAACAGTTGAGGCCGGTTCATTGGCTATATTTGAGGAAGTTAGATATGGCCCTTGTGGCTAAAGGGATCAGGGGGTATGGAGAGAAAGCAGGTACAGGGTTCTGAGTTGGATGATCAGCCATGATCATACTGAATGGTGGTGCAGACTCGAAGGGCCGAATGGCCTACTCTTGCACCTATTTTCTATGTTTCTTTAAGAGGTGGGGGCTTGGCACCGTTGATCGGAGAGTGTGTCACGAACGTACAGAAGGAGGAAGACATGGAGCGATTGTCTACGGAGTCTCTGTGGGTGGAAGTTAAGAACAGAAAGGGGTCAAAGACTCTACTGGCTGTTCTTTTATAGACCACCCAACAGTAGCAGGGTCATCAAGGAGCAGATAGGGAGACAGATCCTGGAAAGGTGTAATAATAACAGGGCTGTTGTGGTGGGAGATTTTAATTTCCCAAATATCAACTGGCATGTCTCTACAGCGAGGGGTTTAGATGGGGTGAAGTTTGTTAGGTGTGTTCAAGAAGGTTTCTTGACTCTACATAGATAAGCCTACAAGAAGAGAGGCTGTATTTGATCTGGTATTGGGAAATGAACCTGGTCAGGTGTCATATCTTTCAGTGGGAGAGCAATTTGGAGATAGTGATCACAACTCTATCTCCTTTACCACACCATTGGAGAAGGATATGAACAGACAAGTACGGAAAGCGTTTAATTAGAGTAAGGGGAAATATGAGACTATCAGGCAGGAACTTAGAAGCATAAATTGGAAACAGATGTTCTCAGGAAGACGTACGGAAGAAATGTGGCAAAGGTTCACGGGATACTGTGTGGAGTTCTGCATAGGTATATTCCAATGAGACAGGGAAGTTATGGTAACGTGCAGGAACTTTGGTATACAAAGGCTGTTGTAAATCAAGTCAAAAAGAAAAGAAGAGCTCACAAAAGATTCAAAAGCTAGGTAATGATAGAGAACTAGAAGATTATAAGGCTAGCAGGAAGGAACTCAAGAAAGAAATTAAGAGAGCCAGAAGGGGCCATGCAAAGGCCCTGCGGACAGGATTAAGGAAAACCCCAAGGCATTCTACAAGTATGTGAAGAACAAGAGGATAAGATGTGAGAGAATAGGACCAATCAAGTGTGACAGTGGAAAAGTAAGTATGGAACAGGAGGAGATAGCAGAGGTACTTAATGAGTACTTTGCTTCAGTATTCAGTACAGAAAAATATCTTGGCGATTGCAAGGATGACTTACAGCAGACTGAAAAGTTTGAGCATACAGATATTAAGAAAGAGAATGTGCTGGAGCTTTTGGAAAACATTAAGTTGGATAAGTCACAGGGATCAGACGAGATGTATCCCAGGCTACTGTGGGAGGCGAGGAAGGAAATTGCTGAGCTCTGGCGATGATCTTTGCATCATCAATGGGGATGGGAGAGGTTCCTGAGAATTGGAGGGTTGTGGAAGCTGTTCAATTATTCAAGAAAGGGAGTAGAGATAGCGCAGGAAATTATAGACCAATGAGTCTTACTTCAGTGGTTGGTAAGTTGATTGAGAAGATTCTGAGAGGCAGGGCTTATGAACATTTGGAGAGGCACAATATAATTAAGAACAGTTAGCATGGCTTTGTGAAAGGCAGGTCATGACAGAATATAGTATTAATGTTAAGACTCTTGACAGTGTGGAGGATCAGAGGGATCTTGGGGTCCGAGTCCATAGGACACTCAAAGCTGCTGTGCAATTTGACTCTGTGGTTAAGAAAGCATACAGTGCATTGGCCTTCATCGATCGTGGGATTAAGTTTAGGAAGTGAGAGGTAATGTTGCAGCTATATAGGACCCTGGTCAGACTCCACTTGGAGTACTGTGCTCATTTTTGGTCACCGCACTATTGGAAGGATGTGGAAACCACAGAAAGGGTACAGAGGAGATTTACAAGGATGTTGCCTGGATTGGGGAGCATGCCTTATGAGAATAGGTTGAGTGAACCTGGCCTTTTCTCCTTGGAGCGACAGAGGATGAGCAATGACCTGATAGAGGTGTATAAGATGATGAGAGGCATTGATCGTGTGGCTAGTCAGAGGCTTTTGCCCAGGGCTGAAATGGCTAGCACAAGAGGGCACAGTCTTAAGGTGCTTGGAAGGAGGTACAACAGGTGGTGTCAGGGGTAAGTTTTTTTTTTATGCAGAGAGGTAAGTGTGTGGAATGGGCTGCCGGCGATGGTGGTGGAGGGTCTTTTAAGGGACTCCTGGGCAGGTACATGGAACTCAGGAAAATAGAGGGCTATGGGCAACCCTAGGTAATTCCTCAGGTAAGGCCATTTTTTGGCACAGCTTTGTGGGCCGAAAGGCCTGCATTGCGCTGTAGGTTTTCTGTTTCTACCTACTTTAGACTATTTACTGACTCCACCTTTTGGGACTATAACTCCAAGCAAGCTCATCACCAAATTCTGAAACCTGGGAGTCAACAACACCCTCTGCAACTGCATCCTCAACTTTCTGACCAACAGTAAGGAAAGGAAGCAACATTTCCACCATAATTACTCTACACCCTGGTGCTCCACAAAAGTTGTGTCCTCAGTCCCCATAAGGAAATTATTGGCCAATTAGTGGTAGGCAAGATACTTGTGTCCATTAAGCTGGTGATTTTGTGGTACTTCAAGGCACATGATAAATAGGCTTAACATGGTTTCCTTTAGGGAAAATCTTGCCTGACAATTCTGTTGGAATTCTTCGAGGAAATATCAAAGATAGACAAAGGGATGTCAGAGGATGTGTAATTAGGCTTTCAGAAGGACTTTGACAAGGTGCTTAAGGCTGTTTAACAAGATAAGAGCATGGATAGGGTCATGCCCTTCTTAGACAGAATAAAGGTATAGACTATTTTCTAAATGGAAAGCCAATTCAGAAATCAGAGGTGCTAAGAGAGTAGCGAAGGTGGAAGTCAGAAACAGGAAGGGAACAAACACTATTGCATTTATTCTATAGAGCCACAACAGCAGCAGAGACAATGAAGAGCAGATCAGGAGGCAGATTTTGAAAAGTTGCCAAAAAAAGGTTACTGTCATGAATGACTTCAACTTCCCTAATATTCATTGGCACCTCCTTAGTGCAAAATTTTAGATGGGGCAGAATTCGTTACGTGTGTCCAGAAAGGATTCCTAACACAATGTGTGAACAGGTTGACAAGAAGAGGGGCCCTACTGGATCTAGTACTAGGGCAATGAACCTGGCCAAGTGACATGTCTCTTAGTGGTGAACATTTTGGAGACAGTGACCACAACTTTCTGACCTCTAAAATAACCTTGGACATGGATAAGAGCAGACAGTAAGAAACAACATTTAAATGGGAAGAGTGAATTATGATGTACAATGGAAATGTGGGAGTCACTTAGGGAACACTTACATGGAATTCTGCATATGTTTGTCCCATTGAGCAAAGGAAAGGATGGTAGAGTGAATGAGCCATGGTTGACAAAAAAAAGTGGAACATCTAGTCAGCAGGAAGAATCAGATTCAATATTACCAGCATATGTTGTGAAATTTTTTAACTTTGTAGCAGCAGTACAATGGAATACTTGCTAAATATAGAAAAAATCTGAACTACATTATGTATATATATGTCTATTAAATAGTTAAATTAATAAGTAGTGCACAGAAAAATGTAGTGAGGTACTGTCCATTTAGAAATCGGATGGCAGAGGGAAAGAAGCTGTTCCTGAATTGCTGAATGTGTGCCTTCAGCCTTTTTTACCTCCCTCCTGGTGGTAACATTGAGAAAAGGGCACTTCCTGAGTGATGGAGGCATTGCTCATGGAGATGTCTTGGATACTAGAGGCTAGTACCCATGATGGAACTAACTAATCTTAAAACCCTGTAAACACGAGGAAATCTGCAGATGCTGGAAATTCAAACAATACACACAAAATGCTGGTAGAACCAGCATTCTGTGTTCTACCAGCATTTTGTGTGTTGTTTAAAACCCTGTAACTTGTTTTAAGTGACAAACCAAATCTTCTCAAGCTCTTAATGAAACATAGCCATCGTCATAAGCATACTTAAGGTTTAGACAAGGCTCTTAAGTTATAAGGTAGCTATGAAGGAGCTTAAGGGACTAATCTGCCTTAGGGATCAGCCACAGGAATAAAAAGGTTAACACGTGAGGAGCATTTGGGGACTCTGGACCTTACTCTCTAGTTTAGAGGTGGGGGGAAGAGAAGAAATCTTATTGAAACCTATCGATTATTGAAAGGCTGAGATAGAATGGATATGCCGAGGATGTTTCCAATGCTGGGAGAGTCTAGGACTAGAGGACACAGCCTCAGATTACAAGAATGCCCCTTTAGAACAGATGAGGAGGAATTTCTTCAGCCTGAGGATGGCGAATCTGAGAAACTTACTGCCACAGATGGTTATGGAGGCCAAGTTATTGGGTATAAAGCAGAGGTTGACAAGTTCTTGATTTAATAATAAGTGTCAAAAGTTACGGAAAGAAGGCAAAAGTACGGGGTCAAGAAGAACAATAAATCAGCTATAATTGAATGACAGGGTATTCATGATGGCCTAATTCTGTCCCTGTATCTGAAGCTTCTGAGATAACTCAGATGTTTTTGAACATCTCTCCTGTTCAAAAAAAAATCCTAAATTGTCATTCCTCGCCATTCACTGCCTTTGATAATACACCCCCCTCCCCCCCACCACAAGGTTTCATCCTCAACTTCTGTATCCAATCCACATATCATCACACAGATTGGGTTCAACATCAATTGTACCCAGCTCCAAATACTTCTATCAAAACCTTCATGTTAACTCAGCTTCTCCAACCTTTTCTCATGAATGAAATATAACCACCTCCAACCAAACATTGCAAAATTCTGAATGCAAAGCCTTTGACTGCCACACTACAGATTCATGACTTACTGCTCAGATGGGCAAATTGGTTTCCAATCTCTTACTGAATCTGTCAAGACCACTTCCCCAGCAATTGTTTATCTCTGCTTTTCTACCTTTCACTTAGTCAAATCAGCTATGTATCCTCCTTTCTAGATTTCAAATAACCACATAGTCTTCTCGTCTGCCCTCGAACATTCCCAGCCTGACAATCCTTTTCACAAACAAGAGTAAAATCTGCAGATGCTGGAAATCCAAACAAAGTGCTGGAGGAACTCAGCAGGCCAGGCAGCATAGATGGAAAAAAGTACAGTCGACGTTTCAGGCTAGAACTCTTTAGCAGGACTGGACAAAAAAAGAACAGACTTAAAAGGTGGGGGAGGGGAGAGAGAAAAACACAAATTGAATGGTGAAACTCAGAGGGGGGAAGGATGAAGAGCTGGGAAGTTGTTCCTCCAACCTGAGTATGGCCTCATCGTGACAGTAGAAGTCATGGATTGAGCTATCGGAATGGGAATGGGAAGTGGAATTGAAATGGGTGGCCACTGGGAGATCACATTCTTCTGGCAGACAGAGTGTAGGGGCTGATAATCCTTTGTTCCTTTAACCTCTTAAACAACCTTTTCTCCTTGCCATTAATAATTGAGTATCTACTATGGAATGGAATCCCACATTTCCTGACTCTGCTCCCTCAAATCTAATATGAGGCAACATTAGAATCACCCGGAAAGAAAATGCCAACTGAATGCATCCCGGAAGCTTTTCAAACTGAATTCAGCAAACAAAAGTTACAGAACCATGGAGAAAGTTGAGGTTGAGCAAGGACTAATTGAACAGATTCCCTCAAAATCAGCATTAATCCAACATGCTAGATAGCCTTATAATTTTAAGCTTTCATAAATTCTATGACCTTATCATTGATAAGCTTTCCAACTCCCTTTGGTTCAGCATACATTTCTCTGCTCATTATGTCTCTAAAGCATCTTTAGACTACCTGCTTGTTAGTCAAAAGCAGTTTGTTGACTAAAGATGAAATAATTCTTTTGTCACAAGCAAAAATTTTTCCAAATTCACCTCTATACAGTTCAAATCCAAATGCAGCAACAATTACAATCTACTCAGTCAACCACACTTTCGCACTTACGCCTTTAACAAGTTATCAACCCATCCACTTCTATTTTTGAAGCAGCACTGCCTCCATCTATCTTTGGACACAGACAAAAACCTCAAATTAGGGCCACATTCAATCATCTTTCCACTGACTGCATCCCCTTCTCCCCCAACCATACACAGGTGCAAGAGCTATTTATTACTGCACATCAGAAGATGATGCAATAAATATGGCCACCTCCAACTAAATTGACCAGTATCTTCCTTGTATTATCACTTACGAATAACTAAATTCACCCTGAGGGCACATACTTTGTACACCAATTAGAGAACGTGAAATGGAATGTGGTCTTTTGTTCAAATGTACTTACCTTGAACTTGTCTGAAGACTGTGACATTGTACAAATAATTCTCACCTGAAAAAAATAAAAATATACTGAAGGTACCAGCAAAACTTGAACAAACAGCAAACATTGTCTTGGTTTGTTGTAATGGATCTAAATCATCATGATTAGCAAGGTGAGGACAGGGGCCCATTTCTGTGATATATGATTCAGATCCAATAAAAATGTTTCAACTGCCATGGTAGGAATGCTCTGATAGGAATTTTCTCACAACTAATAAGTTACTATTGCTGTGAAATGAGACAACTTTAGATATTTGATGACATTTCAAATCAGAACTACATTGGAGTAAGTTGGTGAGGCCTTATCCATATTCACAATAGGTTAAATGACAATAACCTTTCTATAATGAAAATAACCTCTCTATACTGTTTTGATGATAGACAGTTTCAAATCCTGTTTAGCTCAATGCTTAACCTGGAAGTCCGGTTGATCACCAAGCTTGTAAAAATGTTTACAGACGTTTTGGCTCCAATCGGGAAGTCATCCGTGCATAGTTGAGGGTATTGTCTTCTCAGAATGCCATTATCTATTCACTTTTGTATTTGACAACTGAATATATTATTGATTTAAACGCTTTCTACTTAAACTTCTCTGAAATGATTGAAGTTTCATTCTTTGGGGTTTCACAAATTGCCGAATATGTGTCCATAGTAATAATTTTACAATTAGCTTTCCCTATGATTTTTTTCTGCAGAAGAGATCAAGGGTCCAGGACATCATACTTGTATTTACCTCATTTACTTCTGATATAATACAATAATCTTTAACCACATTTCCATTAAACAAGTTCAGCTGGGAAAAAAAATCCTTACATCTATAAGCAGCTTACAGAACTACCCAACATTAAGAACTACAAACTCAGAATTCACCTTCACAAGAGAGCAACTCCTGGACTAAAGAAGTGGAAGAATAATGTACACATGCATTTAAAGGAAAGAATATTATAATAACGCTTACTGGCTATTTTATATAATTTGTGCGAATATCAACTTGCATCTGGAACTCGGTCATTTTTTTTATTCAGGTGAACACATGTCCAAGCTGTACTGATCTGCACTTATATACTTTTTTTTAAAAAAAACGGTACCCAAAGCCTTCAATGAACATCGTAAAAGGACAGTTTATGAAATAACAAATGTTGAAAAATAACAAGTTGCAATTATGTAAAGAACTACATTTGCTTGCAAACAAGACCACGTGCAATAACAGTTCCTACTGTAACTGCCAAAAAAATCAGAAGTAAATATTCAAACAATGATGCCACAAATCAAATCATTTCAGGTTCAGTAAGTACAAAAATATGCGTCTGATAATTGAGAAAAGGTTATTTGACTTCTTAATGGGGAATTCAAAAATATAAACCACCTCTGTGACCTCCCATTTAATTTCAGATTAAGCTGAGAAACTATTGAGCTTCAGCACAAGTTGACAAGGGTCTATTAACTTCCATGTAGTCTAATAACCACAACTATCTCTTCAGGTCATAGCAACCACTAGCAAAAACGCACTATCTGACTATCTGACTATTTCAAACAGACCAATACCATGAAAAACCAGGAACAGCAGTACATTCACTCATTCCTTCATTGCATTCAAGGCAAAAGCAAAGTAAACACAAATCACCAGTGTTACGTACCCCGTAACTAGGTAACTTACCAGCAAAGATAGAGAGGTCCGTTGAAGTCTGATGGTACTATTTTAACAGTATTTATTGGTTAAAAATACACAAAAATAATATCAATGCAAACATACGGATACTATACGTCATCAATACTAGATCAAAAGGTGCAGGTATAATAATAATAATCAATAAGAAATAGCTCTATCGTTGTCTAGGGGATAATGTATTGTCCGATGGAAATATAAAAGTCACTTAGTTCATTCAGGATGCAGCCTTTGGTTGGAGTCGAGAGAGAGATTTTGGAACTTGCCAGAGTTTTCTTTTTTATGATGTCGAACCTTCGAAATGTCATTGGTGTCCTTTTCCTTTTAGCTAAGCCGTTCTTCCGTGGTCAGTCCCGCCAATCCCAGGCAACGGGAAAGGACGCACGCGGGCCCCACCGGCTGTCGCTATTAAACGCCGTCATGGGATTTCAGGCGTTTCTCCTGGTGCGTCTAAAGGGGTTGTTCCCCAGACCCTCTTTTATCCTTACTCACGGGGTCTCAGATGTCAATCAGGTTGGAATGATGCAATCCCTCAACACAGCCCACTCTGGTCATTCCCTGAGGGCTTCAAATAAATAGTACAGTACTCAGTACATAATTCCGTCTCCAAGAGACAATGGCTGTTTCCCGTGGCTTTGTATCGCTGAGGGGCCAGGACATTCCAAACCCCTTGTGGATTCTGCATGTCTTTCTCTCATTTCCTGGGTCTCCTGACCTGAATTAATAGCGATCTTGCGATTCTCAAAAAGGAAGGGGCTACTTTGTACCCTTCGGCCCCTCAGAGTTGGGGCACAGGCGTAACACCAGAAAATTATGGCATTTGTGAATTCAAGTACAGTTCTTCAATTTACAATTCAAGTCAGCTCTATAGACATTTGAGTTGGAATATATCACTTCAAAGTCTGCAGACACTTCTGTAAAGGCTTTATTATCCTATGCAACAAAACCCCCAATGTAATTCATGCTAGTTTATGGAATACAGATGCGTCAACCATTCAGCAAAGCTGGTGATGGAGAGTATGGCTCTGACTCTATACTCAGTGCCTGGGTTATACACGTGCTTGCATTTAGCTTTCTGCAAAGTGTTGGAAACAAAGTCGTATCATACAGAATGAAATGCAACATGCATTATCTAGTGACCAACAGCCCAGAGCTAAACACTAGAAGATTAATTGTTCTCCCCAGCCACAGAGAGTCTGAAGTGAAAACACAGTAAATGATCTCTGATTTCCCAAATGCTCAAAGAAACACCAAATAAGAAAAAAAATAATAGGGGATAAAAGTAAAATAGAAGGATTTGAGAGAATTCCAAAGCTGTCTTAGGACAGTTAAATAATTACAAGAAGCCAATCTAAACAATTCTGATCCAATGAACCCACAAGCCACTCATTGAATCTTTTTCCCCACTCATACCCCCAAAAGACAAAACATTATTATAAATGGAGCTATACAAAATAAAAGTTGGAAAATAATTTGAGATTATAAAGTGAACTCCAACATGTTTTTAAAAAAGCTTAGTGTGAATGATGGGACAGAGATACAGTACTCAGAAATCAAGTAAGGACAATGCCAGTTAGAAGTAGAAGTTGAAAGACTGCAAAGGATGAAATACAGGATGAGAGAATTGACCCCCTCACTTCAAGTCATTCACTAGAAGTACACTTACATATCAATTTCCTTCCTCTCCAGCCCCTTACCTTTCCCACCCTCCTGGCTTCACCTACCACATTCTAGCTAGCCTACTTCTCCTCCTCCTACCTTTTTATTCTGGTGCTTTCCCCTTCCTTTTCAGTCCTGAAGAAGGGTCTCAGTCTGTAACGTCAATTGTTCATTCTTTTCCATGGATGCTGCCTGACCTGCTGAGTTCAACTTTTTGTGTGAGTTGCTTTGGATTTCCAGCATCTGCAGAATTTCTCATATTAATGACCACAGATACTAGATCACATTGGAGTCAGAATCATAGGGAAGCACAGCATAGAAACAGGCCCTTCAGCCCATCTATTCCATACCAAAACCATTTAAACTGCCTACTCTCATCGCCCTGCACCAGGACCATTGCGCTCCATACTCCTACAATCTATGTACCTATCCAAACTTCTCTTCAATGTTGAAATCGAGCTCACATGTACCAATTGAGATCAGGGCGTGTTAAGGTATCCCTGATGATTTTTTTCTGCAGCAGGTGTGTCAGCTGCAGCTCCTCTCCAAATGCATAGATGAGTTAATGCAGCAGATGGACCCACTGAGGACCATACAGGAGGCACAGAGTATTAGAGACAGGTGGTTACACCAAAAGTTGAGCTAGATAAATGGATGACCTACTCTACACTGGATCAGCCTTGAATCTCATACATTACAGAATATGCCAACCACTTCAGTATGTGTAATGGCAGTACAAACATTCAGTATTTATGTGATATCAGCTATTGCTCAGGGATTGTTACAGTGTTATGTCCAGCACAAACTGGAAGATGCTAAATAAATAAAAATTAAAGGCTTTTCAAAACTGTGTACAGAGAACATTGTACTGGAATGGAATGGCTGTGTGAGCAATTTGAGGTGCTAAATTTGGTCATAGTTAACTGAATCACAGAGCAATAAAACAAATTGAGTGCAATTTTGCCCCCACCTAGTGGAGTGATGTTCATTTTCTTCATTCTCCTCTTGCGCAGTTTATTTTCCTCAGTTGTGTATATTGAAAACATACAAGCGCATTATTGATTGGCTCGTCATCAAAGCCTTATGCCTGAAGCTAGTAAGTGACCCCTAATATCTTAGCAAACTCTTTCACAATGCAAGTCTGGGATGCTCAGATTATGGCTTGTTTGGTTGGGCATTTACTTATTTAGAGATAACACATTGAATATGTCCTTCCGGCTCAGCAAGCTATGCTGGCCAGCAACGCACCTACTTAACACTAGCAACTTAACAATGAGCAATCAACCTCCTAATCATGGACTGTGGGAGGAAACCAAGCACTCAAATGAAATCCACACAGTCACAGGGAGTAGGTATAGACTCCTTACAAACGGCAGCTGAAGATGGGTAGGAAAGTACCAAGGAGAGCCATTGACCTAATGCATGCAAATGGAACTAACAAAGATAGCATCACTGCTGGCTTGGGCATAATGAGGCAAGGAATGCATTGCTATGTTCAGTGGCCAATTTACGAGGTAATGCCGTGGAACCCGGTGTGTTCTGCTGCTGTAGCCCAACCACTTCAAGGTTCGATATGCTGTACATTCAGAGATACACTTCTGCATACCACTGTTGCAATGCATGGTTATCTGAGCTACTGTCACCTTCCTGTTACCTTGAAGCACTCTAACCATTTTCCTCTGACCTCTCATTAACAAGGTGTATTCACCCACAGAACTGCCACACGAGATAGCTTTTTCCACACCATTCTCTGAAACTCTGGTGATTGCTGTGCATAAAAATTCCAGATCAGCAGCTGCCGAGATACTCAAACCACCCCATCCTGTACCAGCAAACATTCCACAATCACTTCGATCACAATTCTTCCTCATTCTGATGTTTTGTCTGTACAACAACTAAATCTCTTGACAATGTCTGCATCCTTTTATGCATCAAGTTACTGTTGCATGATTGGCTGATAAGACATTTGCGTAAACCAGGAGATCTACAGGTTCATAAACACAAGAAATTCTGCAGATACCGGAAATCCAAAGCAATGCATACAAAATTCTGAGGGAACGCAGCAGATGAAGCAGCATCCATGGAAGTGAATGAACAGTTGACGTTTCAGGCCAAAACCCTTCTTCAGGACTGGAATGGAAGGGAGAATATGCCAGAATAAAAAGGTTGGAGGAGGGGAAAAAGAATAGGTAGAAGGTGATAAGTGAAGCCAGGTGGGTTGGAAAGGCAAACAGCTGGAGAGGAAGGAATCTGATACAATAGGAGAGTGAACCATAATAGCCCACCAGGAAGTTCCAGTTTTAGTAGATTGTGTGGAGGTACTTTACAAAGCAACCTCCCAATCTACAATGGGTCTCACCAATGTAGAGGCTGCAGCATCAGGATCACCAGATAAAAGACAACCCCAGCAGATTCACAGATCAAGTGTTGCCTCACTGGAAAGGACTGTTTGGGGCCCTGAATGAAGCTGAATGGAGGTGAGGGAGGAGTTAAACAGACCGATGTCACACATTGGCCACTTGCAGGAACAAATACAGGTTTACCTAATAAAGTGGCCAGTGTATGTTGACTATGCCAAGCTATATGTATGTTGTGGACCATAATACAGGTGTGCAATGAAGTGGTGAAATAGCCCGCTTTACAACCAATAGATTTGATTGACATATCAAGAATAATTTTCTGAGATGAGGCATAAAGCTTCATCAAATTTTAACTAAAATAATTAAACTAAACATTACAAGATGCTGAGGAAGAAAAGGAGAAATCACTCAAATAAAACTGAATGATGGAGAGTATATTATGACTAAGTTCAGCATTTTTGATTGCAACAACTCTAAATCAGGAGGGTCCAAGACATTGCCTGAACTGCAAAATCTCATTTCTTTTCCTTCATTGAACAAGGCAACTCTGCTCCCCTTTATTCAGGAATACAGTATTCACACAATGAATGATATCACAGTAAGGTTGTCAATTCAAGTGAAAGGGAAACAAAGTTAGTCCCAGAATTTTATCTGATTCTGAAGGCTCAGATTTCCCAACAACACTGACAAACTCCTGCTTAATTAACTCATTAAGATGGGAGTCAAGTGCATTCTTTAGTACTTGCACCAGTTCTAGATATTTTTCTCCCAAGGATTACTCGTTACCTAGTGGATGCAGTATGCAAATTCCACAAACCAAGTTTACACTAGGCTACACTACATACAGAACAAATAAAAATAGCTTAACTGTCATCATGTTTAAAAGTTCAATGGTTGGTGATTACTTTCACCAGGTTCCATCTACTGTTGGTTTAAGACTGTGTCATTGAGGTTTCTAACTTCCTATGAGATTAACAGTCAAAACCAGGATAAAAACAAGTTACTGCAATTTAGCAAATTCAGCTAGGTGCAAAAAGTCAATCTTTTGGGATCAAATGGAGTAAATTAAAACCTGTTCAGTAAAATCTTCATGCCTCATTGAAGGAAACTCCAAAGCCCTTCACAGAAAGCAAAGAAAATGTCTTAAATGGTTAAATATAGACTAAGATATCCCTTGTAATGCATAAAGATGGACAGATATTTGGCTAATTTAGAGCTGCAATGAAGTCAAACTGATAGTATGAACTGAACTCTCCCTAATAGTCATTGGGTCAGAGTACTATAGCACTGAAACAAGTCCGTTGGCACACCTAGACTGTGCCGATCTATTATTCTGCCTTGTGCATCGACTCCTACCTGGACCATAACTCTCCATACCCCTCCCATCCATTTACCTATCCAAACTTCTCTTAAATGTTGCATTTGAACCTGTATCCACCACTTCCTCGGGCAGCTCATTCCACACTCACATCACCAGTGGTTCCCCTTACATTTCACCTTTCACCCTTAACCCATGACCTCTTGTTCTAATCTCACCCAACCTCAGTGGAAAAAGGCCAGCATGCCTTTTCTTTACCACCTGTGATGCTACTTTCAAGGAAACAATGATCTGTATTCTCAGATGCATCTGTTCTACCACACTCTTTGGTGACCTGCTGTTCACTGTGCAAGTCCTATTCTGCTTTGACCTTGCAAAGCTCAACTCCTCCATTTATCCACATTAAATTTCATCTGCCCTTTTCAGCCCATTTTTCCAGCTGGTCCAGATCCCATGGCAAGCTTTGATAGGCTTCTTCATTGTCCACTAAGCCCCTAAGCTTGGTGTCATCCACGAGCTTGCAAACCTAGTTTATCACATTGTCATATATATTTATGATTTAGATCATAAACAACTAACCCAACATCAATCCTTGTGGCATACCACTAGTCAGAAGCCTCCAGTCAGAGAGGCAACCATCTACTTCTAAATGTGTTCTTTATAATTCTAACTACTACACTGTCTACAAGATATCCTGTTTGCTTGTCAGAAGGTGATTTGAGAATGGCAACTAGGTAGAAGGAAACTAGGAACAAAATTCTCTAAGACATGACTTCACTTGAAACTAAGGCACTGATCTGAAAATACGACTTATTCCACATACAACTGTCATCAATCCCTTGTTACATTTTACAAATACAATACGAGGATTCATTGTTGAGCTACCAATCAGTTCTACCAAAATATAGTTTAGATCTTCAATGGACACCATTCTTCTAGTATCTAGATTATTGTACATTGTTAGGGCTGGAGAAATTTAAGGGAACTTTGTACCAACACCAAAATGCTACAACTAGCAACAATTAGACAAAGATCACTTGTAACCAACAAAATTAGGTCTCAGTCATACCACAAAAACTGCCTTTAAAACATTGGTACAAACATTTGAATTCAAAGTGACTCAAAATGTAAGGGAAAGAACAAAGGTTATAATTTGACAAAGCTTATGGATCTTAACTACAATTGAAGATCCCTGTGCCCTCATATATGACAGGCAGCAATCCAACAGACGGAAGACAACAGTATTATACACAACATTGCAATTATACAACAATGGTTACGGCATCTCTAAACTGTACTGTCGATTATCTGAATGCTAAAAATATATACAAACTACTCTTTACACAAGAAAGTAATTTAGTCCATGTTTCAGTATTATATACATATAAAATTTCCATTGGCATGCTTAGGGGAAATAATCCCCCCCCCCCCCCCCACTATCCACAAGCCTTTCACTTTATAGACGTTAACCTTTCTCCTACATCTCTCCCCACCCACCCTTCCCCCATCTCTTTCTCTATCCTCCCACCTTACATTTCCCCGTCATCTCAGTCCCTTTGACCCCAGCACTCCTACAGTTCTCGGTCCATCACGTCTCTCCTTCGTGCCTGGGTCCACCCCACACCTCTTCCCCTTCCTCTACGGCCATTCCGCAATTCAGCCACCAGAAAGAAAGCGGCCATCCCTGTCGGCAAATCCAGGCGCAAACTCCCGGCCGGTGTGCATCCACGTTCCTAATACAGCGGCCTAAGAAGGAAGACAGCCACCCTCCCACCTCCCAGCAGCGCTGGAGACCAGGTAAGAGCAGATGTACCTCCGGACAGCAGAATCAGCGGCCGACCGTCCTCTCGCTGCGCCCTCCTCCTCCCGCGCTCCACCGACTCTCGCGAGACTAGAGCCGCGCCCCAAGGGGCGGGGCCTGTTTAAAGAGCCAGGCGAGGTTGTTGCACCAGTCTCCTCGCCTGACCTGCGATACAGTGGTCAGGCAGCGCTTGTGGAGAGTGAAACAAAACATTCCAGTTCAATGCTTGAACTTGGGTTTTTAAATCGAAAGCTTTGTTTTCCAGATTCCCGTCTTATCTGTCTCCAACCTGTCTCTTCAAAGACGCTGCACGATTGGCTGAGTATTTCTCGCATTTTCTTGATTTTCTTTCAGCTACGCATGGATATTTAGTTAAACAGAAGAGCAGAAATCCATGGTCACATTCTGTCCTTTCCAAAATTACACATCACCCGTGAGGATATTCATGAAACTGGCTTGAAGGGCAATGGGAAAAATTAGGGTGGGGACCTATGATAATACAACAGGTGACGCTTTTATTATTTGTTTTTCATCTATCTTATTACTCATTCCTAAACAAGGTCATTATTTATTATTATCCACCGCTAGTTTCCTTTGAACTGAGTGGTTTGTTCAGCTGGCAAGTCACCTCACAAGGTATTTAAGAATAAACCAGATTAGTGGGTATACAATCATTTATAAACAAACCAGGCAAGGACAGTGGATTTCCTTCACTGAAGGACATCAGTGAATAACACACAGTTTTACAGTAATCTAGTAGATTAGTGGTCATCATTAACAAATTGATTCTTTATTGGCAGAAAGCACAGGAAGGGATCAGAGAGTTTGGCCAAGTGCAATAGGAAGTGTCAGTGTGAGAGGTGAGGGGAGTAATGGATTAAAAGTATTATATATGAATGCATGAAGTATAAAAAATAAAGTGGATGAGCTTGAGGCTCAGTTGGAAATTGGCAAGTACGATGTTGTAGGAATAACAGAAACATGGCTGCAAGAGGACCAGGGCTGGGAAATTAATATTCAATGGTATACATCCTATCGAAAGGACAAACAGGTGGGGATAGAGGGTGGGGTGGCTCTGTTGGTAGGAATGAAATTCAGTCCCTTGCAGGGGGTGACATAGAATCAGGAGATGTAGAGTCAGTATGGATAGAACTGAGAAATTGTAAGGGCAAAAAGACCCTAATGGGAGTTATCAACAGGCCGCCAAATAGTAGCCTGGATATAGGGTGCAGGTTGAATCAAGAGTTAAAATTAGCATGTCGCAAAAGTAATGCTACGGTTGTACTGGGGGACTTCAACATGCAGGTAGACTGGGAAAATTAGGTTGGTACTGGACCCCAAGAAAGGGAGTTTGTGGAGTGCCTCCAAGATGGATTCAGAACCCTGTACCTACTTTCTCTCCATACCCCCTGATCCCTTTAGCCACAAGGGCCATATCTAACTCCCTCTTAAATATAGCCAATGAACTGGCCTCAACTGTTTCCTGTGACAGAGAATTCCACACATTCACCACTCTCTGTGTGAAGAAGTTTTTCCTCATCTCTGTCATAAAAGGCTTCCCCTTTATCCTTAAACTGTGACCCCTTGTTCTGGACTCCCCCAACATTGGAAACAATCTTCCTGCATCTAGCCTGTGAAATCCCTTCAGAATTTTATACGTTTCAATAAGATTCCCCCCTCAATCTTCTAAATTCCAGCGAGTATAAGCCCAGTCAATCCAGTCTTTCTTCATATGAAAGTTCTGCCTAAATCTTTATATCAATCAGAATTTGATGGTGACCTGTCCATGATGGATAATTTTTTTAATAATTTGAATATTCCTAAACTGATAGGTGAAGATCGTAGCTTGTTTGATGCTCCTATCTCTATGGCCGAAATAGGTGAGGCTATCTCATCAATGATTTCAGGGAAAGCTCTTGGCCCTGATGGTTATATTGTAGAATTTTTCAAAACTTTTTCTTCTTTGCTTTCCCCTTGGTTATGTGAAATCTTTAATGATGCGTTTGCTAAGAAGAGATTACCTCAATCTTTCTATGAAGCTACTATCTCTCTAATTCTTAAAAAAGATAAAGATCCTACTTCATGTACATCTTATCCCCCTATATCATTATTAAATGTAGATTCTAAGATTCTTACAAAAATTTTAGCCATTAGATTAGAAAAGGTACTATCACAGATTATTTCAGAAGATCAAACTGGTTTCATTAGGAATCGGTATTCTTTTTTTAATGTTAGAAAATTGATTAATATAATTTATACTTCATCACCCACAGTCCCAGAATGTGTTATCTCATCAGATGCTGAAAAAGCTTTTGATAGAGTTGAATGGACATATTTAATGCATTGAGAAATTTTAATTTTAGTCCTAATTTTATATCATGGATTAAATTAATATATTATAAACCTGTTGCTTCTGTTCTTACAAATAATTATAGATCCCCTTTTTTTCAATTATCTCGTGGTACGAGACAAGGTTGTCCTTTAAGTCCTTTATTATTTAATATTGCATTAGAACCTTTAGCCATTGCTATTCGTGAATCTCCTAATATTTTTGGTATTACCCGTAATGAGAAGTTATACAAATTATCACTTTATGCTGATGACTTGCTGTTATATATTTCTGATCCTGACAGGTCTATTCCTGCTATTTTATCCTTGTTGGCTCAATTTGGTAGTTTTTCTGGTTATAAATTAAACTTAGATAAGAGTGAATTATTCCCCTTAAACGCGCAAACTTTATTGAATGACAGGATTCCATTTAAAGTTGTTACTGATAACTTTATCTATTTAGGTATAAAAATTACCAAGAAATATAAAGATTTATTTAGACTGAATTTTTTACCTATGCTTCATCAAATTCAACACCTTACCACAAGATGGTCTCCCTTATTCCTATCATTAGTTGGTCGGATTAATGCTATTAAAGTGATGATTTTACCGAAATGTTTATATTTATTTCAAGCCTTACCAATTTTTATTCCTAAATCTTTTTTTGACAACATTGATTCAAAAATTTCCTCATTTGTGTGGCAAAATAAAAACCCCAGGTTAAGTAAAAGGCAATTACAAAAATCTAAAAAAGATGGTGGTTTAGCCTTACCTAACTTTAGATTTTACTATTGGGCGAATAATATTCGTAACCTAACGTATTGGAAATTAGATTTGGACTCACCATTGTGTCCACAGTGGGTAAATTTGGAATGCAATGAGGTAAAGGGATATTCTCTATTCTCCGTTCTTGGTTCTTTTCTTCCTGCTGATTTAGTTAAATTCAATAAACAGATATCTAATCCTGTTATCAAACATACATTACGAATTTGGTTTCAATTTCGTAAATTTTTTACTCTGAAAAACTTTGTTCTTGATAGCCCTATTTTATTTAATTTTTTTTTCAAACCTTCCTTGATAGATCAAGCTTTTAGCATATGGAAAAGGAAAGGTATAAAATGTTTTCGTGATCTTTTTTTTTGAAGGTACTTTGATGTCTTTTGACCAACTTTCCAATAAATTTAAATTACCTAAATCTAATTTTTTCAGATATTTACAAATCAGAAACTTTTTACATAAAGTTCTACCATCTTTTCCCAATTCAACTTCAATGGATTTCTCAGATTTGATTTTTACCTTAAATCCTTGTCAGAAGGGATTAGTAGCTTTTATTTATAATATGATTATGAAGATACAACCAGAAATATCTGATAGAATTAAACAACAATGGGAAAAAGAACTTCGATACAATATATCAACAGATAAATGGGAAAAAATTTTACAAATGGTTAATTCTTCTTCTATATGTGCTAAACATGCTTTAATACAATTTAAAATTGTACATAGAGCTTATATGTCTAAAGATAAGCTTGCTCGATTCTATTCTTATATTAACCCTCAATGTGACAGATGTCATTCAGAAGTGGCTTCATTGACCCACATGTTTTGGTCATGTCCCACTTTACATAACTATTGGAAGGACATATTTGTTGCCATTTCCTCAATTTGGAATATCGATTTACAACCTCATTTTATTACTGCAATTTTTGGTATACCAAATGAGGATGGTAATCAGTTTTCTCCTTCAATCAGACGAATGATTGCTTTTGTAACATTAATGGCCAGAAGGTCTATATTACAAAATTGGAAAGAAGTAAATCCTCCTACCACGTCTCAGTGGCTTTTTCAAACTATTTCTTATCTGAGTTTGGAAAAAATTAGAAGCACTATTTTTGACTCATCAATTAAATTTGAAGAAACTTGGGGACCGTTCATTCGACATTTTCATATGAATTAATTTGGCCTTTTCCAGACCTTCTCTCTGCTTATTCTTGTTCAGGTATGGAGTTCCGGAGTTCTTTGACACTATCATATACTTATAAACTGTTATTATTGCCCATGTTAGTTTAGTTTAGTGTTTTTTTTCAATATATATTCTCTTTTATATATTTTCAAATTTTTTTTCTTTTTCTTTTGACGATTATTTTTGGTTTTTTTCATATATAATTATATAGTCTTGATTGATTAATGTACTTTTTTTTGTTGATGTTTAATAGGATATTATTATCTTATTATTAATGTAGTTTCAAGTCTATTGTATTCATAACCTATTCATTATTATGTTATGTTTTTTTTTATACTTATATGAAACTCAATAAAAAGATTGAAAAAGAAAGAAAGAAAGAAAGTCCTGCCATCCCAGGAATCGATCTGGTGAACCTTCTTTGTACTCCCTCTATGGCAAGAATGTCTTTCCTCAGATTAGGGGACCACAACTGCACACAATACTCCAACTGTGGTCTCACCAAGGCCTTGTACAACTGCAGTAGAACCTCCCTGCCCCTGTACTCAATCCTCTTGCTATGAATGGCAACATACCATTCGCCCTTTTCACCGCCTGCTGTACCTGCATGCCCACCTTCAATGACTGGTGTACAATGACACCCAGGTCTCGTTGCACCTCCCCTTTTCCTAATCGGCCACCATTCAGATAATAACCTGTTTTCCTGTTCTTGCAATCAAAGTGGATAACCTCACATTTATCCACATTAAATTGCATCTGCCATGAATTTGCCCACTCACCTAACCTATCCAAGTCACCCTGCATCCTCTTAGCATCCTCCTCATGACTAACACTGCCGCCCAGCTTCGTGTCATCCACAAACTTGGAGATGCTGCATTTAATTCCCTCATCTAAATCATTAATATATATTGTAAACAACTGAGGCCCCAGCACTGAGCCTTGCTGTACCCCACTAGTCACTGCCTGCCATTCTGAAAAGGTCCCGTTTACTCCCACTCTTTGCTTCCTGTTTGCCAATCAATTCTCTGTCCACATCAATACCATACCCCCAATACCGTGTGCTTTAAGTTGCACACTAATCTCCTGTGTGAGACCTTGTCAAAAGTCTTTTGAAAATCTAAATATACCACATCCACTGGTTCTCCCCTATCCACTCTACTAGTTACATCTTCAAAAAATTCTATAAGATTCATCAGACATGATTTTCCTTTCACAAATCCATGCTGACTTTGTCCAATGATTTCACATCTTTCCAAATGTGCTGTTATCACATCTTTGATAACCAACCCTAGAATTTTCCCCACCACCGATGTCAGGCTAACCGGTCTATAATTCCCCAGTTTCTCTCTCCCTCCTTTTTTAAAAAGTGGGGTTACATTAGCCACCCTCCAATCCTCAGGAACTAATCCAGAATCTAAGGAGTTTTGAAAAATTATCACTAATGCATCCACTATTTCTTGGGCTACTTCCTTAAGCACTCTGGGATGCAGACCATCTGGCCCTGGGAATTTATCTGCCTTTAATCCCTTCAATTTACCTAACACCACTTCCCTACTAACATGTATTTCCCTCAGTTCCTCCATCTCACTGGACCCTCGGTCTCCTACTATTTCCAGAAGATTATTTATGTCCTCCTTAGTGAAGACAGAACCAAAGTAGTTATTCAATTGGTCTGCCATGTCTTTGTTCCCTATGATCAATTCACCTGTTTCTGACTGTAAGGGACCTACATTTGTCTTAACCAATCTTTTTCTTTTCACATATCTTTAAAAGCTTATACAGTCAGTTTTTATGTTCCCTGCCAGCTTTCTCTCATAATCTTTTTTTCCATTTCCTAATTAAGTCCTTTGTCCTCCTCTTGCTGGACAAAGTCCAGTCCTTTCTCCCAGTCCTCAGGTGTGCTGCTTTTACTGACTAATTTGTATGTTTCTTCTTTGGAATTGATACTATCCCTAATTTTTATGATTCAGGACACTTACAAAGACAGGTGTGTGAAAAGGGCCCAAAGGATCATTGGGGACCCAAGTCACCCCAACCACAAACTGTTCCAGTGGCTCCCATCCCAGAAACAGTAATGCAGCGTAAAAGCCAGGACCAGCAGGCTCCAGGTCAGCTTCTTCCACCAGGCCATTAGACTGCCTAACTCATGCTGACACAATTGTATTTCTATGTTGTGTTGGCCATCCTGTTGTAAATACTATTTATTATAAATTACTATAAGTTGCACATTGCTCATTTAGATAGAGATGTAACATAGATTTTAAATCCTCATGTATATGAAGGATATAAGTAATAAAATCAATTCAAAAGTTTAATTTTGCTTATCATATCAATACTTGTTAATCACTAGTAACTTTGATCCAATTACCAGCTGCATAACATTAGATTGTGAAATATCACCTCATAGTTTTAGATTACAGGTACTATTCTATTTTTTAAATATTTATTTATTTATTAATTTTTTAGAAAATTACAAAGAATAAATGTAATTATAAAATAGTAAGAAAGAGAAAAATAATGTTAACCCTCTCCCCTCCCCTTAACCCTTGTCTAAAGAAAGAGAAAAAAGAAAGAAAGAAGAGAAAGATTGCCTGGATATCGGAGGATCCCCACATGCTCCATGGAGTTCAAAATAATTTTAATATTTATTTTTACTTTCCCCAATTACTTTATAATTTTATCTTCAAAGGACCTATATATTTAATCCTATCTTTTGTAGGTATGGGAGCCAAATTTTCAAAAAATATATCATATTCATTTCTTAGATTGTATGTGATTTTTTCAAGTGGAATACAACTATATATTTCATTATTCCAATGATCCATAGTTAAATATAAATCAGATTTCCAAGTAACTGCGATAACTTTTTTGGCTACTGCCAATGCAATTTTTATAATTTTTTTCTGATACTTATTCAATTTAAGTTTCGGTATTGTCCCTTCAATGTCTCCTAATAAAAATAATATTGGACTATGTGGGAGTTGTACTCCAGTAATTTGTTCCAATAAAAGTCTTAGATTTATCCAAAATGATTGAATTTTAAAACAAGACCAAGTAGAATGTAAAAAAGTACCAATTTCTTGATTACATCGAAAACATTGGTCAGACATATTTGAATTTAATCTATTTATTTTCTGTGGTGTTATATATAATTGATGTAAAAATTATATTGTACTAATCTAAGTCGAACATTTATTGTATTTATCATACTATCAGAACAGGTACTATTCTAGTAAAACTTGTGGTTCTAGCCCTCTAGATCTGCTGTAAATGGCATTATTCAATTGGCGTGATTTTCTTCTGTTTTGCACCTGAAAATACTACTGTAATTATCCATATGCATGGGCTACCTGGTTTGCTTGGGCACTACAGTGGCACAGCTGGTATCTGTTGTGTTGGGATAGTGCAGAGCACACACCAGCATGGCAGCATGCAGGATATTCAACTGAACTTCATTGATAACGCTCCTCTCACGTGGGAGTGGCTAACCGAGTGACATAGGAATAACACGATTAACTATCACAACATCTCCCCTTCTTGAGAAAAAAAACTAGGTATGTATTTCTTACCTATAGAACTGCATTGCAATTATAGTCACTGAAATTGTGCGATTCAGTTCACTTTATCCATAGCATGTAACTTATGCTCCTTACATAAGTATAAGAAAGAATTACCAACATTGTAACTATCTTTTTATTTGCTTCTTTCAGGTCTCTCACTCTCTTTGTATAAAATAGAAGTGCCAATGTTATAACTGTCTTTCTCTTTACATAAAAACATAAAAAACCTACAGCACAATGCAAGCCCTTCAGCACACAAAGCTGTGCTGAACAGGTCCTTACCTTAGAAATTACCTAGGGCAGGGGTCGGCAACCTTTACCACTGAAAGAGCCATTTGGACCCGTTTCCCACAGAAAAGAAAACACTGGGAGTCACAAAACCCATTTGACATTTAAAATGAAATAACACTGCATACAACGTTTTTTTGCCTTTATGCTATGTATAAACAAACTATAATGTGTTGCATTTATGAAATCGATGAACTCCTGCAGAGAAAACGAAATTACATTTCCGCATGCAACAAAAACATTTTGAACTCCGAAAAAAAGACGTTGGGTTGAAGGTTACTTTTAAGTAAAAGTCTATTTGAGTCCTTCTTGTATTTATGAAAAACACCGAACTTAAATTGTCCACCAGCAGCAAACCATATTTTCTCTCATCTCCATCCGGATATTTTTGAGCAAAGGCTGCGTGTTTATTCTGGAAATGTCTTGCGACATTTGACTTTTTGTTGTTTGCTAGTTTCTCATTGCATATTAAGCATACCGGTAAACCAGTCTCGTCAGCAGTGAAAGCAAATGAATCTGTCCACGTATCATTGAACATTCTATTTTCTTCAGTCACTTTTCTTTTTTTAGAATTCTCCATAGTTAGCCTACCTTGGATTGAAAAATTAAAGAAATCGCGCACTGGTGGGTGTCAGGCATTGGCAGTGGTGACGTATATTAATAGCGACAAAAAACACTTTTTATTTAGATTGTACAAGATCACCATAATCTTCAAATTTAGAATTACATTTCAAAAACTAACAAACTAACATAAAATACATTTTAATTAAATACTCATCATTTATTTTCCAAAGCCACAGGGAGCCGCAGCACAGAGATGAAAGAGACGCATGCGGCTCTGGAGCCGCGGGTTGCCGACCCCTGACCTAGGGTTACCCATAGCCCTCTATTTTTCTAAGCTCCATGTACCTGTCCAGGAGTCTCTTAAAAGACCCTATCATATCCACCTCCACCACCGTCGCTGGCAGCCCATTCCACGCACTCACCACTCTCTACATAAAAAACTTACTCCTGACGTCTCCTCTGTACCTACTTTCCAGCACTTTAAACCTGTCACACACAAAATGCTGGTGGAACACAGCAGGCCAGGCAGCATCTATAGGGAGAAGCGCTGTCGACGTTTTGGGCTGAGAACCTTCTCCCCAAAACGTTGACAGCGCTTCTCCCTATGGATGCTGCCTGGCCTGCTGTGTTCCACCAGCATTTTGTGTGTGTTGTTTGAATTTCCAGCATCTGCAGGTTTCCTCGTGTTTGCACCCTAAACCTGTGTTCTCTTGTGGCAACCATTTCAGCCCTGGGAAAAAGCTCCTGACTATCACATGATCAATGTCTCTCATCATCTTATACACCTCTATCAGGTCACCTCTCATCCTACGTCACTCCAAGGAAAAAAGGCCGAGTTCACTCAACCTATTCTCATAAGGCATGCTCCCTAATCCAGACAGAATCCTTATAAATCTCCTCTACACCCTTTCTATGGTTTCCACATCCTTCCTGTGGTGAGGCAACCAGAACTGAGCAGAGTACTCCAAGTGGGGTCTGACCAGGGTCCCGTATATCTGCAACATTACCCCTTGGCTCCTAAATTCAATTCCACGATTAATGAAGATCTTATGCTTTCTTAACCACAGAGTCAAACTGCGCAGCTTTGAGTGTCCTATGGACTCGGACCCCAAGATCCCTCTGATCCTCCACACTACCAAGAGTCTTACCATTAACACTATATTCTGCCATCATGTTTGACCTACCAAAATGAACCACTTCACACTTATCTGGGTTGAACTTCATCTGCCATTTCTTAGCCCAGTTTTGTATCCTATCAATGTGTTGCTGTAACCTCTGACAGCCCTCTGCACTACCCACAACTCCCCCAACCTTTGTGCCATCAGCAAATTTACTAACCCATCCCTCCACTTCTTCATCCAGGTCATTTATAAAAATCACAAAGAGTAGGGTCCCACAACAGATTCCTAAGGCACACCACTGGTAACCGACCTCCATGCAGAATATAACCCATCTACAACCAGTCTTTGCCTTCTGTGGGCAAGCCAGTTCTGGATCCTCAAATCAATGTCCCCTTGGATCCCATGCCTCCTTACTTTCTTAATAAGCCTTGCATGGGGTACCTTGTCAAATGCCTTGCTGAAATCCATATGCACTACATCTACTGCTCTTCCTACATCAATGTGTTTAGTCACATCCTCAAAAAATTCAATCAGGCTTGTAAGACACAACTTGTCTTTGACAGAGCCATGCTGACTATTCCTAATCATATTATGCCTCTCCAAATGTTCATAAATCCTGCCTCTTTGGATCTTCTCCATCAACATACCAACACTGAAGTAAGACTCTCTGGTCTGTAATTTTTCTGGGCTACCTCTACTCCCTTTCTTGAATATAGGAACAACATCTGCAACCTTCCCATTCTCTGGAACCTCTCCCATTCTCATTGATGATGCAAAGATCATCGCCAGAGGCTCAGCAATCTCTTCCCTCTCCTCCCACAGTAGCCTGGTGTACATCTCATCCGGTCCCAGAGACTTACCCAACTCCCAGTGATTTATCCAACTTGAAGCTTTCCAAAAGCTCCAGCACATCGTCTTTCTTAATACCTACATGCTCAAGCTTTTCGGTCTGCTGGAAATCATCCCTACAATCGCCAAGATCCTTTTCTGTAGTGAGCAAAGTACTCATTAAGTACCTCTGCTCTGTCCTTTATTTTAATGATCTCTTGCTCTCTCTTTGTTTTCCTCCTTTTTTTACCAATTCCTTTTTTTTTAGAATGGATTCATTTTGTAAATTTTTTCAACATTAGAACTTAAAAACACTAAGTCTAATGGAAGTCAGGGTAGACTACCTGAATACTCCAGCAAAGTGAAAGGATTATTTTGGCTCTTTAGTCATTTGTCCTCAGCTTTTAGACTGTGGAGTATGTCTCTGTGGTAAGACAGATAAACAAACATATCTGGTGTAGGTTCCTGGAAGTGTTGGAGCAGATTGAGGTTCTTGAACAAGTGGGTTCACCTCAGGAAACTGGTCCAGGTCATAAAGGTCAGGCTATTCTATTTCTTCCTCTGCCTTTCGTGGGCATTAAAGGCCCTCGAGCACACGTCTGTTCCGCCTGGTCTCACCTTGTGATGTTCTGATCACAAACAATCGTGGGGGGTGCTGCCAGACAATAGTTCCTTTGGTCGATTGGTCTGAAACCCAAACAGCTTCACCACTCCTGACTGGCAACAGAGATTTTGCTCTGTGTCTGAGATCATGCATGCCCCTCGTTTTCTCACACAGTGAGGTTGGAGATGGGAAGGCAGAATAGGCAGGCTTGTTCTCAGTCTCCAGCCCATTGACCGCTCTGATGGACTGTAGCCATCTACAAGAGGTGTGGAATAATAAGCTTGCAGTGCTTTGTTGGGGGTCTTTAGCCTTCAGCAGGAAACTTAAGAGTTTCCACTGCTCTTTCCACTTCTCCATTTGCCTGTGGGTACCACGGACTATTTGTCTGATGTAGGAACATAGTCCCTAGTCAAAGGCTTGGATTTCTGAGGAGCTGAATTCGGGACTGCTGTCTGACACAAGTGTCTCTGGTATTCCATGGGGAGCAAATACAGATTTCAGGTGCAGTATAACTGCTGCTGAGGATGTAGAGGACATCTTGGACAGCTGAACATTCTGTGAGGAGTAAACCACAGTGAGAAGATATTTGTCTCTTTTCCACCCATGGAAAGTCTGGAAGTTCTGTGGAACAGAGAGGTTCAGCTGATTTTTGTGGAGTTGTCTGCATGCTTCACATTGCTTTACATAAATCTCCCAGCTGTGTACTCAGACCAGGCCACCACTCCGATTGCCTTCTCTGAGGCAACATTTTTCGATGCCTTGATGTCCATGGTGGATTTGACTGGTGATTCTGCTGTGCATGGAAGCAGGACTGAAGAGTCTGGGGCTCTTTAGTAGCAAACCATCAAGAACAGTGAATGTGTGTCTTTCGTTTGTGAGCTCCTTTTGGAACAGCTAGGCCATTCATGCTCACAGTACTGCATAACCTTGCTGCAGATTTGTTGGAACAAATTGGCTATCCTCCAATCCTCTGATATGTCCCCTCTCACTAAGGATGATTTAAGTATCTCTGCTAGGGCCCCAGCATTTTCTGCACTTGCCTCCCATAGGGTCCAAAGGAACATCTTGTCAGGCCTTGGGGATTTATTCACACTGATTTGCCTCAGGACTGCAAACGCCACCTCCTCTGTAATCTGTACGGGGTCCATGAAGTTGATGCCACTTTACCTCTCCCCTATAGACTGTGTGTCATGGGAAAATACAAATGGAAAAAATACATTTAAGACCTTCCCCATCGTTTTTGACTCCATACATGGATTACCATTCTGGTCTTCCAGAGGACCAATTTTGTCCCTTGAAAACCTTTTGCTCTTAACGTATCTGCAGAATCCCTGAGCATTCTCCTTCACTCTGTCTGCTAGAGCAACTTAATGTGTTTGTAACCCTCAGGCACGCTCAGCTCATGTTTGTCTAGGGGAAACAGCCTTTGGCTCCGCCACACTGAGAAATCACATTTGTGTGGATGTTGTATAATGTACTGCCCAGTTATGAACCCACAACGCAAAATATCAGACAGTACACCATATGCAATTAAATGATTGAACTTTATGAATCTTTTTCTGAATATAGGGTTAGTAATAAAAAATAAAAAAGGGCCCAATTCAAGGAAAAGTCAAAAGTTCACATTGCAGCTCATTCAGTAGTCATTCTTCCACCATTAGTCTCCTCCAAACATTGCCGACCTTCGGACCCTCAGATCCCAGTCCACTCTGTCCGGTGGTCTACCAGCTCTCTCCACACGTGTCTTCCCTCTTCATCTCTCCTTGACAAAAAAGCCACAGAAACAACATCCTTCCAGATACACAAGACAAAGCAACAATCTCCGATTGGCTAACATGCATACTATAGTCCTGTTCTCTCCAGCCATAACCCAGATATTGCTGCTACAGAGAAACCGTTACCTCACCAGTGAACAGTACAGAGAAGCCATTACATTAGCCTTGGCAGTGAAACATTACAAAGAAGCCATTACATTAGCAGTGAATCCTTACAGTGCATTACATGTTCTTTCAGCCTTCCTGATTTCTTAAGTGTTCTCTTGCATTTCTTATACTCCATAAACATTTCCTTTGTTCTTACTTGCCTATACCTGCTATGCACCTCCTTTTTTCTCTTAACCAGGGCTTCAATATCTCTTGAAAACCAAGGTTTCCTACATTTGTTATCTTTACCTTTTATTCTGACAGACACATACAAGATTTGTACTCTCAAAATTTCAATTTTGAAGGCCTCCCACTTAGCAAGTACACCTTTGCCAGAAAACAGCCTATCCCAATCTACACTTCCTAGATAATTTCTGATACCATCAAAATTGGCCTTTCTCCAAGTTAGAATCTCAAACCTCAGACCAGACCTATCATTTTGCATATTTACTTTGAAACTAATGGCATTGTGGTCACTGGATGCAAAGTGTTCCCTTACACAAACTTCTGTCACCTGCCTTGTCTCATGCCCATAATAGCAGATCCGGTATCACACACTCTCTCATTGAAACTTCTATGTACTGATAAAGGAAACTTCCCTGAATACATTTGACAAAATCTATCCAATTTAGTTATTTTACAGTATGGGAATTTGGAAAGTTAAAATCACCTACTATAACAAACTTATGTTTCTTGCAACATTCTGAGATTTTTTAAAAAAATTTGTTCCTCTAAATCCCTCTGATTATTGGATAGTCTGTAATATAGCCCCATTAAAATGGTCATACCTTTCTTATTTCTCAGTTCCACACTAGTTGAGTTCTCCAGTCTGTTCTAATGGAGCACTGTTGTGACATTTTCCCTGACTAGTTATGCCACCCTTGCTCCTTTAATCCCCCTTTCTCTGTTATGTCTAAAACAACAGAACCCCAGAATAATGAGCTGCTAGTCCTGCCCCTCCTGCAACCATGTCTCATTAATGGCTACAGTGTCATAATTCCAGGTGTTGATCTCTGCCCTGAGTTCATCTGCCTTCCCTTCTTGCATTGAAATATACACAGCTCAGGACTCTAGTCACACCATGTTCAACCTTTTGATTCCTGGCTTTGTCTGGGGTCTTACCAACATCTGTCTCCACAACCTCCCCACTGATTGTTCTGGCACTCTGGTTCCCATTCCCTTGCAACTCTAGTTTAAACCCCACCATGGAGCACTAACAAACCTTCCTGCTAGGATATTAGTTCCTCCCTCTAGTTCAAGTGCAACTGTCCCTTCTGTACAGTTCTAAAATGATCTAAAAATCTTATGCTTTCACTCATACACCAACTCCTTAACCACATATTAAACTGTATAACCTTCCTAGTTCTGGCTTCACTAGCATGGGGCACAGGTAGAAATTCTGAGATCACAACCCTGGAGCTCCTGCCCTTTAACTTAGCACCAAACTCCCTGTGCAGAACCTCGTCACTCATCCTACCCACGTCATTGGTACCTACATGGACCACTACCTCTGACTGTTCACCCTCCCACTTAAGAATGCTGAGGACTCAATCTGAGATGTTCCAGACCCTGGCACCCGAGAGGCAACATACCATCCGGGAATCTCAATCTTGCCCACTGAACCTCATGTCCTTTCCCCTAACACCATAGTGCACCACTTTCCCCCCCTTGCCTCTGAGTGACAGAGGCAGAGACCCGAACTACTGTACCTTTCCTGTAGTAGGTTATCCCACCCAACGGTATCCAAAGTGGTTTATTATATACCCACGAAATCTCACAGCTACCTGAACTAGACCTCTTCCCACCCATTAACTTGTAAAAACGCCATCCTCTTCGCTCAATTCCACCGTCTCCACTGCACCTGCTCTCAGAATGAAACTTTTCTTTCTAGAAAGAAGGAGATAACCTTCTTTTTCAAAGAAAGGGACTGCCCTCAATCACAACCCTTCCATCTCACATACATCTGATCTTACTCCATCCTCCTGCCACCCTACCAGGTATAAGGTTGCTCTTGCCCTCACCTACCATCCCACCAGTCTCCACGTCCAGCGCATATTTCTCCAGAACTCCTGCAATCTCCAGCAGGATCCCACCACCAAGCACATCTTTTCCTGCTCCCCACTTTCTGCTTTCCACAGAGATCGCTCCCTATGTGACTCCTTTGTCCATTCATCCCTCCCCACTGATTTCCCTCCTGGTACTAATCCTTGTAAATGGTACAGGTGCTTCACCTGCTCCTAAACCTCCTCCCTCACTACCACCCAGGGCCCTAAAAAGTCCTTCCAGGTGAGGCAACGCCTGGAAGGACTGTTTAGTGCCGTGGCTGGTAGTGAGTCTGTTGGGGTCATATACTGTGTCTGATGCTTCTGGTGTGGCCTCCTGTGTATTGGTGAGACCCGATGCAGATTGGGAGACTGTTTCGCACTTCCCATTCCAATTCCAATGTGTTAATCCATGTCCTCCTCTACTGTCACAATGACCAAAACCTTGTACTCCAACCTGATGGCACGAGCATCCATTTCTTGAACTTCCGATAATAACCACCCTCACTCTCCTTCACCATTCCCCATCCCCCTTTCCCTCTCTCACCATATCTCCTTGCCTGCCCATTGCCTCTCTCTGGTGCTCCTCCCTCTTTTCTTTCCTCATGGCCTTCTGTCCTCTCCTATCAGATTCCCCTTCTCCAGCCCTGTAGCTCATTCATCAATCAATTTCCCAGCTCTTTACTTCACCCTTCCCCCTTCCCAGTTTCATCTATCATCTTGTGTTTCTCTCTCTCTCCTTCCCCAGCTTTTAAATCTGTACCTCGTCTTTTTTTCTCTAGTCCTGCTGAAGGGTTTCAGCCTGAAATGTCGACTGTACTTTTTTCCATCAATGCTGCCTGACCTGCTGAGTTCCTCCGGCATTTTGTATGTGTTGCTTGGGTTTCCAGCATCTGCAGCTTTTCTCTTGTTTGTGAGCCAAAGTGGTATACCTGTTGTTGAGTGGGTGGCCACACAGGTACTCTGCACTGGTTCCTTAACCTCTTTCCCCTTCCTAAATGTCATCCAGTTTCCCATATCCTGCACCTTGGGTGTAACTACCTCTCAAAATGTCCAATCTATCACCCCTTCAGCCTCCTGAATGACCCAGAGTTCATCGAGGTCCAGCTCCAAATCCTTAATGCTGATTATTAGAAGCTGCAGCTGGATGCACTTCTCACAGTTGTAGTCATCAGGATTATGGTATTGTCCTGTGTTTTACGTTTGGCACCGAACCACAACCAATTCTGGTATGTATCACATATTGGCAACAAGGCGATTCTGATAACTTTTTTAAAAATCTACATTGCTTACAATGCTGCATTCCTTTATATCATTGGTAAATTCTGGACATGCTTTTCTAAACACAAGAGATTCTGCGGATACTGGAATTCCAGTGTAACACACACAAAATGCTGAAGGAACTCAGCTGGTCAGGCAGCAATTTATGGAAAAGAATAAACAGTCAACATTTCAGGTCAAAACCCTATCTCTAGCATTTTGTGTGTGTTACATGTCTTTTTATCCTGTTACGAATGTGCTGCAACTCTGAGGAGCCGAAGGGTACAAAGTCGCCCCCTCCTTTTTGAGAATCGCAAGATCGCTATTAATTCGGGTCTGGGACCCAGGAAAGGAGAGAGAGACATGCAGAATCCACAAGGTTTGGAATGTGTCCTGGCCTCAGTGAAAACGGAACCATTGATAACGGCTATTGTCTCTTGGAGACGGAATTGTGTATTGAGTACTGTACTATTCATTGAAGCCCCTCAAGGGATGACCAGAGTGGGCTGGTTGAGGGATTGCATCATCCCAACTTGATTGATATCTGAGACCCCGTGAGTAAGGATAAAGGAGGGTCTGCGGAACAACCCCTTTAGACGCACCAGGAGGAATGCTAGAAATCCTGTGACAGCGTTTAATAGCGACAGCCAATGGGGGCTCGTGTGTGTCCTCCCTTGCCTGGGATTGGCAGGCTCACCACGGAAGAACGGCTTAGCTAAAGGAGAGGCCACAAGTGAACGGCCACACCAACAAGACTCCGATGGATCGAAATCATAAAAGGAAAGCCGGCAAGTTTTTCTCCAAATCTCTCTCTCCAACCATTGCAACCCAGCGGTCCACAAAGGCTGCAGCCTGCATGAACTGTGACTTTTATATTTCCATTGGACAATACATTATCCCCTAGACAGCGATAGAGCTTATTTCTTATTGATTATTATTATACCCGCACTTTTAGATTTAGTATTGACGATGTATATTATCTGTATGTTTGCATTGATATTATTTTTGTGTATTTTTACCAATAAATACTGTTAAAAATAGTATCATCAGACTTAAATGGACCTCTCTATCTTTGCTGGTAAGTGACCCAGTTACGGGGTTCGTAACAAAGTGGGGGCCTCATCTCGAGATTTGATACCAAATTGGAGGGCCAGTGAATCGGGCTTTTAAGTCCAAACATGGGTCTGGTTGCACAGGTAACCAGACGGGAAACCAGCAAAGATGGACGTTGACGAATTTATAGAAAACCCTACTCTGGAGGCGCTAGAGGCTGCCACAAAGTCGGACTTGATAAATATTGCATAAGGACTTAAATCTCGCAGAGGTGAGGTTGTCGATGTAAAAACGGGAGGTGCAGAGGGCCATAACTCAGTATATATTGTGAAGAATGTGTTTTCGACTGAGGTATTGGAAAATATCCCTGAAAAGGCACCAGCTAGTGGGACAGCTCAGTTAGAGTTGGAGAAATTAAGGTTGGAACATGACAATGGTAAAGCAGCTGGAAGCAGCTGAGAAGGAAAAAGAAAGGGCCAACAAGCAAAGGGAGCATGCGCTCCAGCTAAAGGAGATGGAGGTGAAGAAGGAGCAGGAAAGAGCTGAGAAACAAAGGGAGCATGAAATTCAGTTAAAACAGCTGGAAGCAGCTGAAAAAGAGAAGGAAAGGGCCGAAAAAGAGAAGGAGAGAGCCAAGAAGGAGAGGGAGTATGAGGAGAAGGAGAAACAGAGGTAACATGACTTGGACATGGAGGAGTTAAGGCAAGAGCGAAGAGCTCAAGGGTCAGACCGAGAGGAGCGTTTCAATGTTAGTCGGGAGTTTAGGTTAGTACCTCCGTTTGAGGAGACGGATGTTGATAGTTATTTCTTGCATTTTGAAAAGGTGGCAGTGAGTCAGAAGTGGCCCAAAGATCGGTGGGTGGCATTGTTACAAAGTGTGTTAAAAGGGAAGGCACAATGGGCATATGCGGCATTGTCCATGGAGGAGGAGGAGTCTGAGAATTATGAGAAAGTAAAGGAGGCCATTCTTCGGACCTATGAATTGGTACCTGAAGCATGTAGACAAAAGTTCAGAAATTAAAAGAAAGGGTGGAATCAGACGTATGCAGAGTTTGCCTATGAGAAGGGTGTGCTCTTGGATCATTGGTGTGCAGCAGAAATGGTAGAAGAGGATTTTTGGCATCTCAGGGAGTTAATTCTGATTGAGGAATTTAAAGGTTGTGTTTTGGATGATATCCGGATGTATTTGAATGAGAAGCCAAATAAGTCCCTATCTGAATTTGCTAGGTTCGCAGATGAATATGCCCTAATCCACAAGACAAAGTTTTCCTTGAATAAAAGTTACCAGAGAGACCGTGGGAACGATAGAGAAAGCCCGCCAGCTGAGGCAGAGATTCAGCCAGGAGCTAGTGGTAAAATTAAGGAGGAGGAAAGGCAAGACGGCAGGAGAGTTCCTGACTTGACCTGTTTTAATTGTGGAAAGGTGGGTCATATTGCATCTAAGTGCCTTGCTCCAAGGAAGGAGACAGGAAAAGGGAGAGCAGCAGTCCCGACAGGATGTGTTGTGGTGATCAGTAAATCGACGAGAAAGCCTCAGGTAGACAGAATACGAGAGGGGTCTGAGAAATGTATTTCAGAAGGAACCGTGTCTGTGAGAAAGGGAGACACACCAGTTCCAATGCAGATCTGGAGAGACACGGGAGCTGAGCTGTCATAGATTTGCAGTATGGTTCTAGGTTTTGGTCGCAAGACTGGAGAGGTAGCTTTGAGAGGCATAGGAAAAGGGACAGAAGCAGTGCCCTTGCATAGGATCATAATAAATCGTGAGTTGGTATCTGGACCAATTGAAATAGGGGTGCGATCAGAATTCCCGAGAGCTGACTTAGACCTCCTTCTGGGTAATGATTTAGCTGGTGGTGACGTTTGGTGGGCCATGGAGCTGATGAGCCAGCCTGTAAGTGTTGAGGACCCACCCCTAGATTCCAAGATCTCTCCCGCATGCGCGACCACTCACAGCATGTCAAGAAAGGCAGCCGAGACCGAGACCAGTTTAAATCTGGCCAGTATCGATTTGGCCGAGACGTTTTTACCGACCCTGTACCAAGAGGGTTAGAGGGTGGTAAAACGTAGAATAGGAAAATGAAAGAGAGTAAGGGAGAGGAGGTAGACCTGCCCTTAGCCAGGAGGAAATTTATAGAGGCATGAAGTAAAGATGAGAAACAGATAAGGCTGTTAAAAGGTCCAGGGTTGGACATGGATGATCTGTCTAGTTTGCCAGAACCGTTTGAAGAAGTTGAAAATTTTAAAGGTGTTCCCGATAATGAAATGAGGGCAGTCCTAGATGAAAAGGATGCCATTACCTTGAAGAAGTCTGCTGGGTTGGCAAATGAGGTTGTTTCAGCCTGCGGGGTTGAGTTTACTCCGGAAGGGAGTTGCCCAGAGAGTAACTGGGAGAATCAGGGGAACTTAGAATTTGAAAAGGGTACGGCTATTGAAAGCCTGGAAGAGGCAGATGTCCCATTTGAGTGTGTTCAAGATGTGGATGCACGTGGTACTGAACCTATTAATGGAGCTCAGAAAAAGTCTTTGATTCAGTTGAAAAGGAGTGCAGTCCTTGTGGGTCAGATGGACTTGGTTCAGTGAAGAAAGGGTTAACCTTGGTACTAGTGGGAAGTGAGAATTCCCACTTGTTTGTTTCAAAGGTGTGTTAAAAGTTAGTGAGGAGATAAAAGGTGGTGAGGTGAATATTATTATTGACGGAAAAGGGAAAAGTGTAGTTCCTAAATTGAATGAAGAAAATTTAAAGTCTGGATTGATGTCAGAAACAGTCACCAGGCTACAGGGACAATGGCTTGGTAACATGGTGCCTGCGAATCAATTACAGGTTGATTTGGAATGTATAGGTGCCCCACACACTATTGTTATTCAAGAGAGTGCTGTGAAGAGGCAGAATTTAAAATGCTGTTTGGACCAAGAGTGATCGCTTGCAGAGTTTAAACTTTAAACTAATAGCATGAAGGGTCCTGAAGATAAACTAACAACTTGCTTAAAATTAAAGAATTGTGTGGAAATTCGGAAAATGGTCTAAGTTTGGAACACATTGTTGATAAAATAACTCCTATGAAAGGAACATGCAAAAACCTATTCCACACTAGTATACAAGTTAACCACGTGGGAGTTGACTGGAAAAGGGGCGAGGGTTGACGGGATGCCACTTTAAATAACAGGATCCGGGTTTAAGGAATTTCGACAAAGCATGTGAATAATAAAGACAACCCCATGGAAGATTGACTGTTAAGTTTGAAAGTAAAATAAAGATTAGTATTTGCATGAACTTTTGTAATATACATATAAGCTAAGATCACAACTCTTTAGTTTTTGTTTGCTGAAGAAAAGGAATAAAAATAGGTGGTTATTAAATTGGAATCTGATGCTACAAGAATTTATTAAGGTACAAGATATTAAGATATTAAAGGAAGTGACAATGTAATTGCTAACTGTTTAGATGCTGAATTGAATGTATAACTGTATTACTCTGTAGTGAAAAAAAACTCTTATGTATTGTGTTAGACTCTGAAATCCTGTAAGACTCTGTATTAATTAATTTTTACCGGTGGTAAAAATCTTAGAAGGAAGGGGGTGTTATGAATGTGCTGCAACTCTGAGGGGCCGAAGGGTACAAAGTCGCCCCCTCCTTTTTGAGAATCGCAAGATCGCTATTAATTCGGGTCTGGGATCCAGGAAATGAGAAAGAGAGAGACACACGCAGAATCCACAAGGTTTGGAATGTGTCCTGGCCTCAGCGAAACAAAAACCCCTGATAACGGCTATTGTCTCTTGGAGACGGTATTGTGTATTGAGTACTGTACTATTCATTGAAGCTCCTCAGGGGACGACCAGAGTGGGCTGGTTGAGGGATTGCATCATCCCAACCTGATTGATATCTGAGACCCCGTGAGTAAGGATAAAAGAGGGTCTGGGGAACAACCCCTTTAGACGCACTGGGAGAAACGCTAGAAATCCCGTGACAGTGTTTACTAGCGACAGCCGGTGGGGGGCTCGTGTGCGTCCTTCCCTTGCCAGGGTAGCAGGCTCACCACGGAAGAACGGCTTAGCTAAAGGAGAGGCCACAAGTGAACGGCCACACCAACGAGACTCCAACGGATCGAAATCATAAAAGGAAAGCCGGCAAGTTTTTCTCCAAATCTCTCTCTCCAACCATTGCAACCCAGCAGTCCCCAAAGGCTGCAGCCTGCATGAACTGAGTGACTTTTATATTTCCATCGGACAATACATTATCCCCTAGACAACGATAGAGCTTATTTCTTATTATTATTATACCCGCACTTTTAGATTTAGTATTGACGATGTATATTATCTGTATGTTTGCATTGATATTATTTTTGTGTATTTTTACCAATAAATACTGTTAAAAATAGTACCATCAGACTTCAACGGACCTCTCTATCTTTGCTGGTAAGTGACCCAGTTACGGGGTTCGTAACAATCCCATCATCTATAAATCCCAATTATAAATAGAGTGAATTTCTTTTTATGTTGTGTATAAATTATTTAGTTGATGGAATAGATGTCTTTGTTGCCAAGTTTGCAGATGATACAAAGATTGGTAGAGGGGCAGGTAGAGTTGAGGAAGCAGGTAGGCTGCAGAATGAGTTAGAAAGATTAGGAGAATGGGCAAGAAAGTGGCAAATGAAATACAATCTTGGAAAATGCATGGTCATGCACTTTGGTAGTAAAACTAAATGTGCAAACCATTTTCTAAACGGGGGAATACAAAAATCTGAGGTGTAAAGGGACTTGGGAGTCCTTGTGCAGAACACTCTGAAGGTTAACTTGCAATTTGAGTCAGCAGTGAGGAAGGTAAGTGCAATGTTGGCATTCATTTCAAGAGGTCTTGAATACAAGAGCAGGGATGTGATGTTGCGGCTTCATAAGGCACTGGTGAGGCATCACCTTGAGTACTGTGAACAGTTTTGGGCTCCTCATCTAAGAAAAGGTGTGCTGGCATTGGAGGGGTTCCAGAGGAGGTTCACAAGGATGATTCCAGGTTATCATATGAGGAACGTTTGATGGCCCTGGGTCTGTACTTCCTGGAATTTAGAAGGATGAAGGGGGATCTTATTGAAACCTTTTGAATGTTGAAAGGTCTAGACAAAGTAGATCTGGAAAAGATATTTCCCATGGTGGGGGAGTTTAGGACAAGAGGGCACAGCCTCAGGATAGAGGGGTGTCTATTTAAAACAGAGATGTAGGGAAATTTCTTTAGCCAGACAGTGGTGAATTTGTGGAATTTGTTACCACAGGCAGCTGTAGAGGCCAGGTTGTTGGGTGTATTTAAGGCAGAGCTTGATAGGTTCTTGATTGGACATGGCATCAAAGGTTATAGGAAGAGGGAGTGGGGCTGAGGAGGGGAGAAAACGATCAACCAACATTTAATGGTGGAGCAGACTCGATGGGCCAAGTGGCCTAATTCTGCCCCTATGTCTTATGGTCAAATGGGAAAAATATTCTTCATGATTGATCCACTACTTTATTCATGTAGATTAATAATGGAAGCTCTTGGGTCAAACAGATAATTAACTCCAAAGTTGTTGTTTGTTTTGAAGTTTTGATTTCATTGAGCTTGTTTAATTTTGGTGTAATTGTCAGTTCCGGAATGTTTCACTTCCTGAATAATTTATTACACTGAAGGAGCTGGGCTTTATGGACTGAATGGAAATCAATTTTTAAAAACTGCAGTTTTTAGAAGTCTGAAATTATAACAATCAGCTGGTCAGGAAGCCACTGTAGGAAGAGAAAGATCATTAACACTTCAAGTTGAAGAACCTTTGTCTGATTCAGGGAAAGAAAGAAAACAAGTTTTAATTTGCAGAAAGGATGTTGGACTGACTGATTAATAAGGGGCAGTGTATGTGTACGGTGTGTGAAAACACAATATGCTGTAGACCTAAAAATTGTGAGATGAAGGCACCTAGAGAGAGAGAACATAAAGGAATAAAAAAGCTGTGCTGTGCAGATGTGGTGTATTGCAAGAATGTCAGGTTATATTAGATGGGAGAGTGCAAACCTGATGGATGACTGGTGACAGTATTGTCTATTTGAAATACAAACAGAGAAAACAAATTATTTGTATTTGGTGAATTCAATATCTCGTCAAAAAGGCCATAATGCAGTCTGATGGAAGATGAAATGCTGTTCCTCAAATTTACTTTGTGCTTTATTGTAAGAGTGCAGGAATCCCCCACACTCTTACAACAAAGCATAAAGTAAATTTGACAGAGAGGTCACAATGGGCATGAGATGGAGAATTATATTGGTAGGCAACAGAAAGTCGACCACAGAGTCATGAGTAGAACACACGCAAAGTGTTGGAAGAACTCAGCAGGTCATGCAGCATCTAAAGCTCAATGTTCAAAGTCCAGTCCAGAAGGCTGTAATGTTCTCAGGTGGAAGATGAGCTGCTATTAGTCAAATTTACTTTATGCTTTGTTATAACAATTGCCATAGACAGACAGAGAGTTCACAGTGGGAGTGGGAAGGATGATTAAATTGATAGGCATATATAGTGACGTCTGTGGAGAGAAATAACTGGCATTTCAGACAGAGACCCTTCATCAGTCCTGAGCTATGGACTTGCATCCCCAAGATGTGTACATCAATGCTCCTGGAGCTCCTGCCATTTACTGTATACTTCCATCTTGCATTTGACCTCCCAAAATGCAACACCTCATACTTGCTTAGATTAAACTCCATCTTTCTTTCCTTCACCCAAGTTTCTGATTGGTGGCAGATCACTTTGAACAAAGAGTCGAAGATGGGTCCAAAATATGTGAGAAACTTAGAATCAAATGAAATTACAAATTAAAAGGGAATGAATTATTGCCATCTGGTGGTTTGAAAGAGGTAGCAGTTTATAATCCAGGAAACATTGTTGGTTTGACGTGGATGGAATAAAAAGAATAAATAAGTAACACATCTTTTCAGAGGTTGGAAGGGGTTATGTTACTGAGGCTGTATAGGTAAATTACATTATAGTTAAATTAAATAGAAATTAATTAAGCAAGAAGTTAAATTAAATTACTTTATAAAGACATATGTGGACAAGAGTGTCCCCACGTAATCATTCAGTCTTCACCATCCAAAAGCCCTGGCTGAGATTTGCAATCTGCTGAGGGCAAGGTTCTTGGCTTTTGGGACAGGTAATCTGGGAAATTACTAAAAGTCTAGGTATGACCTCTGGAAAGCAATCTCATGTGCAAAGTGACAATTCCAGACTAATCTCGAACCACGGGGGGGGGGGGGGGGTGCTTGACAACTGTGGCAGGACTTGAATGCCATCATCTCCTACAAACCAAAACCAAGCAACATAAATGGCAGTGGGGTTTCCCTCCCAGATGAGCTCAATCTATATTATGCTCGTTTTGACCGACAGAACATGGAGGCACAATCATAAATCCTTATAGCCCCCGATGACCATGTGATCTCGAGGCTGACATGAAAGCCTTCTTCAGGAAGGTGAATCTATGGAAAACATCTGTCCCAGAAGACATACCTGGCTGAGTACTGAAGAACTGTGCTAATCAACTGTCTAGTGTTTATGGTCATCTTCAACCTCTCTCTACAGCAGTCTGATGTACCCACCCGCTTCAATCATATCAGTGCCCAAGAAGAACGTGGTAACCTACCTCAATTACTATTGTCCAGAAAACGTCCACCTCAATGAACTGGTTCGAGATGTTGGTCATGAGCTCATACCAGAGGAGTGATCTACGAGGGGTGATTGAATAGTTCATGGCCTAAGGTAGGAGGAGATGGGTTATACAGCTACTGTTATGTGCAGTTCAATTCTGAATGAAAATGCAGGAAGTTTGATGTTAATGACTCATCTCCTTCCACCTTAGGCCATGAACTTATCAATCACCCCCCTTCCGGTGGTCCTAGACTCCGACTTCTACAAAGAGGGGATCTGTATGCTCCACAATCACTGGACTAAGTGGGTAAATGTAGGAAAATTAAATGTGCTAGGTTTTCTAAAATTGACTCCTTCTACCTTAGGCCACAAACTTATCAATCACCCCTCATAGGTCCATTCCAATTTGTCTACCATCACAATAGGACAAGGGAGATGCCATTTTATAGTTTTCACTCAACTCTGGAACAGCTGGATAATGAAGATGCATACATCAGAATGCTATTCATTGGTTGCAGCTCAGCACTCCACATCATGATCACCTTGAATCTCCTCTTAGGCTCCAAGACCCAGGCCTTCAACTGGATCCTTGATTCCTTCATTGGCAGATGCCAGTTAATGTGGATTGGCAACATTTCCTCCACCCTGAATATCAGCACAGGTGCATCACAACGCCATGTACCTAGCCCTCTGCTCTACTCACTTTATACTTATGATTGTGTGGCTAAGTACTGCTCCAATGCACAGTTTTGTCCAAATTTGAATTTGTCTTTATCATATACTTCAAGCGAATGATTAAATCTCCACTTGTTCTGTTTATGAAACAATATTTTCAAAGACCAAATGAATGCACCAGAACAATGACCTTTCAACTGTACTGTGGAAGGAATTCCTGTGAAAATTTTGAACCCAGATGAATTTTGTGCATTGTCCTTTTTGCAGCTGGTGGTATGGATAAATGAATGAATGGAAGCTTAGAATATGGAACACTGGAACTTGATCAGTCTCATTCACTCTCTTAAACAGATTTTTTTTTCTTTTTGTAGTACAATGCATTACCTTGCAAGAAGAAACTGATTCAGGTTTCCGTTGTTAAAAAGACCAGGATTTTATATCAATTTAAATTATGTTACAGTTGGTAAGGCAGCTTCCAGAGTTGCTGTAATAGCTGTTTCTCTTATAGTGCTATTAAATAGTCTCATGTACTTTATGAACAATCAGCAATGCATATTAGAGTCAAGATGAGGTGATTTGCAGGACATAATGCAAATCAAGTGGTCAAGGTCATGTTTTGCCAATCAGTATGGACTGCTTTGTCAAAGAGATCATGAATGTTAGATTGTTGCTGGAACTGATATTATTCAGACGAGTTCCCACCAATCATTTCAACTTCACGGTAGGATCAGAAATACTTGATGGTATAGAAGCAGCTTATTCAGCCCACATCCCAAAAATATTAAAACATTAGGATATTCACTGGGTAGGCTAGCATTTGTAGCCCTTGACTAATTACTCTTACGAAGGTTGTGGAGAATTCCAATCATAAACCACTGTAGTTCTCCTTGTCAAAATGGTTCCACAGTGTTTGCATCATTGCTAGTCAGATGCTGGAAGATGAGAGGGTAGTGAATGCTGTGCCTTTATTTAAGAAGAACTGCAAACAAAAACCTAGAAATAATAGACCAGTAAGTTTAACATCGAAAGTAGGTAAGTTACTGGAAAGGACTCTAAGGGATAAAATGTACCTGCATTAGAAATTCAGGGTGTAGTGTTCTTGCACAGGTGTAAAAGAACTCTGAACTAAACACCAAGCATAAATTAGTCAATGAGGCGGTCCCAGTAAGATTACCCGTTTACTGTTCACTCTTCCACATTAACGTATGGTGAAAACTGTTGATAAAATGATACAAAATATATACAGTATTTGTTTCCTTCTTGACATCACATTTACATCATAAATACTTGCAAAAGTAAAACTACAACAACTATATTACATTAAAGTGCAACATACAGTCAGAATTTACCTACGCCATCGACTGGCTTTAAATACACTTCAACACAAACTATCCACAACTCTTTAAATAACAAAAAACATAAACTTTATCAATCATCATTACTTTTAACAGAATCAGCGTTAACATTTTTAATTCAACATATCGATTATCTCATGAACTTATGGCATTGCTTTGTGTGTGGGAGATCCTGTCCTACAAACTGAATCGATGAATTTACCTAGAAGATTGATGAGGGCAGGGTAGCAGGTGTGATCTATAAGGACTTCAATAAAGCCTTTGACAAAGTTTAACATGGTAGGTTAGATCATATGCAATCCAGAGAGAACTAACCATTTGGCTTGAAGGCAGGGAGCTGAGTGTGTTGGTGGAAGATGGCTTCTTGGAAGTCTGTGCTGGGCCTTTTGTTGTTTGTCATCTAAATCAATGATTTGGATGAGAATGTAAAAGACACAGTTAGAAATTAGCAGATCACACTAAAATATTGTTGACAGTGAAGGTTATCAAGAATTTCAGTAGGATCTTGATCAACTGAATACATGGGCTAGGAATGGCAAATGGAGTTTAACTCAGTTATATGAGGTATTGCATTTTGGAAAGTTAAGGTAGGATTTTTAGAGTAAACAGCAGGGCCCTGACGAGTGTTGTAGAACAGAAAGACTTTTGAGTTCAGTAACATAGTTCCCTGGGAGACAGGGTGGTGAAGAAGGCTTTTGGCATACTGGCCTCATCAGTCGCTGCATTGAGTATTAAAATTATGTTGCAATTGGTTACCTGCTGTCAGAAAGATGTTATGTGAGAAAAAATCCAGGAAAGATATGTTGTCAGGAAGCAGGAACTAATATATAGGGAGAATTTGGACAGGCTAGGACTTTTATCCTTGCTGACTGGTTAGTCTTGTATGAAATAATTTGGGGTGTAAGTAAGATGAATGCACTCAGTCTTTTTCCCAGGGCTAGGGAATCAAGAAATAGAGGACACAGGTTTAAGGTAGGAAGGCAAAGATTTAACTGAAACTTGAGGGGCAAGTGTTTTTTTAAAAAAAACAAAAGATGGTACATTCATGGGATGAGCTGCCAGAGGAAGTGGTAGATTTAGGTGATATAACTGTTAAAAGACGGTTGGACGGTTACATAGGTAGGAAAGGTTGAGAAGGACATAGGCCAAACACCGGCAAATGGGAGTATAGTAGCTTAGATGGACATCGTGGTTCGTCTGGACCAGTTAGACTACAGGTCTTGTTTCTGCGCTGTTTGATTCAATGTCAAGAACTTGTGGGATAGGAGTTAGAATGTGGAATCTCAGGACTAGAGAGAAACAAACATTGCAACAAGTCTAAAACCTAGACCACCAACCTTAAAGATATGATAATTGAAATGGGCATTATGTTCTCACTTTTTCAACAACTATATTTCAGAAATTATTGGAAAAAATATTATGTACAACTTGGAGGCAACTTTCTGGTCAAGATGTTGCTGTGCATCTTTTTGCCCAAGTACTTCTTCCTGGATGTTAGTAAAGTGTAGCTGGAACAACGTAGGCCAGTAACTGCAGTGCAGTTTTCCATGATGGAGTGTCTAAATATGTAAGATGGTGGACGAGTCTCCTGCTCTCCCTTTTCCCACCCCTTTCTTCCCATTTCCACTCCCCTCTGTAGGCCACACCACCTTTCCCTTCTCCCTCCATTGCTCCTTTTCCTCTCCCTCCAGCATTTCTCCACTTCCCTCTATCCCATCAGTCTTTCCTTCCTCTTCCTCCATCTCACCATCTTACCCATTTCTTTATCAGTCTAGTATCCATCTTTTCCCTTGCTACTCATTCTTAATTATTTCCACTCCCTCCTTCTCATTTCTCGTTCTACTCCCTCTTCTCACTCTCATCCACCCTGACCTTCCCTCATTTCTTCCCCTCCATTATTTCATCACTCCTATTTCCATCTCCAGCCCTCATTCCTTTCCTCCTAGTCCTCACCATCAATCCCATCCCTCCTCAACCCCTTTCCAACTTCCCCCAATCACACTCTTTCCCATGGTCATCACCTTCCCCCACCCTCCTTTGCCACTTCCCATAAAACCCCTCCACTTCTTTCCTGACTCAAGCCACTCACACCCACTCTAAACACATGCCCTCTTCCTCCCCTCCCCAATGCCCCTTCCTATTGTCTTCATCACATCCCCTCCCCCAACTCCCTTCTCCATATCTCCAAGTCTCACACCCCCCACATCCCATTCCCATAACTCCACTTTCACCTCACGATAGGGTCCATTCTTCCCTTCACACCCTTCTCTCTTCCCACCATTCTCCACTTCCCCTTTACCCACCAATTTCCAATCTCCCTCTTTCTGCCCCCTCTCTGATTCCCACGCTCCCAGCCTCTTCTCCATTACCCACATCCGCCTCTCCGCTTTCCCACTACATACAGTCTCCCTTCCCCTCCTCTTTCCCAAAAGACCTCCTTCACCCCTTCCACTTTCTCCATTCACCCTTTCCTCCCCACTCCAATTTCTCCTCTCTTCCCACTCTCCCCTTCCTGTTTCCACAGTCCCGTTCCCTATTCCCCTCCCTCTTACCCGCAATCACCCACTGACCTCCCCCTCCACATTACTCTTCAAACCCTTACCTCTTTCCCATTCCATCACCCCTTCAACCCCTCAATTTCTCACTTTACTTTAGACACCCCATCTATTTTGCCCATCGCCCCTCTCCTCTCAACTACCTAATTTTTATTACCCTAATTCCCCTTCCTCCTCTTCCACTTCTCCAACCCCACTCTCATTTCCCACTACTTTCCCCATTCTCTCTGTTGCTCTACTTTCTGGATTCTCCCCATTCCACTCCTTACCCCATTCTCTCTGTTCCTCTCCATCCCCCATTCTCTCCATTCCTCTCTCCTTCTCCATTTGCTCCATTCCTCTCCTTTCTCCATCCTCTCTATTCTTCTGTCACTTCCCCATTTTCTTCATTCCTCTCCCCCTTCCACTCTCCTATCCACATTCTCTCCATTCATCTCCTTTCCCCATTCTCTCTTCCTCTCTATTTTCCCCATTCTCTCCATTCCTCTCCTTCGCCATTTTCTCCATTCCTCTCCTTTCCCCATTCTCTCAATTCCTCTCCTTTCCCTCTTATCTCCATTCCTCTCTCCTTACCCATTCTCTACATTCCTCTCCTTTCTCCATTCCTCTGACCTTAACTCATTTTCTCCATTCCTCTCTCCCTTCCCAATTCTCTCGTTTCCACTCTCCTATCCCCATTCTCTCCATTCCTCTCCTTTCCCCATTCACTCCATTCCTCGCTTTTTTCCCCATTCTCTCCATTCCTCTCCTTTCCCCATTCACTCCATTCCTCGCTTTTTTCCCCATTCTCTCCATTCCACTCTCCTTTTCCCATTCTGTCCTCTCCTCTATTTTCACCATTCACTCCATTCCGTTTTCCCCATTCTCGCCACTCCTCTCCTTCCCAATTCTCTCCATTCCTCTTTCCTTCCCCATTCTCAATATTCCCCTCTCCTTACCCCATTCTCTACATTACTTTCTCCATTCCTCTGTCCTTTCCCTATTTTCTTCATTCCTCTCTCCCTTCCCAATTCTCTCATTTCCACTCTCCTACCTCCATTCTCTCTCTTCCTCTATTTTCTCCATTCTGCTCCTTTCCCCATTCTCTCCATTCCTCTCTCCTTCCTCATTCTCTTCATTCCTTGTTCCTTTCCCCATTCTCTCCATTCCTCCCCTTTCCCCATTCTCTCCTTTCCTCTTTCTCCATTCTCTGTATTCCTCTGACTACTCATTTTCTCCATTCCTTTCGTTTCCACTCTCCTATCCCCATTCACTCCATTCCTCACTTGTTTCCCCATTCTCTCCATTCCACTCTCCTTTTCCCATTCTGTCCACTCCTCTATTTTCCCCATTCCTCTTTCCTTCCCCATTCTCAATATTCCCCTCTTCTTACCCCTTTCTCTACATTCCTCTACTTTCTCCATTCCTCTGTCCTTTCCCTATTTTCTCCATTCCTCTCTCCCTTCCCAATTCTCTCATTTCCACTCTCCTATCCCCATTCTCTGTTCCTCTCTCCTTTCCCCATTCCCTCCAATCCATTCTCCTCTCCCCATTTTCTGTTCCACTCTCCTTTTCCTATTCTCTCTGTTCCTCTGCTTTCCCCATTCTCTCCATTTCTCTCTACGTTCCCTATTTTCCCTGTTCCTCTCTTCTCATTCTCTCAATTCCTCTCCTTTCACCATTATCTCCGTTCCACTCTCCTTTTCCTATTCTCTCCATTCCTCTCTCCTTTCCCCATTCTATCTGTTCCACTCTCCTTTCTCTATTCTCTCCATCCTTCCTCCTTCCACATTCTCCCTCTACATTCTCCCTCTCCATCTTCTACTTTCCCCATTCCAACCACTCTGTCTCCCCATTATCCCACTCCCCTCCTCTCAGTCTCCCTCTACCATTCCCTCCCTCCTCTCCCCATTCACTCCCTGCATTCTCCGTGTTCTCCTGACCCCACTCCTATCTCCATCATCCCTCTCCTTTGCTCTACTTTTCTCATTCTCCCATACCCATCCTTCCACCTCACTCCCATCCTTTCCCTTCTCTTACTCCCATCCTTCACCCTCTCTCTCGTCCTTCCCCCTCACATTCCCATCCTTCTCCCTCTCACCCCTACCCTTCCACTCAACCCCACACTACCCCTTCACCCTCTTCCCCTCACCCCTTCCCTTCCACTCAACCCCAACCTTCCCCCTCACCCCATCCTTCTCTCCCTCACCGAATCCCTCCCCTCCCTTTCACCCCCATTCTTCCCCATGACACTCCCACCCTTCCACTTCATCCATATCCTACACAACACCCCAAATCCCCCCAGCCCCAATCACTCTGCCTCGCATTCACCCTCGATCCCCCACTCTCAGCTCCCAATCACTCCCCTGACCCCATCACACCTCCTCACACTCCCATCCTCACTTCACTCTCCTTTTCCCTCATCTCTACTCCTATCCCCCTCCTCCTGTCCTTCCCCTTCACCCCTACCCTTCCACTCAAACCTACCCTACCCCTTCACCCTGTTCCCCATCCTTCCCCCCTCATCCCTCACCCCATCATACCCCTCACCACTATCTTTCTCCCTCCCCCACCCATCCTTTCCCCATTACCCTTGCATCCTCTCCCCTCACCCCATCCTTTCTCCTCACCTCACTCCCATCCTTCCTCATTCCCCCTCAGCCCTACCCTTCCACAACCCCATCCTACCCCTTCATCTTCCCCATCCCCCCAAACCCTGACCTCCCTAGCCTCTCAATTCCTCCACCTCCCCATCCCCTCAATTCCCCAACCCCCAATTCCTGCATCCCGCCACCACCCCATCCTCTGCCCCATTCCCCTTCCTCCCCATCCTTCCACCTCCCTTATTCTCCTGCTCCATTCAACTCACCATTCCCCATCCCTTCACAATGCCACCTTCATCCCCCATTTCCGATCATCTTGGTGGCTCATTCCCATCTCTTCCTTGCACTGATTCCAGCCTCTCATTCCACAATTCCCCTTCCCCACTGTCCCTCCCTCCCTCATTCCCCTTCCCCCTTTCTTCCTCCCTCCCCACTTTCTGAACGGGGAGTTCATTCCCCTTCTTTCTTCCCTCATGATTTCTTTCCCTCCTCTTTATTCTCCATAACCCTCCTACCCCACTCCTTTTCACACCCCTCATCCATCTCCTATTCCCTCCCTCTGCCTCTTCCCACCCTCACGCCCCCACTCTGACGTCTCGCCCTGTGATTGGGACACAGGCCCGGCTATAAGCGGCCGCCCTGCGGTTCCCCTCACTCTGGAGTTCAGGAGCTTCTCTATCCGAGAGGGCTGTGAGGACATCACAACCTGGTGAGTACCGGCGGAGGCCGGCCTGGCTCTCGGACTCGGCCACGGTGACCGGGTGTCACCGCCCCGCAGTCCCGCCTGAGCCAGCCGGCTGTCGGTGAGCAGCTGGATCCCGGGGCCTGCCATTGAGCGCCTGCCTATTCTTGGCTTGCGGCAGCGCCGGCTGCAGGCTGGCCGGGCCTGGGGTCGGGTTGGGAGCGGGGCCGGAGTGTGGCGGCTTGTGTGGTGCGGCGACCCGGTGTGAGGCGGCCGGCGGCCGGCAGCCAGCAGCCGCGCTCCCCGCCACCCCGTGCCGCTACTCATTTTTTTTCCGCTGCGCGAGAGCCGCTGGGATAAGAGCTACGTGTCAGCACTGCGCAGGCGCACAAACTCTGCGAAGTTTTTCCAAAGTTTTTTTCGCCTTAAAGTTTTCTTTTTTCTTTTTCTGTTCCCCCTCCCCCCAAAAAAATCCTAGTGACAGAGTGACCTGATTTGAAGCCCCCCCCCTTTTTTGCCCGACTTATGATCATTGAGATCTTCAGTAATTGAAATATTTAGAAGTACTGGTGTTTGTTTTTTCTACTGAAACAAAAGTGATTATGCAATGAATTTTGCTACGTGGAATAATTCAGAACAGGTCTGGGGTGAATATGCCTGAGATTTCTGCAATCTGCATTTAAAGCCCTTGCCCGGTTTTACAGTTTTACAATTGTCTTCTCCAATTTTTTTTCCAGATTTTTCCCATATTATTATTTTTTGGTTGTTTCAGCCGTTTATCGGCTTGTCTGGTGACGTTGTCACTTTCTGAAGCAGTTTATGGGATGGGCTCTGAAAGGGCAATCTGTTCTTGGCTTGCAAGTTTTCCCATACTGGCATTAGGTGCTGATATTTTTTTTTCTCTTCTGAGTTATATGATTACGTGAAGATGTTAATTCAAAGTGCCAGGATTGCGGAATTGGAGTACAGACCAGTTTACTGATTTGTTTTTACAATATATCATTATCGTACAGTAAATGTTCATTAACTTTCATGTCAATTCATTTTTTCGCTTTCCCCTCAGTTGTCGTTACCCAGTGATTGCTCCTAGCATTTTTATGATCTGAATTCAGTTCGTCGCCAAAAGATTGTATGTGTGGCACCATAATCTGCCACATGTATACATCACGCAAGAATTAATCTTTCATGGTATATACATGTGGATCAGCTGATGTACCTTTCCAGCCAGTATGAAAATAGATGAATGATTTTTAAGAGTAAAATTCACCCCCACTTGTACCTTTTTGAAGTATTTGTTCTGAGATGGTATATTTAATCACTTGTGTTGGTGCTGTGTGCCATGAAACTTAAGTTGATCGATTCCTGTAAGCTTGTTTATTTTTATACACGTTAACTGCGTTTCTAAATCAGTCATTCTGGTTACACACAAGTGTGCATGGTCTTTAACTTGTTTTTTACTCACCCATTTCTTTGTCTGCTAACGTACCTAGATTCCATTTTGTTGCAGAGTGCCACGGTAGCATTGAGATTAGTGTGATCTTATTACAGCTTGAGCTTCGGAGTTCAATCCCGGTGCCATCTGTAAGGAGTTCGTACGTTCACTCCGTGAACTATGAAGGTTTCCTCATGAGTCTAACGATGTACCGGTCATTGTCAATTTTCCTCTGATTTAGGCTAGTGTTAGACATCTGGGTAGTGCAGCTCACTGGGCCAGCAGGACCTGTTCCCCCTGTATCTGAATAAAAGTAAACCCCTGATCAATGCAAAGTGGCTGGAATTCTCTGAAATAACATTTTACAATTTCACACAATTTCTTTTGACATGAGTCTTATTAATTTGGCCAATTTTCATTGCGAAACGAATTCATTCTTAATGAAGTAGTATCCGAACTGTAAGATTACAGAGCTGAAATTTATTGAACTGTTTTGCATTTTTCCATTGTTTTGTAATAAGAAATAGTTTGAACATTGTACTTGTAGTGCAGAAGCAGCCTATTCTCCAGTCTGTCACTATTTGTGTTGCGAATAAACGTCTTCCAATTTATTTCTAAGTGCTTTCATATTTTCCCCATCCCCTCCCCCCGCCTGCTGTTTGCCTTAATTGTGTGGTACCAAGTTCCACGTTGTGTGAATGTGAGAACACTAAAAGGCCATTCACTCTTGAGTCAGCTGTGCCGTTCCATAGATCATAGCTAATCCGTTCTTGGTCTAGGCTCAACTTGCCTGTTCCCATAATCCCCTTATACTCAGAAAAATCTAGCTGTTTTTCTTTTTGAGATGTACAACGAAACATTCCTTTGGCAGGCTAGGATATTTTCAGATTAAAGCTCTTGTGTACATACCCACAATGCATTTTGCCATCTGTTTTATCTACTTCCATATAATATTTCTCTCACTAGCTTTCCTTAACGCATGAAATGCGCCAACGTCTTGAGTAGTGATTGGGCTTAAGTTACCATAGTCAGGGGAACGAATTTGGAATTAATTTTCGGCAAAGGTATGACCCCTAGTAGTGGGGCAAACGAGTAGGGAATGTAAAAGGGGGCTAACATGTTTTTTCCCCCTGGAGGAAAAAGCACCTCAGTTCTTGAATTTATTTTTGTGCATACAAACACTTCACTTTGATCAGAATTTTAAAGTTGGCCGTTGTGCTCAGTGTTAACAGTTCTTTTAACATTTCTTTCCAACTTGGGCTGTCCACGTCTGCTCACAGAGCAAACACATTCTCCTGTTAGTTTTCCATGCAACCTGTTCTCTCCACGTTCCCATCAACTTTTCCCCAGATTCTACTGCTTAGCTGCATGCTATGGGCAATTTATGTCCAAAAGAATAGATAGCACCCTGGGTCAGGATTGAACCCAGGTCACGATGGTACTAGCTACACCTAAAAGAACTGCAGCTTTTGTGATTGCTCCCAGACATTTTTCTTTTCCTTTCTGTGTAGGTGGCATGATAGCGTAGTGGTTAGCACAAAGCTTTACAGTACCGGTGACCTGGGTTCAATTCCTGTCGCTGCCTGTAAGGACTTTGTACATTCTTCCTGTGACCGGGTGTGTTTCCTCTCACAGTCCAAAGGCGTACAAGTTAGTAGGTTAATTGTTCTGCAACTAGTCTAGGATTAAATCGGGATCATTGGGGAGTGTGGCTTGAAGAGCCTATTGCAAGTTGTATCATGATAAAATAAACTTGAAATGGTGGGAGAGCATTTTTGATTTACTTAACTGGTTTTTAAAAAATGAGTAATTGTAGTTGCTCGATGATTTTACCTATTGTCAAATTGCAGCTTTTCTTTGGTATTTCAAAATGGTGCTTGAGTAATCTGCCAGTCTGCTCTTGTCTACCGTTTGTGTGATTTGATTTATCAGTAAGAATTAATGCCTTATTTACTGTTTTCTTTAATAGACATTGGTTGTCTCAGAATCAGGTTTATTATCACTAAATTGTGAAATTATTGTGAAATTTGTTTTGCAGCAACAGTACAGTGCAAGATTTAAAAACTGCTTTAAGTTGCAAAATAATTAGTGCAAAGATGAATAACAGGGTATTGTTTGGACTGTTCAGAAGTCTGATGGCAGAGGGGAGCAGACATGTTGAGAGTGGGTACCACTTGATGTTAGTAACAGGAAGAGGCCACGTCCTGGATGATGGATGTAGTCTTCCTGTGACACTGCCTCACGATGCCCTCTTTGGTGGGGAGGGTTGTGTTGTGTCCGTGATGGAACTGGCTGAGTCTCCAATTCTTCTGTAATTTCATGCACTTGAGCTTCTGCACCAGTGGAACCTGCTGTAACATTTTCAAACTACATGAAGAGAACAGCCTGCCCTCACTTTGTATTCCCCACTCCGAGGAGAACAGCCTCAACTTGACATTTTTTTTTCCCCATGAATCTTTTCTGGAACCTTCTAATTCCTTTACTTTCTTCCTACATGTGAAGCTTAACATTTGATATTAAGCAGCTTGTGGAAGTTCAGTATGCATTCTCTACTTTATGCTGTGATACTTGAGCTCAGATTTGTATGACTTGTGAATTGCTTGCTTAATGTGCCCTCCCATTTGCATTAGGTTGTGTATCCGTACCTGCAGAGTTCCCTGTACCTCCTGCAACGCCTGGCTTTGTAGTTCTCGGCATGCCGCTAGCCATTCTACCAGCTTGTATCCTCCTACAATTCATCATTAACCCTTTACAGCCCATAGTATAGGTTGACTATCCCTTATTCAAAATGCTTGGGGCCGGAAGTGTTTCAGGTTTTGGGATGTATAATGAGATAGCTTGTGGTCTCCATCATTCGCAACTCTGAATTTGTGCTACCGTAAGCAGTCTTTGATATACCCTTGTTCATCACAGTTATGTACTTAACAGTGAAATCTTATTACACACCATGAAAATACAGTGTGTGTAGGGTAACAAATACAGTTTCAACCAAATACCTGAATCAGCTGTTGAACACTAACAAACAATGGCAGGCGTTCCATCTCCCCTATAATGCCCAGTTTTGGTTAAAACGTTACAGTACACTTTTTTTTAAGCTTCACTATCGAATTGGTGGAAGAAGCCTCACATTTTTTTAAGAAGTTTTTGCAGGAATTTTACAGTGGCACAGTCATGATTCATTAGCAAGAACAAATAAAAATAAGATGACGACAAGCAGAGTGGCCTTTTTTTTGGAGTGATTCCAGGTTAGAGGGGAGGATTGGGCAAGGTGAGTGTCTACTTAGTTTCTCATTTTCTTGTCCGTTAGTGCTTAATTAGAGCACTGAGGACTCTGTTGTGAATTGCTGGAATTCTGGGAGACCTCCAGCCTCCCGGATAACCACATCTGCACCAGGTGCATTGAGCTGCAGCTCCTTAGAGAACGTGTTTAGGAACTGGAGCTTCAGCTCAATGACCTGCACCTCATGGAAAACCGAGGAGATGACAGGCAGGAGCTACAGGGAGGTAGTTATTCCTCCCTGAGTTGCCGGAGCAGGTAACAGGGTGACTGTCAGGAGAGGGAAGGGAAATGGACAGCCAGTGCAGTCCAAAGCTACCCCTGTGGCTTTGCCCCTCAATAAGAAGTGTATTGTTTGGGTGCTGTTGAGGGGGATGACTTACTAGGGGGTTGAGGAGAGGGCAGCTGCAGTGACCAGGTCTATGGTACTTTGGCCCAGAAAGCTAGTGGGGAAGAAGAGGACTGCAATAGTGATAAGGGATTCCACAGTTAGAGAAGAAATGAGATTCTATGGATGCTGTGGAGACACTGGTGTGGGTGGCCAGGGCTTCATAGTTCTGGATGATTGGGATCTCTTCTGGGGAAGCTATGACCTGTACGAAAGTGACAGGTTACACCTGAACTTGAAGGGGATTGATATCCTTGCAGGTGGGTTCTGTTAGAGGTGTTGGGGTGGTTTTGGCTAATTTGTCCGGGATGGGAACCAGAGTGATAGGGCTGTTGGGTTTCAAGCAGAGGCAGTGTGTAGCAAGACTGCCGGGAAGGGTAGGCAGATAGATAATAGGGCAAAATGGCAGTCGTAGGATGAGTTGCAGTGTTGAAAAGGGTGATTGGATACAGGACTGAAGGTGTTACATTTGAATGTACACAGTATATGGAATAAGGTAGGTGATCTTAGAGATTAGCAGGTATGACATCGTGGGCATCACTGAGTCATGGCTGAAAGAGGATTATAATTGGGAGCTGAATATCTTTAAGGATGTACATTGTATCAAAAGAACAGGCAGGTAGGCAGAGGGGGTGGCATGGCTCTGGTTAAAACATGAAATCAAATTCTTAGAGCTGACAGAGGTTTGGAAGATGTAGAATCCTTGTAGGTAGAAACTAAGGGTAAAAGTTCCCTGATGGGAGTTGCATACAGGCCTCCAAATAGTAGCCAGAATGTGGAATACAAATTGCAACAGGAGAGAAGCTGTGGTTTCAGAATATTTGGAGGCACAGTAAAAAGGCCGAAGTTAGCATGGTTTCCTTAATGGAAAATCTTGTCTGACAAATCTGTTGGAATTCTTTGAGGAGATAATAAACAGGATAGACAAAGGAGAATTGGTGGATGTTGTGGACTTGGATTTTCAGAAGGCCTTTGACATGATGTCATGCATGCGGGTGCTTAACAAGCTATGAACCCATGGTATTACAGGAGAGACAGTAGCATGGATAATTAGCTGATTGGCAGGAGGCAAGGAGCGGAAATAAAGGGAGATTTTTCTGATTGGCTGTCAGTAATTAATTGTGCTGTGCCTGGGTCTGTGTTGGGACCTCTTCATTTTTACTTTCTATGTCAATGATTTTGATGACAACCAAGTTTGTGGACGATATGAAGATGGGTGGAGAGGCAGGTAGTGTTGACAGATTTTTGATAATGGGCAATGTATTGGCAGATGGAATACAGTGTTGAGAAATGTACGGTTATCCACTTTAGTAGAAGGAATAAAAGTGTATACTATTTTCTAAACGAGATGATCATTCAAAAATCTGAGGTGCAATTGGGTGTGCTCATGCAGTATTCCCTAGAAGTTAATTTGTAGGTTGAATCAGTGGTAAGGAAGGCAAGTACAATGCTGGCATTCATTTTGAGAGAACTTGAATGCAATGCCTAATCTGTATAAGGCACTAATGAGGCTTTACTTGGAGAATTGTGAGCGTATTTGGGCCGTTATTTATAAAACAGTTCAGGGTTCATTGGAGAAGGTCTCAGGAGGTTCAGAAGAATGATTACAGGAATGAAAGGGTTATCATATGAGGAGCAATTGTTGGCTCTGGGATTTGGAAAAATGAGGGGTGTATCTTGTTAAAACCTATGGTGGGTGAGTCTAGGACCAAGAGAGCATGGGCCTCAGAATAGAGTGACATTCATTTTGAGTGTAGATGAAGAGGAATTTCCTTAGCCAGAAAATGGTGAATCTGGGATTCATTACCACTTTGGTATTGGAGGCCAAGTCATTGTCTGTATTTAAGGCGAAGGTTGATTAAGGCAGGATGTGAATGTTATGGGGAGACAGTACGACAATGGGGTTAAGAGGGGAATGGATGAGCCATGATGGAATGCTAGAACAGACTTGATGGGCCAAATAACCTAATTCTTTTCCGATGTCTTACGGAATTTGTATTTTACTTCCGTTCTAGATTTCATGTAAGGTGTAAAAACAAACAGCATTGTAGACTTGTTCTGGTTAGACTTTTCGCCAGCAATGATCTTTGCAAACATTTTTTTGTGCATTTTTGTTCTATGTTTCAATTACTTCTGTTCATTACATATGTGAGGAACTGCCTATGGTGTGCAGAGATCTGCGCATTGCCTGGGAACCTTTCCAACACCTTGTGGGTTTTCCCATCACGTCACAAGGGTTTGGATAGATTTTGGAGGGGTACTCAACCTGTGCTATCAAGTTTGTTTTTTTGCTGATTTTTGGAATTGTGGTTTGCACTCCAGGATCCAAATAATGAATATAGATCTTTATCCTCCAATACCAATCTCGAGTGTTCAAATATTTGTTTTGCTAGTGCTAATCAAAACGACCATTCAGTGTTACACACAAAATGCTGGTGGAACACAGCAGGCCAGGCAGCATCTATAAGAAGTGCTGTCGACATTTCGGGCCGAGACCCTTCGTCCTGACAGCACTTCTCCCTATAGATGCTGCCTGGCCCACTGTGTTCCACCAGCATTTTGTGTGTGTTGCTTGAATTTCCAGCGTCTGCAGATTTCCTCGTGTTTGCCATTAAGTGTTACCCTGTTTTATTTAAACTTGGTCGTCTTTGTCCATGCTATCAATATCTCCTTTGCCTCATCTGTTTCAATTTGATTGAGCCTGTATGTGGCACCTTGCCTACAGGTTTCTGGAAGTCCCTGTAGACCTCATGACTGCATGAATACAGATGGTGTTAGGGGTGGATGTGGGGAGGGGGTGCAGAGGTAGGATTGAAGGGTCCGGTTCTGAGCTGTGTGACTTCAGGAACATCTAACAGTATCTCTTGCTTTGTGTTTTGAAATAATATCAATTAAATTAGTTAAATGTGATAACGGCCAGATGTTAGTTGAGGGTAGAAAATGTTTTATTTCAAATGGTCCCATGGGAGGTTTGTCTCTATTTGATGGTTTCTTTTCCTTTATTCTGGGGGGAGAAAATATCTTCTGAAAGGGGCATTGCATGTCAAGGTGGGTTTAGTGCATGATCTCTGATGTAGGACTTGCACATATAATCTTTTTGAGCACGGCTGTTAGTTAAATTTTTATCTTACATTTTTTTTCCTTTTTAAAATTAATCATGGGATTGCCTCTGGTGTTGGGTAAGCTATTTCCTTTAATACTTTGATGGATTGAAGATTCAAGTTGCTACTTGAATATTCCTTTAGAATGGAATTTTTCATTGTTTGAAGTACTGGATGGGAAATTATTCCTACTAGTTTAAAATCCTGCAATTCAAATTGAAGGGTTTCTCTTTCCAAATACAGTTTTTCCTCAATCAATTGAAATTCATTTCAAACCTGCCTCCTTAAATAGCAGTTACTCCTCGTGGAGCAGTAGGCTCGATGCATTAGAACTGCAATTACTTCATTCACCATCTTGGGAGAATGGGTATAATTCATGGAAAGATGCTTGAAATACTGTTGATTCTGGTTAATCGGGACAGCCACTTATTTAGGTCAACTTTTAAAGAACGATGCTAACCATGAAAATACAAAAATGAGAAAATCTACTGATGTGGAAAATCCAAGTAACACGCAAAATGCTGGAGAAATTCAGCAGAACAACCAGCATCTGTGGAAAAGAGTAAATAGTCGACGTTACGAGGTGAGACCCTTCATCAGGACAGATGTTTCTCACCTCACCTACCACTCTTCCCCCCCCCCCCCCCCCCCACCCATGGCCATGGCCTTCTGTTCTCTCCTAACAGATTTCCCCCTTCTCCAGCTTTTAACTCTTTTCACTGATCAACTTCCCAGCTTTTTACTTCATCTCTCTTCCCCTCCCCCCCTTCCCGGTTTCACCAATCACCTTGTGTTTCTCTCTCCCCTCCCCACATTTTAAATCTACTCCTCATCTTTTTCCCTCCAGTCCTGGCGAAGGGTTTGAGCCCGAATTGCTGACTGTACTCTTTTCCATAGATGCTGCCTGGCCTGCTGAGTTCCTCCAGCATTTTGTGTCTGTGTGTCTTGGATTTACAGTACTGTATCTGCAGATTTTTTTTCTCTTTGAGTTTCTAAATGGTGTCGGTTCTGTGTGGTTTGTGTTTGAAAAAGCAACAATTTATTTTGTCAGTGATGATTGGCAAGAAGCAAGTAGTAAGACAATTCAGGGCTCTTCTGCTCTCTGGTTTCAAGAATTGGGGCTTTGAGATGCTAAAGACGGCCAGAAGTGAAAATGAAATTATTTTCAGTACTTAAAGTTAGGAATGGCAAAGAATTTGTAGGTATAGACAATCACCTTGAATGTTAGAATGCAAATGAAAACTCAGATGATGCAATCGTCAGAAGTAATGTATGACGGCAGTCCATTATCTGAACGAGGTGTCTGACTGATTTTGTTCATTTACAATCAATCAAAAGAACATGACAGTGCACACCAGATCCTTCGATATGTGTTGGGAACAAATATAGTTTTGTAGTACTGTTGGGGTATTGGTAGTGTTCTAATTCTGTATTTCCTTTTAAATACAGAAAGTATTAGTGAATTAAAGTTTTTCAGACCTTTTTAACTATTTCTATGAAACTTTGGAAAATTGGTGCAGTCACTTAATTGGGCAAAAACATACTGGTCCTGATGCGACCCAATTGAAAGGAATCCACTGTATTTTATTTCCACTTCTTGAAGGTGTAGTGTGAATTCTTGACATAAAACACCATTTTTTTAATCTATTTTTCAACTGAATATTAAGCACCAAAGGCCTCTGCTGTTGCTTGATTTGCTGATTAGGAATATGGGTGAATAGATCCACCCCACTGAGAAGGGATATTTTTGAGGAGTAGAAGTGCAATTTTATTTTGCATTGCAAGGACATGGGGGGGGGGGGTGGTAGAGGAGCACAGTAGACTACTTTCACTGGTCTCCTCAAGCCTGCTCCACACTCAATATCATTACGGATTATCTATCCCCATGTCTTACCTCTTCACTCCCATTGCTCTTAATTTCCTTATTTAATTATCCTCCCCCCTTCAAAAAATTGCTACTTGCACTTTTAATAATGTGATCACCTAGACCCTCTGTGGGTTAGAGAATCCCAAAGATTTGCTGCCCTCCAAAAGGGGCTGTAGTGGGGAAATTCAATGCATCTTGGTTTTAAATGCTTGGTCACTTAATGTTTGAACAACCTTATTGATTTGCTATGAAGAACAGCCATGTATTACGAACCTTGTTGTTTTCAAGCAAAGTTATGACCAGTTAGTTGATCAAGCAGACCACATGAGATCCTGCTGTGTCTGTATATTAAGCTGTATGATACAGAAGCTGGTGTACAATCTCTTCAGTTTGCTATGAAGGAAGGGCTCTCCTTCAAAATGTCTTTCAATTAATGGCCAGAGAAGAGGTTGGATTATCAGGCACCATTTTCCCAAAGTCGTCTCTTCTAGCAGATTGGTTCTAAGAACTTCTTTGAAGCCTCCCTTTTTCAAATGACTTCCTGAAGTCTCGGAGAAGTTGAACTGTAGATGTTGGAAGTTGCTTTAGTCCAGTTGATGGCTTTGGTCACTGTGGCACTTGAAGTACTACAGTTGACCTGTTGAGTGTTGCCTCAAATTTCAGCTCAGCTTTTTGTATGTTTATTGACATACAGTACAGTTGGCCCTTTCGAGCCGCATAACACAGCAGCCCCCCAGTTTAAACTTGGCCTGATCATAGGACAATTTACAGTGATCAGTTAACTTATCTACCATTACAACTTTGGACTGTGGGGTGGCGGGGGGGGGGGACTGAAGCACCTAGAAGAGGGAGAATGTACAAACTCATTACAGGCAGTAGCAGGAATTGAACCCAAGTCACTGATACTGTAAAGCATTGTGCTAACCACTGCGCTACCCTGTTATCCCTGAAATTGTGGCAAGATTCACGCCAACTAGAATGTGGGAAAATGAGGGTATTTAAGAGCTTATATACAGAAGGGGGAGGTAGAATTGCTCAGGTGAGATGGCAGAAGCTGAGAACTTGCAGTGCTTTACCTAACAGATAAGGTAACATAAAATAATGTTTGAGCAAGCTCTACTTTTGATTTTCAACTGTATTTAAGATCCAACTTATTTTGTCATACATTTTAAATCTTCCCTTATTCCTTGTACTGTTTATGGGTGAGTTTTGTAGCTCTGGTGGGGTGGTATAAGTGGTTTATTGAAATAGTAGGTGGCTGCCACGTTGACATTTAACATTAGAACGGCTGTTTAGAAACACTGAAAGTGGCTGTTTCATTCTTACTGAGTAACTGCACACTTTGATAGCATTGCGGTGTCTCATCTTTCAGTTCCTGCAATGACTCAGGGTCTTGCTGTTCCTGAACTGGCCCTGGCCTCTTCCTTCACAGTTTGAATCAGGACCCTTCAGTAATTATTCAATGCTACAGGACTTCTTTATTGGATCTATTGTTTGTGGGGGTGTATAAGTTGTAAAAGTGTACCTGCCATTTTTCACTTATTAAAATGTGTTCAAATGAATATATCACTTGGTTTTCTACCTCAATCACCTGGGTTTGGTTATTAATTCAAATTAGGTGCTGGAACTCTAATCTAAAAGCAGGAAAATGGTCAACAGTTCAGGCCCAGTATTTGTGGAATGAGAAAAAGTTAATGTTTTAGTTCATTTCCAGAGGGACTGCGAATACTTGTTGCTTCCCATTCCACATGACCTATTGACCAATTTCTTGCAGCTAGCTACCTTGTCTTGATTTCTTTTGGTGTTCCTCCTTGGGTGTTGAGTTGGAGGGTGGCTTGTCTCTTAATCCCTGAGGCAGGGGTTAATATAGATTGCTGCTTCTCCACCTGAATATATCATCTCAACCAGTAAGTAATGGTGATCTCATGAGTAATGAAAAATAAATGGTATTTCTTTTTAGGTTTAGTATATTTAAAGTAATTGTTCAGTATTATTCAGCACGGGTTGTGAGTAACGTGATCTCTCACTAACAGCAGTGTAAAATGGCCACACTGCTGAGTGTTTATTAGTCAGTAGAAGTTTGGCATAATGCTAATAAGAAACAAGTGTGAATATTTTAAATTTGAGAAAAAGCTGTTGTCCGTGCATGTCAATTTTCTGTGGAATTCCTGTTCCTGTCTGTTGCCATATTGTGTTGTACCAATTTATTTCTCGCCTGTAGCTCAGTTTATCACAGATGTATATGTGTCACTACTTGTGACTTTACCAGCTGCTGCTTGCTGTAGTTTCAATGTTTATTTTAGTTATGCAAATTCCTTCATGTTTCATTTTTTTTCGGAGATTGGCTTAAAATTGACTTGATTTGCATTCCCTCAATTGAAGCAGGTTTCAAATCCATTCTGTTTCTACCCCCTCACCTGATTTTCGGCTTGTTTATCCGCACTATGTTTTGCCTGCGAGAATCTGGGATCCCATGTTTAGCACCATCTTGTGGGTGTGGATGTTTGGGCATGGAGGGGTTGGTCCCGAAAACTACCTCTTGGCAAAGCAACAGATTTTACTTTTGGCAGATGCTGTATTCTGTGGTCCTTGCTCACTCTTGCATCTCTGCCCTTCCACTGAGCAGTCTGATCTGCTGTTCCTGACTTGTATAATAAAGTATTACAAAAATACAAACCTGGCCAGTGTTGTAAATTGGTTTCATTATACAATCTTGCAACTTAACCTAGATATTTGAATAATACATCCCATAGTCCAGAGCATTGGCTCTCTGATTCAATACATGTGAGCTAAATGCTTCTGTTTAAACTAGGCATGTGTGCTTCAAAACAAAATCTTTAACACAGTTTTATTCTTGCAGTCCCTTCTATAGAAGCAAATTGGCAATTGTGCAGGCAGAAAATTGTCATATCCAATTTTGCCATCTATCTCCTAACCTCCCTCTAAATCTCTATGTGAACATTTGCATTTAATCGGATGTTTTCCACATTTGTAACTGTTAATTATGCTCTTGTTGAAGTATTACATATGCATTCATTTTACAGTTTCTAAGATGTCATGCACAGTATTAAAAGTTGCAGTGAGCTGGGAGGGTGTGTGGGAACTGGGACCCTGGTGAGTTTGGTGGTAGCCTGTATTCGTAAAATAATTGGTTATGTATTGTTTTCTAAGATTTCCCCTCGCGTCTCCCCACGCTCTCCTGGACCTTCTGCAGTTTGCCTTTTGCCACGATAAGTACGTCTACAGCTGATGCAATCTCACTGGCTCTCGACTCTGCCTTGGATCATCTGGACAGTAGCAGTATCTACGTCAGGCTGCTGTTTATTGATTACAGCTCGGCGTTCAACATTATACTCAGTAGTAATCAACAAGCTCCTAAACCTGGGCCTCTCTACATCCTTGCTTCTCCAGCTCTTTACCTATCCTACCCACCTGGTGTCACCTATCATTTCCTAGCTAATCCTTCTTCCCCTCCCCACCACCTCTTTAGTGTCTTCTCCCTTCCTTCCTAGGTCTGAAACATCGACTGTTTATTCATTTCAATAGGTGCTGCCTGATCTGAGTTCCAGCATTTTGCGTGTGGTGCACTAATTCCTAAAAGTACCATTTTTATTTTAGTACTATTGCTGTGACCTGTTAAACTAGAAATTTTGTTTCATTGTGAGTGAAATTGTGTTATATAATTGAGGATTACAAATACAGGTTAAGAACCCCTTATCTGAAATGCTCAAGACCAGAAGTATTTGGGAATATATAATGAGATAGTTTTGGATCACATTTTCAACTCTGAATTTGTGTGATACCAGTAATCAGTTTTTGTCGTACAGTTATTCATCAGACATGTACTTAACAGCTTTTTTAAAATATTGCACACCGTGTAACGAAACTGGATACAGGGTAACAAGAAACAGCACTGGCAGAATACCTGCAATGCCGTGTTTTGATTAAAAGGTTACAGTAGTTGTATTTTACTTTGGGTTTTACGTAAGGTATAAGAACAATCAGCATTGTAGGTTTGTTCTGGTGTTAGAATTTCATCAGCGATGATCTTCGCAAACTCATGAATTTCTCTCCTACTTCATAATCAGCAGAGGCAAGCAGCCTGCTGAATATTCAGTTACCTTAATTTTCAGTCTATCGTGATAGATCTTAGCTTGTTTCATGATCAGCGTACCATGTAGCAGCATATGTTCACTCAGCTGATGATAGACGATCAGGAACTTCATTTTTATTGCTTTATGCAGTGTTTTTTTCTATTTTTCATTACATGTGTGAGGTCACTTCTCGGAACTGTGTGTGGTGCAGAGAGACCTGTGCATCGTCTGGGAACTTTCCCAGCACCTTGTAGAATTCCGTATTTGTCAGTGCTTTAAAAAATGATCCAGATTTCGAATGTTTTCAGATTTTAGATAAAGGGTATTCGACCTATATTTCTTAAGCACCCCTCCATCTCTAGATGCTAACATATCCCTACTTGCATTTTCTGTTAACTCTCAAATGGCAAGTACTCTCACTAGCCTCGATGTTAACTGTGGTTCTGGTGCCTACTCCATATAAAGCATAGAAAACTGCAGAGGGACAATTCTCTGCAGTGAACTGTGAACCACATTTTGGTAACTAGGCTATAACTGCTTCAATGTTTAGTGTGTAAATATAGATGGGTTAGCTGGTGTGGGCCATCTGAGGTGAGGGGAAGGTAGCTTGATCCCTTACACGATATGCTCCTGGATGTAACAGTTCAAGTTGTCTGTTAACCAACATGCTCTTAGTTGACTATTCCCATCACTTCTGCAGATTAAAAAGCTGGCAGGCTGACGTGGGCAGGCTTCCACCTACAGGACGGACTTTCTGGCAACTGACCATTTAGCTGGTGAGTATTGTCTGCAATGATTTTATCTATTTATTGAGATACAGTGCCCTGCTGTCCCATCTTCCACCCCCCCCCCCCCCCGGCTCACTTGTGCCACACAACTGTAAACTCTTGAATGAGCACTCCCTCAGTTAGCCAAAGGGACTGCTACATCGTAGTGGGAGGGAAAAGAGTAGCAGCCGTCACTGGTGTTTTTAAGTTAGTAGTTTTAGGCGCATTAGCTTCAGTGCCTAGAGCTTGGGTTCCTTCAAATTATCACAGTAGACCCTACTTGGTGTGTGATCTCTAAGCAATCCAATACATGCTGAAAATCATCTTGTCTTAAGTTTTGTGCTGGAGCAAGGTACAGTACTATCAAAGCCTGCTGGAGATTGAGGCTAGACAAGGATAAGGGAAGCCTTATATAAACATTTACAGCACAGGAACACTACTTTTCCTGTGTTTTGCATTCCATCAGCTTTTGCCCTTTTTGTCTGGCTTTGAATTGTTCTTGCACTATTCTCTACTATTTTCTTTACTACCTTCTAGTGAGCTCAGATTTAGTTAAAGTTGTTGCCACCAAATTCCAATTTGTAATTTGAGTTTCTCATTAATGATTCCTACCTTTGGAGGAAGTGTCTTCTCCACATTTACTCTGCAGTTTGAAGGTACCTCTTAGGTCATCTCTTGGCCTCTTCATTAGGAAAAACTAATGAGTTGATTCTCCCACCCTAGTATAGGGCTTTTCTTTTGTAATGTCTCTAAATCCTCTTTTGCAACAGGTTTTGAGCTATCTGCATAACTGTGGTATAACAAAGATTCCATGTTAATTTTTTTGCCATTGTTGTTAACTGGTCTTATTTTAATAATTTTAATTAGCACTGCTACTTAGATTTTGGGGTGTTTCAACAAGCTACTTAACATTATTTCATGGATTGAGTGTGCTGGAATCCAATACTGGTGTAATGCCCGGATTTTCTAGATGTTGACCCTAGTAGGACAGTTTCACGTTTTGCCCGAGTTTAAAGGGGAACCAGGTAGATGAGTGAATTTTTCTTTCCACATAATTAAGCAATAAGGGAGCACAGGATCTGGGTGGGTGTGAATCATGTATTCACTCCTAAAGAGGAATAAGAGGCAACCATTTTGAAACGATTTCTGAGTTGGGTACTGGGAGGATGTTTCCCATACTGTGACTTTTAGGAATTGTGTTTCAGAATAAGGTATCACCTATTTAAGACTAGAATGATGAATGCCTCTCAAAGTCCCAGAAATTTGCAAATCTCCTCTTGGAACTGTGGAGTTGTTGAATACTGGCAAGCCCACACTTTAATTCCACTTCCCATTCTGTCAGGTCAGTCCATGGCTGCCTCTACTGCAGCAATGAGGCCATACATGGGTTGGAGGAGTATTCTGTCTGGGCAGCCTCCAACCTGATGGCATGAGCATTAAATTTGTGAACTTCTGGTAACTGTTCTCTCTGTCTCTCTTCTCACCACCCTCTGGTGCTCCTCCTCCTTCCCTTCCTTCCATGGTCTACCCTCTCCAATATCCAGTCCTTATCTCTTTCACCAATAAACTTCCCAGCTCTTACTTCACTGCCCCCCCTCCCAGTTTCATTTTTCAGCTAGCACTTTGTACTTCTTCCTCTTTTTCTTCCCCCCCCCCCCCCCCCAGACCTGATGAAGGGTCTCGGCCTCATTGTGCTTTTTTTCTGTAGTTTGCCTGAGAGTGAAGTTTCATGACTTAAACTTGGGGTTGCCTATATCTCCAGGTGGATATTGACAGATCTTTCCTAAACTGGAAGGAGTTTGGGATTGCTGAAAGTGGGGAGTGGTGTTCAGACAAAGGATGGGTCAGCTATGACCTAATTAAATGGCAGAGGTGGGGGGGGTGGTAAACTACCCTCACTTACTTCCTATTTCTTGGTTTGGCGAAAACTGTGCTAATACTCCCATCCTTTGCAGTGGCATACCCGGACCTCGTGTACGTGGGATTTCGACAATGAGCTCTGTAGCTGTATTGACACCTGAAAGCTTTGCTGAGCACAGAAGTGGCCTTGATGAACAACAGGTTCAAGGTCAGTGAACAGCTGTGTTTATTTTTTAGTATGAAGGGTTGCCAATTTCCTTGCTTTTCATCTGTACTGAGACTTTTTGATCTTGAGGGAGGGAAGTTGTTTCAACCTGGTTTACTTCTCACAAGTAGGGACGATTGCCTGTTGACCATCTTTTATCCAACTTCTCCAATTTTTTTTCTTACAAGCCATAAGACGATGTCTTTGGAACCTGCTAGCCCTCTTGATATGTATTAGTTTGGAATCAGGGTAACCGAATAGTTTCAATTATTCAAACTTTATCCTCTTAGCTGTAATGAATACATGGTGGGTGTCCATATTTCTTTGTACTTAAGAGAGGAATGGGAGATCTCTTGTCTAGTAAATGAAGCTACTGCCACTTGCAATATTTTAAATACAAAAATAATTGAGCATTTGGGTTGTAACATATTTCTGGACTTGAGCCATTGTCTAGTTCAGTTTCCAAATAAACATCAATGTTTTTCTCCCGCCTCTGGAAGGAGAGAACTTGGCTCCTGAGTGTACCTAGGAAGAATGAAGTTGTCTGGCTCCAGGCTACACTCCTTTTGGGTGAAATTAATAGCGGGCCAGGAGCTTGCTTCATGGCTTCAGCTGATACATAAACTAGAGCTGGCAAGAAACCTTGTCTAAAGCGTGAACAGTAATTGTGTTTGTGTTTGCATTGTCTTGTTGTAGTATGTTGTAAATAAGCTGACAGACTTCCACTAGACTCTGAGTAGCTAATAAATGAAACAAGTATTTCCAGGCCTGTTTTGACATCAAGCTGCTATTGGTTCTGCTGCTATATTTTTCACTTATTTCTGCCTTTTTAATGTTACTGTTCCTCAGCCCATCTATTGCCTGAACCAATAAGCAAGAGTCCATTGTATATGTATTTTTGGATTAAAATGTCAATTATGGTATTACTTTTCAAAAAAAAAATTGCAATGGTATAAAATGAACATGCAGTTTTAAAGTTATTTTTAACTGAATTTGACCACACAAAATTCTTCTTTGCCTATAGCAAATGTTGGCTCTGAGGATGAGACTGATTTGGTACCAACTTACAAGGAAGCATTTCCCCCTCTCCCTGAAAAAGCTACTTCTGTAGAGACTACAGCAGAACCATCTGGAGCATGGACCAAAATCCGACCACTCAAATCTTCTCTTATCACCCAGGTATGGCTGGTTGCATTTGACTTGTGTACGGAATGAAGTGTAAGATTTCCTGAGTGGAGGTAGCAAGTAGTAATGTGTAGAGAACTGATTTTTGCATTGGAAATTGAATGGGAGTAATAATGGTTCCATTCACACTTCCTGTGTTAAAACCTTGTTTGAGTTGTGAATATTTTGCTGAACTGATAATGAGTATTTGCTCAAACATAATCTTCTCTTTTCCCTATAGCGCAGGTTGGATTCAGATCTGCATTGCAGGATCGTGGTGGGGATGAAATGATAACCCTGTTATCTCTCCACAGATGCTGCTTGACTTGCTTAATATTTCCAGCATTTGTCTTTGTCTCTGCTCAAGAGTTACTATAATAAAGAAAAATGTTAGAAGCATTCAGCAGATGATTTAACCAAGTACACAGAGGCTGGGGGTAGTGATGATAATAGCAATGCCATTGGAAGAAAACATTGGTTCAATAACTTGCAAGAGAATGTTGGTAATTAAATGATTAAATTTGTTTGAATAGTAGTCAGAAATCCAAGAGAATTGTGAGCGTATATATTTTTTTAAAAAAGTAACAAGGGGATTAGCTTTTTGTAGATGCGTGACTGCAGGTGCTGTTTATCTGGCGCTCGCGCAATAGGGTGAAAATAAACTCAGTCGGTCAGGCAGCATCCGCAGAGAGAAATGACAGTTGATGTTTTGACTTTTTTTTGTTTTAACATTTTTAAGTTTTTGTTTTGTACCAGGTTTTTCATGTGCCATTGGAAGAACGCAAGTACAAAGAAATGAACCAATTTGGAGAAGGAGACCAGGCTAAGATCTGTCTGGATATCATGCAGAAGACGGGTGCGCACATCGAACTCTCATTGGCCAAGGACCAAGGTCTTTCCATCATGGTTTCTGGAAAGCTTGAAGCTGTCATGAAAGCAAGGAAGGAGATTGTTGCTAAGCTGCAGACTCAGGTAGGCAGTTTGTGGACTGCAGAGGACCAAGAGGGAATTTCCAAGCTCTTAGAGAGAAACAAAACTTGGCCTGGTACAGATGGAAGGGGAGAGATGTTGCATTTTTGTTATTTTTAAGGGATCTGGTCTGAGTATGCTGTACAAGTGTAAACATTCCTTGAGTAGAACAAGAGTGGATAACTGTTAATATGCGTTCATCAAATGTGACAGCCTAGATCTGTAAATGAACTCATTTTTTGTATGTAGAATTCCTGTCACACTTATAAAAAGGACTAGGCTGTTCAATTTTCAATTTCTAGTTTATTGCTATCACAAATCTTTGTTCATGGAATCTGATTATTTAAAAATGGTTTATCATTTAGATATTTTACTTGATACTTGGATTTTTGGTGTCACTGCTAGGTTGTTGTTTTTTGGCTGGTTAACAGTATTTGATTGACTGATTGTCCACTGCTTCAGGCCTCAGCAACAGTCACCATCCCCAAAGAACATCATCGTTTTGTGATTGGAAAAAGTGGTGAGAAACTGCAGGAGTTGGAACTAAAAACAGCAACTAAGATCCAGATTCCTCGTCCTGATGATCCCAGCAACCAGATTAAAATAACTGGCACAAAAGAAGGCATTGAGAAGGCACGCCATGAAATCTTGCTGATTTCTGCTGAACAGGTACACACAGAAGACTTTCTGTAACTGGTTTTTGGATGTTGTCCCAGGAGCTGGGTCAGTGTATACCTTGGAATAGGGCTGCTTGGCAAATCTGAGATGCTGTCCTTCTATATCTTTTGGCATCACTTTCTGCAGCCATGGTCATGGGGCAATCATATTCTGTGCCCTCTGCCACTGACAATGTGTCTGATGCAATTAAATGGCACTTGGTGAAACCTCTTCTCTATTTTCATTCCTATATGAATTGTTTCTTTTGATTTAAATTGCATCTATGGGCATTTTGTCCACTTGCAAATTCCATCTGTGTCTCTTTAAATTTGTCTCTTTAGATTTTAAACCCAATTTATTTCAATTTTCTTTCTATCAAACCTGCAGTGGTTGCTCATGGTGGTAGTAGTTTGTAGCACCATGTCCTTCAGTATAGAAAGAAGGCAGTCCGTTTGAAACGGACGTGTGGAAAGGTTGCTGTAGAGGCTTGTCTAAAGACATCTCCTTTCTCAGTAGCCTGTCACTTTCTCAGAAACTTGTAGCTAAGAGCTTTATATGATACAGTTCTCCTTCTCAGCACCACCAAAGGATAGATAAGTTCTTTGATTGGGGGTGGGTGGGGGAGAGGAAGTCTTTCCATTGCCAGGTCCCATTCCATTGAGTCTATAAATAGGTGATTCAGAGTAGTGTTAGTACTGACTCCTTTTAACAGAGTCCAATTCTGGAAAAAGCTGCTGCTTTTAGCCCTGGTTTTGCTGCTGAACTCTCCGTTTCCTACAGGATAAGCGTGCAGTCGAAAGGATCAACATTGAGAAAGTATATCACCCGTTTATTGCCGGACCCTATAATAAGACTGCTGGGGAGCTGATGCAGGAGACTGGGACTCGAATCAATATCCCACCACCAAGTGTTATGAAAAATGAGATTGTCATCACCGGAGAGAAAGAACAGGTTGCACAAGCTGTTAACCGCATCAAGAGGATCTATGAGGATAAGGTAAAAAGGGTCTATCATGAGATGCATACTGCCTGACAAAGCTTTCCTTGCTCAAAGTTGACTTGGCACTTCTGTGGGACGTGCTGGTCAAGGTTGTGACCTGACTTGGTGTAATGCAACAGAGACTGCCCTTCATATTCTCTCATGCTCCATGGAGAATGGATGTGGTGAGAGGGGATTTAAATGGAAAGTTTAAAACAATGAAATATTTCTTTTGATATGAAGATTGGAACGCGAGTGTGTATAGCAATGACGTTAACCAATACTATGTTGCACATCATGAAGGCTATTCCTATAATGAACACAGATTTCTGGAAATGCTGAGCAAGCCTGGCCATTTTTAACTGACTTAATGTGCTTTGTCACTTCCCTCCAGCTTGTGTTGCTTGACCTTCCAAAAGATTCCAGGACAGTGATGTTTGCTTTCTGCTCTACCCAAACACAATTTAATTGGCACGAGTTTTAATTTAGCTACTTCATCTCTAATTGTCTTTTACACTTCCGATTCCCCAATAAACACATCCTTTTTCCCCACCAACACTAGACAGAGGTGATGTTCGGTTCATCACAGCTGAAATCGGGCAACTTGTTGCATTCTAAGATTAAGTTGTGTTTTTGTTGCACAAGAATATACTGAGAGGTTCTTGGTGGGATAAGCTTAAATCTATTATTTTCTTTCAGAAAAGCAAAACCACAACAATTGCAGTGGAGGTGAAAAAATCACAACACAAGTATGTTATTGGACCCAAAGGCAACTCATTGCAGGAGATCTTGGAACGGACTGGAGTATCGGTCGAAATCCCACCCTCTGATAGCAACTCTGAAACTGTCATCCTTCGTGGCGAGCCTGATAAACTTGGACAGGCTCTCACCGAAGTCTATGCTAAAGTAAGCAAATTACAGTTGAGATGATCTTCAGACTACATTTCATAAAGATAGAAATTTGTCCATCTTGACATTTTATTTAAACAGCTTTTCAAATCAAATAACACTCTGGAGCATCTTGCTTTCATTGGTAGCTCTTAAATATGATCCAGTATAACTTGGGTTGAATACTAGTACGTTTCTATGTTCTCTTGTAGGTAGAAGTTAACGCTGACATTTCATTAAATGGTCTTGTAGAATACACCTTCTGGCACAGACTAGATGGGTGGAAATGCCTGCTTCTGTTCTATAGTGCTCCATGGCTCTGACTAATGATTAAAATGGATGTTTCCAATCTTCTAAACAAATTGTTTCCCATGTCAACAAACATTTGAGTGGCTGGTCTTTTTAATGATTGCTCAAATCCACCCTAAAAGCTGTCTGCTCACCTGTAGTCCTTGTTTGCTTTTCTTGGTAAAGGGTTGGCAGCAGTTTTCTGCTAATGACTGCCCATCACCCAGCATTCATCCTGTTATTCTGTCGATCTGCACCACAGAAAGCAGCCTCCCCTCCATAAACACTGCGCGCACTTCTCACTGCTTCAGTAAAGCTGCCCCCCCCCACCCCAGCTCATTCACTCTTCTACCCTCTCCCATCGGACAGAATTTACAAAAGCCTGATACACATACCATCAGGCTCTGACAACTTCTGTCCCGCTGCTTTCAAATTGTTGAACATTTTCTGTATTATAAAGTGGACTGTTGGCCTCACAATCTACCTGGTCATAGCTCTGCATCTTGTTTGTCTGCACTGCACTTTCTGCATTCTGTTAGTGTTTTCCTGTATTCTATCTCATTGTACTATGATGAAATGGATGGCATACAAAATAAAATTGTTCACTGTACCTTGGTACATATGACAATAATAAACCATTTTACTAATTTTGAAGTAGACAGCGCTTCCCACCATTTTCTGAACTCTCAAAACCTAACACTTGTTATCTAGATGTTTTCTTGAGCAGGTTTTCCTTGGGAGAGCAGGAGTGGGGGGGGGGGGGGGGGGGAGGGATGCACAATTCTTTTGGGGGGTGGAATTGGTTACTTGGTCAAACAGCAATCTTTCCTTGTGCTGTGGATTTGGGAAGGGAGGAGAATCAGAGACCTAACCAGTGACAGTATGTTCACTTTGGGCTATGTAAGATTAACTTGTTCCTTCTGCACAAGGTATTTCCAGAAATGATCTCCTCTCTGTTTTTCTGATGGAAGAGGAGGAAAGTGCAGAAAATTTCCCTCTTTGAGACGATCTGACAAGCTCTAAAATAATCAACATCCGACACCAATTAGCTCTGATCTTTCACCTTGTCAATTTTGATGGCTGCCTCTTGCAGTACTGAAGATCTATTGTGCCATTTGCATATTATTTCATTCGCTGTTCCTTTTCTGTCCGACTGTACCTTATCAACTTAAACTCAATGTACTCTGTGTTCAAATATCAAGCCTCTCTGGATTTCTGTGCCTGGGGATGGGATGCTCTCGGTCAAAGTGGTTTATGGTGGTATCAATTTTTTTAGTAATCTGACGGTGAAGGCTGTGCCACAGGAGTCCCATTCTTTATGACCACCTTAGCTTTTTTCCATAATGTGTGCTTTGACTTCTGTTTTTTTGATATTGGACAAATTTTAATAGTGTAGAAGTATCGGTCCCAAGTTCCAATGACGTCTATATGAAAAACTGCATTATTATTTCAGTACTTAACAAAACTGAAAGGGTTCAGACACAAAGCTACTGTGTATGATGAGATGGCTGATATTTTCTCTTTTTTTTTAAGGCAAATAGTTTTACGGTAGCGAGTGTTTCTGCCCCGTCTTGGCTGCATCGCTTCATAATTGGGAAGAAAGGTCAGAACCTGAGTCGCATCACACAGCAAATGCCAAAGGTACAGAAAGCGTGACTATGCCAGGAATTTGTATAATTGCCAATATTCACTTGGTTGCATATGTTTAATGGGTACTTTGTTCTAATCTTTTGTATATTATAAAATTCATTTCACTTTTTACATTGACTTTGGAATATTGCAGCTTCTGTACCTCAATGTTCAAAGTGAGTAGTTGTGTGTTTTCCATTCCCTGAACTGGAAGATGAATGTGACTTTTGTTCTTGTACATAGAGGAGGTTTCTCAAATGGGTTGTTTTCACTGAAGATTCATTTTATTCTGTGTTTTCATTGTCAATCCTGGTGCAGGTATATATTGAATTCACTGATGGTGAGGATAAGATTTGTCTGGAAGGCCCAACCAAGGAGGTGCAGCAAGTCCAACAGCAAATTGAAATTGTTGTGCAGGACCTGGTGAGTATTGGATTAAAAACAGCTTTGAAATTTACTGAGTATCTTTTGAGCAAGCTTTTATATATTGGTTACTGGGGAGTCTTAATAACTGATATTTGCATATTTATGGTTTTTAAAATTGTATTTTATGGCCTATATTTTAAAGAGTAATCATTTTGGAGAAAGACAGTCGAATCACTGTGCTCATTTAGAGTTCAAGGGATTTATGAAATACTGGTAACCATTGCAAATGTATTGATTAGATAGTTATCAGAAGGTTGAACCAGAGGCATATGTCAAACTGAGGTAATGGAAAAATCCCACAGCAAATGATCAATACAAAGGTCTGTATTGTGGTCATGCTTTGCTAACAAAGATCATAGACCTTTATAGACCAAAAGGCTGCACTGTCATTTCGAACCACGTGTAGAGGCTAGGCTCAAGCAGGTGCTGTCCTGATTAGACGGCACTGCTGAGTGAATGATCCATTCTGGACTCTTTACCAGAAATTGGTCTTCTAATAGCTTAATTAATTGCACTTGATCAAGAAGTGCCTCTGTGCTGAAAGCATGAAGTACCCCTGACAATAGTGTAGCCTCTGCTATTTGTATCACTAGACAAGCTAGTTTAATTTGGTTACAGAATTGCTCTTGTCCAATAAAATGGAAGCTCCCAACTGCAAAAAGATGGTAATTGGTCAAATAGAGTTACCCATGTCTGCCTACTCTCAATTGGGCTTGTGGTGGAAAATGTCTTTGGTGTTGCCAAGTGCACTTGTTCACTATTACTCCACTTTGGTTCCATAGGGACTTGTCTCTACACATGACAAAGAATCAGGAAATTGGCTGCTTGCAACATTTGCCCAAGTGTATCATTAAACAGCCCTAGTGGAAGTTAACTCGAATCTAGAGAACTGACTATTGGTGGCTAAGCCAAATTGTCTTGACACTCAGACATTGCCCTAACTTTCAGTCCTCTGCCCTAACATCTTTCAATTCATCTATGACTTCAGGAGTGGATATATCTGCTTCTGCAGTAACACCTGAAGAATAAGTTTAGGATGGTAGGGTGACTTTACTGACTTGTTGGGTTAACGAATGTTGCATGAGGTTTTGCAGTGTGGACAAGTCTGTAGATGTGCTTTTATGGCTTTAATTTTGTAGCTTGCGATACAATTGCATTTAATGTTGTATGACATGGGACGGAATTAGGCCATTCAGCCCATTTAGTTTTCTCCACCATTTCATCGTGGCTGATCCATTTTCCCTATCAACCCCATTCTCCTGCCTTCTCTAACCTTCTAATGCCCTTGCAAATCATTAACATCTGCTTTAAATATACCCAATGACGAGGCCTCTACGGTGTCCAGGGCAATGAATTCCACAGATTCACCACCCTCTGGCTAATGAAATTCCTCATCTCTGCTCTAAAGAGATGTCCTTGTATTCTGAGGCTGTGCTCTCTAGCCCTAGACTCCCCACAATATGAAACATTCTCTCCATGTCAACTCTATGTAGGCCTTTCAGTATTCAATAGATTTCAATGACATCCTTCACACCCCTGACCATCCATTCTAAAGTCCAGTGAATATAGGCCCAGAGCCATGGAATGCTCCTCATATGTTAACTCTGGAATAATTCTCATGAACCACTTCTGGACTCTCTCCAATGCCAGTGTTGGGACTGATTGAAATCACCGGAGAGACACTAAAGAAGTCTTTATTCTCATAACAAACATGCATTCTTTTGGAGAGACTCATGGTAGAGTCTCTCAAACTCAAAAGTACATCACATTTTTTTATATGCCGTTAGATGTTTCAATAATTACAATGACATTGTCAACCCAGCATATTGAAGTAAGACAATGCTTCCTTTAAATTGCAAATCTATGGTAGGAGACACCTGAATGGTTAAATGACTTGGCCAGGACAAACAATTTGCAAATTTCTCTGAACTTGCCTACAATGATGCAAATTACTGAAAGACATGGGTGTCTGGATTGATCCAGGCCAATTAGCACAACCCCATTGTCTTAATATTTGGCTTATTATAAATTTCAGGTTAATCGTATGGACTACACTGAGTTGACAATTGATCCCAAATTTCACCGTCATCTAATTGGAAAGAATGGAGCAAACAGTAAGTATCCAGAAGCAAAAGTGAACAATTCTTGTTCAAATTAAATTAAAATAGATGAAAATGAATATCAGGAAGTGTTTAGTGGATTGTCTTAAATTATCATTATCTCTAATTGGCACTTTGTGCTTCAGTTATGTTAAGGAGTTGTATTCCTCCACATCTGGTGAGATTTCCTCTTGATCCACAGGTGTATGTGAGAGAAAATGGGTGGGGGAGGGAAAGCTAGACAGACTGGCATGTCTGACCTGAAGTGATAGTCTAGAAATTTGTAAAAGCAAGTAGCCTGAAGAAATTTTGTGTTTTTGGTGTAGAGGATAAATCAGCAAGGGGGAAAACTGCACTGGAACTGCGACCTGTACAGAAGAGAAAATATGCAGACTTGACGTGGCAGGTTGGATAAACAATGAACTGCTTGCCCCTGGCTTTACAATATTTGAATGCCGGTGTCTGATTGCAATTCCTGGTGTGTGTTCTCCTCACAACTGAAAACCAGGTCTGAGAAAACTGAAGGAGAATTTCAGTCTGACAATAAGTTATTACCTCTCATTAAAACACTAAATAAGACCTGAGCTTTAAGCAAACTGCTATTATGTGGACCTACACTCTGTAATTGTTTTCTTTGGGCTTTCTTTTCAAGTAAATCGCATCAAGGATCAGTATAAGGTCTTGGTGCGAATCCCTCCTGATAATGAGAAAAGCAACTTGATCCGAATTGAAGGTGATCCACAGGGGGTTCAAGATGCTAAGAAAGAGCTGTTGGAACTTGCATCCAGAATGGTGAGCAGTGGAGAATGAAAAGATGTGCTTCGGACTGACTATTAAAAGTATAATCTCGGTTCTGCTGGCTCCATGTGGTTAATGGTGGCTCTTTTTTTCAGCATCGAGTTCTGATAAAACAAAGTTGCAAGCTTCCTATATGTGAAATGTTGCATGATGGTAAATTGCATCTAACCCACCCTCTTCTAATGGTGGTTGATGTGCATGCATGCATTATTTGGACAGAGCTCTGGCTTTAAAGAAATTATTTTGCAGATCTATAGAGTTGCTAAGGCTATTAAAGATGCATTTTTATTCACCTGGCTAAGAGCTCTTGCATTTAAAACTTGACTAGATCAAATTCTGAAAGCCTCTGTGCCTTAACTGACTGGAGAAATTGTTGAGAGGTTTGAATGCAGTTAAGATGAGTGTGACTGTACACAAATAGTTTTTAAAATAACTTGAAAGATTGTGCTTACTGAGAATTGGGAATTCCTGGTACACTTTGCATGTTCTAGATTCCTACAAGGTAACTAAAGTTGCCTCTATTTTGGTCAGTATGGGTAAAGCATTAAAATGTTGATTTCTTATGCTAGCTCCCATATAGTTGGAACAAGAAATCATTTGAACTCTTGATTTGGGATGGGGAACATAGAATCCATTTTATTTTACAGCTCCAGCTCGGAGCAGCCATCAAATCTACATTGGCAAGTGCCAATCATGTAACTAGGTTTTTTTTCTTCCAGCTTTAAGTACAGTTGAATGCAGCAATTGATTTCTGATTGCTTTATTGATCCACAGGAAAATGAGCGCACCAAGGATTTGATCATCGAGCATCGTTTCCACCGTACAATCATTGGCCAGAAGGGGGAGAAGGTCAAGGAGATCCGCGACAAGTTCCCTGAAGTAATCAATGCTGGCAGTAGCTTTTTCTTTTTTTTCCTCTCTCATGACGTGTCCACTTCCATTCCTCTTGTTAAAATTCCTATGTTAACTGTGGAGGTACAGAAGCATCAGGGCTAGGGCTGGCAGAATGGGGGAACAGCTTCTTCCCTCGCGCCAGGAGACTAATGAAAACCCTGTTACCACAGAGGTCTTGTCACTGGGACAGCAAACTGTTTGCCTGTGCTGCGCTTTGCTACATGAATTTTGAATTATATTTTTAACTTTTGGTATAATATTTTGGTTTGTGTGTGTTATGTGGATGCACTGTGGTCCGGAGGAACGCTGTTTTATTTGGTTGTGCATGTAATTGCAGTCAGATGACAAACTTTTAACTTGAACTGTATGTATCCCAAACTCTTTCAGGTCATAATTAATTTCCCAGATCCGAATCAAAAGAGTGATATAGTGCAGCTGCGTGGTCCCAAAAATGAAGTGGAGAAGTGTGCCAAGTTTCTGAACAAAATTGTAGCTGAACTTGTAAGTGCTGGCTTGAACCAAATGAGTTTTAAGAGTAAGAAGAACATGTAGGAAATGATGCCATTTCTGTAATGCAAAGTGCAGTGATAAAACTTGGGTTTGCACAAAGTTAGATATTGAAATGGACATTCTGTTCTGCAGTTCTTGGGTTGGGATAAAGGTGGGTGAGTATAGTATGATTTTTTTTCATTACTTCATCAGAATTGTGTGCTGAAGTAGATGACTAATCACAATGTATTTGCTGTAGATCTACAAATATTGCAGGAAAGTAACTGAGCCATCAATCTTGTGACTGGCAGTTAAAAAAAAATAGAACTCTGGCTGTTCCTAGTTGTATACTATTGGATGCTGTGGCTTTTAAAATTAAGTACTTTCATTTATGTTGAGGGGAAGCTACAGGTGTATTGTTAGTTAAAATTGTGGGTTGGGAGCAGTAGGGCAATACCTTCATATTAACACTGTGATTTGTATTTGCCTTTCAATTTAGGTGGAAAATAGTTATTCAGTCTCTGTGCCTATTTTCAAGCAGTTCCACAAAAACATCATTGGGAAGGGAGGAGCAAACATCAAGAAGGTATGAACTTGCTGACATTGCTTATTTACTGATTTTCTAAGTTGGGTATTCACTGCTCTTAGAACAATATGCATGGCCAGGAAGAGCTGATTAAATATATTACCTAATGATGAACATTGGGATTGTTCTCATTAACTTATTTCATACCCACACCCTTTTATTCATTCAAAACGTTAGAAATAGAGGGAATTGTAGACCAAGTATATTGAAAGCAGAATATCCCACAAGTGGACGTTAGGCCAAAGGGTCTGTTTCCATACTGTATTACCACTCTATCAGCATAACTGCAGGTATTGCATTGATACTTGAGAGCCTCAGTCACTGCCTATACATTTAGTTCAATGTCATTTTGAGCATTCTGTAACTAGTAAATCAATTTGCTTTTTCCTTGTCAGATTCCTGTGTATGTAGTACTTGAATTTTTAGCACAAAGATTCCATGTCTGTTTTCTTCGCAACATTCCTATGGAATCTTTCCACTGTGTTGTTATTGCTAGATAAAGGCCCTGGTGAGTGGACAGTGTACCTAATTAGACATGATAGAAAAATCCAAGATTTGTGTTTGGATTATTCTGTCATTATGACAGTGCAGTTGATGCTATGCTTATGAAGCCTGGTTAATGACCAGTTGCACGGTAGAAATGCTTGCTGTAGCTACCAGAAGCCAACTTTTCTCACACTCTCATCAGCATTAGCAGCTCAGAAATGCTGGAGGAACTCGGCAGGTCAGGCAGCATCTTTGCAGGGAAATGGACAGTCGGCGTTTTGGGCTGCGACCCTTCGTCTGGACTGGAAAGAAGGTGGCAGAAACCAGAGTAAGGCGAAGTACAAGCTAGCAGGTGATAGTTAACCAGGTGAGTGGGAAGGTGAATGGACGAGGGGTATTATACGAAAAACTAGGAGGTGTGTCTTCTACCTCCCAACATCTCACATCAGAATTTGGTTTGGCATCACTGGCATATGTTAAGTTTGTTAACTTAGTGGCAGCAGTACAATGCAGTACATGATATTATAGAAAAATAAATCAATTACAGTGTGTGTGTATGTGTTTGTGTTCTATGTCCATTCAGGAATCAGATGGAGAGGGGAAGAAATGACCCTCTCCTACCCACCAACTTCTCCACTCACCTGGTCTACTTATCACCTGCCAGCTTGTCCCCCCCCCCCCGACCTTTTTTCTTTTGACATTGATCTGTTTGCAAATGCATAAGAGAGCATTGGAAGTGACCTGATATTTAGAAGTTAATGAACTTGGCTTTCGACAGTGCAAGTAGATTGTCATTTGTTCTGGCTGGGGTATATGGGCCATAGGATGATGGAAATGGAGGTAAAGGGGTAAAAGTTGCATCTCTTGTGTGGGAAGAGAAGAGACATGGGTTTGAACAGGCAATGTTTGTGGTGCTGGTATGGAATAAATATTTGATTTATGCTATCCTTTCCTGATGTACATCCTATTTTGGATTTGTTTGGCAAAGTTCTTGATGGTGACACAGCAGACAGAAATATTAAGATTTCCCGAAGTTGAGTACAATATTAGCCTTCTGTGTCTGGTGCTTCAGTGAAATATTTTTGTTATTATTCAGTTCATTTCCCTGGGCTACTTCAGTTATAACCTTAGTGGAGAAGAATATTATTGCTACTGTTTTTGGATATGTGGCCATGTTTTGGATATCCTCATTTGTCTTTTGGAGGCTGCTGCTGACAAAGTGAACATTTTGTAACTAATTATTTCATATTTGTATAGCATTCTTGATTGGAGTGATGATTTTTGCCTTTTAATTGAATTGTCTAGCTTCCTCTCCACCCCCACTTCACTTGTCTGCTGATTTGTAATTTACTGTATCTGTCATCTCTGCCTTTGCTATTTTCTGAATGGACTAACAAATGTAACTACCCACACTGATGTTCTTTGCCATTTAATATCCTGATTCCACTTGGTTGTGGCAGCTCTTTGTTTACATGTCCAGTATCTCAGATTTCCCCAAAACTAAGCTTGGTCATGTAGCGATTACCCAGGTGGACTGAGGAGAAGGAGTTAGATATTCTTAAGTCTCCTTGGAGGCTGGAGGTGGGGTGGCTTGTGAAGAACTGGCTCATGAGCGGAGTGAAGGAATTTCTAGTCCAGGTGGGAAATATAAAGTCCAGTTTAAGCAGTAAAAGAAGCCTACCATCTTGCTACCCACCCACCCATCCTGTTGTCCTACACCTTCTGCTCTATGGAAGAAGGTGCTTGTGGGTCCAATATTGGCTTTGTCAGCCACCTCAGACCCTCGAATCAGACTGTAAGTTCATTGTCTCTTATCCTGACAGACAGATCTGGGGTAGTTTGGCATATGAAAGGATCAATGGTTTTGTAGCCCATGCAAGTACCATTTACATAAGCTGCTTCTTAATTCTCTTTCCAGTTTAATATTCTATAGATTTCCACCTCTTCACACTTACTTGAAAAGTACTTAAGTGACTGATTTTCAACAGTCCAAGAAAAGAGATCTTCAGTAGTGTTCAGTGTCACACAATGTGATTCATTTGCAGAGAAGGATGAGTTCTTGCATTGGTTGAAGGCTTATTGTTGAGTAATGTTCCTTTTTGGTGGGTCTAGAGCCAGATATTTCCTATTACTGTCTTTTGGAAGTAAGAATTATTAACATCTCTGCCTTGGCAACAAGTGAAATTAAAAAAAATCTTAACATTCGTGTATAATCCATATATCAAAGGTTTCAAGGAATTGGGGCTGCAAATCTTTTTCTCTGGATTTATTTTTATGAAAGTGTTTAAGTATCTGGTAAAGACGGACTTTTAGCTAATTATAATTTGTGACGCCCCCCCCCACCCCCATCCATGATAACAGCTACTAACTTTCATATCACCAACTCAAAATGACGATGGCATCTGTCAGCGTATTACATATTCTTTTCCTTGAATTATTTCCAGATTCGTGAAGAAACTACTACAAAGATTGATCTGCCAGCAGAGAACAGCAACTCTGAGATGATCATTATCACAGGAAAGAAATCCAATTGTGAAGCAGCTCGTTCCAGGATTCTGGCTATCCAGAAGGAACTGGTAGGGGTCACTTCCAGTTAGTCTGCAAATTAAGGTTCTTGGAGAGGAGTTTTAGATACTCTTCCTGTATAATTTTCATGACTTCTGCTGCCCTATAGCATCAAATTTTACTAAGCTGTTTGAAGCAGTAGGTTCCTGTCCACTATTCATTTTGTCATTTTACTTGGGCTGTTGGAAGGGATGGAGTTGAAAGATCAGAAAATATTGTACTACTTTCCAACTTGGAGGAAAAATTATATTCAAGCTATTGTTGTAATAGAAGTTGATGTTGTACAGCATAGGAACTAGCTTTTCAGTTCTGTTTGTCCTGGCCATCAAGCATCCTTTTTATTCTTTCCCTTTCCTTTTTCTCCAAATCCCCACCACAATTCATGTAAATGTTCTCCACGTACTTGGGCAATTTGCAGTAGCTAATCAACTTGCCGACCCAAGTTGCCACAGAGAGAATGTGCCAACTCCATATTGAAGTCCATGGTCAGGAGACTTTATAAGTACCAGGTTGGACACTGGTTCTTTTGATGAGCACAGAACTAATGGCTCTTCAGAATTTTCCTTGCATTCCCACACGTAAATTCTACCTCAGACCAGCTGTAGAAATTGTTCACGTGTTTTGAAAGATAAGTTGCTCCACCAAGGTCAATGAGCAATGAAGTATTCCAAGGTGACTAAGTGGCAAGACTCCTCGATTAGAATGCTGGCAATTATTGGCTATGAAATTCACTCTGCAGCATTAACATCCCTGTTTGCAGAAGAATTCAACCCATCAGGTTTTCCCCTATTTTGTTAATGGGTATTTCTCCTTCCAGGCGAACATCACTGAAGTTGAAGTTTGCATTCCGGCTAAACTCCACAATTCCCTGATTGGTGCAAAGGGCCGTTTTGTCCGCTCCATCATGGAGGAGTGTGGAGGTGTACACATCCACTTTCCCACTGAAGGTTCAGGGAGTGACACAGTAACCATCAGAGGCCCTACCGAGGAGGTTGACAAGGCCAAGAAGCAGCTCATTCACCTGGCTGAGGAGAAGGTAACTCAGTGACTGTTGGAGCCTTTTTGTAGATCTGGCTACTGAAGTGTGTTCTCAAAGGGAGAAAAATCTTGTGAGTTTTGTGCTCCCCCTCCTGCAAGGAGCAGCAGTTCCCATCCAGTGCTCAGACAGAAGGTTGTCTGCTAAATACCACTTGAACTTTGGCCCCTCAAACTTGGTTGCGAATGCAGGACTGTACTTGGTTATATCTGTTGACCTTTAGATGAGATGTTAAACTTGATCCTATCTCATCATTATATGCTAAGTAAGAGGGAGCAAACTGCTCCCATTAATTTATTCCACACACTTTGAAGCGCTCTCTTCCTGCTCCTCCTGTTTTTTTTTGCTCTCGGGTCAACATTTAGCACACTCTTCTAACTTTATGCATCTTATGCACAGCAAATCAAGAACTATACCTGTGAGCTGCGAGCCAAGCCAGAGTACCACAAGTTTCTAATTGGACGGGGTGGAGCCAACATCCGTAAGGTGCGGGATAACACAGGAGCTCGGATCATATTCCCTATGGCAGATGACAAGGAGCAAGAGCTAATCACTATTGTTGGGACTGAGGAAGCTGTCAAAGATGCTCAAAAGGAACTGGAAGTTCTCATTAAAAGCCTGGTACGGTTTGTTGCCTTATATAAATAATTGCAGTTTCATTCAGTGACATGTACATGAGTGAGCTGGTGTCTTTTAGGATGAAAACAACAGTCAATCAAAGTGATCATTTTCTGGTTGTGATACTTGACTGTGGAAGCTGGGTTATGGACCATCTCTGCTAGGGCCTGTTCTTCCGCCACCTTCTCAGATGAGATTTTGATTCCATGGATTAGCCCACGATTGCTGAAGCCAATTTTAATATTAAATCTGGGGCTACTGAGCTCTTGACTCTCGGTCTACAAAATGCTGGGTTGACGCCACTGAGCTATTGAGTGAGCCTGCTTGGGCATTGGAAAGGGAGAACCTCCCACCCTGTGAGAAAAGGGAAAGTGCAGAGTACGGAGAAGCCTTGTAAGAATAATGTGAAGGAAGCTTCAGTGCCTTAACAAAGCTGAACAGCTTTGACTTGTCTGCATTGTTCAAATACTGATTGAATGCAAGACTATGTTGAGTTTATCTACAGTCTGGAGTGATGTAAATGTTTTGTCCGTTTTTTCACCTGTTTTTGTAATGCGCATTTCAAAACTGAAATTTACTGCTTCTTAAGCTTGTCGCAGATTGCAGCAAAATTTGGCCTGTCTGTTGGTCATGGGAGCCGAGGCTCCTCACTATTGTTTCCTTTTTCAGGAAGAAGTTGTAGAAGACGAAATGATTGTTGACCCCAAACACCACCGGTATTTTGTGATTCGCCGTGGGCAGGTTTTGCGGGATATTGCGGATGAGTATGGTGGTGTGATGGTCAGCTTTCCTCGTACTGGGACCCAGAGTGACAAAGTGACACTGAAGGGGGCCAAAGATTGTGTCGAGGCCGCCAAGAAACGCATGCAGGAGATTATTGAAGATCTGGTATGAGGCAATTGAACATTATTCTAGTCCTGGCTGTAGATTTGTGCAATATCCTCTTCCGTAGCAATGTAATCATTTGGTACCTGAGCGGAGTACATGAAATTGGTAGATAGCACATTGTTTAGACGCTCAGACCATGCTGTAGACTTTATTAAGAGATGTTTTGGAATTGAACAGGAGAGGATCTTCCTCTACAGTAACTCAATATGTGTGTTAAGAAAAACTGACCCTCTCTGCTGTGTTGAATACTTGGTTTATAGAGCCATCAAGTCATCATTTTCTGGAGACTCCAGATGAACGGGAAGTTACTCAGTACAACTCAAGGGTGCTTTCCCAGAATGCAAATCGGCAAAACCACATCGGTTTGCTGGGCATTTAGTTTTGCAGCTGTGTGATATATAGCTGCTTCAGATCTGATTTTTATCAGTGTGTGTTGTGGTGGTCAAGCATGAGACCAACCTGATTCATTTCATTATCAATGTTTTTTTTTCCTCTAATGAATATAACTGACTAGAAATCTGTCATTGGGGACCCATGCAATTAAAAGCTTAGCAATGTCCTTGTGCTGGTCCTCAGACCAAGCACCATCTCAGCCTGTGCGTTTCATTCATACACACAGCCACTCTTAATAAAGTGGCTGATTATGACTCAGTGCCTGTTTTGGTAGTTCTGTGACTTCCAAACCTCTTCTCAAATCTTTTTCTTTTGGCTTCCCATCTTTCTTTGCTTCATTACATGAGAAGAAGAAAATGGCTGATCTAGTGGCTCCCATCACCCTCTGGTACACCAGCCTTTCAGATGTTATCCATCTCACCTTTTCCAGAAATTCACCTGCCTCCAATACCTCCCCTTAGGGTTTTTATTAGTGCTGACATTGTTTAAAGAATGTATTTTCTCTGGGTGACTTGTACTTGTTTTAATGTAGGAAGCTCAGGTAACCGTTGAGTGCGTAATTCCACAGAAGTTCCACCGGGTGGTGATGGGTGCCAAAGGGTTGAAGGTGCAGCAGATTACCAAGGACCACAATGTGCAGATTAAATTCCCCGAACGTGAGGAGACCCCAGGTATGTTGTGGGCAATAATAATTAACAGAACCGCATTTAACCTTAACAAGCATCTTGCCACAAATCTGACTCTGGCACACCTTGAACTGTGATGAGAGACATGCAGGTATGTTGTTCCAATTCATGTACCAACACACTTTGATTTCACTCTTGTCGATGCCTCACAGTATTATAACTTCCCAGTGAGATTAAAGTGTCATGGTGAAATGAGGCCTTGTTGAGTTTAAAGGAAGGCAAACAGTTGGAGTTGCTGTATAGGTGGTTGACAGATTATTAGAGTTTTCCTGGTAATTGAAGATTTCTAGCTTTAAAAGTGAATAACAAGTCCCATTCAGTCCAACTTGTCTGACTTGTGGATGAATAAGCTGCCCAAATTGTAAACTGAAAAGTCTGTGTGTAAGTACATTCATTCCTATGAACAGCAGAACTAGTTCCGGTCTCTCACTTTTTGTAATTGCTCTTTTATCTTTTGCCTTTCATTTCAGTACTTTGGGGGTACAGTTACTATGTCAAGTATCTTTTGTGTATTTCCAACATGGACAAAGTCATCTTGGGGAGGTATTTTTATATAAAAAAAAATAGAACCCGTTTGTAACTTGGGATGCCCTATATTTCGTACTCCCCTTAGCTAGTATGCCTGGTGTTTGTATAGTGGAGAAGAAATATTGGTGCCAAGATTGGACATTCTTACAAAATAGCACAAAAATAAGTCCTTGAAGACCAAGACAAGCTAATACTTTCAAACATAAATGCCCCATAATGAGTAAATTAGTTTTGTCACAACCTGCTCAGTGACATGCCCTTGATGTCCAGCTCTCATGTTCTGCACATTGTATGGCTTTTGACACATTAGTATTAACAGTTGGCTCGTGCATTTCCTCTACAGATGGGAAGTTTAATACAAACCTGCAGAGCTTTGTAACCATTGGGTTCTATTTAACAAATTGTTTCAGACCTTGTTTTCCAAAATTGGACATGTGAAGGTATGTTGAGGGCTAGTTGTCCATAATGCATGTATTATTTTGGAGGACCCTTGGTAGTACTGAGCTTTTTTCATCTTGGATCTGTAATTTTTAAAACACAAGTGAGGTGGGGTAACAATCCTCCAGTTCTGCTTGCAGTGAAATGCAGTTCTTAGGAGTAGATCTTGGAAGGTGGGTACTACTTGTTATAACTTGGTGGCTGTCATATTGCTAAAGAGCATTCAGTTTACTTTTGTTTACCACTACTCCTACATTTCCTTCTTCTCCTCTCCATTCACTGAAATCTATTCATGTAAAACAAAGTCATCTTCACCTATCGACAGCATACTTGTTCCTGGTACTTTAAAAATTGAAGTGTTTATACTATTTTCTGTAACCTTGCCCACTCTTTAAGTTCAACCCATCTGGGATCTTGTGATCCTCCAGATAATTGTCTTTGTGCGTCCTCTTCTCACTTCTGTCGTGATAGTAACCAATGAAATACTTTGCATTGAAACCCTTCAAGTTGCCTCAAAGCCAAAACTTTGGCCAACTGTCCAAGTGGCTCTGTTTAAGCACCTACCTGATCATCTTCCCAGGGTAGCTCACATGTCTTTGACAGACATTCTTCTTTCTCCTTCCTCACAGTAGCTGAGCAGCAAGTTCATGAGAATGGAGAGACTGATGGTGAAGTTAAAGAGCTTACTCCCTCTGTGCCCCGGAAAAACGACATCATTCTAATTTCTGGGCGGAAGGAACGGTGTGAGGCAGCCAGAGATGCTTTGCTGGTAAGTTGGGAAGGAAAGGGGGGGGGGGGGTGGGGGGATGTGATGTGAGCTACAATGATAGCATTAAACCATAAGAAAACATCAGGTCTGCGTGTGAAAGAGGGATCAGAATTAGTGGTTGAAGGACCCAATTCATAGATTTAACAAGCTGTGCAGCACAAACAGAGATCTTTGGCCCACTCTAAATTTGTGCTAACCACCAAGCATCCATTTGCACCAATTCCACTTTTCTTCTCTCGATCCCATCAATATGGGTGAATGAGCCTGTTCATACAGTACAGAATATAAATGATCCTTCAGCCTGTGCTGATGGTCAATCATCCACACTACGCCGGATAAATCTGTAACCGAAGCTTTTTCTCTTCGTTTTTACCCTCCGTCCACACAAAATGGCGTTTTCGTCCCCTGAAACCGGGGCTTTTCGGAAACGCTTTCCAGGGTGGGTATTTTTGAAAACGCTGTCAGACGACAGTGCGCCATTTCATTGTTTTCCTGAACGCAACCTAACAATTTCAGAGCAGACGGCAACAAGACTGAAGCCGGAAGAGTTAGAAATGTACTCACCAAATACTTTGACCCATAACTTACTGAATAAATAAGTATACTGTACTCACTTTGCCCTGTTTTCTGTCCTTGCTCGTATGAAGGTGGCTTACCTTTTTATGCAAGTTCTTCTCTGACAATAGATACGTAACAGCCTAATGTAACATTGTGTGGAAATGCAAGATAACACTGATGCAGACATGTTTTACACATTTAACAAGGTGCTTTATTAATGGAACAGAGTTGGTCAGTTTTTCAATGTTCATCGTCAGCCGGGTCATACAGTCCGTGAACTCCCTGTCGGTTGCCTCCGTATGCTTCAGAACTTGTTTTCTACTTTTAAATCTTCCTGCGCGAGAGCCAACAGCTATCCGTCATTTAAGTTTTTCTTGTCTGTAACTGAACAAACACGCACTCTCTTTCACAGAGAGATTCAACACCAAGCATGTTGCTTGTTTTTGGTAGATGTGTCCTGCGCATGCACATTTGGAGGCGATTTAATGAAATCTCCATTTCAATGTGGATGGAGATATTTTTAAAAACGCATAGTGTGGACACCTATCATTTTTACGCGAAACCGGCGTTTTCAAAATTATCCAGTCTAGTATGGATGTAGCCTCAGACTCACACTTTAATCTTTTATCCCCCCCCCCCCCCAATATTCTTATCAACAGTTTCTACCACTTACCTACCCAAAAGGAGCAGATTAACAGCCAATTAACCTACCAACCCGCATGCTTGCGGGATGTGGGAGGAGAGCAGATCACCTTGAAGGAAATCAGTCACAAGGAAAAGGGAAAATGTGCAAACTTGTAAAGATCTGAGATGAGGATTGAACGTGTTGGAGCTGTGAGCCAGTGCTATTGTTCTGCCCAGTCCTCTTTGATCCAAATTGGTTTTAGCTTGAAGCAAAGTTGAAGTGCATTTGAAACCAGAGGTGATCCACTTGTAGAATCAGGTGTATTTTTGGAAAAGTTATGTGTTTTAGAAACAGTGAATGTGCATTTTTCTGTTGACACCAATAGCAATTTCTAGCTGTAGACTTCAGGCTTGAGGCTCTCCTTTGATTATTTTAGGCACTGGTTCCTGTCACTATCGAAGTAGAGGTGCCCTTTGATTTGCATCGTTACATCATTGGTCAAAAGGGAAGTGGCATACGCAAGATGATGGAGGAGTATGAGGTAAGAATGTGAAGTTTCATATCCAGTTTTGGTCTCCTCTGATCCATGAGTACCCTGTTACTTCTTGCAGAGTAATTACTAATAAAGCTGCCCCACCCTACATTTGTTCTCCCTCATGAGTGCTCTGCCAGCCACTTGTTTCCTTACTGCTTGCTGTGGTAGTTCAAAACATCCCATTTTCTCTAGTTGCTCCCTTCCAAGCCAATGCCTCTCTGCAGTAGCTTGCACAAGTTGTAGAGATACAGGTTCAGTAGGCTGTAAGGCCTGTGTCAGCCATCTTCATTAATACATCCTTTTTAAAAAAAAATATTTTTTCCTCATTCTCGTCACCTTTGATTTCACCACCTACATACAAAGGGCCAATTGTTAACTTATTTTGAAATAGTTCAAGAAGATCTGGTCGTCATTGGTATTAATGACTGCTATTATCTTGTATTTTTATATTGGCAGTGGTAGCTTCTCCCCGAGATCAGTCAATCTTTGTTTAGAATGAACTGATAGCACCTCCATTGCACTAAACGAAATGCCCCCTCCATTTTTAAGTTCAGTGAGCAGACTTTTTTGGTTAAATTTGTCAACTTTTTTTCTTTAAATTCAGGTGAACATTGCTGTTCCTCCTCCTGAGGACCAGTCTGATATAATTAAAATCACTGGGCTGGCTTCTCACTTGGAACGAGCTCGAGAGGGGCTAAGTGACCGGGTGAAGGAGCTACAGATGGAGCAGGAGGATCGGGTAAGCTGGTTTGAATGCCAGGCAATTGATCCACTTCAGGATGTCTGAATTAGAGATCGTCCAGAGTAAACTAGCATCATCTAAAGTTGCCATTGTCCAGCCTAAACTAGTGCCTTTCATGTAATCCAGATAACCTGGCATGGTTTGTTATAGATTACAATGGTGGGGTGAATTGTGACAACTTCAATAGGATCTTGATTATCCTGAGATTTCACTGAAACAGTAGGTTTGTAAAACTAACGTGAGCAGTGTTTTGGAGATGACCTGAGAATTTTGTGGCTGTGAATTGTACTTGACTGAGGCAGGAACTATTAAGATTCAGTTTATCTTTGATACTGGGGTTGAAGTAGTTCAAGCAGAACTTATTCAGGGCATTGAAAGTTGATGTACACTTAAGTTCAAAGTTTAATTATCATTCAACCGTACATGAATACAACCAAACGAAACAGCATTCCTCTGGGACCAGGTGCAACATACATTACCAACAGCACACAGTACAAATAGCACATGGTTACTATTTTAAAAAAATATACAGTTATAAAGGGAAAAAAGATCAAATAATATAGCCCAAGTCCCTGAGTGTCATGACTATAGTCCTGGTCCAGCTTGTTCGTCCACTGAGTGAACACCAGAGGGCAGCACGAACAGGACAGGCCAACCCCCCAACCCAGTACGGATTCCAGCATGCTCTAGGGGCTCTTCCACATCAGCTCAGTGTCTCCTCTCCTGGGCGGCTCCAACAGCTGAGACCGTAGCTTCAGCCTGGTCCTTCCTGCAGTCGAGGCAATGCAGCTCCCCCTCCCCCAGTTGAACCGGACTTGCAATATACTGCAATGTCCAACAGGGTCTTGCAATCCCAATAAAAACATCCAAGACAATCACTCACACCAACATGGCATAATAGTACACAGGAAGTCCACAAAGTTCAGCTCCATCACCACCGAGCAGCTCGCTGATGGGATAGTCCTGCACTCCATGATGTTCTTGGTATCTAGCAGTGACTTGTACTGTTTATATTATTTTTTTTAAAAGGCATATAAGATGAACAAATACACCTTTGGGTCCAGAGTGACCGTTGCATCCAAGTGCGTGGCATCTTAATAAAACTAACTTTGTGGTATAGTTACTCCAGGCCCTATCATTTTTAAATGGATAGTTTGTCTGTATGGGTATCATTAGGCTTGTTCCTAGTAAATTGAGGAAAATTACTACCTCCTGATCGGAGGTGCACACACTTCCTCAAACAGTTGGCTGCTCTTTGAAATGGCAGTTGTAGATGCTGGTCCCGGATTGAAGTTGGCGTGTGGAGATGGAGATGAGCTGGTTCTGTGGGCGTCCAGTGTCACTTAAGTTGTAAGTTTGCCTGACTTGTTCTCCTTTCTCTCTTACCACCCTCAAAGGCTCTGAGGAGTTTCAAGTTGACAATCTCTGTGGACCCACGCTATCACCCAAAGATTATCGGAAGGAAGGGTGCGGTTATTACCCAGATTCGCATTGATCATGATGTGAATGTGCAGTTCCCTGACAAGAATGATGAAAATCAGGTACAGGGTCTTCCTGATCCTAAATTAGTACCTTCAAGTCAATACGTGTATTTTAGGCAGGCAGGTTTTTGGATTGGTGGGGGGGGGTTAAAGGTCAAAGATAGGAGAATGGGATCCGCTATGTTTGAATGGTGAAGTAGAGCTGGTGTGCAGAACATCGTGGTCTTTTACCTTGAGGTAAGTGTTGCCACTCGGATGATGGGTGACATTTTCCTGGACTGGAGGCCAACTGTGTGCATTTGAAGAAGTTGGGTCAGTAAATGAAGAAAGAAATGGAAGCATACACCCAAGGTTGGAGATTTGTGTACCATGTATATGGGGTTGATGTGTTGTTTTGAACCTACATACTAATTTTTTCTTTGATATTAATGTGGGACAGAGTGTGATGGCCCATTTCTGCCTGTTTTAGTGCAAAAATACAATGCTGGTAATGCCTTAGCTTTTGGTAGTCTGGTAGTCACAAGGTGTGTTTGACCTAAATGTTAACTTCCTCTTCCCACAGTTGCTTTTAACCTGCTTAGTATTTCCAGTATTTTCTGCTTCGTTTTTGCTAGCACATGTAGTTTTTCTTCTTTAGGTAGCTTCTTCAGGTATGTGATTAGCAAAAAAAAATAGTTAAGACCAAAATTGGACCATTGAAGACAGAAACGGGTGAATTTATTATGGGGAACAAGGAAAATGGCAGATGAGTTGAACAAGTACTTTGGATCTGTCTTCACTAGGGAAGACACAAACATCTCCCAGATGTAATAGTGGTCAAAGGAACTAGGGTAAAGGATGAACTGAAGGAAATTTATATTGGGCAAGAAACGGTATTAGATACACTGAGTCTGAAGGCTGATAAGTCCCCGGGACCTGATGGTCTGCATCCCAGGGTACTTAAAGAGGTGGCTCTAGAAATCGTGGAGGCATTGGTAATCATTTTCCAATGTTCTATAGATTCAGGATCAGTTCCTGTGGATTGGAGGGTGGCTAATGTTGTCCCACTTTTCAAGAAAGGAGGGAGAGAGAAAACGGAATTATAGACCGGTTAGCCTGATGTCAGTGGTGGGAAAGATGCTAGAGTCAATTATAAAAGATGAAATTATGACACATTTGGATAGCAGTAGAAGAATCAGTCCAAGTCAGTATGGATTTATGAAGGGAAAATCATGCTTGACTAATCTTCTGGAGTTTTTTGAGGATGTAACTATGAAAATGGACAAGGGAGAGCCAGTGGATGTAGTGTACCTGGACTTCCAGAAAGCTTTTGATAAAGTCCCACAGAGGAGATTAGTGGGCAAAATTAGGGCACATGGTATTGGGGGCAGAGTACTGACATAGATTGAAAATTGGCTGGCTGACAGGAAATGAAGAGTAGTGATTAACGGGTCCCTTTTGGAATGGCAGGCTGACCAGTGGGGTACCGCAAGGTTCGGTGCTGGGACTGCAGCTGTTTACAATATACATTAATGATTTAGATGAAGGGATTAAAAGTAACATTAGCAAATTTGCTGATGACACAAAGCTGGGTGGCAGTGTCAAATGTCAGGAAGATGTTATGAGAATGCAGGGTGACTTGGACAGGTTGGGTGAGTGGGCAAATGTATGGCAGATGCAGTTTAATGTGGATAAATGTGAGGTTATCCACTTTGGTGGCAAGAACAGGAAGGCAGATTACTATCTAAATGGAGTCAAGTTAGGAAAAGGGGAAGTACAACGAGATCTAGGTGTTATTGTACATCAGTCAATGAAAGCAAGCATGCAGGTACAGCAAGCAGTGAAGAAAGCTAATGGCATGCTGGCCTTTATAACAAGAGGAATTGAGTATAGGAGTAAAGAGGTCCTTCAGCAGCTGTACAGGGCCCTGGTGAGACCCCACCTGGAGTATTGTGTGCAGTTTTGGTCTCCAAATTTGAGGAAAGACATTCTTGCTTTTGAGGGAGTGCAGCGTAGGTTCACAAGGTTAATTCCCGGAATGGTGGGACTGTTATATGTTAAAAGATTGGAGCGATTGGGCTCGTATACACTGGAATTTAGAAGGATGAGAGGGGATCTGATTGAGACATATAAGATTATTAAGGGATTCGACACACTGGAGGCAGGAAGCATGTTCCCGCTAATGGGTGAGTCCAGAACGAGAGGCCACAGTTTAAGAATAAGGGGTAGGCCATTTAGAACAGAGATGCGGAAAAACTTTTTCACGCAGAGAGTGGTGGATATGTGGAATGCTGTGCCCCAGAAGGCAGTGGAGGCCAAGTCTCTGGATGCATTCAAGAGAGAGTTAGATAGAGCTCTTATAGATAGCGGGGTCAAGGGATATGGGGAGAAGGCAGGAATGGGGTACTGATTGTGTATGATCAGCCATGATCACAGTGAATGGCGGTGCTGGCTAGAAGGGCCGAATGGCCTACTCCTGCACCTATTGTCTATTCTCTTGCTGAGGTTGGGTACTACAGCTCTCTGAAGGTACCCTCTGTCAGAAACCTTTGTGGTGATAGTGTTAGCCAAGGCAACCTGCTTTGTGGCAATGCACAAACAAAGCCAGTCTATTCCATCTAACCTGGATCCATTCCTCTGCTTCAGGATCAGATAACGATCACTGGCTACGAGAAAAACGCAGCAGCTGCAAAGGAAGCCATCATGAAAATAGTTTGTGAGCTGGAGGAAATGATTTCTGAGGATATTACTCTCAACCACAAAGTTCACGCTCGTATTATTGGTGCTCGTGGGAAAGCCATCCGCAAGATCATGGAGGACTACAAGGTGAGATGCTCTTTCTGTGTCCAACATCCGATGCTTTCGTGCCAGAGTAAAGGGCAGTAGTGAGGGGGTGCCTGAGAGATCAAGAATGAAAGCACGGGAGCGCCAAGCAGAACCTGCTTTGAACCAGGTATTGTGAGAAAATAAAATAGGTCCTAGAATAGCGGGTAAGAAACTAGTGTTGATCATTTTCTACCAGTACATTACAACACAAATTTTCATTTAAAATTATTGAGCTCATGTACTAAAATAAACTAGTTGCCTTTTAAATATTGAGTACCTCTAGGTTTAGCTGAAAATTAATTTCCAAGTTACCCAAACCTGGACTGGTCATGTTAACAATTGATGATCTAGCTTGGTGTTACTCTGAGATCACAGGCACCCAGTTGAAGACCCCTGGGAAGGTGGGTGTTCTTGTACAATGCAGTAATAGAATAATGGGATAGTTGGGGAAGAGGGGTATTGAATGAAGATCAGGAAATTTACAAATTGGATGGATGTTAAAATGGGCCCTTGAGGGAAATAGACCATTGGGAAACTGGCAGCAGAATCTCTATCTGCTTAAAACTTGGTTTCATTCTGTACGAATGCTCTTTGCCCTTTAAACTTCACTTGCAGCTTCACCAGGATTGTTCCTGCCTGAACTTTGTAAGTAAATGTCATGTACTTCTGCAGGTTGACATCCGTTTCCCTCAGTCTGGGGCAGAGGACCTGGACCGTGTCACTGTGACTGGTCTTCCTGAGAACGTGGATGAGGCTATTGACCATCTCTTAAATCTGGAGGAGGAATATGTAAGAGCACTTGTCAGTCTATGAATACACACAGTACCCTCTTTTTTTGTAAACAGTGGAGGTTTTAATTACTCTTCTAAGGTATAGAAGCCAGACTTAGTGCCTAGATCCTAGAACAAGTCTTTAACTGTTTTGCGTCCCAAGCTTGAAGGAAATTCCAAATACTCAAAATTTAGACTGAAACAGTTAAAGGCTTGTTTAAAAAGCCATGAGATAATATTTAGATCGTACTTGGAATATTGTATTCAATTCATAATGAGAAGAATGTGGACACCTTAGAGAGGTTTACCAGCATGCTGCCTGGATTAGAGAGTGCATCCTATGAGGATAGGTTGGGCAAGCTGAGGGTTTTCTCTTTGGAGTGAAGGAGAATGAGAGGTGACTTAAAAGAGGTGTATAAGGTGGTAAGAGGCTTGGATTGAGTGGGTATTCAGACTTTTCCCCAGGGTGGAAATGGTTAATTTGAGGAGACACGATTTTAAGATGTCAGATGTAAGTTTTTGTACACAAACTGGTGGGTGAGTGGAACATCCTGCCAGGGGTAGTGGTAGAGGAAGATGAATTCGGAACATTTATGGATGATGGAGAAAAGGAGGGGTTGTAGGAGGGAAGGGTTAAATTGATCTTGAATAGGTTAAAAGGTCAGCATCACATTATGGGCTGAAGGGCCTGTACTATGCTGTAATATGTTGTATAATGATTCCCTCCGTTTAGACCTTTCTTGACTGAGCACCTAATGACATTGTTCAGTGTCAAATTTTGCTTGTATCTGCTTGTATGAAATGTTTCTATGGGACATTTTTGCCATATTAAAATAACTTTGTAAATCCAATAGCTCAAGGATAAGTGGACTGGTTATGAATTATATAGATTGCCTGCTAAATTGAGGTCTGTGTCAATGGGATAAGGCAAGTGGAAAGCAGTCTTGCTGCAGCCCCGAGCCATGCTAAGTGGATTAAGTTGTTAAGTTCTAGTATTATTTGTAAGGCTGCTTTTTAAAATTTTTTAACCAACGTCAGTCAGTCAGCAGTTGCTGTCTGATTGAAGGGATTTGCCATTCAGCTGTTCACTTGCTATGTTCTTAAAGGGAAACAAAAAATATTGTAAACACTAGGTAGATCAAGCTAAAAGGGAAGCAGGATTAACCATTAAATATTTCCAGCACTTTCCTTCATTTCTTGTGTGTTTCTGGCATCTGCAGGTTTTGACTTCTGAAATGTTCTGTCTCCACAGATGTCAGATGTAGTTGAGAATGAGGCGTTGCAGGCTTATATGAAGCCAGCATCTCGCGTGGATGAACCAAAGACCTCCTCTAGGGGCTTTGTGGTCAGAGATGCCCCATGGACTAGCAGCACGGAAAAGGTAAAGAACGTTGGCAGCTCTTTTGTGATCGTGGTCCAGTTGGTCCGTGTAGGAGGATGGCCTCATGGGGGAGCTTGAGGGGAGTGTAGCGTCAGCCTTGGTGCACACTCTCTGATGGCGCGTTATTCTGTGGTTGACCTCTAACCTGGGAGTGCTGCCTTGAAAGAATCATTTTGCCCCTCAAACCTGTCCTTCCTTTCAATGTGATCAATACTGAACTGACCTAGTCCTTCACTCTTCTGCTGCTGCTCTGTGGTCCTTTTTCTAAAGTACCTGCTTCAAAGTAATCTAGGCTCCACAATCCTTCTGGGACAGATGAATGTCGAGATTCGACACCCGCAGAAAAAATTTCAATAACTTTCTAGGGGGTGCTTTCTATAATTTTTTTCTTTTGACTCTTCATTTGTGATACTCTTGTCTGCATGTTAGTTCAAGCACGACAAATCTGTTCACACAACAGAAAATTATTGGACTGTTAGTTTATAAGGGCTTCGTTTGAAGGTTCCACTTGGTAGGCTGCTCTGGAAGGTTAGATCGCATGTGTTACGTACCCCGTAACTGGGTCACTTACTAGCAAAGTTAGAGAGGTCCTTTGAAGTCTGATGGTACTATTTTTAACAGTATTTATTAGTAAAAATACACAAAAATAATATCAATGCAAACCTACAGATACTATACATCGTCAATACTAAATCTAAAAGTGCGGGTATAATAATAATCAATAAGAAATAAGCTCTATCGTTGTCTAGGGGATAATGTATTGTCCGATGGAAATATAAAAGTCACTCAGTTCATGCAGGCTGCAGCCTTTGGTTGGAGTCGAGAGAGATTTTTAGAAACTTGCCAATTCCTTTTATGATTTCGATCCGTTGGAGTCTTGTTGATGTGGCCGTTCACTTGTGGCCTCTCCTTTAGCTAAAGCCGTTCTTCCATGGTAAGGCCCCAATTCCCAGGCAAGGGAAGGACGCACACGAGCCCCCCACCGGCTGTCGCTATTAAACACTGTCACGGGATTTCTAGCGTTTCTCCTGGCGCGTCTAAAGGGGTTGTTCCCCAGACCCTCTTTTATCCTTACTCACGGGGTCTCAGATATCAATCAGGTATCAACCAGCCCACTCTGGTCGTCCCCTGAGGGCTTCAATGAATAGTACAGTACTCAGTACACAATTCTATCTCCAAGAGACAATAGCCGTTATCAGGGGTTTTTGTTTCGCTGAGGCCAGGACACATTCCAAACCTTGAAGATTCTGCGTGTCTCTCTCTCATTTCCTGGGTCCCAGACCCGAATTAATAGCGATCTTGCAATTCTCAAAAAGGAGGGGGCGACTTTGTACCCTTCCGCCCCTCAGAGTTGTGGCACATTCGTAACACATGGGATCCAGGGAGAGCTGGCTAATAAGAATACACAATTAATTTGAGGTAGAAAGCAGAGGTAGAAGTTTGTTTCACGGGCTGGTGGCCTGTGTCTAGTGGTGTGTCTCAGGGTTTGATGTTGGACTCATTCCTGCCATCTGTATCAACAATGCAGATAAGAATGTACAAGGCACGGTTAGTAAATTTGCAAATGGACTGTAAAGAAAGTTGCCACAAATTATGGGGGAATCTTGGTTAGATAAGTAAGGGGTCAAGGAGGAGAAAGGATGGGGCATCTTGGTTAGCTTAGGCTGAAGGGCCTGTTTCTTTGCTGTACAACTCTGACATGAAGTACATCCTGTTTGTGTCCAAGTGCGAACGTTCTTCCTCGGTTCCCTTCCTGTCCCAGACCTACACTTTGCCGGTCTGCAGGAGGTTTTTGTGGCTTGCAGGCATCTCACTCCACCTGTCAATCCTGCACATTAGCACCCACCTTGGAAGCCACATGTCACAGTCAGAAGCAGGAGCCAGGCTGAATACCTGCTCTGGAGCTGGGTTAACTGCAGTGCTTCCAATAAACTCAGATCTTCTGCTCAGTTCCACAGCATACAATGTCACCTCTCATCTTCAATGTCACCTCTCATCTTCATCTGAGCCAGGTTTTAAAGCAGGGCAGAAAATCTAAGCCTTTGAAATGAAGGGTTCAGTATGTCTTGTCCAAGGAGATGTCTGTACTCTGAACTCATATCATTAGCTTTGTTAGTGGAAATGTTGTTCAGTTTTTTTGAAAATTTACTATGTCACTTGTATTCCCCTCTCTAGGCTCCAGATATGAGTAGCTCTGAAGATTTTCCAAGTTTTGGTGCTCCGGTTGCTCCAAAGACTTCACCATGGGGACCGAAAAGATTCTGAGTTGGGAGGAAGTTGTTTTCTCTCCCCCCTCTTCCCAACTCCATACAGCTGGGCTACCAAGATGTGCTTCCTGTTTAATTCCAATTCAGCAGCCTAGCAAGTAATTAATATAGCCAGAACTACTTCCTGTGTCACACGTTTTCCAAAAAAAACACAAGTAGCATGATTAAAGGTCAGACCTGTGAGCCTCATTTATATTTGTGTAATGGTGGCTCATTCCCCCCCCCCCCCCCAACAGCATTCCACATGCCCTGACACGCACAACTGGATTGGAACTGCCTGGTGCTGACTTTCGATGTGGTTTCTCACACTCAGCAGCCTCAACTGCATCTCTGCACTCGGCATACATCTTGCTCCCCACTTTATTTGAGTTGAATTGACATTTTGCAGGGATTTGAAGCAAAGGCTGGGTGGGTTGTAGTCTCCTTTGCCCCTAGAGCCAGCATCCTTTCCCCTGCCTTTGCAGTTTCCCTTGGAGTGCAGTCACTTTAATTCTTCACTGCCTGTGGCTTTGGAGCCTCAAGTCTGTTGTTACACCTGTGCTTGGGATGTGCCTGTAGTTCTAACAATGTAGTACTCAGAAATAATGGTTAAAACCCAAAACCTGTATTGGCCTTCTCTATACCAATCTATCAGATATCCTAAAGCAACTTTTACAAGACCACTTTTGAAGTTCATGATCTCTTTGTGGCTTCCTCTCATCCTTGGGGGAAGGCTGTTATCCACACTGTGATATTGCTTTGTCCAAAAATTTGATGGGTTGAATAAACTCATGAGCACAGTGTTAAATGGGACTTGAGGGTTAGAAGCAGAAGAGTCCTGAAAGGGAATTTAAAAAATGATCAGGAAAGAAAAAGCCAAATTAAATCACTTCAACTATCCCACTGCCAAAGACTCAGTTAACTTGCTGTTTGCAAATCGTTCAAAGCTGGAGTCATGATTGAACTAACACGAAGGGTGAATCCTCAGATATCTATTCTGGAGGGTTGGGTTCTCTCCCCAAGTTTGCTCCTTGTAATGTAGATCTTCCTTGTATAAAAAAATTAGGTTCTGTGAAGTAAACACAACAAATTAGAATGAACATGTTTTTGCCTCCCTTGCTTGGCTTAGTATTTCTGTACGGTTTTCATGTATAGAAAAGACACAAAATTATTACACTTCTGTGTTTGTGTGTAAATATTATACATAGCTCGTATGTTGACTTTGGGCCGGTCAGCTTAATTTTTCAAAAGACTTTGGGGAAGGTAAATGTGCATTCTCGCAGCAGAATAGACCAGGTCTGCCACTTGCATTTGGATACAACAATATCACAAAAGAGATGCTGCATCTAAAGTTGAATTGGTTTCCTCATGCAGGTGTGGATGGCCCAATTTGGTTAACAAAAACGGGGAATTTCCTCCCTCACTCCTTTCCACAACACTACAGATTCAAAGCCAACACTGTCAAGTTGGTGGATCACCTGCGCTGGAGTTTTATTCATTGTAACTTGTGCAGTCTGGTTAACACTGGCTGGTCTGCCATGGAAAAGGGTTTACCAAACTGAATCACAGTTTGGTTGGGTATGCTGTTAGGGAGGGGAGAGAAAACCACAGGTTGTGCAATGGATATTTCATAGCTTAGGGGATTTGTCCATCAACATTAAAGATGGACTTGTTGACTGGGGTCCTTGTTCCATGAACAAGGGTGGGTATAGTTTTCATGTGGGGTCAGTTAAGAAACTGAACTTGCTGATATCTAAAATGAGGTTTAAGAGAACTTAAAACACTAAGGTATTGGAAATTAGGTCATCCGTATTTTTTAATATATTTCTCTCAATTATAATTGATTCCCAGCTCCCAGCATCTAGTTTCACTGTGACGGAGGCTTTTGCATCAGGACTTTCAGCCGGGAGAGTTGAACCGGTTTTGTTATTAGACTGTTTTCAGGCTACTGTTCACCATGTCACCCTCAAGAGAAATCCTGCCTTGGAGTTGCTCTTGTGATTAACTATTTGGTTCTGAATATTGCTTCCAAATCTGTAGATTTTTGGAAGTGTCCTCTTTTGGAGTGTGCTAATTTCCTGGTTGTTGTTTTAATTGAAAGTTTTCTAGTTTGTAAAACATTCCTGTCATAATGCTGGGAGAGGAAAATTCAGCCTCTGTTTTGCTGCGGCCCATTGTCTGATTCTGCCTGGAGGCAAGGCAGTAATTGGTATCACCGAAAGTAATGTATTAGTTTAGTGGTTCCTTTTGTATAGAAACTTGCTGCTCTTCCCCACCCTCCCCCCAGTCTTTTGTCAAGATCTCTTTACTGGCACATTGAACCTAAGGTGAGACTATGCTTACAGATTCCTTAGTTGTGCAAGTGCAAATCTTGTTAGATTTCAAATTTGTAGATCTGTTTTTTTCATTTCTACTACCTAGGGTTAAAGGAAAGTGTTGTTTTCCTTTGAAACATGCTAATCTTCTCAGGGCTTCTGTGTAATTCCCTGGCACAGGCTGAGAACAATGGTAAAGACTGCCCCTTTTCAAACATGGGATTTTAAATGCCAGGTTGTGTATTTGGTGCCATGTTCTCTGGAATACAACTCAGCCAGTACTGTCAGCCTGACAGCACAATGTGGATTTGGTGTACTTTCAGTCTATGTCCAAGCATTTGCTGCTGTGTCTATTTTTGCTTTGTCCATTTGTTCAAACAATTGATGTTCCATTGCCCCATTTCTTCCCCTCTCTTGATCCCTGTCTTGTTGATATGAAGGATTTGAGAAACGGGCCTGTTTTCACTGCTCCCACTTGTTCAAGTCTTCCATGTTGATGCAATACAAAGAACAAGCAGTTTCCATGTAAGACCCATTGGCCTTAACTCTGAATGGAGATATGCAAATGTACAGGAGATATGGATGACACTGGAATTTTATAAATCCAAAATAAAAAAAATTGAATAACTAGTACTTTTGAAGTATTTTGTTTGTCTACGCTAAGGCTTCCTATATGTGAAATGTGTTTTGAACTGTCATTCATCCAGTTAAGTTCTGCCTTGGCAATCGACCAATGTTTATCCACCAATGTCTTTTGAATAGGCCAGTTACTAGAAGGGAGACAGGCCATGTTGTAATCGGGATGCAAGGTTGATGCCAACACCAATGATTCAGCAGGCCCTCCTGACTTCTACCCTTTGTAAATGATGAAAGGTCTTAAATCAGAAATTGCAACTTTTTTATTCAACGGATACCACCTGCCCTGAATTCTTCTGCATTTTCTGATTTTTTTTTTAAATTTCAATTTTCAGTGACTATGGGTTTTGCCTCACCTGGTGTATTGTAGAGATTTGGCCTCCTAAGTTTGGAAGGATTGCAGGCAGATTGACTGGGCTCTCTCCAGAGCTAGCAAGTTTTGTCTTGTGAGGAGAGTGGGTTTGTGTTCCCTAGAGTTCGGGAATGGGAGATCTCATTGAAAGTAATAGGACTTGATGTGATTTTTGCTGGAATGTGGTTTTCTCTGACTTGAGTGTAGAATAGGGGTAGACAATTGGAACAGATAATGAATCTCTAGGAATTTATTATTCCGTTAGTCTTGATAGACCATGGATTTGCACCTTGGAAGGGCGCAAGCCTGACCGGCAGTTGCCCCAGCTGCAAGTCTCCCCTCTCCACGCCACCAATGTTGTTCAAGGGAAGGGCATTAGGACCCATACAGCTTGGCACCGGTGTCGTCGCAGAGCAATGTGTGCCTGGCTCAAGGACACACACGCAAGCCTCAACCAAGGCTCGAACCAGCAACCTTCAGATAACTAGACGAATGCCTTAACTACTTGGCCATGTGCCAACACATTAAATATAAACAATAGATTTTAATACATCAAAAGATTGTGGGAAGGTGCTGTAAGATGGAGCTGAGACTAGTGATCAGCTGTGATGTGTTGGGATTGTGTTAGTGTGTTGATCATTGAAAACAAGGTGAGTGGTGAGGAGAGCCTGGGAAACAATATAGTTCAGCTGAGGTGCTGGTCTGTAACAGGTTTAGTACATGTCTGATACTGTCATGGCCAGGGCTATTTCTCCAAGATAAAAGATTAAAAAAAACATGCACACAGCAAAATCTGGGGGGTCTTTTTATGTTGAGGGAAAATGATAATCGTATCTAGGTTTGCGCTCGAGCACAGTGGTTAGCACAATGCTTTTCAGCACAGGTGACCCAGGTTCAATTCCCACCGCTGCCTGTAAAGAGAGTACATTCTCCCTGTGGCCGTGTCGGTTTCCTCCCACAGTCCAAAGATATGCAGGTTAGTAGGTTAATTGGTTATTGTGAATAGGCCAGGATTAAATTGGGGGTTGTTGGAAGGGCAGATTTCACACTGCATCTTTGTACTGTCTGTCGGGTCTAGTTCTGCTGCAGATAGGTGACAGTTTTAGGAACACCTGGAGGTTGTTTAGTGGATGTGGGAGGAGAGGACCATGGGCTGTAGAAAATACAAAGGTACATTTAAGGCGTGCTCCTGTTGAGCCCATTCACTGGTAGTATCTTGCAGTCAGATATTCATGGCACTTTAATTAGGTGGGACAGCAATTGTAAATTTCTGCAGTTTATCCTGTTAGGACATGAAAACTTGCCTATGATGTCCAATTCTGATCATAGTTTTAAATATCTGTGGATGGATAAAACACTCTCACCTCCGCAGCAGGAAATTTAAGCAGACCAAGCATTGACAGTCCAATAAGTTTGGACAGGTTTTCAAACAGAAGTCATTAGTTAAAATCATGGACTTCTATATCGCTTGAAAATGGCCTCTGTTTTATCCTACCAAGTCAGTGTAAACCACCAACCAACCAGGTAACTAATCCATTCTCATCAGCATCCTACCGCTCACCAATGTTCACAGTGGCCATTAACCTGCTAATTCACACATCTGTAGGAATTGGGAGGCAATGTAGAATATGGTTTCACAGAAACCATGTTGTCTGTGCATAGAACACAGAATATTGCAGCACAGTAGTGTTTGGCTGGCAACGTCGTGCTGGCCTAACAATCTAACCTCTCCTACGTAGCCCTCCATCCTTCCATGTACCCATCTAAGTTTCTTAAATGCCCTGATATAATCTACTACCACCCTCTCCTCTTTTCTCTTCCACCCCACCGGGCAGGGCACTCGCCACTCTGTTTGTGTGGGGGGTGGAATCCTAGCTCTGGCTTTGAATCCAAATTACTTTACAATTATGCCCCCTGGTTTTAGCTATTTTCTGCCCTGGGGAAGTCGGACTATCCACTTGACCAATACCTCGTGTATACCTCTATCAAATCAACTATCATCTTCCTTGAAAGAGAAAACCCCTAGCTTATTCGTCTTATCCCCATAGGACATGCTCTCGAGTCCAGGCAGCATTCGGGTAAATCTCTGCCCTCTATAGTGCCCAGAATGGAGCACTGTTAGGTTTTCAGAGTACTACAGTGAAGAAATGGGCTCTTTAGCCCAAATATCCATGCTGACCTATTATTCTGCTGTCCTATGAACCTGCACCTAGACCATATTCCACCATATCCCTGCCAACTATGTACCTATCCAAATTTCTCTTAAATATTGAAATTGAACCACATCTACCACTTCTTCTGGCAGCTTGTTCAACACTCACCACCCTCTGAGTGATGAAGTTTCCCCCGTATGTTCCTCTTAAACATTTCACCTTTCTCCCTTGACCCCAACGACTCCCCCAACCTGTTAACTTGCAATCTAATCCTTGTGGTTTGACATACAGCTGTTTCTGCAGTGCTACACCCACTCGAGCCCTGGTTTCCACCTTATCCTCTGTCTTCTTGGTTCCCTGGTACAAAAAAGAAAATTATTCCACTGCAGAACATTTAAAGAAAAGTTGAATGCAGTGTGTGTGTGTGCGTGGTGGGCATCAATAGAATAACATTCAATATCTTGAAGAGTCTACCACTGCAGCTCTACTGAAGTCCTAACTTTATTGGAATTTAATTGTAAATAAACACTTGAGATTTCTTGAATCATAATGAATAACATTTCATCTGTGCCTTTCAGTCATAGCACAAGAATAACAGTTTTAGTTTTTGGTTAATGAAGGTTATAGCTCCTGGGCAATCCAGAGCCTGAACTATACCTGCTGATGAAATGTGGGCTGGTGCTACAGTTCCTACTCTGGCTCCACAAATCAGCAGCTCTTTACTTGGATAGTTCATGAAATGAATAAATACATCCACTAATTAATAACTAAATAAGCGTTCTTTTCTTGTAACACAAAAGCTATTTATTAATAGCACCAGGTAGCAAAATCTGTTTGCAGCTATGTTTTGCATCTGCATTCTATTACAATGAAAATCTATTGCTGAAAAACGTCAAAATTAGATATTAAAGACAGAATTTTTCACAATTTTTGTTTTATGCCTTGGGCTAAAGAAAGTTGATTGGTAAGAGGAATGTCATGATTTGTTCTGGGTCAGATCATTGCTTGTCTGTTATGCACACTTCACTCTCCCTAGGTGTTCCAGTTGTATGTAAGTCCATTTTACAATCCAGCTCTCCATTACTGGTGTTGCAGGCTTCTACAGAACGGTGAAGTATCAGCTCATACCTCTGCAGATTGTAGCTTCCAAGAAAGATTTTCTGAAAATTGAGTTTGATCAAATGATGAACAGTAGCTGGGCAAGTGGGGATGACAGGTATTCAATAGTTGACTTTCAGACCTCCACGATGGGACCTGTGGTGGCATTCGCTCCATTATTCAGGTGACATGGGATTAGAAGGTGTAGAATCATTGTGGGTAGGGCTAAGAAACTTTAAGGGTGAAAAGAACCTGATGGGGGTCCACTAGGGGATCAGCTATTCTGGATTGGATTTTGTGCAATGAACTGGAATTGATTTGAGAGCTTAAGTTAAAGGAACCCTTGGAGGCCAGTGATCATATGCAATTTGAGGAGAAGCTCAATCAGTATTACAGTAGAGTAAAGGAACTACAGAGGCATGAAAGAAGAGCTAGCAAAAATTGATCAGAAGGGAACACCAGCAGGGATGATGGCAGTGCAGCAATGGCTGGAATTTCTGGAAGCAATTCTGAAAGTGCAAGATAGTTACATCCCAAAGAAGTTGAAGTATTCTAAACAGTATTGCAACACTGACTCATGAAGTCAAAGTTAACATAAAAGCAAAGTGGCATATTATAGAGCAAAAGTTAGTGGGAAGTTAGAGGATTTGGAAACTTTTAAAAACCAACAGAAGGCAACTTAATTATAAAGACGGAAGAGAAGGAATACCAGGGTAAGTTGGCCAATGATATTAAAGGAGATACAAAAAGTTTCTTCAGATACATAAAGAGTAAAAGAGGTGACATTAGATAATCAGACTGCTGGAAAAATGCTGGAGGGGTAGGAAAGGGGGACAAGGAAATGGTGGACAAACTGAATAAGTATTTTGCATCTGTGGAAGACTAGCAATATGCTGGAAGTTTGAAAGTGTCGGGGGGGTATAAGTGTGTGAATTTGCCATTACCAGGTAGAATGTGTTTGGGAAACAAAGGTCTGAAGATAGATAAATCACCTGAATCAGATGGTCTATACACTAGGCTTCTGATGGAGGTGGCTGAAGAGATTGTGGAGGCATTCATAATGATCTTTTAAGAATCAGTGGATTCTGGCATGGTTCTGGAGGACTGGAAAGTTGCAAATGTCACTGCACTCTTTAAGAAAGGAGAGAGGTGAAAGAAAGGAAATTATAGTTGGTCTGACCCCAATGGTAGAGAAGCTGTTGGAGTTGATTTGTCAAGGATGTGGCTTTGGGGTATTTGGAGGAACATGATAAAATAAAATAAGTCCGCTTAGTTTTCTCAAAGGAAAATCATGCCTGACAAATCTGTTGGAATTTCTTGAAGAAATAACAAGCAGGATAGACAAAGAAGAATTGGTTGATGTGCAGCTGGACTTTCAGAATGCATTAGACAAGCTATGAGCAGGAAAATACAGGAAAACGCTGGCATGGGTAGAGCATCAGCTGATTAGCAGGTGGCAAAGTGTTGGAATAAAGAGAGCCTTGTCGGATTGGCTGCAGGTGACTAGTGGTGTTCCACAGGGGTCTCTGTTGCGACCACTTCTTTTTACATTATACGTCAATGATTTAGATGATAAAATAGATGGTTTTGTGGCCATATTGGTAGATGATATGAAGACAGGTGGAGGGGCAAGTTGTTCTGAGGAAGCAGAGAGAATTGGACAAATCAGGAGAATGAGTAAAGAAGTGCCAGATGGAATACAGTGTCGGGAAGTGTTTGGTCATGCACTTTTGTAGAAGAAATAAAAACATTGACTATTTCCTAAATGAAGAGAAAATTCAAAAATCTGCCATGAAAAGGGAAAAGGGAGTCCACGTATAGATTATGCTGAAGGTTAATTTGCAGGTTAAGTCAGTGGTGAGGAAGGTAAATACAATGTTAACATTAATTTCGAGAGGACTAGATTATAAAAGCAGGGATGTAATATTGAGACTTTATAAGGCACAAGTGAGGCTCATTTACAAAATGTAAACCTACAGCACAATACAGGCCCTTCGTCCCACAGAGCTCTGCCGAACATGTCCTTACCTTAGAAATTATCTAGGGCTACCCATAGCCCTCTATTTTTTTGAGCTCCATGTACCTATCCAGGAGTCTCTTAAAAGACCCTATTGTATCTGCCTCCACCACCGTCACCGGCAGCCCATTCCACGCACTCACCACTCTCTGCGTTTTTTAAAAAACATCTTACCAATGACATCTCCTCTGTACCTACTTCGAAGCACCTTAAAACTGTGCCCTCTCATGCTCGCCATTTCAGCCCTGGGAAGAATCCTCTAGCTATCCACATGATCAATGCCTCTCATCATCTTATACACCTCTATCAGGTCACCTCTCATCCTCCGTTGCTCCAAGGAGAAAAGGCTGAGTTCACTCCACCTACTCTCATAAGACATGCTCCCCAATCCAGGCATCATCCTTATAAATCTCCTCTGCACCCTTTCAATGGGTTTCACATCCTTCTTATATTGAGTCAACCAGAACTGAAGTGGGATCTGACCAGGGTCCTATATAGCTGCAACATTACCTCTCAGCTCTCAAACTCAATCCCATAATTGATGGAGGCCAATGCACCACATGCGGCCTTAACCAGAGTCAACCAGTGTAGCAGCTTTGAGTGTCCTATGGACTCGGACCCCAAAATTCCTCTGATCCTCCACACTGCCAAGGGTCTTGCCATTAATACAATATTCTGCCATCATATTTGACCTACCAAATGAACCACCTCACTTATCTGGGTTGAACTCCATCTGCCACTTCTCAGCCCAGTTTTGCATCCTATCAATGTCCTGCTGTAATCTGACAACCCTCCACACTATCCACAACACCCCCAACCTTTGTGTCATCAGAAAATTTACTAACCCATCCCTCCACTTCCTCATCCAGGTCATTTATAAAAATCACGAAGAGTAGTGGTCCTAGAACAGATCCCTCAAAAAAATTCAATCAGGCTCGTAAGGCATGACCTGCCTTTCACAAAGCCATGCTGACTACTCCTAATCATATTATGCCTCTCCAAATGTTCATAAATCCTGCCTCTCAGGATCTTCTCCATCAACTTACCAACCACTGAGGTAAGACTGATTGGGCTATAATTTCCTGGGCTATCTCTACTCCCTTTCTTGAATAATGGAACAACATCGGCAACCCTCCAATCCTCAGAAACCTCTCCCATCCTCATTGATGATGCAAAAATCATCGCCAGAGGCCCAGCGATCTCCTCCCTCACCTCCCACAGTAGCCTGGGGAACATCCTGTCCAATCCCCGTGACTTATCCAACTTGTCGCTTTCCAAAAGCTCCAGCACATCCTCTTTCTTAATATCTATATGCTGAAGCTTTTCAGTATGTTGTAAGTCATTCCTACAATCGCCAAGTTCCTTTTCTGTAGTGAATACTGAAGCAAAGTACTCATCTGAAAACCAATACTATCTCCTCTGGTTCCATACACATCTTTCCATTGCCACACTTGGTTGGTCCCATTGTCTTATGTCTTATCCTCTTGCTCTTCACATGTTTGTAGTATGCCTTGGGGTTTTCCTTAATCCTGTCCACCAAGGCCTTCTCATGGCGCCTTCTGGCTCTCTTGATTTTTTTCTTAAGCTCCTTCCTGCAAGCCTTATAATTTTCTAGATCTCTATTATTACCTAATTTTTTGAGCCTTTCATAAGCTCTTCTTTTCTTCTTGACTAGATTTACAAAAGCCTTTGTACACCATGGTTCCTGTACCCTACCATCCTTTCCCTGTCCCATTGGAACGTACCTATGTAGAACTCCATGCAAATATCCCCTGAACATTTGCTACATGTCTGCTGTACATTTCCCTGAGAACATACATTCCCAATTTATGTTTCCAAGTTCCTGCCTAATAGCCTCATATTTCCCCTTACTCCAATTAAACACTTTCCTAACTTGTCTGTTCCTATCTCTCTCCAATGCTATGGTAAAGGAGATAGCATTGTGATCACTATCTCCAAAATGCTCTCCAACTGAGAGATCTGACACCTAACCAGGTTCATTTCCCAATATCAGATCAAGTACAGCCTCTCCACTTGTAAGCTTATCTATGTATTGTATCAAGAAACCTTCCTCAGACTGAAGGCTTGAGATATGTCTATTTTAATGCAAAGTGGATGAGCTTACAGCATAGATCAGTACTTGGAAATATGATGTGGTGGCCATTACAGAGACTTGGATGGCTCAGGGACAGGAATGGTTACTTCAAGTGCCGGGTTTTAGATGGTTCAGAAAGGAGGCAAAAAAGGTGGGGGCGTGGCATTATTGATCAGAGATAGTGTCACGGCTGCAGAAAAGGTGGACGTCATGGAGATATTGTGTGGTAGCTGCGTGGAACGAGCTTCCAGTAGAAGTGGTAGAGGCAGGTTCGATTTTGTCATTTAAAAAAAAAATTGGATAGGTATATGGACAGGAAAGGAATGGAGGGTTATGGGCTGAGTGTGGGTAGGTGGGACAAGGTGAGAGTAAGTGTTCGGCACAGACTAGAAGGGCCGAGATGTAATTGTTATATGGTTATACTCGGAAGAAGCTTGAGAAGGAAATTAGGAGGGCCAGAAGGGGCCATGAGAAGGCTTTGAAGGAATTAAGGAAAACCCCAAAGCATTTTACAAGTATGTGAAGCGCAAGTGGATAAGACGTGAAAGAATAGGACCTATCAAATGTGACAGTGGAAAAGTGCATATGGAACCGGAGGAAATAGCAGAGGTACTTAATGAATACTTCAGTATTCACTATGGAAAAGGATCTTAGTGATTGTAGTGATGACTTGCAGCAGACTGAAAAGCTTGAGCATGTAGATATTAAGAAAGAGGATGTGCTGGAGCTTTTGGAAAGCATCAAGTTGGGTAAGTCGCCGGGACCAGACAAAATATACCCCAGGCTACTGTGGGAGGCGAGGTAGGAGATTGCTGAGCCTCTGGCAATGATCTTTGCATCATCAATGGGGATGGGAGAGGTTCCTGAGAATTGGAGGGTTGAAGATGTTGTTCCTATATTCAAGAAAGAGAGTAGAAAGTCTTACTTCAGTGGTTGGTAAGCTGATGGAGAAGATCCTGAGAGGCAGGATTTATGAACATTTGGAGAGGTATTGTCAAGGGCACGTCGTGCCTTATGAGCCTGATAGAATTTTTTGAGGATGTGACTAAACACATTGATGAAGGAAGAGCAGTAGATGTAGTGTATATGGATTTTAGCAAGGCATTTGATAAGGTACCCCATGCAAGGCTTATTGAGAAAGTAAGGAGGCTTGGGATCCAAGGGGATATTGTTTTGTTGGTCCAGAACTGGCTTGCCCACAGAAGACAAAGAGTGGTTGTAGGTGGGTCATATTCTGCATGGAGGTCGGTCACCAGTGGAATGCCTCAGGGATCTGTTCTGGGACCCTTACTCCTTGTGATTTTTATAAATGGCCTGAATGAGGAAGTAAAGGGATGGGTTAATAAGTTTGATGACACGAAGGTTGGATGTGTTGTGGATAGTGTGGAGGGCTGACAGGGGTTACAGCGGGACATTGATAGGATGCAAAACCGGGCTGAGAAGTGGCAGATGGAGTTCAACCCAGATAAGTGTGAAGTGGTTCATTTTGGTAGGTCAAACATGATGGCAGAATATAGTTTTAATGGTAAGACTCTAGGCAGTGCGGAGAATCAGCGGGATCTTGGGGTCTGAGTCCATAGGACACTCAAAGCAGCTATGCTGGTTGACTCTGTGGTTAAGGAGGTGTATGGAAAGAAGGCCTTCATCTATCGTGGAATTGAATTTAACAGCAGAGAGGTAGTTTTGCAGCTATATATTGCCCTGGTCAGTCCCCACTTGGAGTACTGTGCTCAGTTCTGGTCGCCTCACTACAGGAAGGATGTGGAAGCCATAGAAAGGGTGCAGAGGAGATTTACAAGGATGTTGCCTGGATTGGGGAACATGCCTTATGAGAATTGGTTGAGTGAATTCGGCCTTTTCTCCTTGGAGCGAAGGAGGATAAGAGGTGACCTGATAGAGGTGTACAAGATAATGAGAGGCATTGATCGTGTGGATAGTCAGAGGCTTTTTCCCCAGGGCTGAAATGGTTGCCACAAGAGGACACAAGTTTAAGGTGCTGGAGAGTAGGTACAGAGGAGATGTCAGGAGTAAGTTTTTTACTCAGAGAGTGGTGAGTGTGTGGAATGGGCTGCTGGCAATGATGGTGGAGGTGGATACGATCGGGTCTTTTAAGAGGCTTTTAGGTAGGTACATGGAGCTTAGAAAAATAGAGGGCTATAAGTAAGCCTAGTAATTTCTAAGGTAGGAATGTGATCAGCACAACTTTGTGGGCCGAAGGGCCTGTATTGTGCTGTAGGTTTTCTATGTTTCTATAATACTCCTTTCATTAAAATGGACACATCTGAAACCATTGGTCTGAGCGCGTCCCTTCTCTATCACCTGCCTATCCTCCCTCTCGCACTGTCTCCAAGCTTTCTCTAATTGTGAGCCAACTGCCTCTTTCTCTGTCTCTTTAGTTTGGTTCCCAACCCCCAGCAATCCTAGTTTAAACTCCCCCCAATACCCTAAGCAAACCTCCACACCAGGATATTGGTCCCCTGGGATTCACGTGCAACCTGTCCTTTTTGTACAGGTCACACCTGCCCCAAAAGTGGTCCTAATGATCCAGAAATCGGAATCCCTGCCCCCTGCTTCAATCCGTCAGCTATGCATTTATCCTCTACCTCACTCTATTCCTATACTCACTGTCACATGGCACAGGCAGTAACCCCGAGATTACTACCTTTGTGGTCCTGTTCACTTGGTGAACAGTTTTGGCCCCTTATCTAGGAAAGGATGTGCTGAAACTGGAGAGGGTTCAAAGGAAGTTCATGAAAATGATTCCAGGATTGAAAAGCTTATCATATGAGGAGTATTTATTTGATGGCTCTGGGCCTCTACTACTCACCAGAATTCAGAAGAATGAAGTGTGGATCTCATTAAAACCTATCCAATGTTGAAATGGCATAACAGAGTGGATGTGGAGAGGATATTTCCTTTGGTAGGGGAGTCTAAGACCAGAGGGCACAGCCTCAGAATTGAGGGATGTCCTTTTGGAGTGGAGATAAGGAGGAATTTCTTTAGCCAGAGAGTGGAGAATCTGTGAAATACGTCGCAACAAGTGGCTATGGAGGCCAAGACATTGGGCATCTTTAAAGCATGATTGATAGATTCTTGACTAGTCGGGGCATGAAGGGATATGGGGAGGAAGGCAGGAGATTGGGCCTGAGAGGGAAAGAGATCAGCCATGATGAAATAGCGGAGCAGACTTGATGATGGCTTCATTATGTAACTGTCTCATTATCCAGGAGCTTATTCTGAGCAAAGTTTCAAATTGATTCTTCCAATAATTCCATTAAAATATTTAAAATAAATAATTGAGCTCTGAATATACAGTGACATCTTAACAACTTCAAAGTGGGGTTGTCTCCAACGGAAACTATTCATGTTCATGCGGGAGGTGGAATTTAGAAGGATGAGAGGGGATCTGATTGAAACATATAAGATTATTAAGGGATTGGACACGCTGGAGGCAGGAAGCATGTTCCTGCTGATGGGTGAGTCCAGAACGAGAGGCCACAGTTTAAGAATAAGGGGTAGGCCATTTAGAACAGAGATGCGGAAAAACTTTTTCACCCAGAGTGGTGGATATGTGGAATGCTCTGCCCCAGAAGGCAGTGGAGGCCAAGTCTCTGGATGCTTTCAAGAGAGAGTTAGATAGAGCTCTTATAGATAGCGGGGTCAAGGGATATGGGGAGAGGGCAGGAACGGGGTACTGATTATGTATGATCAGCCATGATCACAATGAATGGCAGTGCTGACTAGAAGGGCCGAATGGCCTACTCCAGCACCTAGTGTCTATTGTTATCAACCCCAGTGTCCAATACTGGCCACATTTCACCCCACCATAATAAAAACACAAAACCTTCATCTTCCTCTGCCCTTTCCTGTACCTCCTCTATGATCCTACTTCCAAGCATCATCTCTCCTCCCTCCACATCAGTATTCCATAGAGGAAAGTCCTATTGGACATTCACCTGTTCTTCTTTAACCCCTATTGAGCCACTGACCATACAATCCCTCCAATGAAACATGAAAAGGCTCCTTTTTTTAAAACTCATTTCCCCCACCTCTCCCCAGGCCTGGGGCCCAATCACATATACTCTTATAAAGCAGTGTCACCGTTACTTCACTGTGTCAACTTTTATCTTTTAATCGCTCCAGTCTTCCACCCCCACATTCCTCATCTTCCATTTTCTGCACCTTAAAACTTCATTCCGGTTCTGAAGATGATCATGAAGTCCTTAACTCTTTTGTCTCTCTCCACAGATGCCACATGACCAGTTGACTATTGCATTATCCTTTGGTTTTATTTTAGAATTCTAAAATCCACAGTGATTTGCCTTCGAATTGGATGAAGAAGAGATTTGGGGACTAAAGCTGTTTATCCTCTGGGATAGGAGGCAAATCGTGTAGGTTTGTGTCAATTCCACTCTCTTGTGGGCTTGGCTTGCAAAATCCAGCTGGACTTTCCACGTGTTTCATGAGAGTCTGAGAAAACACAGAGAAACAGTCAGATTGTGCAACCAGGCGTGTGTCTATGCAATGGGTTGGGCTGTGTGAGTGTACATGCACATGCAGCCCAATGTACATACTTAGCAAATTTTCTGAATCAGTTGTACAAATTGTTCTTAATAGAAACCACAGGGCCAGTCACATATGATACCTACCTTGATGTTTCACCACTCCATCCAGTCAGACCTTTTTGCTCAATCTTCCAATATAGTAAAGTGCTTAAAGCAGCTAATAATGTGCTTAAGGAACTTGAAAATCACCAGATACTTTTATTACTATTCTCCTGACTTTTAAAGCCACTTGTACCACGGTTCAGAAAAACAATACTGGAAACTGCAGAGTGATGTTGAAGCCACTGTCTCAAAGCTCTTGAGGTCTGGGTTTGATCCTGACTTCAGGTGCTGTTTCTGTGGAGTTTGCATGTTCTCCCTGTGACTGTGAGATTTTCCTCCAGATGCACCAGTTTCCTCCCACATTCCAAAAGCGTGAGGGTTGTAAATTGACCCTGGTGTGTAGGCAAGTGGTAGAATCTGGAGTAATTTGATGAATATAAGGGGAGAATGAAATGAGCAGAATATAGGATGAATGGTTGATGAGCAGTGTGGACAGTTAGCTGAAAGATCAGTTTCAACATATGACACTGTAATGTAGTTCCAGAGTCTAATTAATATCTGCCACTCTGCACCCAAACAATTTCCATCTCTTATGTTTTCCTTTCAAACCCTGCATTCTTTTCCCTCCTCTGCACTTACCCTTTTACTTCAATATCTTCTCAGCCCTTCAATTTCCTTTGCTGTTCCTACTGTGGATTGATTCATGCTCTCCTGTGGACCATCTGATCACACTACTAATCTTCTAGCATCTCTGTCTGCTCTCCTGCCTGTAACCCCTCCCCACCCCAAATTCTCATCTTTAACATGATCTTCACTTTGTGTATGACTTTTTGATGTCCCTGTCTCCCTGGGCACCTGTCTAGTTTCTCAGCAGGGAGTGAGAAAAGTCTGTTGGATTAAATTGCATTTAATTCAATGCAAGGTAAGGTGGATGAACTTGGGACTGGTAGTTACATGGGACTGAGACGTTATAGCCATGATGGAAACGGGGCTAAGGGAGTAATAGGACTGGCAGCTGGCACAGAGACTGAGAGAAGAGAGGAATGTGTGTTGCATTTTTGATTAAGGGGTGTCAGAGATGAAACCAATGAAGGATTGTCCAGTGCGACTTCATGGCTGGAGCTGTCAAATAAGAAGGGGATGTACTATAGGCTCCAACAGTTAAAGGGAAATAGAAGAATAAATGTACAGAATTGCCCTCGTAGGGGATTTTAACAGAGAGCATCAAAGACCATAGCTCTATTCGATTTAAAATAGCTATGGAAAGGCACAGAACTGGTTCATGGGTTCAAGTTTTAAATTGGGGCAAAGTGAATTTTGACAGTATGAGCAGGAGTAGATTGATTGTGGGCAAAGGGACCACAGGCAGGTGGAACACTTTTAAAAGTGACATAAAGCTCAAGGTATGCACATTCCTGTTAGAGCAAAGTACAATGTTGGTGGGAGGAGGGAAACCCAAATGATGAGGGATATTGAGGCTCTGTCCAGGAAGGAGGAGGCATTGATCAGGCAAAGGCAGCTGGGAATAAGCAAATCCCTGGAGAAGTGTATAGGATGCAGGAGGAGGAGAAAATCAGGACAATAAGAGGGCACGAGGTGACTTTGGCAGAGAAGGTTAAGGGAACGCCAATGAGATTTTATGGTATATTAAGGGGAAAAGGGCCCATAAGACCATAAGATATAGGAGCAGAATTAAGCCTTTTGGCCCATCAAGTCTACTCTGCCATTTCATCTTGGCTGATCCAATTTTCCTCTCAGTCCCTCAGAGACCAAAGGGGAGACCTCTGTATGGAGCGCCAGGAGATAGACGAGGTCCTTGATGAATATTTCTACTCGATTTTTACAGTGGAGAAAGATGTGAAGATTTTGAAACTTGGAAAAAGTAAATGGGGAGGTCTTGGGGATAGTCTGTATTACAGTAGAAGTGATACCGGATGTGTTAAAAGGTACAAATTTTGACAAAACTGCAGAGCCTAACCAGGTTTATCCAGGAAATTGTGGGAGGCTAGAGAAGAAATCATGGGAGCCCTGGCTGAGGTGTTTCCTTCATGAAGGCCACTGAACATTGTGTCTTTAGTTAAGAAGGGCGCAAAGAAAACCTGGTTACTATAGGCTAGTAAATCTAACATCTGTGGTAGGTAAGTTACTAAGAGGATTCTGTGATACAAGATATATGTACATACATCTGGAAAGACAGGAGCTGGTTAGGAGTAGCCAGTGTGGACTTATTCATGGGAGATCACATCATTGAACCAAATTGTATTTTTTGATGAGGTGTTAAAGAAATATGATGAGGGAGGCCAGTACATGTGGTCTCTCTGGGCTTCAGTAAGGCCTCTAATAAGGTTCCACATGGTCGGCTGCTCTGGAGGACGGTTAGTATGGAATCCTGGGAAAGCTGGTTAATTGGCTTGATGGGAGAAGCAGAGGGTAATGGTGGGAGATTGTTTCTCAGATTGGAGGATCAGGGGTCAGTGCTGGGCCTATTGTTGTCTGTCATCAGTATCGATGATTTGGATAAGAACGCACCCGAAAATAAATTCTCCTCGGGCTTCCGGCCGGATACAAGTATCAATTATTATTGATTGTTGGTTATAATCGATACCTGCACCCAGCTGGAAGCCTGAGAAGTCTATTCGTCATATACGCTGGGAAAGCACTAGATCCTTTTTCAATGCACACATGGTTAATAAATTTGCAGGTAACACTGAAATAGGTGATATACTGGGCAAAGAAGGTGGGTACCAAAAATTTACAGGAAGACCTTCATCAGCTGGCTAAGTGGGTTGAAAAATGGTAAATGGAGTTTGATTTGGATGTGCAAGGTATTGCATTTTGGAAAGTCAAATCTAGATATGACCTTTGCAGTGAAAAGCGTAGCCCTGGGGAGGTGTACTGCCAGACAGCAAGTTCACAAGGTTCAGAAAGATGGTCTGTTGTGTTTACAGGCCATCTACAACGGTAAGGAAAAATGTTGCTTTGCAGTCGTCCTTGAACAAGTACATAGTTTTTTTTCTTATGTGACTGTTCTTTTTTCACCCCTTCCTTGTTATTTTAATTGCGCGTGTACGTTTATGTACCTTAGCCCGAGAGAAACACTGCCTCATTCAGTTGTATCCATGTATGGTTTGAATGACAAATAAACTTCATTTGAATTTTGATAATAAAGACTGAGTGGTCACTGACACCTTCAACTTTTCCAGTACCCTACTAGCTCTTCTTCCTCCTCCTCATCTGACTGATAAGCTAGCATTTTGCCACCACCATCCCTTCTCACAAGCTAGCTAATATAACAAATCAAACTATGTGAAGTTAAGTTACTTTTTAAACTTGTTTTTACCTCTGGAATCTACTTAATCTCTATGTTCTTCTGATTTCATTGCAGGATACAATGTAGAAAATTTAATTAGTGAAGAAGCTAGACTTCATTGGCTTGGATTGTTGTAGACTGAGAAATGATCTTATATACAATCATGAACAGGATAGTTAGGGTAAATACACAGTCTTTTTTTCCCCAGAGTAAGAGGGTCAAAAACTAGAGGACATGGATTTAAGGTGAGAGGGATAGAATTAGTAGGAACCTGAAGGGCAACTTCTCCACACAGAGGATAGTGAAATGGTAAGGGAGATATAATGATAACATTAAAAAGGCACTTGGACAGATAGCAACAGTTTAGAGGGATATGGTACTTGGCATAGTCTAGCTGGGAAGAGGGGCATAGTTCCATGCTTTGTGACTCTTCGTTGTGTTATAGCTAACTCCTCCACTCCCTGTAATCACTAGCTCACATGCCTGTTCAACTGTCTCTGGACAAATTCTTTCATACCGAGATGTTCCTGGCGAGCGGAAACTGCTCTGACCACCCCTTCCCATCCTCTTCTCTCAATCCATACTCTCTTATTGGAGCTGGTTCAGAAATCTTTGTCTGTCTGAGGGAGAAGTCAGCTGCATTAGTATTTTCTGTTTGGTCTCTCTACTTCCCTTCCCCATCTTGTGTTAGGAAGGGTTCAGAGGGACAGGGTCAAATGAGAGCAAACAGGACTAGCTTAGATGAGCATCTTGGTTGGTGTGCACGAGTTTCCATGCTGTATTGCTCTTTGCCTGTTAGGTTATCCCCTTTGCCCCTTTCCCTCAACATTAGTCTTCAGCCCATTTCTGCCCTTTTGCACAAAGCTAGTTCAAAAGTTCAAAAACAGGAATGAAAGCTTAGTCCAAATTTATAGCCAGAGGGTATCCTACAAAGAAAATTGCAATCACCTTGCTTCCTGGCAATTTCCACTGCTGTGTAGTTAATATTGCAGTAGTATTTGAGTAATATTACATACATTTTGTTTGATTAAGCATTCTTGTTTATTTAAATAATTCATTGTGGGTTATATAAGAATAAGTGAATTGATACATGTGCACCTCATGGGCTCATAAATAGCAAGTACCAGGTAATATTCATAAATAAAGAGCAGAAATGGGTGGCTACTTTGGAAAGATAGATGTGTTCAATTGCACAACAGATAGATGGTTCATGTATACTGAGCTAATTGAACAGTATCTTGAAGCAAATGGAGTAGCCAATGAGAAATGAGTGCCAGTTTTGCTGATGAATTGGATTTAAAGGCATACAGTTGGCTTTGAAGTTTAACTGTTTCAACTACACCAACCAAAATGAGCTTTGCTAATATAGTTAAAGTAATGCAGGAACGTTTAGAACCAAAACCATTGTTGAATGCAGAATGTTTTAGGTTTCATAAGCAAAATCAAAAGGAAGGGTAGTTCATTCCAGTGTACGTGGCTGAGTTGAAGAGATTGTCTTGATGGGCACCAAGAGATTGTTTAGTTTGCAGGATCTTACAAGAAAACATTAAAAAATGGACAAACAATAGCATATTGGGCAGACAAAAATAAATGGACTGCACAGGGAAGAGAAAAAGCTCCAATTTCAACTGCAGTTTCAAAACAAGCTCTAATCTACAGAAGAATGGAGAATCTAATGTGTCAGGTTTACGAAAAACCTGATAATGATGAGAATGGCACAGGACTGCATAGTCTTGAGATTTCCAATGTGTAAATTAACAATAGACATGCAATATGGATTATCCCATGGTGAAAGGTAAATTAATTAAAATGGAATTGGACACAGGTCAGCTGTTTCAGTCAGTCCACAAAATGAGAAAAGATACTGGAGAAAAGATAATTCGTGTGGGAATGACATTCATAACAGTGAAATTGAACAACCAACAAACCACATTGGGCCTGTATATGGTAAAAACAGGAGGACAACTATGACTTCATTGGACTTCCATCCATCATTTACATGTCACATCCCTGCAGTAGTCAACCATAAGCAAATTAAGAAAGGTTGTGGATGATGCCACACTGTCCCCATGCTGTGCACCATGAACCGTTGCCCAACAGAGGACAAACAGGAGTTGGTGCCAACCTCCGTGCCTCTGGTTGGAAAGGATATTGGACCAAGGAAATGCTGCCCAGATTTTTGCAGGCAACATATCTGGGAAAAAAGCTTCTGATATGTTTATCAGGCAGCTACTTGTGAAATACAGCTTAGATTTAAGCTGGAAGAGATTCAAGAAATTGCAGGGAAGTTGCAAGTGTTGGGCTTTCATGAATATAAAGAACTAGAACCTACTCTGCGTTAAGATTATTGAGGGACCTTCAAGTGGGAGACAAAAAGCTGCTTGTAAAAGTGGATGCAAAGACCAAAGCCCAGCTGGACAAATAGAAAGACAAAAAGAAAGGAGTGAATGGAGATTTGTCAGAGGATGTTGTGGATGAGGAAACCAAGAGGAGAAACCAGATCGCAAAGGGACCAATAGAAGGATTAATAAGAAAATACTCCAGTGATCAGTTCACCTTCCCGAGATTCAGATGCACAAACTAGAAGAAGAAAAAGGAAGGAGAAGAAATGTGTCCAGAGCTGTCAGAAAACTTTCTATAATATCAGAATCAACTCCTACAACCATCACGGAGGCTCTAAACCTGAGACTGCTTTCACAGACATCTGCCAAGCAGAGTGACCTCCCTTGTCAGGAAAGATGCTATTCCACAAGAGTAAGGAATCCTCCACAGTGATTAAATCTTTAGGCCTCAATGGGACAATTTAAAATGTGCTGTTCTGTGGATGTCTGTATATACTAGTTGTATTATATAGTATACTGAGTTGAGATGCATTCTATATTGAGTTGGAGTTTATAGTTAAGCAGAGAGGAGTGTTGTGTATTTAATATTTAAGTAATGTTTGAGTAGTATTGTAAATTTATTGTTTAATTAAGCATTGTTTAATCACTCATTATGGGTTATATGTAAAAATAAGTGAATTGCATATGTCGTGATGTTACCATGCGAAATGTACTTGCCTCATTTAAAGTAAACATGAACTTTGTAACATCTCTCAGCTCTTTTTTTTCTTTGAATTAGTTTCATATTTTGTAGTTACAAACATAACACCTGCACCCTTTGCTTCCTTCTGCCCCTACCTGTTTCTCTCTGGAATTATCCCTGCAGTTCCCTCTGCCTTTCTATATGTTGTAAGTCTTCAACTATACCCTCGGCTTTGCAACAGTGCCCTCTCCACTCGGTTCCCATCTGTTGTGTTCATACGTACTGAGACATCTCCTCACACAGAGTGGGAGATCTCGGAAGGTATCAAGCTGCCTGCTTGCCTCTGCTGTAGAACAGACTCTTAAATAGAGTTTTGTATTTGAACTGTAAACTGCAACAAACTCTCAGTGCCTTGTGAGCACATTTTTCATCCAAAGGCTAAGGGTGTACAAACCCTGACAGAAGGTCACATACACAGCAGTGGCATGCAGTTGTGAAGATACCATAAGGGAAACTGTTGTCAGCTAACATTAATTCTGGCCCATGCATTCAACACTAAATATTCCCAAGGCACTTGTGCAGGACAGTTACCAAACAAAAGTTGAAAGCAAGGGGAAAAGAAAAAACAAAAATCTTGTTGACCTGAAAGTTCAAAAACTGCAGAGTACAGATATGTCACTATAGACAACCCTAAGGTACTATTTTCTTGTGGGCATTCACCGTAGGTACAAAGAAATACCATAGAATCAATGAAAAAAAATACAAAACAAATAGGAAAAAATAACACATGCAAAGACAACAAACTGTGCAAATACAAAAAAATGAATCAAAACAATAAATAAGCAAAAAATATAGAGAGGGTGAGAATGAGAGTCCTTGAAACTGAGTCCATGGGTTCTAGGAACAGTTCAGTGCTGGGATTGAGTGAAATTGAGTGCTGTTATTCCCTCTGGTTCAGGAGCCTGACAGCCAAGGGGTAATGACTGTCCCTGAATTTGATGGTGTGGGTGCTAAGGCTCTTGTACCTCCTTCCTAATGGCAAGAGCAAGAAGGGAACATGACATTGGTGGTGAAGGTCCTCAATGGGACCTCCTGGGACACTGCCTCATGTGGATGTGCTCAGTGGAGGGGAGTGCTTCACCTGCCATGGACTGGGTTGTATCCACTTTTTTAAAATGGGCTTTTCTGTTTAAGGGCATTGGTATTTCAATACCAGGCTGTGATGTAACCAGTCAGTATTCTCTCCATTACACATCTATAGAAGCTTGTCAGTGACAATAACATGCCAAAGCTTCACAAACTTCTAAGTAAATAGAGGTGCTGTTGTGCCTTCTTTGTGATGGCACTTATGTGTGGGACCTAGGACAGGTCCTCTGAAATGAAGTTAAAGTTGCTGACCCTCTCCACCTCTGATTTCCCTGATGAGAACTGGCTCATGAACCTCTGGCTTCATCTTCTTGCAGTTTCTAAGTCTTACCGACAATGAGTGAGAGGCTGTTGTTGTGGCACAACTCAGCTAGACTCTCAATCTCTCTCCCATACATTGATTCGTCACCACCTTTCCTTCAGCCAGTGACATCAGCAAACCTGAATACGACACTGGAGCTATGCTATGACACACAGAGATAAGTGTAAAGCGAGTAGATCAGGGGGCTAGGCACACATCCTTGAGGTGTATCTGTGCTGATGGAGATTGTAGAGGAGATGTTGTAGCCAATCCAAACTAACTGGGGTCTGCAAAGGAGGAAATCGAGGATCCAATTGCACAAGGAGGTATTGAGGCCTAGATCTTGGAGTTTATTAATTAGTTTTGAAGAGATAATAATGAATGCATAGCTGTAGTCAATGAAGAGCATCCTGATGGGTCCCATGGATCTTTGCGTCCAATGTTCCAGGATCGAGTGAAGAGCCAATGAAATGGCATCTACTGTGGACGTGTTGTGACAGTAGGCAAACTGAAACTGATCCAAGTCACTCCTTAGGCAGGAGTTGATTTGTTTCATAAACAACATCCCAAGCACAGTGGATGTAAGTACTACTGGACAATAGTCTTTCAGGCAGGTTACCACCAGTATAATTGAAGCCTGCTTGTAGCAGGTGGGTATCTCAGACTGCTGAAGCAAGAGGTTAAAGATATCAGTGTACCGTCCAGCCAGATGATCAGCTCAGGTCTTCAGTATCCAGCCATGAACCCTATCCTGGCCAGGGTTCACCCTCCTGAAAGATGCTCTCATGTCAGCCTCAGAGACTGAAATCACAGGGTTGTTGGGGGCTGTGGGAGTTTGTGTATTAACTCTGTTAACGATGCCTTGCACCTAAACCAGCAATTTGCTTTTCATTTACATTTCAAGCATATTTTGCTTCCTGAATGGTGGTGCAGATTCGAAGGGCCGAATGGTCTACTTCTGCACCTATTGTCTATTGTAATGTTTAAGGAGCGTCTTAAATAAGAGATAAAGAGGTGGTGAGGTGTTGGGAAAGAATTGAAGGTATGGATACCAGAAATTATGTGATTACATTTGAAGGCAGACACAAGGTTAGAAATAGAGAAAGGCAGATGAACGAGGCTTTGTGGCGCTGGAAGGGATTAGAACCAACTCTGGAGACGCACAATAAAGGTGAGGGTGTTTTGTTTTCACCAGTCCAGTGTGCATCTGTTTGAATGCTTCCCTGCAAACCAGGCAGATATTAACTGCAGAAATTTGCTTCTTAGACAGGGTTACCAGTTCCTTAGGCGTATCCTGCAGGCTCCAGGAATTTATTAAACACAAAATACTCCGCAGATGCTGGGGTCAAAGCAACTCGCACAGCACACTGGAGTAACTCAGCAGGTCGGGCAGCATCCGTGGAAACAAACAGTCAATGTTTTGGGCCGAGACCCTTCGACAGGACTGAAGAGGGAGGGGGCAGGGGTGGGGGGAGAGTGGGAAGGAGAAGGCTGGTATGTATCAGAGGAAAGATCAAGGGGTGGGGGAGGGGAAACAGGGAGGGAAACAAAGGGAAAAGGGGAACTCGGTCCCTGTTGTGGTGACAGGAGGATGGGATGAGTGCTGAAGTGCAGGAAATGGAGGAGATGCAGGTGAGGGCATCAGTGATGACGGCAGAGGGGAAACCACAATTCTTAAAGAAAGAGGACATTTGAGATGTCCTAGAACAGATTGGGGGACCACTTCGTCGAGCACCTCCGCTCCGTCCACCACAACAGACAGGATCTCCCGGTTGCCACCGACTTCAACTCTGCTTCACATTCCCATTCGGATATGGCCATACACGGCCTCCTCTACTGCCATGAGGCCAAACTTAGGTTAGAGGAGCAACACCTCATATACCGTCTGGGTAGTCTCCAGTCCCTTGGCATGAACACTGAATTCTCCAACTTCCGGTAATTCCCTCCCTCTCCCTTCACCCATCCCAGTTTCACTCTGCCTCTTCCTCCAGCTGCCTATCACCTCTCTCATGATTCCGCCTTCTTCTACTACCCATAGTGCTTTCCCCTACATTCCTTCTTCACCTTTCCTGCCTATCCCCTCCCTGCTTCCCCTCCCCTCCACCCTTTGATCTTTCCTCTTATTGGTTTTTGACCTGGCACCTACTGGCCTTCTCCTTCCCACCCTCCCACCTTCTTTATAGGGCCCCTGCCCTTCCCTCTTCAGTCCTGTCAGGGGGTCACGGCCCGAAACGTTGACTGTTCGTTTCTATGGATGCTGCCCGACTTGCTGAGTTCCTCCAGTGTGTTGTACATGTTCCAGGAATTTATTAATTTCCTTATGATGCAGGAGATATAAAAATCAGAAAAGCAAAGTAAAAAAATATTCTTTTTCTCATCATTAGGTATAAAAATAGATGGAACAAGAAAAATGCACAGAAGTCATATAATGAAACCTCTAGGAGTAGCACTCCAAGTAGAACTTAAGAATAGTGCTAAAACAGAAATAATATTCTAAAAAAAAGTGAGGTAGTGTTCATGGGTTCAATGTCCATTCAGGAATCGGACGGCAGAGGGGAAGAAGTTATTCCTGAATCGCTGAGTGTTTGCCTTCAGGCTTCTGTACCTCCTTCCTGATGGTAACAATGAGAAGAGGGCATGTCCTGGGTAATGGTGTCCTTAATAATGGACACTGCCGTTCTGATGCACCATTCTTTGAAGCTGTCATGAACACTACGGAAGCTAGTATCCAAGGTGGAGCTGAATAATTTTACAACTTCCTGTTGCTTCTGTTGATCTTGTGCAGTAGCCCCCCCCCACCCCCCCATACTACCAGACAGTGATGAACCTGTCAGAATGCTCTCCATGTTACATCTGTACGTTTGAGTGTTTTAGGTGCCAAACCAAATCTCCTCAAACTCCGAGTGGGGTATAGCCACTGTCTTGTCTTCTTTATAGCTGTATCAATACGTAGGGATCAGGTTAGATCCTGACAGCCAGGAACTTGAAACTGATCATTCTCTCGACTCTACGGATTGGTTCTTATTCCCTCATCTTATCCTTCCTGAAATCCACAATCAGCTCTTTGGTCATTGAGTGCAAGGTTGTTGCTGTGACACCACTCAACTAGCTTGTATATCTTGCTCCTGTACGCTTTCTCATCTCCATCTGTGTTTTGACCAACAATGGTTGTATCATCAGCAAATTTATAGATGGCATTTGAGCTATGCCTAGTCACACAGTCACGGGTATAGAGAGAGTAGGTCAGTGGGCTAAGCACATATCTCTGAGGTGCGTTAATGTTGATCGTCAGTGAGAGGGAGATATTATTACTAATCCACATAGATAGTGGTCTTCTGGTTAGGAAGTCAAGGATTCAGTTGCAGAGGGAGGTACAGAGGCCCAGGATCTGTAGCTTATTGATCAAGACTGTGGGAATGATGGTGTTAAATGCTGAGCTATAGTCAATGAACAGCAATGTCTAGTTTGTATTGTCCAGGCGATGCAGGGCCATGCAAAGAGCCATTGAAATTATGTGGCAAAAGGCAAATTGCAGTGGGTCCAGGTCCTTGCTGGGGCAGGAGTTAATTGTGGCCGTGACCAGCATCTCAAAGCATTTCATCACTGTAGACGTGGGTGCTGCTGGATGATAGTCATTAAAGCAACCCACACTACTCTTCTTGGGCACTGGTATCATTGCTGCTCTTTTGAAACAGGTGATAACTTCCGACCATATCAGTGAGAGGTTGAAAATGTCCTTAAGGGCACATATCTCCCTCAGGGTAAATGTTGAGATGTTTTCACTGATGGGAGAGTCTTGAATGAGTGGAGACAGATAAGTGGGTAATTATAACTGAGATGTGGATGAAATTGTCCATATATTACAAACTGTTCTATATTTCTTTATGACATGCTTGCCATTCAACCCATCAAGACTGTGCCAGCCCACATGGCAATCTTTTTCCTCGCTAATTTTCCTTTGAACCTATTCTTCCACTGTTCCCAATAATTCCACCACCTGGTGGAATTCAAAATACGGTGGAGATGGTGGAGGCATTAGTAGTGAACTTTTAAGAATCACTAGAGTCTGGAATGGTTCTGGAGGACTGGACAATTGCAAATGTCACAACGCTCTTTAAGATAGAGAAGCAAAAGTTATCCTGATTTCAGTGGTTGGTAAGATGGTAGAGTCCATTATTAAGGATGAGCTTATGGGTACATGGAAGCACACGATAAAATAGGATGAAGTTAGCATTCATGAGGAAATCTGCAGATGCTGGAAATTCAAGCAACACACACAAAATGCTGGTGGAACGCAGCAGGCCAGGCAGCATCTATAAGGAGAAGCACTGTCAACATTTTGGGCCGAGACCCTTCGTCAGGACTAACTGAAAGGAATGATAGCAAGAGATTTGAAAGTAGGAGGGGAAGGGGAAAATGCGAAATGATAGGAGAAGACCGGAGGGGGTGGGATGAAGCTAAGAGCTGGAAAGGTGATTGGCAAAAGGGATACAGAGCTGGAGACGGGAAAGGATCATGGGATGGGAGGCCTAGGGAGAAAGAAAAGGGGAGGGGAGCACCAGAGGGAGATGGAGAACAGGCAGAGTGATGGGCAGAGAGGGGAAAAAACTAAATATATCAGGGATGGGGTAAGAAGGGGAGGAGGGGAATTAACGGAAGTTAGAGAAGTCAATGTTCATGCCATCAGGTTGGAGGCTACCCAGCCGGTATATAAGGTGTTGTTCCTCTAACTTGAGTTGGAGTTAGCATTGTTTCCTTTAGGAGAAAACTTCCTCACAAATCTGTTTGAAATAACAGACAGGCTAGACAAAGGAGAGCCAGTGGTTTTTGCTTACTTGGATTTTCAGAAGGCCTTTGACAAAGTCCCACACATGAGGCTGCCAAACAAGATAAGAGCCCAGGGTATCACAGGAAAGATCCAAGCATGGACAGAAAATTGGCTGACTGGCAGGAGGCAAAGAGAGGAAATAAAGGTGACTTTGGTTATTGGGACCCTTATCAAAGAAAGAATGAGCTAGCATTGGATAGAGTCCAGAGAAAGTTCACAGAATGATCCTGGGAATGAAGTGTTTGACGGCTCTGGAGTTCAGAAGAATGATGGAAGTCTCATTGAATCATAGTGTCTTCAGAAAGCAGGAGGAAAGCGGAGCCCCTGAGGGAAGCCCTGTGGTCACAGGGAGTACATGCAAACTTGGAACCTGGGTTGCTAGAGATGAGAGGCAAAAGCTCAACTAATTGGCCATTCTGTCACCCAGAGGACAGTCAATCTCTGGAACATTGTCGTCCCAGACATAACTAGTGGCTGACCACATTTATAAAGTAGCTACTAAACTACAGCAAACTGAATCATGGGATTTCTTTAGCTAGATTCATTTCAGTCTTGGGAGCTGGGGTTACTCAGTACTAAATTTCAATATATAATATGCACGATCATAATCTACATTTTTAATGTTTATTTTGAAGATGATCATCACCAAAATATAATAATCCAAATTTGTATGAGCATGCCAGATGTATCCAATTATGATGTAATGCAATAAATGCTTAGAACATATACTGTATATATTCTTCAATATTGTACAACTGAACTAGCTTTTTATTACTCTGTAATGTAGATATTTCAAGTTTTTTCTGCCTCTGAATTTTCAGAGGTAATTATTCTAAATGTGTGATTTAGGATCAAAGAGGAATTGTTGGCATCAGTTTTTATGCTTTTAATAAGGTATTAGTTGAATTAATAAGTTGTAACAAGACCAAAATTGTAGCTTTACTAATAATTTGCATTTTTAAATTGTATTTTCACAATATGTGGTGTTAGACTCCACCTACTGGTGGCAAAGGTATATAAGTTTATCATCTGTCATTTTTCATTGGTTAGTTGTTAAACATGCCTGCGTGTCTTCTAATAGGCCCTTCACTTATCCTAGGAATTTGCCTTAGCTTGGTATAGAAGTGTCTGTCTCTGCAAAATTCACCATGGTTGATTACGTCTTTGTCTTTGTTCCAAGTTCTTTCCTTTAGTGTCATATGCTTTGTGCCTGTTCTTTGTTTAAACTTTAAATAAACAATATAGCAAATCCACAAGTTTGCAACTAATTCTTGGACTTCTAAAAGAACCTGCAAATCGAAAATCACCAGATCTGACACCCCTCAGTCATCAGGCTCTTGAACCGAAGGGGATAACTTCACTCAGTTTCACTTGTCTCATCATTGAAATGTTCCTACAAACTATGGAGTCACTTTTAAGGACTCTTTGTCTCATACACTCAATACTTATTTACTTATTATTACTACTTTCTTTTTGTGTCAGTACACTTTTTGCTGTCTTTCTCACACTGGCTCAACACCCAAGTTGGTGCAGTCTTCCGCTGATTCTGTTATGGTTATTATTCTATTCATGGATTTATTGATTATGCCTACAAGAAAATGAATCTTACTGCTGTGTATGGTGACATATAAATTTACTTTGAACTTTTGAACCCTTTCCTCTTCTTTAAGCAGGAATTCTCTCCGTCTCTCAATAATTTATCAGGGAGCTCCCCCCTCTGTTCCTCTAAGCAGGGAGACTCTTACCCCTCCTCCTAAGTGGGATAATCTGTGTCTCCCCCTTTAAGTATGAAGCGTTGCCGTCACTTCCTCTTTGATCAGGAAGCTCCACTCTTAACCAGGGACTCACTGACATATACTGTACATAGAATTAATCTCTATATTTTGCTCAATGACACCACCTATTGGAACGTGGGAGAAACATTCAGAGAGGAATGCATGAAATTACAATTTTTACACTCTTCTTATTCTATTCACAGTTAGTTTGGGTTGAATTTTAGCCAATTCAACAAAATGCCCAAATTATGTGGCACACATGCTTACAGGAAAGTTTGATGCTATTGGACTTGAAAGAATATCTGGAGCAGGTCTATAATTCCCAGAGTCAGAGCCACTTCACCTGTTTGTTTCCATTGGAATTCAGGAAATTTATGGGGTCAGGCAAAGAATTATTGTCTATTTGATGGAATATAATATTTCTGAAGTTATAAACCAGCAGATAGCCCATCAGAATTTTACATGATTCAAACTGGGATTCACTGACTACCTGACAACCTTGCATTATGACATTGACAAGGAGCCCAAAACGTTGACACACACTCAGATGCTGCCTGATTCAGTGAGTTCTTCAGGAGTCATAGAGCACTACAGCACAGAAACAGGCCCTTTGGCCCATTTAGTTTGTGCCAAAACTGTTACTCTGCCTACTCATATCGACCCACGTCTGGGCCATAGCTCCATACCTCTCTCATTCATGTACCTATCCAAACCGTTATATGTTGCAGTTGAACCCAAACCACCTGGTTGCACTGACACCTGCACCATGTTCTGAGTGAAGTTCCACTTCAGCTTCCCCTTAAATATTTCTCCTTTCACCCTTAACCTTTGATCTCTAGTTCTAGTCTCACACAACCTCATCTTGCATGCATTTAACCAATCTATACCCATCTTAATTTTGTCTCTATCAACTCTATTTAACCCCATTAAATTCTCCTATGACCCGGAGAATAAAGATCCTAATCTAACTAATCTCTCTCTATAATATCCCAACTCCTGTACGCAAGACTCTCATTCATGGAGGTCAATGTGTCAAAAGCTCTCCTTATGACCCTATCTACCTGTGACATTGCATTCAGGGATTATGGATCTGTATTCCATGATCCCTTTGTCCTATCACTTTCCCGAGTGCCCGATCATTCACCATACAAACCTACCCTGGTTTGTCCTCCTAAAGTGCAACACCTCACACTTGTCTGCATTAAATTTCATCTGCTATTTTCCAGCCCACTTGTCAAGCTGGACCAGATCCTACAGCAAACTTTGATTGGCGTTCTTGCTGTCGGCTTCCACAATCTTTCTATTATCCACAAATTTGCTGGTCCAGATTGTTGATATAGACGACAAACAGCACCGATCACTGTGGCACACCACTAGTCTCAGATTCAACCATCTGCGACCACTCTCTGGCTTCCCTTGAATGCCAAGCTTCTGGACCAGCTTCCCATGCATCAAAGGCCTTGCTAAAATCTACGCAGACATCTGCTGCCTATATAATAAATGCTATGCACCTCCTCCTCCTTAACCAGACCTCAATATCTGTCAAAAACCTAGGCTCCCTAAACCTATTAGCCTTACATTCAATTCTAACAGGAATGTGCAACCTCTACTCTCAATATGTTAAGGAAACTTTCCTGAACACATTTGGCAAACTCTTTTCCACCCAGTCCTCTTACAGGGTGGGAACCTCAGTCAATGTTGTGGAAAGTTAAAATCACCTAACACTACAAGCTTATTTTTCTTGCAACTGCCTGCTATCTCTCTCTACAAATTTGCTCCTTTAAATGCCAAAGACTATTGGTATTATATAATCCCACTAGCATGATAGTCCTTTTCTCATTCGTCAGTTCCACCCTTATACACTCAGTGGTCAGTTAATTAGGTGCCTACCGTACCGAATGAATTGGTCACTGAATTAAGTTGGTGCTTTTCTGCTGCTGACATAGGTCATGACCTCAGGCTGCTCACCCTTCCTCTTAAACTATGGACTCAATCTGACATGTCCCTGACCCCTGCATCTGGAAGGCAAGATACCATCCGGAAATCTTGTTCTCATCCACAGAATCTCCTGACTGTTCCCAATGAATCCCCTATCACCTCTGCCCGCCTCCTCACTCTCTTTCCCTTCGAAGTCACAGAGCCAGATTCAGTGCCAGAGACCTGACTGCTGTGGTTTTCCTCTGCTGGGTCATTCCACACCCTGGTAGTATCCAGAACAATATATTTATTGTTGAGGGCAGTGGCAAAAGGCCTACCCTGCCCTGACTGTCCATCCCTTTACTCTCTCCTGACAGTCACCCTGTTACCTATATGCTGCACCTCAGGTGCACCAACCTACCTATTAACGCACCTCTTAGAAATCAACCACTCTGACTTCCAAATGAGCCCAAAGGTCATTCAGTTCCAGCTCCAGTTCCCTAATGTGGTCTGCAAGATGCTGCAACTGGTTCACTTCTTGCAGGGGTAGTCATCAGTGATACCGGATGTCTCCCTATCTTCCCATATCCTACAAGATGAACCGTCCATTGATTTGACTGTCCTTCCCACTGCTTTAAGGAAAGAAACTTACCTTAGTTTCTGCCTCTTCTTGCCAAAACCTCTTGTGCCAAGGCCTCAGCTCCCCATTCTAACCCTGACCCACTCACATAATAGCTCTTCTTTTTCATTGGCCTTTGCCAGATGCCTAATAGCCGAAACAGGATGTCCTGACAGGTTCCACTCACTTATTAAAAAAAAATCTCCACAAGTAGCTCTCACCACAATCTCATGCTTGCAGTTTCTCACAGTTCATTTTTTCTGCTACAAAGTAATTGGTTCCTTGATAGAATTACCTGGTTGTCAGCCAGGGCTTGCTTTGCCATGTACTGTTCCCGCTTCATCTTTATTTCTACCGACTCAGGCACATCTGGGACTAGCAAATCGATCATTCGTGCAATGAAGAACACCACGTGCTGCAGGAAGGACAGAGATGAGGGAGTGAAGATACAGAGAAGTGTCTTTGTGTAGCAACCAAAAGAGGTAAGTGTTGCTGAAGCGTGCATTCAGCTCTCCATGCCTTTAATTGTCACTGACAGCAATGCAATACATCACACCAACTACCTTCACTTTATTTGTCTGCCTCCATTGCATTTTCTCTGTATTTGGCATTCTGTTTTCTTTTCGATGACAATTGCCCTATGTATGACATGAACTGCACGGGTGGTACACAAACAAAGGTTTTCACGATATGTCAGCACATATAACAATAATATACCAATTCCAATGCGACCTCATATCTTGAAGTTTAAACCTCCTGCATCCTTTTAGCTTGTTAGGGCAATGGCAGATCACCTACTCTGCTTCACTCCTGCACATCGGTGCATTCTTTCTATCTTAATCAAACATTCAATCTCACTCCCAAAATTTCTGCATTGCCTCTATCTAGAACCCTTCAATCTCCACATCACGCAACATTCCTCACCTTAAAACTCTTATTGAATTCCTGTCACACAACTTCTATTTCTGTGATGATTTTCAAATTCCAATTAATCTTTGTGCAGTGTTTGAATTATGTGTGTTGTGTTCCAGTTTTCTAATCCTGTGATTGGGGTTCCCATGTTCATTTTACATCTTACAGCTAAATTTTTGTGACGCTCGATTCGATGTCACCAACACTGAGCAGCTGAGGAGACCTGCAGATGATGCAACCAGCAACTTGGTCATCTCTGAGGCAGGAGTTTCCAACGAGTGGACAGTCGCAAGTCTGCGGGACCGGGCGGCATCCCAGGGCGGGTACTCAGATGTGCGTGGAACAACTGGCAGGAGTGTTTACAGACATTTTTAATCTCTCCCTCTCCCAGTGTAGAGTGCCCTCCTGCTTCAAGTTATCCACCATTGTCCCTGTACCAAAAAAGACCAAAGCAACACGTCTGAACGACTGGCCTCCTGTTGCACTCACCTTAATAATAGGCAAACGCTTTCAGAGGCTGGTCAAGTATGTCTGCAGCATGCTACCACCCACACCGGACCCCCCACAATTCGCCTACCGACACAACTGGTCGACAGATGATGCAATAACCACTGTTCTACACACTGTCCTTACACATCTGGAGAAGAAGGACGTTTATGTGAGAATGCTGTTCTTGAACTACAGTTCAGCATTCAACACCATAATTCCCTCCAGGCTTGACAAGAAGTTCAGAGACCTCGGCCTTCACCCTGCCTTGTGAGGCTGGATCCTGGACTTACTGTCAGATTGCTGGCACATGGTAAGAGTGGGCTCCCTCACCTCTGCCCCTCTGATCCTCAGGTAAGTGTCCTAACACCCCTCCTTTACTCTCTGTATACCCTTGACTGTGTCACCACCCACTGTTCCAATCTGCTGATTAACTTCGCTGCTGATACTACATTGATTGGCCTAACCTCAAATAATAATGAGGCAGCCCACAGAGAAGTCATCACCCTGACACTGTGGAGTCAAGAAAACGACCTCTCCCTCAATGTCACAAAAACAAAGGAGCTGGCTGTGGACTACAGGAGGAATGGAGACAGGCTAACCCCTAGTGACATCAATGGATCTGGGGTTGAGAGGGTGAACAGGTTTAAGTTCCTCAGCAAACACATCACCAAGGACCTCATGTGGTCTGTACATACCGGCTGTGTGGTGAAAAAAGCACAACAGCACCTCTTTCACCTCAGACGGTTGAAGAAGTTTGGTATGGACCCCCTAATTCTTTCTATAGGGGAATGATTGAGAGCATCCTGACTGGCTGCATCACTGTCTGGTATGGGAACTGTACCTCCCTCAATCGCAGGATATTGCAGAGAGTGGCGCAGACAGCCCAGTGCATCTGTAGACGTGAACTTCCCACTATTCAGGACATTTGCAAAGACAGGTGTGTAAAAAGGACCCGAAGGATCATTGGGGACCCGAGTCACCCCAACCACAAACTGTTCCAGCTGCTACCATCCGGGAAACGGTACAGCAGCATAAAAGTCAGGACCGAAAGGCTCCGGGACAGCTTCTTCCACCAGGCCATCAGAATGGTTAACTCATGCTGACACAACAGTATTTCTATGTTATACTGACGATCCTGTTGTATGTACTATTTATTATAAATTACTATAATTTGCATCTTGCACATTTAGACGGAGATGTAATGTAAAGATTTTTACTCCTCATGCATATGAAGGATGTTAGTAATAAAGTCAATTCCATCTCCCTCTCAACTCTAATAAAAATCTGCCTTTTCTCTGCTTTCGATGGGAAACCACTTATTTTTTCAATGGTCACTTCTAATTCTGGATGATTCTACAAGAGGAAACAACATTTCCAAATGCACCTTGTCAAAATCCTTCAGAATTCTGTTTGTTTCAATTCTGTCTCATTCTTCTAAACCCTAGCAAATCCAAGCCAGCCTGCCCAACATTACTACACATGGCAACCATTCCATTCTGGGTAAATGAAGATGAATTTTAAGTACCAGTCATTTTTATTCGAAAATAATAATAAGCAACCTTTCCACCTTCTGTTCAGGACAATTCCTTCTTTGCTTACTGTCTTTCTTTTCTTTCTAAATCTTTTTATTATTATTAGTAATATGAACAGAATACAAATGATATATTGATAAAGAAATTACCAACATACAAATTCCATTACATATGAAAAAAAGCATACATAATAGTTACAATATAAATGAGTTTACCAAGACATAAGCCATAAAATATATGTATGAACATGGTAAGTCTAAATATTTCATAATATATGATATAAAAAAACAGAAAAATGAAAGAAAAAAATAAAAAAATATATAATGCAAAACTAGCTAATCTACTAATCTAATAACTAATAACTAATATAGAAGAAAAAAGAAGCAAAAAAGAGAGAGAGAGAAAAAAAAAGTGGGCTGTTTATAATATCTCACAAAAATAAGTATTCATCAATGCCATCACTTCTGGTCCTCTCAACATACATAAGCTAAAAGCTGGGAAATCAAATGAACTTGGAACAGGGTCATATTACATCATATGAAAATGTTGAATAAATGGTCTCCATAACTTTTCAAATTTAATAGAATCTCAAAAGTACCACTTCTAATTTTTTCTAAATTTAAACATAACATAGTTTGAGAGAACCAATTAAATACAGTGGGAGGATTAATTTCTTTCCAATTCAACAATATAGATCTTCTAGCCATCAGAGTTAGAAATGCAATCATTTGATGGGCAGAAGAAGATAAATGCTGTGAATCTAACATTGGTAAACCAAAAATTGCGGTAATAGGATGGGTTGTAAATCAATATTCAAAACCGCAGAAATAATATCAAAAATATCTTTCCAATATTTCTCCAAAAATGAACAAGACCAAAACATATGAGTTAAAGATGCAATTTCAGATTGACGTCTATCACAAATAGGACTAATATGAGAGTAAAAATGAGCTAATTTATCCTTGGACATATGGGCCCTATGTACGACCTTAAATTGTATTAATGAATGTTTGGCACATATCGATGATGTATTAACTAATTGAAGAATTCTATCCCAATTCTCACTAGAAATAATAAGGTTAAGCTCTCTTTCCCAATCCTTTTTAGTCTTATAAAGAGGCTCTGAACGTATCTTCATAATTATATTATAAAGTTTTGAAATAAGCCCTTTTTGAAAAGGGTCTAATTCAAATAAACTCTCCAAAATATCTGAAGGCACAAAATTTGGAAACATAGGGAGTACAGAGCTTAAAAAATGTCTAATCTGTAAATATCTAAAAAAAATGAAATCTAGGCAAGTTATATTTGTTGGATAATTGCTCAAAAGACATGAAACAATTGTCTAAAAATAAATCAGAAAATCTTAGTAATCCCTTAGTTTTCCAAGCTGAATAAGCTTGATCTATAATGGAAGGATGGAAAAAACAATTAGATACAATAGGACTATTTAAAACGAATTGAGTCAACCCAAAAAATCTCCGAAATTGAAACCATATACGCAAAGTATGTTTAACTATCGGGTTGTCAATTCATTTCGGCAATTTAGAAAGTGTAGCGGTGTGCTACATGCAGCGCTAAAATTACAACACAGAGTCGGTAACTGCAGTCGAAGGAAAAAAACTTTATTCGAAATCCTCAGCCTCACTTTTAAGCCTCCCTCAACCTGCCCCCTGTGGCGCAAAGGCTCCAAAGCTCTGTGCTCGCAAACCCCCGTAGGCTATCTCCCTTAGCCGGAATGCTGGCTAATTGTGAGCCGGTTCAGATGTGCCAGGAAATGGGTCGCCCCCCCGAAGAACCGGCGATACACCCCCCAATGTCCACAGTCTGGGCCGGAACCTGCTTGGGAGGTCGGCCTCTGCGCCGAGGTGCCGGAAACTCGGCCGGTTGCACCAGGTCCACATGGGCCGGTTTGAGTCGGTCCACGGTGAAAACCTCCTCTTTCCCCCCAACGTCCAGCACGAACGTGGACCCGTTGTTCTGAAGCACCATAAGCGGCCCCTCGTATGGCCGCCGTAGCGGTGGCCGATGCCCGCCCCTTCGTACAAACACAAACTTACAGTTCTGCAGGTCTTTGGGTACGCAGGTCGGGTTCCGCCCGTGCTGTGAAGTGGGTATGGGGGCCAGGTTACCGAGCTTCTCGCGTAGTCTGCCCAGGACTGCTGCGGGATCTTTCTCTTGCCCCCATGGGGCTGGTAGGAACTCCCCGGGGACGACCAGGGGCGTGCCGTATACCAGCTCGGCCGACGAGGCGTGTAGGTCATCCTTGGGCGCTGTGCGGATGCCGAGTAGGACCCAGGTAAGCTCGTCCGCCCAGTTGGCTCCTCGCAGGCGGGCCATGAGGGCCGACTTCAGGTGACGGTGGAAACGCTCCACTAGCCAGTTCGACTGTGGGTGGTAGGCAGTGGTGTGGTGCAGCTGAGTCCCCAAAAGGCTGGCCATAGCTGACCACAGGCTGGAGGTGAACTGGGCACCTCTGTCGGAGGTAATGTGGGCCGGTACACCAAAGCGAGATATCCAGGTGGTGATCAGGGCTCGGGCGCAAGTTTCGGAGGTGGTGTCGGTGAGCGGGACCGCCTCTGGCCATCTTGTGAACCAGTCCACGATAGTCAGGAGTTGCTGCGCTCCGCGCGACACTGGCAGGAGGCCCACAATATCCACATGAATGTGGTCGAAACGCCGGTGGGCGGGATGGAACTGCTGCGGTGGGGCTTCGGTGTGCCGCTGCACCTTGGCCGTCTGGCAGTGCATGCACATTTTGGCCCATTCACTGACCTGTTTGCGGAGTCCATGCCAAACGAAGCTGCTGGAAACCATCCGGACAGTTGTCCGGATGGAGGGATGCGCCAAGTTATGAATGGAGTCGAAAACATGGCGCTGCCAGGCTGTCGGGACGACGGGACGGGGCTGGCCGGTGGCGACGTCACAGAGTAGGGTCCTCTCACCCGGGCCTACAGGGTAGGTCCTGGAGCTGCAAACCGGAGACTGCGGTTCTGTAACTCGGAATCTCCTCATCCGCCTGCTGTGCCTCTGCCAGTGCCTCAAAGTCTACCCCTTGGGAAAGGGCATGAACGGTAGGGCGAGAGAGCGCATCCGCCATGACATTGTCCTTACCCAAGACGTGCTGGACATCCGTCGTGTATTCAGAGATGTAGGACAGGTGGCGCTGCTGGCGGGACGACCAGGGGTCGGACGCTTTCGTAAACGCAAAGGTAAGCAGTTTATGGTCCGTGAACGCGGTGAAGGGCCGACCTTCTAGGAAGTACCTGAAATGCCGGATTGCCAGGTAGAGCGCCAACAGTTCCCGGTCGAAAGCACTGTACTTGAGCTCGGGTGGCCGCAGGTGTTTGCTGAAAAACGCCAGGGGTTGCCAGCGACCTGCGATGAGTTGCTCCAGCACCCCACCGACTGCCGTGTTAGATGCGTCCACTGTGAGGGCGGTAGGGGCGTCCATTCTGGGATGTACTAGCATTGCGGCGTCCGCCAAAACTTCCTTCGTTTGAACGAAAGCGGCGGCGGACTCCTCGTCCCAGGTAATGTCCTTGCTCGGACCCGACATCAGGGCGAACAGGGGGCGCATGATCCGGGCAGCTGAAGGGAGGAAGCGGTGGTAGAAATTGACCATACCTACGAGTTCCTGAAGGCCTTTGATCGTGGTGGGTCGGGGGAAGAGGCGGACCGCATCTACCTTAGTGGGCAGAGGGGTTGCCCCGTCTTTAGTAATCCTGTGGCCCAGGAAGTCAATGGTATCGAGTCCGAACTGGCATTTGGCGGGGTTGATTGTAAGACCGTACTCACTCAGTCGGGCGCAGAGTTGACGGAGGTGGGACAGATGCTCCTGACGACTGCTGCTGGCTATGAGGATGTCGTCCAAATAGATGAACGCGAAGTCCGGGTCCTGTCCCACCGCGTCCATTAACTGCTGGAACGTCTGTGCGGCATTCTTCAGGCCGAACGGCATGCGGAGGAACTCGAAAAGGCCAAACGGGGTGATGAGAGCCGTTTTGGGGACGTCGTCAAGATGCATCGGGATTTGATGGTACCCTCGGACGAGATCTACCTTGGAGAAGATCCGTGCGCCGTGCAGGTTTGCTGCAAAGTCCTGAATGTGCGGCACAGGGTAGCGGTCCGGTGTGGTAGCCTCGTTCAGCCTGCGGTAGTCGCCGCACGGTCTCCAGCCCCCCGTCGCTTTGGGCACCATGTGCAGGGGGGAGGCCCATGGGCTGTCGGACCGCCAGATGATCCCCAATTCCTCCATCCTCTTGAACTCCTCCTTCGCCAGTCGGAGCTTGTCCGGGGGAAGCCGCCGAGCACGGGCGTGGAGGGGTGGTCCCTGGGTCGGGATGTGGTGCTGTACGCCGTGCCTGGGCATGGCTGCTGTGAACTGCGGTGCCAGAACCGATGGGAAATCCGCCAGGACCCTGGTGAAGTTGTTGTTGGACAGAGTGATGGAGTCGAGGTGAGGGGCTGGCAACTGGGCTGCACCCAGGGAGAACGTCTGAGAGGTCTCGGCGTGGACCAGCCTCTTCCTGGGCAGGTCGACCAGTAGGCTGTGAGCCCACAAAAAATCCGCACCCAGAAGCGGTTGGGCTACGGCGGCCAGTGTAAAGTCCCACGTGAACTGGCTGGAGCCAAACTGTAGCTGCACCTGACGGGTGCCATAGGTCCTTACTGTGCTGTCGTTCATGGTCCTCAGGGGGGGGCCCGGTGCCCTGCTACGGGTGTCGTAAGTCGTCGGAGCTGATCTCGGCACCAGTGTCGACCAAAAACCGGCGTCCCGACCTTCTGTCCCACACATACAGGAGGCTATCCCGATGGCCAGCCGCCGTAGCCATCAGCGGCGGCTGGCCCTGGCGTTTCCCGGGAACTGGCAGGGCGGGCGACAACGGCGGGCTTCTGCGCCCCACCGCTGGTGGTAGAAGCACCAGTGTTCATTGGGCCGGGGGTTGGCGGGCTCTGCGGCCGGGCCTGGACTGGTTTGCTGCTGGGAGCGTGGCTGGGAGATCTGTGCGATGGACGTCCCACAGCAAGACCGCCCGGGCTGCCACCTTCCGGGGGTCACGGAAATCCGCGTCAGACAGCAGCAGGCGTATGTCCTCGGGCAGCTGCTCCAGGAATGCTTGCTCAAACATGAGGCAGGGTGTGTGTCTGTCGGCCAGAGACAACATCTCATTCATTAAAGCCGATGGAGGTCTGTCGCCCAAGCCATTCAGGTGCAGTAAACGGGCAGCCCGCTCGTGCCGTGAAAGTCCGAAAGTCCTGAGGAGCAGGGCTTTGAATTCCGTGTACTTGCCGTCTGCCGGGGGCGACTGTACGAACTCCGCGACCTGGGACGCTGTGTCCTGGTCGAGGGAGCTCACCACATAGTAGTAGCGGGTGTCTTCTGAGGTGATCTGGCGAACGTGGAATTGGGCTTCGGCTTGCTGGAACCATAGGTTCGGTCGCTGTGTCCAGAAACCCGGCAGTTTCAATGAAACCGCATGAACAGAGTCGGTCATTTCTGGTCCAAAAATCGTTTGGACCGTCGGGGTCACCAATCGTAGCGGTGTGCTACATGCAGCACTAAAATTACGACACGGAGTCGGTAACTGCAGTCGAGGGAAAAAAACTTTATTCGAAATCCTCAGCCTCACTTTTAAGCCTCCCTCAACCTGCCCCCCAAAGCTCTGTGCTCGCAAACCCCCGTAGGCTATCTCCCTTAGCCGGAATGCTGGCTAATTGTGAGCCGGTTCGGATGTGCCAGGAAATGGGTCGCCACAAAAGAGCAAAAGGGAGAGAAGTCCCTAAAATAGAACCCAGAGCATAAGCTGATACCGATTTAGTTTCTAAACTCACCCAACAAGGGCCGAAAGATCCACCCCCAACTTTCAACCAACATAACAAATATCTAATATTAACTGCCCAATAGTAAAATCTGAAATTAGGTAATGCTAACCCGCCTTCCTTTTTTGTCTTCTGTAAATATATTTAACCTAACCTGGGATTTTTATTCTGCCATATATATGAAGAAATTTTAGAGTCAACATTAGTAAAAAAAAGATTTCGGGATAACAATTGGTATCGCTTGAAAAATATATAAAAACTTAGGTAAAATAACCATCTTAATAGCATTAATCCTACCTATTAGGGATAAAGATAAAGGTGACCACTTAGTAAACAAACCTTTAATCTGATCAATTAAGGGTAAAAAATTAAATCTAAATAAATCTTTATGGTTTTTTTGTGATTTCGATCCCTAAATAAGTAAAAGAATCATTAACTAATTTAAAAGGTAAATTTCCATAAATTGGGACCCGTTTATTCAAAGGAAACAATTCACTTTTATTAAGATTTAACTTATACCCAGAAAACTCACTAAATTGAGCCAATAATGATAAAACTGCTGGGATGGATTTCTCCGGGTTAGAAATGAATAGTAATAAATCATCTGCATACAAAGATAACTTATGAATATCTGTCCCACGATTAATACCCAAAATATCCTGTGATTGTCTGATGGCAATTGCCAAAGGTTCTAAGGCAACGTTAAATAGTAATGGACTAAGAGGACATCCTTGTCTAGTGCCCTGAAATAGGCGAAAAAAGGGAGATCTTTGATTATTGGTAAACACTGAGGCTACTGGAGTATGATAAATCAATTTAATCCATGATATAAATATCGGACTAAAATTAAACTTCTCCAACACATTAAATAAGTAAGGCCATTCAACTCTATCAAATGCTTTCTCTGCATCTAATGAAATCACGCATTCTGAAGTGTCATGTGAGGGAGTATAAACAATATTCAACAATCTCCTAATGTTAAAAAAAGAATAGCGATTTTTAATAAAACCAGTTTGATCATCTGAAATAATTTTGGGTAATACCTTCTCCAATCTAGTTGCCAGTAACTTGGAAAAAATCTTGGAGTGTTCATTCAATAAAGATATAGGTCTATAGGAAGCACAGTTAGTAGGGTCTTTATCTTTCTTCAATATTAGAGAAATGGAAGCTCTATAAAAAGATTGTGGCAAATTCTCCAATCTAATGGCTTCCTCAAAAACCTTACCTAACCAAGGGGAAAGAGTAGCGGAAAAAAATTTTTAAAATTCAACTGTATAACCATCTGGACCCGGTGCTTTCCCAGAATTCATTGAGGAAATAGCCGCTTTAATTTCTACATCCGTAATAGGAGTATCCAATATTGAAAGATCATCAGATGATAATCTTGGAAAATTTAATTTCCCAAGAAAATCAGACATGGTATTATGATCTTGAGGAAATTCAGATTGATACAGGGAGGTATAGAAGTCTTGAAATGCCTTATTTATCTCATCATGATTAACTGTCAAATTCCCATTCTGCTGACCAATCTTAGTGATCTGACGTTTAACCAAAGCATTCTTCAATTGACTAGCTAACAGTTTACCAGATTTATCACTATGTATATAAAAATCAGATTTAGTTTTCATTAATTGATTTTCAATCGAGGATGTAAACTATGTTCCATTTGAAGTTCAACCCTTTGTTTGTAAAGCTCCTTACTAGGAGCAATCGAATATTTCTTATCAATCTCTTTAATTTTAGCTTACTGTCTTACAATCATTTCAACTTACAGGGTAGCTGAGATGGAGCATGATTTCCCTCCAAGAACCTAGCTACTTTTGGGCTTTGCATTTTGCAGGACTTTGGAAAGCTCTTTTATCTACAACTAACGTGTTCCCATCCTGACCACCGTCACGGATGTCAGCACCCTCAATTCTCTGCATGAACATCCTGACCTCAAAGTGTTCCAATGGGATAATTGGCTCAGGAGATACTCAGGCTTGGAGGGATGCTCGCTGTGATGACCAAAGAGGAATAACACTGTCAGAAACATCATCTATGACAGTGTCGATGGAAAAGTACAGTTGACGTTTTGGGCCGAAACCCTTCGGCAGGACTGAGGAAGGGTCTCGACCCCAAATGTTGACTGCACTCCCTTTTATGGCCTGGCCTGCTGAACTACTCCAGTATTTTATGTGTGCACTTACTGGGATAGTTGGCTCAGGAAAGTTGCGGGATTTTTGCTGCAATTAATTGAATGATTTGATCAACTGCCTTGCTCATCAGGAGTGCTGCTCACTGGGACAATCAGATCAGGAATGGGACAGATGGATCAGGCGCATCCCTCACTGGGACAATCAGATCAGGAATGGGACAGGTGGATCAGGCGCATCCCTCACTGGGACAATCAGATCAGGAATGGGACAGATGGATCAGGTGCATCCCTCACTGGGACAATCAGATCAGGAATGGGACAGATGGATCAGGTGCATCCCTCACTGGGACAATCAGATCAGGAATGGGACAGATGGATCAGGTGCATCCCTCACTGGGACAATCAGATCAGGAATGGGACAGATGGATCAGGCGCATCCCTCACTGGGACAATCAGATCAGGAATGGGACAGATGGATCAGGCGCATCCCTCACTGGGAAGATCGGGTCAGCAAGGATACTGGAATGATTGGGTTGGGAATGCTCTGCTGGAATGATTGGACATTTTTTTGGGAATTAGGAATGTTGCTTTGGGATCACTGGGTCAAGATTGGATTGGGACTAGTCCTGTGATACTTGGATGGAAGTGGGTCATTGGAATGACTGGGATATGATACTACTACAGTAAACAGATTAGGAATCTTCATTGGGATGGGGTTAATGATTGCTGGAATGATTGGGACTTGGTTATTATAGAATGGAAGAGGGTTATCTCAGCCTGTCAGGTCCATGCCAGCTTCTGCCGAGCAACCCTATCAGCTGCAACCCCCTCTCCATATTTCTCTACCCCTGCAACTTGCACACTCACTTCTGCCAATTTCCCTTTGTTCCAATCACACTAAGTAATGAACCCATGCTTGGGATGTGGAAGGAAGCTGGAGGATCTGGATCAGGACTGTCACTTACTGGGATAATTGGTTTGGGAACAGCAGTCAGGAATGTTACTGGGAAGATTGGGTCACGAGAGTCACTCAGTGGGATGACTGGTTTAAATTTGCTCACAAAGATGGCTGGGTGGAAGAATTCGTGGCTGTTTCAGGATTATTACTGGGAAGATCAGGTTGGGCGTGTTCATCGAGATGAAAAGTTTAGGTAACGGATTTGAAAAAAAGGAAATTGTCTGGGAAAAGCCTTGGTAATTGGGGTTAGTGTATCTCTTATGTGATCTGTTGGCTTGTTGCAATTTCCCTGAAATTTTAATTTCCAGTTGCAGAGAGGATATGCTGTGGATTCTCATGGCGGATGCTGATACAGTGTTAGAGCTGCCCTGTTGGAAGTAGGCATGAAGTATCTGGAACCAGATACTTGGGGTCAACTGAAAGGTTTTTTTGAGTGAAATCAACAGGGTTTGTTTATTGGGCCTGGAGGGAGAGGGAATAAAGTTGTGTAAATGGAATTAAGATACAGATTCGGCAAGGTGAAATAGTCATGGGGAGCTGAATTATCTCACTTTGTTCCTTATGAGGGAGCATCAGTGTGAGGCTAAGATACATCTCCCATACTCAAGAGCATGTTTCTTGGTTGGGTTTTGATAATTATGATGGGATCATTAGAGGCCAATGGTCCTAGCGTGGAGAGGAGATTGGTTGAATGGCAGGAGACATAGACTGGGAACCTTTTCTGTTTGGCTGCCAGTGACTATTGGTGCTCTGCAGGGGTTGGTTTTGGGCCCATTTCTTTTCACGTTATATGTCAGTAATCTGGATGATGGAATTGACGGCTTTGTGGCTAAGTTTGCAGACGATACAAAGGTAGATGGGGGGGGCAGCTACTGTTAAGGAAGCAGGGAGTCTGCAGAAATACAGACAAATTAGGAGAATGGGTAAAGATGTGGCTGATGGAATACGGTGTAGGAAGGTGTTTGGTTGCACACTTTGGCAGAAAGAATAAAGGCATAGACAATTTTATAAATAGAGAGAGAATTCAGAAATCTAAGTGCAAAGAGTTCTCATGCAGGATTATCTAAAGATTAATTTGCAGCTTGAATCGGTGGTAAGGAAGGCAAATTTAATGCTAGTATTCACTTCAAGAGGACTAGTATATGAAAGTGAGGATGTTCTAAAGCTGAGGCTTTATAAGCCATTGGTCAGGCTGTACTTGGAGCATTGTGGTCAGTTTAGGCCCCTTATCTAAGAAAGCATTGGAGAAGATCCAGAGAAGGTTCATGAGAATGATCCTGGGAATGAAAGAGTTAACGCATGAGGAGCATTTGGTGGCTCAGGGCCTGTACTCACTGGAGTTTAGAGAATGAAGGGGGCTCTCATTGAAACCTATCGAATATTGAAAGGTAAACATGAGGAAATCTGCAGATGCTGGAAATTCAAGCAATACACATGAGATGCTGGTAGAATGCAACAGGCCAGGCAGCATCTATAGGAAGAAACACAGTTGACGTTTCGGGCCGAGACCCTTTGTCAGGACTAAGGACTAAGGACGAAGGATCTCGGTCCGAAACGTCAACTGTGCTTCTTCCTATAGATGCTGCCTGGCCTGCTGCGTTCCACCAGCATTTTGTGAATATTGAAAGGACTAGTTAGAGGGGACCTGGAGAGGATGTTTCCTATAGTGGGGGAGTCTAGGACCAGAGGTAATGGCCACAGGCTAGAAGGACGACCGCTTAGGACAGAGATGAGGAGGAATTCTATAGCCAGAGAGTGATGAGTCTGTGGAATTCGTTGCCACAATGACTGTGGAGGCAAAGTCATTGGGTGCAGTATATTTAAAGCAGAGGTTGCTAGGTTGTTGATTAGCCAGGGTGTCAAAGTTTACTGGGAGAAGGCAGAAGAGCGGGGTTGAGAGTGATAATAAGTCAGCCTTGAGGGAATGGGGAGCAAACTCAATGGACCAAACATCTTCATACTTCTCCTCTGACTTGTGGTTTGATCTTACTCAACAATTGACTGGTCTGCACAGGGATTGCACTCTGTAATAGTCCTGCATTCAAGGGCTTGTATCTCACGGATGGATGAAATGCAGGATCTTTATCTGGAAGTTAGCTGGAGACATTTTAATTGCAACAGTGATGTCAAAAGATTTTATTACATCGTTAGTTAGTATATTAGCTTATCTCCAAATTTCATTAAACTCCACAGGTGACCCTAAGTGACAGCTGCCAACCCTTGTTACACATAAACTATGCCTCATCGCCCTCATAATCCTTCCCCATCAAACATCTTTTTCCATTTTGTCCAATATTTATGTAAATTTAACATTTTTAAAGAAAATGAAAAAAGGTTTTTGTTATGCTAATAACTCTTTTGGCTTGGAGAACATACGAATGATTGTCGGTGCATTGTAATTGGGGGCTTTTAGTGCTTTGTCTCCTCGTGACTCACCTCAAACACAATTACAAAGCCAAAACGAACAGCCATCAGGTTCCAATATGTCAGGGTCAGGTGGCCATTGGTATCCCTGAACTCTCTGTACCTACAAATCAGTAAACACATACACTTACATTAAAAAGTGACTTAGTTCAGGTAATAAACTAACCATATCGTTACCGTGTTCACACATTCTTAGACAAGGGTGTAAATTGTGTACGTTCCTTGGACCCAACCTCACAAGTGATGGCCTCTAGTTCCACCTGGAGTTATTGTTTTTGGATGATGAATTGATTAAAAAATAAAATTAAAACTCCGCAAGTTTCACATTTATTCCTTCAACCCAGAAGTACGTTCCCATCAGCTCACCAGAGGACACCCTCTTCACCCACAGTGGTGAGTATCTGCAATGCACTGTTTGAGAGAGTGGGTGAAGAAGGGTCACTGAAGACGAGCACGCGAATCACTCAGGCACAGAAGCCCGTGGAACAAACCATACGTCCAACCTGCTTTGTTTTTCAGCTCCCTGAATTTCCTAATAAGGTTCACATGCTAAGTTATTTAAAACCTTCCCAACAGCCCCTACAGAACACCCCACACTTCAAACTAGAGGCTCAATCCTACCAACCACATACTTCTCAACAATTTCAGTTCCGAAAAATCTCAGAGATTTTAAATCAATTTTTCACAGAACTTGGGAATGGGTTTCAAATTCCCACTGCTCTCAGCACATAGAAACATTTTCTAACTTCTCCAGTAAAGCTGATTTTAATTTTCAAGCTACACTCTCAAACTAAAATAGTTTCCTGTCCTTTAACCCTATTAATTTTCCTTAATTTCTTAAAGTTTTTATGCATAACTTGCTGAATTCCATGAATCCTGGATTTAGTTTGCAGAACCTTTCTTTATACATCATTTCTGGTATCATTCTAACCCACCTTTCCTCAAGGCCAATATCCTTCTTAAGTGCATTGTCCAGAACCATCAAACTAGGTGGTGCATCTAACTAGAAACTTGTAAAAGATGTAGCATAACTTTAATTCACTAGAGCTACAATGACCAAAATTCCAGCAGGCTTTTTGATTATGTTCTGTACCTTGCATTACTAATTAATTATGTTTCTATTCATTCTCAGTCTCCTTGAGGCTTTGTACCATTCTGGAAGATTTTAGTTTAAAGCATTTTCCATCTCAACTAAATGACCTCATATCTACCTGTGCTGCCACAGATTTCCTGAGTCATAACCTATTAATATTGCTTTGTAATATAGCTCTAAAGGCTGACATTAAAATAACTGGATTTGCAGGATAAGGCACACGGAGACGGCCAGCATCTGTGAATCTGGAGCACTTTGGTCATATATCTAAGAAAGAGAGGGATGAACAGTCTTTACAAGATGACCTTGCCTGGCTCTTGTACACTCTACCAGATTGTGGATTCCAGCTCAGGTGTTTAATCTCCTCCCACTTTCATGCAGTAGAGAGGCCCATTTAATTTCTTTGTCCCATTGTTGACCACTATATCAGTGTCACCACCTACCCGTCTAATCAAATCCTTTTTTTTTCTAATTTATTTTTTTTATTGAAGTTCATCATCAAACATTTCCATAAGATGTATTTCAGACATTGTACATATATATCATATAATCATATATATCACAAATCTCCACAAAGTATTTATCTGAGGTATATACTTATAGAAAAGAGTGGAAAGAAAAAACAAGCAAAAGGAAAGAACTATGTACAAGTAGGGAGTGATTTTTTTTTTACAACAGATTCATTGATTTGTGAGAATAAAATCAGACCTATGAGGCATTATGTAGTTAAACCATTTTTCCCAGTATGAATCAAATTGTTCCAGCTTATGGTTAACAGATGCTGTTATCTTCTCCATTTTGTAGATGTCCTTTGTAATTTCCATCCATGTATTTAAAGTTGGGCTCTCCTGTGATAACCATTTCCTAGTAAGAGTCTTTTTACCAGCCACCAACAGTATATTCATTAAATATTTAACTCTTTTCAACCATTCTTGAGGTATATTTCCAAAATATATGGTCTTACTCACATTTAAAGATGTTTTGTAGGGCATTGTGTATCCCCCTCCAATAGTCTTTGATAACAGGGCAATCCCAAAAAATATGATAATGATTTGCATTTTGATTTCCACAATTTCTCCAGCAAACAGGGAGGTTACTATCATAATGGGATTTCTGAGAGGGTGTAATAAAATATCTTACCAGGTTTTTCCATCCAAACTCCCTCCATTTCTGTGAACTGGTACACTTCCATTGATACCTCCATATTGTTGTCCATTCTTCCTCAGATATAATTATCCCTCCTTCCTTCTCCCATTTTGTTTTAATGTATGAAGTCGAATATGTTTTAAGATTTGACAACCCCTTATACATGCTTGAAATGATCGTACTACTGTTATCTGAATTATATGCTTTTCTAAATAGCTCTATCAAACATGTACTTGCCTTGGTTACATTTTTAACCATCCTATTAACATATTGTCGCATCTGCAAATACTGATAAAAATCTTGTTTTTCTGATAAGTATTTCTCTTTAAGCATTTCAAAACTGAACAGTGTTCCTTCTTTCATTATGCTTCAAAGAATTGTTATTCCTTTAGCTGCCCAGTCCTTAAATCTAGCATCCAATTTATTTGGTGTAAAATCTGAGTCATGTGCACACTATTTAAGAATTGCAATATCTCCCTCTAGATTATATTCTTTTATAGTAGTTTTCTATATTTTAAGAGTCAATTTCACCCCTGGGTTATCAGTAGTATTTATGTACCTTTGCAGGTTGTTATCAGCCAAAATTGCCTGTATGGGGATGGGAAGTAACCGCTCCTCAATGTTTTTCCATTGAGCGTCATATGATGGGTTACACCAACATATCAGTCTAATCAAATCCAATAGCCCCTGTCCACATTCTTCTGAACTGGTCTTGACTCATCCAATAAGTCTCTACTGACCCATTTAATCTCTGTCTATCTTTCATTATGACCTCTATTCAACCACTTAGTCACCTCTCGCAGAACAAGATCAGCTAAAGATCCAAAGATCTAAAGTACCAAAAATCTATTTAACCTTGTAAATTATAGTCTTAATCCCTACAGAAACTTCCACTTTACCCATTCAATCTTACCCTTCAGGATACATCCCTTCCCTCTCTCTATTCCAGCCTTACAAAATAAGGTGCCCTATTTGAAAAAGGGCCAGATTTTTAATCCTGTTTTGGAAGGCACAGGTTTCAGTGGATGAAGAGTACCATGTCTTTCCTGGAGAACTCCTGAAAACTCATTGACTTGATCCCTCATTACATTTTCCCCCTAATCATGCCTTACCTGCACATGGTATGGTTCTGAAGGATGAAGTTGGGAGGTGAGTATGCCAAGGTGAAGTTAACGTAACCAGTTAGATCAATCTGATAAGTGTAACGATAGAAGAGACGAGGCAAAAAATCTGATGTGAATGCTATCAGGAAGGCCTGTTGAGAGAAGATGACACACATAACTCACCGCACTGATACAATCTCAGTACAGTTACACCAAATGAACAGCTTATTTATATTACACAGTGAACTGTCTCCGCACAGCAGCAACTAACAGCAAAACCTGAATGCAATGCTGTGCAATCACATTTTTCGTACAGTGTGGAGACCAGAATCCATTCTTTAAGGACAAGGTAAAGCCAGTGTGCTTACATTACTTATCACAGCTATCTTGGTGATGGCCTCCAGGATGTCAAACCAGATTCCAATCCCTTGCGCTTTCTTCACAACCGGCCGTCGGTACTCGCAAACAAACTTGTTGGCATCCAGGCGGATTTCTATCCAGTTATTGAGAAGGGCAAATAAAGGGGCCAGTGGGCAGGCAGCCACGAAGATGGTGATGAACCCAAACTGAAGCACTGCAGGATGAAGAATAACACAGAAACCATCAGAAGAGATTGCTATCGACATGTGCCTGGCTGGATATCAAAGAAACTAGTCTAAGTACAGTGTTCTGAGTTACTCAGAATGCCTGAAAATGCTTCCCAGTGATGGGACAAAGCAGGGCCACTCTTCCCATTTCAAACTCACTCACACAGCTCGTAAAATAAATTACCAGTTAATCTGAGAAGTCAGTGATGGCCACAGAGCTCCTTCAGACTGTTCTGCAATCTTCCTCGCCCACATGAGGCAGCAATACTGCACGTTCACAGGATTAAACCAATGGGTCTGCCCCCTAGACCATACATTGAAATGCCAGTCAAGGTTTGTCAGCTGCATAGCCCCCCTTTTGTAACTTCAGCACATGTTCTGCATTCTGCTTCAGCTTCATTCAGCACTACCTCGAGGTGTTAATGTCTGCATTAAAAGCTGTATCTCAGTGCATTGTGCAACAAGAAATTATTGCTTATTTATTGATTTAAAGGCAAAGGGCTGGGAGTATCACACAGAACTGATCAGAAACCTGCAATTCCAACCCTACTACTTAGCAAACTACCCACACGGGTGTTGCCAGAGGCACCAACACTTTAACTGAATTTACGAAGAGCTATAACTGCCATCATTTTCTCTGTAGGATGATCTGGGGTAACTTACTCCATAGGTAACAGACCAATACCAATCAAGAAATGGTTTAGTTACACTCAGTAGCTGATCCCCACTGCCACTCTAATCTATCACATTCTCTAATAATAGCTCTACCTCACCATTACTCCAAGTAATACAGAAAACACAAGAAATAAAGTTATCTTTAAGTCTTGAAGCACCGCAGAACTTTCCGCAATATTATTTTGAAAGACAAAACAGTTTCAACCTGGCCAACAATTACTTCCCGACCAACATCACTAAAACAAGTTACCGGTACATGTACTTAACAGTCATCACAGCATAGGAACTCCCATTGAACATATTGAACATATTAGGATAACTGCTACCTTTTTATACGTATACAGCAGTTCAGGAGTCGCAAAGTATTTTGTGATGAAGAAGCACTAAAGTGCAAAATCCTTGACGTAAACATCAAATACAAAAGCTCTAATGAAAATGAAATAACCGCAGGTGCTGGAAATACACATATCAGACAGCAACTGTGGAGAGTAAAAAGTTAATATTTCAGGCTGAGGACAAGCACACAGGCAGGAATACAACCAAACGCAGACTCACAGGCACACACACTAAAAGCTCAAGAAAGGATGAGAGATCCTCGCTGCACCCTTGAGGAAAAGGCTTTTGCAAATATGAGCTCTCCCACAACTCTTCCCTGCAAGACTGCAGAAAGCCTGGGGCAAAAGATGCAAATCAAAAAGCTGCCAGCTTGGCCACTAACGGAGCAGCTATCATAATGAATTCCCTGAACACAGAAATATCTGTGTGGCCCAGCAGCAAATTCCTGAGTGTGATGCGGCAGAGTGGGAAAGTTGGAGCACAGAAAGCGTGTCCCTTCAAAAGGATCAGCCCTGGGAAAGCCTGGTACAGTCACCATCACTCAGCAACAGATATGCTTTGAAGCACGTCCTACATCTTACCTGCTGTGCTCAAATACTGTCAGAAACTGTCTAGTAATAATAACTAAGACTACCAGATGCAGGGCTAGCATACAAAAGTTGTCACCAGTGCAAGGGTGAACTGTGGTCAGAAGAGCCCAGTAAAATATCAGGAACAGTGCAGTGTCGTATGGAAATAGGTGCAAATGTATTTAACTTTGTATGTCTTTAATTTTCACCCAGCACCATCTTCCAGGCAAGTAGTCATAAAAATAGATTTACATTTACATTTGAAGTCTATGATTACAACTTGATCTCATTAAACTGGGCCATCTGTCAACCTTGTGATAATATTTACATTGTTGTGCTTTGTAGTTGACAGTGGTACTATGGTATCGTTCTTTTTTTTTCTGTGCTGCTTAGAAAGGTCTGCACTTCCCAGCAGTTCGGAGTAACACCAAGGGTTTGTACAGAGGTTTGTAAAAATTCAATTACAGTAACTCGTCTCAGCAAGTCCACCATCCAGATTACTGACATATGATGTATAAAGAAATGGCCCCAAAACCGACTTCTGCACAGCACCAATAGTCACTGGCAGCCAAACAGAAAAGGTTACCTTTATTCCCACTGCCATTCAACCAGTCTTCTCTCTATGCTAGTCCCATTGGCCTTTAATGATCCACATCCCCTAACAATCCCCTTGGAAATGAAGTTGGTGTCAAACAAGCAGAGGAACTTAAAAGTACTCATCATCTCAAATAAAATGTGAATTACTACAATGTATCAATCATAATTACATGAGAGAGGAAGAGAGCCCTCTGCAATCCATCTTCAAAGCCTCATATGGGACGGGTTCACAGCTCATGCACTGATGCCACTTGAGGCACAGTGTGGTACTTACCCATCTCAAGATACTCATCAAAGAGTCCTTCACATTCCAGCAACTCATAGTCCCTCTCCCAGGGCTGAGGCACCGGAGTGGCCTCATTGTTGACCATGCTCTTCAATTTCTGCTTCTGCCACCAACGTTTCAACTTCCTGTTCAGTAATTTGAACAAAGCAAACAGGTAAATGAAAGCCAAGTAGTTTAAAGTCTGACCAATGAAGTCATTCACACCAGAACACCCATCTCTCAGATGCATTGGGTTGCCTTGATTTTGTAACTGCCTCTCAGGAAGCTGGAGTGGAGGCTCATCACTTCTCATCAAAAGAGCCAGTCCTCGTCGGAGGATCAGAGGAGGGGAGACTCATCAACTTTAAATCTAGCTGTTACTATATGGAGGACCTGTCCTGGGCCCGGCATGTAAGTGCAATTACGATGAAAGCATGGCAGCACCTTTACTTCCTCAACAGTTTGTGGAGATCTAGAATGACATCAAAACCTGTGACCAACTTCTATAGATGTGCAGCGGAGAGTATATCAACTGGCTGCATCACAGCCCGGTATGGAAACACCAATGTCCTTGAATGGAAAGTCCTACAAAATGTAGTGGATATGGCCCAGTCCATCACAAGTAAAGCTCTCTCAACCATTGAGCACATCCTCATGAGATGCTGTCACAGGAAAGCAGCATCCATCATCAGGGATCCCCACCTCCCAGGACATGCTCTCTTCTCACTGCTGCCATCAGGAAGAAGGTACAAGTGCCTCAGGACTCTCATCACAAGGCTCGGGAATAGTTACTACCCTTGAACCATCAGGTTTTTGAACCAAAGGGATAACTTCACTTAATTTCACTTGCCCCACATTGAAATGTTCCCACAACCTATGGTTTCACTTTCAAGAACACTGCATGTCATGTTCTCGATATTTATTGCTTATTTATTTATTTTTATTTCTGCTGTTTGTATTTGAGGTTGTTTTCTTCTGCACTCTGGTTGGGTACCCAAGTTGGATGGTCTTGCAATGATTCTATTCTATAGATTTATTAAATATGCCCACAAGAAAATGAATCTCCGTGTTGTGTATGTGACATACAGTATATGTACTTCGATAATAAAATTTACTTTGAATTTTGAACAATGCACCTAGAATTGGCTTTGACATTGCGGGGGGATCTGGTCAGTGGGTTAAATCGTCACAGTAAATGAGTAAAATCTGGATGGGGAGGGGAAGGGATGGGAGGATTGATTATTATGTGGGAATCATTAAACAAATTGGAATTAATGTTGGCTTACAGTTGCCGTGGTCACAGTGGACCAAAGGCCTCGTTTCCATGCTGTATCTCTGAGTGGCATACGGAGGGGCAGACACACTGAAGTGTGGGCAAATCAGGAGGAACAATAGATCTGGCCCCTGCCCAGGGACATCAGTTACATAGAGAAGGATCAGAGCAGGGCCAGCTCACAGGTATTGAATTGTGTTCATCACTGGAAACAACCGTGAACTTCAGTGAATGTACATCAATTAAATTCATTAATATTCACATTCACAGTGTCACCTTTACCTGGTGCTTTACCTTTTAGTAGATACTCACGGGATAACAAACTCCTGAATGTTATTAATGAGTTGCTTTCCAACCATGATAATAAGTAATTCCTGAGCCAATTCAATCAGACAGCCACCAGCTCCACACTGGGAAAACAGAGACACTGATTATCTCTATTGCGTTATGCGTCAATCAACAGCAGAGGAGAGGATCATTAAGAGATTTACTTGTATTCATAGGCTTCAAAAACAAAACAAGGTTGCAGGTGCTGGAACTTTGGAATTAAAAAGTGACAGTAGCTTAGGCAGCACATATGGGCAGAGAAATAGAGTAAATATTACAGATTTCTGACCTGAAATGTTAACTGTTTCTCCTGGGATGCTGCTTGACCTGCTGAACGTTTCCAGCATTTCCTGCTTTTCTCCCAGGGTTTGTTCCAATCAATGAACTATGTTGAATGCTCTAGGAAAATGGGACAGTCAAATCGTACCATATGCTGTAAAACTCTATTAATGCAGCATTTGGGTGGCGGGGTGGAGACACGTCTCTACCAAAGGAGGTATAAGATGCCCCTTCCCTCTGCTAGCCTGCAAGTCACCCTTGGGCAAGGTGTAGCAGCTGCTTAGCCCCTGATCGGGGTCACATGAAGCCATGGGAGCACCTGGTGGATGGTCGTATGAGCAGCTGGTGCACATCACAAGTCCTGGTTATGTGACCACTGACGCCAGGAAGACAATCTCTGGGGTTGTCCATCTTGTAAAGACTCTGCCCAGAAGGTGGCAATGGCAAACTGTTTCCAAATTTGCCAAGAACAATCAGGGTCATGATCGTCCACGTCATGGGACATGGCACATAATGATGATGTTGATGAATTCAGCATCGACTTTGATGATGCCAGACTAGCAGCTTTACTGGACAGGATGTAATTCCAACTAACACCTTTATAAACTTTTTTTTGCAGATGTTACGTAAATTACTAATGGGATTTCTAAACAATTGGATAGCAGATTGCCCGAATCATAATGCACCTGTTTTACAAGACGTTAACAGAAGCTCGATCATTGGCAGGATGTGTCAGTGGAAGTAACCATGGAAATTAGACAACAACTTGAAAGGGAGAAACTAGTGGAGAAAGAGCACTTTGATAGGATTTAATTTGCAGCGCTGCTACAAAGTGCCAAGTGACGTTTTTGTCTCTGGTGTGTGATTTTGTACAGGTGAATAATATTCTAAGATGGGCATCAATTATTTCTACAAAAAAGTGAACATCATTACAGAGGAATAGAAAGAAAATGGTCTAACCTTAGCTTTTAATGTTGAAAGAATATGAAAAACTGATAAAAATCTAGACTTTAAATGGAGTTTGGTCCAAGCATGTGGTCCTAATCACATTACTGCTTGTGGGAGCTTGTTGTGCACAGACTGACTGCCCTTTATCCTTAACACTAGAACATTTAAAGTAAATTCATTAGCTATAATATATATTGGAATAAAACAATAAATGCTGGAAAAATAAGCAGATGGAGCAGCATCCTTAGGAAGTCAATAACTTTCTGAAGGCAGGTTAATACTCCATTTCTCCCTCCACAAACACTGACTGGCCTGCTGAGTGTTTCCACAGGATCTACATTGAATGACATATCCAGAAGAGCAAAAACATCTTACAGAAGCAACATACATAATCTATGAGAGGGAGGGCGCAGAGCAAATCGAGCAATATCTATCACAATGGAAATGAAGAGAGGAGAACATCTACTTGCAATTCATCTATGGAGAGAAACTAACAATTGACATTTTGAGCCGAGACCCTTCATCAGAACCAGAAAGGAAGAGGGCAGAAGGCAAAATGAACAGGTGGGAGAGAGAGGAGCACAAGCTGAGAAGTGATATGCAAGTCCAGGTTAGTGGACAAATATGAAAGCTAGTGGGTGGGGAAAGGGGAAATGAAAGTGAATGGTGATGTTAGAAGCCAGGTGGTGATAGCTGATAGGTACTTAGTATGAGGGAGAAGGTGCCCCTACACCTCCTCCCTCACCACCATTCAGGCCCTAAACTGATCTTCCAGGTGAGGCAGTGCTTCACCTGCAAACCTTTTGGCGCTATTTTTGCATGCAGTGTTCCGGGTGTGGCCTCCTCCACATCGGTGAGACCAGCACAGATCACTGCAACAGCCAGGATCTCCCGGTGTCTACTCATTTCAATTCATCTTCCCATTCCCACACTGACACAGCCATCCATGACACCCTCGATTGCCACACTGAGGTCATACACAGGTTGGAGGAGCAACACCTTAGATTCTGCTGTGGTAGTCTCCAACCTCACTGTGGTAGTGTAGTTTTGCCTAGCTTCCAAAAACCACTCCTCTGGTTTTCCTTTCTTCCTGTGGCCCCCTCAACTCTTCTCTTCCCTTCCACTGTCATGATGACTTGTCTATCACCTCCCTCTGGACACACACCTCCTTCCCTTTATTCCATGGTCTACTGTCCTCTCCTTCCTTTCAGCCTTTTGCATTTTCCACCTATCATCTAACTTCTCACTTTACTCCCTTTCATCCCCTCTTCATCACCCACCAACCTAACCTTCTGCCTTGCCTGGTTTCTTTAACCTGCCAGCTCATGCCCCTCCCCCTCCCACTATCTTCTTATTCTGGCTTCTGCCCTTTTCCCCTCAACTCCTCATGAAGAGCCTCACCCCAAAGTGTCAACTGTTTGTTTCTTCCAGAGATACTGACCAACTTGCTGAGTTCCTTCAGTGTGCGTTTCCAACACCTGCAGGATATCTTTAGTCTCCAGTCTACAAATGCTAGAAAGTGATCCTAAAGCATTATCTCAAAATCAGCTGTCCTCTGAGGGTGAAAGACAGTGGAATGTGTCAGCCAGTCATGTAAAGCACACACATTCTAACCATGATAAATACTGGTGTAATCCAATCAGTATTAAATCAATAAATGGTTGAGAGTTGAATGGTTTTTTGTTTAGAAATATTCAAGTGAGTGAGTTATGGAAGAATGAGTTTGATGGGTTGAAGTAAAAGCATATTTAGTGTAAACCGGAATGCCTGAGTACTTGTATTTGTGAAAGGCAAGGACAGATCTGAGTCCAACAGAACACTTGATGAGGGGCTTGACCTCTGAGTGCATTTGCGTATCTTCATCTAACATCTGGCACAGAGAATGCACCTGTGACAGTAACCACCTGAACGTTTCAGCCGACCCTTCTGAACCAAACACATGGCCAGCAGCGGAAGGGGAACCCAATAGCTCAAATCCAAACCTCATACAGGCCCAACGGGTGTAACTCTCAAATGCAAGTTCAATTTTTTTTTATATATACACATTTTGTGCGCATGGATTATGCCTATCCAGCCTCTACCCATGGCCTTGAGAGCTCTTGTTAGGGTCACGCTTGTAAGTGGCTTGGCCTAATGGTTTGTCTGTTTGAGTTGCCAATGTAATGGGTGGGTCATGATTGCTAACTTTATACTTGTAGATGTGAATTTCAAAGGGATCACTAATACTTACAAGGTTGTGATTGATGGATTTTTACCAACACTGCGAAACAATTTTAGGAAACAAAGAATAGTGGTTTGGATAGAGTTTTAAATATTAGATGGTTCTCAGATTGTACCAGAAAAAGATGCTTCCAAAGAAAATAGCACAGGAAAAACAAGTTTTGTGTATCTCTGCAACAGAAGCAATGGGTAGAGGACTTACAGTAAGTACTAAAGTAAAATAAGATTCCCTTTTAATGGGGCACCCTTTCCAGAGTGTAATTTGGTAGGGGAGGAATTGTTCATCCCAAATCCCAGAATAAAAGCATTATATTGTTCAGTCCAGGGAATCTCATCAGTTCTCAAACAACAGATGTGCAAACCTAAACGTGGAGATAAGAAGCTGCACCACACCATTCTCAACAGGAACCTACCTTCTCAAACCAGAGAAAATCTGCAGATGCTGGAAATCCGAGCAACACACACACACAGAATGCTGGCGTAACTCAGCAGGCCAGGCAGCATCTATGGAAAAGAGTATAGTCAACGTTTTGGGCCGAGACCCTTCAGCAGGACAGCAGAAATAAAGATGAGGAGTCAGAGTTAGAAGGTGGGGGAAGGGGAGGAAGAAACACAAGGTGATATGTGAAACCAAGGGGAAGGGGAAGAGGGGTGAAGTAAAGAGCTGGGAAGTTGATTGGTAAAAGAGATACAGGGCTGGAGAAGGAGGAATCTGATAGGAGAGGACAGAAGGACATGGAAGAAAGAAAAGGGGGAGGAGGATCAGAGGGAGGTGATGGGCGGGCAAGGAGATATGGTGAGAGAGGGAAAAGGAAATGGGGAATGGTGAAGGAGAGGGGGTGGGCATTACTGGAAGTTCCAGAAATCAATGTTCAAGCCATCAGGTTGGAGGCTACCCAGATGGAATACAAGGTGTTGCTCCTCCAACCTGAGTGTGGCCTCATTATGACAGGAGGGAGATCCCATTTTTTCCTAATGGATGGAGCGTGGGCATTTGGCGAAACGATCTCCCAATCTACACTGGGCCTCAGTGATATAAGGCGGCCCCAGCAGGAGCAGGATATGACCCCAACAGACTGACAGGTGACACGTCGCCTCACCTGGAAGGACTGTTTGGGGCCCTGAATGGTGGTGAGGTAGGAGGTGTAGGGGCAGATGTAGCACTTGTTCTGCTTGCAAGGATAAGTGCCAGGAGGGAGATCAGTGGGGAGGGACGAATGGACAAGGGAGTCATGTAAGGAGTGATCCCTGCAGAGAACAGAGAGAGAGGGATTGGGGAAAGATGTGTGTGGTGGTGGGATCCTGCTGGAGGTGGCGGAAGTTACAGAGAATTATGTGCTGGACGTGGAGGCTGGTGGGCAGTAGGTGAAGACCCTGGAGGGGTGACAGGAGGATGGGGTGAGGACAGGTGTGCGTGAAATGGAAGAGATGTGGGTGAGGGCAGCGTTGATGGTGGAGGAAAGGAAGCCTCTCTCTTTGAAGAAGGAGGACATCGCCCTAGTTCTAGAATGAAAAGCCTCATCCTGAGAGCAGATGCGACACAGACGGAGGAATTGAGAGAAGGGGATTTTTACAAGTAACAGGGTGGAAAGAGGTATAATCTATGTAGCTGTGAGAGATAGTGGGATTATAATAGACATCAGTAGTTAAGCTCGCATCCAGCACATAATTCTCCATAACTTCTGCCATCTCCAATGGGATCCCACCACCAAATACATCTTTCCCTACCCCACCCCACTTTCTGATCTCTGCAGGGATCCACAGGGGTCCACAACTCTCTTATCTATTTGTCCCTCCCCACTGATATCCCCCGACACTTACCCTTGCCCTTACACCCCCTCCTTCAATACCATTCAGGGCCGCAAACAGTCCTTCCAGGCGAGTCAACGCTTCACCAGTGAGTCTGTTTGGGGTCGTCTGTTGTATCAGGTGCTCTCAGTGTGGCCTCCTCTACATCAGTGAGACCTGATATAGATTGGGAGACCCCTTCACCGAGCACCTACCAGAAAAAGAGGGATCTCCCTGTGGTAACCCATTTTAATTCCACTTCCCATTCCCATTCCGACATGTCAGTCCAAGGCCTCCCCTACTGTCGCATTGAGGCTACACTCAGGTTGGAGGAGCAGCACCTTATATTCCGTCTGGGAGGCCTCGATTTTTCAAACTTCCGGTAATAGCCCCCTGCCCCTTCACCATTCCCTATCCCCTTTCCCCTCTCTCACCTCATCTCCTTACCTGCCCATCACCGCCCTCTGATGTTCTTCCCCCTTTTCTTTCTTCCATGGCCTTCTGTCCTCTCCTATCAGACTCCCCCTTTTGCAAGCCCTGTATCACTTTCACCAGTCAACTTCCCAGCTCTTTACCTCATCCTCACCCAGTTTCACCCATCACCTCGTGCTCCTGTCTGCCCTCCTCCCACCTTCTTACTCTGACTCCTCATCTCTCTTTCTCCAGTCCTGATGAAGGGTTTTGACCTGATACGTCAACTGTACTCTTTTTCACAGATGTTGCCCGGCCTGTTGAGTTCCTCCAGCATTTGTGTGTGGAGCCTATCATCTGAAGAGAAGCACAAGGACATCTAAGTATCAATGCCTCCCATCAGGATGAAATGGGTACGTTAGGATGCCAATAGGCTGCTTTGGGACTGCTGTAGTATACAAGTACTTCCCCTTCTTAAGACCTCACTTAAAGATAAAAGGTCTGAGTACGAGTTTTGCCCTACCCTGCCTCCTAATACATCCTCGATCTCACTCTCTACAAAGACCAGCATTGGGGTCTGGCTCAAATAATGCTGACTTCAGTAATGCTTAGCTCACATTTACACTGCTGGCTAAAAATCTGAATGCATCCTGTAATTAACACATTTTGTTATAATCTGATACCCACTGCTTCATTCCTGATTCCAAACAGTGATTCATAGTTTCCAGGATAACCAACAAACCTAAGGAACAGAAAAAATGGAAATAAGTTTAACGTTTCAACAACATGAAGCAAATGTAAACTATCCTGTGAATCAGAGCTTCAGAGAGATCCTGGTACAATGGTACAACGAATGCAGCCTCTGCCTCAGCATGTCAGAGATCAGGGGTCACGCTGACCTCCAGTGCTGTCTCTGTGGAGTTTTCACATTGTGTGTGTTTCTTAACGGTGTTCCACTCCCCCATCTCCCTATATTCCAGAGACGTGCAGGTTGGTACATTATTGTAAGTTGCCCGAAAGTGTGTAGGTGTGTGGTAGAATCTGGGAGAGAGGGGTTAATGGGAATGTGGGGAGAACAAAAATGGGATTGGTATAGGACTCTCATAAATGATGGTCAATAGACAATAGGTGCAGAAGTAGACCATTCAGCCCCTCGAGTCTGCACCGCCATTCTGAGATCATGGCTGATCATTCACTATCAATACCCAGTCCCTGCCTTGTCCCCATATCCCTTGATTCCCCTATCCATCAGATATCTATCTAGCTCCTTCTTGAAAACATCCAGAGAATTGGCCTCCACCGTCTTCCGAGGCAGTGCATTCCACACCTCCACAACTCTCTGGGAGAAGAAGTTTTTCCTCAACTCTGTTTTAAATAACTGACCTCTTATTCTCAATCCATGCCCTCTGGTACTGGACTCTCCCAACATCTGGAACATATTTCCTGCCTCAATCCTATCAAATCCTTTAATTATCTTAAACGTTTCAATCAGATCCCCTCTCAATCTCCTCAATTCCAGTGTGTACAAGCCCAATCTCTCCAATCTCTCTGCGTAAGACAGCCCTGCCATCCCAGGAATCAACCTAGTGAATCTACGCTGCACTTCCTCAATTGCCAGAATGTCCTTCCTTAAACCTGGAGACCAAAACTGTACACAATATTCCAGGTGTGGTCTCACCAGGGCCCTGTACAAATGCAAAAGGACATCCTTGCTCTTGTACTCAATTCCCCTTGTAATAAAGGCCAACATTCCATTTGCCCTCTTCACTGCCTGTTGCACTTGCTCATTCACCTTCATTGACTGATGAACTAGGACTCCTAGGTCTCTTTGCATTTCTCCCTTACCTAACTCTACACCGTTCAGACAATACTCTGCCCTCTTGTTCCTGCTTCCAAAGTGGATAACTTCACATTTATTCACATTGAATAACATCTGCCCACTCACCCAGCCTATCCAAGTCTCCCTGTATTCTCCTAACGTCCTCTTCGCATGTCACACTGCCGCCCAGTTTAGTATCATCAGCAAACCTGCTGATATAGTTTTCAATGCCCTCATCTAAATCATTGACATAAATCCTAAAGAGCTGTGGTCCCAATACAGAGCCCTGTGGTACCCCACTAGTCACCTCCAGCCAGTCCGAGAAACACCCATTCACTGCTACCCTTTGCTTTCTATCTGCCAACCAGTTTTCTATCCATGTTGAAACCCTGCCCCCAATGCCATGAGCTCTGATTTTACTCACCAATCTCCTATGAGGCACCTTATCGAATGCCTTCTGAAAATCATTAACTCAAGGGATAAAGGGCCTGTTTCTGTGCTGCATGACTTGATGACTACAAGGATGACAAATAAAATTCCTAAGGAACTATTTCGATCTTGCCACCAAGTAGCAAGAAAGAGGAAATAGAGGCAACATTTCAGGTCAATGTCCTTGCACCAGAATACTTATTGCACTCCCAGCCCATACTGCTGTTGTCCAGCCTGCTGAGTGTGTCCAACAGCCTCAGCTTTCATTTCAGGTTTGCTCCACCTCAGTTTGGTGCATTTAGATTTTGCCACCCCTGCATCCAATGCAAGAAGAGCACTGAATTCTCCATTTCAGGTAGCCCGCTGCCCCCCTGTCCCTTTTGTTCTCCGTCTGGTCTATACAGGTCTTCTTACACCCAAAGCCTTCTTTCCAACCCTCCCTAGCCAGCTCCCTGTCACTTTATTTCTTTCCCTTCCCCCCCCACCGCCACTGCTCACAACCAGCTCCCCACCCCCCTCAATTAATTCTATATTCCTCCTTTTCCTATCAGATTCCATCTTGTCCAGTCCTTTGTTAGCATCACCTCTCATCTCCCAATCTCGGTCAGTGTTTCCACTCTCCTCTCCTCGATCTACCTATCATTTGCCAGCTCCTACCCCACCCCTTCCTCTCTCCTTTTTATGCTGGCTAGCTCCCCTCTATCTTTCAGTCCAATTGAAAAGTCTCCGCCTGAGACATTGACTGCTCACTTCCCTTCGCAAACGCTCCTGAGCTGCTGAGTTGCTCTAGCAGTTCGTGTTTTTTTGCCACTGAATTGTGGCAATCACAAAACTCATTAAGATTTGATTTGCTTGCACAGCAAGTTATTGTGAACCGGATTGCACGACCTAAAGGAATGGGCCAAAGCGGGTTCAATTGTAACCTTCAGAAAACAATCACGATAAAAGAATTAGAGCTACAGACCCTGAGTAGGGGCTTGGAGTTTACTGTACAGAGTGAACATACAAATAGGATGCTCAGTCTTTTGAGCTTGCTTCACCTCTCAATGAAATCATGGTGGATTTGATAGCCATAATTATGCATTCCCTTATCCCCAGCAACTTTTCACCCCATTGCTCATCGTGTAGTGAACTCAGCCCAATACGCCACAAGCACACACCTCTCCACTACAGGGGGCACTGCCTCTAGAACACAACATCCATCATCAAAATGCCAGGCCATGCCCTCTTTTCACAGCTACCATTGGTCTGGGAGCACAGAAACTGGAACTAGCACACCACCAGGTGTAAGAACTGCTACTCCCCTTTAACCGTTTCCCAAACCAATGGTGCTTGAACTAACTGGCACATATCTGACCATTACAGTTTAACAATACTAGACCACTTTGCACTAAAACAAATTTTGTTTTGTTGCTTTGTACTAATTGTGTTCTTCCCTGTAAGATTCTGTATAGCTTGTTTGTGAATGCTGTTCAGTTGATATTATATGCCTATGATGCTGCGGCGTTGTTTTAACACACCTGAGCACAGGTGTAGCTGTGCATATGAGAATAAACCTGCATAAAACTTCTGCTTTAAAACGATTCAGACTCCTTTCCACCACCCCATGAAGATTTATGACCATTTGAGAAAAAATATTTAATCACATCATTTTAAATGGGTGCTTTTTAAATAATGACCCCAGTTCTGGATTCTCCTATAGGTTTCTGTAAGTAAAATGGACTGAGGCATTTTATGTTTAACAAAACCCAAAACACATTTTATTGAAATCCAAATCCTACATAGTGAAAGTGCACCAAAAACCCTTTATGTAATAACGTCATCACATCAGACCAGGCCCTTAAAATGAAACCGCCACTCAGTGCTGTGAGTTATGTACATTTTTCCAATTACGTTACCCTACACAGGCTAGCTCCCCAAGATTCTGCCTTAGAGAGAGAGCCTGTCTGGAGCTCGGATGAGCCGCCAGCTCAGGTCCAGTGTTCCATAGGTGGAGGAACCTCAGGCATCCCTGGATCCTCCAGACATGCGTTAACACGCTCATGGTCATGTTGTGATGCTGGGGGTATGGCAGCAGAATACCCCAAACCTTGGTGGACCGGTTTAAGGCGATCTACCAACAGAGGTGTTAACCTGAACATATTATCTATGATAAAAGGCTTTTCTCCGGATTCCAAAACATTGAATGGGCCATTGTAAGGGGGCCTAAGGGCATGTTGTGTGTGTCATGGCAGATGAAAACAAACGAGGTGGAATGTAGGTCAACAGGGACCCAAGTTTGCTCTACGCCGTGATGGGAGGAAGGAATAGGTGAAAAGGAATTGAACTTACTAAAGAACACTGTTGAGGGGCCAATCAGGCAGTCATGGCGTTTAGAATGAAATCCCTTTGCATTAGTAACGGCTGCCCATACACCATCTCAGCCGCAAACACTTCAGTTTCTCCTTTGGAGTGGTTCTGAGCCCCAGCAGCACCCATGGGAGATGATCATGCCAACACTCATCAGTCAGGGAAGCCCTCAGAGCAGTCTTTAAGGAGCAGTCAAACCGCTTGCATTGGCCATTGGACTGTGGGTGATGCGCAGTGGTGTGATGTAGCCTAACACTGAGGTTCTGGGTCATCACAGCCCAGAGGTCTGAAATGAATTGGGGACCACGGTCAGAGGAAATATCAGATGGAGAGCCAGTCCAAGCAACCCAAGTGCTGCTGAACGACCAAGCCACACCTGTAGCCATCATCGATGCTAGAGGGATGTCCGCTGGCCACCTGGGGGTACAGTCCACCATGGTAAGGAGGTACATGAAACCATGGGAGGGGGAGAAGAGGATCAACCAGGTCCACATTGACATGGTCAAACCGCCGCTCAAGACCTCAAAAGTTGCCAGTGGTGCCTGACATTAGTTAATTCTTGCCCACTGGCACTCCACACAGGCTGCAGTCCAATCACACAGGTCCTTTCTGAGGCCGTGCCAAGAGAACTTCAGTGCAACCAGTTTCAGTGAGGCTTTCTGGCCCGGGTCAGTAGCTTGATCGGCTGCCAGGCTGGCATAGTCAACCCCGATGTGTATGACTTCACCGGCTGGCCACGAGAGACAATCACCATGGCATTACTTTCCCCTTGAAATTTTGTAAATCCGTTGTGAACTGTGATATGTAGGCAACATGGGGCTGCTGCCGTGCAGAGCAAGTGTCAGATTTTTAGGCCATCATGTGCACGAGGGGTTTGTAGTCAACGAATGCTACGAAATGGTAACCCTCTTGAAGAAAACAAAATGGCGGACAGCCAGATAGAGACTGGGAAGCTCGCAGTCAAACTGTACTTCCTCTCGGGGGGATGGTGGTGAGCGGCTGCCCTCACGCTTCTGACCAACACCCACAGCATAGTCTGAAATGTCAGTAGTAAAGGCTATGGGTGTGTTGGGGAGTGGGAGTGGGTGGGCCAGTAGGGTCGCATTAGAAAGAGCTTGTTTGGTATCATCAAATGCCCTGGCCATGTCCACTGCCCGGTCAAGCACTTGATCAGGGGTATTGCCTTTAAGTGCACTATACACAGGTAGCATAAGCTCAGAAGCTCGTGGAATGTGACAGAGACAGAAATTCACCATGCCTAAAAAGGCCTGCAATTCTTTTAGTGGAGCGGGGCAGAGGGAAACCCATAATAGTGGCTGCTTTTGATGGGAACCGTTCAACATCTTCTGCGGAGATGTGATGGTTGAGAACGTTAATGGTTGACAACCCAAAATGGCATTTAGCAGGGTTAATAATCAAGCTGTGTAGGATTAAGTGCTGGAGAAGTGTGCAGGGATGACATACATGTTCGGATTTGGATGCACTGGCAACAAGTGCGTCATCCAGGTAAACAAAAGGAAGATCTAAATCTTTCAATACAGAGTCCATCAGCCATTGATGCATTTTGCTGCATTTTTCAGTCCAAGCAGCATGTTCAGAAATCCAAAGAGGCCACTCGGGGCTATCACAGCCATTTTGGGAATGTTCTCCGAGCACACAGGCATCTGATAGCAGTCCCTAACAAGATCCACTTTGGAAAAAGTTAACTTTCCGGCTAAATGTGCTGATAAGTCCTGAATGTGTGGGACTAGTAACAATCCGGGCTGGTGGCCTCATTAGGGTATCGGTATCACATGGGCTGCAACCAGAGCAGTGACTCAGAAAGGCAGCGTCCATTATCAAAGACGCCCATCACCCAGGACATGCCCTCTTCTCATTGCTAACGTCACGTAGGAGGCACAGGAGTCTGAAGGCACATGCTCAGTGATTCAGGAACAGCTTCTTCCCCTCTGCCATCCGATTCCTAAATGGACATTGACCTATGCAAACTACCTCACTTTTTAAAATATGTATTATTTCTATTTTGCACTATTTAAACTTTAAATATTTAGTATACATATATACTTACTGTAATTGATTTTACTTTTTTTTCTTTCTCTATATTATGTATGGCATTGAACTGCTGCTGCTAAGTTAACAAGTCTCACGACACGTGCTGGTGATAATAAACCTGACTCTGAAAAGCCACTATCACACTTGGGGACCAAACGGAGGAGTGAAGCCCAGGGGCTATTCGACCAGCACACTATTCCGAGTCTTTCCTTATTGGAAAACTCAGGCTTTGCGGTTGCCAGCTTTTCTGGATTCATTCTACTTACACAGGCGTGGACTGGTGGGCCAGTTGTGGTAATATGGTGCTCAACCCCATGATTTGTGACTGTTGTGGAGAATATGGGCTTGATGAGGTCTGGGAACTTGCCCAGCGGTTGAGTAAACTCAACAGGGAAACAACCCAAAGTCCCTGGCATCCACAAGCTGACAGCTCTCACGTTGGGAGCCTCGCTGACTGGTCTTATTGAGGCAGGGAAAGGAGAAGGAATGATGCACCACTGCCTGGCTGAGTGTGGCCATTTTAACAAGCTCCCTATAGTCCAGCATGGGTGTATTAGTGAGCACTATGCAAACTTGATCAGGCATTTGCTGCATGAAGAGTTCTTTAAAAATAAAACGAGGATGGTGATTTCCCAGGAAAGAGGGCATGTTGTCTGACAGCTTATCATCGCTGATATCGGATGAGGAGAGCAACGGCTCGGCACACTCAGACTCCGATAACCCAAGTGTCTGTACGAGGGGAGTTTTCAGCGATCGGTATTTATCATGTTCAGGCGGGTGTTCAAGCAGCCCTGGAGTTGCTGAGCAACGCTACCACACAAAAATATTTGGTGTTGTTGGTGGTTTCTCACAGGACGAACTAGGCCTCAGCTTGTAGGAACCAAGCGGCAGCATTTTGCTCTCCCAACTCCAGCAGTTTCAAAGTGACTGCCTTGGCCAACATGTTCAATGTCCAGAATTTCCAGAATCATCCGAGAGCATTGAGGTCACCAATGCAGTTTTCCACAAATAAAATGAACTGAGGCGTTTTATGTTTAACAAGACCCGTAACACGTTTTATTGAACTCCTACACCACAAAAATATGCCAAAAACCTTCTACATAATAATGTCATCACGTCAGACTACCCTCTTAAAGTGAAACCTCAACTTATTGATGGTGGTTGTGAAACATGTACATTTCTCCCAATTATGTTACCCTACATTCCCATCAGAGGAAACATCCTCTACACCCATGTGTCAAGATCCTTCAAGGTCTTACCAAGAACTCTCTCCATCTTTGCACTTCAGTATATATTGTACGTAGCTGGCCGGTCCAACCTTTCCTTTATGAGCCTTCCAGTAGTTGGTATGAAAGTTAGTGAGGAGGATTCCTTCTGTGGTGTTTCATTCTGTCTTCCAATCTCGAAGTCCTTAGGTCTCTTTTCTCTTATACAGTAAGTCATTCAGTGAAAGTTTCATGAAATTGCTACAGGTCTAAAAGTAAGAGATTTGAATGATGGAATGAGTCCCACTAAATACAAGCATGAATTGGAGTAGAGTTGTAATGATCCAAACTAGCAGTCAGACTTTGGTCCAGACGTAATCTGATACATGGAATATAAAGTGCAGAGATGGGCCAGATTTCGCAAAGGTTCTAGAATTGTTTTTACAGACTGCACAAGCCTGCAGCCAGACCGCTGGGCAGTCGCTGAAAAGGTGGTCTCCAGAGCATGTCTCGCACTTGTTGATGGAAAGGAGGCAGAAGCCTTTAAGTAAGACCAAGCTGAAAAGAGCTATAAAATGGGATTTTCCTCGACAGCTTCTTCCTAGCAGGAAAAGACACGATAGGCTGGCTAATCTAGCACTGTGCAGAAAATGATCGTATGATCCTACCCTATTGGCATACCTGTCCATTTGATCCTACCTTCTCTTTAAGCAGATCTAATTTAGGGCAACTGTTTTTGCTATGAACATAAGTTGTTGGGTTGTGGTATTGGTCAAGCTTCTTTTAGAGAAGGCCACTTCTCTCTGGTCACATAGCACCCTTTCAACAGGATGAAATGTCTCCTTTGAGAGGACTCTGCTGGGTTCCTCGCTGGAAACAGTTACAGAGTGGACAGCACGGAAACAGGCCCTTTGGCTCAACTCAACCATGCGGGCCAAGTAGACTACCTCAGACCGTGCCATTCGCCTGCCTCGTCCCATATCCTGCGAAACTTTTGCTATCCACTTACCAGTAATAAGTGTCATTAAATTGTCATAAGTGAACCTGCTTCAACTGCTTCCTCTAGCACTTCATCCCATATACATATCACCCTCTGTGTGTAAAAAGTTGCCCCTAAACTTGTTGCTTTAAACCTACGTCCTCTAGCTTTGGACTCCCCTGCACTGGATAAGGTCACGACCATTCACCTTATCTGTGCCCCTCATTTTTATTCCAGAGAGCTGGCAAGATTTAGAGAGGAAAGTATTTTTTAAACTTTAATGAAGTCAGTTCTACTTACCGGCCCTTGAAGAAAGCAATGTAGATGGGCGAGGAGTAGAAATTGACAAACTGAAAAACAAACACCTTGAAGACAAAGGCATCTTCGTACTTGCTCTGAGTCCTATGCATTTCTGAAACAAATGGAACAGAGAACGCACTTATTTCCCTCTCATCATTCCCTCTGAACCTTGACTCTAACTATTCTGTACAAAGCCTTCCTACACCATAGATAGACCAAAACAATCCTCTGGCTATCACTGACATCCAACTTGCTCTGCTAGGCTTTCTTTTTCACAGTTGTTGACTTGATTCCATGGAAGATGATTAGCAAAAACCAAAAAGGCTGTCTTGGTGGAACAAAGAAATCAGCAGGAAGCCTGGAAACTGAATCGGCTAATTCATCAGGAATCTTGTGCTCTAGTTATGAGTGTAACATCAGTCAGTTTACACCTGATCCAGAGTGTGGGGTGGAAATGACCCTGGACAGCAGCTGGGCTTTATAGCAATGAGATCATCTGACTGAGCCAGGGAATTCATAGTGAGGTTCTTACTGCTATCATGATGAATTGTGTGCATCAAATTAATCTTACCCCATTTGGTTAAGTAATGAGCTAGCTGTGTATATACTCGAGCTAAGAGGAGAATGACAAGCAGGTTGATGATTGATCCAGTTATACTTGCAATCCTTGAGGCCTGGAGAGAAAAGAATACAAATGAAATTTTTCAAAAAGCTATGAGTATATACTATTTATTATGCTTTTGTTCGACTACAAAGGAATATTTATTTCAAATGGGTCAATTATTTTAAAAATTGTGTGTGTGTGTGTGTACACACACTTACACATATATACATACAATGGATTCTAGTTAATTGGGACGCATCTGGACCTGTACATTTTGGCTCAACTAAGCAGCTGCCCCAATTAGCCAGTTTCATGGAAATAGTTAAAAAGGTGTAAAAAAAAGACAAACTGAGTAAAAAATTATGACTTTAAATGAAATACAGAATAAATTAGAATGCTACCAATTGTACTGCAGCACTATAAAACTGTGTATTAGTTTGTAACAGTTATCGGAGGAATTCAGCGAGTTGCTATGCTGGTTTGACAGACTATAAATGAACAAAATCAGCACAGACACACCATGTGGATAATAGTCTGCCTTCAAACGATGCTATTGATGATTGTTGATATCTTCAAATTCTTTGTAGCTCTTAACTTGTTAAAGTATTGAAATTGCTTCATTTTCACTACTGGCTATTTCTGGCATCTCCAAGCCTGAATGCTTGAACAGCAGTGGGCAAAGCAGTTCTGGATGGTCTTACTGCTCACTTCTCACCGACTATTAGTGGCAAAAATCACTGCTTATTGAACACAAGTACATGCAACTGATGCTATTTAAAAATTATTCGCTCTAAGCACATTTGCCATACCAGCAGCCACACAGTGACCACAATAATATGAAATTATTCTGTGTCTTCTCCAAGTGGTCTGGGAACCCCTATTGCTTCCTGGGATTCTGGGTCAATGCCCTCACTTCCAATTGACTTTGTCCCTCAGCACAGACCTGGCTCTTGACTCTGACTCCTCTGGAGGCCTATTTCTCTTCCTCTGCTTCAGTTGGCCCTCAGCTTTGCCTTCCTCATACCAAAAAGGCCTGTGGGTCTGGTTCTCTTCTTGCCTGTAATTGGTTTTGCCTTTCCTATGGATTGGTCCTTGGCTCTGCTTGCCACAGAGTCATTGGCTCTTGGCTCCAGTTCTCCACTGCCTCTGATCGACTCTGACCGTCTCTTTCCATTATAGTTATGGCCATTTCCCCTACCTGCACTCTAACATCTGCCAGGGCCCATTGGACACCAGGACCATCTGGGCCCTCCTTACCCGCCCCCCAACTCCAAAAGCCAACCTGGTTTGGGATGAACCTATCAAGACAGTCCAGAGGTTTAATCTGTGCCTTTCTTGCTCAGTTCAGTTTAGCAGTGGAAATTTGCAGTCAATAGGTACTCCTGCCTTTATTCAGAAGTTATTGGGTCAGATCCCACGAAGACTGGGGTTTCAGATAAGATAGTAACATACTCCCCTTGACTACTCTCTCAGACCAAGTGCCAGTCTCAGCACAGAACTACAGATTTACTGGTAGGCATTTGTCCCATCTCAGCATGTGAAACATTATCCAATATCTCATTCACCTTTGTGGGACACTGCAGTCTAAGAGTGCTGAACAAACACTCGAATGGTTGTACGGTTATTGGAGTCATCCTGAGGATGATAAGATGCTTACTTGCAGAAAGACAAAGCTCGTTTGCTGTCATTGAGAAACAATCCAGAGTGACTTGGTGGAGCTGCTGCTTCATGGTGTAAGCCCCCCACCAGTGGTGTCTGTGTGGAGCTCGCACATTCTCCTTGCGATGGCATGGGTTTCCCTGGGTACTCAGGTTTCTTCCCACATCCCAAAGATGAGCTGGTGGGTTAATTAGCTGCTGTAATTTGCTGCTAGTGCAAGAGGAACCGAGAGGCTCTTGGTGATTATGTGACAGAGAATAACTCACAGGAAAATGGGACTAATAGAATTTCTCTGCTAGAGCTAGCATGAAGGTGTTGGTCAATTGGCCTCCTTTGGCATGGAAGTACTCACTGTTGCCATGATGATGGTGTTTCCAGACTCGTACATCAGAATACTAATGATAGTCCGGTAGACAATGATGGAAACCAAGAAGATCAGCACCACTATAATCTAAAAGAAAGAAACTCAAAGTTAGTGAACGGTAGCCCGATGACATCTATTCCTTGTTATTGGACACTGCTAATACAGTTTTTAACTATTTGTGGAACTAAAGACTTCCTCTCTTTCTCTCCCAGCTGTCCAGTGGTACGGTACTTACCTCACAGCACTGCACAATGACTTTGAACCAACTGGAAAGGCAATGGGATAGCTAGTTAACTCTGGGGAGGTGGGGGCCTACAACTTCTGAGTGCAGATAGATCATAGGCAGAATCAGAATCCGATTTATTATCACCGATGTATTGTATTCAACATATCAGTAATATCTGAGGAATATTGTAAATATATTGCTTGATTTACATCATTCATTATGTGTTATACATAAAAAGTATGTGAATGGCATACATCATTATGTCACCGTGTCACATGAGAGAACCTCACTAAGAGTAAAAACTAAGTAAATACGTTATACCGGCTCCTGTGTTTTTCTTTTGATTAATCTCTGGAGTTACAATTTACAGTACACATGATGTGAATTTTGTTGTTCTGCAGCAGCAATACAAAAATCTATAAATTACAAAAATAGTGTTAAAAAGGGGAAAAAACGAGGTAGTGTTCATGGACTGCTCAGAAATCTGATAGTAGAGGGGAAGATGTTGTTCCTAAATTGTTGAGTAACATTTATGTAATTTTTTTTGGATCTGGGTGCCATGGACAAGGCCCATCCCTTACTGCCTGTCACAAGGTGGCTGTGCGCTAGCTCTCTGAGGTGTTGCTGTCCTGGTGAAGATACCCCTTCAAAGAAAAAATGGGAATGTATTTCTAGATCAGGATCATGTGCACCTTAGAGATGATGAGGAGTCAATTCAGCCAATGCCCTTCTCTTTCAAAGCAATAAAGGGTGGTGTCAGAGCAGCCTAGGTGAGCAATACACAGTCACACTACATGGTAGAAGGAATAATTACAGTGGGTGGAGATGAATTGTCAAGCAAGTGGGTTGGTCAGGAATGGTGAAGAAGCATGTGGCATTGCATTGAGAGCCTTGAGAGTAAAGAAGCAGACTAACTACCCACCCCACTGGCTATCAATGCCCCTCCACATCAGTGGAAGAACCTGCAGCTTCACCTTCGGTTCCTTGCCACCTCCCAGCTTCTGGTGGGTTCCCATCATTATTGGCCTGGACATTGCCAAATCTTGAGCATTGTTGGAGCTAGACTGATTCAGGTAAGTGGAGAGTATTCCATCACATTCCTTATTTATGGCTTGTGGACGGTGAGAAGGCTTTGGGGAATCAGGGAGATTCACTGTCACACCACTTATGTTGCTAGCAAAACCTTTGGTTGACTGAGGTAGAAGGTACCTGAAGCTCAAGATCTTAGAACAAGCACAAAACCTGATTTACTTGCTATTAGTGATTCCTGCCCTGCTATATACATCTGAGCTCTGAACTACATACGGTGATCACTTCAAAGCTACCATGAACACAATCTCTACAAAAACCTTCAAAATCACAAAGATTCTACAGAAATAAGAAAAGCAACTTTGGTGTCTTTTCCAGAATTAACTTCCCCCAGCAGGGTCTTAATTTAGTCGATTACGTTTGCACATGTAATAATCGTCAAATGCATCCTCTCACAGAAAGAGAAAAAGTTCCGAAGATATGCTTCAGGCCTCTTAGGGAAAAGTGCAATGCCTCCATGAAGTTTTGGGAATCTCTGGACAGAGCACTGAAGCAGCCTATGGGATGGAATTAAGGGGTGTGAGTCCACACATCAAGAGTGCATAGAAGCTCTGCATAAATGGAGAAAGCCCCATGTTACCTCAACTTATCACTTCTCACTTTCTGTCACTATTTCCATTCTGCCCTCCACCACCCTATCACCCCTCCTCACCTGTCATCGGACAGCTCTTTCTCTGTCCCTTTTATACCAACTATCTGTCCTCTATCTTTCTGTGTAGATGAAGGGCCTTGATCTGAAATGTAATTTCTTCATTTCTTTCCAAAGATGCAGCCTGACTTGCTGAGCTCTTCAAAAATCTTGTTTGATGCCTTATACTGAGTTCATCAGTATGAACTCCACAGTGGTAACAAGTCATCTTAATCCTGGAGAGTCTGTCAAAGAATCACAGAATCACAAAAACAGGCCCTTTCAGGCCACCTCATCCATTTATCTCTATTTATGCCAATCTCATTTGGTCAAAATAGGCCCATATTTCTCAACACCTTTCCTATCTAAACTCCTTTGAAAATATACACCTTGCAACTTTTCCCATATAACCGCAACCTCTGTGCGAAAAACAGATCTCCTTTAAATATTGCCCCTCACCTTATCCTGGAAAACAGATTCTTACCATTTACCCTATCCACACCCTTCATAATTTTCTAAACCCCTCTAAAGGTCACCTCTCAGCCTCCTACAGCATACCCCTCTCACCTTATAACTACAGACCTCCATTCCAGGAACATCTTAGTGAATCTCTAGTGCACGCTCTCTATGCCACCACAGCCTTCCTGTAGTATCTCAATGAGAACTGGACATAATAAAAAGTTTTGTGTAGCAGGTCCAGTTGAAGTTCTGATCAATGGTGACCCTAGCATGTTGATGGTAAGGACTTTATGCTGGTTATGCCATTGAATCTTAAGGGTAGATGGCCATTTCATGACAGTTGAATGATTGTTAAAGTTACTTGGCACTTATCAGCTCACATTTGAGTGTTGCCTTTCTGCACGCTTCACTTGCCAAAGAATTGTGTGTGGAATTGAATGTTGTTTAACCATCAGTGAATATCTCTGATTCTGGTCTTAAGGTAGAAGAAATGTTACTGATGAATCAGCTGAAAGTGCTGGAAATTCATGTCTCTGAATTCCTAGCCCAGTAACTGACCCACTGTGCAAGCAGAGAGTCAGTAGAGTGACTACTCCAGGATGGGAAAGAAGCACAAAAGACATGGTTACACTATGGACAGAAAGGAAGAGGTTGACACCTTGCTATTGTATATTTAATATTTCAGTAATATTTGAGTAATACTGTAATTATATTGTTTAATTAAGCATTTTTGTAATATACATAATTCATACATGTTAAATGTAAAAGTATGTGAATAACATACGTCATTATGCCATCACATCATATTTGTGTGCCTCACTAAAAGAACGAAGTAGGCACATTTATTCCTGGATCCATGTTTTCTTTTGATTAGTTTTATGTTTTGGAGTTACAAAACATAACAGTGGTGACAAGCAAGGTTTAAAACAAACCCGAGATGACCACCTACCTGTTGAAGTGCAGTGAGATGTTCAAGTTAAAAAAAAACTTTCTTCCAAGAGAAGAATGGTCGATAAAACAAAATGATACAATTTTTTTCTTCACAAGAGAAGACAAACATGGTCAAGTTTAAAAAAAGCAGCAAACAAATGAATTCACAGGTTTATAAACAATGACTACAGAGCAATAATAATAATAATAAATGCAAAAAGCAGAAACGGCTGGCTACATTGGAAAGATCGATGCATTGATTGCACAAAAGGTAACTGAATTTTGTATATTGAACAACATTTAGAAGCAAATGAAATAGCCAATGAAAAACAAGTGCCAGTCTTGCTGAGTGCATTAGGCTGAAAAGCATACCATTTGCTTAGAAGTTTGACTGCTCCAACCAAACCAGCCAAAATGAGCTTTGCTGTATCACAAAGGTAATGCAGGAGCATTTAGAACAGAAACCATTGTTGATTGTAGAATTCTTTAGGTTTCATAAGCAGAATCAAGAGGAAGGAGAGTCCATTTCAAAGTATGTGGCTTAATTGAAGAAGTTGTCTGAGAATTGCGAGTTCAGTGATGGACTCAATTATGCACTAAGAGATTGTTTAGTTTGTGGAATCTTACAACAAAGCGTTCAAAAATGGATCCTAACTGAAGTACAATTCACATTTAAAAAAGCAGTTGAAATTGCTCTATCAATGGAAACAGCAGACAGAAAACGCAATTGGTTAGGAATAAAAGTGAGTGTGAACAAAATTGTAACACCTAAACTGAAACTGACCTGGCTAAGCAAATAGAGCTACTTTGTGGCAGAGTCTCACATACACCAGGCCATTGCAGGATTTAAAGTGAAGCTGGTGGAAAATGCAATAAGGTAGGACATTTGCAACAAGCATATTTGGCAAACAAAAATAAATGGACTGCACAGAGAAGAGAAAAAGCTAAAAAGCCAGATTGAAGTTTCTAAAAGAGCACCAATCTGCATGCCGTTGATGAAAAATCTGATAGTGATGGGAGTGTCACAGGACTGAACAGCCTTGAGACTTACAATGTGAAAACTAATAAGAGACAAACAATATGGTTTATGCCAGATGTGATTAGCAAATTAATTAAAATGGAATTAGACACTGACTCGTCTGTTTCAGTCATTCCACAAAATGAGTTTGAACAGCATTTCAAAGATATTGAACTGAAGCCTGCAGGTATCCAACTAAGAACTTATATTGGAGAAAAGGTAACTCCTGTGGGAATACAATCTGTAACGTGAAATACAAAAGCCAACAAGTCACACTGGGCTTGTATGTGATAAAACAGGAGGGCCAGCACTGTGGGGACAGACTTGAGTAAGTGAGACAACTACAACCTGATTGAAGATCCATCTACCATTTATTTGCCACATCCCCTGCAATAGAGCCAATTGAAAATGAATTAAGAAAGTTACTGGATGATGCCACAGCAATGTTCAAGGATGGTATTGGAAAACTCAAACGTATCAAGGGTAAAATAGTGTTACATGAAAAATACCACTCCAAAGCTTTGCAAAACCTGTCCGGTTCCTTATACCATCCATGATAAAGTAGGTAGTGAGGTAGATTGTATGGAGATTGAAAGAATTCATTCCAAAGTGGTGGAGCCCAGTGGCCAAGAAGAATGGATCTGTCAGGATCTGTGGTGATTTAAGATCACCATCAACCCAGCAGATCAATACTCTCTACACAGGACAGAGGATATCTTTGCAAACCTTTTCCGATGAAAACACTTCAGCAAAGTGGACTTAGCTGAGGCCTACCTACAGGTGGAGATGGAAGAAACTTTCAATGTGTTTCTCACTATAATCACTCACAAATAATTTATTGCTATAATAGGCTTATTTTTGGTGTAGCATCTACACCTGCACTCTGGCAGGAAGTTACAGACCGAGTGCTGCAAGGCTGTCCAAGCATTCAGTGTTGACGTTGTTGTTACCAGTGTGGGTGACAAGGAACTTCTCCAAATTCTTAACACAGTGTTAAAAAGATTAGAAGATTATGGGCTCAGAGAATGATGCAGTAAGTGTGAATTCTTCAGACCAAGCATCACTAACTGTGGTCACACCATTGATGCCCAAGATTTGCAGACATGTTCTGAGAAAATTCAGGCAGTGGTGGATACCCCTAGGCAAGAGGTATGTCACAGTTGTGGACATTTTTGAAGTTGTCGATTACTATAACAGGTTTGTGCCAAACATGGGTACTGTGTTCCACCACTTGAACTCCTTACTACAGATCGGGAAGAAATGGCAATGGACAAAGCAGAGTGAGGTGGCTTTCCAAACAGTAAAGGAAATAGTAACTTCAGTGGGTACCTGGGACAGAACTGGACCACTCTCCTACACAGTGAGGATTGTGTCTGATGTGATCTGGAGATGACACATTGATCAGTTGAGGAGAGCAGAGTCATTTGTTGGAGAAGAAAGGAGGCCAAAGCTGTCAGAACCACTTCCTGCAGTTCTGGAGTCGATTCCTACAACCACCACAGAGGAGGTCCCAAAACCTGAGATGGGAGTTTATAGCTAAGCATGGAGAAGTGTTGTGTATTTAATATTTCAGTAATATTTGAGCAATATTGCAAATATATTGTTTGGGTAAGCATTCTTTCTCATTTACATAATTCATTATGGGTTATATGTAAAATTTTGTGAATGATATTCATCATATTTGCCCACCTCACTAAAAGAACAATGTGGGCACATTCATTCTTGCCTCCTTGTTTTTGTTTTGATCAGTTTTATGTTTTGGAGTTACAAAACATAATTCTTACCAGGAGCAGAATCAACATAGAGCTTGTGAAGATACGTCTGAGCTGGTTTCCCTTTGGAAAGTAGGGTTCCTCTTTCCCTGTTATTGGATTCTTTACAGTCATGGGAGCCAAGACTGTAAACTCAGGCCTCGGGCGTTCCTGAAAGGAAAAAAATTAAACAGTCTGATTGAAGGTGACATCAATGTGACATGAAATAAATAACTGATCCCTAAGAGACAAGAGTGCCCAACTCCCAAAAGCAAGATCCCAGAAAAAGCAATGTAAATATTGCAAAACAAAATGAGGCAGTGCTGCCAAATCTGGAGCCCCTTGGATGGAAAAATCTGTTTAAATCCAGAGAGGAATGCTGAAAATAGGCAGGTAGAGTATTGAAAATATGGGTTTGAAATTAAAAGGAAAATTTGGTATAGGAGCAGAAGTAGGCCATTTGGCCCATTGAGTCTGCTCCGCCATTCAATCATGGGCTGATCTAATTCTCCAGTCATCCCCACTCCCCTGCCTTTACCTCATACCCTTTGATGCCCTGGCTAATCAAGAACCTATCTACCTCTGCCTTAAATACACCCAATGACTTGGCCTCTACAGCCGCTCGTGGCAACAAATTCCACAGATTCACCACCCTCTGACTGAAGTAATTTCTCCACATCTCAGTTCTAAATGGATGTCCTTCAATCCTGAAGTCGTGCCCTCTTGTCCTAGAATCCCCTACCATGGGAAATAACATATCTAACCTCTTCAGGGCTTTTAACATTCGGAATATTTCTAAGAGATCCCCCCTCATTCTCCTTAACTCCAGGGAATACAGCCCAAGAGCTGCCAGACGTTCCTCATACGGTATCCCTTTCCTTCCTGGGATCATTCTCGTGAATCTTCTCTGAATCCTCTCCAATGTCAGTATACAAGAAAGAGAGAGACAGCATGAACAGGTCTGTGCTGGGTCTTGCTGATGTAGAGGCAACACCAAATACAACCAATGAGGCTGGAGAAGATGTGTGTGACACCTACACTCAGTCAGCAGTGGCCGCCCTGAGCTCCCCTTCCCATTCCTGCAATGACCCACCCATTCTTGGCCTTTTCTACTCTCAACCTGGAAGAGCAACACCTTGTCCTCTGCTTGGGTAGTCTACAACCCAACAGCAAGAACAGTGAGTTTTCCCCATTTCAGGTGAATTTCCTCCAGCTTTTACTTTCTTTCCCCCTCTCCTCCCCCCCTACTTCTTCTTCTAATCCTCTGATCCTCACATTTATGTCCCCCTCCCCCTCCACTCAGTTTTGTGCCATTCCCCCTCCTGGTTCCATCGGCCCACTTCACACACAGGTTTTCCTGTTCCCCCACCTCCTTTTGATTCCAACAGCCATTCATCTCTCCTTTCTCCTCTGATATTTCCCATTCACACTTCCTTCACAGATCTGAATCCAGCTCGGGGAGCGCTTAGTGTCCCTGCTCATCCCCAATCTTCACACTCCCTTCCCCAACCAACCTTGCTGCATTTGTTCTTTTCCCTCTCTCTCTTTGCCTCAATCTACCTGGTTCAGTCTTCCAGCTCCAGCTCAGCTCTCTTCCCCTGCCAGGTACAACCTGCCTGTCATCTTACACCCCTCTTCAGTCCACCGGAACCCTTGTTTACCACGCTGATTGACCTCTTTATGCAGGCCATCTTGCCTCTCCACTCTTATCCTGATGCAGGGTTTGATCCAAAACTTAAACAATCTCTCCACTCATCCCCACTGAGTTCCTCCAGCAGATTGCTTGTTGTGTGGATAAGATTATGATGTAGGTGGTAAGTGTGTGAGATCTTGCATAGAGTAAGGCAGTGAAAAAAGATATATTAAGGAATTTATCATCTTTAAAAGTTAACAGTTCCCCAAGGACGTGAATCATATCCCAAGCTGTTAAAACGAAAAGGCAAAGAAATTGTAGGGACTTGATCTACTGCCATTGCTTAAAAAGGAAGGAAAGGATGAACCAAATAACTGCGGGCCAGTTAGTCTTTCCCTCCAAGAGGACCACAGCCTTGTCACAGTTCGGAGGCCTGCGTGCTTCATTGACCCAGAGAGCTAAGCTGCTGAGTCAGGGCTTTGAGCTTTGGCTCTTGGTAGGGTCCCCCATGCTAGACTTGGAGTGGTCCATCAATCCTCCAGGTTTGGGGGTTTCAGCTCAGGGCTAACAACCTTGACTGGTCGAATAAAACTGTTATGGAAACCACAGTCCATCTGTAAGTTACTGCAATCTAAATGCTTTATGCACACCTCAGTCTGAAAGCGCAGATGGAGTCTGGTAGGTACAGTCATCTTCAAATACATGTGCAAGCCTCTGAGTGAGATCATGAGATATTGAAGGAGCTAATTAAATAGAATCATTTCAGACAGGCAGCATAAACTTTTATTTAGGAAGGTATGGATTTGTTAAGGGAAGGCTGTGAGTGAGATAGTTACATGAAGGGTTGATAAAGGACCATCTGGTTGGTATAGTCGATGTGGAATTCATCAAAGACTTAGACAAGTCCTATGTGGAGGGGTTTCAAATCGGATCTAACTCTGGTTTAGCAGCAGGAAGTGAAGGATAACGGTTGATGGTACGCTAGTGACTTGAAGGTTTTTACCCTAGAATTGCAGAGGGCTCAGTACTTGGTCCTTTATTTTGTTGAATATATTAATGATTAACGACCTGAATAAAGAAGCATAATGCAGCCGATACTAGAACTGTCCTTGTGGTTGACTATGAGGAAAACTCTGAACTTCACTTTCAGTATGTCAGTATAGATGGTCTGGTTGTGTAGAGTTAAAGATTTTGATAGATAAAGGTTTAATATTGGCTTTGAGTATGGAAACCAGTTTGCAGCTTAGCTTGTTATAGATATAGCCTTGGCTTTCAGCAGAGACGACTCAGAATAAATACTTGCAGATGCTTATCTTGAAAGAATTAGACTCAAGGGTAAGAGACAAACCATTTGTTAATACAAAGTTGTACACTGGACTGAATTTTTAATTTTTGGCTGTTGCTATAGGTACAGTTTATCTCAAGAGAACTGCGTGTGAACTTTGCTTATCTTTTCCAATTCACAAGGTTAATCGAACAGCCTTTGTTTTTGCAATTGAATTGTAATGTATAAAAGGAGTGGTGCTCACTGTATTATTTGGAGTTTAAAACCTGCTGTTAGAGGTTCCACTCCCCATGATATTGTGAATAAAGATCTCTTTACTTCGAAGTCCGTGTCTAATTTACTTGTGATCAACATTAATCGAATTTCCTTAGCATATTAATTTCCCTAACAGGTTGTTTGGCAAAAAAGGGTGACAAATGGAATTTAATGTTGATATGTAAAGAAATCAGACCGAGGAGGAGCAACAAGGCAAAATGGAAGGATATCGTATGCACAAACCTCTGCATTTATATGGTGTGTGCTCTTAAAGGATGAAAGGATGGATCAATTAGATAGTTAAAAAGGCACTTATCAAACCACAGCATACGCCATAAAAGAGCAGAGATTTAGCTAGAATTATACATGGTGCTGACCAGAGCACAGCTTCAGACCCGGCCACCACAACAAAGAAACAATGTGATGTATTGAATGGGGTGGAGAAGAAATTTACCAGAACATAGCCAGGACTGGATTGTATCTATGAGTGAAGATTACATAAGCTAGGTTTGTTTTTGCTTGAACAGAAGGGATTGAGGAGAAATTTAATCAAGTTGTACAAAGTTATGAGGGACCAAGATAAACTAAATGAGAAGGGCTATTTCTCTGCATCTGAAATGTCAAAATCAGAGGCAAAGATTTAAAGTAATTGGTCGAAGGACTGGAGGGGAAATGATGAAGGGGTTTTTCCACCCTGTGAATGGTTAGTGTCTGGAGCCCACTGCTTAAAATGATGACCACAATAGATTTAAAGAGTGTTTGGAAAGCGGTGTCCTATGGGGCCACTGACCCAGTGCTGGAAAGCCCTTTTTCAGCCAGAACGGATGCGATGAATCTAATGGTGTTCTCCTTTACATTCTCTGTGTTTCTATGACACTGAAGAGAAAACCTGCTTTGTGGAGAAATCCTTGAACCTTCTTGGAGTAATCTATTTGGATCCTTTGTGTTCACCTCATCTTCAGAGTGATCTGAAGGAAACTAACTCAAGTATTGCAGCATTCCTTCAGCACTGCATTGGGTTGTCCCTGGAGCAAGTCTGTGGAGCAAATTTGGAACCTTCTGACTTAGAGATGGGGTTTGGCTGTCATATTAGGAGCAGCAATCACTGGATAAACTTTGATCTGTTTTAATGGTTTGAATCTTGCCATTTTACCTCAGTTTCCTCGAAGTCGAAACATTCCCATTTATAGGCCAGAACTGCACTTTTCCTCTTCCAGTACTCGAGGAACATTACTGCCCATAGTGACATGAAGATACTGAAGAATACTGTGCCCCCGTTGTCAAAGAGTTGACCCAGCTGGAGAAATGGAAGACACATCAGTGGTCAACAACACAGATCTGTAGAAACAAAAACTCATACCTTGAAGTGTAAGCAACACGCACGAAGTGCTGACAGAATGCAGGAGGTCAGGCAGCATCTATAGGGAGAAGCGCTGTTGACGTTTCAGTCCGAGACCCCAGCACTTCTCCCTACAGGTGCTGCCTGACCTGCTGCGTAACACCAGCATTTTGTGTGTGTTGCTTGAATTTCCAGCATCTGCAGATTTCCTCATGTTTACCTTGAAGTGTACACAGTTGTGGGGGTGATTTATGATTGATTAATGTCAGTGCAGTGTAGACAGTTGGGGGGGTGATTTATGATTGATTAGTATCACTGCAGTGTAGACAGTTGGGGGGGTGATTTATGATTGATTAGTATCACTGCAGTGTAGACAGTTGGGGGGGTGATTTATGATTGATTAATGTCAGTGCAGTGTAGACAGTTGGGGGGGTGATTTATGATTGATTAGTATCACTGCAGTGTAGACAGTTGGGGGGGTGATTTATGATTGATTAGTATCACTGCAGTGTAGACAGTTGGGGGGGGTGATTTATGATTGATTAATGTCAGTGCAGTGTAGATTAATGTCACTGAAGGATTTGAGGCAGAACATGGGATAACACTATTTTGTGTGGCATAGAGTTAATATTAGAGTTGAGTGAAACACAGGCAGCAATTCAGGCAGCTTGTGTGGGAGGAGAAATGGAGTTACCTTTCCAGCTCAAAAACCTTTTATCAGAAAGGGGAAAGAGAGTTTTAAGTTGCAGAAGGTTGGCTGGGAGAAAGGGACTATCTCTGATAGGATGTTGCCAGGGCTGCTCATAGAACATGAAACATTAACTCTATTTCTCTTTTCACAGATGCTGCCTAACCTGCTGAGCGTCTGCAGCATTTTTTTCAGAATTTTTGTCTCTGCAGCTACTTTTCAATTTTTGATATTTAGTTGAGGTTATTCACAATTGCATTTCTTCATACATAGGGTAAAAGAAGTTGAAAGCCCTATTTGGCACTGGAGGCATACCAAAAATTTTAATGCGAGAATAATATTTTTTTTAGGAAATTACGAAATTTTGCATTTAAGAAATACAAAACAAAGTTGGATAAATTAGAGTTAATGTGCAGATCGGCCATTATCTGAAGGAATGGTGGAAGGAACTAGAGGACTGAAAGGCCTTCTCCTGTTCCTGTGTTTCAATTAACACCGGGTCTTGCTTCATGTGAATCTACACAAGGTGGAAACACTCAGAGTAGCCCAATCTTTGCTAGTGACAGCAGGTGAATGAGAATTTTGCTGTATACTCTGCACACCAATTCCTGGTTACTCGCAAGTGTCACCTAGTGTCAGTAACACACACTCTGTCAATTAGGGAAAGCAATTTGCCAATACAAACATGAGCAAAATAACAAAGATGAAGAAATTAAGGATTGACAGGTCTCCAGGACCAAATCATTTCCATTTCACCATTGTAAAGGGCGTTAAGTGAGAAACCACTCACCTACAATTATCAGTGGTCAATTAACACAGGGAGAACATACAAATCTAGGCAGACAGCCCTTGGAGACAGGATCAAACCGGGATGTCCAAAGTTGAGGTAACAGCTCTACCAGCTGCACAAAGTTAAAAAAAACCATCCTTTTATGCACCTTTGTTTCAATCTCTTTTGTGACACAATTCAGTCAACATGTTGATCATTGTATCTCTCACAATTAGCAGGAGTTCGGAAAGATTCTTTTAAACTGTTATTCTGTTCTTTAGCTTTTAATTTGTCCAGAAGTTCTATTTCTTTCCTGACCAGTGGATTTTGCCTGTTAAGAGGTTATTCATCTTTTCTTTGACACACTGACTGCCTGGTGTTTTGCTCATGAACTAATTCACTTCATATAGATTGCTCGCTCCTGCCTTATTCTGGTTAAGTCAGCCCTACCTCAATTAAATTTAGCATTTCTCCTTTTCAAATATTATATTAAACTTAAGCTTATAATGATTACAATCAGCTGAATGTTTTAGTTAAATGTAATCGTTGAATTATAATATTTGGAATAATTGCCTGGGTGGCCATAAGACCATATGACATGGGAGCAGAATTAGGCTATTTGGTCCATTGAGTCTCATTTATTACCCTTATCAAGCCCATTCTCCTACCTTCTCCCCAAAACTTTACTAATCAAGAACCTATCAGCCTCTTCGCTACATATACCCAATGACTTACCTTCCAGCGCTGCCCATGGCAATGAATTCCACAAATTCACCACCCCTGGCTTAAGATATTTTTCATCTCCATTCTTGGAATTCCTTGTGTTCTGAGGCTGTGCCCTCTGGTCTTAGGCACTCCCACTACTTGAAACATTTGATTTGTGTCCACTCTATCTAGGCTTTTTAATATTTAACAGGATTCAATGAGATCATCCCTCATTCTTCTGAACTGCAGTGAGTACAGACCCAGAGTTATCAAACACTTCTGACATGTTAACTCTTTCAATCCTGGGATCATTCTTCTGGACATCCTCTGGACTCTCTCCAATGCCAGCACGTCTTTTGTTAGATAAGCTGTTCACAATATCGCAGATGGGTTCTGACCAGCGCCTCAGCATTACCCCCTTGCTTTTATATTCTTGTCTTCTTGTAATCCTTGCTAATATTGCATTTGCCTTCCTAATAACCAGCTCAATCTGCAAGCTAACCTTCAGGGAACATGCACTAGGATTCCCAAGTCCTTAGGCACTGAATTCGCTCCCCATTTCAAAAATAGTCTATGTCTTTCTTCCCTCAACTAAAGTGCAAAACCAAACACTTCCCAACACTGTATTCCATCTGCCACTCCTTTGCCCATTCTCCTCATCTGTCTAAGTCCTTCTGCAGACGCACTGCTTCCTCAACACTACCTACCTACCCCTACCACCTATCTTAGCGTCATCCACAAACTTGGCCACAAATCCATCAGTTTCACTCTTCCAGATCATTGACATTTAACATGAAAAGAAATGGCCCCAATTTCAAACCATGTGGAACACCTCTAGGTACTGGCAGCCAACCAACCAGAAAAGGCCTCCTTTAATCCCACTCCTTTCTCTGCCAGACAGACATTTTCTATCCATGTTAGCATCTTTCCTCTAATCCCATAGGCTCTTATCTTGCTTAGCAGCCTCATGTGCAGCACCTTGTCAAAAATGAAAATCCAAGTAAACAACATCCACTGACTCTCCTTTATCTATCTTGTTTGCTATTTCCTCAAAAATTTCCAATCAATTTGTCAGACAAAATTTTCCTTTAAGGAAACCATGCTGAGTTTGGCCTGTGTTTTTTCATATGCCTCCGAGTACAATGAAAACCCCTTTTTAGTAATGGACACTACCCTTACTCTTTCAGAAGTCCAATGTCAATTCTTTGGTCTTGACACCACTCAACTAGCTGATTTATGTCGCTCCTGTACACCTTCTCATCACCATCCGAAATTCTGCCAACAAAAGATCCGGCATCAGCATATTTATAGATGGCATGAGGCTAGGCACAGCTCAGCTGGCAGGATATTGTCAGATATTAGAGCTGGATGACATAAGGAAGTCCTTCCAATGGCTGGTAATGGCAGGAGTGAGGGACAGCACAGAGGCTCTGCTCATGATCACACAGAACAGGCAGTGAGCACAAGAGCGATAGAATCACACCTGACAAGACCCGAGATGCAGACTGTGTAAAGAATCTGCTGAAACCATCCAGCACATGGTAGCAGGGTGCAAGATGCAGGCCGGGACAGCACACACTGAACGGCACAAACAAGTTGCAGGAATTGTGTACAGGAACATCTGCACTGAGTATGGATTGAACACTCCCAAGTCCAAATGGGAAACACCCGATAGGGTAGTGGAGAATGACAGAGCTTTAAAGAGTACTTAGAAAGTATGTGGAAAGTTAAAGCCAGAGTAATAGCAGCACTTGGAGCTGTGACACCTGGACTGGGAGAGTGGCATACATACATATACACACATACATATATAGATACATATATCTTTAAGGTAATTTACAGTTTTTATTATTTATTGCAACATACTGCTGCAAAACAACAAATTTCATGATATATGTCAGTGATATTACACCTGATTCTGACACTAACACCTTGCCAAGCATTGAAGTTGGGTGAATTGGCCTATAATTTCCTGTCTTATTGCTTCCCCACCTCCTTAGAGTGAAGCAACAGCTACAACTTTCCAGTCTTCCAGAACCATTCCATAATCTAGTGATTCTCGAAAGACCATTACTAATGTTTTCACAATCTCTTAAACTACCTCTTTCAGAATGCAGGGGTATAGTCTAACTGGTCCAGGTGGCTTATCTACTCACCTTTCAGCTTTCCAAGCACCTTCTCCTTAGTAACAGCAACCACCCCATTATGTTAACTTCTGGCATGCTGCAGGTGAGTTCCACTGTGATGACTGGTGCAAAATTGAGCTTATCTCCCATTTCTTTTTCCCCATTATGACCTCTCCAGTGTCATTTTCCAACAGTCCGATCTCCACTCTCACCTCTTTTTCCCCATTTATATATGTGAAAAAAGACCTTTGGTACCTTCTTTGATATTATTGGCTTGGTTACCTTTGTATTCCATCTTTTCTCTCCTTATGGCTTTTTAAGTTGCTTCCTGCTGGTTTTAAAAGCTTCCCACTAATTATTGCTATATGGTATACTCTCTCTTTTGTTTTGATGACTTCCCTTGTCGGCCACGATTGTGTCACCCTCTCTTTACAATGCTTTTTTTTGGGATGAAACGATCCTGCACATTCCAAATTATCCCCAGAAACTCTAGCCATTGCTGCTCCGCTGTCATTCCCGCTAGTGTCTCATTCCAATCAACTTTGGCCAACTCCTCTCTCATGCCCCTGTGGTTCCCTTTACCCCACTGTAATACCGATACATCTGACTTCAGCTTCTCCTTCTCAAACTGCAGGGTGAACTCTATCATCAGGATCACTGCCTCCTCACGGTTTCTTTACCTTGAGATCCCTAATCAAATCTGGCTCATTACACAATACCCAACCCAGAATTGCCTTTTCCCTAGAGGGCTTAACCTCAAGCCGTTTTAAAAAGCCACCTTGGGGGCATTCTACAGATTCCTTCTCTTGAGATACAGCACCAACCTGATTTTCCCATTTGTCTTGCATATTGAAATCTTCATGACCATCATAACATTGCCCTTTTTACATTTGTTTTCTGTCTCTCTTTGTAATTTGTACATCATATCTTGGCTACTGTGTTTTTATCCTTGTAGTTTCTTAACTCTAACCACAATGACTCTGGACCTTCCGATCCTATGTCATCTCTTTCTAAGGATTTGATTTATTAGCAACAGAACCACCCCGACCCCTCTGCCCACCTGCCTGTCTTTTTGATGCAACGTGTATCCTTGGATGTTGAGCTCCAAACTGTGATCCCCTTTCAGCCACGACTCTGATGCCCACAGCATTATACCTGCCAATTTCTAACTGTGCTGCAAGATCATCTACTATACAGTATTTCACAAACAAGAAAAATTCTGTAGATGCTGAAAATCCAAAGCAGTGCACACAAAATGCTGGAGGAACTCAACCAGTCAGGCAGCATCTATGGAAATGAGTGAACAGTTGACGTTTCAGGCCGAGAGCCTTCTCCAGGGAAGGGAAAAGACACCAGAATAAAAAGGTAGCAGGAGGGGAAGGAGGGTAGATCGAAGGTGACTGGTGAAGCCAAGTGGTTGGGAGAGGTAAAGTGCTGGAGAGGAAGGAATCTGATGGGAGAGGAGAGTGGGCTATAGGAAAAGGGGAAGGAGGGTGGACACGGGTGGAGGTGATAGGCAGGTGAGAAGAGGTAAGTGGCCAGAGTGGGAACAAGAGGGGAGGGAGAAGGACTTTTTTTTAACCTGGAGAAATCTGTATTCATCCAGTCAGGTTGGAAGCTACCTAGATAGGATATGAGGTGTTGCTGCTCCACACTGAGGGTGACCTCAGTTTTGCACAAGAGAAGGCCATGGACCGAAATGTTGGAACAAGATTGGGAATTAGAATTAAAATGTTTGGCCACCTGGAAACTCTGCTTTTGGCGAATGGAATGGAGATGTTCAATGAAGCGGTCCTCCAATTTACCGTGGGTTTCACCAGTATAGAGGAGGCTGCATCAGGAGCACTGAACGCAATAGATGACCCCAGCAGATTTGCGGGTGAAGTGTTGCATTTAAATAGAACACCTCCATCCTGTATTTGTCGCCATTTTCTATTTTGTCTCCATGTTACTGAATGTTAAATTCTTATCCCTTTCTAAACTTTGTCATTTTTGGTGGTCCCCTTTCCTCCCACCAGAAACATGGGTTGATAGGTTAACTGGCCATTGCAAACTCAATCTAGATCATTACCTGCCACTTAACTCTAATCTGGTTTGCTCCCTTGTTGCAGCTGAAACACACTGTGGAAGTAAAGCCTTCTGATCACACTTCAAGCATTCTTTACCTTTCCTCCATGAGCTTGTCTGCTTTTCTCAAACTGCTGTAGTGTCCAACGCGCTTTAGACAGAATGTCATAGGAACAGCCACCATTCAACCTATTTACAGTTACATGAATCCCAGTAGTCTTCAGTTCTTTCTAATTTCTTAATTTGATTTATAATCTCTGAGCCGTTAGCTTTCCTTTCATTATATCCATTCACTGTTCATATGATTTCCTTCACTGCACTGTTTTCCGAACCCTTCCTGCAGATCACAGAGTCTGGTATTTATGCCCGATCTTGCAGTGAAGTCTGCTTCGCTTTCTGTTGAATTTGTCTTTCATTCCTCACATACAATTTGGATAAAGAACTAGTTGGTACGGAATTGGCACTATGGCAGAAAGGAAGGACATGTGACAGGTAGACAAAACTACCCAATGCATCACTGGCACCAGCCTACAGGTCATCAAGGACATACATACAGAGTTACTTTTCCCAAGCAGCAAGACTGATCAACACCTCCACCACTACTTTATTGATTCCCATCAGTCACATCAGGCATCACTTTGTGGACATACAATCAAAATATTTATATTTATTGTGTGTGTTTTTATTATTACTGTGTCCTTTCCCCTGTGTGCTTTATTTTGTGCTGCATTGGTCTGGAGTAACAATTATTCAATTCTCCCTACATTTGTGTACAAGAAATGACATTAAATAATTTGGAATCTTGAATACTCTACTCTAATGTTTTACTTGATTCCCCAGTTCTGATTCTTGGTTCAGTTTTGTCACTTCTTTTGGATTTCCTTTTGTCTGTCATTCACCTCTTCTCTTCACTTGTTTCAGAACGATTACACCTGTGCTCACCCTGTTTTCTTACAGAATGCAGATCCCGATTATTTCAGATGGAGCTCTTCCTAATTTAGTATTTTTCCCCCATTTGTCCAGCTCCTATTGTCCCAAAAGAGGAAAAAATTTTCCTTCAACACCCCTTCAAGCAAGCCACAAGTTCACCTTCCTAACCTTCCTAAAGCTTTGCCATGTTGATCTGTCTAGGGTAAAAACTGTTGAGGTCTCGGTTCTTTGATTTAGTCAGCATGCAGTACTTAGCAGAAAAGAGCTCCAGCTTATTCTGTCTAAGATTACAGTCAAACTACACCACGTCCAGTTCTCTCTCCAATATCCTTTCAGGTTGCCTCAGGATTTCATTGACACTGACCACAGCTAACTAAGACATCTGAGGTTCTGGATCATGCTTTCCAAGGATTTTATCCATTTTCTATTTTATTAAGCTTTCTTTATCTTCCACGTGTCTGGTTTCTTTTAAATATATCTGTATTGAATGCCATACTAGTAATGGAATAGTGATGTCTGTATAATTAACTCTGTGTGTAGTCTTTGCTCTTGCATTAGTCACTCTCACAGTTACTGCCCAAGACGTTTTCTGTGTCACCATCCTACAGCAGGGAATGTATAGGTGTTTGGGTGACTTAAATAAGCTTTAGAATGAAGAGCTGGGATTACCTTAAAGGTCGTGCAGATGCTGGAGAGCTTCCAGGATGTGCAGAACTTACAGAGTGGACACATGGTATAGTTGGATCCTTCTTCACAGATTTCTTTTCTAGGTGTGAACACAGAGATGAAGCAGAACCTCAAAATAAAGTCCAAATCAAGTGCCACGTATCCGGAAACAAAACATTACCTTAAGGTCTACCAAAACGGCTACTGACATTTGACCAACTGTAGAAGTTGTCTAAATCTTTTGCAGCAATATGCTTTGAAGAGCCTACTGGATTTTGGAGTCAACTTTTCTGCCTGCTCTACTTCATCTGAGGTTTCTCATGGATAAGAAGTTGGAGGCAGGTTTTGTGGAGAGTACAACTTAATTGTTTTACTAAATGCAAAAAGATCCTACATCTTAAGACCACAAGATATGAGAGCAGAATTAGGCCATTCACCCCATCGTCTGCCCAGCCATTCAATCACAGCTGATTTACCATCCCTTTCAACCCCATTTTCTGCCTTCTCTCAATGACCTTTGACATCCTCACTAGTTAAGAACCCATCAAAGTCTGCTTTAAATATACCCCATGATTTAGCCTCCATAGCCATATGTGGCATATATTCATCACCTTCCAGCTAAAGAAAATGCTCCTCATCTTTGCTCTAAAGGAAACATCTTTCTATTCCACTCTATCTGGGCCATTCGTATTCAATAGGCTTCAATGAGATCGCCTTCTAAATTCTGGTGAGTACTGCCCCAGAGCTATCAAACACTTCTCTTATGTTTACCCTTTCAGACCGAGAATATTCTCACCAACTTCCTCTGGACCCTCTTCAATACCAGCACATCCTTTCTTTGATAAGGGGTCAAAAACTGCTCACAGTATTCCAAATCTGCTCTGACCAGTGCTTTATAAAGCCTCAGCATCACATCCTTGCTTTTATATTCTGGTCCTCTCAAACAGAATGCTAACATTGCATTTGCCTTCCTCACCACTGACTCAACCTGCAAGTTAACCTTTAGGGAATCCTGAACAAGGTCTCCCAAGTCCTTTTGCACCTCTGATTTCTGAAAATAGTCTACTGCTTTATTCCTTCTACCAAAGTGCCTGAGCACTCTCTTCGCGACACTGTGTTCCATCTGACACTTCTTTTCCCTTTCTCCTATGTCTAAGACTTCCTGCTTGCTCAACACTACCTTTACCTATCTTCATATTGTCCACAAATTTGGCTACAAAGCCATCAATTCCGTTATCCACATCATTGACATGTATAACATGAAAAGAAGCGGTCCCAACACTGACCCATTAGTTACCAGCAGCTAACCAGAAAAGGCCCCCTTTATTCTCATTCTTTGCTTCTGGCCAGTCAGTCAATCTTCTGTCTAAGCTAGTTTTTTTTTCAGTAATACCACGGCTTCTTATCTTGTTTAACAGCCTCGTGTACGGCACCTTGTCAAAGACCTTCTGAAAATCCAAGTGAACAATATCCACTGACTCTACTTAGTCTCTTCTGCCTGTTATTTCCTCAAAGCATTCCAACAGATTTGTCCCTTCCGGAAACCATGCTAATTTTGTCCTAATTATCATGTACTCCAAGTATCGTAAAACCTCATCCTTAATAATGGACTCCAACATCTTCCCAACTACTGAAATCAGGCTAACTGGCCTATAATTCCTATCTTTTCTGAAACAGTGGAGTGACATTTGTGATTTTCTGGTCCTCCAAAACCATTCTAGAACCTTCAGCTGGTTCAGTCTTGGAAAGCTTGCACTGATTAACTGTGGCTGGATGAGCAGAAACCCATTCCAGCCACAATCACTTCCAATGGGGAAGCTTGCACTGTAATGACACCAACCGGTTTTGAAGTATGAAAGTTTACTTTATAACAGCACTTGAGGCTGACAAGTTGAGAAGGTAACTTGGTTAGATGCCATTTAAAGGCATAAATGAAAAGATCACCTCTGGAACCTGAGAGCATTTATACTCGTTCAGAACCATTTAAGTTTTGCATACAATGTCACATGAATGGGAAATATCATCCAGATTTAAAGGCAATGATGTGGTTCATAGAGTTACAGGTATAAAGCTTCTGCTCCCTGTGATACAGATTCAGTGTTGTAGGACTGTATATGCACAGATCCTGTGTTCCCAGACTACAAGAGATTATCCCAGGTATAAAATATACTCCTGCCATATGCCTGTCCAGAGTCCCCGGGTTTCAAAGGCTGTGTCCTTGTGCCACCTCTGCACTGTTGTTTGCCTACGTACAGTGTCCTGGAACACGTTTCTTTTTTTGCTAGTCTAGATTCACAGTGTTCAAGCTGCTGAACCAGACTCACAGGAGAATTGCACATTGTTCCAGTATCTGTGTGGGCTTCTTCCGAGTGGTAAGTTGATAAATTAGCTTGTTATTGGTGCTTCAGTTTCCTCTCATATGCCGACGATGTGTCGGTCAGTAGCCTAATTACCAGCTGTAAGTTGCCCCTGGTGTGTAGGTGACTGGAAGAAGCTGGCAGGAGTTGAAGGGAATAGATTACTTAGAAGTGAAGAAAGAGTGAGAGTGTTGTTCTGAGATTCAATAGGCTAAATGGCCTTTTTCCATGTTGTATGAAATATGAAAGGAAACTGTATGCTCCTGGGTCACACAGGAATTCATGGGCAATCACTCAATGTTGTTACTTAACAACAGTCATTTTATCCCTTTTGTCAGACCACACACCTTCATGGGTTGGCCCTGCCTTTGAACTATTGTTTACAAGTTGTACTTCCAGACACAAGATTGGAGTTCTGTTCATTATGATGCCATTCCAACTGTGGGCACTGTCTACTGTAACGCTCTTTGAACTGCAGAGAGGTTACAAAATAAATAACAATCTCTACAACTTGACCCTCTCAGGCTACAGAACTGAATAGTCTAACCATCCCCTGATTATGCCGAACATATTTAGAACCATAGAACACTATAGTACAGAAAACAGGCCATTCAGCCCTTCTAGTCTGTGCCGAAACTTTATTCCACTAGTCCCATTGACCTGCACCCAGTCCATAACCCTCCTTAACCTTAAATAGTAATAGACCAGTGACTTGTCTTTGATGGTGGCTTTCTCTTTTGTTTGCATTAAGGATTAAAAGAAAGGCTTTTGAAGTTTCTTTTTTCCACTGTATGTTATAATTTTATGTATAATTTATATGTTGTGTTCTACTTGCCTGTGATGCTATTGCATATGTTTTAATTGTGTAGTACCTCACAGTACTTATGTACGTGATAAATTTGACTTCATGTGACCACAGTGACACAAAGCAAATAATATTTATGCTGCCCCTACCACAAATTCACTGTGATATACAAATTCAGATTCTGCAGTATATAATGGAATTACAGTTGCCTAGAGGACAGTGGAAATGCTTTAAGAATGATCTCAAAACCTACTGTTACATTTTAAAAAAGGATCTCGTGCTTTCCCGCCGTATCTGATGGTTACATTCTTAGCGGGCTTCCAGCTGGGTACAGATATCAATTTTAAACAACATTTCAAAGGTTTAAAGATGGCGGAATTTCTCATCAAAATGGCAGTTAAAATTGATACCTGTACACGGCTGGAAGCCCGAGGAAAGCTTATTCATCTATTATTACATTTTCACCAAAACTTGACCCACAACTGATCAAAGTGGAGAATCAGATCACATGATAGAATCTCAACAATGAGAGCACACAGGGACCCAGCAACGGCAGTGAAGAGAAATTTCCCACCCACCATCTTATTTACCAAAGCCTAACCTACCTGCAGCAGAGGCTGCAGGTCCCACATTAACTTTACCAGTTACTTCAAACCCCACAGAGATAGAGTGGAAGCAAATCATTCTAGATCATAAGGAATGCCTAACAAGAACACACTACGCCTCTGTTTAATCTGCATTACTATACAGTGTGTGTATGGCTTACTGTGTCTATATGCAATCTATAAGGCATGTATAGACTGTGTGGCCATGTAGTATACATATTCAAACCATTCTCATTTAACTATAATGCTATTATAATTATATTGTGTGTCTATAAACAATGTATAGTCATTGTGAGCATGTTTAGACTGTACCTCTTTCCAATGTAACAGTAATCAGGCTGTACCACCATAATTATCCCTGACTGTTGCAGCTCCTGAGGAAGAGAAGGACCATAGAACTGCCCCATTCCCATCCAGCAGAAGATGCCTGCAGCCCCCAGCAACCAGAAATCAAAACCAAAACCACATCCATCCCACCAGTCTCCCAAACACAGGGTGTCCATAACCCATGCAGGTCCTGTGGCTGCATTTAAATGTTCTTTGATTTAGACCCCAGGATGTTTGATTCCTCACTTTACTGATTTAGTAGAGTACTTACGAGGGAATGTCGTCTATCAACATGAAGAACCCAGCAAGGAGAACAAGGGTTCCAACAACTGCTGCCGGCAACAGCCACCCTGTGTAAAACCCTGGAGAGGAAAACAGGTTAACACGTCAGTACCAAGAGAGCAAATGGGAGAAAAATATTTGAGTCTTTGAGGCAAAGTGGAGAAAGATAATGGACATTCAGATCAAATAGGATAGGCCCAACAAATAACTGGGAAGCCTGTAAGGAGTTTGTACGTCCGCCCCGTGACCATGTGGGTTTCCTCTAGGTGCTCCTGTCTCCACCCACAGTCCAAAGACAGACCGGTTGGTAGGTTGATTGGTGATTGCAAATTGTCCTATGATTACGATTAAACCAGGGGGTTGCTGGGTGGCACGGCTAGAAGGGCCGAAGGGCCTACTCCACTCTGTATCTCAATAAATGAATAAATACACCGTAACGGGACAGACTGGATGTATACGTAGGGTCCTTCAGGACCAACAGGAGGGTTCATTCGGTAAGACGGGTATAATGGAAAACTCAGGACCGTCATAACATTAGTTCAAAAGCTCCCCCTTAACACCAACTGTAGCTCCATAATTAGAATGAACTAGCTCAGCTCTAACAAGTGAAACACCTATGGTTTGACAGCCACAAGAGGAAATATATTCAACCTACCCAGAAGCTGCTTAGTTAAGGCAGCTAAAGGGACCTGGATTAGTGTAAATAACGGTGACGTTTGTTGCAGAGAAAAAGCTGGGAGGCAGATGGGATGGGAATAAACTAAATTGGCTGGATATTTGAGGGTGTGAGCTGCTGAGAGGAATTAGTGATGGGGTCCAGATCATGTCTCCTTTCTTCCAGTTGAGATGATTGAGAGAGGGCAAGCCAAGATATCCCGAGAGATTCCTACCAATCCATGCAAAGTAAAAGGCAATCTTCTCTCCGAAGTATTTGCGGATGTGGTCCAGCAGCTGGTATTTGCACCACTTGCTCCAACAAGCCCAGTATTTGTACAGTATCTGGCGGTTGCTGAGGTTCTCAGGACATAGGTCCTTCGTTGGGGATTCATATGGACCCTGTGGAAAAGCCAGTCACAAGTCTTAGTGTGATACCTGTGGACTATACGATATAGAAGCAGAATTAGGCCATTTGACCCATCAAGTCTGCTCCACCATTATCCCTCTGTGGTTGACATTATTCCTCTCAACCTCACTCTCCTGCCTTCTCCACATAACCTTTGACACCTTTACTTATCAACCTCTGCTTTAAATATACCCAATGATGTGGCCTCCACAACTGCCTAAGACTCCCCAACTCTCAACATCCACTCTACCTAGGCCTTTTAATATTCGATAGGTTTCAATGAGATCCCTCCTCACCCTCCAACAAATACAGGCCCAGAGCTTTCAGACCCTCATAAGGTAACCCTTTCATTTCTGGGACCATTCTCAGGAACCTCCTATAGACTCTCTCCCATGCCAGCACACCTTTTCTTAGACAAGGGGCTCAAAATTGCTTACAATACTCCGACCAATGCCTTATTAAACCTCAGCATTATGTCCTTGTTTTTGTAGTCTAGTGATTCTAGTCCTTTCAAAATTAATTCAAAATGACTTCAGAACATTTGCCTTCCTTACCAACAACTCAACTTGCAAGTTAATCTTTAGGATATCCTGCATGATACGTTCAGATGCTGTTCATAGACTTGAGTTCAGCATTCAACACAATCATCCCTCAGAAACTGATTGGAAAGCTAAGCCTACTGGGCCTGAACACCTCCTTCTGCAACTGGATCTCAGCTGGGAGATCGCAGTCAGTCCGAATCGGGAGCAGCATCTCCAACACCATCAAACTGAGCACGGGGGCTCCCCAGGGCTGTGTGCTCAGTCCACTGCTGTTCACTCTGCTGACCCACAACTGTGCTGCAACACACAGCTCGAACCACATCATCAAGTTCACCGATGACACGACCTTGGTGGGTCTCATGGTGGGTCCCATAGCAAAGAAAGCCCAGCAGCATCTCTACTTTCTGTGAAGGCTGAGGAAAGTCAATCTCCCACCCCCCCATCCTCATCACATTCTACAGGGGTTGTATTGAGAGCATCCTGAGTAGCTGCATCACTGCCTGGTTCGGAAATTGCACCATCTCGGATCGCAAGACCCTGCAGCGGATAGTGAGGTCAGCTAAGAAGATCATCGGGGTCTCTCTTCCTGCCATCACGGACATTTACACTACACGCTGCATCCGCAAAGGAAACAGCATTATGAAGGACCCCATGCACCCCTCATACAATCTCTTCTCCCTCCTGCCGTCTGGGAAAAGGCTCCAAAGCATTCAGGCTCTCACGACCAGACTCTGTAACAGTTTCTTCCCCCAAGCTATCAGACTCCTCAATACCCGAAGCCTGGACTGACACCTTGCCCTACTGTCCTGTTCATTATTTATTGTAATGCCTGCACTGTCTTTGTGCACTTTATGCAGTCCAGTGTAGGTCTGTAGTCTAGTGTAGCTTTCTCTGTGTTGTTTTTTTTACGTAGTTCAGTCTAGTTTTTGTACTGTGTCATGTAACACCATGGTCCTGAAAAACATTGTCTCATTTTTACTATGCACTGTACCAGCAGTTATGGTCGAAATGACAATAGAAGTGACTTGACTTGACTTGACTTGACTTGATGAGGACTCCTAAGTCCCTTTGAACCTCTGATTTCTGAATTTTCTCCCCATTTAGAAAACAGTCTTTGCCTTTATTCTTTCTACCAATGCATACAACTATAGACTTCCTTATACTATATTGCATCTGCAGTATTTTTGTCCATTCTCCCAATCTGTCCAAGTCTCGCTGCAGAGTTCTTGTTTCCTCAACACTACCTGTCCTTCCACCTATATTTGTATTGTATGCAAATTTGGCAATAAAGCCATCAATTGTGTAAGTCCTAGCACAAAACCCCTGTGGAACACCACTAGTCACCGACAGCCAAACCGAAAAAGTCCCCCTTATTCCCACTCTTTGCCTCGTGCCAGTCAGCCAACCTTCTATCCATGCTCGTGTACTACCTGTAATATTACGGGTTCTTACCTTGTTTAGCAGCCTCACATGTGGCAGCTTGTAAAAGGCATTCTCAAAAAACACTGACTCTCCTGAATGTTACTTCCTCAAAGAATTCCAACGATTTGTCAGGCAAAATTTTCCTTTAAGGAAACCATGTTGACTTTGGCCTACTTTATCATATGAATCCTCAAGTATCCCGAAACCTTATCCTTAACAATGAACTCCAACATCTTCCCAAGCACTGGCACTGATTAGAGTTTATCAGCCATATCCTTCCCAAGCTCTTCCATCAAGTTGTTCTTGTTTCCATCGCCTTGACAGAAGTCTCCAGCCATTCTGCTCATGACAGGCTTTCTGCCCTGCCCCCACACAGACTACAACTCATGATCAATTTCTCACCATTCACTTCAAAGAGTGGAAAATTAGCAGGGACACAAAGGATCTCAAGACTGCTTCATTCAATTCCCTTCCACCAAGCAAGGCTCCAGCTGGTAAAATATACCCCAGAATAAATGTTAACCTTCCAGAAGCCATACCCAAATCCAGTCACTTCTCCTTTTTTGCTCTCGGTCATTCCTTGGTTTCTCCAGCATAGACAGAGACATAGAGGAGTACAGCACAGGAAGAGGACCTTTGTCCAACAATGCTGTGCAGAACCAGCTAAAAAGTAAATAACAAAACTAATCCTGCCTACCTACACATTGTCCACATCCCTCCATTTTCCTAATATTCATTTGCCTATCTAAACATCTCAGAAAAGCCTCTAATGTATTTGCCTCATCACCAAACCAGGCATCTACCACTCTCTGATTAAAAACTTACCCCTCACATCCACTTTGAACCTACCCCCTCTCACTTTCAATGCACACCCTCTGTCTTTTTAACCCTCTCTCCTTCCCCCCCCCATTATTCTGATGATTTTATTCTTTCTATTTTTCTTTCTCCTGTCCTCGTTCACTCTCCTCCCTTCCCCAACTCATCACTGCAGATGGATTCCCTTTGCCAAGCAGAAACTCAGCTAACTGGTTGGGTCTGAAGGATCAGTGACAAAAAAATGACCCTGTTTCATGCCTTCAGAGATGCTGCCTGACCTGCTAAGCATTTCCAACATGTTCTCTTTTTAAAATGGGATAACCCGAACCGGAAAGCACCCTTCTAAATCATCTCTGTACCTTTTTAATGTCGTCATTCTGTGTGTTGTGAATGGAACGCAACTCCACAGCTATGAAGACCCAGTGTGCTCTCTCGGCTCTTAAACCTCAAGCTCTGACCAATGTCTCCTGCACATTTCTAGCTGCCTCCTGTAGCTGCTGTCCTAGTGAATATTAAATCAGAGCAGCCGGATTCGGGCCTGCGCGGGCCAGTACAGCACTGAGGATTATAAATTACGGCTATACAGCCCAAAACAAGTTGGCACAGATGGTAAGGGTAAGTAGAAGTCAGTACAAGACACCAAGGCCAATACATGTTGCAACAGGTCAGTACAAGCTGGTATAGGTTAGTAGAACAAACTGGTGTGCAATTGGCCTACACAATCCAGACAAATGGATTAAATTGGCAAAGGTAATGATGTGACTGTAGTGCGAGGATAATTAAATCACTTGCACCCTTGAGCAGTCAATGTGCACCCACAGTCCCACAGCTCTTCTGTACTCCAGTTTCCAAATTATTGGGCATCTGCCCTCCCCACTGATGCACCATCAATAACTCTCGGAGACGGGAGGCAAAAGATAGGCTATTATTAACTGCAAACGTGACCACAACATCCTGGAGACTGAGGGAGGAGCAGTGCCTCCAATCGCCTTTATACAGGGGTCTGTGGGAGGAGCCACAGGAGCAGTCAGCAGAGGGGCGTGTCCAGACAGGTGTATGTAGTTCACCGCACCCACGATCACATTTCCTTCCAGACTCCATACAATTGACCACTTTCTTTTGTCCAGCTGACCACTAAAACCTTCCAGCAGCTATAACTGTCTCACTGTGAGCCACCCAGCCTGCTCTGGTATCACCTGACATTGTAGTACTTGAGGGCGGTCTAAGAATTATTCTATTCAAGTCTAAGCGCAATTTTTCCATGTTTAACTCTTTCCACCTGAAATGAATCTCTTTTTATTTCTGTACTAACCTGCACTGACATTTTTAATTGCATCTTCTTGCCTCGATACTTACAACTTTCTTTCTTCTTCTATACTTAGACTCAGCGTAGTCTCAAAATGCAAGACCTCTCACTTAACTTCATTGGAATTATTTTGATCTTTGTACTCAGCGTTGCAGTACTGTTGTAGTCCTTGTTTTGACTTCTGCATTCTGTGGTGAACTACCTATATCTGTCTGGACACGCCCCCCCCCCCCCCCCCACTGACTGCTCCTGTGGCTCCTCCCACAGACCCCTGTATAAAGGTGATTGGAGGCACTGCTCCTCCCTCAGTCTCCAGGATGTTGTGTGGTGGTCTCTTGCTGCTAATCGTGGTCTCTTGCAGCTTATCGTTCGCCTGCCGTCTCCAGGAGTTATTGATGGTGCATCACATTCCCAGTTTTAACTCAGCTAACTTGCATCAGAAAACTTTACTGAGGTTGTGAGTTTTGGTATGTGAACAAAGTTTAGTACTTACATCATGAAGGGGGAATGCAGCTGAAAACACTTGTTCACTTAGGAGGTTTTCAATACCAACCTGGGACTTCCGCTGAACTCCATAAACAGTCTTTTCTAATATCTGATAAACCTGTCAAAGAGAAAAGTGAGGCAAACATCAGAATCTATAAAGACATCACAACCTACAAAGGACAACTAAATGTTAAATTGAGGGAAGGTTCATTGCCACAGTTATTAAGAATCAGACATATAAAATGTCAAATTTAAGTAACATTTAATATTTAGATTCATATTGTAAGTTTGATATTCACATTAAGGTTGTTTCTCAGAAATGAGGCCAGTGACTAGAGGTATACTGCAGTGTTCAGGGTCAGGAATCTTTATCTCCTTATATAAATGATATGGATGTGAATGCACAAGGTTTGATCAGTAAGCATGCAGATGACATGAAATTAGGAGGTGGTGTTGAAAGTGAAGAAGATTATTACAGATGACAGGGGAAGTGGGTCAAGGAGTGGCAAATGGATTTTAGTATCACTAAGTGTGAAGTATTACAAAACAACTTATAAACCGTAATGGAACACAGGTACTTAGATGTATAAATACACAGTTCATTGAAGATGGTGACACAGGTAGACGGGGGTGCAAAGGTCATTCAGTATACAGCCCCTGTTCAGTCAGGGCACCGATTCTAGGCTTTGGGGCAAGATGTCGATTCTGGGCTTTGGGATGTGATGTCGATTCTAGGCTTTGGGGCGTGAAGTTGATTCTGGGCTTTGGGACGTGACGTCGATTCTAGGCTTTGGGGCAAGATGTCGATTCTAGGCTTTGGGGCAAGATGTCAATTCTAGGCTTTGGGACGTGACGTCGATTCTAGGCTTTGGGGCAAGATGTCAATTCTAGGCTTTGGGACGTGATGTCGATTCTAGGCTTTGGGGCAAGATGTCAATTCTAGGCTTTGGGACGTGACGTCGATTCTAGGCTTTGGGGCAAGATGTCGATTCTAGGCTTTGGGACGTGATGTCGATTCTAGGCTTTGGGACGTGATGTCGATTCTAGGCTTTGGGACGTGATGTCGATTCTAGGCTTTGGGACGTGATGTCGATTCTAGACTTTGCGACATGATGTTGATTCTGGGCTTTGGGACGTGACGTCGGTTCTAGGCTTTGGGATGTGACGTCGATTCTAGGCTTTGGGATGTGACGTCGATTCTAGGCTTTGGGGCAAGATGTCGATTCTAGGCTTTGGGATGTGACGTCGATTCTAGGCTTTGGGGCAAGATGTCAATTCTAGACTTTGGGACGTGATGTCGATTCTAGGCATTGGGACATGATGTCGATTCTAGGCTTTGGGACGTGATGTCGATTCTAGGCATTGGGACATGATGTCGATTCTAGGCTTTGGGGCAAGATGTCGATTCTAGGCATTGGGACATGATGTCGATTCTAGGGTATGGGGCAAGATGTCGATTCTAGGCTTTGGGATGTGACGTCGATTCTAGGCTTTGGGGCAAGATGTCGATTCTAGGCTTTGGGATGTGATGTCGATTCTAGGCTTTGGGGCAAGATGTCGATTCTAGGCTTTGGGGCTTGATGACGATTCTAGGCTTTGGGACGTGATGTCGATTCTAGGCTTTGGGGCAAGATGTCGATTCTAGGCTTTGGGACGTGATGTCGATTCTAGGCATTGGGACATGATGTCGATTCCAGGCTTTGGGATGTGACGTTGATTCTAGGCTTTGGGGCAAGATGTCGATTCTAGGCTTTGGGGCTTGATGACGATTCTAGGCTTTGGGACGTGATGTCGATTCTAGGCTTTGGGGCAAGATGTCGATTCTAGGCTTTGGGGCAAGATGTTGGTTCTAGGCATTGGGACGTGATGTCGATTCTAGGGTATGGGGCAAGATGTCGATTCTAGGCTTTGGGATGTGACGTCGATTCTAGGCTTTGGGGCAAGATGTCAATTCTAGGCTTTGGGATGTGACGTCGATTCTAGGCTTTCGGAAGTGATGTCGATTCTAGGCTTTGGGGCAAGATGTCGATTCTAGGCTTTGGGACATGACGTCGATTCTAGGCATTGGGACATGATGTCGATTCTAGGCTTTGGGACATGACGTCGATTCTAGGCATTGGGACATGATGTCGATTCTAGGTTTTGGGGCAAGATGTCGATTCTAGGCTTTGGGATGTGATGTCGATTCTAGGCTTTGGGGCAAGATGTCGATTCTAGGCTTTGGGATGTGATGTCGATTCTAGGCTTTGGGGCAAGATGTCGATTCTAGGCTTTGGGGCTTGATGACGATTCTAGGCTTTGGGACGTGATGTCGATTCTAGGCTTTGGGGCAAGATGTTGGTTCTAGGCTTTGGGGCTTGATGACGATTCTAGGCTTTGGGACGTGATGGCGATTCTGGGCTTTGGGACATGATGTTGATTCTGGGCTTTGGGACGTGGCCTCGATTCTGGTCTTTGGGGCAAGATGTCGATTCTGGGCTTTGGGGCGAGATGTCGATTCTAGGCTATGGGGCAAGATGTCGATTCTAGTCTTTCGGACGTGATGTCGATTCTAGGCTTTGGGACATGACGTCGATTCTAGACTTTGGGACGTGATGTCACTTCTAGACTTTGGGACGTGATGTCGATTCTGGGCTTTGGGACGTGATGTCACTTCTAGACTTTGGGACGTGATGTCGATGCTAGGCTTTGGGACGTGATGTTGATTCTGGGCTTTGGGGCGCGATGTCGAATCTGGGCTTTGGGGCCTGATGACAATTCTAGGCTTTGGGATGTGATGTTGATTCTAGGCTTTGGGACGTGACCTCGATTCTGGGCTTTGGGGCAAGATGTCAATTCTAGGATTTGGGACGTGATGTCGATTCTAGGCTTTGGGACGTGATGTTGATTCTGGGCTTTGGTACGTGATGTCGATCCTGGGCTTTGGGGCAAGATGTCGATTCTAGGCTTTGGGGCAAGATGTCGAATCTAGGCTTTGGGGCAAGATGTCGATTCTAGGCTGTGGGGCAAGATGTCGATTCTACGCTTTGGGGCGTGATGTCGATTCTGGGCTTTGGGACGTGATGTCGATTCTGGGCTTTGGGACGTGATGTCGGTTCTAGGCTTTGGGATGTGACGTCGATTCTAGACTTTGGGACGTGATGTCGGTTCTAGACTTTGGGACGTGATGTCGATTCTAGGCTTTGGGACGTGATGTCGATTCTAGGCTTTGGGACGTGACGTCGATTCTAGGCTTTGGGATGTGACGTCGATTCTAGGCTTTGGGGCAAGATGTCGATTCTAGGCTTTGGGGCGTGATGTCGATTCTAGGCTTTGGGACGTGATTTCGATTCTAGGCTTTGGGACGTGATGTTGATTCTAGGCTTTGCGGCGTGAAGTTGATTCTAGACTTTGGGACGTGATGTCGCTTCTAGACTTTGGGACGTGATGTCGATGCTAGGCTTTGGGACCTGATGTTGATTCTGGGCTTTGGGACGTGACGTCGATTCTAGACTTTAGGACGTGATGTCGCTTCTAGACTTTGGGACGTGATGTCTATTCTAGGCTTTGGAACTTGACCTCGATTCTGGTCTTTGTGGCAAGATGTCGATTCTGGGCTTTGGGGCGAGATGTCGATTCTGGGCTTTGGGGCGAGATGTCGATTCTGGGCTTTGGGGCGAGATGTCGATTCTGGGCTTTGGGACGTGATGTTGATTCTAGGCTTTGGGACGTGATCTCGATTCTGGGCTTTGGGACGTGACGTCGATTCTAGGCTTTGGGACGTGATGTCGATTCTGGGCTTTGGGGCAAGATGTCAATTCTAGACTTTGGGACGTGATGTCGATTCTAGGCTTTGGGGCAAGATGGCGATTCTAGGCTTTGGTGTGTGATGTCGATTCTAGGCTTTGGGATGTGACGTCGATTCTAGGCTTTGGGATGTGACGTCGATTCTAGGCTTTGGGGCCTGATGTCGATTCTAGGCTTTGGGGCAAGATGTCGATTCCAGGCTTTGGAGCAAGATGTCGATTCTAGGCTTTGGGACGTGATGTCGATGCTAGGCTTTGGGGCGTGACATCGATTCTGGGCTTTGGGGCGTGACGTCGATTCTAGGCTTTGGGACATCATGTTACAGCTGCATAAGTCATTGGAGAGCTGCATACAATTTTGGTCATAATTATATGAAGGATGAGATTAAACTGGAAAGAGTGCAAAAAAGAGTTACTAAAATGTTGCCAGGATTAGTGGGCCTGAGTTACCGGGAGAGGCTGGCTGGACTAGACTAGGGAATCCAAACTAGGGGACATAGGCTTATGGTGAAAGGGAAAAAGAGTTAGGTGATTTAGGGGCAACATTTTCATTCTGGGGGTGATGAGTATATATTATACGCTTCCAGAGGAGTTTTGGAGGCATGTAGAATAATAATATTTATGATGCACTTGGTTAGGTACATGGAAAGGCGGGGCTCAGAGGGTCAAATGGAGGAAATTGGGACCAGCTAGATGGCACTTTGGTTAGCATTGACCTTTTGGGCCAAAGGGCCTGTATCCAAGCTCTTTCACTCGAAGTGGAATTTTTTTTTTAAAAAGCAGCTGGTTTAAATTAGGAATAAAAATATGAAATGCTGGAAACACTCAACAGTTGAGGCAATGGCTGTGAAGCAAGAAACAGAGTTAATTTTTAAGGCTAAAGAGCTTTCAATAGAACTGGGAAAGAGAACCAGCAAGGGAACTTTATGCTGCAGAGGGGATGACTGAGGGCTGGATATGAGAGCCTGATAGGATGAGGCCAGGGTTACTATGGTTTTATCCCCATGATCATCTTCCCTTTTTGTCAAGCTCTCCTTTTGTTATCGCTGGAGTGTGAAATTTTGTAAACAACACCAAAATCCAATCAAATCTTATATGATAAGTTGGACTTCTATAATCCGACGAACTCCTGACATGCCTGTAGCTTTACACCTTCTTGCCTGCCTGCTATGTAACTGTAACACCATATTCAGCAAATGCTCCCATGGTACACTCATTCAGAAAGTCAGGAGACATGGGATCCTGGGAAACTGGTCTGTGTGGGTCCAGAATTGGCTTGCCCACAGAAGGCAGAGGTTGGGAATAGGTGAGCATATTCTGAATAGAGATCAGTGACTAGCGGTGTTCCACAGGGATTTGTTCTGGGACCCCGCTCTTTGTACTTTTATAGAAGATTTGAATGAGGAACTGGAGGGATGGTTTAGTAAGTTTGCGGATGACATGAAGATTGGTGATGTTGTTGGGAACTTAGAAGGTTACAATGGGACATTAACAGGATGCAGAGCTGGACTAAAATGTTGCAAATGTAGTTAAATTCACAGAAGCACAAAATTATATAATTTGTTATGTCATACCTGAAGGCAGAAATCATGGCAGGATTCTCGGCAGTGCGGAAGAACAGAGGATCTTGTGGTTCATGCTGGTAGATCCCTCAGGTTTGCTGCGCAAGTTGATGATGTGGTTAAGGTGGTGTATTGTGTGTTGGCCTTTGTTAGTTGTGTGATCAAGTTCAAGAGTTGCAAGCTAATGTTGCAATATAAAACTCTGGTTAGACAGTATCTGGAATACTGTGTTCAGTTCTGGAATATTTTGAGAGGGTGCAGAGGAGATTTACGAGGATGGTGCCTGGATTAGAGAACTGAGCAAGCTGGAGCTGATTTCCCCTTCTTTGGAGTTAAGAAAGATTAGAGTTGACTTGATGGAGGTGTATAAAATGATAAGAACCATAGATGGGGTAGACAGCCAGCATCTTTTCCCCAGGACAGCAATGGTTAATACAAGAGGACAAACTTTTCAGGTGATTGGAGGGAATTATAAGGGGAATCCTCAAGTTGTTTTAGAAAGAGTTGAAAGTGCACTGAGTGCACTGTCAGGGTGCTGGTAGAAGCAGAAGCATTAGGGACATTTAAGAGTCTCTCAGATGGGTGCATGGATGAAAGAAAAATGGAGGGCTTTGTGAGAGGAAAGGGTTGGATTGATGGTTGAGTAGGTTAAAAAGTCAATACAGCATTGTGAGCCAAAGGGCCTGTACTGAATTTTTGCATCCTTTGATCCAGATTCTGCATTCTGTTATAATTTTTCACTTGTACAGTATTGCATCAATGTACCAATACGATGAAATGATCTGCATGGATAGCATGCAAAACAGATTTTTTTCCTACTGTTCCTCAGTACATGTGAGAATAATAAACCAATTTGCCAAAATGTAAATCATTTATAAGGATTGTAAAGATCATAGATCCTCTTGAAAACTCACTTGCCATTTTCTGCTATTTGAATTGCTACTTTCTGTCCAGCTAGCAATTTCCCATGCCTTGTCCTAACTCTCACTTTCCCCCAACTCTGATGAGGGGTCTTTGACCTGCTTCCTTTATCCTCTCTGCACAGATAGTGTGATCTTCCAGCATTTTATATTTTTATTTTTAATTTAAATTTTATGATCGGCTTAACCAAGCAGAGTGACTCCTGCTGACAGAAATTCAATATTCTTATATTACATAGCAACCTTGATCCCAGGAAAATATTTTTCATAATCAGATGGAGGAAGGTTCAAAGAAATATAGGTGGGAACTTGCCAAACTTGCAAAGCCAGTGGCCAAAGTATGGAGTCTCGCTTCAGGCTGGAAATGTCGCTGAGGCTTCAATACTTACTATTTCATGTCTTTGTGTGTTAGAGAAGAAGTCTTCTTGATTGTTTCTATTTAAGTACCTGCACAGAAAATAAGCTTTTGAATGCAGACATTTATTTCTGATTTCCAAAGATAGAAAACCTGCTCAGGTGAACAATCCCAAAAATAATCCAGGAGCAGCAGTATCACACCACAAACAATAATGAGATTAACCGATGGTACAATCACACTACACAAATACCCAATTTCTGTAGTTCCATTTAGTGCTGAGAAGGATGAGGAGTGAGATTTCACACATCCTATAAGGAGGCATTCACACAGTTGGCCATTAACTTGGTTAAGGAGGTGGATTTTTTCAAAGGATCCCAAGGGCTGGGTAATAGAATCCCAGAATTTTTTCAGTATAGTATGGAAAACAATCCCTTTGGGCCCATGTCCATGCTAAACAAGATGCCTGACCCAGCTAGTCTCATTTACAGTATCTGTGTTTGTCCCACATTCCCTTTTCTATTGTAATTGGACTCATCTCTACAGCTTCCACCGTCAACTCATTGCACATACCCACAGCCTTCCATGAGAGAAAAAAAAGGCTTCCTCACAGGTTCCTTTTAAATTTCCCCCTCTCACCTCAAGTCTATCTCTTCTAATTTTAGTCTCTCAGCATATCCAATCTGTGTCCTGTCCTGGTAAATTTCATTGTGAATCTTTTCTGTACCTTTTCCAAGTTCATGACATCCATCCCATAGGCAACACAATACCAACCTTTCCAATTTGGAGAGTCTAAACTGGCAGGTGTAATATTCTGGTGGAGTGTTAGGAACATCTTGGTACATGATATTGTAGATGTTCAGCTTTGATAGGAGTTCCTGTGACCAATTGGAGCTACAATTTTCTGATAACTGAAAGAGATAACATAACAGCCATTAAACCCAAGGCCTTTTCAACGACTTGAACGTGGGCCCAGTTCAAATGGTTCAGCCAGGGTATCTAGGCAGTCTGATTCTGATTGCTTGGTTGGTGAAGCTCATCAGATGATTATTGCTGCCATCCGAGACAGGCCAGCATTTTGTGCACCCGATTTCTTACAAGCCACAGCACCTCTGCTACTGAAGCGTACTTTTAGTTTCGCATTCAGGATAACAAGTAAAACCATAGCTAGGAACTTGCAGTCTGATTCAGAACCAGGCAGCTTAGCCCAGAAATTGCAGTCCCTGCCTCCAAGCCCAACTAGGCAATTCAACCCATTTAGTTTAGGAACACAGGGCTGTTTACCTGTATTAAAAATTCACATCTTCCCGTTGTCCTTTGAGTTTACTGTCTTTATGCATTTGTCTCTCTCTGCCTTTCCAACATACTCTCTTAGAAGCAAATGTGCAGATCAATGTTCGAGTAGCAGTGTCTCAAACTGTGGCCCTTGTGCCTGCATCTTTCTGTATTTGACCTTTGTTTACTCCCCATCCATTACATTCCTCTGCTGGGGCTATGGTCATCTGTTCTGACTCCTCAGCCTAAGGATAAATTTGTGAATGCCTTGACTGAATGAATAGAAAGCTACATATCCGAGTGCACTGATGACCCCAAGTTAAGAGGGTGCAACGGCGCTGTCTCAGAATGCCAAAGACCTGGCTTTAACCAAGACTTCAGTCGCTGTGGAGTTCCGGTGAACGCATGGGCCTCCCAGGGCTCTCCAGTTCCCTCTCACAGCCCAAAGACACGTGGGCTGGTAGGTTAATGTCCCATAGAGTGGTAGAATTTCAAATGAGTCACTGGGAATGGGGAGAATGAAATAGAAGTAATATAGGATTATTATAAATGGATGGCTGATGGTCAGCGTGGACTTGGTAGCCAAAGGGCCTGTTTCCACTGATCGTATCACTTGTTTTCATAGCTTCATTGCAACCACTGACTCTCCGTTTCCTGCCAGCAACTTGCTGAACAGATCCCTGTAAATCTGCTCAGCTAGTGTCTGCTGGCTGTAGAATTACACCTGTCTCTCAGCTCACTCGATCAGTAAGAGTTACTGTCGTCCAGGGTCTGAGTGACTTCTGCTTCCTTGCAGTGAGTGGCCTTTTCAAAACCACAGTACCTCAATCTGTGCATTAAATCCACCATGATCACTGATATATCTCATGCCTCAGGACTTAAACTGGGAACTTGAAAGTCCCTGTCGGAGATCCAGCAGTCAATTGTCCATGACTTTCAAGGAGTCTCCCCAAAGGTGTATAAATCTGCCTAGGTCTGGCTCTCTGCAGATGGTGGAAACATTCCATATATCCATCCTGTCCTATTGCAGAACAACTATGTTCTATTCACATGTGCAATAAATTCCCATATCATCTTCTCTATCATGTGACTCCACTTTTTGCACAGTATCCAAGTGGGTCCATGGATATTTCCAAGATACTGCATATGGGAGTCACCTTCTTTATCTGGCGCTAGCTTCTTTGGGACTGTGGAATATGCCCCTTCCTATTGCAATGGTAATACTGGGCCATGTTGAATGAGTGTTCTGAATCTCAGCATCTCCCTCAGCGTTCAGAGCAATGTTTCCATTTTTTTATTTGCTTGCTGTGACTGTGATTTGAGTCACTGGAGAGACTCGAAAGCTGGTGATAAAGGGCCTTGATTCACGATTGCCTGGAGACGCTCTCTGTAAAGTCTCCCAAAGTCAATGTACATCACATTTTTATAGTTTAATACAATTTCAATAAATACTATGACATTATTCCAATATTTTGGACTTACAATGCTTCCTTTGACCTGCATATCTACAGCAGAAGACAGCTCTGAAGGTTCAAACTTTGAACATGCTCTAAAAGCTTCTGGGGAGATCCCAGACACATCCTTTCCGTATCGACTCTGTCCAGGCTTTTCAACGTTCGGAAGGTTTCAATGAGATCCCTCTCCCCCTATCCTTCTGAATTCCAGTGAGTACAAACCCAAAGCTGTCAAACGTTTCTCGTATGATAACCCTTTCATTCCTGGAATCATCCTTGTGAACCTCATCTGAACCCTCTCCATTGCCAACACATTTTTTCTTAGATAAAGAGCCCAAAACTGTTCACAATACTCAAGGTGAAGCCGCACCAGTGCCTTATAAAGCCTCAGCAACACATCCATGTTCTTGTATTCCAGACCTCTTGAAATTATTGTTAATATTGCATTTGCCTTTTTCACCATGACTCAACTTGCAAGATAACCTTTAGAGCATTCTGCACAAGGACTCCCAAGTCCTTTTGCATCTCAGATTTTTGGATAGTCTGTTCATCTACTTCTCCTACCAAAGCACACAATTGTGCATTTTCCAAGATTGTACTTCATTTGCCACTTTCTTGCCCATTCTCCTAATCTGTCCAAGTCCTGCAGCCTACCTATTTCCTCAACACTACCTGCTCCTCTACCAATATTAGTATCATCTGAAAATTTTGGCTTCATTGATATACAGCATAAAAAGCAGTCCCAACACCGAACCCTGCGGAACACCACTAGTCACTGGCAGCCAACCAGAAAATGACCCTTTTATTCCTAATCACTGCCTCCTACCAATCAGCCAATGCTCTAACCATGTAGTAACTTTCCTGTAATACCGTGGGCTCTTAACTTGCTAAGCAGCCTCATGTGTGGCAGCTTGTCAAAGGCCTTCTGAAAGTCCAAATATACAACACATACAAAATCATATTGTGTTCACTGTCTGCTAAGGGTTCTTTTACCATAAGCTCCCTAATCACCTCCCGTTCATTACATAACACCCAATCCAGTACAGCTGATCCCCTAGAAGGCTCCGTGACAAACTGCTCTAAAAAGCCATCTCGTAGGCATTCAACAAACTCACTCTCTTGAGATCCATTACCAACCTGATTTTCCCAACCGACTTGCATGTTGAAATCTCCCATGACAATCATAGCATCGTCCTTTTGACACATCTTTTCTATTTCCCGTTGTAATCTGTGGCCCACATCCCAGTCACTGTTGGGAGACCTGTATATAACTCCCATCAGGGTCCTTTTACCCTTGCAGTTTCTTTACACAAGGATTCAACATCTTCCGATCCTACGTCACATCTTTCTACTGATTTGATGCCATTCTTTACCAGTAGAGCCACATCACCCCCTCTGCCTACCTTCCTATCCCTCTGATACAATGAGTAACCTTGGATGTTTAGCTCCCAACTACAACCATCCTTCAGCCATGATTCAGTGAAGGCCACAACACCTTACCCGACAATCTGTAAAAGGGCAAAAGAATATCCACCTTATTTCTTATGCTCTGTGCATTGAGATATCACACTTTGAGCACTGTATTTGCCACCCTTTTTGATTCTGCACCCTAATGCACTGATACTCACCCTGCTGTCTGCAGTTAAGTCCCATCATCTGCCTGCTCTTTCCTTACAGTCCAACTGCATACTTTCATTACCTTTTCACCATCCATCCTATCGTGAGTCCCCTCCCTTCCTCTGCCAAATTAGTTTAAGCTCTCCCCAATAGCTCCTGCAAACCTGCCCTCAAGAATATTGGTCCCCCTCGGGTTCAGGAGCAACTCATCCCTTTTGTACAGGTCATGCCTCCCCCAGAAGAGATCCCAATGATCCAAGAACCTGAAGCTCTGCCCCCTGCACAGGTTTCTCAGCTATGTATTTATCTGGTGAAACATCCTGTTTGAACCCTCACTGGCACATGGCAGAAATTACTACCCTGGAGGTCCTGCTTCTCAGCTTTCTGTCTAGTTTTCTAAATGCTCTTTTCAGGAGCTCTTTGCTTTTCCTTCCTATGTTATTGCTACCAATATGTACCAAGACATCTGGCTGCTCCCCCGCCCCCAAAATGCTGCGGAGACGATCTGAGAAGTCCCTGTCCCTGACCCTGGCATTTGGGACACAGCATACCATCCAGGTGTCCCGCTCACTTCCACAGAATCTCCTGACTGCTTCTCTGAATATCATTACCACTTCCCTCGTCCTCGTCTTTACCTTCTGCACCATGGACCCATGCTCAGTGCTGGTAACCTGGTCTCTGTGGCATTTCCCTGGGAGGTCACCCCCCCACAACAGTGGCCAAAATGGTGTATTTATTATGGTTGTGAATGGCCACAAGGGTGCTCTGTGCTAACTGCCTATTCATCATCCCATTCCTTCACTCACCCAGCGATTTGCCTCCTGCAATTTAGGGGTGACATAACCCCATAGTCGTAAGTTCTGGCTGATGCATACATCACATGTCACTTTACTTTGCAAACTATATCTCTGTGTAGCCAGCCCCTTGCTATGGGCCAGCAGCTTGTACTCTGCAGACTATGCTGCTTGCAAAGCTAACCTTTTAACTTCAGACTAATTACTGCTTGTCATTTACATTAAGAACTTAAGGCTGGTTCTTACTTGAATTAATATCTGCTCTAGTCACATAATTACATAACTTCACAATAATCCCTAACGCTGCCCATATGACCTATGCACTTACCACCTCGTGCTGAACCCATTTACAATGCTCACATGACTGGGCCATGAACCATGATGACCTCTGTGCACTCAAAGCTACCCCACATTCTCACATTCAACATACCAACTCGCTTCACTTGAATGCTCCCAACAACCTCTGACGGGGATGTGCTCAGAACTCTCTGTGACCTGTGAATCAGGACCTCGATGGCTGATGTCCATCTCAGCAGCAACATACCCTCTCTCGTCCCTTGGATTGCTGGCTCCTTGCCCTCCCAGGATGTCACTGAAGTTATCCACCTAGAGAAACAACTCAACACAGTCCACGGAACTGCTTGCTCTGATTCAGCTTCCAATGTACTTCACACGTATCTGCTCCTAGTTAGAGTACCCAGCTCACTAGACCACTCCATTTCCCTCACAAGCAACATCCATACTTGTTACCAACGTAGCCTGTGCACAGGAAATCCTTTACTAAGGTCAGGCAACCTCGGCAGACGGCAGAGTCTGATACAACAATGCATCAAGGTGACACCACTCAATTCAAAACCTCCACTCATTTATACCATAGCGATTAAAAGCATCACCCAGCCATCTGACGAAAAAGGTCCTGAACTTGCAGGATCTGGACCATCCGCCTCTGTGGCTGGGTCTTGGGAGAGAGGGTACATGAGCAGTCCAAAATCATGATTTTGGACTTCAAAGCTTTGGACAATGCCCGGTCAACAGATTGCCTGGGTGGTGTTGCAATGTGTGCTTCAGGGTTGCCAGATTGAGAGAAAGTGGTGGGGGAACAATTCACATTGATCAATGCCTCTTACATCTGCACAAAATTCACCCTTCACCAAACAAAGCTCCAGCACACCCACTGAATCTTTCATTATGTATCAGCCTCTTTTCTCCACCCTTTTAATTTTCCATTTTGTGTCCTGGTAACTGAACAAGTGGGTGAGGGTGGGTGGTGGAGGAGGGGTTACTTTGCTCAAGGCAGTGACCAGCAAAGTCAGTTTACCACCTGGAGCAGAGAATGGAACTATTAAAGAAAGATTTAAAAGATCTGACCGAACCCCATGCCTGCCCTCCAATGAATCACTTACCTGCAATGGAATGCGCAGGCATAAATTCTCTGCATGATAGCACAGCACTTCCCATGGAGCATTCAGCAAGATGTAGTGGGTCACACTGTGCTCACTCTGCCTCTCGAACTACAGACAAGAGATAAAAGAAATGACCAGATGACCTCCGAAAATCACTGCAGTCTGCCAACCCATCCCTGATTTCCTTTGCTCCATCACTAAGAACTATACCTTCAACCACCTGGAATTTCCTTCTCTTTTGCCATTCCCTGAAACCAGTTTTGTTCTGCTTTGTTCACTGCACCTCAGGATAAAACTTGATGAAGCCTTGTGACATTTTGCTATATCATGGAGGGTGATCACAGCAAAATGTGATATTTGCGAGTAATCAATACTTTACACTCCCAACTCACGTTAGCTACATATGGCCAAAAACGTAAAAGTTATTAAATTAGATCTTGACTTAGAGGAATAAGTAAAAAAGATAATAGTGTTGGTAATGACTCTAATGTCTTCCCTAATTTAGCTTCCACTAAAGTCAATAGTAATCTGCAACCAACGGATTATAGCACAGAAAGAGGCCAATCAACCCATCTTTAGGAAGTCTCTTTGCTTAATTACATCCTCTCTCCCTTTATCTGCTTAATGTTTTCCCTTTGCAAATAGCTGTTGCGTTTTTTAAAATGCTGGTGCAAATGACTGAGGCAACAACCACTGTGAGTAATTAACGTAAGATGCATGCATGTGGAGTAAAGATTAACAGAGGGAAAGTTCAGGAGGATCTGTTGTTAATAAAATTAACCTTCAAAGGTTTCAAGTATAGATGGGTCTGGAAGCTTTACTGCTCGCTCAGGATCACTGGAATATCCATTGATTCAGAAACGATTTTGCCTTTTAAATATGGCTGAAGCAGGGCTGACCCTCAGGGTCAATGAGTTGTAATGAGTTGAGCAGCAGTGATCCCACTTACCTATGTTAGGACAGTGTCCTTCAATGACGTGTCACTCAAGTGCAGATTCCACCACATTCCCTGGCACTGTGCTCCAGAAAGCAACCATTTTCTATACAAAAAAAAATTCCCCTCAAGTCTCCTTTAAATCTCCCTCCTCCCACCTTAAACCAATGCCCACTTGTTTTTGATAGCCTTATTGTCGAAATCAATTGACTATCTACATGATCTATGCCTTTGATAGTTGTATATATGGTGTAGTAAGTGTCCACCTTACCTGTTCATTGAAAGCCATTCCCCTGTGCTAGCTAGGGACTAGCACTCCTACTAAATGCTGTTTAGCTGGCAATGTAACAGTTTAAACCTAGCACACAGAAACCATGCATTCTCTCTCCGCTCTCTGTGATCACCACGGACTGGGGGGTGGGGGGGTGAGTGGTGTCATCTGGTGCCGTGGAAACAGTAGAGGTGTGCTGCAGTAGAGGGTCTGGGCACAAACTTCGGACAAGTATTTTAAAGTGTTTACTGAATGTTCAATGTCTGCCTTGTCCTGTAAATAAATAGTTCACCTATTCACTGATAGTGAATATCTTCTGTTTCCACTCACTGAATCTGCTAATCTGATTTCACACTGCAATATACCTCTACAAGGTCAGACCTCAGCCATCATCACTCCAGGGAAAACAAACATAGCCTACCCAAAGTCTCCCCAAGTCAAAGCCCTCCAGACCAGGCAACAGCGATGTCAACATTCTAGTGAATCACCTCTGTGTCGTCTCCAATGCAACCACATCTTTCACGTTCCAGGGCTGAGTGAAGAGCCATTGAAATGGCATCTGCCTTCGACCTGTTGCGATGATAGGCAAATTGGAGTGGATCCAAGTCACTCCTCGGGCAGGAGTCGATATGTTTTATGACCAGCCTCTCAAAGTACTTTGTCACAGTGGACGTTAGCACCACTGGACGATAGACACTGAGGCAGGTGACCACGTTCACCTTGGTCACCAGTGTGAGTGAATCCTGCTTAAAGCAGAATGGCAAAGCAAGAGGTTGAAGGTATCGGTAATCACTCCGCCCAGTTGATTAGCATGTCTTCAGTAGTCAGCCTATCCGTCTGGGCTGGATTCTTCCTGTTGACTCACGATCTTAAAGGATGCTCTCAAAGTCAGCCCAGAGACTGAAATCACAGGGTGTTGTTGGGAGCCATGAGAGTTTGTGAGGGTGACTCCATGTTTCATCTGTTGAAGTGAGCATAAGAGCATTGAGCTCATCTGGGAGCGAAACTTGGTCATTTAGGTTGCTTTGTAGGAAACGACGGTTTTCAAGCCCTGTCACTACTGCCGAGCACCCTTCTGTGATTCCAGTTTAGCCCAGAATTGCCACTTCATATGTGAGGTGGCTTTCCAGAGGTCATACCTGGACCTCTTGTACTTCCCCGGGTTATCATTCCTGAACGCCACTGATCTAGCCCTCAACAGTCTGTGAATCTCTTGGCTCATCGAGGGCTTCAGGTTGGGGAAGACTGCATGATTCTGTGGGACACATTCGTCCATGACTGTCTTTCTGTGATAACCATTGCATCTTCATCTTCATTCAGGTCCTCTGATCAATCCGTGAATGTGGCTCAGTCCACTGAGTCAAAGCAATCCCAGAGTCAGGGGTTGGATTGATGGGAGGATAAGTAGGCTAGCATATTTGGTGGACTGAATGGCCTTGCATATTATTAGGAAATATGGAAAATAAGCACTTTCAATTAGCCAGTTCCTTAGCTTTGGAAACCTTTCCCTAAAGCTCTTCACCTCCGTAACTTCCTATATACCTTTAAAATCATTCTTCAAAGTCATCCTGCATGGGAACAGGACAATTGGCCCACCAAACCCAAACCCATTTACACTCATCTCATTTTTTATTCTCCCTACATTTGCATTAACTACATCCAGATTCCTCCACTCACCGACACACTATCAGCAATATACAGCAGCTAATTAATCTATCAATCGACACACCTTGGGATGCAGGAACGCCCAGAGGAAACACTCTGTTGCAGAGAAGAAATGCAAATTCCATACAGACAGAACTGGAGATCAGCATTGGATTTAAGACTTTGATACCATGAGGTAACAGCTACACCAGCTGGCCCAGTGCCTCTCTGACCAAAAATTTGATCATATACTTGGATTGGTGAAAAGCATCCTGTGACATCAACCAGGGACATTGGCATAAATAAGTTGTTGTTGCTCCCTGCTTCATCAAAGCAGGCCATGTGAAAACTTAAGTAAGGTAACAAAGTTTATCCAACATCAAACTTTTTCTGTGGGTGGCTGGGTTTTACTGTGTTTATTTAGCCACAGATTAAATGAACAGAGAATCTTTTCTCTTTCTGAAGAGACATCTATGTTGTCATTCGTAGGAAGATACATTTCAGTTTTCCATGTATGTAAGTAACTTGTCCTGAGCAACATGGTACAGATATGTAAATATCTCTTTCTAGCAAGGCCTGCACCGGGCGTGAGCATTCTCTCACTTAGCACTTGCTCGCACCGTGTTCAGAATCAGCATATGCTGTGCAATTTGCTGTTTTACAGCAGCAGTATATTAAAATACAAAATAATAAAATACACTATAAATTATATTAACTATAGATTAAAACATTATATTAAGTAAGTAGTGCAAACAGGGGAAAATACTGAGACAGTGTTCATGGGTTCATTGTCCATTCAGAAATCTGATGGCAGAGGGCAAGAAATTGCTCCTGAAACATTGTGTGTGTGTCTTCAGGCTCCCGTACCTCCTGTAGCAATAAGAGGAGGGCATGTGGTGGGTATGGTGGATGCACCTTTTTAGAGATTTTGCCTTTTGAAGGTGTTTTGATGCTGGGGAGGCTAGTGACCATGATAGGGCTGGCAAAGATTACAACTTTCTGTCACTTTTTCTGACCCTGTGCAGTGGCCCCTCCATACCAGATGGTGATGCAACCAGTTAGAATGCTCTCCGTGGTACATCGGTAGAAACTTATGAGTGCCTTTGATGACATACCAAGTCTCCTCAGACTCCTCATGAAACAGCCTGCCATGCTTCTGGTCAAGATAGTGCAATCGAATAACGCTACCTCAGGCAACATCTTCCAGATAGTCCACAAAACATTTTCCTTCAGTTCTTTCTTTCTATTTTAAATGTGTTTCTGGTACTGTTAGGGCCTGTGATCTACAGGTTGAACATCCACTGAGCAACCTGGTGCTTTGCTGTCTCTGAGAAGATTCCAGGAGGCGAGTGGCCTCGAGGCCAAGAAGCTCAGAGACAGGGTGCAAGCCCATGATTGACTCCATTTCTCACTGAGTAAAGCATCTCGGAAGACTGAACCATTAAGGCAAGTGAATGTTCAGTGCTATCTCGCTCGCTGCTGCCGGAGAAAGGTGTCTGTGTGTGATGGTCTCTTCCTCTCCACTCACTCACTACTCCTGAGGGAAGGCTCCAGCGTTCAAACAGTCTCTCTCTCTCTCTCCCCCCCTCGATGCTGTAGGAAGATGATACCAATGTTCTGGGTCTGTGATTTATAGATTGTATTTTTTATATTGTGTTTCTGCCCATTCTTTCTTGTTGCAGTTTGCGCAATTTTTTTGCTTTATTGCCCGGGGGTGTTGATGTTTTGTTACCGTTTGTGCGATTTGTTTGTTTTTGTGCATGGGCGGTGTTTGATGTTCTTGTGCAGTTTGTACAATTTGGTATTTTTTGAGCATGGGGGAGGTTTGATGTTGAATGGCTTTCTATGTTTCATGACAGTTTGGAGAAGATGAATCCCAGAGCTGTATGCTTTATACATAATTTGATAATAAATGTACCTAGAACCTTCCTTATAATTACAGCAATATGCTGGCCCGAGGATAGATCTTCAGAGATCTCAAGACTTCAAACAGCATACCCTTTCCACGGCTGATCTCTTTAAGGAGATCTGGTGTGTGTTCCCTCAACTTCCCCTTCCTGAAGTCCACCATTACTTCCTTGATTTTACTGATGTTAACTGCAAGGCTGTTGCTGCAAACCGGCCGATCCACCCCACGTCCGTACACCTCCTCACCGTCATCGGAACCGGCCGATCTACCCCACGTCCGTACTCCTCCTCACCGCCATCTGAACCGGCCGATCTACCCCACGTCCGTACACCTCCTCACCGTCATCGGAACCAGCCGATCTACCCCACGTCCGTACTCCTCCTCACCGTCATCGGAACCGGCCGATCTACCCCACGTCCGTACTCCTCCTCACCGTCATCTGAACCGGCCGATCTACCCCACGTCCGTACTCCTCCTCACCGCCATCGGAACCGGCCGATCTACCCCACGTCCGTACACCTCCTCACCGCCATCTGAACCGGCCGATCTACCCCACGTCCGTACACCTCCTCACCGTCATCTGAACCGGCCGATCTACCCCACGTCCGTACACCTCCTCACCGTCATCGGAACCGGCCGATCTACCCCACGTCCGTACTCCTCACCGCCATCGGAACCGGCCGATCTACCCCACGTCCGTACACCTCCTCACCGCCATCGGAACCGGCCGATCTACCCCACGTCCGTACACCTCCTCACCGTCATCTGAACCGGCCGATCTACCCCACGTCCGTACTCCTCCTCACCGCCATCGGAACCGGCCGATCTACCCCACGTCCGTACTCCTCCTCACCGTCATCTGAACCGGCCGATCTACCCCACGTCCGTACACCTCCTCACCGCCATCGGAACCGGCCGATCTACCCCACGTCCGTACTCCTCCTCACCGCCATCGGAACCGGCCGATCTACCCCACGTCCGTACTCCTCCTCACCGCCATCTGAACCGGCCGATCTACCCCACGTCCGTACACCTCCTCACCGCCATCTGAACTGGCCGATCTACCCCACGTCCGTACTCCTCCTCACCGTCATCTGAACCGGCCGATCTACCCCACGTCCGTACACCTCCTCACCGTCATCTGAACCGGCCGATCTACCCCACGTCCGTACTCCTCCTCACCGTCATCTGAACCGGCCGATCTACCCGACGTCCGTACACCTCCTCACCGCCATCGGAACCGGCCGATCTACCCCACGTCCGTACACCTCCTCACCGCCATCTGAACCGGCCGATCTACCCCACGTCCGTACTCCTCCTCACCGTCATCTGAACCGGCCGATCTACCCCACGTCCGTACACCTCCTCACCGTCATCTGAACCGGCCGATCTACCCCACGTCCGTACACCTCCTCACCGTCATCGGAACCGGCCGATCTACCCCACGTCCGTACACCTCCTCACCGTCATCGGAACCGGCCGATCCACCCCACGTCCGTACACCTCCTCACCGCCATCGGAACCGGCCGATCTACCCCACGTCCGTACACCTCCTCACCGTCATCGGAACCGGCCGATCTACCCCACGTCCGTACTCCTCCTCACCGTCATCTGAACCGGCCGATCTACCCCACGTCCGTACACCTCCTCACCGCCATCTGAACCGGCCGATCTACCCCACATCCGTACTCCTCCTCACCGCCATCTGAACCGGCCGATCCACCCCACGTCCGTACACCTCCTCACCGTCATCGGAACCGGCCGATCCACCCCACGTCAGTACACCTCCTCACCGTCATCGGAACCGGCCGATCCACCCCACGTCCGTACACCTCCTCACCGTCATCTGAACCGGCCGATCTACCCCACGTCCGTAAACCTCCTCACCACCATCTGAACCGGCCGATCTACCCCACGTCCGTACACCTCCTCACCGTCATCGGAACCGGCCGATCTACCCCACGTCCGTACACCTCCTCACCGTCATCTGAACCGGCCGATCTACCCCACGTCCGTACACCTCCTCACCGCCATCGGAACCGGCCGATCTACCCCACGTCCGTACACCTCCTCACCGCCATCGGAACCGGCCGATCTACCCCACGTCCGTACTCCTCCTCACCGCCATCTGAACCGGCCGATCTACCCCACGTCCGTACACCTCCTCACCGTCATCTGAACCGGCCGATCTACCCCACGTCCGTACACCTCCTCACCGTCATCGGAACCGGCCGATCTACCCCACGTCCGTACACCTCCTCACCGTCATCGGAACCGGCCGATCTACCCCACGTCCGTACTCCTCACCGTCATCTGAACCGGCCGATCTACCCCACGTCCGTACTCCTCACCGTCATCTGAACCAGCCGATCTACCCCACGTCCGTACTCCTCACCGTCATCTGAACCGGCCGATCTACCCCACGTCCGTACACCTCCTCACCGCCATCTGAACCGGCCGATCTACCCCACGTCCGTACACCTCCTCACCGTCATCGGAACCGGCCGATCTACCCCACGTCCGTACACCTCCTCACCGTCATCTGAACCGGCCGATCTACCCCACGTCCGTACTCCTCACCGTCATCTGAACCGGCCGATCTACCCCACGTCCGTACACCTCCTCACCGTCATCGGAACCGGCCGATCTACCCCACGTCCGTACTCCTCCTCACCGTCATCGGAACCGGCCGATCTACCCCACGTCCGTACTCCTCCTCACCGTCATCGGAACCGGCCGATCTACCCCACGTCCGTACTCCTCCTCACCGCCATCGGAACCGGCCGATCTACCCCACGTCCGTACACCTCCTCACCGCCATCGGAACCGGCCGATCTACCCCACGTCCGTACTCCTCACCGTCATCTGAACCGGCCGATCTACCCCACGTCCGTACACCTCCTCACCGCCATCGGAACCGGCCGATCTACCCCACGTCCGTACTCCTCACCGTCATCGGAACCGGCCGATCTACCCCACGTCCGTACACCTCCTCACCGTCATCTGAACCGGCCGATCTACCCCACGTCCGTACTCCTCCTCACCGTCATCTGAACCGGCCGATCTACCCCACGTCCGTACACCTCCTCACCGTCATCTGAACCGGCCGATCTACCCCACGTCCGTACTCCTCCTCACCGTCATCTGAACCGGCCGATCTACCCCACGTCCGTACACCTCCTCACCGTCATCGGAACCGGCCGATCTACTCCACGTCCGTACACCTCCTCACCGCCATCGGAACCGGCCGATCTACCCCACGTCCGTACACCTCCTCACCGCCATCGGAACCGGCCGATCTACCCCACGTCCGTACACCTCCTCACCGCCATTGGAACCGGCCGATCTACCCCACGTCCGTACACCTCCTCACCGCCATCTGAACCGGCCGATCTACCCCACGTCCGTACACCTCCTCACCGCCATCTGAACCAGCCGATCTACCCCACGTCCGTACACCTCCTCACCGTCACTGGAAACGGCCGATCTACCCCACGTCCGTACACCTCCTCACCGCCATCTGAACCGGCCGATCTACCCCACGTCCGTACTCCTCCTCACCGTCATCTGAACCGGCCGATCTACCCCACGTCCGTACACCTCCTCACCGTCATCTGAACCGGCCGATCTACCCCACGTCCGTACACCTCCTCACCGTCATCGGAACCGGCCGATCTACCCCACGTCCGTACTCCTCCTCACCGCCATCGGAACCAGCCGATCTACCCCACGTCCGTACACCACCTCACCGCCATCGGAACCGGCCGATCTACCCCACGTCCGTACACCTCCTCACCGTCATCTGAACCGGCCGATCTACCCCACGTCCGTACACCTCCTCACCGCCATCTGAACCGGCCGATCTACCCCACGTCCGTACTCCTCCTCACCGTCATCTGAACCGGCCGATCTACCCCACGTCCGTACTCCTCCTCACCGTCATCTGAACCGGCCGATCTACCCCACGTCCGTACTCCTCCTCAACGTCATCTGAACCGGCCGATCTACCCCACGTCCGTACACCTCCTCACCGCCATCTGAACCGGCCGATCTACCCCACGTCCGTACTCCTCCTCACCGTCATCTGAACCGGCCGATCTACCCCACGTCCGTACACCTCCTCACCGTCATCGGAACCGGCCGATCTACCCCACGTCCGTAAACCTCCTCACCGTCATCGGAACCGGCCGATCTACCCCACGTCCGTACTCCTCCTCACCGTCATCTGAACCGGCCGATCTACCCCACGTCCGTACTCCTCCTCACCGTCATCTGAACCGGCCGATCTACCCCACGTCCGTACTCCTCCTCACCGTCATCGGAACCGGCCGATCTACACCACGTCCGTACTCCTCCTCACCGTCATCTGAACCGGCCGATCTACCCCACGTCCGTACTCCTCCTCACCGTCATCTGAACCGGCCGATCTACCCCACGTCCGTACTCCTCCTCACCGTCATCTGAACCGGCCGATCTACCCCACGTCCGTACTCCTCACCGTCATCTGAACCGGCCGATATACCCCACGTCCGTACTCCTCACCGCCATCTGAACCGGCCGATCTACCCCACGTCCGTACACCTCCTCACCGTCATCTGAACCGGCCGATCTACCCCACGTCCGTACACCTCCTCACCGCCATCTGAACCGGCCGATCTACCCCCCGTCCGTACACCTCCTCACCGTCATCGGAACCGGCCGATCTACCCCACGTCCGTACTCCTCCTCACCGCCATCGGAACCGGCCGATCTACCCCACGTCCGTACTCCTCCTCACCGTCATCTGAACCGGCCGATCTACCCCACGTCCGTACACCTCCTCACCGCCATCGGAACCGGCCGATCTACCCCACGTCCGTACTCCTCCTCACCGCCATCGGAACCGGCCGATCTACCCCACGTCCGTACTCCTCCTCACCGCCATCTGAACCGGCCGATCTACCCCACGTCCGTACACCTCCTCACCGCCATCTGAACTGGCCGATCTACCCCACGTCCGTACTCCTCCTCACCGTCATCTGAACCGGCCGATCTACCCCACGTCCGTACACCTCCTCACCGTCATCTGAACCGGCCGATCTACCCCACGTCCGTACTCCTCCTCACCGTCATCTGAACCGGCCGATCTACCCCACGTCCGTACACCTCCTCACCGCCATCGGAACCGGCCGATCTACCCCACGTCCGTACACCTCCTCACCGCCATCTGAACCGGCCGATCTACCCCACGTCCGTACTCCTCCTCACCGTCATCTGAACCGGCCGATCTACCCCACGTCCGTACACCTCCTCACCGTCATCTGAACCGGCCGATCTACCCCACGTCCGTACACCTCCTCACCGTCATCGGAACCGGCCGATCTACCCCACGTCCGTACACCTCCTCACCGTCATCGGAACCGGCCGATCCACCCCACGTCCGTACACCTCCTCACCGCCATCGGAACCGGCCGATCTACCCCACGTCCGTACACCTCCTCACCGTCATCGGAACCGGCCGATCTACCCCACGTCCGTAAACCTCCTCACCGCCATCTGAACCGGCCGATCTACCCCACGTCCGTACACCTCCTCACCGCCATCGGAACCAGCCGATCTACCCCACGTCCGCACACCTCCTCACCGTCATCTGAACCGGCCGATCTACCCCACATCCGTACACCTCCTCACCGCCATCGGAACCGGCCGATCTACCCCACGTCCGTACACCTCCTCACCGTCATCTGAACCGGCCGATCTACACCACGTCCGTAAACCTCCTCACCGTCATCGGAACCGGCCGATCCACCCCACGTCCGTACACCTCCTCACCGCCATCGGAACCGGCCGATCTACCCCACGTCCGTACACCTCCTCACCGTCATCGGAACCGGCCGATCTGCCCCACGTCCGTACACCTCCTCACCGCCATCGGAACCGGCCGATCTACCCCACGTCCGTACTCCTCCTCACCGTCATCTGAACCGGCCGATCTACCCCACGTCCGTACACCTCCTCACCGCCATCTGAACCGGCCGATCTACCCCACATCCGTACTCCTCCTCACCGCCATCTGAACCGGCCGATCCACCCCACGTCCGTACACCTCCTCACCGTCATCGGAACCGGCCGATCCACCCCACGTCAGTACACCTCCTCACCGTCATCGGAACCGGCCGATCCACCCCACGTCCGTACACCTCCTCACCGTCATCTGAACCGGCCGATCTACCCCACGTCCGTAAACCTCCTCACCACCATCTGAACCGGCCGATCTACCCCACGTCCGTACACCTCCTCACCGTCATCGGAACCGGCCGATCTACCCCACGTCCGTACACCTCCTCACCGTCATCTGAACCGGCCGATCTACCCCACGTCCGTACACCTCCTCACCGCCATCGGAACCGGCCGATCTACCCCACGTCCGTACACCTCCTCACCGCCATCGGAACCGGCCGATCTACCCCACGTCCGTACTCCTCCTCACCGCCATCTGAACCGGCCGATCTACCCCACGTCCGTACACCTCCTCACCGCCATCGGAACCGGCCGATCTACCCCACGTCCGTACACCTCCTCACCGTCATCGGAACCGGCCGATCTACCCCACGTCCGTACTCCTCACCGTCATCTGAACCGGCCGATCTACCCCACGTCCGTACTCCTCACCGTCATCTGAACAAGCCGATCTACCCCACGTCCGTACTCCTCACCGTCATCTGAACCGGCCGATCTACCCACGTCCGTACACCTCCTCACCGCCATCTGAACCGGCCGATCTACCCCACGTCCGTACACCTCCTCACCGTCATCGGAACCGGCCGATCTACCCCACGTCCGTACACCTCCTCACCGTCATCTGAACCGGCCGATCTACCCCACGTCCGTACTCCTCACCGTCATCTGAACCGGCCGATCTACCCCACGCCCGTACACCTCCTCACCGTCATCGGAACCGGCCGATCTACCCCACGTCCGTACTCCTCCTCACCGTCATCGGAACCGGCCGATCTACCCCACGTCCGTACTCCTCCTCACCGTCATCGGAACCGGCCGATCTACCCCACGTCCGTACTCCTCCTCACCGCCATCGGAACCGGCCGATCTACCCCACGTCCGTACACCTCCTCACCGCCATCGGAACCGGCCGATCTACCCCACGTCCGTACTCCTCACCGTCATCTGAACCGGCCGATCTACCCCACGTCCGTACACCTCCTCACCGCCATCGGAACCGGCCGATCTACCCCACGTCCGTACTCCTCACCGTCATCGGAACCGGCCGATCTACCCCACGTCCGTACACCTCCTCACCGTCATCTGAACCGGCCGATCTACCCCACGTCCGTACTCCTCCTCACCGTCATCTGAACCGGCCGATCTACCCCACGTCCGTACACCTCCTCACCGTCATCTGAACCGGCCGATCTACCCCACGTCCGTACTCCTCCTCACCGTCATCTGAACCGGCCGATCTACCCCACGTCCGTACACCTCCTCACCGTCATCGGAACCGGCCGATCTACTCCACGTCCGTACACCTCCTCACCGCCATCGGAACCGGCCGATCTACCCCACGTCCGTACACCTCCTCACCGCCATCGGAACCGGCCGATCTACCCCACGTCCGTACACCTCCTCACCGCCATTGGAACCGGCCGATCTACCCCACGTCCGTACACCTCCTCACCGCCATCTGAACCGGCCGATCTACCCCACGTCCGTACACCTCCTCACCGCCATCTGAACCAGCCGATCTACCCCACGTCCGTACACCTCCTCACCGTCACTGGAAACGGCCGATCTACCCCACGTCCGTACACCTCCTCACCGCCATCTGAACCGGCCGATCTACCCCACGTCCGTACTCCTCCTCACCGTCATCTGAACCGGCCGATCTACCCCACGTCCGTACACCTCCTCACCGTCATCTGAACCGGCCGATCTACCCCACGTCCGTACACCTCCTCACCGTCATCGGAACCGGCCGATCTACCCCACGTCCGTACTCCTCCTCACCGCCATCGGAACCAGCCGATCTACCCCACGTCCGTACACCACCTCACCGCCATCGGAACCGGCCGATCTACCCCACGTCCGTACACCTCCTCACCGTCATCTGAACCGGCCGATCTACCCCACGTCCGTACACCTCCTCACCGCCATCTGAACCGGCCGATCTACCCCACGTCCGTACTCCTCCTCACCGTCATCTGAACCGGCCGATCTACCCCACGTCCGTACTCCTCCTCACCGTCATCTGAACCGGCCGATCTACCCCACGTCCGTACTCCTCCTCAACGTCATCTGAACCGGCCGATCTACCCCACGTCCGTACACCTCCTCACCGCCATCTGAACCGGCCGATCTACCCCACGTCCGTACTCCTCCTCACCGTCATCTGAACCGGCCGATCTACCCCACGTCCGTACACCTCCTCACCGTCATCGGAACCGGCCGATCTACCCCACGTCCGTAAACCTCCTCACCGTCATCGGAACCGGCCGATCTACCCCACGTCCGTACTCCTCCTCACCGTCATCTGAACCGGCCGATCTACCCCACGTCCGTACTCCTCCTCACCGTCATCTGAACCGGCCGATCTACCCCACGTCCGTACTCCTCCTCACCGTCATCGGAACCGGCCGATCTACCCCACGTCCGTACTCCTCCTCACCGTCATCTGAACCGGCCGATCTACCCCACGTCCGTACTCCTCCTCACCGTCATCTGAACCGGCCGATCTACCCCACGTCCGTACTCCTCCTCACCGTCATCTGAACCGGCCGATCTACCCCACGTCCGTACTCCTCACCGTCATCTGAACCGGCCGATCTACCCCACGTCCGTACTCCTCACCGCCATCTGAACCGGCCGATCTACCCCACGTCCGTACACCTCCTCACCGTCATCTGAACCGGCCGATCTACCCCACGTCCGTACACCTCCTCACCGCCATCTGAACCGGCCGATCTACCCCCCGTCCGTACACCTCCTCACCGTCATCGGAACCGGCCGATCTACCCCACGTCCGTACTCCTCCTCACCGCCATCGGAACCGGCCGATCTACCCCACGTCCGTACTCCTCCTCACCGCCATCGGAACCGGCCGATCTACCCCACGTCCGTACTCCTCCTCACCGCCATCGGAACCGGCCGATCTACCCCACGTCCGTACACCTCCTCACCGCCATCGGAACCAGCCGATCTACCCCACGTCCGTACACCACCTCACCGCCATCGGAACCGGCCGATCTACCCCACGTCCGTACTCCTCACCGTCATCGGAACCGGCCGATCTACCCCACGTCAGTACACCTCCTCACCGTCATCGGAACCGGCCGATCTACCCCACGTCCGTACTCCTCCTCACCGTCATCGGAACCGGCCGATCTACCCCACGTCCGTACACCTCCTCACCGTCATCTGAACCGGCCGATCTACCCCACGTCCGTACTCCTCCTCACCGTCATCTGAACCGGCCGATCTATCCCACGTCCGTACTCCTCCTCACCGTCATCTGAACCGGCCGATCTACCCCACGTCCGTACTCCTCCTCACCGCCATCGGAACCGGCCGATCTACCCCACGTCCGTACTCCTCCTCACCGCTATCGGAACCGGCCGATCTACCCCACGTCCGTACTCCTCCTCACCGTCATCGGAACCGGCCGATCTACCCCACGTCCGTACACCTCCTCACCGCCATCTGAACCGGCCGATATACCCCACGTCCGTACTCCTCCTCACCGTCATCGGAACCGGCCGATCTATCCCACGTCCGTACACCTCCTCACCGTCATCGGAACCGGCCGATCTACCCCACGTCCGTACACCTCCTCACCGCCATCTGAACCGGCCGATATACCCCACGTCCGTACTCCTCCTCACCGTCATCGGAACCGGCCGATCTACCCCACGTCCGTACACCTCCTCACCGTCATCGGAACCGGCCGAATTACCCCACGTCCGTACTCCTCACCGTCATCTGTACCGGCCGATCTACCCCACGTCCGTACACCTCCTCACCGTCATCTGAACCGGCCGATCTACCCCACGTCCGTAAACCTCCTCACCGTCATCGGAACCGGCCGATCTACCCCACGTCCGTACTCCTCCTCACCGTCATCTGAACCGGCCGATCTACCCCACGTCCGTACTCCTCCTCACCGTCATCGGAACCGGCCGATCTACCCCACGTCCGTAAACCTCCTCACCGTCATCTGAACCGGCCGATCTACCCCACGTCCGTAAACCTCCTCACCGTCATCGGAACCGGCCGATCTACCCCACGTCCGTAAACCTCCTCACCGCCATCTGAACCGGCCGATCTACCCCACGTCCGTAAACCTCCTCACCGTCATCGGAACCGGCCGATCTACCCCACGTCCGTACACCTCCTCACCGCCATCGGAACCGGCCGATCTACCCCACGTCCGTACTCCTCCTCACCGCCATCTGAACCGGCCGATCTACCCCACGTCCGTACACCTCCTCACCGTCATCTGAACCGGCCGATCTACCCCACGTCCGTACACCTCCTCACCGCCATCTGAACCGGCCGATCTACCCCACGTCCGTACTCCTCCTCACCGTCATCGGAACCGGCCGATCTACCCCACGTCCGTACACCTCCTCACCGCCATCTGAACCGGCCGATCTACCCCACGTCCGTACACCTCCTCACCGCCATCGGAACCGGCCGATCTACCGCACGTCCGTAAACCTCCTCACCGTCATCGGAACCGGCCGATCTACCCCACGTCCGTACTCCTCCTCACCGTCATCTGAACCGGCCGATCTACCCCACGTCCGTACTCCTCCTCACCGTCATCTGAACCGGCCGATCTACCCCACGTCCGTACACCTCCTCACCGTCATCTGAACCGGCCGATCTACCCCACGTCCGTACTCCTCACCGTCATCTGAACCGGCCGATCTACCCCACGTCCGTACACCTCCTCACCGCCATCTGAACCGGCCGATCTACCCCACGTCCGTACACCTCCTCACCGTCATCGGAACCGGCCGATCTACCCCACGTCCGTACTCCTCCTCACCGCCATCGGAACCAGCCGATCTACCCCACGTCCGTACACCTCCTCACCGCCATCGGAACCGGCCGATCTACCCCACGTCCGTACACCACCTCACCGCCATCGGAACCGGCCGATCTACCCCACGTCCGTACTCCTCCTCACCGCCATCTGAACCGGCCGATCTACCCCACGTCCGTACTCCTCACCGTCATCTGAACCGGCCGATCTACCCCACGTCCGTACACCTCCTCACCGTCATCGGAACCGGCCGATCTACCCCACGTCCGTACACCTCCTCACCGCCATCGGAACCGGCCGATCTACCCCACGTCCGTACACCTCCTCACCGCCATCGGAACCGGCCGATCTACCCCACGTCCGTACTCCTCCTCACCGTCATCTGAACCGGCCGATCTACCCCACGTCCGTACTCCTCCTCACCGTCATCTGAACCGGCCGATCTACCCCACGTCCGTACTCCTCCTCACCATCATCTGAACCGGCCGATCTACCCCACGTCCGTACACCTCCTCACCGCCATCTGAACCGGCCGATCTACCCCACGTCCGTACTCCTCCTCACCGTCATCTGAACCGGCCGATCTACCCCACGTCCGTACTCCTCCTCACCGTCATCTGAACCGGCCGATCTACCCCACGTCCGTACTCCTCACCGTCATCTGAACCGGCCGATCTACCCCACGTCCGTACACCTCCTCACCGCCATCTGAACCGGCCGATCTACCCCACGTCCGTACACCTCCTCACCGTCATCGGAACCGGCCGATCTACCCCACGTCCGTACTCCTCCTCACCGCCATCGGAACCGGCCGATCTACCCCACGTCCGTACACCTCCTCACCGCCATCGGAACCGGCCGATCTACCCCACGTCCGTACACCACCTCACCGCCATCGGAACCGGCCGATCTACCCCACGTCCGTACTCCTCACCGTCATCGGAACCGGCCGATCTACCCCACGTCCGTACACCTCCTCACCGTCATCGGAACCGGCCGATCTACCCCACGTCCGTACTCCTCCTCACCGTCATCGGAACCGGCCGATCTACCCCACGTCCGTACACCTCCTCACCGTCATCTGAACCGGCCGATCTACCCCACGTCCGTACACCTCCTCACCGTCATCTGAACCGGCCGATCTACCCCACGTCCGTAAACCTCCTCACCGTCATCGGAACCGGCCGATCTACCCCACGTCCGTACTCCTCCTCACCGTCATCTGAACCGGCCGATCTACCCCACGTCCGTACTCCTCCTCACCGTCATCTGAACCGGCCGATCTACCCCACGTCCGTACTCCTCCTCACCGTCATCGGAACCGGCCGATCTACCCCACGTCCGTAAACCGCCTCACCGTCATCTGAACCGGCCGATCTACCCCACGTCCGTACACCTCCTCACCGCCATCGGAACCGGCCGATCTACCCCACGTCCGTAAACCTCCTCACCGTCATCGGAACCGGCCGATCTACCCCACGTCCGTAAACCTCCTCACCGCCATCTGAACCGGCCGATCTACCCACGTCCGTAAACCTCCTCACCGTCATCGGAACCGGCCGATCTACCCCACGTCCGTACACCTCCTCACCGCCATCGGAACCGGCCGATCTACCCCACGTCCGTACTCCTCCTCACCGCCAACTGAACCGGCCGATCTACCCCACGTCCGAAAACCTCCTCACCGTCATCGGAACCGGCCGATCTACCCCACGTCCGTACACCTCCTCACCGTCATCTGAACCGGCCGATCTACCCCACGTCCGTACTCCTCCTCACCGTCATCGGAACCGGCCGATCTACCCCACGTCCGTACTCCTCCTCACCGTCATCGGAACCGGCCGATCTACCCCACGTCCGTAATACTCCTCACCGCCATCGGAACCGGCCGATCTACCCCACGTCCGTACTCCTCACCGTCATCTGAACCGGCCGATCTACCCCACGTCCGTACACCTCCTCACCGCCATCTGAACCGGCCGATCTACCCCACGTCCGTACACCTCCTCACCGCCATCTGAACCGGCCGATCTACCCCACGTCCGTACACCTCCTCACCGCCATCGGAACCGGCCGATCTACCCCACGTCCGTACTCCTCCTCACCGTCATCTGAACCGGCCGATCTACCCCACGTCCGTACACCTCCTCACCGTCATCGGAACCGGCCGATCTACCCCACATCCGTACACCTCCTCACCGCCATCGGAACCGGCCGATCTACCCCACGTCCGTACTCCTCACCGTCATCTGAACCGGCCGATCTACCCCACATCCGTACACCTCCTCACCGCCATCGGAACCGGCCGATCTACCCCACGTCCGTACTCCTCCTCACCGTCATCGGAACCGGCCGATCTACCCCACGTCCGTACACCTCCTCACCGTCATCTGAACCGACCGATCTACCCCACGTCCGTACACCTCCTCACCGACATCTGAACCGGCCGATCTACCCCACGTCCGTAAACCTCCTCACCGTCATCTGAACCGGCCAATCTACCCCACGTCCGTAAACCTCCTCACCGCCATCTGAACCGGCCGATCTACCCCACGTCCGTACTCCTCACCGTCATCGGAACCGGCCGATCTACCCCACGTCCGTACACCTCCTCACCGCCATCTGAACCGGCCGATCTACCCCACGTCCGTACTCCTCACCGTCATCTGAACCGGCCGATCTACCCCACGTCCGTACTCCTCCTCACCGCCATCGGAACCGGCCGATCTACCCCACGTCCGTACACCTCCTCACCGCCATCGGAACCGGCCGATCTACCCCACGTCCGTACTCCTCCTCACCGCCATCTGAACTGGCCGATCTACCCCACGTCCGTAAACCTCCTCACCGTCATCGGAACCGGCCGATCTACCCCACGTCCGTACACCTCCTCACCGTCATCTGAACCGGCCGATCTACCCCACGTCCGTACACCTCCTCACCGCCATCTGAACCGGCCGATCTACCCCACGTCCGTACACCTCCTCACCGCCATCTGAACCGGCCGATCTACCCCACGTCCGTACACCTCCTCACCGCCATCTGAACCGGCCGATCTACCCCACGTCCGTACTCCTCCTCACTGTCATCGGAACCGGCCGATCTACCCCACGTCCGTACACCTCCTCACCGCCATCGGAACCGGCCGATCTACCCCACGTCCGTACTCCTCCTCACTGTCATCGGAACCGGCCGATCTACCCCACGTCCGTACACCTCCTCACCGTCATCGGAACCGGCCGATCTACCCCACGTCCGTACACCTCCTCACCGTCATCTGAACCGGCCGATCTACCCCACGTCCGTACACCTCCTCACCGCCATCTGAACCGGCCGATCTACCCCACGTCCGTAAACCTCCTCACCGTCATCGGAACCGGCCGATCTACCCCACGTCCGTACTCCTCCTCACCGTCATCGGAACCGGCCGATCTACCCCACGTCCGTACACCTCCTCACCGTCATCGGAACCGGCCGATCTACCCCACGTCCGTACACCTCCTCACCGTCATCGGAACCGGCCGATCTACCCCACGTCCGTACTCCTCCTCACCGTCATCTGAACCGGCCGATCTACCCCACGTCCGTACACCTCCTCACCGTCATCGGAACCGGCCGATCTACCCCACGTCCGTACTCCTCCTCACCGCCATCTGAACCGGCCGATCTACCCCACGTCCGTACACCTCCTCACCGCCATCTGAACCGGCCGATCTACCCCACGTCCGTACTCCTCCTCACCGTCATCGGAACCGGCCGATCTACCCCACGTCCGTACACCTCCTCACCGTCATCGGAACCGGCCGATCTACCCCACGTCCGTACTCCTCCTCACCGCCATCTGAACCGGCCGATCTACCCCACGTCCGTAAACCTCCTCACCGTCATCGGAACCGGCCGATCTACCCCACGTCCGTACTCCTCCTCACCGTCATCTGAACCGGCCGATCTACCCCACGTCCGTACTCCTCCTCACCGCCATCGGAACCGGCCGATCTACCCCACGTCCGTACACCTCCTCACCGCCATCTGAACCGGCCGATCTACCCCACGTCCGTACTCCTCCTCACCGTCATCTGAACCGGCCGATCTACCCCACGTCCGTACTCCTCCTCACCGTCATCTGAACCGGCCGATCTACCCCACGTCCGTACTCCTCCTCACCGCCATCGGAACCGGCCGATCTACCCCACGTCCGTACACCTCCTCACCGCCATCTGAACCGGCCGATCTACCCCACGTCCGTACACCTCCTCACCGTCATCGGAACCCGCCGATCTAACCCACGTCCGTACACCTCCTCACCGTCATCTGAACCGGCCGATCTACCCCACGTCCGTACACCTCCTCACCGCCATCGGAACCGGCCGATCTACCCCACGTCCGTACTCCTCCTCACCGTCATCTGAACCGGCCGATCTACCCCACGTCCGTACTCCTCCTCACCGCCATCGGAACCGGCCGATCTACCCCACGTCCGTACACCTCCTCACCGTCATCTGAACCGGCCGATCTACCCCACGTCCGTACACCTCCTCACCGTCATCTGAACCGGCCGATCTACCCCACGTCCGTACTCCTCACCGTCATCGGAACCGGCCGATCTACCCCACGTCCGTACACCTCCTCACCGCCATCGGAACCGGCCGATCTACCCCACGTCCGTACACCTCCTCACCGCCATCTGAACCGGCCGATCTACCCCACGTCCGTACACCTCCTCACCGTCATCGGAACCGGCCGATCTACCCCACGTCCGTACTCCTCCTCACCGCCATCGGAACCGGCCGATCTACCCCACGTCCGTACTCCTCCTCACCGTCATCTGAACCGGCCGATCTACCCCACGTCCGTACACCTCCTCACCGTCATCTGAACCGGCCGATCTACCCCACGTCCGTACTCCTCCTCACCGCCATCGGAACCGGCCGATCTACCCCACGTCCGTACTCCTCACCGTCATCTGAACCGGCCGATCTACCCCACGTCCGTACTCCTCACCGTCATCGGAACCGGCCGATCTACCCCACGTCCGTACTCCTCACCGTCATCTGAACCGGCCGATCTACCCCACGTCCGTACTCCTCCTCACCGCCATCGGAACCGGCCGATCTACCCCACGTCCGTACACCTCCTCACCGTCATCTGAACCGGCCGATCTACCCCACGTCCGTACACCTCCTCACCGTCATCTGAACCGGCCGATCTACCCCACGTCCGTACTCCTCCTCACCGCCATCGGAACCGGCCGATCTACCCCACGTCCGTACACCTCCTCACCGTCATCTGAACCGGCCGATCTACCCCACATCCGTACACCTCCTCACCGTCATCTGAACCGGCCGATCTACCCCACGTCCGTACACCTCCTCACCGTCATAGGAACCGGCCGATCTACCCCACGTCCGTAAACCTCCTCACCGTCATCTGAACCGGCCGATCTACCCCACGTCCGTACTCCTCCTCACCGCCATCGGAACCGTCCGATCTACCCCACGTCCGTACACCTCCTCACCGTCATCTGAACCGGCCGATCTACCCCACGTCCGTAAACCTCCTCACCGTCATCTGAACCGGCCGATCTACCCCACGTCCGTAAACCTCCTCACCGTCATCTGAACCGGCCGATCTACCCCACGTCCGTACTCCTCACCGTCATCTGAACCGGCCGATCTACCCCACGTCCGTACTCCTCCTCACCGCCATCGGAACCGGCCGATCTACCCCACGTCCGTACTCCTCACCGCCATCTGAACCGGCCGATCTACCCCACGTCCGTACACCTCACCGCCATCTGAACCGGCCGATCTACCCCACGTCCGTACACCTCCTCACCGTCATCGGAACCGGCCGATCTACCCCACGTCCGTACTCCTCACCGTCATCTGAACCGGCCGATCTACCCCACGTCCGTACTCCTCACCGTCATCGGAACTGGCCGATCTACCCCACGTCCGTACACCTCCTCACCGCCATCGGAACCGGCCGATCTACCCCACGTCCGTACACCTCCTCACCGTCATCGGAACCGGCCGATCTACCCCACGTCCGTACTCCTCACCGTCATCTGAACCGGCCGATCTACCCCACGTCCGTACTCCTCACCGTCATCGGAACCGGCCGATCTACCCCACGTCCGTACACCTCCTCACCGCCATCTGAACCGGCCGATCTACCCCACGTCCGTACACCTCCTCACCGCCAACGGAACCGGCCGATCTACCCCACGTCCGTACTCCTCACCGTCATCTGAACCGGCCGATCTACCCCACGTCCGTACTCCTCACCGTCATCTGAACCGGCCGATCTACCCCACGTCCGTACACCTCCTCACCGCCATCTGAACCGGCCGATCTACCCCACGTCCGTACACCTCCTCACCGCCATCTGAACCGGCCGATCTACCCCACGTCCGTACACCTCCTCACCGTCATCTGAACCGGCCGATCTACCCCACGTCCGTACTCCTCCACACCGTCATCTGAACCGGCCGATCTACCCCACGTCCGTACTCCTCCTCACCGTCATCTGAACCGGCCGATCTACCCCACGTCCGTACTCCTCCACACCGTCATCTGAACCGGCCGATCTACCCCACGTCCGTACACCTCCTCACCGCCATCTGAACCGGCCGATCTACCCCACGTCCGTACACCTCCTCACCGCCATCTGAACCGGCCGATCTACCCCACGTCCGTACACCTCCTCACCGCTATCGGAACCGGCCGATCTACCCCACGTCCGTACTCCTCCTCACCGTCATCTGAACCGGCCGATCTACCCCACGTCCGTACACCTCCTCACCGCCATCTGAACCGGCCGATCTACCCCACGTCCGTACTCCTCCTCACCGCCATCTGAACCGGCCGATCTACCCCACGTCCGTACACCTCCTCACCGCCATCTGAACCGGCCGATCTACCCCACATCCGTACACCTCCTCACCGTCATCGGAACCGGCCGATCTACCCCACGTCCGTACTCCTCCTCACCGTCATCGGAACCGGCCGATCTACCCCACGTCCGTACTCCTCCTCACCGTCATCGGAACCGGCCGATCTACCCCACGTCCGTACACCTCCTCACCACCATCGGAACCGGCTGATCTACCCCACGTCCGTACTCCTCCTCACCGCCATCGGAACCGGCCGATCTACCCCACGTCCGTACTCCTCACCGTCATCTGAACCGGCCGATCTACCCCACGTCCGTACACCTCCTCACCGTCATCTGAACCGGCCGATCTACCCCACGTCCGTACTCCTCCTCACCGTCATCTGAACCGGCCGATCTACCCCACGTCCGTACTCCTCCTCACCGCCATCGGAACCGGCCGATCTACCCCAAGTCCGTACACCTCCTCACCGTCATCTGAACCGGCCGATCTACCCCACGTCCGTACTCCTCACCGTCATCTGAACCGGCCGATCTACCCCACGTCCGTACACCTCCTCACCGTCATCTGAACCGGCCGATCTACCCCACGTCCGTACTCCTCCTCACCGTCATCTGAACCGGCCGATCTACCCCACGTCCGTAAACCTCCTCACCGTCATCTGAACCGGCCGATCTACCCCACGTCCGTACTCCTCCTCACCGCCATCGGAACCGGCCGATCTACCCCACGTCCGTACTCCTCCTCACCGTCATCTGAACCGGCCGATCTACCCCACGTCCGTACACCTCCTCACCGTCATCGGAACCGGCCGATCTACCCCACGTCCGTACTCCTCCTCACCGTCATCTGAACCGGCCGATCTACCCCACGTCCGTACACCTCCTCACCGTCATCGGAACCGGCCGATCTACCCCACGTCCGTACACCTCCTCACCGCCATCGGAACCGGCCGATCTACCCCACGTCCGTACTCCTCCTCACCGCCATCTGAACCGGCCGATCTACCCCACGTCCGTACACCTCCTCACCGTCATCGGAACCGGCCGATCTACCCCACGTCCGTACACCTCCTCACCGCCATCGGAACCGGCCGATCTACCCCACGTCCGTAAACCTCCTCACCGTCATCGGAACCGGCCGATCTACCCCACGTCCGTACACCTCCTCACCGCCATCGGAACCGGCCGATCTACCCCACGTCCGTACACCTCCTCACCGCCATCTGAACCGGCCGATCTACCCCACGTCCGTAAACCTCCTCACCGCCATCGCAACCGGCCGATCTACCCCACGTCCGTAAACCTCCTCACCGTCATCGGAACCGGCCGATCTACCCCACGTCCGTACTCCTCACCGTCATCTGAACCGGCCGATCTACCCCACGTCCGTACACCTCCTCACCGCCATCGGAACCGGCCGATCTACCCCACGTCCGTACACCTCCTCACCGTCATCGGAACCGGCCGATCTACCCCACGTCCGTACTCCTCACCGTCATCTGAACCGGCCGATCTACCCCACGTCCGTACACCTCCTCACCGCCATCTGAACCGGCCGATCTACCCCACGTCGGTACTCCTCACCACCATCGGAACCGGCCGATCTACCCCACGTCCGTACTCCTCCTCACCGTCATCTGAACCGGCCGATCTACCCCACGTCCGTACTCCTCCTCACCGTCATCGGAACCGGCCGATCTACCCCACGTCCGTACACCTCCTCACCGTCATCGGAACCGGCCGATCTACCCCACGACCGTACTCCTCCTCACCGCCATCGGAACCGGCCGATCTACCCCACGTCCGTACTCCTCCTCACCGCCATCGGAACCGGCCGATCTACCCCACGTCCGTACACCTCCTCACCGTCATCTGAACCGGCCAATCTACCCCACGTCCGTACACCTCCTCACCGTCATCGGAACCGGCCGATCTACCCCACGTCCGTACACCTCCTCACCGTCATCTGAACCGGCCGATCTACCCCACGTCCGTACACCTCCTCACCGCCATCGGAACCGGCCGATCTACCCCACGTCCGTACACCTCCTCACCGCCATCTGAACCGGCCGATCTACCCCACGTCCGAAAACCTCCTCACCGTCATCGGAACCGGCCGATCTACTCCACGTCCGTACTCCTCCTCACCGCCATCTGAACCGGCCGATCTACCCCACGTCCGTACACCTCCTCACCGCCATCGGAACCGGCCGATCTACCCCACGTCAGTACACCTCCTCACCGCCATCTGAAATTCTGCTAACAATGTTTGTGTCTTTGGCAAATTTGTGGATACAATTTGAGTTGTTTGAGAGCAGAGTGGTAGGCTAAGCATGCATCCTTGAGGTACGCTAGCACTGATCAACAGCAAAGTGGAGTTGTTATATCCGTTCTACGCAGGCTTGGTCTCTGAGTGAGGAAGTCAGGGATCCAGTTGCGGAGGGAGGTACAGAGGTTCAGGTTTTGTTTGTTGATAGAACTGAGGATATGATTGTTTTGAACACTGAGCTGTAATCAATAAGCATAAGCCTGACATAAGTATTGCTGCTGTCCAGGTGATCCAAGGCCGAGTGGAGAGCTGGTGAGATTGATCTGCCGTGGTGATAGGCAAGTTGCAGCAGGTTAAGGTCCTTGCTCGGGCAGGAGATGATTGTAGCCACGGCTGACCTCTGAAGGCATTTCATCATGGTAGATGTGAGGGTGTTCGTCATTGAGGCAACTCTTCTGAGGCACTGGTATTATTGTTGCCCATTTGAAGCAGGTGGGAACCTCTGTCTGAGGTACTGAAAGGACACAGTGAGAGAGTGTCCTTGAAGTCTCCTACTAGTTGGAGAGCACAGGCTTTCAGAGCCCTGTCAGGTATACTATTGGGGCCTGATATGCTTTGAGGGCTTACCTTCTTCAACGATGTTCTGACGTCTGCCTCCAAGACTGAGATCACACATCACCAGATGTTGCAGAGATTCACACTGGTGTAGTTTTATTCTCCCTTTCAAAGCATGCGTAAGAAGTGTTGAACTCATTTGGGAGTGAAGCATCACTGCCATTCATGATGTCATATTTCACCTTATAGCAAGTGGTGACCTGCAAACCCTGCCTGATCCGATTCGGTCTCAAACTTCAATCAGAATTGTTTTCTCATTCTTAAAATAGCCTACCATAGGTTGTTTTTAAAAATGCCAAACATGAGGAAATCTGCAAATGCTGGAAATGCAAGCAACACACACAAAATGCTGGTGGAACGCAGCAAGCCAGGCAGCATCTATAGGAAGTACAGTCGACGTTTCGGGCAGAGATCCTTCGTTAGGACTATCTTACTATCTATTCTTTCAGTTAGTCCTGATGAAGGGTCTCGGCCCGAAACGTCGACAGCGCTTCTTCCTATAGATGCTGCCTGGCCTGCTGTGTTCCACCAGCATTTTGTGTGTGTTTTGACAGAGGTTGTACCTGGACTTTTGTGTTGTTCTGGATTACTGCTCTTGAATGCCGCAGATCTAGCCCTCAGTAGACTACAAATCTCCTGGTTCATCCACAGCTTTGTCTGGGACGCTTTCGAAGACACACGCTCATCCACACCGGTCGACATGAAGTCGGTAGCAACTGTGGCATATTCATTCAGTTTCGAAGATCCTTGAATATTATCCAGTCTATCAACTCAAAACAGTCCTGTAAGAGCTCCTCTAACTCCCTGGACCATACCTTCTTGGACCTCACCACTGGTGCTGCAGACTTTGGGCTCTGGGAGTAGAAGTGATTGGACTTTCCAAAGTGTGGGCATGGGAAGACATGATGTTGATCTAGCAGTGGGCAAGTGTTGGTGCCTCTGGTTCCACAGGTGATATGTTGGTGGTAGTTGTCCAGAGGCCTCTTCCTGGTTGAAATCCCCTGCAACGTAGGGAAGGTATCAGGATGGATTGTTCGGTGATGCTCAGCTCCTCCAGTGCCTGCCTGACATTTGCCTGATGCAGGATGTACGCAGGTAAAAAGTCCCTCGAGAGAGAAAAGGGATGACGTTTGACAGCTAGATGTTCCATGTCCGGTGTTCAGGGATCTATACAGCTGCTGTCAACGTGCAATGGGAGGGAAATGTATCTGAATGAAAAGGTTAATGATGGAACATTATCTGATGAAACGACTAAACAGATACGCCCTTGCAATACTTGGTAAAAGCTGGTATGCTATTTCATATTCTAACAACCCACTGCATTTCTAGATTTTAATACATAACTGGCTGATGTGATAATCTTACAGAGATGCTTCCCAATTACCAACTCTCTGACCAGCTTTCCTACACTTTAATTAAACTGCAAATAATTCTGCAAGTTTCTCTTAGACTAGCTGATTGTTATACTTCATTGTTGCTCAAATAGGTGAGAACTGACTGCACTATTTGCCCTGGGCCAAGCTCATAGACGCAATCGTAAGAAAAGTGCATTGACGTCCTTACCTACTCAGGAGGGTGAGGCATCTGGTTTGTCATTGAACACTCTACAAAATTCTGCAGGTGTACTGTTGGAAGTATTCTGTCTATTTGCATCATGGTCTGGTAAGGCAATTCAAATGCACGAGGACATGGGAAGCCAGAGAGAAAAGTGGCCTCTGCCCAACACAACTCGGGCACATCACTCCACGACACTGTTAGTATCTACAGGAAGTGCTGCCTCAAGAAGGTATCATCTGTCAGCAAAGTTCCCCATTAACTGGGTCTTTTCACAGCCACCACTGGGCAGGCGGTATGGAATTCTGAAGTCCCACCCCTCATCACTGACTATTTCCACTTTGCTCTAAAATGTACATTTGTTCTCATTGTGGCTTCTTGTCAAAAATTGTGCATATTTTGTGTTTTTCTTGTGATTGCTGCTTTTATGATGCCGTACGCCCACAATGCTGCAAATGGGTTTTTCAATGTCCCTCTGCATGTATGTACTTGCTCATATGACAATAAACTTGACTTTGACCTTTCCATAGATAAAGCACTTGAACGCAGAACTGGGGTTGCAAGGCAACTAACTACTGAGTGAGATGCAAGTAAGTACAGAGAGAGCAAGTACAGGTATCACTTCCCACCACATGCTGTGCACACTTCATCTAGACACTTGTTAATGTCGAGAGAGCAGGCAGGTAATGCAGAGTACTCCTGTGGTTGTTCCCCTCAGTGACAAGTATACTGTGAGGGAGAACAACCTAATACTTCATTGTTGCCCAAATAGGTGAGAACTGACTGCACTATTTGCTCTGGGCCAAGCTCATAGACGCAATCGTAAGAAAAGTGCATTGAAAGCTTCTGAGACCAGGTCTCTGGCACTGAGTATGCAGTTAGATTGGCAAAATCAAGTTGGTGCTGGATCCCAACAGAAGGAATGTGTAAAATGCCTATGAGATAGGTTTTTTTAAAGAGGAGCTTGTATTAACGTATTGCAAGTTTGGCATATTGTTCATGTGGTTCCAATGTTTAAAAAGGGTTCTAAGAGTAAACCTAGCAATTATAGGCTTGTCAGTTTGACATCAGTGGTGGGTAAATTAATAGAAAGCCTTCTTAGAGATGGTATATATAATTATCTGGATAGACAGGGTCTGATTAGGAGCAGTCAACATGGATTTGAGTGTGGAAGGTCATGTTTGACAAATCTTATTGAATTTTTTGAAGAGGTTACTAGGAAAGTTGATGAGGGTAAAGCAGTGGATGTTGTCTATATGGACTTCAGTAAGGCCTTTGACAAGGTTCCACACGTAAGGTTAGTTAGGAAGGTTCAATCGTTAGGTATTAATATTGAAGTAGTAAGATGGATTCAACAGTGGCTGGATGGGAGATGCCAGAGAGTAGTGTTGGATAACCGTTTGTCAGGTTGGAGGCCGGTGACTAGTGGTGTGCCTCAGGGATCTGTACTGGGTCCCTGGGTCCAATGTTGTTTGTCATATACGTTAATGATCTGGATGATGGGGTGGTAAATTGGATTAGTAAGTATGCTGATGATACTAAGATAGGAGGCATTGTGGATAATAAAGTAGGTTTTCAAAGCTTGCAGAGAAATTTAGGCCAGTTGGAAGAGTGGGCTGAAAGATGGCAGATGGAGTTTAAGGCTGATAAGTGTGAGGTGCTACATTTTGGTAGGACTAATCAAAATAGGACATATATGGTAAATGGTAGGGCATTGAGGAATGCAGTAGAACAGAGTGATCTAGGAATAATGGTGCATAGTTCCCTGAAGGTGGAATCTCATGTGGATAGGGTGGTGAAGAAAGCTTTTGGTATGCTGGCCTTTATAAATCAGAGCATTGAGTATAGGAGTTGGGATGTAATATTAAAATTGTACAAGTCATTGGTAAGGCCAAATTTGGAGTATTGTGTACAGTTCTGGTCACCGAATTATAGGAAAGATGTCAACAAAATAGAGAGAGTACAGAGGAGATTTACTAGAATGTTACCTGGGTTCCAGCACCTAAGTTACAGAGAAAGGTTGAACAAGTTAGGTCTTTATTCCTTGGAGCATAGAATGTTGAGGGGGGACTTGATAGAGGTATTTAAAAATATGAGGGGGATAGATAGAGTTGAAGTGGATAGTCTTTTTCCATTGAGAGTAGGGGAGATTCAAACAAGAGGACACGAGTTGAGAGTTAAGGGGCAAAAGTTTAGGGGTAACACGAGGGGGAACTTGTTTACTCAGAGAGTGGTAGCTGTCTGGAATGAGCTTCCAGTAGAAGTGGTAGAGGCAGGTTCGATTTTGTCATTAAAAAAAAAATTGGATAAGTATATGGACAGGAAAGGAATGGAGGGTTATGGGCTGAGTGCAGGTCAGTGGGACTAGGTGAGAGTAAGCATTCAGCATGAACTAGAAGGGCTGAGATGGCCTGTTTCCATGCTGTAATTGTTATATGGTTATTTGTGGTTGAACCCACTAGGGAAAAGGCAATTCTGGAATGGTGTTGTGTAATGAATCAGATTTGATTAGAGAGCTTAAGCAATAGGAAACCCTAGGAGGCAGTAATGATAACATGATAGGGTTTATTCTGCAGATTGAGAGGGGATAGCCAAAATCCCGTTTATCAGTATTACAATGGAGTAAAGGGAACTAGAGACATGAAAGTAGAGCTGGACAAAGGTGATTGGAAGGGGATAATGGCAGGACAAAAATGACTGGAGTTTCAGGGTGAAATTTAGAAGGCACATCCCAAAGAAGAAGTAGCGGTGTTTTAAAGAGAGGATGAGACAGCCATGGATAACAAGGGAAGTCAAAGGCAGCATGGAAACAAATGAGAGGGCACACAAAACAGCAACATTTAGTGGGAAGCTTTTAAAAACCAACAGACGTCAATTTAAAAAGCAATAAGGAGAGAAGAGACAAAATATGATGGTAACTAGCCAATAATATAAAAGAGGATACCAACTATTTTTTTCAGATTTAGAATATAAAGAGTAAAAGAGAGACTAGAGTGGATATTGGTCCACTGGAACATAATGCTGTAGAGGTAGAAATGGAGGGGGGGGGAGGAGGATAAAGTAATGGCAGATGAATTCAATAAGTATTTTGTATCAGCCTTCACTGTTGTGGAAGGCACCAGCAGTATGTCAGAATTCGAGAGTGTTGAGGGGCAGTGCTGAGTGAGTGTAGTTACTACTACAAAGAGAAAGTGCTTGTGAGCCTGAAAGAGCTGAAACTTAGATAAGTCTCCTGGACCAGATAGAACTACACCCCAGAGTTCTGAAATATTTTGGAAGCATTAGTAGAGATCTTTCAAAAATCACTAGATTCTGGAATGGTTCTGGGGAACTAGAAAATCACAGATGTTGCTCCACTCTTTAAGGGACAGAAGCAATAGCCAGTATTTGTAGGCCAGTTTGCTTGACTTCAGTGATGGGAAGATGCTGGCGTCAATTATTAAGGATAAGGTTGAGTTACTTGGAATCACATGTTTAAGCAGGCCAAAGTCAGCATGGTTTCCTTAAGGGGAAAATCTCCCCTGTTTAATCTGGTGGAATTCTTTGAATACCAGACAGGAGAGAGAAAGGAGAGTCAGCAGATCTTGCTTACTTGGATTTCTGAAGGGTTTTGACAATGCACCACACATGAGGCTATTAAACAAGATAAGAGCCCACAGTGTCATGGGAAAGATACTAGCATAGGTAGAAGATTGGCCTTACTGGCAGGAGGCATGGGTCTTTTCTGATTGACTACCTGCGACTACAGGTGTTCCACAGAGATTAGTGTTGGGATCACATCATATGTCAATGACATGGATGACGGAATGGATGGTTTTGTGGCCAAGTTTGCAGACGGTACAAAGATCAGTGGAAAGGCCGGTAGTTTGAGAAAACAAGGAGTCTGCAGGTGGATTTAGACAGATTAGGGGAATGAGCGAAAAAGTGAAAGATAGAATATAGTGTAGGGAAATGTATGATCATGAACTTTGGTAGAGAGAAGAAAGGTGTAGACTGTTTTCTAAGATCTGGAGGTGTAAAGGGACTTGGGTCTCCTTGTACAGCATTCCCTAAAGACTAACTTGCAGGGTGAATCAGTGAAAAGGAAGGCAAATGCAGTATTAGATTATTCATTTTGAGAGGACTAGAATATAAAAAGAAAGGATGTAATGCCAAAGCTTTATAAGGCATTAGTCACACCACACTGGGGTATTGTGAACAGTTTTGGGCCCTGTGTCTAAAAGAGAAGTGTTGATTTCATTGGAGAGTGTCCAGAGGACGTTCATAGGAATGACCTTAAGGAAGAAAAGATTAATGTATGAGGAGCATTTGATGACTCTGGGTGAATGGGGTAGAGAGAGATAATAGAGCAGCCATGATTGAATGACGGAGAAGATCAAATGAACCAAATGGCCTATTTCTGCTCCTAAGTCTCACTGTCTTAAATGAAGCATTTCATCCAAATCAACATCTGGGTAAACATCCTCTGCACCCACTCCATTGCAGGCAGTGCTTCAGCTGTGGCCTATACAATGTCTGATAAAGTTGGATCAAAGCCTCTCTGCTCTATATTCTTTGTCCTGGCTAAGAATCCCATATGCCTTTCTCATCAACTTACCTACCTGTGTTATCACATTCAAGAATCCTTGCATTTGTCTGTAAAAGCAACTCACACAAAATGCTGGAGGAACTCAACAGGCCAGGCAACATCTATGGAAAAGAGTACAGTTGACATTTTGGGCCGAAACCCTTCATCAGGACTGGTGAAAAAAGATGAGGAGTAGATTAGAAGGTGGGGGGAGGGGAGGGAGAAACACAATGTGGTGAACTACATATACCTGTCTGGACACACCCTCTGCTGACTGCTCCTGTGGCTCCTCCCACAGACCCCTGTATAAAGGCGATTGGAGGCACTGCTCCTCCCTCAGTCTCCAGGATGTCGTGTGGGGATCTCTTGCTGCTGACTGCTCTCTTCCATCAAATAAAAGCCTATATCACGCCTCATGTCTCCAAGAGTTATCGATGGTGCATCACACAAGGTGAAGGGTGAAACCGGGAAGGGGAGAGGGGTGACGTAAAGGGCTGGGAAGTTGACTGGTGAAAGACATACAGGGCTGGAGAAGGAAGAATCTGATAGGAGAGTACAGAAGGACATGGAAGAAAGAAAAGGGGAGGAGCACCAGAGGGAGGAAAGGAGATTTGGCAAGAGAGGGAAAAGAAATGGTGAAGGGGGTGTTGGGGTTGTCCAATCCCCCTGCCTGCCCATCGTCTCTCTCTGCTGCTCCTCCCCCTTGTCTTTTCCCCATGACCTTCTGTCGGGTACACTGTTGAAATGTTGCAATCAGTGAAGGCAAAAGCATATTATGGATAGATTTGATAACCAGTCGCAAAGCTTGTGACTATCTATGCCTTTCACAATCTTCATTAAATTCAAACTAAATTTATTATCAAAGTACTTTTATGTCATCATATATGGTGATTAATTTTCTTGCAAGCATTCACAGTAAATATAAGAAATACTATAGATTTCTGCCAACAGGATGGACTAACAACTGATGTACAAAAGACCACAGACGGTGCAATTACAAAATAAAGTAAATACATGAATAAGTAATAAATATCGAGAACATGAGATGAAGAGTCCTTTAACAGGTTGTGGGAAGAACTTAGTGATGGAGTGAGTGAAATTATCCTCTTTGGATCAAGATCCTGATGGCTGAGTGGTAACTGTTCCTGAACCTGGTGGTGTGAGTCCCGAAGCTCCAGATGGCAGCAGCAAGATGAGAGCATGTCCTGGGTGGTGGGGGTCCCAGATGATTGATACTGCTTTCCTGTGACAAAGCTCCATGTAGATGAGCTCAATGGTTGGGACAGCTTCACCTGTGATATTCGGAGCCAGATCCACTACTTTTTATATGATTTTCCATTCAAGGGTATTGATGTTTCCATCCCAGGCAGTGATACAGCCAGTCAATATGCTCTCTACCACACATCTATTGAACTTTGTCAAAGTTTTAGATGTCATGCTAAATCTCTGCAAACTCCTAAGGAAGTCGAGATGGTGCTAATGCTTTTTTCATAATTGAACATGCAACTGGGCCTGGGACAAAACTTCTGAAACGATAGCATCAAGGAATTAAAACCCTAACCCTCTCCACCTCTGATGAGGACTGGCCCATGGACCTCTGGTTTCCTCCTCCTGAAGTCAATAATCAGCTCCTTGGTCTTGCTGACACTGAGTGAGAGGTTGGTGTTGTGGACCCAATCAGCCAGATTTTCAATCTGCCTCCTGTATGCTAATTTAGCCGACTGTATATGGCATTGGAGCTGGGTTTAGCCTCGCAGTCATAAATTTAAGGCAAGTGGAGCGGGAGGCTAAGTGTGGTTCACCTGTGTTGATGCAGATTCTAGAGGAGATGTTGTTGCCAATCTGGACTGACTGGGGTCTGCAAGTGAAGAAATCCAGGATCCAACTGCAGAAGGAGTATTGAGCACACTTTTGAAGCATTTTGTTTAGTTTTGATGGGATGATGGCTTAGAATTCTGAACTATAGTTGATAAAGAACATCCTGATGTCTGCACCTTCACTGCTCAGATCTTCCAGAGTTGAGTGAACAGCCAGTGAAATGGCATCTGCTGTTGCCTTGTTATTACGGTAGGAAAATTGGAGTGCATCCAACTCACTTCACAGTCAGGAGCTGATATGTTTCATCACTAGCCTCTCAAAGTACTTCATCACAGTGGATGGAAATGCTACTGGATGACAATCATTGAGGCAGGTTGGATATCCCTCTGTTCTGAGTCTGTGCCCTCTGGTCCGAGTCTTGCCCACTATAGGAAATGTTCTCCACATCCCCTGCAAGGTCTTTCAATATTCAATAGGTTTCAATGAGATCACCCCTCCTCAACCATTCTTCTAAACTCCAGTGAGTACAGGTCCACAGCCATCAAAGGCTCTTCATAATGTCAACCCTTTTATTCCCGGAATCATTCTTGTGAAGTTCCTCTGGACTCTCTCCAAAGCCAGCACATTTTTTCTGAGGTAAGGCACCCAAAAACTGCTCACAATATTCCAAATGCTGTCTGACTAATGCTTTATAAAGCCTCAGCATTACATGTTTGCTGTTATATTCTAGTCCTTTCGAAATGAGTGCCAAGAATGCATTTTCCTCCCTTACCACCACCTCAGCCTAGAAATTAACCTTTTCAGAATCCTGCCTAAGGATACTGAAGCACCTTTGCACCTTTGATTTTTGAATTTTCTCCCCGTTTAGGAAATAGTTTACGCCTTTATTCCTTCTGCACAAGTGTATGACCACACATTTCCTACACTACATTCCATCTGCTACTTCTTTGCCCATTCTCCAAAACTGTACAAGTCCTGCCCCTCCACCTGTCTTTTATGTTTGCAAACTTGGCAACAAAGCCATCAAGTCTGTCATCCAAATCATTGACATATAATATGAAAAGAAGCAGCCCCAATGCTGAACCTTGTGGAACACAACTAATCACTGGCAGCCAACCAGAAAAGGTCCCCTTTATTCCCACTCTTTGCTTTCTGCCAATCAGTCAATGATCTTTCCAAGCTAGTACCTTTCCTGTAATACCATGGGCTCTTATCTTTTAGGCAGCCTCATATGCAACATCTTATTAAAGGCCAATGTCCACCGACTTGCCTGCCATTTCCTCAAAGAGTTCCAACAGATTTTGTCAGACAAGATTTCCCCTTAAGAAAACTATACAGACTTTTATCATGTGCCTCTAAATACCCTGAAGCCTCATCCTTAAAAATGGATTCCAACATCTTCCTAAACAATGAAGTCAAGAAGTCAATAATGAAGTTGTAATTGGCCATTAATCTCCTTTCTTCTTCCTCCCTCCTTTCTTAAAGAGTGGAGTGACAATTGTAATTTTCCAATACTTCAGAACCATTCAAGAATCTGGTTGTTCTTGAAAGATCACTAGTAATTCTTCCACAATCTCTTCAGCTACCTCTTTCAGAATCCTGGGTGTAGTCTGTCTGGTCCTGGTGACGAACTTCAACCTTCAGAACTTTCCTCTTCCAAGTACCAACTACATTCATTTTTGCTCCATGACACTTTTAAATTTCTGGCATACTTCTAGTGTCTTCCACAGTGAAGAATGATGTAAAATACATATTAAATTTATCTGCCATTACTTTATTCCCCATTACTACCTCTCCAGTCATATTTTCCAGCAGTCTGTTATCCACTTTCACCTCTCTTTTACTATTTATATATCTGTAATAACCTTTGGTATCTTATATTATTGGCTAGCATACCTGTATATTTCATCTTCTTTCTCCTTATGGCTTTTTCAGTTGCCTTCTATTGTTATCCAAAGCTTCCCAATCATCTAACTTCCCACCAATTTTTGTTATATTATATGCCCTCTCTTTTCCTTTTATGCTGACTTTGACTTCCCTTCAGTTTTGGGATCTATCTATCCTGCACCTTCCAATTTATCTCCAGAATTTCCAGCCATTGCTGTTCTGCTGTCATCCCTGCTAGTGTCCCCTTCTGATCAACTTTGGAAACTCTTCTTTCATGACTCTGTAATTCTCTTCACTCCATTGTAATATTGATATATCTGACTTTATCTTCTCCCTTTTCAAACTGCAGGGTGAATTCTACAATATTATGATCAATGTCTCCTAAGGATTCCTTTACCTTAAGCTCACTAATCAAATCTGGTTCATTACACAACACCCAATCCAGAATTGCTTTTCCCCTCGTGGGCACAAGCACAATCTACATTAAAATGTCATCAAATCAGTTTGGTTCCTTATCTATTTGGCTCTATCAAGCCTCTCCTCGGGTCCTCTGCTCTAGGGAAAAAAAGCCCAGCCTATCCAATCTGCCCTTAATTAAAATCCTCCAATCCTGGAGGACAATCTCTGGCACAAGTCTACAGTGTGGCAATGAGAACTATGTGTAATCCTGCAAGTGTTGCTAACCCAGTATTTTATAACGTTGCAACATAACCTCCCAACTCTTAAACATCTCAGCGTGGATGTGGACAAAGCTCATTTTTTTAAAAATGAATTTATGGAAAAGGAGCAGGAAGCCATGTGACTTTTCAAGCCTGCTCCACTAGCCAATGAGATCTGCTTTGGGCTCAGCACCACTTCTCTGCCTTTTCCCACAGCCTTAACTCACTATTGGGCCTTGAATATGTTCAATATCTCAGCAGCCACAGCTGTCTTGGGTAGAAAATTCCAAAGTTTCATGATTCCTGAGATGAGAAATACCTCCTCACTTCCAATTTAAGTGGATTATCTTTGTTTCTGAAACTGCTAGCCTCTTTTCAGTTCTAAACCAGGGAGATGAATTTTTCATCTCTTACTCTGTCATGTCCTCTCAGAATCATAGATACTTGTTGTATTAGAATCACATGGTCATATGACAGTGAAGTAGGCCCTTCAGCCCATCTAAGCTGATTGACCACCCGGTTACGTTTATACTAATTCTACATTAATCTGATTTTATTTTCCCTGACATTCCTACCGAGATCCCCATACATTCTCAAACACAAATACTTCCCTAACACATACAGCCTTCAACCTATTTGCCCAACACAGACTCTGCAAACACAGCCCTCCATTTTGGAAGATCCTCAAACTATTTTTTAGTATATACTTCCTCCTAAAATATACGCCTCTCACCCACTCCTCTGAAACACTCTATCTAGCTCACTCACTCAACTGCTTTGACACTGACGCCTTGCTGCGCCAACCCCCATGGCCACACATCCACATCATCAGACTCTTTGTTTCCCCAACCTACCGTTTCCATGACCAGGCCACTCTTCTCAAGGTTCTTCACAAACTTCTTTCTCCATTTTGTGATCTGCTCCTTCTGTTTTGTAAATTTTGACTCCCAGGCCTTTTTACTGCTGCTTCTCGTAGTTTCAGCTCTTGGTTTTTCATACTGCTTTGGTAATTCCTCTTCCCAAACAAGGACAAAATCTGTATACAACAAAACTGAATAGTATTAATGCATTTGTTCTCTGGGATGGATCAGGATCTGTTTTTCAAGTCTTTGCAAGTGAATACTCAAGAAATATGGGTGTTATTTAATAGCTGGGATGCTAAGTGCAGAGTTAACTCTGACGGGTTATATAGTTAGAACATAAGAACATAAGAAATAGGAGCAGGAGAAGGCCATCTGGCCCATCGAGCCTGCCCCGCCATTCAATAAGATCATGGCTGATCTGTCCATAAACTCAGCTCCATCTACCTGCCTTTTCCGCATAACCCTTAATTCCCCTAGTGTGTAAAAACCTATCTAACTGTATCTTAATTACGTTTAGTGAAGAAGCCTCAACTGCTTCCCTGGGCAGAGAATTCCACAGATTCTCCACTCTCTGGGAAAAACACTTTCTCCTCATCTCCGTCCTAAATCTTCTCCCCTGAATCTTGAGGCAATGTCCCCTAGTCCTAGTCTCACCTACCAATGGAAACAACTTTCCTAGTTATCTTAAGAGAGATAAGACTCATCTCTCTTAAGGCTACAAGTCATATATTTTGGGACAGTCAGCAGCTCATCACATAAAATTGACGACATTTGACACTAACTCTCAATCGTGCTGAGCCCACAGTTTTGAAAGTAAAACTATGGAATATTTATCTGAGAATACAATTACGAATCATCTTGCTGCAGAATGGCAGAAAGTTTCATTTGCTCTTGGCTGTAATACTTTATCTGAGAGCATTTGATGGACAAGCTACACATATGCAAGTACAAGCACTGAATCCATGTGGAAACAATGCAGAACAAATCAAGTTCACATTTTATTCTTCAAAATTGCTGTAAAATAAAATAGCAGAAAACGAAATGATGTTCTGACAAAGTGAACATGATGTAGATGGAGACATAAAACTTACCAACTCTGGTCTTCCCATCATGGAAAAAGTTAATTTTCTCTTCTTCCTTTACACTTGATGTAGTTACTTTATGTTCAATGTCGACCTATACAGAGGAGTGAAAGTTCAGTATATTACCAGTGCAATACCACAAGGAACTACCTTATAGTCAGTGCACTATTTCTTCATGGACCGCAGAGTGTAAAGTGCAACAGTACCGGTGTGGGAGTAAAGCTGTTAGAGTTTATTCTTTGGTTATGATCAGACAAATAAGAATAAGAATAGCCTTGCCTGGAGAATGAGTATTGGAGGAGATAAGCTGTATCAAAAAGCACAAGTAGTTCAGAAGAACAAGGAATGAGAGCTGACATACAAGATGTCACTTACAGATTTAGTAAGACATGCAATGGGACTGGTGAGATTGCCTCCTGGTTTGTTTTTTGAGAAAGGAAGAATCCCAGTCTTATAGCTCATCTTGATAAATAAGAGGCTTCACATACCGTAATATAATAGTTTGGCAGGCTCCTCGTCAACCTTCCCAAAGTCTAAACCTGTGACAGCCTACTTAAGGACACCAACTGGGCATAGCTTTCCAACTAAGACCTGACAAAGGACATTTTTTTTAAAGTTTACCCTTCCTTATAAATTCTCCTATAAACAAATACCCTACTTGCTTTTCACTCTACATAGTTACTCATATCTTTGAGCCAGAACTTCTCAATCTCATGTTGCCTTTTTAACATTTTCTTAACACTGAGCATGTTTGGAATCCACTTAAATAAATTAAACATAATTTGCCAGCTATTAATCCAAATGTACAACTGATGAAAAAAGGAGAGCATCAATTACACACATTAATTTAAAACATTTACAAAACATCCTGCCAACATATATGACTAATATATAGTGAAGAGTTACATTTCCAACACCAGTTCCTATGAATGCTGCTGGTGACTAGAATCTAGGTGGGTAATTGTATTAATATTAGCATGATTTTCTACCGAGTTTTTCCAGACAACGTCAAATCTATTAAGGAGGGGATAATAAAAAAGAATGGTAGGGTACTAGTGAGCATTGAAGAACAGAGTCATTTTGTGTACTAAAACAAGGATTATTGAAGGTGGTAGCACAGGTAGATAAGACTGTGAAGAAAGCATGTGGGGTAGTATCCTTATTAGTCAGGTTAAGAATATAACAGGAGCAAGGTTATGGCAAAGTTTACAAAACATTCAATAGGCCACATCTATTTTTGATCATGAAACAGTACAAAGGACATGAATAAACTGGAGTTGGTGTGGAAGAGATTCACCAGGACATTGCCTGGGATTAAATGTTTCAGTTCGGAGGAGAGACAGCATACTCTGGGTTTCAGCCCACCATATCAATGCCATCCATCAATTCCATTCACCAACACTTCACTCATCACCTTCTGTGTTTCAGCAATCACTTATCTAGATACTTCTTAAGCGCTGTGGTTGCACCTGCTTTAACTACTTACTCAGACAATGTGTTCCAGATCTCAACCACCCTCTGAGTAAATAAAACCTCACCCAGATCCCTCTAAAACTCTGAGCCTTGATCACAAATCTATGCCCTCTAGTTTTGGAGCCCTCCACCATGGGTAAAGGTTTCCTACAATCTACTCTGTCCGTGCCTTTCATAATTTTGTACATTTTTATTAGTTCAGCCCTCAATCACCTCCCATTCCAAGGAAAATGAACCCAGTCTGCTAAGTCTAATATCCCACAGTTGAAAGCTAGGATGAAAATAAGTTTCTGCTCTAGAACCCTCTATGTGAGAAGACTCATTGTCAAGTCTCACACATGGAGTTTATCTGAAAGTATTCAGTGAGCATTGGCTAAACAAGCCAACTCGCAGATATATACCAGAGAAGTTTGAGACAAAGAAGTCCTAATTACAGTTCAAATCTACTTTTTGATGACACAGATAATGCAACAAATCCATAGTCAGAAACAAATATAATTATTGCTACAGCTATATAAAATGTAGTTAAGCCACAATTGGAGTATTGTGTGTCACCTTACTAAAGGAAGGATGTTGAGGTTTTGGAAAGGTGCAAAAATAGTTTTTTTCAGGATGCTGCATGGATTAAAGGGTATGAGCTAGAGGATTCAGGTTGTTTTTTCTACAGTGTCAGAAGCTGAGAGGTGACCTAATAAAAAGTTTATTAAATTATAAGAGACAGAGCTAGGGTTAATAGTCAGGGTCTTTTGCCCAGGGTAGGAATGTCAAGTACTACAGGACTTGTGTTTAAAGCAAGAGGAGAAAAATTTAGTGATGTGCAGGACATGTTTTCCTGTTTTTTTTTAAAACACAGTAAGTGGTACGTGCTTGGAACACACTGCCAAGTGCAGTAGTGGAAACAGATATTTTAGTGGTGTTTAAGAAACACATGTATACACAGGGAATGGAAGAATATGGACAGGTACAAGTAGAAGAGATTTAGTTTAATGCAACATTGCATTTGGCACAGACATCTTGAGACAAAGTGCCTGCTCTACTGTACTACGTTCATTCTCTGCAATATATTCCAGGGCTCAATGATAAACTAAAAATACATCTATCAAGGACAACCGGTGTCTGAATGGAGATAAATTAGAATAAATGTTGCTCACCTCCTGCAATTCCACAAAGGTTTCATCTTCAGCATCGTCCTCATCATCATAGTCATTGTCCAAACTACCGTAATTCTCAAACTTCAGCTCATCGGGTGTGATGAGATTCATGGTATCACCCTCCTTCTTGCCTCCCTGCTTCAACATAGTGTTTTAGAATTCAGATAACTTTTAGAAATTTATACCTGGCAATGGCCCTGTTGGGAACAAAATAAATATCAATTATAAAGAGATTTCTTTGTGGTCATGGAGTTCTTCTCTTCTCTCTGGTCTTAACACAGGGAGACATACCAACGAATTAAGCAATAGATTTTCTCAAAGATGTACTTAACACACTTAACTCACACACACATTTATAACTTTCACACATTAGACAATTATGTACAGGTTAACACATTTAAATGCAGTTACTTACACTTGTACACACAACAAAATTAAACTTTATCTATCTGCTTCAGATGATATTTTAAGTATATATCTTCATCTCTTTTGACCTGGTCTTATTGTCTGTTTTTCCAGTCTGCAATGTGGAAACGATTGATGCTTGTCTGTCAGATCATACTGCTGTTATGTTTGATGCATCTCTGCCTTCTTCCCCTACTAAATTTCATCTTCCTGTACGTTGCTCTCGTTACATTAACTCTTTGACTGCCAATAAGTTCTCTGAGGCTCTCATAGCTGCTCCTAATACCTGCACCATTGAGGTTGCTCCTCCCCATCTCAGTACTGAGGAACTCACTTTCTTATTTAATACCACCTGCTCTTCTATTCTGAATACTGTTGCTCCCCTTAAATTCAAAAACCCTTAGCCTAAAGGTCTGCCCTGGCTTAACGACACCACCAGTGAGTGCCCTGAGGAGGAAGTGCAGAATATCTGAACTAAAGTGGAAGTGTGATAAGCTTCAAATTTCCTTTGAAATTTTTAGAAACAATCTTCACAAATATCAAGAGGCAGTTAAGGCTGCAAGAGCAAAATACTTTTCTGACTTAATTTCTAACAACTCTCATAATCCCAAGGTCTTATTGAGTACTATAAATTCCATCATCTGTCCTGCCCCCAGTATTAGTTTTGATGTGTCCCCTGCTGTGAAGAATTTTTTAAATTCTTCATTAGCAAAGTTGAAGACATTAGAATGAGCATTCCCCCCCCCCCCCCCACCCCATCCATGACCCAGCTGTCTCACTGGACTGTTCCAACCCATCACGCTACCCTCCCTTACAAAGATTGTGTCCACCATGAAACCTGCAATCTGCCCCCTTGACATTATCCCCGCTGCCCTCTTGAAGGATGTCTTTGACATAGCCAGTCCCAGCATCCTCTCTGTTACCAACAGCTCCCTGGCCACTGGTACCGTTCCAACCTGCTTCAAGTGTGCCGTGGTCCAGCCCCTGCTGAGAAAAAAACAACTTGGACCCTACCCTACCTTACCTAATAACTACAGACCTACTTCTAAACTTCCATTCCTGTCAAAGGTTCTCGAAAAGGTTATTCTCAGTCAATTGCTGCCTTACCTACACCAAAACAACATCTTGGAAAGATTTCAGTCAGGTTTTAAGGCTTATCATAGCACAGAGTTTGCCCTGCTGAAAGTGTACGATGACCTGCTCCTCTTTACCGACTCTGCCATTCTAATTCTTCTTGACCTCAGCACAGCATTCAATACTGTGGATCATGCCATTTGAATAGACCGCCTCCAGTACGGGGTTGGTGTTGATGGTACTGCCTTGAACTAGTTCACATCCTTCCTCAAAAATAGAAGCTTCTCCATCAACATAGGCAAATCTTCCTCTTCCCCAGCTAGGCCCCTATTTCCCTTGGGATCAATAAAGTATGTCTGTCTGTAGCTTCTCCAGTGGCGTCCCACAGGTTCCATCCTAGGTCCCATTCTTTTCCCTGTCCCACCTGCAAATGGTCCAGAATGCCACAGCCAGGATCCTGACAGGTGCCCAGAAGAGGGACCATATTAATCCAATCCTGGCCTCTCTCCACTGGCTACCAGTATAGTTTAGAATTGAGTTTAAGGTTCTCCTGTTCATTTATAAAGCCCAAAATGGGCTGGCCCCCTCCTATATCACAGAGCTTCTAACCCCTTATTCTACTCCCAGGTCCCTCAGGACGGTTGACTTGGGGCTTCTGGCTGTCCCGTTATCTAAATGTAAGTTCGGGGTGACCGTGCCTTTGCTGTTGCAGCCCCTAGACTGTGGAACAGCATTCCCCTCCCTATCAGATCTGCCCCCTCCATTAACTCTTTTAAGTCTAAGCTCAAAACTTACCTTTATTCACTAGCGTCTGAATCCTCCTGATGTGGCTGATTTTTGGCTTGTGCCTAGGCCCTTGTGTTGTTTATTTTGTGCCTATAAGCTGAGGTCTTGTTGTTTATATCTGTGTTTCTTGTACTGGTTCACATCACCAAGACACAATTATTAAAACTATATAGACATTATATGACAATCCTACTGCTAGGATTAAAATCAATGGATATTTATCAAATAGTCTTACCCTAGAAAGGGTCACGAGACAGGGTTGTGCATGGTCACCACTACTCTTCGCGTTATATCTGGAACCATTAGCTCAACACATCAGACAGAATGAAGATATCAGGGGAATTACTATTAAAGCAGAGCATAAATTGGCTTGTTATGCGGATGACATCTTGATCTATCTAGGGCAGCCAACATACTCTTTGCCTAAATTGATGCAATCCTTTGAACAATATGGTCAATTATCAGGATACAAGATCAACATAGATAAAACCCAATTACTTTCATATTACTATAGCCCACCAAGAGAAATTGAAAGTCGATACCCCTGGGCATGGCACACAGAGTCTTTCAAATATTTGGGCATCATTATACCAAAAGATTTGGCAAAATTATCAGAATGTAATTGTCAGCCTTTATATAAAAAATTTAAGGAAGATGTGGCAAGATGGAACCTGATTCCTTTTTTCAGTCTCAGTTCAAGGATTGAGTCTATTAAAATGAATATACTGCCCAGACTGTAATATCTCTTTCAGACCCTACTAATAGAGATTAATCAAAATCAATTCAATGAATGGAACAAGATGCTATCAAGGTATATTTGGCAGGGTAAAAGGCCTAGAGTTCGTCTCAAAACTTTGCAATTAGCAAAGGAAAAGGGGGGATGGGGCCTACCTTCTCTTAGAGATTATTATTTTGCAGCACAATTGAGAGCTGTGATATGTTGGTGTAACCCATCATATGACGCTCAATGGAAAAACATTGAGGAGCGGGTACTTCCCATCCCTATACAGGCAATTTTGGCTGATAACAACCTGCAAAGGTACATAAATACTATTGATAACCCAGGGGTGAAATTGACTCTTAAAATATGGAAAACTACTATAAAAGAATATAATCTAGAGGGAGATATTGCAATTCTTAAATGGTGTGCATATTACACCAAATAAATTGGATGCTAGATTTAAGGACTGGACAGCTAAAGGAATAACAGTTCTTTGCAACATAATGAAAGAAGGAACACTGTTCAGCTTTGAAATGCTTAAAGAAAAATACTTATTAGAAAAACAAGATTTTTATCAGTATTTGCAGATGCAACAATATGTTAATAAGACGCTTAAAAATGTAACCAAGGCAAGTACATGTTTGATAGAGCTCTTTAGAAAAGCATATAATTCAGATAATGGTAGTAGAATCATTTCAAGCATGTATAAGGGGTTGTCAAATCTTAAAACACATTCGACTTCATACATTAAAACAAAATGGGAGAAGGAAGGAGGGATAATTATATCTGAGGAAGAATGGACAACAATATGGAGATATCAATGGAAGTGTACCAGTTCACAGAAATGGAGGGAGTTTGGTTGGAAAAACTTGATAAGAAATTTTATTACACCCTCTCAGAAATCCCATTATGATAGTAACCTCCCTGTTTGCTGGAGAAATTGTGGAAATCAAAATGCAAATCATTATCATATTTTTTGGGACTGTCCTGTTATCAAAAACTATTGGAGGGGGATACACAATGCCCTACAAGACATCTTTAAATGTGAAATACCCTTAGAGAGTAAGACCATATATTTTGGATATATACCTCAAGAATGATTGAAAGGAGTTAAATATTTAATGAATATACTGTTAGTGGCTGTCAAAAAGACTCTTACTAGGAAATGGTTATCACAGGAGAGCCCAACTGTAAATACATGGATGAAAATTACAATGGACATTTACAAAATGGAGAAGATAACAGCATCTGTTAACCATAAACTGGAACAATTCGATTCATACTGGGGAAAAATGGTTTAACTACATAATGCCTCATAGGCCTGATTTTATTCTCACAAATCAATGAACCTGTTGTAAAAAAAAGATCACTCCCTACTTGTAATTAGTTCTTTCCTTTTGCTCGGTTTTTCTTTCCACTCTTTTCCATAAGTGTATATCTCAGATAAATACTTTGTGAAGATTTGTGATATATACGATTATATGATATATGTGTACAATGTCCGAAATACATCTTATGGAAATGTTTGTTTGATGATGAACTTCAATTAAAAAAAATAAATTACAAAAAAAAGAAAGAGTTAGGCACTGTGGTGAACTACATATACCTGTCTGGACACGCCCCCTGCTGACTGCTCCTGTGGCTCCTCCCACAGACCCTGTATAAAGGTGATTGGAGGCACTGCTCCTCCCTCAGTCTCCGAGATGCCGTACTCCCTTTTGCTGCTAATAAAAGCCTATCGTTCACCTCCCGTCTCCGAGAGTTATTAATGGTGCATCAATTTTATTAGCAGCAATTTTAAAACATGGAGAGCATTTTACGACCTGACAGATTGGATCTCGACCCTCAATCCCAGGAAGCCAGCGACGCTTTCAAACTCTGGCTAGCACGCTTCGAATCGTACCTGGAGGAGATTCAGGTATCCGATCCTGCCACAAAGCACAGGGTTCTCCTCTCCAGGGTCAGTGCAAGGGTCTACTCCATGATCAGAGACCAAACAGACTACCAGGGTGCGATGGATGCCCTCAAAAGACAATACCGGAGGCCAGTGAACACCGTCTACACAAGACATCGCTTAGTGACACGGTGGCAGCGGGCCGGAGAGTCGAGCACTGAGTTTGTCCGAGCCCGACAGACACTCGTGCGGGCCTGCGACTGCAAGGGACTGACGACGGAACAGCATGCGGAGCTCCTGGTACGAGACGCCTTTGTTATGGAGATCAGGTCAGTGTACGTGCACCAGCGGCTGCTGGAACACACCGATCTTACCTTACATTCGGCGATCAAGCTGGCCAATATACTGGAGGCCGCTCTGCACAACGCTGACGCTGTCCAGGCACGTGATCTCCCACCGGCCCCATGGACGCTGCAAACCCCGCAACCCGCCGGCGAATCAACCTCGGCTGCTGCCAGTAGCGAGTCCGTGAAGTCCCCACAACTCGCTGGTGAGTTGACCACGCGGTGTTATTTCTGCGGACTCGAAAAGCATCCCCGAAAACGCTGCCCGGCCTGAGAAGCTACCTGCTCCAGGTGCGGAAAGAAGGGCCACTTCGCCAAGGCCTGTAAGTCCAAACCACAAGCGGGGTCGAACAGTGCCACATGCGAGGCATGGGGGTTGTCATCTTCGTTGCTGCCATCTTGCCTGCCCGCCGCGTGCGAGGCATTGGGGCGGCCATCTTTGTCGGCGCCGCCTTGCCCTGCCTCTGACCCACGGGTGCTTACCGGGCACAAAGACAGCGATTCAACTCTGGCCTCTGTGACCCTCGGCCAAAGTGCTCCACACCAGCTCGCAAGGTCAGTGATGGACATCCTGGTGGAGGGGCACAGGACTAGCTGCCTGTTTGACACGGGCAGCACTGAGAGTTTTACTCACCCGGACACGGTGCAACGCTGCGGACTCGTGACACAGCCGGTAAGCCAGAGGGTCACCATGGCTTCTGGGTCGCATTCCATGGACATCTTGGGGGGTGGGGGGTTGTGTAGTGACACTGGTGGCGCAGGGCACAGAATATCAGGACTTTGCGTTACTGGTCATGCCTCACCTGTGTGCCCCTGTGCTATTGGGGCTCAACTTCCAGAGCCACCTGAAAAGTGTGACAATGGAGTATGACGGGCCCCTCCCACCACTCACTGTCAGAAACCCTCAGTTTTGTGGGACTTCGTCACATATCCCGCTACTGACCATGCACACACACCGACCCGCACATCCCACCCAACACCATACCAACAACCACACTACGGACACCACTTGCAGCATCTCCACCCTCAAAATCCCTCCCCCACCGCTGTTCGCCAACATGACCCCCGACTGTAAACCTGTGGCAATTAAAAGCAGGAAGTACAGCGTGGGGGACAGGGCCTTCATTCAGTCAGAGGTGCAGCGGCTGCTCATGGAGGGGATCATTGAGCCAGGCACAAGTCCTTGGAGGGCCCAGGTGGTCATTGTTCAGACCGGGCAGAAAAATAGGATGGTCGTGGACTATAGCCAGACCATCAATAGGTTCACGCAGCTTGACGCGTACCCCCTACCCCGCATCGTGGATATGGTCATGATGCACCATCAATAACTCACACTGAGACGTAGGCGAGATATCGGCTTTTATTGACTGGAAGAAGGAACCAGGAGTGAGTGTCTATCATACAAGGTCTTGGAGACTGAGGCCGAGCGTCAGGCCGCAGGTCTCCTTTATACAGGGGCTTGTGGGAGGAGCCACAGGAGCAGTCAGCAGGGGCGTGTCCCGACAGGCACATAGTTCACCACATTCACCCCCCCCTTCGTTTGAAAAAGTCCTCATGTGGCGAAGGTTCTTACAAGTCAAGCCGATCAGGCGGTCGAATCTGTCGCTGCGATCTACGTAGCACCGGCTGTGACCACATAGATGCCGGCAACATCGGTGATTGCACAGGGGACGGGGGTTGCGCGTGTTCTTGCCCACTAGGCGCCGGTGATCCCTCATGCATGTGCGAGGCGCCTGGTATAAATGCGTACGAATCGCCCGGTATACAAGTGTCGTGAGGAGTCTGTGTAGGGCCTGGTGAGCACGGTGTCAACTCTGGTGCAGGGTTCACAGTCACCGGAGAGCCTTCAGGGTAGTGGTCTGCTGCACCTGCGGGTGCCAGGTCGCGGATGGAGACCGTGTCCTCCCGCCCATCAGGTAAGACCACGTAAGCATACTGGGGGTTCGCATGTAGAAGGTGAACCCTCTCCACCAGCGGGGAGTATTTATTGCTCCTCACATGCTTCCGGAGCAGCACTGGCCCCGGGGACGTCAGCCAAACTGGTAGGGTGGTCCCAGTGACAGACTTCCTGGGAAAAGAGAATAGGCGTTCGTGAGGGGTGGCATTGGTGGACGTACATAACAGAGAGCGGATAGAGTGCAGTGCCTCAGGGAGGACCTCCTGCCATCGAGAGACCGGCAACCCTTTTGACTTAAGGGCTAAAAGTGTGGCCTTCCACACTGTGGCATTCTCCCGCTCCACCTGGCCATTACCCCGGGGATTATAACTCGTGGTCCGACTGGTAGCAATGCCCCTAGCCAGCAGGTATTGGCGCAGCTCCTCACTCATAAAGGAGGACCCTCTATCACTGTGGATATAGCAGGGATACCCGAACAGAGTGAAGAGCTGGCGCAGGGCTTTTATGACGGACGTGGCAGTGGTGTCGGGGCAGGGGATGGCAAAGGGGAACCGTGAGAACTCGTCTATAACACTGAGAAAATAGACATTGCGGTCAGTGGAGGGAAGGGGGCCCTTAAAGTCAACACTCAGGCGTTCAAAAGGGCGGGTGGCCTTGACAAGTTGCGCCGTGTCAGGACGGTAGAAGTGCGGTTTGCACTCGGCGCAAATTTGGCAGTCCCTGGTCATCGTCCTGATGTCCTCCAGGGAGTACGGCAGGTTCCGAGCTTTCACAAAATGGTAAAATCGGGTGACCCCCGGATGGCAAAGTTGTGCATGAAGGGCGTACAGCTGGTCGAGCTGTGTGCTAGCACATGTTCCCCGAGATAGGGCATCAGGGGGCTCATTGAGTCTGCCAGGCCGGTACAGGATATCATAGGTGTAGGTGGAGAGTTCTATCCTCCACCGCAAAATCTTATCATTTTTGATCTTGCCCCGCTGTTGGTTGCTGAACAGGAACGCAACCGAGCACTGGTCGGTCAGCAAGGTGAACCTTTTGCCAGCAAGATAGTGCCTCCAGTGCCTAACAGCCTCCACTATGGCCTGGGCTTCTTTCTCCACCGCGGAGTGCCGAATTTCGGAGCCTTGGAGGGTGCGAGAAAAGAATGCTACTGGTCTGCCTTCCTGATTGAGGGTAGCAGCCAGAGCAAAATCGGAGGCATCACACTCCACTTGGAAGGGAGCGGTCTCGTCCACGGCATGCATCGTAGCTTTGGCAATGTCCGCTTTAATGCAGTTGAAGGCCGCGCAGGCCTCAGCAGAGAGGGGAAACGAGGTAGACTTGACCAGGGGGCGAGCCTTGTCTGCGTAATGGGGGACCCATTGGGCGTAATAGGAAAAAAAACCCAGGCACCGTCTGAGGGCCTTGAGAGTGGTGGGAAGAGGGAGCTCTAACAGGGGGCGCATACGTTCGGGATCAGGCCCAATAACCCCGTTTTCCACGACATACCCAAGTATAGCAAGGCGGGTGGTACCAAAAACACACTTGTCCCTGTTATAAGTAAGGTTCAGAGCTGCGGCCACTTGGAGAAATCGTTGGAGGTTGGCGTCGTGATCTGGCCTGTCGTGACCACAGATGGTGATGTTATCCAGATAGGGAAATGTGGCCTGCAGTTGGTACTGGTCCACCATCCAGTCCATTTCCCTCTGGAAGACAGAGACACCTTTCGTGACACCGAAAGGGACGCGCAAGAAGTGATAGAGCCTGCCACCCGCCTCGAAGGCGGTGTAGGGGCGGTCCTCTGGGCAGATGGGGAGCTGGTGATAAGCGGATTTCAGATCTATTGTCGAGTACACCTTATACTGAGCAATCTGGTTGACCATATCCGCGATGCGGGGTAGGGGGTATGCGTCAAGCTGCGTAAACCTATTGATGGTTTGACTATAGTCCACCACCATCCTATCTTTCTGCCCAGTCCGAACAACAACTACCTGGGCCCTCCAAGGGCTTGAGCTTGGCTCAATGATCCCCTCCCTGAGTAGCCGCTGCACCTCTGACTGAATGAAGGCCCTGTCCCCCGCGCTGTACCTCCTGCTTTTGGTTGCCACAGGTTTACAGTCGGGGGTCAGGTTGGTGAACAGCGGTGGGGGAGGGACCTTGAGAGTGGAGAGGCTGCAAGTGTCGGTAGCACAGCTGTCGGCCTGGTTCTGGATGGGATGTGTGTGTGGTCAGTAGCGGGGTATGAGAAGAAGTCCCACAAAACTGAGGATTCTTGACAGTGAGTGGTGGGAGGGGCCCGTCGTATACCATGGTCACACTTTCGAGATGGCTCTGGAAGTCCAGCCCCAATAGCACAGGTGCGCACAGATTAGGCATGACCAGCAGCTCAAAGTCCCGATATTTTGTGCCTTGCACCACCAATGTCGCTACACAACCCGCCCGGATGTCTGTGGACTGCGACCCAGAGACCAAATGGAACCTCCGACTGACCGGCCGCGTTGCGAGTCCGCAGCGTTGCACTGTGTCCAGGTGAATAAAACTCCCAGTGCTGCCCGTGTCAAACAGGCATCCAGCCCAGTGCCCCTCCACCTGGATGTCCATCATGGACCCTGCGAGCGGGTGTGGGGCGCTTTGGTCGAGAGTTACAGTGGCCAGAGTTGAGCCGTCAGGGTACCCGGTAAGCATCGGAGGGTCGGGGGCGGGACGTGCTGACGTCGACAAAGATGGCCGCTCACATCCGGGGTACCCGGTAAGCATCGGAGGGTCGGGGGCGGGGTGTGCTGACACCGACAAAGTTGGCCGTCCACATCCGGGGTACCCGGTAAGCATCGGAGGGTCGGGGGCGGGACGTGCTGACGCCGACAAAGATGGCCGCTCACATCCAGGCATGCAAGATGGCGGCCCCCACGTTTCACCCGCAGCGCTGCACTCCGCTCGAGGTTGAGACTTACAGACCTTGGCAAAGTGGCCCCGCTTTCCGCAGCTGGAGCAGGTCGCTTCTCGCGCTGGACAGCGTTGTCGAGGATGTTTCTTTTGGCCACAGAAATAACAAAGCACGAGTTTCTGACGGGCCACAGCCGTGGTCTGGGTCAGGGAGCGCGTGGAATCGCGACTGGCGGCGGCGTTGGCGAATTCGCTCGTGGGAGCCGGCGGTGGTGGGGTCTGAGGCGTCCACGGAACCGGCGGGGAATCGCGTGACTGGACAGCGCCGGCGTTGTGCCGAGCAGCTTCCAGAGCGTTGGCCGTCTCGATCGCCGAGCGTAAGGTAAGGTCGGCATTTTCCAGCAGTCGCTGGCGCATGTACACTGACCTCAGTCCCGTCACAAAAGCGTCTCGCACCAGCAGCTCCGCATGCTGTTCTGCCGTGAGCGTCTTGCAGTCGCAAGGTCGGACGAGTGTCTGTAATGCTCGGAGAAACTCAGCGCACGATTCGCCAGGCCACTGTTGCCGGGTAGCTAAACGATGTCTTTCGTAGACGGTGTTCACCGGCCGCAGGTACTGTCGTTTGAGGGCGTCCAGTGCCCCATCGTAGGTCGGCAGGTCCTGGATAAAGGAGTAAACTTTGGAGGAGACCCTCGAGAGTAGGATTCTGTGCATAACGGCGGGTTCAGTCGCACGAAGCTCCGCCAAGTACGATTGGAAGCATGCAAGCCAGTGTTCAAAAGCGAGAGCTGCGTCAGGGTCTTGAGGGTCCAAATCCAACCGGTCCGGACGCAAAACGGGTTCCATGTTTTAAAACTTCCAGTCAATAAAATTGATGCACCATCAATAACTCACACTGAGACGTAGGCGAGATATCGGCTTTTATTGACTGGAAGAAGGAACCAGGAGTGAGTGTCTATCATACAAGGTCTTGGAGACTGAGGCCGAGCGTCAGGCCGCAGGTCTCCTTTATACAGGGGCCTGTGGGAGGAGCCACAGGAGCAGTCAGCAGGGGCGTGTCCCGACAGGCACATAGTTCACCACAGGTCAACCAGATAGCTCAGTACAAGGTATACTCGACCATAGATCTGAAATCCGCTGACCATCAGCTCCCCATCCGCCCGGAGGACCGCCCCTACACCGCCTTCGAGGCGGGCGGCAGGCTTTATCACTTCCTGTGCATCCCCTTCGGTGTCATGAATGGTGTCTCTGTCTTCCAGAGGGAAATGGACCGGATGGTGGACCAGGGCCAACTGAAGGCCACGTTCCCATATCTGTTTAACATCACCATCTGTGGTTATGACTGGTCGGATCACTACGCCAACCTCCAACGATTTTTCCAAGCGGCCAAAGCTCTTAACCTTACCTATAACAGGGACAAGTGTGTGTTCGGAACCACCCGACTCGCTATCCTTGGGTATGTCGTGGAGAACGGGGTCATTGGCCCTGACCCCGACCGTATGCGCCCCCTGTTAGAACTCCCTCTTCCCACCACCCTCAGAGCCTTCAAACGGTGTCTGGACTTCTTTTCTTATTACACCCAATGGGTCCCTCACTACGCAGACAAGGCCCGCCCCCTGGTCCAGTCCACTGCATTTTCCCTCTCAGCCAAGGCCCGCATGGCCTTCAGCCGCATTAAAGGGGACATTGCCAAAGCAACGATGCATGCGGTGGACAAGACCATTCCCTTCCAAGTAGAGAGTGACACCTCCGATTTCGCGCTGGCTGCTACCCTCAATCAGGCAGGCAGGCCAGTAGCATTCTTCTCTCGTAACCTTCAAGGCCCTGAAATTCAGCACTCCGCGGTGGAGAAAGAAGCCCAGGCCATAGTGGAAGCTATTAGGCACTGGAGGCAATATCTCGCCAGCAAAAGGTTCACCTTGCTGACCGACCAGCGCTCAGTTGCATTCATGTTCAGCAACCAACAGCGGGGCAAAATCAAAAATGATAAAATTCTGAGGTGGAGAATAGAACTCTCCACCTACAACTATGATATTCTGTACCAGCCTGGAAGGCTCAATGAGCCCCCGATGCCCTATCCCGGGGATTGTGTGCCAGAGCACAGCTCGACCAGCTATACGCCCTCCATGCAGATCTTTGCCACCCGGGGGTCACCCGATTTTACCATCTCGTGAAAGCCCGGAACCTGCCTTACTCCCTTGAGGAAATCAGGACGATGACCAGGGACTGCCAAGTCTGCGCTGAGTGCAAACTGCACTTCTACCGTCCTGAAAAGACGCAACTTATCAAGGCCACCTGCCCCTTTGAGCGACTGAGTGTTGACTTTAAGGGCTCCCTTCCCTCCACCAACCGCAATGTCTACTTTCTCAACTTAATTGACGAGTACTCGCGGTTCCCCTTTGCCATCCCCTGCCTCGATACCACTGCCACGTCCGTCATAAAAGCCCTGCGCCAGCTCTTCACTCTGTTCGGATATCCCTGCTATATCCACAGTAATAGAGGGTCCTCCTTTATGAGTGACAAGCTGTGCCAGTACCTGCTGGCTAGGGGCATTGCTACTAGTCGGACCACGAGTTATAATCCCCGGGGAAATGGACAGATGGAGAGGGAGAATGCCACAGTGTGGAAGGCCACACTTTTAGCCCTTAGGTCAAAGGGGTTGCCGGTCTCTCGATGGCAGGAGGTCCTCCCCGAGGCACCACTCTATCCGCTCCCTGTTATGTACGTCCACCAATGCCACCCCTCATGAGCACCGTTTTTCTTTTCCCAGGAAGTCTGCCACTGGGACCACCCTACCAGCTTGGCTGACGTCCCCAGGGCCAGTGCTGCTCCGGAAACATGCGAGGAGCAATAAGTACTCCCCGATGGTTGAGAGGGTTCACCTACTTCATGCGAACCCCCAGTATGCCTACATGGTCTTACCTGATGGGCGGGCGGACACAGTCTCCGTCCGTGACCTGGTGCCTACAGGAGCACCAGACCCCTACCCCAAACACTCCACAGTGACTATGAACCCCGTACCCACCGATGTATATACCCACGAGACACCGCGCACACCAAGCCCTACACAGACTCCTCACGACACTCCCATACCGGGCACCACACACACGCATGGGGAATTACTGATGCCTAACGGGCTGGCACCTCAAGTCAGGCCAGAGCCAGCACAACCACCGTCACTGGTGCAATCACCTCCGGCACCAGTGCAATCACCACCGGTGCTACGTAGATCGCAGCAACAGATTCGACCGCCTGATAGACTTAACCTGTAAATATATTTGTATGAAACTTTGCCCCGTGGGGACTCTCTTTTAAAACAAAGGGGGGGGGGATGAATGGGGTAAACTATGTGTATACCTGTCTGGACACGCCCCTCTGCCTACTGCTCCTGTGGCTCCTCCCACAGACCCCTGTATAAAGGTGATTGGAGGCACTGCTCCTCCCTCAGTCTCAAGGATGTCGTGGTCTCTTTTGCTGCTAGTAAAAGCCTATCGTTCACCTCCCATCTCCGAGAATTATTGATGGTGCATCAGGCGCTAAGTTGAAGGACAGGACCTCCAGAATGGTGATGACAGGATATCTGTCCATGTCATTGGCTACTGAGGCTTAAAGCAGAAAGACAGCTTAACATATAGCTAAGGAGATGGAGAAGGAGAGTGGGCTTCAGAGTTTTGGATCATTGGGCTCTCTTACAGTAAAGGTTGGACCTGTACAAATAGGATGGTTTGCACCAGAAATGAAGGGGGACAAAATTCCTTGAAGGAAGGTTTACACCTGCTGCTCTGGACAGATTTAAGCTAGAATTGTAAAGGGACAGGAACCTGAATGCTAGGGCAGCTATTGGGATCGGTTGTGGGAAAAGTAAGTGTTAAGTCAATACGTGCAAAGTCAAAATCACCCACTAAAAAAACTTATTTTTCTTGCAAATGTCTGCAATCTCTCTTCAAATTTGCTCCTCTAAATCCTGCTGACTTTTGGTAGGTTTATAATATTATCCCATTAATGTGGTTATCCCTCTCTTATTCCCAAGTTCCACCTTTATAACCTCAGTAGGTGAGTCCTCCAGTCTGTCCTGTCCGAGTACTGCCATGACATTTTCCCTGATGAGTAGTGCTATGCTTCACTCTTTTCCACCTCCCCTTTGATAGTGCCAGACGACTAGAAGATAGTTAATATTGTTTCAAGATTCGAGAAAGTCTCCAAGAATAAGCCAGGAAATTATAGGCAAAAGTGCCTGATCTCAGTAGTGGGTATATTTTTGAAAAGTATTCTAAGAGACAAGATACAGTGCCGATAAAAAGTATTTACCACCACCCCCCAAACATGGATGTTTTCATGTTTTATTGTTTTACAACATTGAATCACAGTGGATTTAATTTTGCTTTTTTGACACTGATCAACAGAAATAGACTCTTTCATGTCAAAGTGAAAATGGATCTCTTCAAAGTGATCTAAATATAAAACACAAAATAATCAATTGTATTAGTATTCACTCCCTTTAATATGATGCACCAAATCACCACTGGTGCAGCCAGTTGGCTTTAGACGTCACATAATTAGTTAAATGAAGATCACCGTGTGCAGCCAAAGTCATAAAAATATAAATAAAAATGGTCGTCATAAAAATACAGCTGGATTTGGAAGGTCCAACTGCTGGTGAGTCAGTTTCCTGACAAAAACTACACCATGAAGACAAGAGAACACACCAAGCAACTCCATGAAAAGGCTATTGTAAAGCACAAGTCAGGAGATGGATACAAGAACATTTCCAAGGGTAAGTCAATAATTAAGAAATGGAAAGAATATGGCACAGCTGTAAATCTGCCTAAAGCAAAGACTGAGTGACTGTGCAAGAAGGGGACTAGTGAGGGAGGCCACCAAGAGACCTTTGACAACTCTGGAGGAGTTACAAGCTTCTGTGGCTGAGATGGGAGAGACTTGTCACACAACAACTGCTTCACCGCTTGGAGATGGGAGAGACTGCACACACAACAACTGCTTCACCACTTGGAGATGGGAGAGACTGCACACACAACAACTGCTTCACCGCTTGGAGATGGGAGAGACTGCACACACAACAACTGCTTCACCGCTTGGAGATGGGAGAGACTGCACACACAACAACTGCTTCACCGCTTGGAGATGGGAGAGACTTGTCACACACAACAACTGCTTCACCGCTTGGAGATGGGAGAGACTGCACACACAACAACTGCTTCACCGCTTGGAGATGGGAGAGACTGCACACACAACAACTGCTTCACCGCTTGGAGATGGGAGAGACTGCACACACAACAACTGCTTCACCGCTTGGAGATGGGAGAGACTGCACACAACAACTGCTTCACCGCTTGGAGATGGGAGAGACTTGTCACACAACAACTGCTTCACTGCTTGGAGATGGGAGAGACTTGTCACACAACAACTGCTTCACCGCTTGGAGATGGGAGAGACTGCACACACAACAACTGCTTCACCACTTGGAGATGGGAGAGACTGCACACACAACAACTGCTTCACCGCTTGGAGACGGGAGAGACTTGTCACACAACAACTGCTTCACCGCTTGGAGATGGGACAGCCGCAAAAAGAAAACCCCTGCTGATAAAAAAAACTTACACGATTGAGACTAAATGTTACGTTTGGCATAAAACAAACACTGCACATCATTAAAAACACACCATCCCTACCGTGAAGCACGGTGGTGGCTGCATCGTGCTGTGGGGATGCTTCACTACAACAGGCCCTGGAAGGTTGTGAAGGTAGAGGGTAAAATAAATGCAGCAAAATACAGGGAAATCCTGGAGGAAAACCCGATGCAGTCTGCAAGAGAACTGTGACTTGGGAGAAGATTTGTTTTCCAGCTGACAATGACCCCAAGCATAAAGCCAAAACTATACAAGAATGGCTTAAAAACAACAAAGTTAATGTCCTGGAGTGGCCCAGTCAGAGTCCAGACCTCAATCCAATTAAGAATTTGTGGTTGGATTTGAAAAGGCTGTTCATTCATGATCCTCATGCGATCTGACAGAGCTTGAGCAGTTTTGTAAAGAAGAATGATGAAAAATTGCAGTACCAGATTTGCAAAGCTGATAGAGACTTATCTACACAGATTGGCTGTAATTGCTGTCAAAGGTGCATCTACTAAATACTGACTTGAAGGAGGTCAGTAATTACGCGATCAATTAGTTTGTTTAATAATTGTAATAACTTTAGGCAATTTGTAGAAATTTGATTGCACTTTGACACAAAAGAGTCAAATGTGATTCAATATTGTAAAACATAAAAGATGAAAACTTCCGGGGGAAGGGGAGTGAATAATTTATAAGTATATAAGCAATTGGAGAGTTAGGGTCTGATTTGGGATGGCCAACATGGCTTTGTTAATGTCTAATCAATAATTACAGAGTTTTTCGAGGAGATGCCCAGTAAAGATGAAGTCCATGGACTTTAGCAAGGCCTTTGACAATATCCCACATAGGAGGCTGGTCTAAAAGATTCAATCGCTTGGCAATCAGGGTGAAGTAGTAAATTGAATTCAGCATTGGCTTAGAGCTGCGGGTCCCAACCAGGGGTCCAGAGACCCCTTGCTCAAGAGTTTGGTTCATGGATCAGAAAATGGTTGGGAACCCCTGGCTTATAGGGAGAAGACAGACAGTGGTAGTAGATGGTTGTCTCTCTGACTGGAGGCCTGTGACTAGTGGTGAGCCACAGGTACAGGTGCAGAGTCCATTGTTTTTGTCCTTTATATTAATGATTTTGATGTTAATATAGTAAACTGGATTAGTGAATTTGCAGATCAAGCCATCTGCAGTGGACAGTAATAAAGGCTATCAAAGCTTGCATTGGGATCTGGACCAGCTGGGAACACTGGATGAAGAACACCAGATAGAATTTGAGCTGTAGTAGGACAAACCAGGTGAACTTGCACAGTGAATGGTCGGGCACTGAAGTGTGCGTTAGAACAAAGGGATCTAGGAAAATGGATTCATAATTCCTTGAAAGTGGTGTCACAGGTAAATCGCGTTGTAGATAGTTTTTGTTCTTGATAAGTCTTTGAGAGCTTTGAATCCGGGGGTTAGGATGTTACATTGAAGTTGTATAAGATGTTGAAAAAGCCAAATTTGGAGTATTGTTTGCAGTCCTAATCACCTGTCCACAAGAAATATATCAATAAGATTGAAAGATTACACAGAAAATTTACAAGAGTATTGTTGGGAGTTGAGGAATTAAGTTATAGGGAAAGGTTGAGTAAGTAGGAGAATGAGGGGAGATATGGTATAGAGGTGTACAAAATTATGAGGGGTGTGCATGCAGGGTTTTACTCTTCAGACTGCGTGATACTAGAACTGGAGATCATAGATTTTGGATGAGAGACAAAATAGTTAAAGGGAACATGAGGAAGAACTTCACTCAGAGGGTGATATGAATGTGGAACTGGTAGATGTGGGTTCAATTGTAACATTTGAGAGAAGTTTGACCTGTTTTGTGGATGAGGGAGACATAGAGGACTATAGTTTGGGTATGGGTCAATGGGATGAGGCAGAATAGGTGGGCTGATAAACCTGTTTCTGTGCTGTAGTGCTCTTTGACTCTAACCAGTATAGATGGTACCTTCCAGCTGGAAGTTGTGGAATATTGCCAACCTCTAACAATTGATGTCTTTGCTAATACTTGACAAAGGAATTTCCACAACTTCCAGCTGAGAAATCTATGTAACAACAGAGAATCCTGATCAGGTAATAGCAAAATCAGGGTGCTAACAAAATAAATGGTGAGGTACTGACATCAGGCAAACCTCACCAACAATCATCAAATGGATCTTGCCCAGGGGCCCTGGAACAGCCAAACAAGCATCATGTCTCCTGCTATCAAGGAAACTTGCTAACTATCAGTCAAGGGGCATTGCCTATTTGCTGTGGAGGAAGCTTGCCAACTATTGGTGGAAGGGAACCTTGGATGTCAAGAGAGGAGCTGAATTTAGTCAAGAAGAAGAAAGTCATATGTAAGGCTTAGGAAGCTAAAATCAAAGTTAAGGATTTTAAAGAAGCCAGAGAAGAATTCAAGAACGGAATTAGGAATGCCAGGAAGGGTCATGAAAAGTCTTTGGCAAATTGGAGTAAATAACAAGAGGAAACAGGTAGAACCACTTTTGGATGAAGAGGATGTGGGTAAAATCCTAAATGAGTAGTTTGCATCAATAGTTATCAAGGAAAAGGATATGGAGGATAGGAAGATCAGTGTGGAGCATGCTAATATGCTAGGACATTTGAGACAAAAAGGGGAGAAGTATGGAGTCTCTTAAACAACAGAAAGGTGGAGGATTCCCCAGGGCCTGCTGGGATACATCCCAGGTTATTGAGAGATGCAAGAAATGAGATTTGCTGAGGCCTTTATTAACATCCCTGCATCGTCTCTAACCGCAGGTGAGGTCTGGGAGGACTGGTAAGTTGCCAATGTTGTTCCAGTATTCGACAAGACAAATAGGGATAATCCTGGAAACCAGCGGGTCTCACATCAGTGGTGGGCAAGTTCCTGGAGAGGATTCTTAGTCAAAGATTTAGGAGCATGTGGAAAACCATGGCCTAATTATGGACGGTCAGCATGGCTTTGTGTGGGGCCAGTCATGTCTTACTAACTTGATTGATTTTTCTGAGGTGTTGATAAAGATCACTGATGAAGGTACGGCTATGAATGTTGTCTACATGGATTTTACTAAGGTGTTTGAGAAGGTCCCTCATGGGAGGCTCATCCAGAAGATTAACGTGTGGGATCCATAGTGAATTAGCGGTTTTGGATTCAGAACTGGCTTGCCAATAGATTGAGGCTGTTCCACAAGAATCTAGACTAGGACCTCTGCTGTTTGTGATATATGTATAACAAACTGGACAGGTAGGTTGGTACGTTTACAGGCAATATAAAGGTTGGTGGTGTTGTAGAAGACTGCCAAAGAATATAATGGCATTTACTCTCAGAAGCTGCTTTCTCAGGTACACCTGTACACCTGCTCATTAATGCAAATATCTAATCAGCCAATTACGTGACAGAAACTCAATGCATAAAAGCTCATAGACATAGCCATGAGGTTCAGTTGTTGTTCAGACCAAACCTCAGAATGGGGAAGTGTGATTTACATGTTGGTGCCAGATGGGGTGGTTTGAGTATCTCAGAAACTGCTGATCTCCTTCGATTTCCATGCACAATAATCTCTACAGTTTACAGAGAATGTTGCAAAAAACTAGAAAAAAAAACACACTAAGTGAGCAACACACACAAAATGCTGGTGGAACACAGCGGGCCAGGCAGCCTCTATAGGGAGAAGCACTGTCGACATTTCGGGCCGAGACCCTTCATCAGGACTAACTGAAAGGAAAGATAGTAAGAGATTTGAAAATAGAGGGGGGAGGGGGAAATGCGAAATGATAGGAGAAGACCGGAGGGGGTGGGATGAAGCTAAGAGCTGGAAAGGTGATTGGCAAAAGTGATACAGAGCTGGAGAGGGGAAAGGATCATGGGACGGGAGGCCTCGGGAGAAAGAAAGGTGGTGGGGAAGCACCAGAGGGAGATGGAGAACAGGCAAACAACTAAATATGTCAGGGATGGGGTAAGAAGGGGAGGAGGGGCATTAACAAAGTTAGAGGTCAATGTTCATGCCATCAGGTTGGAGGCTGATTGGAAGTTGGACACTGTCTCTTGCAAAAATGCTATCCCCTTCTCATCATTCATCTATCTCCACCGCATCTGCTCGCAGGATGAGGCTTTTCATTCCAGGACAAAGGAGATGTCTTCCGTTTTTAAACAAAGGGGCTTCAACTCTACTCTCAAACACTACTCTCAATCTTTCCCATTTCCCGCACATCTGCCCTCACCCCATCTGCCCGCCACCCCTTGTCCTCACCTACCACCTCACCAGCCTCCAGGTCCAAAGTATAATTCTCTGTAACTTCCGCCACCTCCAATGGGATCCCACTACCAAGCACATCTTCCCCTCCCCCCTCTTTCTGCTTTCCGCAGGGATCACTCCCTACGCGACTCCCTTGTCCACTCATCCCCCCCATCCCTTCCCACCGATCTCCCTCCTGGCACTTATCCTTGTAAGCGTAACAAGTGCTACACCTGCCCTTACACTTCCTCCCTCACCACCATTCAGGGTCCCAGACAGTCCTTCCAGGTGAGGCGACACTTCACCTGTGAGTTGGCTGGTGTGGTATACTGTGTCCGGTGCTCCCGGTGTGGCCTTTTATATATTGGTGAGACCCGACGCAGACTGGGAGACCGTTTCGCTGAACACCTACGCTCCGTCCGCCAGAGAAAGCTGGATCTCCCAGTGGCCACACATTTTAGTTCCACATCCCATTCCCATTCTGATATGTCTATCCATGGCCTCCTCTACTGTCAAGATGAATCCATACTCAGGTTGGAGGAACAACACCTTATATTCCGTCTGGGTAGCCTCCAACCTGATGGCATGAACATTGACCTCTCTAACTTCCGTTAGTGCCCCTCCTGCCCTTCCTACCCCATCCCTGACATATTTAGTTGTTTGCCTGTTCTCCATCTCCCTCTGGTGCTCCCCCCCCCCCATTTCTCCCGAGGCCTCCCGTCCCATGATCCTTTCTCTTCTCCAGCTCTGTATCGCTTTCGCCAATCACCTTTCCAGCTCTTAGCTTCATCCCACCCCCTCCGGTCTTCTCCTATCATTTTGCATTTCCCCCTCTCCCCACTACTTTCAAATCTCAGTATCTTTCTCTTCAGTTAGTCCTGACGAAGGCCCAAAACGTTGACAGTGCTTCTCCCTATAGAGGCTGCCTGGCCTGCTGTGTTCCACCAGCATTTTGTGTGTGTTGTTTGAATTTCCAGCATCTGCAGATTTCCTCGTGTTTGCACATTAAGTGAGTAGCAGCTCTGTGGGCAAAAACACCTTGTTAATGAGATGGGTCAGAGGAGAATGGCCAGACTGGTTCAAGCTGACATGAAGGCAAAAGTAAATCAAATAACCACACATTACACTAGTGGTGTGCAGAAAGCACAAAACGTCAAATGAAGTGGATGGGCTACAATAGCAGAGAATCGCATTGTGCATGCTAAAGTGGCCACTAAGTATAGATCAGCTGTAGATCATTAAGAGCACCAAATTTCTTGGTGTTCACCTAGTGGAGAATCTCACCTGGTCCCTCAACACCAGCTCCATAGCAAAGAAAGCCCAGCAGTGCCTCTATTTTCTGTGAAGGCTGAGAAAAGTCCATCTCCCAACCGCCATCCTCATCACATTCTACAGGGGATGTATTGAGACCATCCTGAGCAGCTGCATCACTGCCTGGTTCGGGATTTGCACCATCTCGGTTCTCAAGACCCTGCAGCAGATAGTGAGGTCAGCTGAGATGATCATCGGGGTCTCTCTTCCCGCCATTACAGGCATTTACACCACACGCTGTGCCCGCAAAGCTAACAGTATTGTGAAGGACCCCTCGCACCCCTCACACAAACTCTTCTCCCTCCTGCCATCTGGCAAAAGGTACTGAAGCATTCGGGCTCTCACAACCAGACTGTGCAACAGATTCTTCCCCCAAGCCATCAGACTCTTCAATACTCAGAGTCTGGACTGACATCCATATCATTTATTATTATATTGTAATTTGTCCTCTACTGTGCCTATTGTCCTGTTTATTAATTATTGTACTGCCCTGCACTGTTTTGTGCACTTTATGTAGTCCTGTGCAGCTCTGTGGTCTAGTGCAGTTTTTATTTTGTTTTACGTGTCTAGTGTGCCTTGTGCTGTCTCACATAGTCTAATGTAGTTTTATGTTGTAGCACCAGGGTCCTGGAGGAACGTTGATTCGTTTTTACTATGTACTGTACTGTGTCAAAAAAGGCAAACTTTTTGACTTGTGGGCCACAAAGGGTTCTAAAATTTGACAGGGGGGCCGGACCAGGAGCAGATGGACGGAGTGTTTTGGTAATACACCTCATAAGAGAAAATAAAATATCATGGATATGTAGAAAACATGTGCTTTAATTTCAATTGAAAATGAACAAATGCATTACAACAAAATATCTGTCTTTGAAGTTCCATGGTATTTAGCTATTTATTGAAATGACTTTTAAAACACTGAAAATTAAATGAATAAAATACAGCTTTTTTTAATAGTAACAGTTATTATTTTAAAGCACTGAAAATTCTGTTATCCTTCAAGATATTATCATCATCACTCTCCTCCTGACTGTCTTTATTTCAAAAACTGTAGGAGATGCAGGTCTACTTGTCCTGCTCCTTTTTATTCAATTGTCCCCTGTGCCAAAACTCAACAACGACCAGCACAAGGACAGAACAGTGACAGCGCGCCAGTATGCGGAGCGCGTTATTTGATCTGGAGCGCATTTTTTATTTTGAGAACGTACGTGCACCTGCACACGACTCATGTCCATCACTTAACAGAAATGACATGTAACATGTAAGGCTTATTGAAAAAAATATTTTCAAATGCATTTTTTACATAACACAACGAAGAAACTTATTTTTAATTTCAGTGGGAACAGTGTTGTTGGTCTCCCTTTTTAGCCAGCGCTTCAAAGTCTGGATTTAGTTTTGTTGTGGCGATTCTCAGGATGGATCTGAGGTGTTGGTCAGTTAACTTGGATCTGTGGCTGGCTTTGTTGATGTTCATGACGCTGAACGCCTGTTCACACAAATAGGTCGAGCCGAACAAAGAGTAAAGCGCAAATGTGGAGTAATACACTGCACCTCAACAAAGGTCAATGTATATAGAGTGCGTCATCTATTGGGAAAACGCCAGAATTGCGGGGAAAAAACGTTAACAAGGTTTATTAATATAATTTCATCAAGTTCTGCGGGCCGGATTAAAAAGCTTAACGGGCCGCATATGGCCCCCGGGCTGTAGTTTGCCCATGCCTGGTCTTACCAATATTTTGATGATCAAGATGACATTGGCAACATAGGGACGTTTTGCTGGCTGCACACAAAACCTCTAGATATACCTCTTCTGAACTACAATCGTTGCAATCTGCAGCCTGTATTTTCCCTTTAAATAACATACTTTTAAACTGTCTTAATGAACTAGCAATTTTATGATTTGATGAAGAACTTGGCAGACTGGGCTCTCTGGGATGCAGGTAGAGCACCTTCCAGCGGATGAAGACAGAGGAGGGGAGGACTTCAAGCCAAACTAAAAAGCTTTGGTGTAAAATTTCCTCTATCTAGCAGCTTGTTAGCAAATTTATAGTTGTCAGAGAAAAAGACTGAGGACCCAAGTACAAAATTGCTGTATTGGAGGGAAATGAGGAATTGCTGCATTCTGTGTTTCACAGAGACTTGGCTCACTCAGGACATGACTCTGATAAAGTCCTCATGGTGTTCCGATGTGGCAGTCTTGTCACACTCTTGTTCCCCCGACCTGGAACATCTAATAATTAAGTGCCGATGATTTGACTTATCAAGAGAGTTCTTCCCCATGACCTAACCAGCGTTTTTATCAAAAGGTCAATGTTAAGCAAGCACGAGTATTAAGTGCAGTGATAATCAAAACAAGAAACAGCCGACCCAATGCCCTTCAAATTATTGCCAGGGACTTCATCAAGCTTAGTTAAAGAAATCTCTACCCATTTATCATCAAAATACCGCCTGGAGCACAAAGGGTCCCAACAAACTCAACCACAGTTATATTATAATTAGGAATGCCTACCTTTCCATCCCTAGACCATACTTCAGGAAATCTGATTATTTGGCTGTCCTCTTGCTAAAGAACAAGGCTCGGGAAGTAAGGACAACAAAGAGGTGGTCAAGGGAGGCAGAGGAGCGGTTACAGGACTGCTTTGGGTCACTGGACTGGGCCATGTTCAAGGACTCAGAGGATCGAAACAAACATGAACAGTCATCGCAGACTTCATAAAGACAGTCATGGACAAGTGTGTCCACAAAACCATTCAGTCTTCCCCAACCAGAAGCCCTGGATGAACCAAGAGATCTGCTGATGGCCGAATCAGTGGTGTTTAAGTCTGGTGAGCAAGTAAGGTACAAGAGATCCAGATACAACCACCAGAAAGCCACCTTCCACACAAAGTAGCAAACCTGGACCAAATTGGAATTGCAGAAGGATGCTCAACAGCCGTGACTGGGCTGGAACACCATCATCTCCTACAAAGTAAAACCAAGTGACATGAGACAACAAGGTTTCACTCCCAGATGAGCTCAATCCTTTTTTATGCTGGCTTTAACTGACAAAACAAGGAGGCAACTTCATGAATTCCCATAGCCCCTGATGACCCTGTGATTACAGGAGGGTGAACCATGGAAAGTATCTGGCCCCGGCAGGGTAACTAGCCAAGTATGAAGATCTGTGCTGAGCAATTGGCTGGAGTGTTCACTGAGATCCTTAACTTCTTGCTTTTGCAGTCTGAGGTACCCACTTGCTTCAAGCAGGCTTCAATTATACTAGTGCTCAGGAAGAACATGGGAACCTGTCTCAATGATTATCGTCCAGGAGCACTTACATCCACTGCGATGAGGTGTTTTGAGAGGTTGGTGATGAAACACACATCAACTCCAACTGAGAAGTGACTTGGGTCCGTTTCAATTTGCCTTCTGTCACAACAGGTAAACAGCAGCTGTTATTTCCCTGGCACTTCACTCAACCCTGGAGCACCAGTACAGTAAATTTGCATACATCAGGCTGCTCCCCATTGACTAGAGCGCTGCATACCATCATCCCCTCAAAACTAATCAATGACCTCCAAGATGTAGGCCTCAATACATCCTTATGGAACTGGATCCTCGATTTCCTCTCTTGCAGACCCCAGTCAGTTTGGACTGGCAACAACAGCTCCTCCACAATCTCCATCAGCAGAGGTTCAGCACAAGGCTGTGCGTTTAGCCCCCCGTTCTACTCACATATTACTTATGACTATGAGCCTACAGCTCCAATGCCATAATTCAGTTTGCTGACAACGCCACTGTCATTGGGCAAGTTAACATGGTGAAGAATCGGAGGGAGACTGAAAACCTGGCTGAGTGGTGTCACAACAATGACCTCGCACTCAGTGTCAGCAAGACCAAGGAGATGATTACACTGGACAAGCAAGATTTTGCTCCCTAAATACTTTTGGGTGTATCTTATAGATTTTGGACTGCTGATCATGAAAATCACCATGAAATATTCCAATCATTAACCTTTTTTTTAATTGCCAATATTTGTTATTTTAATTCATAATTCAAGTTGATTAAAATACTGCTGACAATGTAAGCTGAGAAGTTTTCTATCTCGTTCAGGCCTGGGCGTGCTCAGGCAGGGCAGATTCTGCATGGCAGTACAGGTTTCAGAAAGGCATCATGCACGTTTCTGTTCTATGCATTGCATTTACATGTATATCAGTTTGCAATCACCTTGATGCACGCATAGCATATTGTGCATACTCATAATAAATTAATCAAATTTTCAAGAGTATTTGTAACAGCAAAATGTGCTGCCAATGTTGCTACAGTCATAGTATTTTCTATCGTAGTTGTGGTGAGTACACACTTGAATCTCTAAGACAGAGCATGACAGAGGAAGGATGTAAATAAGGTTGAAAGAGGGCAGAGAAAATTTACAAGGATGTTGCCAGGTCTGAGGACCTGAGTTGTAAGGAAAGATTGAATAGGTTTGGACATTATTCCTTAGAATGTAGAAGCTTGAGAGATTTGATTGAGGTATACAAAATTATGTTGGGTATAGATAGGGTAAATGCAAGCAGGCTTTTTCGCCCTGAGGTTGGGTGGGACTACAACCCGAGGTCATAGGTTAAGGATGAAAGGTGCAAAGTTTAAGGGGAACATGAGGGGAAACTTTTTCACTCAGAGGGTTGTGAGCATGTGGAATGAGCTGCCAGCACAAGTGGTGCATGCAAGCTCGATTTCAACGTTTGAGATGTTTGGATAGGTACATGGGTGGTGTGGGTATGGAGGGCTATGGTCCTGGAACAGGTCAATGGGTGTAGGCAGCTTCAATGTTTTTGGCATGGATTAGATGGGCTGAAGGGTCTGCTGTGCCGTACTTCTTTATGACTACGACTCTTGATTCCTCTTCTTATGAAAGCCTACGAGCTCTACTTTGGGTGTAAAATTGGTGACCAAGACAAAGCCTGGGATCCTCACATTTGTTACACAACATGTGCTGTTGACCTTGGAGCTTGGCTCAGAGGGGCTTGGAAGTCAAAGCCATTCATTATATGGCGAGAGCAGGATTATGTGACAGACTGCTACTTCTGTCTGACTAGTGTATCTGGTTTCTTTGCTAAAAACAAGAAATCCTTTGAATACCCCAATCTCCCTTCAGCCATGACACCTGTGCCACATAATGATAGCCTTCCAGTATTGAAGCCAATAGAGACATGGAGTCTAGAGGAGGCAGACGAATATGCTATGGTGCACGAGCCAAGGATGGAAAATGACACTGATACTGATACAGATTTTGAACCCTTTATGTCAAGCCTCATCTGATAACTCAATCTGAATTAAATGACCTGGTCAGACACCTGGTTTTGTCAAAGGCAAAAGCAGAGTTGCTTGGCTCAAGACTGTAAAGATGTCAACAGGCACAAAAATATCCATGAAGAATTTCGATATTTGAGTCAGGTGTTTCCCAGACTAACTGATGCCAAGATTAAGGCAGGTGTTTTGTTGGTCCACAAATCAAACAAGGCATCAATGACGAGCAATTCAAATAACTACTCATGGGACCAGAGAAAATCACATGGAAGGCATTCATGGATGTTGGTGAAATTTTTCTTGGTAAACAATAGAGCACCAAACTACATGTAGCTGGTTGACTGATGTTTCAAGTATACAAAACCAGGAAGTGCAACATGTCACTAAAGATTCATTTTCTACATTCCCATTTAGACTTCTTCCCTGCAAATCTTGGTGCTGAGAGTGACAAGCACGGTGTAAGTTTTCACCAGGACATTGCAGTCATGGAGAAACAGTATCACAACTGGAATCCATCAATGCTGGCTGATTATTGTTGAACACAAGCAAGAAGCCTCAGGCACTGAGTACAAATGAAAATCATCATTTTTAATTCAGTTGAACTATGGCAAATCATCAGTACTGTTATGCAATTAAATGCATGATATTCAATAAAAGCTAATTACTTGTTTCCCCGAATTCCTACATGATACAAGTAGGTAGTCTGAAATTGTGTTCAGCTTCAACCACAATAAAATTCTAAGGAAGCAACACTTTCAAAAAAATTCACTGTCCATTACTATTGATTACAGGAGGAGGAAACTAGAGGTCCATGAACCTGTTGGGGGATTAGAGGCAGAGATGGTCAGCAGCTTTAAATTCCTTGGTGTTATCATTTCAAAGGATCTGTCTAGGGTTCAGCACATAAATGGCATTATAAAGAAGCAGCTCTACTTTCTTATGAGTTTGCAAAGATTTGGCATATCATCTAAAACTTTGATAAACTTAAAAACAGTAATGTAACCATAAACACGTAAAAAAAATTCTGTAAAGCAAAGATGCTTTCAAAAATAGTGAAAATTTCTCAATATCAAAAAAAATTACTATAAAGAGCTGTAAGCAGTAAAAAGCTGAATGAAATCAAAATTTGGTGTGACCACTCTGCCTTTAAATCTGCATCAATTCTCTTTGCTACTGCAGTGTAGTTTTATAAGAAAATTGGCTGGTTGGTTGTTCCAATCATCTTGGAGAACTTGCCACAGTTCTTCTGCAGACTTCGGCTGCCTCGCTTGCATCTGATTCTCCAAGTAATCCAAGACAGCCACGATGATGTTGAGATCAGAGCTCTTCGAAGGCCATGCCATCGGAACACACATAAAAAATCTAGGATGCCTAAGACTCGCACAGTGCTGTAGATGTGTGGTGAAGAGTATACTGACTGGTTGCATCATGGCCTGGTATGGAAACACCAATGCCCTTGAACAGAAAAGCCTACAAAAATGATGCCCAGTCCATCATGGATAAAAGCCCTCCCCATCTCTGATCACATATACAAGGAGTGTTGTCACAAGAAAGCAGCATCCATCTTCAAGGTCCCCCTCACCAACCAGGCCACACTCTCTTCTCATTGCGACCATTAGGAAGAAGGTATAGGAGCGTCAGACCCACACCAACAGGTTCAGGAATAGTTATTACCCCTCAACTATTGGGTTCTTGAACCAGAGAGGATAACTTGTACATGTACTTTGAACTTTGGGTTGTAATGATCACCCCAACTCTTGTAGTTAATGCACTTACTGATAAAGGCAAGCATGTCAAACACCTTCTTCTTTAACCTGTATACCAATTCTCCAGAACCCTGCCATTTACTGTGCAAGTCCTGCTCTTGTACTTGGCATTGTTAATTTCATCTGACATTCCTTGGCCCACAAGCCTAGTTCACCTGTTTAAGTAGAAATTGTTCAGTAACCTCCTTCACTGTTCACAATTCCACCAATTTTGGAGTCATGTAAAAAATTACTAACCATGCCAACTACATTCTCATTCAATAAGCATTCAATTCACTAATATAGACACCAAATAACAGTGGACCCAGCACTGATCCCTATGGCATACCACTGGTCACAAACTTCTAGTCTGTAACACAATCCTCCACTCCCACCCACTGACTCCTAATACCAAGCTATTTTTATACTTAATTGGCTAACTCACTCATTTGATCTAACTTTCCAGACCAGCGTACAATGCAGGACCTTGTCAAAGCCCATACAGGCAACAATTACAACCCTGCTCTCAGCAATCGTCTTGGCACTCCTTCACACCTGCGAAACACGAATTGCTCCATGCTCAAAGGCATGCTGACTATCTCTAATCCATACACACGAGGTGAGGTGGGCCTCTGCTTTGCATGTCAGACAATGGAGCAGCTCTTTAAGGTGCATCTTTCTCTGAATACAATGAATGCATGATTTATAGTCATCTTCAACTTCAGGCTTCATTTGTAGCTAATAGAAATTATCTCTGACTAGTCCATATATCTTGTCAAATCCCAGATGACCTGAGGCATCGTGAAGTGACCTCAGGCAAAAATCAACAGAAAACATTGTTCTGTTTGGAGGAGAGGTAGACCTGTATAAGACTTTGCTCCTCAACTCCAGTTTTCCCCATTCTCTCATAGGTAGCGCTATACTGGTATGTTTTGTCTTCTCAACTTTTGAAAAATCTCACTTGAAAATGGCTGACCAGAGTTCACCTATACAAGGCTCATCTTGCTGTGCTACTGGCAATTCAGCAGGGCGGCTCAAGGCAGGAGACAGCTTCGTATTCAGCATGATCAGTTAGCATTATACTTGTAGAATTGCATGACTATAAACATCTAAATGATCAACAGCTCTATTGGGTCAGAGTCATTGTTCTGATTTGCCAACTGTGGAAAACTGGCACATAGCTTTAACACCTGAGACAGGAATGACTTCCCTCTCATCATCATTTACTGGCATCTCATAAGAGCACTGTGATAACACGTCCTGATCAATGTTCTGACTTCCCAGCCAGTATTTAAGGCTGAAATTATAGACAGATAACGCCGCCACCCAGCGATGATCTGTGGCACCCAACTTTTCTGAGGTCACAATACAAGTTAGTGGGTTGTTGTCAGTTCTTATCTCGAACTGGGCACCATGTAGATAGTTACTGAGTTTGTCTTTCAATGCCAGAAACTCCAGTTTGTGAGCAAGATAGTTCCATTCATATGGTGACAAACTCCAGCTAGTAAGAGCAACAGATCTCAGGCTTTCACCTTGGTCTTGACAGAAAACACTGCCTAACTCTTCACGTCTAGCATTCTTGAGAAATACATACGGGAATGGGGGTTTGCAAAGGAAAACACAGGTGCTTCAGTCAGTAACTGTAAGTGTTTGAAATGCCTATTCTCACTTAGAATCCTATCTTTCCCCAAAGGGCTCCAAAGCATCAAGATAAGCCTTGGCTTCTTCTCCATTAGACTCCCTCCCTTTCTTCACTGAGGGAAGATAACCATACAGGGATTGATTCAAAAGGTGGCTTTCCCTGGAGTAGTACCCACAAAATCTAGGGAATGAGCACAGAGTACTCATAACCCTGGGTCTTGGCCAGGTTGTTACTACCTCTGTTTTAGAAGGACCTCTGAGAGATTATGTGTCTGTCATAGTTGACTGATGTTTTACAGAACTGGCATTTATCCAGTGACAGTTTTAAACTCTCAGCTTTAAGATTACCAGGTATAATGTTGCAGCCATCACTGAATCATGCCTGAAGGATGGTTGTAGTTGGGAGCTAAATATCCAAGGTTACTCATTATATTGGAGGGATACAAAGGTAGACAGAGGGCTTGGTGTGGCTCTACTGGTAAAGAATGGCATCAAATCAGTAGAAAAAAGTGACATAGGATTGGAAGATGTTGAATCCTTGTGGGTTGAGTAAAGAAACTGCAAGGGTAAAAGAACTTCAATGGCATTTATATACAGGCCTCCCAACAGTGACTGGGAGGTGAACTGCAGGTTATAACAGGAAATCAAAAAGGCAATGTTATGGTAGTCATGGGAGATTTTAATATGCAGGTTGATTGGGAAAATAATGGATCTCAAGGGAGCGAGTTTGTTGAATGCCTAAGGGATGGGATTTTAGAGCAGTTTGTCGTTGAGCCTACTAGGGCATCAACTATACCGGACTGGGTGTTATGTAGTGAACTGGAGGTGACTAGGGAGTTTAAGGTAAAAGATCCCTTAGAGACCAATGATCACAATATGAATGAGTTTGACTTGCAATTTGATGGGGAGAACGTGAAGTCTGATGTAGCAGAGTTTCAGTGGAGTAAGGGAAATTACAGTGGCATGAGAGAGGAGTTGGCCAAAGTAAATTGGAAGGTGATACTGGCAAGGATGTCAGCAGAGCAGCAATAGTGTGAGTTTCTGGGAAAAATGAGGAAGGTGCAGGACATAATGTATTCCAAAAATGAAGAAATACTCAAATGGTAAAATAGTACAACCATGGCTGACAAGGGAAGTCAAAGTTATTGTAAAAGCTAAAGAAAGGGCATACAACAAAGCAAAAATTAGAGGGAAGACTGACGATTGGGAAGCTTTTAAAAACCTACAGACAGCAGCTAAAAAAAAAAACATTAGAAAGGAAACGATGAAATATGAAAGCAAGCTAGCAAATAATATCAAAGTGGAAAGTAAAAGTTATTTCAAGTTGTTAAAAATAAAAGAGAAATGAGAGTGGATATAGGACCACTAGAAAATGAGGAGAAATTATGACAGGGGACAAGGAGATGGCAGATGAACTAGAGTATTTTGTATCAGTCTTCACTGTGGAAGACACTAGCAGTGTGCCAGATGTTGCAGTGTGTGAAGGAAGAGAAATGCGCGCAAGAGAGAAGGTGCTCAAAAAGCTGAAAGACCTAAAGGTACATCATTCGGACCAGATGAACTGCACCCTAGAGTTCTGAAGGAGGTAGCATTAGAAATGATCTTTCAAAAAATCATTGGACTCTGGCATAGTGCCAGAAGACTGGAAAATTGCAAATGTCACTCCACTCTTTAAGAAAGGAGGAAGGCAGCAGAAAGGAAATTAAAGACCAGTTAGCCTGACCTTAGTGGTTGGGAAGGTGTTAGAATCATTTGTTAAGGGTGAGGTTATGGAGTACTTGGTGACACAGGACAAGATAGTACAAAGTCAATATTGTTTCCTTTAGGGAAAATCCTGCCTGATGAACCTGTTGGAATTCTTTGAGGAGATTACAAGTGGGATAGATAAAGGGGATGCAGTGGATGTTGTATATTTGGACTTCCAGAAGGCCTTTGACAAGGTGCCACACATGAGGCTGCTTACCAAGTTAAGAGCCCATGGTATTACAGGAAAATTGCTAACATGGTTAGAGGATTGGCTGATTGGTAGGAGGCAGCAAGTGGGAATAAAAGGATCCTTTCCTGGTTGGCTGCCAGTGAATAGTGGTGTTCCACAGGGTTTGGTGTTGGGACCGCTTCTTTTTATGCTGTATATAAATGATTTAGATGATGAAATTGATGATTTACTGCCAAGTTTGCAGATGATATGAAGACTGGTGGAGGGGCAGATAGTGTTGAGGAAACAGACAGGATGAAGAAGGGGTTGGACGGATTAGGAGAATGGGCAAGAAAGTGGCAAATTAAATACAATGTTGGAAAATGCATGGTCATGCACTTTGGTAGTAGAAATAAATATGTGGACTATTTCCTAAACGGAGAAAATTCAAAAATCTGAAATGCAAAAGGACCTGGGTGTCCTTGTGCAGAACACTCTAAAAGTTAACTTGTAGGTTGAGTCGGTGGTGAGGAAGGCAAGTGACATGTTAGCATTCATTTCAAGAGGTCTAGAATACAAGAGCAGTGATGTGCCTCACCCTGAGAATTGTGAACAACTTTTGGTTGCCTCATCTTAGAAAAGATGTACTGGCATTGGAGAGGGCCCAGAGAATGTTCACAAGGATGATTCCAGGAATGAAAGGGATATCATACAAAGAATATTTGATGGATCTGGGTAACTCGCTGGAATTCAGAAGAATGAGGGGGATCTCATTGAAATCTTTCAAATGTTGAAAGCCCTAGACAGAGTGGATGTGGAAAGGACAAGAGGGCACAGTCTCAGGATAGAGGGGCGCCCTTTCAAAACAAAGATGCGGAGAAATTTCATTAGCCAAAGAGCTGTGAATTTGTGGAATCTGTTGCCACATGCAGCTGTGGAGGCCAGGTCATTGGGTGTTCTTAAGGCAGAGATTGATAGGTTCTTAATTGCACATGGCATTAAAGGTTACGGGGAGAAGGCCAGGAACTGGGGTTGAGGAGAAAAAGAAAAAAGAATCAACCATGATTGAATGCCGGAGCAGACTCAATGGGCCAGGTAGCCTAATTCTGCTCCTATGTCTTGAGGTTTTATACAGTCCAGCACCTTCAGTAGTCTTGTCTCATGCTGCTCTAGAGTTGACCCAAACACTATGAGATCATCCAAGTACACAAGAAATCCAGATGTAGTATATACGGATTTCAGCAAGGCATTTGACAAGGTACCCCATGCAAGGTTTATTGAGAAAGTAATCCAAAAACAGGATCCAAGAGGATATTGCTTTGTGGATCCAAAACTGGCTTGCCCACTGAAGGCAAAGACTGGTTGTAGATGGGTCTTATTCTGCATGGAGGTTGGTGACCGGTGGAGTGCCTCAGGGATCTGTTCTGGGACCCCTACTCATCGTGATTTTTATAAATGACCTGGATGAAGAAGTGGAGGGATGGGTTAGTAAATTTGCTGATGACACAAATGTTGGAGGTCTTGTGGATAGTGTGGAGGGCTGTCAGAGGTTACAGCTGGGCATTGATAGGATGCAAAACTGGGCTGAGAAGTGGCAGATGGAATTCAACCCAGATAAGTGTGAGGTGGTTTATTTTGGTAGGTCAAATATGATGACAGAGTATAGTATAGAATGGTAAGACTCTTGGCAGTTTGGAGGATCATAAAGAACTTGGGGTCCGAGTCCATAGGACACTCAAGGCTGCTGCACAGGTTGACTCTGTGGTTAAGAAAGCATACGGTGCATTGGCCTTCATTAATCGTGGAATTGAGTTTAAGAGCTGAGAGGTAATATTGCAGTTATATAGGATCCTGGTCAGACTCCACTTGGAGTACTGTGCTCAGTTCTGGCCGCCTCACTGTAGGAAGGATGCAGAGGAGATTTCCAAGATGTTGCCTGGATTGGGGAGCATGCCTTATGAGAATAGGTTGAGTATACTTGGTCTTTTCTCCTTGGAGTGACGGAGGATGAGAGGTGGCCTGATAGAGGTGTATAAGATGATGAGAGGCATTGATCATGTGGATAGTCAGAGGCTTTTTCCCAAGGTGGAAATGACTAGCATGAGAGGGCACAGTTTTAAGGTGCTTGGAAGTAGGTACAGAGGAGATGTCAGGGGTAAGTTTTTTTATGCAGAGAGTGGTGAGTGTGTGGAATGGGCTGCCAGTGACGGTGGTGGAGGCAGATATGATAGGATTTTTTAAGAGATTCCTGGACAGGTACATGGAGCTCAGAAAAATAGAGGGCTATGGGTTACTTGAGATAATTTCTCAGGTAAGGACATGTTCAGCACAGCTTTGTGGACCAAAGGGCCTGTATTGTGCTGTAGGTTTTCTATGTTTCTAAGTACTTCAAGCAGATTCCAACAGTCTGTTCCATGACTCGTTGGAAAGTAGCTGGTGCTTCTGATATACCCTGAGGCAACTTTTGAAATGAAAAAAATCCAAGAGGACAAATGAATGTTGTCTTTCCTTTACCAGATTCACTCATTAGTATTTGGTATTAGCCATTTCTTAGATCCAATACACAATCATTTGTTTCCACTTAAGCAGACCAGAGCTCCCTCAATCCGTGAAACAGTATATTGGTCTGGGATTGTAGGTCTGTTCAGTGTTTAATAATCAACACACATTCGTACCTTTCAATTCTTTTTGCTCACAACAACTATAGGCAACAACTAACTCCTCAACTCAGTGATAATAATAGCTTTCTTAAGTTTCAGCAGGTGCTGCTCAACACCTTCAACCTCCACTAGTTGTAACCAGTGAGACCTGTCTTGGAAAGATGAGTCCTCTGTCACTCTGATAGCGTGGTGATTACTCTCGAAGTGACCAACATCAAACTCATCAGTAGAAATGGCATCTTTGTGTTCCAACAACTGATCAGTTAGACTCTTCCCATTCCTCTGGTACTGGTGAGTCAAAGTTGAATGATTTTGATGTCAACTTTTCCGATATGGGAAACAGTTTCTTTTCCTTTTTCTTTACCGGAAGACTAGAAACTACCACCACAGGAACGACATGTGAAATCTGCATGCCACTTCTGAGGGTAACATCTCTACCTGACAATCACTTACCCTGTTAGATTAGACAGCCGAAGATTTCTGTAGTGTTTATTCAAATAAGTAGAGCAACCTTGTCTTGTGGCAATATGCCCCTCACAACTCGCTCCACTCTTAAGCAATTTATCTCAGACAACAAATGCCCCCTTTGCAGAATAAACAATGCAGCAATTTATCTAACCTGAAGGTAGGCAGAAAGCTGCTTTTCTTCTTGAAATGAATGTCTGAACTTCACCGTAAGATCAGCTAAACTTTCAAAAGTGCCAAAAATGTTTTCCAGAGTCTGCATGTAGTTTACTGATGTAGATAAAGGACTTTCTGCCTTTAGGAAACTTACCATATCAGCAACAGGACTCTTTAAACTCTCAATCAGTATCTGCTTCTTTATATTGTCTAAGCACTGTCATTCATCTAGTAAATGAGATGTATGCTCAGCCCAGGCCTCATATTCTTCTTCTCCACTGGGTGTGGGCTTGACTCCAGATTTCACTCACAGCTCAAAATAACCTTGGATTTCAGCAGGTACATTTTGACACTTTTTGACCAGAGATGGGATAGCAGAAACAAGCTCAGAATTTAGATCAACAGCTGGAGGACTTAGTAGATTTTTAACATTAGTCAGTTTTCCTTCATTCCTCAGAAAAAAAGCAATTTAAAGTGAAAATCTTTACCCTTGGCAGCATCTGCAGTTGTATTCTGTGCAACTCTAAACACATGAACTGGCCGTGTCCCTGCCTCGCCAGCTATCCCCATCACATCAAGCAGAGTGAGTTCAGTCACATCACTGGAGGTCTGGACTAGTATAAAATATTAGCCAACTGATTTATTCATACACTGATCAATTAATGTAACTTTTCCTAGATCCAAGACTTTAACTAAAGTGTCATTACTAACATCAACAGAAACATTTCTCAGTTCACAAGCATTGCGAGTGAATAGTCTCTTTTTATTATACCAAGCCTTAATCTCCACAGCATCCATATCATAGTACCTCAAATATGACACACCTTAAATTGCACAAAAACATTAGTGTAATACTGGCTTGAGAACAAATAAGCAGGCTATTCAATTATTATACAGCCATAGTACAGCATTCATACAGCATTAGATCATAAAAGCACCCATCCCAGATGAACCCCAAAATGTATAATCTGCTCACAGGTTCGTAATGAGTTAACTAGAACTGTGAATGCAAACTAACAGTAACATAACTCTACAATGCATGGGGAATAATGATGAAAAGGCCACTTCCAATAAATAAACATGACTAGGGCAAGGGTAAACAGAAAACATACAGTTTGAATGTTCCTTTAAGTAGGACTGTTACCTGTATGAACACTGACACACCCATGCAAATTTACAGTTCACCAGGAAGCAAAGAGTTTAACTCACACTAGTATAAACTTAAATTGAAATTGTATTGACAAAATACTTCAAACTAAAACAAACAAAATAAAGAAAAGGACCTTTACATATCTATTAGCCTATAGTGTGGGCATAATCATTGCTCATTATTGCGTAATCAATCTGATTTTCTTTGCTTTGCTTTCTCATGGTATTGAACAATTCTATCTGAAGACACAGTCCAAGTGAAACATTAATAAATATCTACAAAACATCCAAGGACAAAGCATCAAACTTACTCCAAGGTCACCAAGTCTGTGGTGGCCAGTGCTATCATGTTTGCTGTTGTGTGCTGGGGCAGCAGGCTGAGGGTAGCAGACACCAACAGAATCAACAAACTCATTCGTAAGGCCAGTGATGTTGTTGGGGTGGAACTGGACTCTGACAGTGGTGTCTGAAAAGAGGATGCTGTCCAAGTTGCATGCCATCTTGGACAATGACTCCCATCCACTCCATAATGTACTGGTTAGGCACAGGAGTACATTCAGCCAGGGACTCATTCCACCGAGATGCAACACTGAGTATCATAGGAAGTCATTCCTACCTGTGGCCATCAAACTTTACAACTCTTCCCTCGGAGTGTCAGACACGCTGTGCTAATAGGCTGGTCCTGGACTAATTTCCACTTGGAATAATTTATTTATTATTATTTATTTATGGTTTTATATTGCTATACTTCTACACTATTCTTGGTTGGTGCGACTGTAACAAAATCCAATTTCCCTCGAGATCAATAAAGTATGTCTGTCTGTGATAACTAGCTAACTAAAAGTTATCTGCACATTCTTTGTGAGACCAAAGTTTGTGAGAGGATTTTCCAACGGCAGTATTTGTCTGTCCAAATAAGCTTGTGTTCTTCTGCTCTGTTTGTTGTCAGTTTCCATTTTCCTTCTTTCTCCTTCTTCCCTCAAAGCTCCTGCACACTCTCCAGAAAATAGCTACCCTCAGTCCCTCTAGAATGTTCTGCAACATCCTATTGGACGAAATGTTAACAAAACAAATCCTATTGGCTCTTACACAAGTTTAACTTAATCAAATGAATTACTATTTTAACAGCAAAAAAAAACACCCAATTATATAATGTAATTAAAAGAATGCATTCCATTTTGAGAAAATCTGCACAAAATAAAAATACACAACAGCATAACTATATTAATACAATACAGCATGATTTTAAACCAGGGTATTATAATTGCATGTCTCAACCTATTAATCCTCACTATCCCGTGTGTCTTTGGAACATGGGAGGGAGCTGGACCTACGCAGTCATGGGGAGAATGTACAAACTCCTTACAGACAGCGGTGGGAACTGAACTCCAATTACTGGCACTGTAAAACATTATGCTAGCCACTACACTACCAAGATTTTTCTCTTAAATCATTCCTATATCCTCAGCTGAGATCTCTGCTGCCTCTTCCTGTCATATGCCTCCTCCTTTTCATTATGAGAGTTCTGCCATCCCTTGTGAACCAGGGGTCTCTAATCCTGCCAGTCTTCCCCCTCACTCTACACATGAATTATCGCTATCTAATTTTCAAGAGCCCCCCTCCCACTTGCCAGACATCCTTTTATCTGCAAACAGCCTTGCCCAATCAAGCTTTTCAAATTTATATCTAATGTCATCCAAATTAGCTTTGTCCCAATTTGGGATTTTAACATGTGGGGAAGTCCTAACTTTTCCAAAACTATTTTAAAATGAATAATAGGAAGATTTTGTTCAAAGAATGATTGGAATCTTAAATGCACTACTTGAAAGGGTAGTGGAGACAGACGTTTCAAAAGGAATCACCAAGGCAAAGGAAACTATGGATCAAGTGCCGATAATTGGGATTAGTATAGATAGATATATTGGTTGGCATAGACAGGGCAGGCCAAAGGACCTGTTGCTTCGCTGTACAATTCTTCTAGAAACTGACATCAAAAATGGGTAAATTATTGGAAGGAATTCTAAGGGATAGGTTAGGTAGGGCCTGATTAGGCTTTGTCAGCATGACTTTGTGCATGATAGGTTGTGCCTTTAGAGCTTTTTTGAAAAAGGTTGTGAGAAGGTTAATGACGGAAAAGTGTTGGGTGTTGTCTACATGGACCTCAGAGAGGTCTATGATAAAGTCCTGCATGGGAATCTGGTCCAAGTGGCATTCAGGATGAAGTAGTAAATTGGATTCCACATTGGCCTAGTGGGAGAAGATAGATGGTTGTCCCTTTGACTGGAGGCCTGTGATTAGTAATGTGCCTCAGGGATCAGTGCTGGGTCTCCTGTTGTTTATCATCGACAGCATACTAATGATTTAGATGATAAAGTAGTAAACTAGATCATCAAATTTGAAGATGACAGCAAGTTTTGGGACAAGGAGGGCTATCAAAGGTAGCAGCAGCTGGAAAAATGGGTTGAAAAATAGCTGATGGAATTTAGTGCGGACAAATGGGAGATGTTACAGTATGGCAGGACAAACTAGAGCAGGACTTACACTGAAGTGCTTGGTAGAACAAAGAGATCTGGGAAAACAGATCCATAATTCCTTGAACATGGTGTCATGGGTAGATAGGGTCATAAAGAGAGCTTATGGCTGATTGATCTGATGTATAAAGGCCATCGAGTGCAGGAGTTGGAATGTCACCCTGAGGTGTACAAGCTGATGACGATGCTGAATGTGGAACATTGTGTTTAGTTCTGGTCACATACCGACAGGAAAGGTATCAACAAGATTGAAAGAGTAAAGAGAAAATTTGCCTGTACTTGAGAACCTGAGTTATAGGGGAAAGTTAAATAGGTCAGAACTTTATTCCCTGAAGCATAGGAGAATGAGAGATCTTATAGAGGTATATAAAATTATGAGAGTATAGATAGGGGGAATACTTACAGGCTTTTCCCCCTCAGGTTGGGTGAGACTAGATCTAGAGATCACAGTTTTGGGGTGAAAGGGGGATCTTCTTCGGTTAGAGGGTATTGTTATTGTGGAATGAGCTACCGGCAGAAGTGGTGAATGCAGGTTCGCTGTAATATTTCAGAGAAGGTTGGATGGAGAGCTATTGTGCTGGTGCAGGTTGATGACAATAGGCAGAATAACAAATCAGCACAGACTAGATGGGCTGAAGGGCCTGTTTCTGTGCTGAGTGTTCTCTGACTGTCGAATTATTTTGTTAACATCTCCATCATTTTCCTTCACTCAGAATTTTGCAGATGAACCTACAATTCCTAATCAACCCAAGAGACAAGCAGTCATGACCCAATCAGACAAGTTCAGTCCCACAAAGGCCAATCGTCAAACTCAGCTCCACATTCCTCTGGCATTGCAGTGCCACCCCTACCTGGACACGGAAACCAGTTCAGCAAACTGATTGGCCAAATGAGCAGCTGGCCATTTTTCTGTGCCCTCAATTCTCAACTTGGACTCAATCTTTCTAAGGGTAAATTCCACTACTCTTTGGTGGCCAAATCTATTCCTTTGATGGAATTGATGCACTTTTGTGAAGACAAAAAAAGTGAAAAGTGCAGTTTCTGCAGTTATGCAGTTTATGCAGTTTCAGCATATTTCACCACAGATAGTGTTAGTGGTATCAACCACCAGACAGAGGTTTAGAGACATCAGGAAGAAAAAGTTAAGGACAATTGGATCTCAAGTAGTTGAGATACAGGAGTCAGACCTGTGGATGCCATGCCCTCCTGAACTTTTCAACCCCCATAAATCCCAACAAGATGCAGGATTTGGAAATTGACATAAAACCTACTGGATCATATCCATTTACTGCACATCATATGCTGGGCCATTACATCAGCAGAACATAAGATTGCGTGCAAGGAGTAAGCTTTACAAGGAAAAACATGCAGGCTTTGAGACATGGGCGGAGAAGAACATCCTGCAGCAGGAACTGATGCCGACAGAAAGCATTGCTTTTAGACACAGTCATTGATAGATCCATTGTCAACAGGAACTGAAAAGAGCTCCTAGATTTTTCTGTGATAAGATACATTCCTCAGAAGCGGTTTGCAAATTGGAGTCAGTCACGCCTTTTCCTGATTTTTGATATTTAGCTGGGGTCATTTCTAACTAAGACTGGACATCTTCTCCAGGGAAAGTGCTAAACAACAGTCTGGAGGGCCTATTGGCACCTCATTATTTGAAACTTATTTAGGCATATCCATTAAACAGACATCATTCCTCTACCACGAGACCTTCGTCCAGAATTTGCCGAGGCGACCTACAACACACTGGTGGCCATATAGAATGCCTGTTGCTATACAGTTCTCCCTCTGGCTGATGTAAATAATCAATGGTTCTCTTGTAAAGTTTGCTACTAAAGAGCCACTTCTTACAATACACGTCGAATGACCCACAAGGTCTAATTCTGAAAAGCCATATTACAGCTTTTTTTTCATCTTCTTTTATTCAAAAGAAAAAAGCACTACTTAAACTTTTCTTCATAACTATCGTAAACCACATTAGATATTCAATGAAACAGTTGTGGCTTTTTCCATGAGTCATTTATTGTTTTAATTACTATATAACATTTAGAGCAGAGTGAGAAACTTTCAGCTCATTTGGCAGATGGTACTGCTCACGTGTTAAACATCACCCATCCAACCTACCTAATCTGCATATCCTTCTTTACCTTTCTTCTTTGCAGTTATCTAAACTCCTCTGTCATGCATTACCTGAATTTCTTACTGGTGTATAGTACATAATAGGTCAGGGTAATAGTGGTTAACTTCTTGGATTAGCAGCCAAGGTTCAATTTCTTTTTAAATGTTACTGTTATATATCAGAAATATAAACAGAAATGCTAGATACACTCAACAGGTCAGGTAACATCTGTGGAAAGATAAATAGCTCAAGTTTTAGGTCCAAGACACTTTTTCAGAACTTGGAAAGAGGAAAACCAAGTTAGTTTTTGGTAACAGAGGGCAGAATATTTGAAATAGCGCAAAACGAAGGCAGGTTGGATTATCACTCAGTAATGTAGCTGCATTCATACTGCAGGACTAATCTTAAACTTCCATTTTCCCCTTCCACTTTAATTCTCCATCCCACTTTGACTTTTGTTATTTGTGACCTCCTATACTTTTACATAACCTCATCTTTACACAGCAATATTTTGCATTTAATATCAAATTATTAGATAATTTACTCCTCCTTTCTGTCTGCATAATTTCCGCCTGAGATCATTTTACCTCAGTTCTCTCCTTTCCATTTAATAGTCTGGCCTGCTAGACATGTCCCACAACTTTCAAAAAGAAGAGAAAATCTGCAGATGCTAGGAATTCGAGTACACACACACACACAAAATGCTGGAGGAGCTCAGCAGGCCAGGCAGCATCCTTGGAAAGAAGTACAGTCGACGTTTCAGGCCAAAATTCTTCGGCAGAACTGAATTAACTCATCTGCCCTCACCATATGACAGATATTCTCATGGTTCTCCCCATCCTTTCCCCAGATACTCTCCTTCCCAGATCCGATGTAGGATCTCAGACACAAAACATTAATTGCTTCTCTTATCACAATTGCTATCTGACACATTGACTGCTTCGTGTACTTTCTACTTTTACAGTTCTGATTCATTATTTTTAAAAACATAAGCATAAATCCCACCATGCTAGCTTAAAAAACATCTGCCTTTATTAGTGACAGTCCTATACCTATGGCTCTCTGTCTGGATTCTCCTGCAATTTAACATTTCTGTTGTATCAGATGGTTCCATGTCTGTCATGCTGCCTCTTCAATCTCTGTCCACTATTCTTTGGTCCGTTTTCCTTACATCCATTCTGGAAGCCAGAACTCTGCAATGCCTTTAAATTTTGATGAAACAATAGCTCTGCAACATGGGATGCTGGGACCTGGATCCAATAAAAACAGTATGCTACACGAGTAGGCCATTCATCCGCCAAGCTTGTTCAATTATTTAAATGGATTCCACACCTCATTTCCACAGTTCTAACACCCTCAAAACCCTCACCCGCCTTACTGAAAGGCAAGATGGGCAATGGGGGGGGGGGGGTAGGGGGTAGAGTTACAAATATCAGCCAGCCTTGGTGTGAACAAATCATTTCTGACACTTCTGATGGGTTCTGCTCTAATTTTGTTACGGTTACTTGCTCTGGTTTCCAGAGGAAGATCAGGGGAAGTTATCTCCTCTATCACTTTGCCTAATCAACTCCATCAAGAGATTACATCACAAAATAATCTCTTCCACTTCAGAGAATACAATTCTTACCATAACCTATCCTCAATACTTAAAGTTCCTTTTAGTTCTGGAATAATTTTTGTGAATCTGAACAACACCCACTGCAACTCACCGACTCGCAGTGATGCTTTTATTTGGGGCTACCCGAAAGTAATATTTAGATAGAACTGAACAACCAACTGCTACAGTGGCAACAAACAAAACATTGGGGGAACCTAGTGGGTCACGTGGAGGGAACTAAATGGTCAACATTTTATGTGCATCCATCCTACTACAATGCAATAATATTCCAACATACATAGGCACCCACTGTTGAGTATTGGAGCTCATTGTTTTGGTAGAAGGCACCGTCCAAACCAGCCAGAGCTCTTTAGCTGTAACATTTTAATATCCTCCATTCCCTGTAATTTTCCTACAACCACCTCCAATCTACACGGAACAGTTTATGGCTCCACTAATTCTATTTACTCTGCAAATACAATAATCCATATTTTGTTCGACCTTCTGAAGACAGTCCAGCCCATATCCTACTTTAATTTACTAATGACTTAAGTTTCAACTAAAAGTTCAATTTATGAGATTTAGAGCTACATTTAGAGACAAGACTGCTCAGTTTGGTGCAAGGAGCAGTACAGATTAGTCGCATAAAAACTGAACACCACTTTACTCATTACCAGTGAAATGTTCAGTATGTGTATCAATATTTAAAATGCTCAAACTAATTTTTAGTTCACTTAAACTTTATTTTGCACCACATTACTAAAACTCAGAATCACAGGTGGCATGTTTGTTGATAGAAATGTTAGTAAAGATCTTACCTTGACAAATTCTTGCTGTAAACAGTTACAGCTGCTTCCTCCCCTGCTGAGCAAAAGTTAACACGGTATTCAGAATCCACCTCCCACTGAGAACATCGGCAGTTAGCTTAACAAGATGAGCAGTTGGCTGAAAATGAGTCTCATGCACATTGTGAGGAAGTGTCAGTTTGCAAGAGTTTATCAACAGGACTGACTGGATTCTTCTTGTTCAACAACAGTGCACCCTCCTGGTGTGTAATCACTGACAACAGTTGCACTAATTGCACAGACAAAGGATGAAGAGAGAGCAGTAATACACTTTGAAGGAATGTCAATATCACCATTTCTTCTCCATATTCCAGTTACTATGCAACTCTGAATTCAGACCCTCAGTGCAGACAATTAAGCTGTGATCTAATTGAAGTGTTTTGGTGACTTGAAGGGGTGGATACTGAGAAACTATTTCCTCTGGCAGCACACAGCAAAACATGAGGCACTTTAAACTGTTCAGAGGCGATGCTGTGAACTACTTTGTTAAACAAAAGCTGTGAGAAACTTGGAAGTGGAACAAGGTGAAAACATGGGTAAAAAATTACCTAATTGAAATTCAATTCAGGAGCATGATATTTGCCTAGAGACTTTGACATTGTGCAAAATTTAATACCATGCTGCATCAGAAGATACCAGTACAGTAGAACAGAAACTTGGCCGTGGCGGTGGACTTGAAGGTACTTGGGGGGAGAAAGATTTAGGGAATGAACCATAATCATCAACCTTTAGAATGATTGAACTGCGGGACATTTGTAGGGCTGACAGAAATTAGAGATTAGAAGGTCAGAAGATGAATTTAAAAAAAATTAGGCATTGCTGGAAGGAGAGCCAAAATTGATTGGAGGTTCTATGTGAACAGGACAGTGCAAATCAGGATTCAAACGGCAGAGTTTTACATGCAGTGTCAGCTTTTAGAGATACAGTGCAGAACAGGTCCTTCTGGCCAAACGTGGTGTGCTGCCCAGCAACCCACCTATTTAGTACTAGCCTAAACACAGGATAAGTTTCATTGACCAATTGACCTACTAAGAGTAGATTTTTGGACTGTGGGAGGAAAGCCAGTGGTCACAGGGAGAACGTACAATATTCCTTACAGCTGCCATTGGAATTGAACTCTGAACTCATACACACTGAGCTGTAATAGCTTTGTTCTGACTGCCAGCCACCATGACTTGCTGATTCTGGCATGGGTGATGATTTCAATAGCAGGTGAGCTGATGAAGACACAGGTGACGTCACAGAGATGAAAGCAACCAGTAGTGGAAACGGAGCAGGTCAGGAGACGGAATGTCATCATGGAAATGCTTCTTCTATAGGAATCATAGGCAGAGGATCCCAAATCACAACAACTCAGAGTATTAAACATTTCCCACAACACCACTTCTGCATTTGCCTTGACCTCTAGTTACTCTTCTATCACTAGAAAGTTTTTCTGTACTTACCCGATCAAAATTATTCAGCTTGAACTGAAACAAATCTCCTCAGAATCTCTCAGAAAACAATTACATCTGCCATCTCTCTCCACATAATTGGTCTGTGGCCCTGTTACCATTCCAGTACATCTCCTCCACACCCTTCTCAAGGCCTTGGCATCCTTCCCAAAGTACTGTGCAGTGGCAAACACAATACTGCCAGTGAAATATGGCATTAGTTTCTAACAAGCTCCACGCACTTTTTAAAAGTTGAAAGGTAGATCATACCTATCAACTATTGAAAGGCCGAGATAGAGTGGACATGGAGAGGATGTTTTCAAAAATGAGAGAGTCCAGGACTACAGGGCACATCCTTGAAGACAGACTAGGATTAATTTCTTTAGCTTGTGGGTGGTGAATCTGCATATTTCATTGCCACAGACAGCTGTGGAGACCAAGACATTGGGTATATTTCAAGTGGGAGTTGATAGGTTGTTGATAGTAAGGGCAGCAAAGGTTGTGGGGAGAAGGCAGGAGAATGGGGTTGAGGGGGAAAATAAATCAGCCATGAACTAATAGGAGAGCAGACTTGAATAGCCTTATGGTCTTGATAATTTGCAAGTCTTTCCAACTTCAGAGTTATCGACATAAACTACTATAGTCCTCTATTTCTGTCTCTTCATTCCTGCAGCCGCTTTATACTACTAATGTGGTTAATCTCTTGCACTTTACCAGTTCTTCACTGTTCAGAAAGTATTGAACAGTTTCAGACTGGAGCACTCCCATTCACTCTTAGACACTAGGAGTTGAGATCTGTGTTTAATTGTCTGCACATATACATTATTATCAGCTTCGATATTAGTTGAGGTCTGTGTTTAATCATCTCCTCGCGCTGGGGCTATACGGCATTGAGGCGCGTCCCCTGGGTGGTGGATGGGGGATCCTTCGTGTGAGGGGTGCACCGGATAATATGGAAGAAGGTGCCGCGAACCTACATAGCCTAGGAGAAGGAACTCCGATTCCAAACCCGGGTAGATAGAACTCGTTAGCCTTGGATGGCAGCCTATCTAGGAGAGGGTAAACTCTGATTTCAAACCCGGGCAGGTGGAGCTCGTTAGCATGGAAATACCATCGCCTAGGGCGGGGGTCGGCAACCTGCGGCTCCCGAGCCATTTGTGGCTCTTTCACCTCTGTGCTGCGGCTCCCTGTGGCTTTGGGAAATAATTGGTCAGTATTTAATTAAAATGTATTTTATGTTAGTTTGTTAGCTTTTGAAATGTAATTATGGTGATCTTGTACAACCTAAGTGTAGCGACACATTTCCTGCCACATCATAAAACGGCTCACAATTAGCCAGCATTCCGGCTAAGGGAGATAGCCTACGGGGGTTTGTGAGTACGCGTCTTTTGCAGCATCTGCGTCCATGGGGGCTGGGTTGAGGGAAGCTGAAAAGCAAGGCTGTTTAGTTCGAATAAAGCTATCTTTGACTGCAGTTTACTGACACCGCTACAACGTGTTTTTATCGCTGGCTGTCCAGACGGAAGGTGCTGAAACGCTTTGTCGCGTGTCTGGAAGAAGTGAAAACTTTCCTGGGCAGCAAAGGGCTCACCTTTCCTGAGCTGGAACAGCCAGAGTGGCTGGAAAAGCTACACTTCATGGTAGACATGACAGCGCACCTGAACACGCTGAACACAGCTCTTCAGGGGAAAGGACGTACAGCCCTGCACATGTTGGAGGATGTTTTGGCATTCGAGCGCAAGTTGACAGTGCTTGCCAGAGATTTACAGAAAGGCACTTTGTCTCACTTCCCCAATTTGAGAGAGTTCAAACAAGGTCACGACATGATAATTTCGGAGTATTTACATTCTGCAATCATCGCAATGCAAACATCGTTTGGGAAACGCTTCTGTGAGTTCAGAGAGGAAAAAAACACATTATCCTTCCCGGTCACTCCCTTAAGCATCGATCCTTCCCTACTGAATACGACTGCATTGGCAGGTGTGAGTCAACCTGATCTTGAGATGGAACTGGCCGACATAGCCGACAAAGACATATGGGTGTCCAAGTTTAGACGCTTGACAGCAGACCTTGAAGATGTTGCCCGTCAGAAGGCCGTTCTTGCTCAGAAACACAAATGGAGTGATATTGAAAACCTCACAGATGACAGCTTGCGATCCTGTGTAAAGATGAAGGTGACATCATACAGCCCTGATGTGCAGACGCTGTGCGCTGAGGTCCAGGAGCAGAAATCCCATTAACCAAGTATGATAAATATTTTAATTGCCTATTATTTTACTCATATTCATATTTTTTCATTGTTCAGTGAAATAGTCCTTTCATTTTTCAGGATGACAGCTGGCTGACGTTATTTTTGGTTTGCTGCTGGCGGAAAATTTAAGTTCGGCGTTTTTCATAAATACAAGAAGGACTCAAATAGACATTGAATATTTTACTTAAAAGTAACTTTCAACCCAACGTCTTTTTTTCGGAGTTCAAAATGTTTTTGTTGCATGCAGAAATGTAATTTCGTTTTCTCTGCAGGAGTTCATCAATTTCATAAATGCAACACATTATAGTTTGTTTATACATAGCATAAAGGCAAAAAAAACGTTGTATGCAGTGTTATTTCATTTTAAATGTCAAACGGGTTTTGCGGCTCCCAGTGTTTTCTTTTCTGTGGGAAACGGGTCCAAGTGGCTCTTTCAGTGGTAAAGGTTGCTGACCCCTGGCCTAGGGGAAGGTGACCCCGACAGAAAACCCCTGGTCCTCCAGGTTGGGGGTTGTGCAATGGGCTAACAACCCGTTCATGTAAAACAAGCAATTGTTACAGAAACTGTCAACAGATTGTCAACCACTAACCCAGATCTCGGGAAAAGCAGGGCCCCATTCAGGAGGCTGATGACACGCTGCATCCAAACCCGTCAGGAAGCTGCAGGGCTGACAACCCTCCTTCACCCGAGGAAAACCATAATGGAGGTTCCAAAGCTGCTCTCACAGAAGAAATCTATCCTAATCGGAACATGGAATGTGGGATCGCTTTGGGAGATCGGTAGGTGTGCACCGGCAGTGAAGGAAATGAACCGATACCACCTCACACTCCTGGGCATGTGCGAAGCAAGGTGGAATACTTTTGGTGAGACCAAACTGCAGACGGGAGAAACTCTGCTCTATTCCAGCAAAGTAAAAAAGGAAGACCCACATGAGGCTGGTGTGGCCCTGATGTTGTCCAAAGAAGCAGCCAGAAGTTTGATAGAATGGGAACCAGTGTCCGACCGTATCATCACAGCCAGGTTCGAGTCCAGATTCCAGAAGGTATCCATTATCCTGTGCTACGCCCCAACTAACAACGCAGAGGAAGAAGAACAAGATCTCTTTCTTTCTTTCTTTCTAAATCTTTTTATTATTAGTAGTAATATGGACAGAATACAAATGATATATTAATAGAGAAATTACAAACATACAAATTCCATTACAGATGAAAAAAAAAATAAACAATAGTTACAATATAAATGAGTTTACCAAGATGTAAACCATACAACATATGTATGAACATGGTAAGTCTAAATATTTCATAATATATGATATTAAAAAAACAGAAAAAAAGAAAGAAAAAAATTAAAAAATATATAATGCCAAACTAGCTAATCTAATCTAATTAATAACTAATATAGAAGAAAAAAGAAGCAAAAAAAAAGAAAAAAAGAGAAAAAAAAGGGGGCTGTTTATAATATCTCACAAGAATAAGTATTCACCAATGCCGTCACTTCTGGCCCTCTCAACATACATAAGCTAAAAGCTGGGAAATCAAATGAACTTGGAACGGGGTCATATTACATCATATGAAAATGTTGAATAAATGGTCTCCATAACTTTTCAAATTTAATAGAAGTCTCAAAAACACCACTTCTAATTTTTTCTAAATTTAAACATAACATAGTTTGAGAGAACCAATTAAATACAGTGGGAGGATTAATTTCTTTCCAATTCAACAATATAGATCTTCTAGCCATCAGAGTTAGAAATGCAATCATTCGACGGGCAGAAGAAGATAAATGCAGTGAGTCTGACATTGGTAAACCAAAAATTGCGGTAATAGGATGAGGTTGTAAATCAATATTCAAAACCGCAGAAATAATATCAAAAATATCTTTCCAATATTTTTCCAAAAATTAACAAGACCAAAACATATGAGTTAAAGATGCAATTTCAGACTGACAACTATCACAGATAGGACTAATATGAGAGTAAAAATGAGCTAATTTATCCTTGGACATATGGGCCCTATGTACAACCTTAAATTGTATTAATGAATGTTTGGCACATATCGATGATGTATTAACTAATTGAATAATTCTATCCCAATTCTCACTAGAAATAATAAGGTTAAGCTCTCTTTCCCAATCCTTTTTGGTCTTATAAAGGGGTTCTGAACGTATCTTCATAATTATATTATAAAGTTTTGAAATAAGCCCTTTTTGAAAAGGGTCTAATTGAAACAAACTCTCCAAAATATCTGAAGGCACAAAATTTGGAAATGTAGGGAGTACAGAACTTAAAAAATGTCTAATCTGAAATATCTAAAAAAATGAAATCTAGGCAAGTTATATTTGTTGGATAATTGCTCAAAAGACATAAAACAATTGCCCAAAAATAAATCAGAAAATCTTAGTAATCCCTTAGTTTTCCAAGCCGAATAAGCTTGATCTATAATGGGTGGAAAAAACAATTAGATACAATAGGACTATTTAAAACGAATTGAGTCAACCCAAAAAATCTCTGAAATTGAAACCATATACGCAAAGTATGTTTAACTATCGGGTTGTCAATTCATTTCGGCAATTTAGAAAGAGCAAAAGGGAGAGAAGTCCCTAAAATAGAACCCAGAGCATAAGCTGATACAGATTTAATTTCTAAACTCACCCAACGAGGGCCGAAAGATCCACCCCAATCTTTCAACCAGCATAACAAGTATCTAATATTAACTGCCCAATAATAAAATCTGAAATTAGGTAATGCTAACCCGCCTTCCTTTTTTGTCTTCTGTAAATATATTTTACCTAACCTGGGATTTTTATTCTGCCATATATATGAAGAAATTTTTGAATCAACATTAGTAAAAAAAGATTTCAGAATAAAAATTGGTATCGCTTGAAAAATATATAAAAACTTAGGTAAAATAACCATCTTAATAGCATTAATCCTACCTATTAGGGATAAAGATAATGGTGACCACTTAGTAAACAAACCTTTAATCTGATCAATTAAGGGTAAAAAATTAAATCTAAATAAATCTTTATGGTTTTTTGTGATTTTGATCCCTAAATAAATAAAAGAATCATTAACTAATTTAAAAGGTAAATTTCCATAAATTGGGACCTGTCTATTCAAAGGAAACAATTCACTTTTATTAAGATTTAACTTATACCCAGAAAACTCACTAAATTGAGCCAATAATGATAAAACTGCTGGGATAGATTTCTCCGGGTTAGAAATGAATTGTAATAAATCATCTGCATACAAAGATAACTTATGAATGTCTGTCCCACGATTAATACCCAAAATATCCTGTGATTGTCTGATGGCAATTGCCAAAGGTTCTAAGGCAACGTTAAATAGTAATGGACTAAGAGGACATCCTTGACTAGTGCCCCGAAATAGGTGCAAAAAAGGGAGATCTTTGATTATTGGTAAACACTGAGGCTACTGGAGTATGATAAATCAATTTAATCCATGATATGAATATCGGACTAAAATTAAACTTCTCCAACACATTAAATAAGTAAGGCCATTCAACTCTATCAAATGCTTTCTCCGCATCTAATGAAATCACGCATTCTGAAGTGTCATGTGAGGGAGTATAAACAATATTCAATAATCTCCTAATGTTAAAAAAAGAATAGCGATTTTTAATAAAACCAGTTTGATCTTCTGAAATAATTTTGGGTAATACCTTCTCCAATCTAGATGCCAGTAACTTGGAAAAAATCTTGGAGTCTACATTCAATAACGATATTGGTCTATAGGAAGCACAATTAGTAGGGTCTTTATCTTTCTTCAATATTAGAGAAATGGAAGCTCTATAAAAAGATTGTGGCAAATTCCCCAATCTAATGGCTTCCTCAAAAACCTTACATAACCGAGGGGAAAGAGTAGCGGAAAAAAATTTTAAAATTCAACTGTATAACCATCTGGACCCGGTGCTATCCCAGAATTCATTGAGGAAATAGCCGCTTTAATTTCTACATCCGTAATAGGAGTATCCAATATTGAAAGATCATCAGATGATAATCTTGGAAAATTTAATTTCCCAAGAAAATCAGACATGGTATTATGATCTTGAGGAAATTCAGATTGATACAGGGAGGTATAGAAGTCTTGAAATGCCTTATTTATCTCATCATGATTAACTGTCAAATTCCCATTCTGCTGACCAATCTTAGTGATCTGACGTTTAACCAAAGCATTCTTCAATTGACTAGCTAACAGTTTACCAGATTTATCACTATGAATATAAAAATCAGATTTAGTTTTCATTAATTGATTTTCAATCGAGGATGTAAGTAATAAACTATGTTCCATTTGAAGTTCAACCCTTTGTTTGTAAAGCTCCTTACTAGGAGCAATCGAATATTTCTTATCAATCTCTTTAATTTTATCAACCAACAGAATAAGAAATAATCTGTCCACGTATATACGCTTTAAAAGTGTCCCAAAGTGTTGCGCAGGAGATATCATCTGTAGAATTAGTTGAAAAGAAGTCGATCTGCTCCTTCATAAATTTTATAAAGTCCGAGTCTTGCAATAAGGTAGAGTCAAATCGCCATTGTCTGGCATTAGAAGCTGGATCCGTAAATTTCATAGAAAGTAATAATGGAGCATGATCAGAGATAGCTATAATATCATAGTTACAACCGATTACCAATGGAATAAAACAAGAGTCTACAAAAAATAATCAATTCTCAAATATGAGTGATAAACATGTGAGAAAAAAGAAAACTCTTTGTCATTAGGATGCCGAAATCTCCAAATATCAAAAACTCCATTGTCAGTCAAAAAAGAATTAATACAAGTGGCCGACTTATTAGGTAAAGTCTGAATAGATAAAGATTTATCCATCAAAGGATTTAAACAGCAATTAAAGTCACCACCCATTATTAACTTATATTCATTTAGATTGGGTAAAGAGGTAAATAAGGACTTAAAAAAGTCAGGACAATCCACATTTGGAGCATAAACATTAACCAAAGCAACCTTTTTATTACAAAGTTAACCCATAATTAACAAAAATCTACCAGTCAGATCCGAAAAAATATCATGTTGAACAAATGGAATAGAGCAGTCAATAAAAATTGAAACTCCTTTTACTTTAGCGTTCGAATTTGCGTGATACTGTTGACCCCGCCAAAATCTAAAAAAAAACAAAATTTGGCCTCCTTCCTCACATGAGTTTCTTGTACAAAAATGATATGAGCATTAAGTCTTTGGAATACTTTGAAAATCTTCTTTTGTTTAATTGGATGATTTAAACCATTAGTATTCCAAGACACAAAATTAATGGTCTGAGCCATAATTCTAAAATCAACCCTTTGGTATAGAAAGGGTTAACCAACTTGTAAACTCATGCACCTGGAAGAGGAACAAAAGTAAAGATAGGACCCGGAAGTGACGACAACACAGACATATTTGAAGTTCAAAAACAGCCCAAATGAAAAAACTAACACAAACTGATGCAAAAAAAATAGAATTGGGAAATAGACCATCCCCCCCACCCCCCAAGAAAAAGAGAAAAAGCCAAAATATGACTTAAAAAAAGGAAGGAATAAGACTAATTCTACCCCCATGTCAGCGGAAGAACACTCCATATATAAAGGATATATATGAAAGAATCACCCCAACTTTAAAAATTAAAATCGCTATAATAAAAACCATATTTCTGGTATAGTTAGTTGTAAAAAAATAAGAATATAGTCACAAAAAAAAACTTATAAATCGGGCTCTTGCCCAGACAAAACAAAAAATATTTAAGCTATGATAAGTGATGCATTGTAGGAAGAAGACGAAAGAAAGAAAAAAATAACACCATCTTAAGCAAAACCAAAAATCTTTTTCAAAAAACCACCATCTTAATCAAAAAAAATTCACCTACAAAGAATTAAAAATATACCTTCGAAGGAACAAAGTTAATGGACAAGCACGTAGTATAATAGTTAAAGTGTATAAGGCAAAACAATTGATATAACAAAAACACGCTTTAACTTAAGTATAAAGTACAGGATGAACCCACACCAATAACTAGAGGTTAATTCTGGTTTAAGAAATCGAGAACCATCTTACACGATCAGGATCGTTCATTTATTAGAGACTGGTGTCTGTAGCAGTACGGAAGTTCTTCTCCAGATAATTTCTCGTTTCTGAAGTTGAAAGGAAAACCTGGCGTGCAGCATTTGACGGAGATATTCGAAGCTTTGCAGGGTATAGGAGCGCAGGTTTCAGATTTTTCTCATAACATTCAGCCATCAACTGTTTAAAAAGAAGCCTTTTTTTTTAAAAGGTCAGGACTAAAGTCTTCAACCAGGCGGAAGCAGTAATCTCGGAATTTAACCATTCTTGCCCAATGAGCTGCACGTATAAGTTGTTCTTTATCGTGTACATAATGGAACCGGACAATTACAACTGAAGGTTTGTCTGTAGCACTCGGTGATCTACGCCGAATCTATGTGCCCGATCCAATAAAGGAGGGTTATTCGGGAAAATCGTCGGAAACGCTTCTTTTAAAAGTTGAGCAAAATATTTCGAAGGGTCATCTTTTTCTATGCCGTCTGGAAGCCCCAGTATATGTAGGTTCTGTCTTCTGGACCGATTCTCAAAATCGTCACTCTTGGCTTTAAGGGCTTCCATCAGCTTAATGGTCGAAATTAAATCCTGTTGCAGTTTTTCAATAGTCAAATCTTGCTTCCGAGCATCTTCTTGCAGAGACGCGATAAGAGCTTGTTGCTGGTTAATTACTGAATCCGTCTTAACCATGTACTCTTGAAAAGCCTTTATATCTTCTTTAAAAAATTGTTATAGTTGATCAAATTTTTTGTCCAAAACCTCCATAAACAATTCATACATCTCTTCTACACCCAGCTTCAAGCAGTAGTTGGAAAGGTACCTAAGCAAGATATGTTGATCGTCATGGGAGATCTGAATGCCAAAGTAGGCAGCGATAATACTGGCAGGAGAGAGAGATGGGCCAGAATGGTTTGGGGAATATGAATGAAAATGAAGAACTCCTTACCGACTTCTGTGCCTTCAACGAACTGACCATTGGAGGTACCCTCTTTCCCCACCGATGCTGCCACAAGATAACCTGGGTCTCGCCTGACCATCAAACAGAGAACCAGATTGATCACGTCATAGTCCGCCAGCGCTGGAGAAGTTCATTGCAAGATGTGAGAGCCAAAAGAGGAGCAGATATTGGATCTGACCAGATCTTGGCAGATATTGGTCGTTGCAAAGCTGAAGATGAAACTGTCAGCCAAGAAGAAGCAACAGAACACACGAATAAAGATTGATGTTAGAAAACTACAGACGGAAGAGAACAAGAAAGATTTCCACATCGCCTTGCAAAACCACTTTGGGGTTCTTCAAATAGAGGAACAAGATGAGAGAACAGTGGAACACGCCTGGACTACCTTCAAGCAGGCCACTGTAGGAGCCTGCGAAGTACTGGGAAGACCACCAGTCAACAATAAACCTTGGATCAGGGACGAGACATGACAGAAAGTGGAGGAGAGGAAAAAGCTCAAACAGGAGTTGAATCAGGCCAGAACCCAGCAACAGAAACAAATCGCCACCAACAGGTACAGCGTGATGGCCAAGGAGGGGTAGAAACAGCTCAGAAAGGACAAGAGGTCATACTTCAATGAAACAGCAGAGCAAGCAGAAACAGCGGTCAGTAAAGGGGACCTCAAGGCACTCTACATGACAACTAAACTTTTGAGAGGGAAGAAAAGCAATTTCAACAGACCTGTTAGAGACAAGACAGGCCATCTGCTCACTTCGGTTGAAGATCAGCTGGTGAGATGGAAGGAACACTTCCGGGAAGTTTTGAATAGACCACCACCACAGAACCCACCTGACCTGGAGCCTGGAGACCCACTCAACATCAATATAGGTGAAATCACCAAGCAAGAAATTTGAAAAGCCCTTAAAAGCCTGAAGAACGGCAAGGCTGCTGGAGAAGACAACGTTCCTGTAGAAGCACTGAAAGAGGGTGGAGAGGTTATGGTGGGACATTTGCATATACTGCTGAATTTGATATGGAGAACAGGAGAGATCCCATCAGATTGGAAGAAGGGCCTCCTTGTGAAGCTGCCAAAATCTGGAGGTCTTTCACTGTGTAGCAAGTGGAGGGGGATCACCTTGTTGTCCATTCCTAGCAAAGTTCTCACCAGGGTCATCTTGGAGCAGATGAAAGAAACCATTGACTAGAGACTTAGAGATGAGCAGGCAGGGTTCAGGAAAGAGAGATCATGCATTGACCAGATAGCTACACTTAGAGTCATTGTGGAGCAGACAATAGAATGGCAAACTCCACTATTTGTGTGTTTTATTGATTTTGAGAAGGCATTTGACAGCCTGGACAGAAAGTTGATGTGGAGCATCTTACAACACTATGGCGTACTGAAAGAGATGGTGAATATCATCAGGCAGCTTTATGATGGCTTCTCATGCAGGGTCATCCACAATGGGAGACTGTCCGAAGAGTTCCTGGTCACTACTGGAGTCAGACAGGGATGCCTGCTGTCACCTCTACTTTTTCTTGTGGTACTCGACTGGGCTACAAGAACAGTCTATGCTGGCTCAGAGAGAGGCATCCAGTGTACATTAACAGGGAAATTGGAAGACCTGGCATTTGCAGATGATCTTGCTCTTCTCTCACACCGGCTTCAAGATATGCAGAAGAAAGTAGATTCCTTGGGAGAGACCTCACAGCCAGTAGGCCTTAAGATCAGTCAGGAGAAGACCAAAGTTCTATGCATTAATAACAAACAAGAGGAGCCATTACGGATTGAAGGACAAATAGTTGAAGATGTAGACAAATTCACCTACCTCGGAAGCAAAATCAGTAAATCAAGAGGTACAGATGAGGACATCAGAGCAAGGATCAGAAAAGCCCAACATGCCTTCACAACCCTGAGACCTGTTTGGAGATCTACGGCCATCTCTGTCAAAACTAAGCTCTGTATATTCAGCTCCAATGTGAAAGCCATCCTGCTATATGGATCCGAAACATGGAGAATCACTAACACCAACTGCAGCAAGATCCAGACCTTTCTCAACAAATGCCTCCGGCAGATCCTCCGCCTCAAGTGGTACGACAGAGTGTCAAACCTAGACCTATGGAAGGGAGCAAACCAAGAGCCCATTGTATTCCAGATAAGGAGGAGGAACTGGAGATGGGTCAGCCACACCTTGAGGAAGAGCCAGTCGGATGTCACTCGACAATCACTCGAATGGAACCCACAAGGGAAGAGAAGAAGAGGTCGCCCAAAGCAAACCTGGAGGCGTAGGCTTTTGGATGGACTGAAAGCCGCCGGCCAAACTTGGGAGACTGCAAAACATGTTAGAGATCGCAGAAAGTGGAGGACTTTTGTTGAGACCCTGTGCTCCATAAGGAGCGAAAAGAATTAAAGGAAGTGTTTAATCATCTGCACATATACATTATATCAGCTTTGCTATTAGGAGATTAGCTGCACTGGTTCACAATCAGCAGTATACCAGGGGACCGGGTACTGCCATTGCAGTAATACAATCCAACAGAACTGCAGAAAAGCACAGTATCTATGCTACAGGACATTGACCTCAGCTGTGAACGACATGCAATTGGCCTTGAGCTGAAGCAGACCCACAGCCAAGGCTCTCCACTCCCATATAAAAGGCCCTGTACATTTTTCACTTGTGCAGTCTTTTTGGCTTTGTCCAGATGGCAGATGAGAAACTAAACTGTTTTTTCCCCAGTTGTCTGGTACAGTATGTAGACATAGCGTATTGACTTGCATCACTTTACTGGGCAGGCACTCTTGGGATCACCACTTACGGTCACATTGTCGAGTCAGCTGGAGTGGAGCTGAATCGGCAGGAATACAGCAATCAAAGCAGTAAGGGACTACACTGGGCAGATTGCCTCAGACTTTCCCGTCATCTCAACATTGCCTTGATCAGTCATGTTCCCCCATCCTCCTGCTCTGCCACACACTGTGTTCTTGGATATCCAATCCTTCTTTGCCTCACCCTCAGACTCCCAGTGCTTGATCTCCTGAATCAAAGAACACAGGCAGAACCTACTGTACTGAAAGCTGATGACATCCAAGACAAGAAGTTTAGCATTGATCTGCGGCAGCAAGCCAGAGACAGCGGAGCAGACAGATGCATGGATGCTGGAATCTGGAGCAAAGCACTGGCAGAGGCAGGTGTGTGGCAACATATTAGGTTGAGGCCCTGCATCAGGACTTAGAGGGAAGAGGAGAGTTTGCCAGTATATATCATCACAAGGGAAAACTGGGACAGAGATCGGTACATGAACCAGGTGGGGAAAGGATGGGGAAGGTGACCAAAGGGAGAACAACTTAGCTCGACAGGTGAGTGGGGGTAAGAGGAAAGGTTATTAGGAGTGTGGGTTACCCAAAACTGAAAACAAATGTTGATACCATTGGGTTGTAAGCTTTCTAAGTGGAATATCAGACATTGCTCATCCAGTTTACAGTTAGCCTCCCCATAGCAATGAAGGTGGCAAAGGGCAGACAGGTCAGTGTGGAAGTGGGAAGGAGAATTAAAATGCAGTTGGAAGCTCAGACAGACTTTGCGGACAAAGCATAGATGTGACACAAAACAGTCAGGTAGTCAATGCTTGGCTTTACCAGTGCAAAGAAGGCTGCATCATGAGCAATAAATGTTGGAAGAGGTGCAGATGAATCCATAACTCACGTGGAAAAGCTGCTGAGGTCCCTGGATGATGGCGAAGGGACAGATATTACATCGCCTATGATTGCAAGAGAAAGTGCCACAGAGGAATGGGGCCAGGGAATCACAGAGGAATGGGGCCAGTGAATCACAGAGGAATGGGGCCAGGGAATCACAGAGGAATGGGGCCAGGGAATCACAGAGGAATGGGGCCAGGGAATCACAGAGGAATGGGGCCAGGGAATCACAGAGGAATGGGGCCAGGGAATCACAGAGGAATGGGGCCAGGGAATCACAGAGGAATGGGGCCAGGAATCACAGAGGAATGGGGCCAGGGAATCACAGAGGAATGCCTGTGGAAAGCAGGAGTAATGGTGGGGAATGGGAGGGAAAATGTGACTGGTGGTACAGCCTGTAGACTTGGAGAGATAGTGGGGAATGGGAGGGAAAATGTGACCAGTGGTACAGCCGGTAGACATAGAGAGATAGTGGGGAATGGGAGGGAAAATGTGACCAGTGGTACAGCCGGTAGACATAGAGAGATAGTGGGGAATGGGAGGGAAAATGTGACTGGTGGTACAGCCGGTAGACTTGGAGAGATAGTGGGGAATGGGAGGGAAAATGCGACTGGTGGTACAACCGGTAGACATAGAGAGATAGTGGGGAATGGGAGGGAAAATGCGACTGGTGGTACAACCGGTAGACTTGGAGAGATAGTGGGGAATGGGAGGGAAAATGCGACTGGTGGTACAGCTGGTAGACTTGGAGAGATAGTGGGGAATGGGAGGGAAAATGCGACTGGTGGTACAACCGGTAGACATAGAGAGATAGTGGGGAATGGGAGGGAACATGTGACCAGTGGTACAGCCGGTAGACATAGAGAGATAGTGGGGGAATGGGAGGGAAAATGTGACTGGTGGTACAGCCGGTAGACATAGAGAGATAGTGGGAAATGGGAGGGAAAATGCGACTGGTGGTACAACCGGTAGACATAGAGAGATAGTGGGGAATGGGAGGGAAAATGTGACCAGTGGTACAGCCGGTAGACATAGAGAGATAGTGGGGAATGGGAGGGAAAATGTGACTGGTGGTACAACCAGTAGACTTGGAGAGATAGTGGGGAATGGGAGGGAAAATGCGACTGGTGGTACAACCGGTAGACATAGAGAGATAGTGGGGAATGGGAGGGAAAATGTGACCAGTGGTACAGCCGGTAGACATAGAGAGATAGTGGGGAATGGGAGGGAAAATGTGACCAGTGGTACAGCCGGTAGACATAGAGAGATAGTGGGGAATGGGAGGGAAAATGTGACCGGTGGTACAGCCGGTAGACTTGGAGAGATAGTGGGGAATGGGAGGGAAAATGTGACCAGTGGTACAGCCGGTAGACATAGAGAGATAGTGGGGAATGGGAAGGAAAATGTGACCAGTGGTACAGCCGGTAGACATAGAGAGATAGTGGGGAATGGGAGGGAAAATGTGACTGGTGGTACAACTGGTAGACATAGAGAGATAGTGGGGAATGGGAGGGAAAATGTGACCGGTGGTACAGCCGGTAGACTTGGAGAGATAGTGGGGAATGGGAGGGAAAATGTGACCAGTGGTACAGCCGGTAGACTTGGAGAGATAGTGGGGAATGGGAGGGAAAATGTGACCAGTGGTACAACCAGTAGACTTGGAGAGATAGTGGGGAATGGGAGGGAAAATGTGACCGGTGGTACAACCAGTAGACTTGGAGAGATAGTCGGGAATGGGAGGGAAAATGTGACTGGTGGTACAACCGGTAGACATAGAGAGATAATGGGGAATGGGAGGGAAAATGTGACCAGTGGTACAACCAGTAGACTTGGAGAGATAGTGGGGAATGGGAGGGAAAATGTGACCAGTGGTACAACCAGTAGACTTGGAGAGATAGTGGGGAATGGGAGGGAAAATGTGACCAGTGGTACAACCAGTAGACTTGGAGAGATAGTGGGGAATGGGAGGGAAAATGTGACCAGTGGTACAACCAGTAGACTTGGAGAGATAGTCGGGAATGGGAGGGAAAATGCGACTGGTGGTACAACCAGTAGACTTGGAGAGATAGTAGGGAATGGGAGGGAAAATGTGACTGGTGGTACAGCCGGTAGACATAGAGAGATAGTGGGGAATGGGAGGGAAAATGTGACTGGTGGTACAGCCGGTAGACATAGAGAGATAGTGGGGAATGGGAGGGAAAATGCGACTGGTGGTACAACCGGTAGACATAGAGAGATAGTGGGGGAATGGGAGGGAAAATGTGACCAGTGGTACAACCGGTAGACATAGAGAGATAGTGGGGAATGGGAGGGAAAATGTGACTGGTGGTACAGCCGGTAGACTTGGAGAGATAGTGGGGAATGGGAGGGAAAATGCGACTGGTGGTACAACCAGTAGACTTGGAGAGATAGTGGGGAATGGGAGGGAAAATGTGACTGGTGGTACAACCAGTAGACTTGGAGAGATAGTGGGGAATGGGAGGGAAAATGTGACTGGTGGTACAACCAGTAGACTTGGAGAGATAGTGGGGAATGGGAGGGAAAATGTGACCGGTGGTACAGCCGGTAGACATAGAGAGATAGTGGGGAATGGGAGGGAAAATGCGACTGGTGGTACAACCGGTAGACATAGAGAGATAGTGGGGAATGGGAGGGAAAATGTGACCAGTGGTACAGCCGGTAGACTTAGAGAGAGATAGTGGGGAATGGGAGGGAAAATGCGACTGGTGGTACAACCGGTAGACATAGAGAGATAGTGGGGAATGGGAGGGAAAATGTGACTGGTGGTACAACCAGTAGACTTGGAGAGATAGTGGGGAATGGGAGGGAAAATGTGACTGGTGGTACAGCTGGTAGACTTGGAGAGATAGTGGGGAATGGGAGGGAAAATGTGACTGGTGGTACAGCCGGTAGACATAGAGAGATAGTGGGGAATGGGAGGGAAAATGTGACTGGTGGTACAACTGGTAGACATAGAGAGATAGTGGGGAATGGGAGGGAAAATGTGACCGGTGGTACAGCCGGTAGACTTGGAGAGATAGTGGGGAATGGGAGGGAAAATGCGACTGGTGGTACAACCGGTAGACATAGAGAGATAGTGGGGAATGGGAGGGAAAATGTGACCAGTGGTACAGCCGGTAGACATAGAGAGATAGTGGGGAATGGGAGGGAAAATGTGACCAGTGGTACAGCCGGTAGACATAGAGAGATAATGGGGAATGGGTGGGAAAATGTGACCAGTGGTTCAGCCGGTAGACATAGAGAGATAGTGGGGAATGGGAGGGAAAATGTGACCAGTGGTACAGCCGGTAGACTTGGAGAGATAGTGGGGAATGGGAGGGAAAATGCGACTGGTGGTACAGCCGGTAGACTTGGAGAGATATTGGGGAATGGGAGGGAAAATGTGACTGGTGGTACAACCGGTAGACATAGAGAGATAGTGGGGAATGGGAGGGAAAATGTGACTGGTGGTACAACCAGTAGACTTGGAGAGATAGTGGGGAATGGGAGGGAAAATGTGACTGGTGGTACAACCAGTAGACTTGGAGAGATAGTGGGGAATGGGAGGGAAAATGTGACTGGTGGTACAACCAGTAGACTTGGAGAGATAGTGGGGAATGGGAGGGAAAATGTGACTGGTGGTACAACCGGTAGACATAGAGAGATAGTGGGGAATGGGAGGGAAAATGTGACCAGTGGTACAGCCGGTAGACATAGAGAGATAGTGGGGAATGGGAGGGAAAATGCAACTGGTGGTACAACCGGTAAACACATAGAGAGATAGTGGGGAATGGGAGGGAAAATGTGACCAGTGGTACAACCAGTAGACTTGGAGAGATAGTGGGGAATGGGAGGGAAAATGTGACTGGTGGTACAACCAGTAGACTTGGAGAGATAGTGGGGAATGGGAGGGAAAATGTGACCAGTGGTACAGCCGGTAGACATAGAGAGATAGTGGGGAATGGGAGGGAAAATGTGACCAGTGGTACAGCCGGTAGACATAGAGAGATAATGGGGAATGGGTGGGAAAATGTGACCAGTGGTACAGCCGGTAGACATAGAGAGATAGTGGGGAATGGGAGGGAAAATGTGACCAGTGGTACAGCCGGTAGACTTGGAGAGATAGTGGGGAATGGGAGGGAAAATGTGACCAGTGGTACAGCCGGTAGACTTGGAGAGATAGTGGGGAATGGGAGGGAAAATGTGACTGGTGGTACAGCCGGTAGACTTGGAGAGATAGTGGGGAATGGGAGGGAAAATGTGACTGGTGGTACAACCGGTAGACATAGAGAGATAGTGGGGAATGGGAGGGAAAATGTGACTGGTGGTACAACCAGTAGACTTGGAGAGATAGTGGGGAATGGGAGGGAAAATGTGACTGGTGGTACAACCAGTAGACTTGGAGAGATAGTGGGGAATGGGAGGGAAAATGTGACTGGTGGTACAACCAGTAGACTTGGAGAGATAGTGGGGAATGGGAGGGAAAATGTGACTGGTGGTACAGCCGGTAGACATAGAGAGATAGTGGGGAATGGGAGGGAAAATGTGACCAGTGGTACAACCAGTAGACTTGGAGAGATAGTGGGGAATGGGAGGGAAAATGTGACTGGTGGTACAGCCGGTAGACATAGAGAGATAGTGGGGAATGGGAGGGAAAATGCGACTGGTGGTACAACCGGTAGACATAGAGAGATAGTGGGGAATGGGAGGGAAAATGCGACTGGTGGTACAACCGGTAGACACATATAGAGATAGTGGGGAATGGGAGGGAAAATGTGACCAGTGGTACAACCAGTAGACTTGGAGAGATAGTGGGGAATGGGAGGGAAAATGTGACTGGTGGTACAGCCGGTAGACATGGAGAGATAGTCGGGAATGGGAGGGAAAATGCGACTGGTGGTACAACCAGTAAACTTGGAGAGATAGTGGGGAATGGGAGGGAAAATGTGACTGGTGGTACAGCCGGTAGACATAGAGAGATAGTGGGGAATGGGAGGGAAAATGTGACTGGTGGTACAGCCGGTAGACTTGGAGAGATAGTGTGGAATGGGAGGGAAAATGCGACTGGTGGTACAACCGGTAGACATAGAGAGATAGTGGGGAATGGGAGGGAAAATGTGACTGGTGGTACAGCCGGTAGACTTGGAGAGATAGTGGGGAATGGGAGGGAAAATGCGACTGGTGGTACAACCGGTAGACATAGAGAGATAGTGGGGAATGGGAGGGAAAATGTGACCAGTGGTACAGCCGGTAGACATAGAGAGATAGTGGGGAATGGGTGGGAAAATGTGACCAGTGGTACAGCCGGTAGACATAGAGAGATAGTGGGGAATGGGAGGGAAAATGTGACCAGTGGTACAGCCGGTAGACATAGAGAGATAATGGGGAATGGGTGGGAAAATGTGACCAGTGGTACAGCCGGTAGACATAGAGAGATAGTGGGGAATGGGAGGGAAAATGTGACCAGTGGTACAGCCGGTAGACTTGGAGAGATAGTGGGGAATGGGAGGGAAAATGCGACTGGTGGTACAGCCGGTAGACTTGGAGAGATATTGGGGAATGGGAGGGAAAATGCGACTGGTGGTACAGCCGGTAGACTTAGAGAGAGATAGTGGGGAATGGGAGGGAAAATGCGACTGGTGGTACAACCGGTAGACATAGAGAGATAGTGGGGAATGGGAGGGAAAATGTGACTGGTGGTACAACCAGTAGACTTGGAGAGATAGTGGGGAATGGGAGGGAAAATGTGACTGGTGGTACAGCTGGTAGACTTGGAGAGATAGTGGGGAATGGGAGGGAAAATGTGACTGGTGGTACAGCCGGTAGACATAGAGAGATAGTGGGGAATGGGAGGGAAAATGTGACTGGTGGTACAACCGGTAGACATAGAGAGATAGTGGGGAATGGGAAGGAAAATGTGACCAGTGGTACAGCCGGTAGACATAGAGAGATAGTGGGGAATGGGAGGGAAAATGTGACCGGTGGTACAACCGGTAGACATAGAGAGATAGTGGGGAATGGGAGGGAAAATGTGACCAGTGGTACAGCCGGTAGACATAGAGAGATAGTGGGGAATGGGAGGGAAAATGTGACCAGTGGTACAGCCGGTAGACATAGAGAGATAATGGGGAATGGGTGGGAAAATGTGACCAGTGGTACAGCCGGTAGACATAGAGAGATAGTGGGGAATGGGAGGGAAAATGTGACCAGTGGTACAGCCGGTAGACTTGGAGAGATATTGGGGAATGGGAGGGAAAATGCGACTGGTGGTACAACCAGTAGACTTGGAGAGATATTGGGGAATGGGAGGGAAAATGTGACTGGTGGTACAACCAGTAGACTTGGAGAGATAGTGGGGAATGGGAGGGAAAATGTGACTGGTGGTACAACCAGTAGACTTGGAGAGATAGTGGGGAATGGGAGGGAAAATGTGACTGGTGGTACAACCAGTAGACTTGGAGAGATAGTGGGGAATGGGAGGGAAAATGTGACTGGTGGTACAGCCGGTAGACATAGAGAGATAGTGGGGAATGGGAGGGAAAATGTGACTGGTGGTACAACCGGTAGACATAGAGAGATAGTGGGGAATGGGAGGGAAAATGTGACTGGTGGTACAGCTGGTAGACTTGGAGAGATAGTGGGGAATGGGAGGGAAAATGTGACTGGTGGTACAGCCGGTAGACATAGAGAGATAGTGGGGAATGGGAGGGAAAATGTGACTGGTGGTACAACCGGTAGACATAGAGAGATAGTAGGGAGTGGGAGGGAAAATGTGACTGGTGGTACAACTGGTAGACATAGAGAGATAGTGGGGAATGGGAGGGAAAATGTGACCGGTGGTACAGCCGGTAGACTTGGAGAGATAGTGGGGAATGGGAGGGAAAATGCGACTGGTGGTACAACCGGTAGACATAGAGAGATAGTGGGGAATGGGAGGGAAAATGTGACCAGTGGTACAACCAGTAGACTTGGAGAGATAGTGGGGAATGGGAGGGAAAATGTGACCGGTGGTACAACCAGTAGACTTGGAGAGATAGTCGGGAATTGGAGGGAAAATGTGACTGGTGGTACAGCTGATAGACTTGGAGAGATAGTGGGGAATGGGAGGGAAAATGTGACTGGTGGTACAACCAGTAGACTTGGAGAGATAGTCGGGAATGGGAGGGAAAATGCGACTGGTGGTACAACCAGTAGACTTGGAGAGATAGTGGGGAATGGGAGGGAAAATGTGACTGGTGGTACAGCCGGTAGACATAGAGAGATAGTGGGGAATGGGAGGGAAAATGTGACCAGTGGTACAGCCGGTAGACATAGAGAGATAGTGGGGAATGGGAGGGAAAATGCGACTGGTGGTACAACCGGTAGACATAGAGAGATAGTGGGGAATGGGAGGGAAAATGTGACTGGTGGTACAGCCGGTAGACTTGGAGAGATAGTGGGGAATGGGAGGGAAAATGTGACTGGTGGTACAGCCGGTAGACATAGAGAGATAGTGGGGAATAGGAGGGAAAATGTGACCAGTGGTACAGCCGGTAGACATAGAGAGATAGTGGGGAATGGGAGGGAAAATGCTACTGGTGGTACAGCCGGTAGACTTGGAGAGATAGTGGGGAATGGGAGGGAAAATGCGACTGGTGGTACAGCCGGTAGTCTTGGAGAGATATTGGGGAATGGGAGGGAAAATGCGACTGGTGGTACAGCCGGTAGACTTGGAGAGATAGTGGGGAATGGGAGGGAAAATGTGACCAGTGGTACAACCAGTAGACTTGGAGAGATAGTGGGGAATGGGAGGGAAAATGTGACTGGTGGTACAGCCGGTAGACATAGAGAGATAGTGGGGAATGGGAGGGAAAATGCGACTGGTGGTACAACTGGTAGACATAGAGAGATAGTGGGGAATGGGAGGGAAAATGTGACTGGTGGTACAGCCGGTAGACTTGGAGAGATAGTGGGGAATGGGAGGGAAAATGTGACCAGTGGTACAGCAGGTAGACTTGGAGAGATAGTGGGGAATGGGAGGGAAAATGTGACTGGTGGTACAACCAGTAGACTTGGAGAGATAGTGGGGAATTGGAGGGAAAATGTGACTGGTGGTACAGCTGGTAGACTTAGAGAGATAGTGGGGAATGGGAGGGAAAATGTGACTGGTGGTACAACCGGTAGACATAGAGAGATATTGGGGAATGGGAGGGAAAATGCGACTGGTGGTACAGCCGGTAGTCTTGGAGAGATATTGGGGAATGGGAGGGAAAATGCGACTGGTGGTACAGCCGGTAGACTTGGAGAGATAGTGGGGAATGGGAGGGAAAATGTGACCAGTGGTACAACCAGTAGACTTGGAGAGATAGTGGGGAATGGGAGGGAAAATGTGACTGGTGGTACAGCCGGTAGACATAGAGAGATAGTGGGGAATGGGAGGGAAAATGCGACTGGTGGTACAACCGGTAGACATAGAGAGATAGTGGGGAATGGGAGGGAAAATGTGACCAGTGGTACAACCGGTAGACATAGAGAGATAGTCGGGAATGGGAGGGAAAATGCGACTGGTGGTACAACCAGTAGACTTGGAGAGATAGTGGGGAATGGGAGGGAAAATGTGACTGGTGGTGCAGCCGGTAGACATAGAGAGATAGTGGGGAATGGGAGGGAAAATGCGACTGGTGGTACAACTGGTAGACATAGAGAGATAGTGGGGATTGGGAGGGAAAATGTGACTGGTGGTACAGCCGGTAGACTTGGAGAGATAGTGGGGAATGGGAGGGAAAATGTGACCAGTGGTACAGCAGGTAGACTTGGAGAGATAGTGGGGAATGGGAGGGAAAATGTGACTGGTGGTACAACCAGTAGACTTGGAGAGATAGTGGGGAATTGGAGGGAAAATGTGACTGGTGGTACAGCTGGTAGACTTAGAGAGATAGTGGGGAATGGGAGGGAAAATGTGACTGGTGGTACAACCGGTAGACATAGAGAGATATTGGGGAATGGGAGGGAAAATGCGACTGGTGGTACAGCCGGTAGACATAGAGAGATAGTGGGGAATGGGAGGGAAAATGTGACCAGTGGTACAGCCGGTAGACATAGAGAGATAATGGGGAATGGGTGGGAAAATGTGACCAGTGGTACAGCCGGTAGACATAGAGAGATAGTGGGGAATGGGAGGGAAAATGTGACCAGTGGTACAGCCGGTAGACTTGGAGAGATAGTGGGGAATGGGAGGGAAAATGCGACTGGTGGTACAGCCGGTAGACTTGGAGAGATATTGGGGAATGGGAGGGAAAATGTGACTGGTGGTACAACCAGTAGACTTGGAGAGATAGTGGGGAATGGGAGGGAAAATGTGACTGGTGGTACAACCAGTAGACTTAGAGAGATAGTGGGGAATGGGAGGGAAAATGTGACTGGTGGTACAACCGGTAGACATAGAGAGATAGTGGGGAATGGGAGGGAAAATGCGACTGGTGGTACAACCGGTAGACTTGGAGAGATAGTGGGGAATGGGAGGGAAAATGTGACTGGTGGTACAGCTGGTAGACTTGGAGAGATAATGGGGAATGGGAGGGAAAATGTGACCAGTGGTACAGCCGGTAGACATAGAGAGATAGTGGGGAATGGGAGGGAAAATGTGACTGGTGGTACAACCGGTAGACATAGAGAGATAGTGGGGAATGGGAGGGAAAATGTGACCAGTGGTACAACCGGTAGACTTGGAGAGATAGTGGGAAATGGGAGGGAAAATGTGACCAGTGGTACAGCCGGTAGACATAGAGAGATAATGGGGAATGGGTGGGAAAATGTGACCAGTGGTACAACCGGTAGACATAGAGAGATAGTGGGGAATGGGAGGGAAAATGTGACCAGTGGTACAGCCGGTAGACATAGAGAGATAGTGGGGAATGGGAGGGAAAATGTGACTGGTGGTACAGCCGGTAGTCTTGGAGAGATATTGGGGAATGGGAGGGAAAATGTGACTGGTGGTACAGCCGGTAGACTTGGAGAGATAGTGGGGAATGGGAGGGAAAATGTGACTGGTGGTACAGCCGGTAGACTTGGAGAGATAGTGGGGAATGGGAGGGAAAATGCGACTGGTGGTACAGCCGGTAGACTTGGAGAGATAGTGGGGAATGGGAGGGAAAATGCGATTGGTGGTACAACCGGTAGACTTGGAGATAGTGGGGAATGGGAGGGAAAATGTGACCGGTGGTACAGCCGGTAGACTTGGAGAGATAGTGGGGAATGGGAGGGAAAATGCGACTGGTGGTACAGCCGGTAGACATAGAGAGATAGTGTGGAATGGGAGGGAAAATGCGACTGGTGGTACAGCCGGTAGACATAGAGAGATAGTGGGGAATGGGAGGGAAAATGCGACTGGTGGTACAACCGGTAGACATAGAGAGATAGTGGGGAATGGGAGGGAAAATGTGACCAGTGGTACAGCCGGTAGACATAGAGAGATAGTGGGGAATGGGAGGGAAAATGCGACTGGTGGTACAACCGGTAGACATAGAGAGATAGTGGGGAATGGGAGGGAAAATGTGACTGGTGGTACAGCCGGTAGACTTGGAGAGATAGTGGGGAATGGGAGGGAAAATGCGACTGGTGGTACAACTGGTAGACTTGGAGAGATAGTGGGGAATGGGAGGGAAAATGCGACTGGTGGTACAACCGGTAGACTTGGAGAGATAGTGGGGAATGGGAGGGAAAATGCGACTGGTGGTACAACCGGTAGACATAGAGAGATAGTAGGGAATGGGAGGGAAAATGTGACCAGTGGTACAGCCGGTAGACATAGACAGATGGTGGGAGCAAGGGATCTCAACAAATGCAAGAGACTCTGCAGATGCTGAAAATATTGAGCCACACACACAAAATGAGAAACTCAGCAAGTCAGGCAGCATCTACGGAGAGGAATAAATCATTTTGAGCCAAGACCCTTTATCAGGACAATCTGCTGAATTGTTGTTCTGCCTGGAGTGGGTGAGAGCAGATTATGTGGGAAATGAAGGAAGACTCCATAGACGTTCCCCAACGTCTATGACAGAGGGGAAGCCAATGGTTTGGAGGTCTGGAGGAAGGAGAGTGTAGAGTAAGACGAGGGAGTAAGGAGGAGGGGAGAGATTTGGAGAGAAAAATTGCATTCCAGAACAGAAAGGATCTCAGACATTTCAGGGAAGATGGTGGTTGTCTGAGAATTTGGGCAGGATTAGAAAAACGTATGAACATTGGGCAGTGAAGATCAATGGTGGGATAGGGGAATGAGGTTGTGGTGTGCCTGTATGAAGTAGAGATCATCCTGGAAATAAGTCTCAAAGAAAACAATCTATTGTACAGTCAACTTCCTCAGTAGGCAGATTAAACAGGAATTACAGCATATATAATGAGATAGCTTCAGGTCACCATCATTTCAGACTCTTAAGTGATGTACTATTGGTAAGCAGTCTTTGTCTTACACTTGTTCATCACACATATGGACTAATGCAGCTGTTCAGCGTTAGATATTCATCAGTGATGATCTTGGCAAACTCAATGAATTTCTCAAACAAGAGATGATCTGCAGATGCTGGAAATCTGAGCAACACACAAAATACTGGAGGAACTCAGCAGGCAGAGCATCTATGGTAAAAAAGTACAGTCAACATTTCAGCCCAAGACATCGACTGTATTTTTTTTCCATAAATGCTGCCTGGCCTGCTGAGTTTCTCCAGAATTTTGTGTCTCAATTAATTTCTCTGCTGCTTCGTGATCAGCAGACTCTATTGCTACAATCTTCAAAAATTTAATGCTGTGCTTTTTCTTAAATTTCTGCAACCAGCCTGCTGATGTTCACAATTACCTTCAACTTTCAGTTTGTTGTGATATATCTTTGTGTTTCATGATCAGCTGACCAGTAAGTAGCTTATATTCACTCTGATGGAGTTGAATCTACTCTTTCAATACATGATTGAGATCTTCATTTTTTTGCTTTATACAGCAGTTTTCTATGTTTCATTGATACATGTGAGGTCACTTCTCAGAACTGCCTGTGGTGCACAGAGATCTGCACTTCACCTGGAAACCTTCCCAGTGCAATGTATAATTTTCCATTTGTGATGTCATGTCAATGCTCAAAACAAAAAAAAATCAGATTTCAGATTTTGGAAATACAGATAAGGGATACTTGACTTGTACCACCAAGCTTGATTGACTATGGAAGTATCCAAACATTTCCACTCTCGCTGCCTGTACTGTTGAAACAGGAGAGAGGTGCAAATCAAAAGCCTATATGGGAGTAGATCAAGTGATAGGGATGAATATTAACTATAGCAAGACATTAAATAAATAAGATGAGAAATAGACATCAGCATGATTCAGGAAAGGAAGTTTACCTGGCTAGAAATTCAACATTCAATCCAGGGGGTTGCAAGATCCCTACACAGACAATAAACATTCTTCTAGTTTACAGTGGGCTTCACTGTGGTAGTAGAAGTGCAGACAAATTGGGACGAGAGTGGGTTTACAAATTAAATAGTGGCATTTTAATTCAACGTCCAGTTCCTACACTGATACATCTATTCACGGCCTCCTCCACTGCCATGATGAAGCCAGACACAGTTTGGAGACACAACACCTCATATCCTGTTTTGGTAGTCTCCAACCTGATGGCATGAACATTCTCTAAATTCCAGTAATTGCTCCCCACTTCTGGGCCTCTGGATAATGGGAAAATATTATTTATCTTTCCGGTTCAGTCCTTTCTCATTTTTATGGTGATGATCACTAATACTCTAGACCTTCAAACCCTTTAAACCTCCAGCCCACTTCAGGAAGGTCTGAGGACTTTCCATTTGTTCTTGAATGAAGCCTGATTGTCTCCATCAACATACTAATTTGATATACAGAACTCATCTTTGTGTTCAATGACTTTGATTCTATTAGTTTTCTCCAGAATGAAGGCATAGCCATGTGAACCATTCCTTGTTCCAGGCTACTGCACCCAACCTTTTTTTTGATACATTAATGACTGCATCAGTGACACATCCTGCACTCACATTCACATGCTCCACCTCTTAACGCTTCCTTTCCATTCTAGATCTTTTAGTCTTTATCTCAGAAGATAGAATGAAAATATCTATTTCAAGTCCATGGGCTTTCATAGCTACCTTGTCAGAAATCCTCTCACCTAATGACACCATTCCTTTCCCCCTAGATATTTCATCTCCATCTCAGCTTCAGTTATGTTGGTTTCATTCTGGTGCCTCTGGTATATTGCACTTGGTGTTCACAAGGAGGCTTCCTCTTCACTGAACTAGCCAAATGCAGATTGGATAATTGGTTTATGGAACATCTGCACAGACACTATAATTCTCAATACCATTCCATTCTATGTGCTGCCTCCCCTGCTGCCAGTGAGGCCCAACGTAATCTCAAAGAACAAGATCTTTTAAAATAGAGGCAAGAGACTGCAGACGCTGGAATATGCAGCAGCAAGCGATCTGCTGGAGGAACTCAGCAGCATCTGTCATTCCTCTAACAGATTGCTTGTTCTTAATACATCTTAAGGCGATTAGCAAGACTAAAACTACTTGTTACACAAAAAGGGTGATGGGTAGAGATTTAAATGTGATCTTCTGAACAGGAACCAAGGAAACACCTGAAAGAGAAAACAGAATGCTTAGACCAGAGAAGGGTACTGTGAAATTAACTACCTTTGGAAAGAGCCAGTGTGGGTCTGCCATGATGAATAACCTCCTTTCCTGTTGATTCTCTATTGATACGTCTTCATGAGTTCCGGAAATCTGTTGCAATATTCTGCATTCCAGCTTTCCTCAGAATTGGACTGAGACTGTTTTAGATTCATACTAAGTAAAACGTTCCCATTCATATGATAGTTGCTGTTTTCACTTCAGTTTTGATTTATTAGAAAAGTTCAAAAGTTCTAGATTTATGCTTCCCCTCCCCCCCCCCAATTTAAAAAGGAACAGCCCTTCCAGAAGAAGCAGTAATTTACTTCAACCGATTTAGAGCAAGACATGTATTGCTCCTTGTGGTCTGGTCTGCATCGGAGAAACCAGATGCAGACAGACTGACCACTCCGTAGAACTCCTGATTTCAGGTAGCAGGGGTGGCCCAAGCTACGAGTTGCCTACCACTTCAATTCTCCATCTTACTCTAATCTATCTGCACTGACTCAATGCACGCTTGAGGAACAGCATCAAGTCCACAGGACCACAAGACAGAGGAGCAGAATTAGGTCATTGAACCCATTGAGTCTGCTCTGCCATTCCATCATGGCTGATCCCGGATCCCACTCAACCCCACACTCCTGCCTTCTCGCCACATCCTTTGATGCCCTGACCGATCAGGAAATGGATCAACTTCCGCCTTAAATATTCGCACAGAGACTTGGCCTCCACTGCACTCTATGGAAGAGCATTCCACAGATTCACTACTCTCTGGTTAAAAAAAATTCCTCCTTACCTCTGTTCTAAAAGGTTGCCCCTCAATTTTGAGGCTGTGCCCTCTGGTGCTGGATACCTTCACCATACCCTCATTGTGTGCAGTTTTGGTCACCAAATTACAGGAAGAATATTAATAAGGTTGAAAGAGTGCAGGGAAGGTTTACAAGGATGTTGCCGGGACTTGAGAAACTGAGTTACAGAGAAAGGTTGAATAGGTTAGGACTTTATTCCCTGGAGTGTGGAAGAATGAGGGGAGATTTGATAGAGGTATATAAAATTATGATGGGTATAGATAGGGTGAATGCAAGCAGGCTTTTTCCACTGAGGCTAGGGGAGAAGAAAAACCAGACATGGGTTAAGAGTGAAGGGGGAAAAGTTTAAAGGGAACATTAGGGGGGGCTTCTTCACACAGAGAGTGGTGGGAATGTGGAATAAGCTGCCAGATGGAAGTGGTAAATGTGGGCTCACTTTTAACATTTAAGAAAAACTTGGACAGGTACATGGATGAGAGGGGTATGGAGGGATATGGTCCAGGTGCAGGTCAGTGGGACTAGGCAGAAAAATGGTTTGGCATAGCCAAGAAAGACCAAAAGGCCTGTTTCTGTGCTGTAATGTTCTATAGTTCTATAAGAAACACCCTCTCCACATCTACCCTATCTGGTCCTTTCAACATTCGGTAGGTTTCAGTGAGATCCCCCTGCATTCTTCTAAATTCCAGTGAATTTGGGCCAATTACAGGCCCAAAGCTGCCAAAAATACTCCTCCTATGTTAACCCCTTCATTCCCAAATCATCCTCCTGAAACTCCTCTGGATTCTCTCTGTCTTTACTCTAGCATTCTAGATTCAATCAAATGCAACAGAGTGTCTTGTTTTCTCTGCTGTATCAGCACTAGCCAGTTCTGTGCTAAGTTACCTGCCTGTAATGTCGGCTCAATTTTTCCTCTCCTTTGCAAGGCCTAACAATTTAAGGATTTCCCACAGCTTTGCATTTCACAGCTTTTACATGCCTTTGTGCTCTCCCTTGTTTTACCTCCCCTCACTAATGCATCAATCATTTAACTTTTCCAAAAGCCTAGCGATGGCAGGCATGGTCTCACCCCATCAGAGGGGTTCTCTTTGTCCTATCTCACTCTCGCTCTCCATCTTAGACTTGCGCTTTCACTTTCTCGCTTCTGACAGAATAGCTTCAACCAGAATCACTGTGTTTCTTTCTTCAGATACTGTCAAAGCTGCTGAATACTTGCAGGACAAATGACAGAAAATTGGCAGATGCTGGAAATCCAAGCCACAGACTCAATATACTGGTGGGACTCAGCAGGCCAGGCAACATCTATGGAAAAGAGTACAGTCGACGTTTGGGGCCAAGACCCTTCAGCAGGCCTTGCAGCAGCTTGTTTTTGTTTCAGATTTTCAGCCTCTGTAGAATATTTGATTGCAATTCTTTGCTCTCATCATTTTTAAGATCTGCAACCCCAGCTAAACCAATTAATTTTCAGAGCAATTTGACCACATCACTGAAATGACATCACGTACAGAATATTGATTATGACATTTGTGGTGCAAGGAAAGAAAGAGGTGAGAACATTTGATGATCATGTAATTGAAAATCCTGGAGACCAATTAGATTTTCTGTCAAAGTAGATGGTTAATATCTTGCTTGCATGATGCGAGTTACATGCCACTTATCTACGAGCCTGAATGAAATCTCTGGAACAAATGAACCAATTTCCAAACCACTGCACAGCACACTGATTTTTCAATATGCATGCGTGCTCACTTACAAGGTCTAATATAATAAATTTATATGTCAATAAAATGCTTAGATGTCAAAAGGACAAGGTCAAGTGATTAAAAGGGCCACACTGGTAATGTACTTGTTTTCCTTTGTGTAAAAATGCAGCAGTCACCCATCACATCCACTTAATAATTTGCTTGAAATGTCTAATGTGGGAAGAAGAAAAATACTGTGTTAAGCTTGATATTGCACACTATTCACTTATACAAGTTTAGAAGTGTTTCCAAAAAAGAAAAAAAGCCCTGGTCCTGTTTTTAACAGTGTGCATATGGTAACATTGCAGGAGTATTGTCGAAGACTCGTTGCAAAGGAATACATTTTTCCTTAACTGAGGAATTGAACTAAATGCTGTGTGATCAGTGAACATCTAATTTGGCCCTATAAAGGATGAAAGGTTATTCATGGAACATCTGAAGATGGTTCCACTTAAGATATTGCCCAGGGCCTAATCCAATTGACTCCAAAAACTACAACCATTTTCCCACAAACAAGAAAAAATTTGCAGATGCTGGAAATCCAAGCAACACACACAGAATGCTGGAGGAACTCAGCAGGTCCGGCAGCATCTATGGGAAAGAGTACAGTTGACCCTCTCAGCCCAAAAACTCCATAGATTCCATAGATGCTGCCTGGCCTGATGAGTTTCTCCAGCATTCTGGGTGTGTTACAACCATCTTCTTTTGTTTTAAATACACCAGGCATTGTTCTCAATGACACCAATATTACAAAAGGTGACAAGATGTAATGTTGCCTCCACTCCAAGGGTGACCACTCTTGCACACCTCTGGAACACAGTCGTCTTGACCATACTCGGGTTAATGAAATCGGGAACCAAATGCTGCTGAGAGAACCCACTTGACAATTGGCAAGTGCCACATAATACTGTTGAAAAGCTTCTACTTTACCTTTTGTCTGAGAGTAGACTTGGGCAAAAATCAGCTAGAGTTAATTGAATTTATCCTGTGTTTTGTGAACAGCATATATCTGGGTAGTTTTACACTTCTTGAATTAGATGCCAATGTTGTAGATATTCTGAAAGGCTTTGTTACAGGACAGCTAGCTTTAAAGCACAGATCTTCAGCACTATGGCCAGGATGTCATCAAGGCCAATAGCCTTTGTGATAATTAGAGTGCTTAGCCATTTCTTAACATCATATTCAACAAATTAAATTTGCCAAAAAGCAACTTCTCAGACGGCATATCCTTCAGGAGAACATGACGGATAATTCACCTGGAGATTGTAGCCAACGTTTCAGATTGGTCTTTTACACTTAGATTCACGACTGAGAATGGGAATGTTCATAGAACTTTCTCGGCTTAGTTGTTTGTCGATCAATCTTCACAAATGCATGTGACAGGACTTTGTGGGGTTCTGTCTGGATGTGTTGTCCATTGATCCTCTGAAATGACTCATGTAGTCCCAGTAGTTTTTGTAGCTTGGTAGCACATCACTGGCAATCTACTATAGTGTGAATCTCTGTCTATTTTGCAAAGCATTCAAATAAAGTCCCATTTGAAACAATTACACAATGCATTAAAACAAACCAGTAAAATCACATTGAGGGGTGGACTTCCACTCTAATTTTTATGGAATTGCAGACAATTAGTAAAGTCCATGCATTTCAGTACTTTTAATGTTCATTCCTTACAAAAAGAATAGGTCAAACACAGACACATTTTGTCCTCACAAGCAAAGGATGGCGTTACGGATCAAGTGAGACACTGTGCAAGACTGCAGCATACAAGATGAATCAATTAAAACAGGAGCCTGTTTATCAGAAAGGAGTCAATAACAAAATCATGCATTTGATTGTTTAGCTATAACTTAGTATCTTTTTATCAAATACCTTAAGAGTATCAGTCAAATATAACATGTGGAGCTTTCCTGAAATGAGTCAGGAATGAGAAGGTGCTCCAGTTTCAGAATCGGATAAAGGTTGCATCGATCTGTCGCACAGAGGGAAGGGACAAGATTACTTTGCGTCGATAATGTGGGTCCTTTTGCAGCGGGTTACCCTCAAGATAGATCGTCTGTAGATCTTTGGCATTCTTCAGCTCATCGAGGTCACTCCAGTGATCAATTAAATTATCATTCATCTGAAAATTCAAGGGATGGGAACTTTTCAACACAAGGCAGGCAAACAATCTTAGGTAACAATTTTAGTTTTAAAATAGTCTGAAGATTCATTATGAATTTATCCTGTTCCCTTCATGATTTTAAAGTTATCATGGAAGGCAGCCATGGGAACCACAGATGGCTCCCTATCCTCAGGCACTACCTCCCCGTCATTTAAAACCACGTTCCATGGTCCATTTGCGACTGAAGAAAAAAAATCCTAAAATGCAAACTAATCAGTCAGAAATTTTGCACAAGGCACTACATTTAAATATCATAGGAAACACAAATGTGAAAAGCTTTAAAGCAGGATAGGTTAAGGTGTCTGGTCAAAATACAAAACACACAAAATGCTGGAGGAATTCAACAGATCGGGCAGCATCTATGGAAAGGAATAAACAGCTGACATTTTGGGCCGAGACCCTTAGAAAAAAATATAAGTCAGAGCAAGGTGGTGGCAAGACATAGCTGAAACCGGGAAAGGGGAGGGCTGAAGTAAAGAACTGGGAAGTTGGTGAGAGGTAATGGGATGGAGGAGAGGGAATCTGATAAGACAGGGCAAAAGATCATGGAAGAAAGGGAAGGAGGAGGAGGAGTACCAGAAGGAGGTGATGAGCAAGTAAGGATGTAGGAGGGAGAGCAAGAGAGAAACTGGAAAGGGGGTTGGTGAATGGTGATGCGGTGGGGGGGAGGGGGGGCATTACCAGAAGTCCAATAAACCTATATTCATGTCATTAGACTGGAGGCGACCCAGACAAAATATGAGGTGTTACTCTGAGTGTGGCTTCTTTGCAGCAGTAGATGTGGCTACGGACTGACATGTCAGAAAGGGAATGGGACGTGGAATTAAAATGGGTGACCACCGGGAGATCCCGTTTGTTCTGCCATATGGAGCAAAGCGGTCTCCCAATCTACATCAGGTGTCCAACAAAAATGAGTGGGCATATAGCCTCAAAATGCAAAGCACTCATCTCAACACTGAGAAAACAGAGGAGTGTATACCCAAGGATAAAGTGTTCAGCTGATCAGTAACAGCCAGCACGGATTTAAAAGAAGTTATGGTTGACGAATCTGACTGAATTTTTTTTTAATGGTTTGGTCACTGGACAGAAGAGTATTCAAGATGTATTTGAGGGATTTTCAGAAACCAGAGAATTGAAGAAAGATTGAGCTTGTTGAGAAATTAGCTGATCAACATGGGACACTGAAGAACTGGAACTCAAGTTGTCAGGAAGTGATTGGCAGTGTCCCCAAGGAGGTCCACAAAACAATTATTCAACATGTTTATTAACAGGAAGGACGAGAAGGGCAGAGCAGAGAGGTTTCTGCAACTCATTAAAGGGTTGTTGCTGATAAGCTATTTTAATTGGTCAGGCCAATGTCAAAAAATTAAAGCCAATTTTTCAGCAGAGAAATTAAAACATCCTTTTCAAGCAAAAGTTATCTAGAGCTCTCATCTACACATAACTGATGCAAGTCATAATGTTAATTTAAAAAACTGGAATACTTGTGAAGAAAATTTACGAATGACTTTGGGGCAATGTCAAGTTTATGAAGAGATTCTGCAAATGCTGGAAATCTTGAGCACACACACAAAACGCTAGAGAAACACCGCAGGTCAGGCTGCATCTATGGAGGTAAATAAGTAAGCTGACATTTCAGACTGAGATACTTCAGCAGAACTGGAAAGGAAAGGGGCAGAAGCCAGAATGAGAAAGTGAGGGTAGGAAAGGTGTACAAGCTGGTACGTCATAGGTGACATCAGGTGAGGAAGAAGGTAGCTGGGTGCTCACAGTGCAGCTTTCTCTACATGGGTGAGACTTAATGCAGATTGGGGTTTGTTTTGTCAAGGCCTTCACTCTGTCCACTGCAAAAGGCAGGTTCTCCCAGTAGCCATGCATTTCAATCTGACTTCTCATGTCCATTTGTTGATGATGTCACTTAAAAAGGATTAAGGTCTGAAAGACACTAAAGACCCTACTTCCACTCGATCACAGTATCCTCTCCTATCATTCAGCACCTTCCCTACCAACTCAGTCAATGCAACCAAAACTCATTGCTCAAGTTCCTCTGGTGCAGACCATAGGTGCAGACCCCCAGCTTCACAGTGCTCTTAGTGCATTAACCAGCCTTAGCCTTGTTTCCAGTACTTGATGCTCTCTAATGTACCAGCTTTCAAATGTTAATATCTGACAGACTATCATTCCATTCCTATTCCAACTAAATACAGTTAAACATCTCCAAATGTACACTTATCATATCATTTCCCTGAAGATCCTTCCTCAGGACCTTACTCTTCTGTAATAGCCACGTTAAACTTAACCATGAAATAGTGGTATCCTGTTCAATCAGTAGCTAATATCCAGCAGCAACATCAACATCACTAACTCTGACCTGCTCTGCTGCTACTAAAATTGTTCTAGCCGTGTTTTTATTCATCCCGAAAGTGAACACAAGTTCTTCTTTCCAATCTCTGATTATACTACAAAATAGTCAGAACAAAGACAATTTTACTGGAGATGCAAGAGACCATATAGATGTTGGAATCTGGAGCAACACAAGATGCTCATAAGGTCATAGATGCTTGGAGGTAAATCAACAGTCAACATCTCAGGTTGAGACTCTTTACCTGGAATGGCCTCCATCAGGACATTTATTCTGTTGTGTACCAAACAACACACACACACATTTTAGTAAGATCAACACCATTACTTTTCAAATACTTCCATAGCTTTCTTCATCTTAAAGATCTCCTCCAGTCTTGTATTCCCTCCTGTAAGTTTGCACTCCTACACTATTTTCACTCTACATTTGCTGAGCCTCATCCTGTTTGCTCCAGTCTTCTTCAAAAGCCTTTCCTGATGATCAGAATTATAACCACAAGTGTCCATTTCAGCATTCATGTTTTGGCAGATCTCCAATTGACTCTGTATTTTAATCACCTCTCCAGACAATTGTGTCCATTTATCCAACATATTTTAACAAAGCAACTTTTTTTTTAAATTTTAAGCATTAGTACTGTTAATTGCAAGTTGCTGTTTTCTGAATACCTCAAGATATTTTTTAAAAAATATTCAGAGTCCCATTTGCCCTGCATACGTATGAACTGAATGTAGACAGCTAGGACGCAACATCCACAGTTGACCCCGACCAATTATCAGTGTCCTACGCCAATAACTGCATTTTCCATGAAGCATATTTGTCTTGCCATAGAAATTTAATTTTACTTGTTCTTGGATGTTTCTATCATTGCCTGATTTACAAAGTTACTGAACACATACATATATAAAAACATTGTAACTGATTTTTCACCCCATTTGAAATGGGGCTATTGTTTGAAAATTGATTTCAATGACAGATCAGTTCCTCGAGAATTGGAAAATGAACTGCACAGATACCCATGAAGACCTCATTTGTTGTTACAAGTTTGTTTTAATATACCTACCCAGAACTCCTGAAGTTCTGTCAGGTGACTGACATTTTCAATTTTCTTGACCCGATTGTTTGCTATATCCAGCGTTGTTAATTTTTTCTGAAATGCAGGTCATAAAAGATTAAACAAGAACAGCAGTTGAGCTTCAGAGACTAAAGTTAACAAATTCCACAATGTGGGCTTGGTTATTAGTTCTCACAGAGAGCATAATATGCAGATGGTGTTACAACAAAGTAGTAAAACCAGTTGTTTTCATTACCTTAAAAAAGGTAACGAATATGTACCACACTGTGTGTCACTATGCCATGAAAATGTTTTAAAGGTAATGATTATTCCATGTTTGTCTGAGGTAAAAAAAATAAACGTGCACTAAAGAACCTTGTGATAACAACTCATTTAACAAACAATATGACATCCTATAGAACTGTGGCAATCCAAAAGTAACTAGCTTAATTTCACAACCTGAGTTTCAGTTAAGCTTGCACCCACAGTGAGTCAGTCAAAATGCTCTCTCTTCCGTTGTATCAAGAGTGCTTCTTCCTGGTTTCAATCTTGCTAATGGATGTGATCCAATAGTGGTAACTTCATGGCAGATTACTTTTTGGAATTAAATAGCTACATAGTGCTTGAAAGTTTGTTGACTACCCGACTTACAATGCTCACCAAGTGTGAATTAATATAGGTCTGATGAGATTATCAGTGTTCAGCATAGTATACATAGGATTTCTTTGGCAAGATAGCTGTACAGGAAACTTATAAATCTTGCTCCTCATAAGTCCACTAACTAATTTACTGGAGATATTGTCTTATATGGAAACATACTCCATATGCCCTTGCATGATGGGTTTCTGTTGTCAGGAAAAAGGGTTATAGCTATACAAATGTGCAAGAATTCTACTGGAATGAAATCAATCCATGTTTTCCCAATTATCACAGAGGGCATAGGCTTATAAGTTTTATAGGGCCAAATCAGAAGAATTCCACTCCTTTAATTCTCATTACTGGGTTGATCAATTACAGTACTACAGTGAATTTCAAATACCAGAGTTCTGTACACAATTGCACAAATTCTGAAGAAAGGTCTTGGCCTGAAACATCAACTGTTTATTCATTTCATAGACACTGCCTGACCTGATAAGTTCCTCCAGTATTTTGTGTTTTGCACAAATTCTTGCTTTGACAATAGACAATAAGTGCAGGAGTAGACCATTCGGCCCTTCGAGCCTGCACCGCCATTCAATGTGATCATGGCTGATCATCCGCAATCAATACCCCGTTCCTGCTTTCTCCCCATATCCCTTGACTCTGCTATCTTTAAGAGCTCTATCTAACTCTTTCTTGAAAGCATCCAGAGAATTTGCTTCCACTGACTTCTGAGGCAGAGCATTCCACAGATTCACAACTCTTTGGGTGAAAAAGTTTATCCTCAACTCCGTTCAAAATGGCCTACCCCTTATTCTTAAACTGTGGCGTCTGGTTCTGGACTCCCCCAACATGTTGGGAACATGTTTCCTGCCTCCCTTGATAATCTTATATGTTTCAATCAGATCCCCTCTCATCCTTCTAAATTCCAGTGTATACAAGCCCAGTCGCTCCAATCTTTCAACATATGACAGTCCCGCCATCCTGGGAATTAACCTCGTGAACCTACGCTGCACTCCCTCAATAGCAAGAATGTCCTTCCTCAAATTTGGAGACCAAAACTGCACACAATATTCCAGGTGTGGTCTCACCAGGGCCCTGTACAACTGCAGAAGGACATCTTTGCTCCTATACTCAGCTCCCCTTGTTATGAAGGCCAACATGCCATTAGCTTTCTTCACTGCCTGCCATACCTGCATGCTTACTTTTAGTGACTGATGAACAAGGACACCTAGATCTCGTTGTACTTCCCCTTTTCTTAATTTGACACCATTCAGGTAGTAATCTGCCTTCCTGTTCTTGCCACCAATGTGGATAAATTTATCCACATTAAACTTAATCTGCCATGCATCTGCCTACTCACCCAACCTGTCCAGTCACCCTGCATTCTCATAACCTCCTCCTCACATTTCACACTGCCACCCAGCTTTGTGTCATCTACAAATTTGCTTATGTTACTTTTAATCCCTTCATCTAAATCATTAATGTATATTGTAAATATCTGCGGTCCCAGCACCGAGCCTCGCAGTACCCCACTAGTCACTGCCTGCCATTCTGAAAGGAACCCGTTAATCCCTACTCTCTGTTTCCTGTCTGCCAACCAATTTTCTATCCATGTTAGTATCCTACCCCCAACACCATGTGCTCTAATTTTGCCCACTAATCTCCTATGTGGGACCTTATCAAAGGTTTTCTGAAAGTCCAGGTACACCGCTGCAAAAAATCTTAAAACTCAATCAACTGAACTAAATTAATTACAGATTGAACTAATAACCTAGTCCCAATAGCATCTACATTACATGTTAAATTTAGTACATTGAACATTCAAGTTAGTGCGAATAAATTTATATTTTCACATATTCCATTTTCCGATTTCCTTATGCCACAGGAGACCATTCAGCTCACAACGAGTCCAAGAGTAATCACATCCATCTCAGTTTCCATTTACTTCATTGTAAATCAGTCTTGTACATGTCCATCAATTCTCCCCACGATTCTCCTCCTACCCAACCATGTACAACCTAGGCAACATACAACCTATCAGCCAGCAGACCTTTTGGACATTGAAGGAAAATGCAGTACTTGGGAGAAACAAGTTAACGGGAACCCCACACAGAAACAAGTTAACTCCACACAGAGGACTGGACCCAGATCACTGGAGTTGTGAGTCAGTCCTACTACCTGTCTTCATTCTTAGCTCCTGTTTTTGTAGATCGTATTGGAAAAAATATTCAATATTGAATGACACAGTGTGGACACAATGGCTGCCATTTTACATCACAATTTACCATTACATATTCTAATGACGTGTATAATGGAATAAACTATAACTCACTGCACTATGTCTCTTAGCAAGAAGTAAAATCACTTTAGTTCCATACACGATGGAGGATATAAGCAAACTTCAAAAGGGACACCAATGGTGAAAATTTGGTGCGAAGACTCACATTGTTCTCCAAGCCCTCTATCACCTCGATGCCATTGTGACTCAAGTAAAGCTCTTGTAAATTGACCAGGCCTTGCATCCCTTCTATCTTTGTCAGCCGATTGCTCTGTAGGAAAAGGTACATCAAAACCAAACATCAACATGGTTATATCAATAAATGTACAATGGGACAGCCACTAAAATTTCATTTCTAGTCAGCTTGTGTCTGACACAAGTAAACCACTCAAGAGGCTTCTCGAATGAAAATGCTTAGTTTTCCATTCAGGTGCCTTGGAATCTTTGTCAAGCAAGGGGCTGTTGTTTCGTTGCTGTTCTTGGTTGTGTTGCTCCACTGAACATTGTGGGCGTGCTGCTTGCTCTGGACTGTCTGCCGACACTTGCATGCTACCTCCAGCGTATCCTTAGGTTGTTACTGCAAATGACACATTTCACTATATGCTTTGATGTCCAAGAGATGAATAAATGAATCCAAATCTTTTGTTTCATCTGGTTACCCACTATTCAGCAGTAGAAAATTTGAACACAAACTTAAAACTGTTATTTCACTTCCCCACTTGATAAGCTATCAGAAGTGTTCAACCACAGAGCAAGATTCTGAGTAAATGGAACAATGAAATTTTCAAACACCAGGAAACTTCTTCACTGGTTGAGTGAGCTGGCACCGCTGAATGTAGCAATTGTTCTGAAATTTATGAGAATTGAGTAAAAAGAACCCAACCACACCTCCACAATCATAACAAGTTGAATCCCAATAACAATCACAGCCTGAGTATTATCTAGCTGCTCAGATTAGACTAAAGACCTTCAAACTGAATTGTGTTGCAGTATTAAGAACAATGTTACCTGTATACTGAGGACAGTGAGATTCGTTAACCCATCCAAGTTCTGTAATTTGGTGATTTTGTTTTTACCCAAAAATAAACAGTTAAGTTTCTTCAGATTTTCCATATTCTCTATAACCTGTCAAAACAAGATGTTTAAAAATCTCACCAATTTCTTTGTCAATCACATTGATGTCACTATGAATACTGTCCCTTTTCTTGCCATACTCAATCCTTGGGTAAAGCGTTTATAGTTCCACACAAACCCCTCCATCCAGAACTCTACAAGTAACTGAATTTTAAAAGTACACTTTACACGATCACCACTTTACTGCAATCAGAGAGAAGGTGCAATGCTTTTGGAAATCTCCTTTCAGTGATTTCAAAGAATCACTGAAATGCAACAGGATCTCTCAGAATTTCTTATTAAGGTTAAGAGATGGTACTAGAAGGCTCCAGTAATCTTCAATTACCATCCAATATTTTTGTGGAAAGGCTATTAATTCATTAGTTTAACTACAGCCATTGATGGCCAGACCATTAAAAGGAAAACCGTGTGAAAACCCCTTTTGACCAAGGTATCAGTGATCAGGAATAAACACAATGCTAAATTTTACTACTTCAGCTTCAGGGAAAGAGATCAAAGACTAGAAGCAACCGATGAAAATAAAGTTGCAGATATTGGAAATATGAAATGTAAACAGAAAATACAAGAAACATTCAGGTCAGGCAGCAGCAGTAGAGGGGAAAAAAGTTACTATTGCAGGTCCACGACCCTGAGAAAACAGGACAAATCAACTGAAGATAATCTTTCCTATTCCACAGTAATTACAAAAACCATAGAGTGAGGGGGGTGAAACGCAAGAAAATCTGCAGATGCTGGAAATCCAGCAACACACGCACAATGCTGGAGAAACTCATCAAGTCAGGCAGCATCTATGGAAAGGAATAAACAGTTGATGTTTCGGGCCAAGACCCTTCATCTGGACTGGAAAAAAATACAGGAAGTCGGAGTAATGTAATGCCCTGGTTCATATTTTTACTGTTATGCTGTATGTATTTCCTTTAGCAGCTCTGTAAGAGCAATCTGTTCTGCTGTCAGCCTGTTTGGGTTACAGTTGAAGATAAGAGATAGTGTGCCATCCAAATAGGATGGTAGAATTAGGGGGAGGTTTTCTTGTGAGGGACATTCAAGCAGATCTTGGGATTTTTTTTTTTGGTTCGGGGGAGATGAAGAGGGAAGACACTGGGGAGAACTGGTCGTAGCATGCGATCCGGTGGGAGACCCATTTGTTTGGGATGGATTGTGAGCGACGTTCAGAAGGTGGAGTGTGCTTTCACGCTGACCAAGGCCCAGTGTGTGAGTGACAGAGGAGTTCAAGATGAGCTCCAACTTACATGCACATTTGACTGTTTAATTAGAATGGGTCCTTTTCTATTGGTTTTTCTTTACTAACCCTTTAGTTAAGGTTCATAAATATACAGTGGCGTGCAAAAGCTTGGGCACCCCGGTCAAAATTTCTGTTACTGTGAATAGTTAAGTGAGTAGAAGATGAACTGATCTCCAAAAGTCAAAGTTAAAGATTGTTACGTCCGTTGCCCCCTCCTTTGTGAGAATCGCCAGATCACTGTTGGGTTGAATCAGAAGGGGGCCCAAGACATGAGGGGGAGACGTGCAGGATGTCACGTTTCTCCCCCCCCCCCCCATAGCGATGTAAAGCTACAGGACATGGCCATTGTCTCTTGGAGACAGATTTGTGGATTGAGATGCTCTGCTACGTGAATGCCCTCGGGCAAAGTGGGCTGGTTGAGGGAGAGATTGCATCACCCCCAACCTGACTGACATCTACGACCCTGCGAGTCAGAATAAAAGAGGGGCTGCAGGAACAACCCCTCAGATGCACCAGAAGAAACGTTAAGCGACCACGTAACAGCAGACGGTCATCGGAAACCAAGCCACGTGCGTTCAATTCCGTGGCTGGAATTGGTGGCTGTAACCACAGAAAACGGCTTTTTAGCTAACAACGGGGAAACCCGCTCCCCTGACTCAATGGATTGGCATCATAAAAGACTTGGGCAAGTTCAAACACTTCCCTCTCTTAAACCCAAAACGCTGCAGCCTGAACAAGCTAATGACTTTTATATTTCCATCGGACAATACATTATCCCCTAGACAACATATAGTTATGTTTTATTGGTTATGACCATACCTGCGCTTTAGATTTAGTATTGACGACGTATATTATCTGTATGTTTGCATTAATCTTATTTTTGTGCCCCTTTATCAATAAATACTTTTAAAAATAGTACCATCAGACTTCAACGGACCTCTCTATCTTTGCTGGTAAGTGATCCAGTTACGGGATTACGTAACAGTTGGGGTTCTCGTCTCGGGATTTGACACCAAATTGGAGGGCCAGTGAATCGAGCTTGTAGGTCCAAAACTTGGATCTGGTTACGCGGGTAGCCAGACGGGAAACCAGCAAAGATGGACGTGGGTGAATTTATAGAAAACCCGACTCTGGAGGCACTGGAGGTGGCCTCCAAATCGGACTTGATAAAATTGGCGAAGGAGTTAAACCTCGCAGGGGTGAGGTTGTCAATGAAAAAGCGGTAGGTGCGAAGGGCAATAACTCAGTATTATATTGGGAAGAGTGTGTTTACAGATGAGGTATTGGAAAATATCCCTGAAGAGGCACCCACTAGTGGGACGGCTCAGTTAGAGTTGGAGAAATTAAAGTTGGAACATGCAATTAAGTTAAAGCAGCTGGAGGCAGCCGAGAGAGAGAGAGAGAGAGAGAGAGCAAGCGAGGGAAAGGGCCGAGAGAGAGAGAGAGCATGAACTTCGGTTAAAACAGCTGGAAGCAGCTAAGAAAGAGAGAGCTGAGAAGGAGAGGGAGGCAGAGAAACAGAGGAAACATGACTTGGAGATGGAGAAGTTACGGCAAGAGCCACGAGTTCCGGGGTCAGACCGAGAGGAGCGGTTCAATGTTAGTCGAGAGTTGAGGCTAGTAACTCCGTTCGAGGAGACGGATGTGGATAGTTATTTCTTGCTTTTTGAAAAGGTGGCCTTGAATCAGAAGTGGCCCAGAGGTCAGTGGGTGGCGCTATTACAGAGTGTGTTAAAGGGGAAGGCACAGCGGGCATATATGGCGTTGGCCATGGAGGAGGGAGAGGAGGAGAGTTATGACTAAGTAAAGGCGGCCATTCTCCAGGGTAATGAGCTAGCACCTGAGGCTTATAGACAAAAGTTTAGAAGTTTAAAGAAAGGGTGGAATCAGACGCATACCGAGTTTGCCTATGAGAAAGGTGTGCTCTTGGACCGGTGGTGCACAGCAGAGAGAGTGGGAGAAGATTATGGGCGTCTCAGGGAGTTAATTCTGATTGAGGAATTTAAAGGGTGTGTTTCGGAGGATATCCGGACGTATCTGAATGAGAAGCCGGATAAGTCCATCTCAGAATTTGCTAGGTTCCCAGATGAATATGCCTTAACCCACAAGACAAAGTTTTCCTCGAATAAAGGTACCCAGAGAGACTGTGGGAACGATCCAGAAAGTCCACCGGCTGAGGCAGAGGTCCTGCCGGGAGCTGGAGGTAAGGTCGAGGGGGAAAGGCCAGACAGCCAGAGATTTCCAGGCTTGACCTGTTTTAATTGTGGAAAAGTGGGACATATTGCATCGCAGTGCTTTGCTCCGAGGAAAGAAACAGGAAAGGGGAAAGCAGCAGTCCCTATCGGATGTGCCGTGGTAATCAGTAGATCAACAAGAGAGCCCCGGGTAGACAGAGTACGAGAAGGGTCTGAGACTTGTCTGTCACACGGAACCGTGTCTGTGAGGGAGGGAGACACACCAGTTCCCGTATGGATCTGAAGAGACACGGGGGCTGAGCTGTCGTTGATCAGCAGTAAGGTACTAGAGCTTGGTCGAAAGACGAGAATGGTAGCTGTAAAGGGAATAAGTAAAGGGACAGAAATGGTGTCCTTACATAAGGTCATTATGGATTGTGAGCTGGTATCTGGACCAGTTGAAATAGGGGTGCGATCAGAATTCCCGAGGAAGGACGCGGACATCCTTCTCGGTAACGATTTAGCAGGTGGTAAGGTTTGGGCAGCAATGACGATGACAAGCCGGCCGGTGAGTGCTGTGGCCCTGCCCCTAGATTCCAAGATCTACCCCGCATGCGCGATCACTCGCAGCCTGTCGAGAGAGGCAGCTGAGAACGAGAGCAGTTTAAATCCGGCCAGTTTTGATTTGGCCGAGACGTTTCTACCGACCTTGTACCATGAGGATTTAGAGGGTGGTAAAACGAAGAGTAGTAAAGTAAAAGAGGGTAAGGAAGCGGAGGTAGATCTGCCCTTAGCGAGGAGAAAGGTTCTAGAGGCCAGAAATAAAGATGAGGAACCGCTAGAGTGGTTAAGAGGTCCAGAGTTGGACAAGGATGATCTGTCTGGTTTGGCAGAACTGCTTGAAGAAGTTGAAAATTCTAAAGGTGTTCCCGATAATGAAATGAGGGCAGTCCTAAAGGAAAAGGATGCCATTACCTCGAAGAGGTCTGCTGGGTCGGTAGATGAGGTTGCTTCAGCCCGCGGGGTTGAGTTTACTCCAGAAGGGAGTTGCCCAGAGAGTACCTGGGAGGATCGGGAGAACTTAGAATTTGAAAAGGGTACAGGTATTTAAAGCCTGGAAGAGGCCAATGTCCCGTTTGAGTGTGTCCAAGATGGGGATGCATGTGGTACTGAACCTAGTAACGGAGCTCAGAAAAAGTCTGAGGTATTTGATTCAGTGGAACGGGACGGCCGTCCTTGTGGGTCAGATAGACTTGGTTCAGTGAAAAAAGGGTTAACCTTGGTAACAGTGGGAAGTGAGAGTTCCCAGGTGTTTGTGCTCGAAGGTGTGTTCAAAGTTAACGCAGAGTTTAAGAATGGGGAGATAAGAAGGAATTGAAGGAAACGGGAAATCTGTAGTTCCCAAATCCAATGAAGAAATTTTAAGCCCTGCAGATCGCTTACGGATTAAGCCGGAATATGACAGGGCCCCCCACGCTATTGTTATTCCAGCGTGTGGTGTAAAAGGGCAGAATTTGAAATGCTGCTTGAGCAAGGAAGTCGAACTGAAACCACATAGTCTGAAGGGGCCTGACGAGAGGGTTAGCCACCTGTGTAAAATTACAGAGGGGGGTGGAAATTCAGAAGATGGGCTAAGTTTGGGACATGGTGTTGATAAATTAATTCCTATGGAACAGGCGGGCGAGGGTTTATCTCGCCACCTTATTCAAATTCCCCGGAAAAGAGGCGACAGTTAATGAGGACGCCATTTTTAAATAGCAAAGCCGGTTGTACAGGATTTCGACAAAGCCTGTGAATAATAAAGACAACCCCCTTGGAAGCCTGCCTGTTCAGTTTGAAAACGACCGAAAGACTAGTATTTACATAAACTTTTGTAGATGCATGTAAGCTAAGAGCACACCTCCTCAGTTTTGTTGCTGAAAAAAAAATAATAGGTGGTTATTAAATTGAAGTCTGATGCTACAAGACGTTAGTACGATACAAGATGTTAAGATATTAAAGAAAGTGACACTGAAATCGTTAACTGTTTAGATACTGAATTGACTGTATAACTGTATTACTCTTTGGTGTTGTGTTGGATTCTAACCCCCTGTAAGACTCGGTATTATTTCGTTTTTCCTGATGGTAAAAAACACGTTGAAGAAAGGGGATGTTATGTCCGTAGCCCCGTCCTTTGTGAGAATCGCCAGATCACTGTTGGGTTGAGTCAGAAGGGGGCCCAAGACATGAGGGGGAGACGTGCAGGATGTCACGTTTCTCCCCCCCCCCCCCCCCATAGCGATGTAAAGCTACAGGACATGGCCATTGTCTCTTGGAGACAGATTTGTGGATTGAGATGCTCTGCTACGTGAATGCCCTCGGGCAAAGTGGGCTGGTTGAGGGAGAGATTGCATCACCCCCAACCTGACTGACATCTACGACCCTGCGAGTCAGAATAAAAGAGAGGCTGTAGGAACAACCCCTCAGATGCACCAGAAGAAACGTTAAGCGACCACGTAACAGCAGACGGTCATCGGAAACCAAGCCACGTACGTTCAATTCCGTGGCTGGAATTGGTGGCTGTAACCACGGAAAACGGCTTTTTAGCTAACAACGGGGAAACCCGCTCCCCTGACTCAATGGATTGGCATCATAAAAGACTTGGGCAAGTTCAAACACTTCCCTCTCTTAAACCCAAAACGCTGCAGCCTGAACAAGCTAATGACTTTTATATTTCCATCGGACAATACATTATCCGCTAGACAACGATAGTGTTACGTTTTATTGGTTATGATCATACCTGCGCTTTAGATTTAGTATTGACGACGTATATTATCTGTATGTTTGCATTAATCTTATTTTTGTGCCCCTTTATCAATAAATACTTTTAAAAATAGTACCATCAGACTTCAATGGACCTCTCTATCTTTGCTGGTAAGTGATCCAGTTACGGGATTACGTAACAAGATGAAACACTCTTTTCAACATTTTAAGCAAGATTAGTGTATTGTTTTTGTTTTGTACAATTTTAGAGTGAAAAAAGGAAAGGAGCACCATGCAGAAGTTCAGGCACCCAAGGAGATTTGAGCTCTCAGAGAACTTCTACCAAGGTCTCAGACCTTAATTAGCTTGTCAGGGCTATGGCTTGTTCACGGTCATTGTTAGGAAAGGCCAGATGATGCAAATTTCAAAGCTTTATAAATACCCTGCCTCCTCAAACCTTGTCCCAACAATCAGCAGCTGCCTAGCACTCTGAAAATTAAAATAAATGATGCCCACAAAGCAAGAGAAGGCTGTAAGAAGGTAGCAAAGCGTTTTCAGGTAGCTGTTTCCTCAGTTTGTAACGTAATTAAGAAATGGCAGTTAACAGGAATGGTGGAGGTCAAGTTGAGGTCTGGAAGACCAAGAAAACTTTCCAAGAGAACTGCTCATAGGATTGCTAGAAAGGCAAATCAAAACCCCCATTTGACTGCAAAAGACTTCCAGGAAGATTTAGCAGATTCTGGAGTGGTGGTACACTGTTCTACTGTGCAGCAACACCTTCACAAATATGACCTTCATAGAACAGTCATCAGAAGAAAACCTTTCCTGCGTCCTCACCACAAAAATCAGCGTCAGAAGTTTGCAAAGGACCATCTAAACAATTCTGATGCATTTTGGAAACAAGTCCTGTAGACTGATGAAGTTAAAATATAATTTTTTGGCCACAATGAGCAAAGGTATGTTTGGAGAAAAAAGGGTGCAGAATTTCATGAAAAGAAAACCTCTCCAACTGTTAATCACAGGGGTGGATCAATCATGCTTTGGGCTTGTGTTGCAGCCAGTGACATAGAGAACATTTCACTGGTAGAGGGAAGAATGAATTCAATTAAATACTAGCAAATTCTGGAAGCAGACATCACACCGTCTGTAAAAAAGCTGAAGATGAAAAGAGGATGGCTTCTACAACAGGATAATGATCCTAAACATCTCAAAATCCACAATGGACTACCTCAACAGGCGCAAGCTGAAGGTTTTGCCATGACCCTCACAGTCCCCCAACCTAAACATCATCGAAAATCTATGGATAGACCTCAAAAGATGCAAGATGGCCAAATGCAAAACTGCCCAAGAATGTCACAGAACTAAAAGCCTTTTTGCAAGGAAGAATGGGCGAAAATCCCCCAAACAAGAATTGAAAGACTCTTAGCTGGCCACAGAAAGCATTTACAAGCTGTGATACTTGCCAAAGAGGGTGTTACTAAGCATTGACCATGCAGGGTGCCCAAACTTTTGCTTCAGGCCCTTTTCCTTTTTTGTTATTTTGAAACTGTAAAAGATAGAAATAAAAAAGTAATCTAACTTAAAATATTAAAGAAATGTGTCATCTTTAACTTTATGCCTTTTGGAAATCAGATCATCTTTTACTCGCTTATTCACAGTAACAGAAATTTTGACCGGGGTGCCCAAACTCTTGCATGGCACTGTAATTCCTTTAATCGTATACAGTGTTATTTTGTGGCACTAATTTGTAAGAGGGTCACAAATTACACAGCATCCACACAAACCGGGGTTTGGAGCGGAAGAGCTGTCTCAGTCTCATGAGTTTGATGGGACTGGAGAGTGTTTTCCCTAGACTTACGCAGCCAAGGAAACCAGAGGGTTTCAGTAAGAAGCTGGGAGGATGGGAGGAAGTAGTACAAAGTAGTAGGTGTACCACTGGTCCTAGGTACTAAGAGAAACACCTTCAGTCTACCCCATCTAAACACCAGTGATGATCTTACACACCTTTATCAAATACCCTCGAACACTAGGGGTTTAGAGTATGCTAATGACCATTCCAACATTGACTTACCCGAATGCGATTTGAGCCCAGCTCTAATGTTTCTAACTGATCCAGATGACTAATGTTCTCTATTTTTGTAATTTTGTTGTTCACAAAGAAGAGTTTCTTCAGCCTGATCAGGGAGTCAAGAGCCTCAATTTTCCTCACAATATTGAAGGAGAGATCCAAAACCCTGCATGGAAATAAAAGGAACCATGCAACTTCAGTTTTCAGAAGAGGACGTCTGCAAGAGGCAGTGCTTCAAGAAGTCATCCATCACAAGGACCCTCACCACCCAGGACATGTCCTCTTCACATTACTACCATGGGAGAGGAAGTACAGGAGTCTAAGGACCCACATTCAATATTCAGAAACAGCTTCTTTTCCTCCACAATTCTGAATGGCCCATGAGCTCCAGCTTATTATTTGCACATCTAACTTTGTAATTTATAATAATTTTATATCTTTGCATTATAATGAGTCAAAACAACAAATTTCACATCTTTCTAGTCACTGATAATAAATCTTATTCTGATCAAAATGATAGATGTTGATGAATACTCACTACCGATACAGAACACTATTTTTCTGAATTCATATCACAGCTTACTGCCAGCTGAGAAAGAGGATGTGGAGTTAGTGTGGTTGTCCCTAAAATGAACCACGGAAATTAGTCATCAACCCACACGGCTATTCATGGCTTTCAAATCAATGACAAAGTAGCAACTCCTACAATTAGTGATTCTTGAATTCTTATCAGAGAACTGGACTAAATGTTAACTAAATCTTTCTAGTACTCACTCAAGGTCCTTCAATGCTTGAAGATTTTCTAATTGTTTGATTTGATTGTCATATAGATCCAGTTCTCGAAGCATTACCAGCTGGTCAAGGTTCTCAATTGTCTTAATAAGATTTTGACGAAGGCACAGCACCTAGAATAAGTCGAAAAACCAGGAACTTCAGACATTCCAAACATTAGACTGTTCAATGTCAAAATTACAACTATTATCTACTAGAGATCACTTCTGTCCACTGCATGCGAACTAAAGTGCAATGTTGGATGCAACAGACAAATGACATGATCGATAGAAAGCAAGAGATGGAGCAGCAGAAAAGAAATACAATACTTCTGTATTTAATTGTACCTCTCACACTCTTGAATCATCCCGAAGTCTAATGAAATACATTGAAGGGTGTCAATTTTGTAATGAAGGAACCAAACAGCCACTTCTCCACAGTAATCTCCTACATGCCAATGTCAACGTGATAATGAACATTTATTTTCCTAATATTGATTGCATTTGCAAGAATGAGTCATTGTTGAGTTGGCAATAACTTCCCAGCACATTTTTCAATGCAATGCAAAGGTATCTTTTGTGTCCATCTGCTTGTAGAGAGGGTTCAGTTTATAATTCAATCTTAAACAGTGTCTCCAATTATGTCATGCTTCGTCAGTAGCACCCTAGCTTTTGTAGTCAAATTTCCAGAGTGGGACTTGGGACCTGTGAACTTCTGATTTAAAGCCCAGACTTCCAGCAACTGAACAACTTTTAAGATTCACAAAAATGTATTGGTAAAAACTGTGTTTATTGAAACATTCCAAAATTCCATGAGCCTGCCTTTGATTGCGCAATATATGCATTTTCACTTCTTTCTGAAGCACTTCTGAGAATGCTAACTTTCTCCTAAACTCTCATACCTTATTCCATCACTGCCTCTCTAACTGTCCAGAGAAACTTCAATAGCTAACACCCCAATCATCATTCTATGGAAGACTGAAGATATTTCTATTGGCAGATTTCTCAGTTTTGATGAGTCTGAAGAGAATATCTTTGCAATTCTGCAACTCATCCAGTATTGCTTCTTGTGATTAATTTTAAGGATGTGGTCTTTGCAAGTAAAATGAATCAGTGGAAATGTACACATCAGAAAAATGTTGTACAAAGCCTTCCAATGTATCATCTTTCTGAAATGCTTGAAGGGTAGAATGAGAGCAACATATCATCAAATAAGGTAACATTCACACAGCAAATCATGGATTACAAAGAAAGCTAGGCATTATATTTCAAGAATGCATGGAAGTTTGATGGCCAAGTATCCTAGAATAGATTTTATTGATGCTTAATATGAGTGATCAAGCTCAATTAGCAGCAAATAGTTTTTCAGATTCTGTACCTTATAGGTGCCCTCTTCAAATAATAACCATTTCCTTTCATATTTCACATTTGGTGTACAAAAGATACAGGATGCCCAAGTCTCATGTTATTATCAATCCCTGAAGATAGTCTATTCTACAACTATCTGCTTCACATCCAAGTTGTTTTTTTATCAATATATAGTGACATCTTAACCCCCAAAGATCTGAACAATTGGCAGTTCTCTTTTTCAGATATTGCCCGACCTGTTGAATATTTCCAGTATTTCATTTTGGATATTTAGCCTTTCTATACCTTTAATAACAATGCCTTTAAACTAATTCTTTGTTATTCATTATGGAATCTTGAGCTGCACATTTCCCTTGCCAGTAATGTCTATTAATAACACTTCATTTTAAAAGCACAAGACAAGCCATGCTTTCTTCTCAGGATATTTAAAAACACCCAATAAGACTTGGAGAATTCTCTGTCAAGCTTCAAGGATGTATTAAACTTTAATATTCCAAGATGACTCAAAGATATCACAAGATGTGCTATACAATATCTTAATTGTATTGCAAGTTCAACACTTAAAATTACAATTTTTTTAAATAAACCTTTGTTTGGTAGGCCTTGTAACTATATCTATTTTGGGGTGCAAAAAGAATGACATTTGTTTCTTGAATTATACATAAAATTTCCGCCTTATTCTTGTTGCGTGGAAAATTTTCCAGAGTGTTTTTTTTTATTGGACTCGAGCCGACTTCAGCTTCTGGCTATTGAACCATCAAGGTTTAAAGCAGCACTCCTGAGCGTTGACCTGTTCAAACAAAGCAGACAGCAACAGATCCAAATTTGGAACCCATTCCTGGACCAGTGATGTGTAACATATACACAGTGAAAAAGGATGTCAATGGTATACATTAAAAAGCACAGTTCAGTGAAATGCTCACACAGCATTAGAGTTAAATTTTGATTGTAACCAGAGAGATTTACAGAAATCTATCAATAGTCAAAGACACAGCACTGTAGAAAGATTGCAGCAGGCAAGAAACTCAGTTATAGAATAACCTCAATAAATTTTGTAAAAAAAAAATTTTCAAATACATACCCAAAGGAACAAATACACATACACAGAAATGGATCAGGTCACAAAGAAATGGCAATAAACTCCAAAGTGCAGGTAGAGGGAATTTTCTTATTAAATAAAACCTGAGATGAACTGTTGTTTCCTTTTTGCAGACAGATCAAAACCCTGAGTGTTGGAAGGCAATGGCACATTTTAAGGTCATGTTTTAAGGAAAAACATGGATTTAAGAACACTTCAACCTTTTTACTAAGTGCCTCAGAGAAAATAAAGATCAGGTGACTCAGAGAGCTGTGGTTGAAATATCACTGGCAACAGGCATTTGCTCCTCTGACTCCTCAGTAGGAAATTATTCGCAGCCAGGGTGCAATTCCTGTCCTGCCAATTCCTAACCATTTCGCACAGGCAAAGCTGCTCTGCAAATGGAATTCTGTGGGGGAAGACACGAAGCAGATATTGGATGGGGGAGAAAACATGAGCATAAAGATCCACACTAGAGGAATTCCACAGGTCAGAGAGCATCTGTGCAAATGTCAGTCAGTCAATGTTTTGGGCCGAGGCCCCTCCTCAGGACTGAGAAGGAAGGGGGAAGGTGCCAGAATAAAAAGGCTGAGGGAGGAAATATAAAGATGAGAATAATCCCAGAACAGGCATCAAAGTCAAGCACACCAATTTGGAGATTTTATGACCAGAAGTCATGAGAATCTTTTGCATTGCATCATGAAGCAGCACCCACAGGATGCTTGATAGTTAAAAATTCACACAAATGACAAAAGAATCATTGACATCTATACTTCCACGAATACGTCAGCTAATCTCACCTTCACTTTCTTCAGTACCTCAAATCCTTCTATTTTCCCAATTCTGCAGTGGTTAAGATCAACATCCTAGAAAACCACAAAATTAATACATTAAATGGAACAACGTTGTTCATAAATCAAAGCCAATCCCAAACTACTCATAAAACATAAGATAAAATAAAGACCAACTTCAAATCATGCTTTACTCAAGTCTGGCAACAGAAGAGGTCAAAGCCTGAAATGGGCCAGAATGCAGAATCCAGAATCCATTCAAATCAGGTTTCAAAATGGCATGAAGCTGGATTTTTGAGTTGTGGTCTGAATAATACTTGAAACTAAAATACTTCTAAGACCTACAGTATTTTAAAAAATTATACATTTTAAATAATCACTTACCCAGTTATCTTACAGCTGATACTTGAAAATTACCTGTATCAATGTATCCTAATTGAACAGAAATAAATTGCTAAATTACATTAATTAGATAACTGACTATTGCTTTTGAGATGTAGTGCAGTATTGAGAAGGGACATGGTGCAAAAGCTAATGATGTATTTTTGTGCAGACAAAAATAGCTAAGTCCCTGCTTAATCAGTTCACTTGACACACTGAACAGAACAGAGTAATTCTAGGTAATGGACAAGAGTTACATGGTCTTGGAATTTACAATACATTAAAGCCTAAAAGCCTGTCAGTCTGCTTCAAAGTCATGGGCAAAGTTTTATGAACAAGGCATCTTCAAGTATGGGCTTTAAGCTTGAAGAAGGTCAATTTTTCACTTTGGGAGACTGACTCTTGCTACAGACATAGATAGCTTTGTACGGCTCAAGTTAGAACCAAAACTACCTACCCAGAAAATATTACTTTGAAAGGAATAGCAATCTAACGATTGAACTTGTGAAGATAGATCAAATGTTAATGTATTCTACAAAACATCAAAACAAGCAAGATAACATAACTGATATAACTTAAGCATGAGGTTCAAGGGATTTGATTCTGTAAGTGACTTAACAGGACAGAAATGGCCATATGCTGTTAAGTTTGTCAGAGTTCAAATAAATTAAGAGGGGAACAGTTAACTTTACGATCAAGGTCCACAGAAGCAAAGCTAAAATGCTTTTCTGCACATATAAAGAACGATTTACAACACACACAAAATGCTGAACTCAGCGGGTCAGGCTGGAAGGCAATAAACAGTTGATGTTCATCAGAACTGAGGAAAATTTTTATTCTATTTTATGTACACTGAAACTCTAATACCTCTGAGACTGTATGCAATTGCAACTTTTAGTTTTGGTCCTTGGCAAATTGAAACTTCAAGTCCCTTACCTCTGCTTCTGGATCTAAAATAATGGTGTCAATATCAACTGGAGTGTTTGGTTCTCCTGAAATAGAAATTAATATGAAAATTTTAAACCACACAGATCAATATTTACTATTATAACTATTCTGAAATACAAGCCTAAAGGCAGTGAAATCCCCTTCAAATAAAGCTTATGAGAGGGTACTGAACCAGAATGTTCACCGTATTGGTCCCACATTTAGCCAAGAGATGAGCTTCTAACCACTTATCTACTCCATCATTTAGATCCTTCCACTTGGCTTCAATTCTTGGCAAATCTCCTCTGCTGTTGAAATCCTCATCCATAATTTAGATCTTCTAGACTTGACCATTCAATTGCATCTCTGGCCAGCCTCCCACATTCCATCGTTTGCAATGAGAAACACCACTGCCATATTGACTTGCATACTTTTCAGTCATCAAGAGCCTAAGCTTTTAAATTCTCGTCCTACCAATCTAGGGTGGCATTGCAGTGCGACACTGAAGGAGTGTCCATTGTACGATGTCTTCTTCCAGATGAAACACCAAACTCAAAAAGAATGGGAGCTATATCTATCACTCATACAATGCCAATTTTAAAAACATGACTTGAGCATCAGAAGTGCAAGCATATGCAACATTGACTATATTCAATAGTATTTTATTGAATAAAGTGTTTTGGTACATGCTAGGGGCAGCAGCAAATTCCATTACAGTCAGCCCTCTTTATCCACTGGGGATTGGTTCCGGGACCCGTCGCAGATACCAAAATTCGTGGATGCTCAAGTCCCTTATTTAACCTGGTTCAGTGCGGTGGTCTTTAGGACCCAGTGGAACCCTGGACTTCACTTAACATGTCTCCGTGTGGTTGGCGTTAGGACCCGGCAGCACAGCTCTAAATCCGCAGTGTTTCTGTTCACGAAAATAATCACGATCACGTTTGAAAATAAGGTGGAAGTAATAAAGCGATCGGAAAGAGGTGAAACGCCATCAGTCATTGGAAAAGCGTTAGGCTACAGTCGGTCAACGATCAGAATAATTTTTATGGAGAATGCGAAAGGCCCTGCCCCGGTGGAAGCTACAATTATTACTAAACAATGCAGTGGTTAAATGATTGAAATACATATGTTTCTTAAGTGTTTTATATGCATAGAAAGGTAAAATATGCACTGTATACACTAAGAAAAACGCTTGACTAACTGACGCTAAATAATATCGGATGTACCTGTTCCAACTTCAAATCCAACTTAAAGATGGACTCAGGAATGGAACTCATTCATAACCTGGGGACTGTGCTTTTAAGTCATTTCTAAATTACTTATAATACCTAATACAATGTAAATGCTATGTAAATAGTTGTTATACTGTATTGTTTAGGGAATAATGACAAGAAAAAATAGTCTGTACATGCTCAAGCAACGAGTGCTGGAGAGAGAACATCCGGGATTTCCCGATCCACGGCTGGTTGAATAAGGAGGGCCAACTGTATACAAATAAAAGCACATCTCTTTTTTTAAAATCAAATTTCTTTGCCTCTTGTACTGGCTTACAAGACTATTTGTCAAATTTTGTTTCATAGTATCTTAAGTATTGAGTTAGGAGTAGGACATTCAATTCTTCATGGATATTGTGCCATTTAATATGATCATGGCTGATCTGATTGAAATTTTAATACATTCCAGCCTACCCACAGTAACATTACATTCTTAATCCCACCTACAGTATCTGTTTCAAAAACATTCCACTGTCCTTTGAGGAGGAGAGTTACAAAGGAACTAGACATTTTTCGGAAAATGTTCAACTCATCCATTCAACAGCCGACCGCTTACAAGTCTTGATTTTCTCAGACAAAGAAACATTCTCTCTGCATTTCAGGTTACCTGGGGGCACAAGACAAAATAGGCCAAAGTCAGCATGGTTTTCCTTAAGGGGAAATCTTGCCAGATAAATTTCTTTGTGGAAATAAGAGTCAGGGTAAACAAAAGAGAGTCAAAGTCTGTTGTTTATTTGGATTTTCAGAGCCCTTTAACAAGGTGCCACACATAAGGTTATGTAACAAAATAAGAGCCTATGGTATTAAAGGAAAGATACCAGCATGCATAAAAGATTGGCTGACTGACAGGAGGCAAAGAGTGGAAATAAAGGGGGCCTTTTCTGGTTGGTTAATGGTGACTAGTGGCATGCTGCAGGGGTTGGTTTTAGGACTGCTTCTTTTCAATTTATACATCAACGATTTGGATGAAGGAGTTGATGGCTTTGTGGCCATGTTTGCATATGATACAAAGATACATGGAGGGGGAGGTACAGTTGAAGAAGGAGGACTTGGATTGGGAGATTGAGCTAAGAAGTGGCAGATGGAATATTGGGTTGGGAAGTATATGGTCATGCACTTTTGAAGAAGGTATAAGGCATGAACAGAGAGAAATTTCAAAAATCAGAGGTGCAAAGGGTCTTGGGAGTCCTCGGGCAAGATTCCCAAAAGATTAACTTGCAGGTTGAGTCAGTGGTAAGGAAGGCAAATGTTAGCATTCATTTCAAGACAACTAATTACTAAAGCAAAGATGTAAGCCCGAGGCTTAAAAGGCATTGACTAGACCTTACTTGGTGTATTGTGAGCAGTTTTCGGCGCCTTGTCTCAGAAAGAATATCCTGGCATTCAAGGAGGTTCAAAAGATGCACAAGGAATGAACCCAGGAATGAAAGGGTTAACATAAGTGAAGTTTTTGATGGTTCCAGGCCTGTACTTGCTGCAGTTCAGAAGAATGAGGGGTAATCTCATTGAAACCTATTGAATATTGAAAAGACAAGATAGAGTGGACATGGAGAGAATGTTTCCTAGAATGGGGGGGGGGGGGGGGTCCAGGACCAAGGAGCACACAGCCTCAGAATAGAGGGACATCCATTTACAACAGAGGCTGGAGAATCTGTGGAATTCATTGCCATAGACAAATGTGCAGGACAAGTCAGTGGGCATACTTAAGGTAGAGTTTGATTAGTCAAGGTGCCAAAGGCTATAGGGAAATGACAGGAGAATGGGGTTCAGAGGAGTAATAAATCAGCCATGATGGAATGGCGGGGCAGACTCAATGGGCCAAACAGCCTAATTCTGTTTCTACGTCTTATGGTCTACATCTACCCTGTCAAGAATTGTCAGTATCTCATTTTTCAATCAAGTCTCTGTACTTTACATACTCCAGTAAGTAAATCTGGATTGTCTAACCATTTCTGACAGAACAATTCCCATTTAGATACTTAATTCAGTTCACTTTTTCAGAACTGCTTCCAGTTTGCCAGTGCTCTGAATGTGATCTCACCACTGATCTAAATATCTGAAGCATCGGCTTCCTTTCTTCATATTCAATTTTCCTCTCATAAGTAATAACAGTCTAATAGCTTTACTTGCTGTACTTGCACACTGTCCTTTATTAATCATGCACTAGGTCAAAGATCTCTCTACGTCTGAGTTCTGTAACCTCTCATTAACTATGTAACACAATGCTTTTCTTCCAAAAAGGGAACATTTCACATTTTCCCATATTATACTACATTTGTTAGATATTTTCACACCCAAAGTGTCTATATCCCTTTGTAAGTTCCTTATATTTTTACATTTTTATACCCTGATGGAGAAAACCAATAGGTTGCATTGTACATAAATACTTTGACAATAAATGAACCTTTGAACTTTGTAGTACAACACTCATTCCACCTGCCAAATGACAGCCCATTTATGCCGATCTTACAGTCATGCCATTGTCATGACCTTCTAAATTGTGCAGTAACCATTGATACAACACCTTATCGGATGCCAATGGGAAATTTAACTACTGTAGAAATTAAAAGGTTTATTTTTATCATACCCTATGTGGATTCTTCAAATAACTCCAAAAAAATTGGTCAACTACAATTTCCCATTCTTAAATTCACAATGACTCTGCAAATTACCTTGGATATTCAAATACATGTTGACTCTGATATTTTAAGTGCCTGTTACAGCCCTGAAATTGCAAAAGTTTCTAACATTTCCCCAATGATGGATGTTGAGCTAACTCTGCTGTAATCAACTATTTCTAACTCCCTTCCTTTTGAAAATGTGTTGCATTTGCTATTTTTGAATCCAGTGACATTGCCTCTAAATCTGGGAAATGTGAAAAACTAAAACAGCACACACACCAACTATCAGTAAGACCTTGGGTCGAAGTCCATCACAATCTGGAGAATTGTCCGTCGGCAACTCTAACAATCTATCAGTACCACTACCCTTACAAGTGCAATTTTTCCCAAATTCAACACCCAACTGATAGTTAATTCTGGGATGCTATATCTCCCTGAAGTGATGTATTATTTCCTTGTTTTACATTACTAATGTGCCAGGGTCATTTTATAGAAGACAATGCTCACTTTAACATTTTTTAAACTATAAAGAAACCTTGTTTTTATATGAAGCACTTAGAATCATGAATCACATTGAGCCAGTGTATATTATTGCTTATACATCCTAAATAGCTCACTTTCATTTTGTATGCCTATCTGACTGTTCTCAATGCCTGCATTTCTTCTCCCACTGTGTAACTTACCATTTACAATGTCTGGCCACCTAACCGATTAGCTCATTTGGCAAGCCACTTTCTCTTTTGCCATTTCTTTGTTACGTAATCCTAAACTACAAGCACACAAATTTTTTAAAAAATAGCACTACAAATTTCAGAAAATATTCCTTTTTTCATGTACCCATTGACATTGGTTGCATTATGGCTTTGTACAGCAAATGATCAGTCAAAACCACCAACAGCAATAGAGAGCTGAGGACACAACTCAGCACATCATGAAATCTCACTTATCCTCCACATACACTGTCAATATTTCTCAGTACATTTCTCTGTAAAGCAGCCAACATAATCAAGGGCACCCACCCAACTCCAAAATTCTCTCTTCTCCCCTTCCCATCAGGTAGAAGGTACAGAAGCATGAAAGTATATCCCTTTTCTTTTTCAATCTTTTTATTAGTTTTTAAAAAAAAACATAACATAACATATTATATTAAATAGGTTATGAATACAATAGATTTGAAATTAAATTAGTAACAAGATAACAATATCTTATTAAACTATCAGCAAAAAAGGATCTTACAATAATCAATCTAATCTATATTGATTATACATGAAAAGATTAAAAATAATCATCAAAAGAAAAAAAAGTATAAAATATAAGAAAAAATGTATATTTAAGGAAATAATAAAAAAAAATAAACCTAAACTAACATGGGCAATAATAATAGTTTATATGTATATGATAGTGTCAAAAACTCCGAAACGCCATACCAGAACAAGAATAATAAGAGTAAAGGTCTGGAAGAAGTCAAATTAATTCATATGAAAGTGTCGAATGAACGGTCCCCAAGTTTCTTCAAATTTAATTGATGAATCAAAAATAGTACTTCTAATTTTTTCTAAACTTAAACAAGAAATAGTTTGAGAGAACCACTGAAATGTGGTAGGAGGATTTACTTCTTTCCAATTTTGTAATATAGATCTCCTGGCCATTAATGTTACAAAGGCAATCATTCGTCTAATTGAAGGGGAGAATCGACTATCATCTTCATTTGGTATACCAAAAATTGCAGTGATAAAATGAGGTTGTAAATCGATATTCCAAATTGAGGAAATGGTAGCAAATATGTCCTTCCAATAATTATGTAAAGTAGGACATGACCAAAACATGTGGGTCAGTGAAGCCACATCTAAATGACATCTGTCACATTGAGGATTAACATGAGAATAAAACCGAGCAAGCTTATCTTTAGACATATGAGCTCTATGTACAACCTTAAATTGTATTAAAGCATGTTTAGCACATATAGAAGAAGAATTAACCATTTGTAAAATTTTTTCCCATTTTTCCGTTGAAATGTTGTATTGAAGTTCTTTTTCCCATTCCTGTTTAATTCTACCTGATATCTCTGGTTGTATCTTCATAATCATATTATAAATAAGAGCCACTAATCTCTTCTGACAGGGATTTAAAGTAAAAATCATATCTGAAAAATCTATCAAAGTTGAATTAGGAAAGGATGGTAAAACTTTATACAAAAAGTTCCTAATTTGTAAATATCTAAAAAAATTAGATTTAGGTAATTCAGAAAAAAGATCGCGAAAACATATTATACCTTTCCTTTTCCATATACTAAAAGCTTGATCTGTTAAAGAGGGTTTAAAGAAAAAATTAAGTAAGATAGGGCTATCAAGAACGAAGTTTTTTAGAGTAAAAAATTTACGAAATTGAAACCAAATTCGTAATGTATGTTTGACAATAGGGTTAGATATCTGTTTATTAAGTTTAACTAAATCAACAGGGAGAGAAGAACCAAGAACAGAAAATAGAGAATATCCTTGTGTATCATTACATTCTAAATTTACCCACTGTGGGCACAATGGTAAATCTAAATCTAATTTCAGTATAATAAATTCTGAATATTATTCGCCCAATAGTAAAATCTAAAATTGGGTAAAGCTAAACCACCATCTGTTTTAGATTTCTGTAACTGTCTTTTACTTAATCTGGGGTTTTTATTTTGCCACACAAATGAGGAAATTTTTGAATCAATGCTATCAAAAAAAGACTTAGGAATAAAAGTTGGTAAGGCTTGAAATAAATATAAAAATTTCGGTAAAATCATCATTTTAACAGCATTGATCCGACCAACCAATGATAAGGATAAAGGAGACCATCTGGTAGTAAGTTGTTGAATTTGATGAAGCATAGGTAAAAAATTCAATCTGAATAAATCTTTATATTTCTTGGTAATTTTTATACCTAAATAAATAAAATTATCAGTAACAATTTTAAATGGTATCCTGTCATTCAGTAAAGTTTGTGCATTTAAAGGGAAGAGTTCACTCTTATCCAAATTTAACTTGTAACCAGAAAAACTACCAAATTGAACCAACAAGGATAGAATAGCGGGAATAGAATTATCAGGATCAGAAATATATAACAACAAGTCATCAGCATAGAGCGATAACTTGTATAATTTCTCATTACGGGTAATACCAAAAATATTAGGGGGTTCACGAATAGCAATGGCTAAAGGTTCTAATGCAATATTAAATAATAAAGGACTTAAGGGACAACCTTGTCTCGTTCCACGAGATAATTGAAAAAAAGAGGATCTATAATTATTTGTAAGAACAGAAGCAACAGGTTTATAATATATTAATTTAATCCATGATATAAAATTAAAACTAAAATTAAAATTTTTCAAGGCATTAAATAAGTACGTCCATTCAACTCTATCAAAAGCTTTTTCAGCATCTAATGAAATAACACATTCTGGGGTTGTGGGTGAGGAAGTGTAAATTATATTAATCAATTTTCTAACATTAAAAAAGGAATATCGGTTCCTAATGAAACCAGTTTGATCTCCTGAAATAATCTGTGATAGTACCTTTTCTAACCTAATAGCTAAAATTTTTGTTAGAGTCTACATTTAGTAACGATATAGGGTGATAAGATGCACATAAAGTAGGATCTTTATCTTTTTTAAGAATTAAAGAAATAGTAGCTTCATAAAAAGACTGGGGTAGTCTCTTCTTAATAAATGCATCATTAAAGATTTCACATAGCCAAGGGGAAAGCAAAGAAGAAAAAGTTTTAAAAAATTCTATAATATAACCATCAGGGCCAGGAGCTTTTCCTGAATTCATCGATGAAATAGCCTCTCCTACCTCAGCCATAGAAATAGGAGCATCAAATAAACTTCGATCTTCATCTGTCAGTTTGGGAATATTCAAATTGTTAAAAAAATTATCCATCATAGACAGATCACCATCAAATTCTGATTGATATAAAGATTTATAAAAATCTTGGAAAGTATTATTAATTTCTTTATGATCAGTAGTCAGATTACCGTCTTGTTTACGAATTTTAATAATCTGTCCCTTAGTCGAAATAGCTTTTAATTGATTAGCTAACAATTTACCAGTTCGATCACTATGGATATAAAATTGAGCCCTGGTCTTAATTAATTGATTCTCAACTGAAGAAGATAACAGTAAGCTATGTTCCATTTGCAGTTCAACTCTCTTCTTATAAAGTTCCCTGGTAGGAGTAACGGAATAAATCTTATCAATTTCTTTAATTTTATCCACCAATAAAGCTATATCTAAATATCTTTGTTTTCTTTTACCAGCAGAATATGAGATAATTTGTCCACGAATAAAAGCCTTAAAAGAGTCCCAAAGTATTCCTCTGTCAATCTCTTCAGTATAGTTTGTTGAAAAAAATAAGTCAATTTGCTGTTTTATGAAGGTAATAAATTCTGGATCTTGAAGCAAAGTAGCGTTGAGTCTCCAAGATCTAGTATTAATGAAAGAGTCCGAAATCTTGATAGATAACTTCAAAGGTGCATGATCCGAAATAGCAATAGAATCATATTTACAATCAATAACATCTGCTAATAAACGAAGATCGATAAGAAAATTATCAATTCTAGAATAACTATGATATACATGTGAAAAAAACGATAATTCTTTATCTTTAGGGTTCAAAAATCGCCATATTTCAGTAATTCCCGAATCAACCATAAAAGAGTTAATAAGTAAAGCTGATCTATTCGGAAGAGTTCGAATAGGTTTAGATCTATCCATCAAAGGGTTCAAACAACAATTGAAATCTCTACCCATTATCAACATATATTCATTTAGATTAGGAAGGGCAGTAAATAAACGTTTAAAAAAATCAGGGCAGTCAAAATTTGGAGCGTAAATATTAACTAAAGCCACTTTTCGGTTAAAAAGTGAACCAGTAATCAACAAAAATCTGCCCTGTGGATCAGATATAATTTCATGATGTATAAACGAAATTGAGGGGTCTATAAAAATAGACACACCCCTAATTTTGGCAGTACAATTCGAATGAAATTGTTGACCCTTCCAGAATCTAAAAAAGCGTTGATTATCCTCCCTCCTAATATGGGTCTCCTGTACAAAGATAATATTAGCATTTAGTCTATGGAATACTTTAAATTTTTTTTACATTTAATCGGATGATTTAAACCATTAGTATTCCAAGAAATAAAATTAATAGACTTATCCATCATGCTAATATTAATTGTATATATCATGAAAGGTTAAAAAAAACACATAACCCATAATTCAGGAAGAAGGAGAAATGATACAGGAGCAACCGGAGAACATGACACCTCACCAATATTAATAATTTGAAGTCGGCCCATGAACTAAAAGCAAAAAAATAAAAAGCAAAAGCATGAAAAAAGATCCCTACCCCCTCCCCCCACCCCTTGAAAGAAAGCCAAGCGACAGGTGCATAAACTAACACTAATATTACCCCCATTTCAAGATGGCAGCTCCATAAAAAGATTAAAAAAAAACTATATAACACCCAGATTTAAATATAGGGTTGCAAAGAGAGAATATATATATCAATCAGAATGAAAAAAATATATAATAAAACAAATGATCATTAATAAAAAAAGTATAAACATTAAAATTTGGAACTGTAATATACCTTTAAAAAAAATTCCATATTCAAATACAAGAAAAATGACGTTTCAAAAGCAAAGACTTATGGGAAGAAGAAATGACATTTTGAAAAAGCCATATTACAAAATATAAATGTAAGTTCAGCAATCTATTAAAAAATTTAATAAAAAAAGTTATCAAAATAGGATTAAAAAAAGATTTAATAGACACTACAATATATAAAGACCAAAAAATCCAAAACATTCGTCCCATTTCCAAGTGCAGGCAAACAAATAAATGCTTACAGAAAGCAAAGTCTTATGGGAAGAAGAAACGACATCTTAAAAAAAGTAAATCCTTATTACAAAATATAAACGTGTGTATCCAAAACAGAAAAAAGAATAAAAAAGATATTATAAAAAATTAAAAGAGCATCTATAAACGATGATGATAGTAAAAAAAAAAGAAACCAGACCCGTAGATCAGGATAAGAAGTTATAACCCAGCTTCATAGGTTAAAACTTAAAATGAAATGGCATCTTCTCTCCAAAAAATCTTCAGCATAACACATAGTTCAACTTGCACTAGAAGATCGATATTCTTCAACGAATTTCTTCGCTTCTTCCGGAGTGTTAAAAAATTGCTGACTGTTGTCGTTCAACGTAATTCTAAGATTCGCTGGATATCTTAAAGCTTGTTTAAGTCCAATCGAATGAATCTCTGCCATCACTAGTTTAAAAGCGATTCTCGCTCTCATTACTTCGAATGAATAATCCTCAACAATTCGAAATGTGTTGCTATTGTGGGAAATCATACCTTTTTTACGAGCTAATCTAATTAAAAGCTCTTTCTCCCGAGGATAATGAAGGCGAACAATCACAGCTCATGGTTTGCCACTCGCAGCCAAAAATCTCGCAACTCTGTGAGCGCGGTCGATGCAAACCTTCACCACCGAAAATTTCCCACAATAATTTAGAGAAAAATTCAGTTAAATCACCGGACTCAACTTTTTCCGGGAACCCGATAATTCGCAAATTCTGTCTGCGAGATCGGTTTTCGAGATCAGTAATTTTAAACTTATACTGATCTATTGTTTTAGCAGTCGAATGTACCTTCTTCTCCAGCGCTTCAATTGTACGTACTTTTTCACAAATTAATTTTTCAAGAGTCGTGATCTTATCTTCATGCCGCTGAATATCTGATGCCTGCGATTGAAGCTTAGTATCAAGCGATCTAACAACTCCTTCAAGTTCAGATATTTTCGTGGTAAGCTTGTTTTCCAAACTCGCCAGTTTACTTTCCAATTTACTTTCTAGCCTGCTTTCCAAACTTGCAAGTTTAGCATCCAGAAGATGAGAAATTGCGTCGATAGATAAAGGATCCTTAGACGATTTCTTGCTTGTAGCCATTTTAAGTTTGACAAGATTAAATCAAATATTGTTTTAGGAAAAAAAAAGTTAATCAAAAGTATCAACTCATATGATTAAGTTTGAAAAGATTTGATTAAAGGGTGATTATAGTTGAAAAAATGAAGAGCGCTTAAAAGGCAGATGTTTACGTCGCCATCTTGAAACTCCACCCTGAAAGTATATCCCACCCCTCATTATAAGGCTCTTCAACAGTTCCTTTGTATGATAATTTAGATGCTTGACCTCACAATCTACATTGCACATTATTGTCTGCCTGCACTTTCTCTGAAACTGTAATTTTACTCTATATTCTGTTATTGCTTTTCCCTTGAACAACCTGTACGTGCTGATGGGATGAAATTACCTGGCCATACAATTGGCCATACAAAACAAATTTTTCTACTGCACCTCATTACATGTGACATTAATAAAGTAATCTGCCAATTTAGCTTTCTTGCACAACCTTCGTACAACAGATTACACCTCAAGATAAGTCTCCTTCAAATGTTTTATCAAATTGCTGAAAATTAGAAATGTTATTTCCATTTGTGGGAAAGTCTAAAACAAGGAATCATAAATGAAAGAGCATCTAATAATTCATTAAAGAATCTCAGACAGAATGACAAGGATCTTGCATTTGTTTCCACTTGCAATAGTTGACACAATTATCATAGAAAGCAATATTGTATTTCAGAATCAAGTTTAATATCACCAGTATATGCCATGAAATTTGTAAACTTTATGGTAGCAGTACAATGCAATACATGATAAATACAGAGAAAAAAAACTAAATTACTGTAAGTATAAATACAATACAGGTTTCCCCTGCTATCCGAAGGTACAGCGTTCCTATGCCACCTTTTGTAAGCCGAAATGTCATAAAGCGAAGAAGCAATTACCATTAATTTATACGGGAAAAATTTTTGAGCATTCCCAGACCCCAAAAAATAACCTACCAAATCAAAGCAAATAACACAACCATATAGTAAAAGCAGGAATGATAGGATAAATATACAGCCTATATAAAGTAGAAATATTGAATGTGCAGTGTAGTTTCACTTATCAGATCAGGAAGACGACAAGCCAAAATCGATTTGGAGAAAAAAAAATCAGCATATACATGCATATGCACACAACTACCCGCACAAGACTTCATGGTCATGATAGTCTTTCTCGGGGTAAACACACATACAAAGCGGCCATCTGTTTTTTGTAAAAGCGAAAATCCTCTTTGGTTAGCGAAAACAGGTACTAATGTAGGTCTTTTGTAACAGCAAGCTGTCATAAAGCAAATGTTTGAAAAACAGGGGTCACCTGTATGTATACAGAATAGTTAAAAGTAGTGCAAAAGCTGAAATAATTTTTTTTTAAAGTAGTGAGGTTGTGTTCATGGGTTCGATGTCCATTCAGAAATCAGGAGGCAGAGGGGAAGAAGCCATTCTTGAATCGCCAAGTGGGTGCCATCAAACTCCTGTACCTCCTTCCTGACGGTAACAGTAAGAAAAAGGCTGAGTGACGGGGGTCCTTAATGATGGATACTGTCTTCCTGAGGAACAGCACTAACTGTTGTGTTATGCATTACTCTGACTAAAGATACTAACAAATCAGAGGAAAAAATACATGTCCTCCAGCTTCTTAATATCCATATTTGTAACAAGTGAAAAGATTAGATGAAGACTGAATTAAGCGCATATAGTACACAAAACAAATTGGGTCAAATGATCTGTTCTTGTGCTGCAAATTCTATATAGTTAAACCTTTTCTACCCTAGCCCTGACCTGTTTTACAAATCTCTTCTAAAGACGCAGAAAGCTGTTGGGCCCACGCCAGCTCCTGGGGAACAAAGCCATTAGTGACATTCCCCCTCTCTGTTCCCAATACACTTGCAACATTCTCCCTCTCGAAGTACTTGAACGCCCCTTTGATACTTTTTTGCCATTTGCTCTGAAAGCTTATTTAATTAGCCAACTTATTGCTAGTACATCTAAAAGAGGAAACTGAAGCAAATGGAGGAAACACAGTGGCACAGAATAAATGCAAAAACTGCACTGATACTGTCCAATGACAGAATTGAACCTGGGTCCCTGGAGGTATGCAGCAACAACACTGTCGTTTTATGTATTACTCTGACTGAAGATACTAATAAATCAGTGGAAAAACATTTCTTCAGCTTCTCATTATCTACCTCCCATCCTATTAAAATTCAAGATTAAAGTTTATTTGTCAAGTGTACATTGAAACATTCATTCTCTGCTGATCCGACATCTGACCATGGACGTTCCACATCCACATCACTGTCCTTTGAGCATGGAATGGAGACTTAAGACACTGACCTGACCTATGAGGTCCCCAAATCTTTTTTCCTAAAACTCTAATCTGACCTCTAAATCCCCTCTCTGTAGCCCAAACCATTCTTAAGAACCTAAACAACTTTTAAAAACTAAACATCTAAATCTGAGTTGCAACTCAATGGCAGTTGCAGCTCTGCACCTTTTTGTAGTATTAATTTTACTATAAAATTTTATGAAGGACAGAATGCAAGCTTATGAACCACACAAAAAAAATTATTCATCAAAGGGCTATCTCTTCATGTATCAGCAATGGGATCAGAATGGCCAGGTTGGTTTGAAGCTTCTGAAGGGTTAAATTTGCAAAAGCTTTTGGGCACTTGTTCTGATCAAATTTTTCCAGGTCTTGGGCACCAACATGTCCTCCAATCTATCCAACATTTAGTTCTGTAGAATATAAAAAACAGGGAAGTTTTGTCACAGGCACACAAGATCCGGCTAAGACCACAGCTAATGAGAAATCATCTCTATACTTAAGGATATAATTGCATCAGAAGTTGTGCTGAAAAAGTCAATGAAGATGATTTCTGCGATTTTAATTCAATGTAGTAAGGAAGAAAGAGAAGTGACCTTAAACACAAGACTGAAAGGATGCTTCACTTCGTGGAGGTGTCCAGAATTTGGAGGTCGCATGTCATAAGCATTAATCCATTTCATTTCAGATGAGGAAGAATTTCTTCTGAGAGAGCCATAAGTCTCTGGATACTCCAGTCAGAGAAGTGTGGAAGTGGACCCCTTGTGCTGACTGACAGACATTTTAAACACCAACTTAAAGGGTATGAAGGCAGAGTAGCAAAATGTTGCAGTCAAAACCATACGACATCGGAGCAGGATCAGGCCAATCAGCCTATTTAATCTGCTCCGCCATTTGATCATGGCTGATTTATTTCCCCCCTCAACCCTATTCTGCCTTCTCCCCATAACCTTTGACATCCTTACCGATCAAGCACCTATCAACCTCCGCTTGATATGAACATGGCCTCCACAGCCATCTGTGGCAATGAATTCCACACATCCACCAACTTCTGGCTAAAGAAATTCCTCATCTCTGTCCTTCAGTTCTGAGCCTGTGCCCTTTGGTCCTAGACTCTCCCACTATTGGAAATAGCTTATTCACGCCCACACGATCAATGTTCATTAGGTTTCAATAAGATTCCAACCCCACCCCCATTCTTCTAAACTTTAGCAAATAGAGGCACAAAGCTATCAAATGCCCTTCACACTTCACCTTTTAATTTTCAGGATCATTCTTGTAAACATCCTCTGGGCCCTCTCCAATGCCAGCACATCCTTCCTAAGATTTGAGGCCCAAAACTACTCATATTACTACAAATGTGGTTTGACCAATGCCTTATAAAGCCTCAGCATTTCACCTTGCCTTTTATATTTTAGTCCTCTCGAAAGCTACCATTGCAATTCTCTTCCTTACCACTGACTCAACCTACAAATTAACCTTTAGAGAATCCTGCACACGGACTCCCAAGTCTCTGCAATGCCGAGTTCGGAATACGCTCCGATTAGGAAACAGTCTGCACCCTTATTCCTTCCACCAAAGTACATGACCATGCGCCTCCCTACACTATTTATTTTGCCACTTCTTTGCCCATTCTCCTGATCTGTCCACGTCCTTCTGCAGACTCCCTGCTTCCTCAACACTACCTGCCCCTCCACCTACCTTTGCATCCTCTACGAACTCGGCCACAAAGCCATCATTTCTGTCAGCCTATTCATCAACATTAAAAGTGAACAGTGGCAAACCCAACACTGACCACTGTGGAACACAACTATTCAGCAGTAGCCAACCAGAAAAACTCTTTTTCTCCCCACTCTGTGCCTTCTGCCAGTCAGCAAATCTTCTGTCCTTGCTAGTATCTTATCCTGTAATACCACGGGGTCTTATCTAGTTTTGCAGCATCTGTATGGCACCTTGTCAAACATCTCTAAAAATCCAAGTAAGAAGCATCCACTGACTCTACTTTGTCTATTCTGTTATTTCCTCAAAGAATTCCAACAGATTTGTTAGGTACGAATTTCCCTTATCACAACCATGCTGACTTCACCCTACACCATCATGTGCCTCCAAGTACTCCCTCCCGCCCCAGTCCTCATTCGCAATAATGTACTCTTAACTTTTAACTTTTTCCCCCAACCACTGCAGTCAGGCTACTTGGCCTATAATTTGCCTTACTCCCTCTTAAACAGTAGAGTAGCATTAGCAATTTTCCAGCCCTCTGGAAATATTCCAGAATCTAGTGATTCTGAAAGATCATTTCTAATGCCAATAGCAACCTCATTCAGAATCCTTGAGTGTGTAGTCCACCTGGTCCAGATGACTTATCGACCTTCAGAGCTTTCAGCTTCCCAAGGACATTCACATTGGTAATAGCAACTAAACTCACTTCTGACCCTTGACACTCTTGAATTTCTAGCACAATGCTGGTGTCTTCCACTGTGAAGAATGATGCAAAATAATGATTCAACTCATCCACTATTCCCTTGCTCTCTATTACTACTTCTCCAGCAGTCCAAAGTTCACTCTTGCTTCTCTTTTATCCTTTATATATCTAAAAAAAAACTTCTGGTCTTTTCTTTTATATGAATGCCTAGCTTACCTTTATATTTCGGGTAGATGGAGCTTGTCAACCTGGGAAGGCAGTCCATATAAGGAGGGAAAACTCTGATTTCAAACCTCCGCTGCCTTGCGGCCATACCCACTCGAGGGAAAGGCTTCGGGAATAAACCCTGAGTACAGACCCGGAGCTGCAGTCCCTAAGGCAGTCCGACGTTGCCTTCAACCTCGCTCTGGCAACTCCTATGACCACACTGGTGCCAAGTTGTATCAGTCCTTGCCCTTCCCTTGGACAACATTGGTGTCATGGAGAGGGGAGGCTTGCTGCATGGGCAACTGTCAGTCTTCCATACAACCTTGCCCAGGCCTGCACCCTGGAAACCATTCCAGGTGCAGGTCCGTGGTCTCGTGAGACTAACAGATGCCACCACACTTTTATATTCATCTTTTATTCATTATTGCTTTTTTTCTTTTAAGTTGTTTTCTGTTAATTTTTAAAAGCTTTCCAATCTTATAGTTTCACACAAATTTTAACTATATTGTATGCCCTCTCTTTTGCTTTTATGCTGTCTTTGTCAGCCACAATTGCCTCATATTCCCTTTAGAATGCTTCTTCCTCTTTGGGATGAACAGGTTCTTTGTCTTCCAAATTATTCCCAGAAACTCCAGCAATTCAAGACCTTGGCCTCAATACCTCCTTGTGAAATTGGATCCTCAAATTCCTCACTTGAAGTTTAGATTAGCAACATCTCCTCCATAATCTCCATCAGCACAGGTGCACCACAAGCCTGTGTGCTTACAAACCTGCTCTACTCACTTTACATTTATGACCACGTGGCTAAGTACAGCTCCAATGCCATATTCGTTTGCTGACGACACCACTGTTGTAGGCTGAATCAAAGGTGGTGATGAACCAGCATATAGGAGGGAGATTGAAAATCTGGCTGAGAGGTGTCATAATAACAACCTCTTAATGTCAGCAAGACCAAGGAGCTGTTATTGATTTCAGGAGGAGGAAAGCAGAGGTCCATGAGCAGGTTGTCACTGGAGGAACAAAGGTGGAGAGGATCAGAAACTTCCTCGGTGTTATCTCAAGGACCTATCCTGGGCCCAGCACACAAATGCAATTACAATGAAAGCAAGGCAGTGCCTCCAGTTCCTTAAGAGTTTGTGGAGACTTGGCATGACATCTGAAATTTTGACCAGCATATGCAGCAGGGAGTATATTGACTGGCTGCATTATGGAAATACCAATGCTTGTGAATAGAAAATCCTACAAAAAGTAGTAGATAGGGCCCAGTCCATCAAGTGTAAAGCCCAGTCCACCACTAACTGCATCTACACAAAACATAGTCACACAACAAAAAACAGATTCCATATCAAGGAGGAGGAACTGGAGCCTCAGGATTCTCACTACCAGGTTCAGGAACAGTTATCAGGCAGGCTCTGGAACCAAAGGGAATAACTTTACTCAACTTCACTTGTGTCAGCATTGAAATGCTCCCACAACCTATGGCCTCACTTTCAAGGACTCTTCATCTCATGTTCTCAATATTTATTGCTTATTTATTATTATTATTTCATCTTTCTTGTATTTGAAAAATTGTTGACTTTTGCACACTGTTGAACACCCAAGTTGGTGCAGTTTTTCATTGATTCTATTATGGTTATTCTATTATGGATTTATTAAGTACGCCCGCAAGAAAATGAATCTGAGGGTTGTGTACGGTGACATATGTGTACTTTGACAAATTTACTTTGGTGTTTTGATGCTCTTGATTTCTGCTCTGTCATCCCTGCTAGTGGTTTTGTCTACTTAATTTTGGCCAGCTCCACTCACATGCCTCTGTAGTTAGCTTTACTGAACTGTAAAGTGAGAAGTTGAGATTTTTTAAAATTGCAAATGATGGAAATCAAAAAATATTGGAATTAATAGGTCAGGAAGTATTTGTGGACAGAGATGGAGTTAACAGAGGGAAATTGGAAGAGTTACAAGACATTAGTTTTTGGTCACAGAGAGGATGAAGGAAGATGGAGAAGACCAAAATTCAATAGGCAAAAGAAAAAAAATACAAGTCATGCAAACAATTGAAGTGAACAGCAGCATGCCGAACCAATAATGAGTCCTCAGATTTGAACCCCAGAGCAGCCCGGGGTAGGCCCAAAGCCTCACTTATCAGTTCATCATACGTGGGCACGCAGCGCAGCAGCTGTGGCAGTCTTCATAGCCTCAGCACATGAAGGAAGGAACGACTACTGCTGAGAGCGAGTGAAATTGGTTTTCATCCCGACCAATACCCTGTCTTTTCAGTCTATCTGGGGTGGTGTTTAAATTGACCCAACAGAACAGCAAAATACTCTGGCTCCCTAGAGAGGGGAGTGAAGATTCCGGAGAGCCAGCAAAATCAGCTCTTGCCTCTGCTCGGGGCTGGCATTTAAACTGTCTAAACAGCACACTGTACTCCTGCACTAAGACCCAGGTACCACCGCCACGAAAGGCTCCAAGTCTGGGCCATGCTGTCCAGTGACTCACCCTGGACCCAGATTTCATTGTCCAGTCCAAAGCTGCTCTCAAGCTCTTCAAGTCAGCTCGGCACTCGAAGCAATCCAACCTCACACCTGTGCCAATTGTACGAGCATCGAAATCGAATTTCCTCTGCCTGGGCCTTGACTTCTCCTTACAGCACCCAACCTTGCTCTTGGGCCAGCTGCATGGGTGCTAGAACTTCATCTGCACTGATTCATCCCTTGGACGCACCTCAACATCCCTCACCGCTTCACTATTTGCACCGATAATTTAACACAATTTACTTCAGGAAAGGTATTTTGAGTGATGGTTTTAGTCAGATTTCTTAGCTTTTTGACTACCAGGAAGCTGTTGCATACATTCGGTAATGCCATCTTAAATGGAAGTTTACCATTCAGACATAAAAGTCTCAAAGTAAAATCACTTTGGAATGTTGAAAGCAGAGGATTGGGGAACATGTGACTGGTGATGGAAGCTCATTAATGACTGCAGAAATTGTGAAGGTGAAAGTGAGGACCAAGCAAACTCTATCTTTGTTCCATCTAGGAAAAGATCAGAAATATGTGAAACATGTATGTTCAAGGGATCTGTTAACTAAGGCAGAAAGGAAACTGTGGCTCAAGAATTACAAAAGGATTTTCAGAAATAACGTGCTGGAAGTCTGATCAACAGGGACAGAAGAACAAAATGAAATCCTCAAGGTAGGTAGGATGGCAGGAAGAAGAGCCGAGAGGGCCATGAGAGTCCCAAGGTTTTAAGTTTGTTGCTAATCAATCCCTAGATTGAATGGAGACAATGTAAGGTAGTTCATTTTGGTAGGTCAAATATGATGGCAGAATATAGTATTAATGGTAAGACTCTTGGCAGTGTAGAGGATCAGAGGGATCTTGGAGTCCAAGTCCATAGGACAGTCAAAGCTACTGCGCAGGTTGACCATGTGGTTAAGAAGGCAAATGGTGCATTGGACTTCATCAATCGGGGACTGAGTTTAAGAGCTGAGAGGTAATGTTGCAGCTATATAGGACTTGGAGTACTGCGCACAGTTCTGGTCACCTCACTATAGGAAGGATGTGGAAACCATAGAAAGGGTTCAGAGGAGATTTACAAGGATGTTGCCTGGATTGGGGAGCATGCCTTATGAGAATAGGTTGAGTGAACTCGGCCTTTCATCCTTGGAGCGACGGAGGATGAGCGATGACCTGATAGAGGTGTATAAGATGATGAGAGGCATTGATCGTGTGGATAGTCAGAGGCTTTTTCCCAGGGCTGAAATGGCTAGCACGAGAGGGCACAGTTTTAAGGTGCTTGGAAGTAGTAGGTACAGAGGAGATATCAGGGCTAAGTTTGGTTTTTTTTCCATATGCAGAGTGGCGAGTGCGTGGAACGGGCTGCTGGCGAGAGTGGTGGAAGCGGATACAGTAGGGTCTTTTAAGAGACAGCCGGAAGGCATCCGGGGGGGGGGGGGGGGAGAGGGTGGGGTGTGTGTGTGTGTGTGTGTGTGTGTGTGTGTGTGTGCGTGTGTGTGTGTGTGCGTGTGTGTGTGCGTGTGCGTATGTGTGCGTGTGTAAGTAATAGCTGGATACAGACATCTTTAATCTCTCCCTCTCCTCCTGTTTCAAATTGTCCATCTTTATCTCTGTACCTAAGAAAACCAAATCAGCAAGCCTGAACAATTGGCACCCTGTCACACTCACCTCAATTATAAGCAAATGCCTTGAGAGGCTGGTTAAAGCCTCTGCAGCATGTTACTACCCACAATGGACCACCTACAATTTGCCTACCAACAGAATTGGTCTACTAGTGACGCCACAGCACTACACATTCACTCATCTGGAGAAGAGGGATGCGTATGTTAGAATGCTGTTCATGAACTACAGTTCAGCATTCAACACCATAAATCCCCCCAGACTTGACAAGATGCTTGACCTCGGCCTGCACCCCAACTTGTGCAGCTGGATCCTAGACTTCCTATCGGATTGCTGACAGGTGGTAAGGCTGGGTTCCCTCACCTCTGCCCCTCTGACCCTCAACACAGATGCCCCCAGGGTTGTGTCCCAAGTCCCCTCCTCTACTTCCTTTTACTCCCATGACTGCGCTGCCACACACAGCTCCAACCCGCTGGTCAAATTTACAGATGACATGACCTTGATCAGCCTTATTTCTAGCAGTGATGAGGCAGCCGACAGAGGAGAGGTTGACACCCTGACACAATGGTGCCAGGATAACAACCTTTCCCTCAACGTCCAAAAAACAAAAGAGCTATTTGTGGATTACAGGAGGAATGGAGAAGGCTCAATGGGTCTGCAGTTGAGAGGGTGAGAGTTTCAAGTTCTTCTGCATACACATCAATGAAGATCTCACCTGGACTGTACACACCGGGTGTGTGGCAAATGAAGGATGGTGTCCCAGGACTGGACACTATCTAATCCAGCAGACTCAGGAGGAAAGCAATCAGCATAACCAGAGACACCACACACCCCGGCCACTCCCTGTTTGACCCACTGCTGTCCAGCAAAAGGTTCAGGACACTAAAAGCCAGACTGAGGAGCAGCTTCTACCCCAGAGCTGTGGCCTCCATCACACCACTCGCACAGAACAATGACTGAAACTGTGAGCACACGCAAGGACTCAAATACTTGCACTAATGGCACTTTGTGCATTACTATGATATTCTGGTGCTGCTGTAACTTATTTTCTGCTACTTATCTATTTAATACTGTTTCTATTACTGTCTTGTTTTTATCTACCGCTTTGTTTGATTGCCTGAGAGGAAGCCAAACAGAGTTTCATTGTACCTATGTACAATGACAATAAAGATCATTCAATTCAATTCAACAGCGTCTCTTCCACCTCAGGTGACTGAAGAAGTTCGGCATGGACCTCCAAATCCTCAAAACCTTCTACAGGGGCACCACTGAGAGAACCCTGACTGGCTGCATCACCGCCTGGTACGGGAACTGCACCAACCTTGATCACTGGGCACTGCAGAGAGTGGTACAGACAGCCCAGTGCATCTGTGGATGTGAACTTCCCCCCATTGAGGACACTTACAGCTGCAAGTACAGAAAGAAGGCCTGGAAGATCATCGGAGACACCAGTCACCCCAACCATAAACGGTTTCCACTGTTTCCGTCTGGCACACAGCATGAAAGCCAGGACCAATGGGCTACGGGACAGCATGTTTCTACAAGCCATTAGACTTATAAATTCACATGTCTGTACATTGCGACAGAGTCATAAGGCAAAGCTTTTTACTCCCTCACTTTGTGGGATGGATGCAATATTTAAGTAAATACAAATTCAAATCAGGTTGTAGGCAATCCAGGCAGATAGGTTAATTGGTCATTGTAAATTGTCCTGTGATTAGGCTGGGAATAAATCAGAGAATTACTGGGCGATGCTGCTCAAAGGTCCAGATAGGTCTATTCTGTACTGCAATCAATCAATAAGTAAATATGAAGTGTTGCTCCTCCAATTTGAGAGTGGCCTCATGGTGGTGGTAGAGGCAGCAGTGCAATTGCAGTGGATCCTACTTGCTGGGGCAGGAGTTGATTCTGGCCATGACCAACCTCTCAAAAGACTTCATCACAGTAGATGTGAGTGCAATAGGGTGCCAGTCATTGAGGCAACTCACCCTGCACATCTTGGGCACGAGTATGATTGTTGCCCTTTTGAAGCAGATGTAAGATTTAAGGTGCCCTGAACACTCTGGTCAGCTGGTTGGCACAGATTTTCAGAACCCTGCCAGGTACACCACCAGCGCTTGTCACCTTGCGAGGGGTCACTCTCTTGAAAGAAGCTTTGACGTTGGCCTCCAAGACAGAGATCACAGGGTCACCAGATGCTGCAGAGATCTGTATGAATGAAGTTTTATTCTTTCTTTTAAAGCCTGCATAAAAGCTGTTGAGCTTGTCTGGGAGTAAAGGATCACAGCTTTTCATGATGTTAGGTTTCGCTTTGTAGGAAGTATTGGCTTGCAAACCCTGCCAGAGCTAACGTGCATCAAATTCTCACTAACTTCAATCAGAATTGTTTGTTTCCCCTTAAAATAGCTTTCCATAGGCCATAGCTGGACTTCTTGTATGGCTCTGGATCACTTGTCTTGACTGCCACGGATCTCGCTCTCAGCAGACTATAAATCCCAGGTTCATCCATGGGTTTTGGTTTGAGTACGTCCAGTATGTTCTTGAGGGCAGACACTCATCCACACAGGTCTTGATGAAGTCAATGACATATGTGGCATATTCATTCAGATGCAAAGATGAATCCCTGAATATTGTCCAGTCCACCAATCAAAGCACTCCTCCACTTCCCTTGACCATACCTTCTTGGTCTTCACCACAGGTGCTTCGGTCTTTAATCTTTGCCGATATGCTGCGATTAGAATCGGGTGATCAGACTTTACAAAGTATGGATGTTAGATGGTATGGCAAGCGTTCTTGATGTTGGTATACCAGTGGTCAAGTGTGTTGGCTCCTCTGGTTCCACAGGTGATTTGTCGTTCAGAGATTTCTTCAAGCTGGCCTGATTGAAGACTCCTGCAATTGTAGGGTAGGCATCATGGTGCACAGTTTCAAGCCTCTGCATTTAAATCACATCTGTAGACTGGCACAGCATCCCCGCTTCCGTTTTCTTAAAGGGAACTGCACTTGTGACTCAAGTCTGCCATCCGAGGTTTGTCTATTTTAATTATCGATAGAACTTCTTAAACAACTTTAACAATTTAAGAAGATGCTGCTTATTGAAGAACCCATGACTCTGGATTTCAACTGTAACCATACGAAGTGGGAATATTTGTACATTTCAATTGGAACTGCACACAACCAGTCACCACTTAATGGAACCATCTTATATCCTGGCGCCACCTTACCTCAAGTGATACTATCAGCCATTATAATAGAGGACATATTACCAAAATTATTATTCTTAGTCATAATCTTGGGATCAAGGACGACTTGTGTGCACTCCAGTTCTGAGAAAGAGAAAATCACTGCAGCTTATTTAATTTATTGTGGTTCAGCCACAGTATTGTCTCTGCACAATAGCAAGTAATCCAAATCTATTTAGAGAGCAAGTACTGATGCGATGATACAGTGCACTCAGAGAGGTTCTCATACATAATAAGTGTATGCATATCAAACACATGCAAGCCCTTTCCCACACTTTCATCCTCAAACCCTCTTGGGGCATGTCCTACCTTTACACTTGCCCTTCTTCAGTCCACAATTCCCCCAACAAAATCTGGCAATAACATTTCTGTCAGCATTCCATGTCTCAGCTTGCTCCTTTCACATTATCTTCCTCGCAGACCTTTCCTCTCAACCCACTCAAACCCAACCCTTACTGGGATTACAGTCTGGAAGCCACTCAATCTCAACCATTACTGGGATTTCTGAACAATGGCCACTCACCCCAAACCCTTACTGGGATTACTGTTTGAGAGCCACTCAACCCCAACGCTTACTGGGATTACTGTCCAATGGCCACTCAACCCCAACCCTTTCTGGGATTACTGTCTGAGAGTCGCTCAAACCCAACCCTTACTGGGATTACTGTCTGAGAGCCACTCAAACCCAACCCTTACTGGGATTACTGTCCAATGGCCACTCAAACCCAACCCTTACTGGGATTACTGTCTGAGAGTCGCTCAAACCCAACCCTTACTGGGATTACTGTCTGAGACCCACTCACACCCAACCCTTACTGGGATTACTGTCTGAGAGCCACTCAAACCCAACCCTTACTGGGATTACTGTCCAATGGCCACTCAAACCCAACCCTTACTGGGATTACTGTCCAATGGCCACTCAACCCCAACCCTTACTGGGATTACTGTCTGAGAGCCACTCACACCCAACCCTTACTGGGATTACTGTCCAATGGCCACTCAACCCCAACCCTTACTGGGATTACTGTCTGAGAGTCTCTCAATCCCAACCCTTACTGGGATTACTGTCCAATGGCCACTAAATCCCAACCCTTACTGGGATTACTGCCAATGGCCACTCAACACCAACCCTTACTGGGATTACTGTCTGAGAGTCACTCGACCCCAACCTTTACTGGGATTACTGTCCAAAGACCACTCATCCCCAACCCTTATTGGGATTACTGTCTGAGAGTCACTCGACCCCAACCTTTACTGGGATTACTGTCCAATGGCCACTCATCCTCAACCCTTATTGCGAGTACTGTCTGAGAGTCACTCGACCCCAACCTTTACTGGGATTACTGTCCAATGGCCACTCATCCCCAACCCTTATTGGGATAGATGTCTGAGAGCCACTCAACCCCAACCTTTACTGGGATTACTGACCAATGGCCACTCATCCTCAACCCTTATTGGGATTACTGTATGAGAGTCACTTGACCCCAACCTTTACTGGGATTACTGTCCAATGGCCACTCAACCCCAACCCTTACTGGGATTACTCTCCAATGGCCACTCAACCCCAACCCTTACTGGGATTACTATCCAATGGCCACTCAACCCCAACCTTTACTGGGATTACTGTCCAAAGACCACTCATCCCCAACCCTTATTGGGATTACTGTCTGAGAGTCACTCGACCCCAACCTTTACTGGGATTACTGTCCAATGGCCACTCATCCTCAACCCTTATTGCGAGTACTGTCTGAGAGTCACTCGACCCCAACCTTTACTGGGATTACTGTCCAATGGCCACTCATCCCCAACCCTTATTGGGATAGATGTCTGAGAGCCACTCAACCCCAACCTTTACTGGGATTACTGACCAATGGCCACTCATCCTCAACCCTTATTGGGATTACTGTATGAGAGTCACTTGACCCCAACCTTTACTGGGATTACTGTCCAACGGCCACTCAACCCCAACCCTTATTGGGATTACTGTCTGAGAGTCACTCAACCCCAACCCTTACTGGGATTACTGTCCAACGGCCACTCAACCCCATGCCTTACTGAGATTACTGTCCAATGGCCACTCAAACCCATGCCTTACTGGGATTACTGTCCAATGGCCACTCAAACCCAACCCTTACTGGGATTACTGTCCAATGGCCACTTGAACCCAACCCTTTTTGGGATTACTGTCCAACGGCCACTCAACCCCATACCTTCCTGGGATTACTGTCCAATGGCCATTTGAACCCAACCCTTACTGGTATTACTGTCCAATGACCACTCAATACCAACCCTTACCGGGATTACACTCTGAGAGTCACTCAACCCCAACCCTTACAGGGATTACTATCCAATGGCCACTCAGTACCAACCCTTACTAGGATTACTGTCCAATGGCCACTCAACCCCAACCCTTACTGGGATTACTGTCCAATGGCCACTCAATACCAACCCTTACTGGGATTACTGTCTGAGAGTCACTCAACCCCAACCCTTACTGGGATAACTGTCCAATGGCCACTCAAACCAAACCCTTACTGGGATTACTGTCTGACAGCCACTCAACCCCAACCCTTACTGGGATTACTGCCCAATGGCCACTCATCCCCAACCCTTATAGGGATCACTGTCTGAGAGCCACTCAAACCCAACCCTTACTGGGATTACTGTCCAATGGCCACTCAAACCCAACCCTTTCTGGGATTACTGTCCAATGGCCACTCAAACCCCACCCTTTCTGGGATTACTGCTCAATGGCCACTCAAACCCAACCCTTACTGGGATTACTGTCTGAGAGCCACTCAACCCCAACCCTTACTGGGATTACTGCCCAATGGCCACTCATCCCCAACCCTTATTGGGATTACTGTCTGAGAGTCACTCAACCCCAACCCTTAATGGGATTACTGTCCAACGGCCACTCAACCCCATGCCTTACCGGGATTACTGTCCAATGGCCACTCAAACCCAACCCTTACTGGGATTACTGTCTGAGAGCCACTCATACCCAACCCTTTCTGGGATTACTGCCCAATGGCCACTCAAACCCAACCCTTACTGGGATTACTGTCTGAGAGCCACTCAACCCCATCCCTTACTGGGATTACTGTCTGAGAGCCACTCAAACCCAACCCTTACTGGGATTACTGTCCAACGGCCACTCAACCCCATGCCTTACTGGGATTACTGTCCAATGGCCACTCAAACCCAACCCTTACTGGGATTACTGTCTGAAAGTCACTCAACCCCAACCCTTACTGGGATTATTGTCCAATGGCCACAACCCCAACCCTTACTGGGATTATTGCCCAATGGCCACTCATCCCCAACCCTTATAGGGATCACTGTCTGAGAGCCACTCAAACCCAACCCTTACTGGGATTACTGTCCAATGGCCACTCAAACCCAACCCTTTCTGGGATTACTGTCCAATGGCCACTCAAACCCCACCCTTTCTGGGATTACTGCTCAATGGCCACTCAAACCCAACAATAACTGGGATTACTGTCTGAGAGCCACTCAAACCCAACCCTTACTGGGATTACTGCCCAATGGCCACTCATCCCCAACCCTTATTGGGATTACTGTCTGAGAGTCACTCAACCCCAACCCTTAATGGGATTACTGTCCAACGGCCACTCAACCCCATGCCTTACCGGGATTACTGTCCAATGGTCACTCAAACCCAACCCTTACTAGGATTACTGTCTGAGAGCCACTCATACCCAACCCTTTCTGGGATTACTGCCCAATGGCCACTCAAACCCAACCCTTACTGGGATTACTGTCTGAGAGCCACTCAACCCCAACCCTTACTGGGATTACTGTCTGAGAGCCACTCAAACCCAACCCTTACTGGGATTACTGTCCAACGGCCACTCAACCCCATGCCTTACTGGGATTACTGTCCAATGGCCACTCAAACCCAACCCTTACTGGGATTACTGTCTGAAAGTCACTCAACCCCAACCCTTACTGGGATTACTGTCCAATGGCCACAACCCCAACCCTTACTGGGATTATTGCCCAATGGCCACTCAAACCCAACCCTTACTGGGATTACTGTCTGAGAGCCACTCATACCCAACCCTTACTGGGGTTACTGTCCAATGGCCACTCAACACCAACCCTTACTGGGATTACTGTCCAATGACCACTCACACCCAACCCTTACTGGGATTACTGTCCAATGGCCACTCAACCCCAACCCTTACTGGGATTACTGTCTGAGAGTCTCTCAATCCCAACCCTTACTGGGATTACTGTCCAATGGCCACTAAATCCCAACCCTTACTGGGATTACTGCCAATGGCCACTCAACACCAACCCTTACTGGGATTACTGTCTGAGAGTCACTCGACCCCAACCTTTACTGGGATTACTGTCCAAAGACCACTCATCCCCAACCCTTATTGGGATTACTGTCTGAGAGTCACTCGACCCCAACCTTTACTGGGATTACTGTCCAATGGCCACTCATCCTCAACCCTTATTGCGAGTACTGTCTGAGAGTCACTCAACCCCAACCTTTACTGGGATTACTGTCCAATGGCCACTCATCCCCAACTCTTATTGGGATAGATGTCTGAGAGCCACTCAACCCCAACCTTTACTGGGATTACTGACCAATGGCCACTCATCCTCAACCCTTATTGGGATTACTGTATGAGAGTCACTTAACCCCAACCTTTACTGGGATTACTGTCCAATGGCCACTCAACCCCAACCCTTACTGGGATTACTCTCCAATGGCCACTCAACCCCAACCCTTACTGGGATTACTATCCAATGGCCACTCAACCCCAATCCTTACTGGGATTACAGTCCAATGGCCACTCAAACCCAACCCTTACTGGGATTACTGACTGAGAGCCACTCAAACCCAACCCTTACTGGGATTACTGTCCAATGGCAACTCAAACCCAACCCTTACTGGGATTACTGTCTGAGAGCCACTCAACCATAACCCTTCCTGGGATTACTGTCCAACGGCCACTCAACCCCAACCCTTATTGGGATTACTGTCTGAGAGTCACTCAACCCCAACCCTTACTGGGATTACTGTCCAATGGCCACTCAAACCCAACCCTTACTGGGATTACTGACTGAGAGTCACTCAACCCCAACCCTTACAGGGATTACTATCCAATGGCCACTCAGTACCAACCCTTACTAGGATTACTGTCCAATGGCCACTCAACCCCAACCCTTACTGGGATTACTGTCCAATGGCCACTCAATACCAACCCTTACTGGGATTACTGTCTGAGAGTCACTCAACCCCAACCCTTACTGGGATTACTGTCCAATGGCCACTCAAACCAAACCCTTACTGGGATTACTGTCTGACAGCCACTCAACCCCAACCCTTACTGGGATTACTGCCCAATGGCCACTCATCCCCAACCCTTATAGGGATCACTGTCTGAGAGCCACTCAAACCCAACCCTTACTGGGATTACTGTCCAATGGCCACTCAAACCCAACCCTTTCTGGGATTACTGTCCAATGGCCACTCAAACCCCACCCTTTCTGGGATTACAGCTCAATGGCCACTCAAACCCAACCCTTACTGGGATTACTGTCTGAGAGCCACTCAACCCCAACCCTTACTGGGATTACTGCCCAATGGCCACTCATCCCCAACCCTTATTGGGATTACTGTCTGAGAGTCACTCAACCGCAACCCTTAATGGGATTACTGTCCAACGGCCACTCAACCCCATGCCTTACGGGGATTACTGTCCAATGGCCACTCAAACCCAACCCTTACTGGGATTACTGTCTGAGAGCCACTCATACCCAACCCTTTCTGGGATTACTGCCCAATGGCCACTCAAACCCAACCCTTACTGGGATTACTGTCTGAGAGCCACTCAACCCCAACCCTTACTGGGATTACTGTCTGAGAGCCACTCAAACCCAACCCTTACTGGGATTACTGTCCAACGGCCACTCAACCCCATGCCTTACTGGGATTACTGTCCAATGGCCACTCAAACCCAACCCTTACTGGGATTACTGTCTGAAAGTCACTCAACCCCAACCCTTACTGGGATTACTGTCCAATGGCCACAACCCCAACCCTTACTGGGATTATTGCCCAATGGCCACTCAAACACAGCCCTTACTGGGATTACTGTCTGAGAGCCACTCATACCCAACCCTTACTGGGGTTACTGTCCAATGGCCACTCAACCCCAACCCTTACTGGGATTACTGTCCAATGACCACTCAAACCCAACCCTTACTGGGATTACTGCCCAATGGCCACTCAAACCCAACCCTTACTGGGATTACTGTCCAATGGCCACTCAAACCCAACCCTTACTGGGATTACTGCCCAATGGCCACTCAAACCCAACCCTTACTGGGATTACTGTCTGAGAGCCACTCAAACCCAACCCTTACTGGGATTACTGTCCAATGGCCACTAAATCCCAACCCTTACTGGGATTACTGTCTGAGAGTCACTCGACCCCAACCTTTACTGGGATTACTGTCCAATGGCCACTCATCCCCAACCCTTATTGGGATTACTGTCTGAGAGTCACTCGACCCCAACCTTTACTGGGATTACTGCCAATGGCCACTCATCCCCAACCCTTATTGCGAGTACTGTCTGAGAGTCACTCGACCCCAACCTTTACTGGGATTACTGTCCAATGGCCACTCATCCCCAACCCTTATTGTGATTAATGTCTGAGAGCCACTCAACCCCAACCTTTACTGGGATTACTGTCCAATGGCCACTCATCCTCAACCCTTATTGGGATTACTGTATGAGAGTCACTCGACCCCAACCTTTACTGGGATTACTGTCCAATGGCCACTCAACACCAACCCTTACTGGGATTACTATCCAATGGCCACTCAACCCCAACCCTTACTGAGATTACTGTCCAACGGCCACTCAACCCCATGCCTTACTGGGATTACTGTCCAATGGCCACTCAAACCCAACCCTTACTGGGATTACTGTCCAAGGGCCACTTGAACCCAACCCTTTCTGGGATTACTGTCCAACGGCCACTCAACCCCATACCTTACTGGGATTACTGTCCAATGGCCATTTGAACCCAACCCTTACTGGTATTACTGTCCAATGACCACTCAATACCAACCCTTACCGGGATTACACTCTGAGAGTCACTCAACCCCAACCCTTACTGGGATTACTATCCAATGGCCACTCAGTACCAACCCTTACTGGGATTACTGTCTGAGAGCCACTCAACCCCAACCCTTACTGGGATTACTGCCCAATGGCCACTCAAACCCAACCCTTACTGGGATTACTGTCTGAGAGGCAGTCAAACCCAACCCTTACTGAGATTACTGTCTGAAAGTCACTCAACCCCAACCCTTACTGGGATTACTGTCCAATGGCCACAACCCCAACCCTTACTGGGATTATTGCCCAATGGCCACTCAACCCCAACCCTTACTGGGATTATTGCCAATGGCCACTCATCCCCAACCCTTATTGGGAGTACTGTCTGAGAGTCACTCAACCCCAACCTTTACTGGGATTACTGTCCAATGGCCACTCATCCCCAACCCTTATTGGGAGTACTGTCTGAGAGTCTCGACCCCAACCTTTACTGGGATTACTGTCCAATGGCCACTCAACCCCAACCCTTACTGGGATTACTGTCCAATGGCCACTCAACCCCAACCCTTACTAGGATTACTGTCTGAGAGCCACTCAACCCCAAACTTTACTGGGATTACTGCCAATGGCCACTCATCCCCAACCCTTATTGGGAGTACTGTCTGAGAGTCACTTGACCCCAACCTTTACTGGGATTACTGTCCAATGGCCACTCATCCCCAACCCTTATTGGGAGTACTGTCTGAGAGTCTCGACCCCAACCTTTACTGGGATTACTGTCCAATGGCCACTCAACCCCAACCCTTACTGGGATTACTGTCCAATGGCCACTCAACCCCAACCCTTACTGGGATTACTGTCTGAGAGCCACTCAATCTCAACCCTTACTGGGATTACTGTCCAATGGCACTCAACCCCAACCCTTATTGGGATTACTGCCCAATGGCCAATCAAACCCAACCGCTATTGGCATTAATGTCTGAGAGCAACTCAATCTCAACCCTTACTGGGATTACGGTCCAATGCACACTCAACCCCAACCCTTACTGGTATTACTGTCTGAGAGTCACTCAACCCCAACCCTTACTGGGATTACTGTCCAATGACCACTCAACCCAAACCCTTACTGAGATTACTGTCCAATGGCCACTCAACCCCATGCCTTACTGGGATTACTGTCCAATGGCCACTCAAACCCAACCCTTACTGGGATTACTGTCCAATGGCCACTTGAACCCAACCCTTTCTGGGATTACTGTCCAACGGCCACTCAACCCCAACCTTTACTGGGATTACTGACCAATGGCCACTCATCCTCAACCCTTATTGGGATTACTGTATGAGAGTCACTTGACCCCAACCTTTACTGGGATTACTGTCCAATGGCCACTCAACCCCAACCCTTACTGGGATTACTCTCCAATGGCCACTCAACCCCAACCCTTACTGGGATTACTATCCAATGGCCACTCAACCCCAACCTTTACTGGGATTACTGTCCAAAGACCACTCATCCCCAACCCTTATTGGGATTACTGTCTGAGAGTCACTCGACCCCAACCTTTACTGGGATTACTGTCCAATGGCCACTCATCCTCAACCCTTATTGCGAGTACTGTCTGAGAGTCACTCGACCCCAACCTTTACTGGGATTACTGTCCAATGGCCACTCATCCCCAACCCTTATTGGGATAGATGTCTGAGAGCCACTCAACCCCAACCTTTACTGGGATTACTGACCAATGGCCACTCATCCTCAACCCTTATTGGGATTACTGTATGAGAGTCACTTGACCCCAACCTTTACTGGGATTACTGTCCAACGGCCACTCAACCCCAACCCTTATTGGGATTACTGTCTGAGAGTCACTCAACCCCAACCCTTACTGGGATTACTGTCCAACGGCCACTCAACCCCATGCCTTACTGAGATTACTGTCCAATGGCCACTCAAACCCATGCCTTACTGGGATTACTGTCCAATGGCCACTCAAACCCAACCCTTACTGGGATTACTGTCCAATGGCCACTTGAACCCAACCCTTTTTGGGATTACTGTCCAACGGCCACTCAACCCCATACCTTCCTGGGATTACTGTCCAATGGCCATTTGAACCCAACCCTTACTGGTATTACTGTCCAATGACCACTCAATACCAACCCTTACCGGGATTACACTCTGAGAGTCACTCAACCCCAACCCTTACAGGGATTACTATCCAATGGCCACTCAGTACCAACCCTTACTAGGATTACTGTCCAATGGCCACTCAACCCCAACCCTTACTGGGATTACTGTCCAATGGCCACTCAATACCAACCCTTACTGGGATTACTGTCTGAGAGTCACTCAACCCCAACCCTTACTGGGATAACTGTCCAATGGCCACTCAAACCAAACCCTTACTGGGATTACTGTCTGACAGCCACTCAACCCCAACCCTTACTGGGATTACTGCCCAATGGCCACTCATCCCCAACCCTTATAGGGATCACTGTCTGAGAGCCACTCAAACCCAACCCTTACTGGGATTACTGTCCAATGGCCACTCAAACCCAACCCTTTCTGGGATTACTGTCCAATGGCCACTCAAACCCCACCCTTTCTGGGATTACTGCTCAATGGCCACTCAAACCCAACCCTTACTGGGATTACTGTCTGAGAGCCACTCAACCCCAACCCTTACTGGGATTACTGCCCAATGGCCACTCATCCCCAACCCTTATTGGGATTACTGTCTGAGAGTCACTCAACCCCAACCCTTAATGGGATTACTGTCCAACGGCCACTCAACCCCATGCCTTACCGGGATTACTGTCCAATGGCCACTCAAACCCAACCCTTACTGGGATTACTGTCTGAGAGCCACTCATACCCAACCCTTTCTGGGATTACTGCCCAATGGCCACTCAAACCCAACCCTTACTGGGATTACTGTCTGAGAGCCACTCAACCCCATCCCTTACTGGGATTACTGTCTGAGAGCCACTCAAACCCAACCCTTACTGGGATTACTGTCCAACGGCCACTCAACCCCATGCCTTACTGGGATTACTGTCCAATGGCCACTCAAACCCAACCCTTACTGGGATTACTGTCTGAAAGTCACTCAACCCCAACCCTTACTGGGATTATTGTCCAATGGCCACAACCCCAACCCTTACTGGGATTATTGCCCAATGGCCACTCATCCCCAACCCTTATAGGGATCACTGTCTGAGAGCCACTCAAACCCAACCCTTACTGGGATTACTGTCCAATGGCCACTCAAACCCAACCCTTTCTGGGATTACTGTCCAATGGCCACTCAAACCCCACCCTTTCTGGGATTACTGCTCAATGGCCACTCAAACCCAACCCTTACTGGGATTACTGTCTGAGAGCCACTCAAACCCAACCCTTACTGGGATTACTGCCCAATGGCCACTCATCCCCAACCCTTATTGGGATTACTGTCTGAGAGTCACTCAACCCCAACCCTTAATGGGATTACTGTCCAACGGCCACTCAACCCCATGCCTTACCGGGATTACTGTCCAATGGCCACTCAAACCCAACCCTTACTAGGATTACTGTCTGAGAGCCACTCATACCCAACCCTTTCTGGGATTACTGCCCAATGGCCACTCAAACCCAACCCTTACTGGGATTACTGTCTGAGAGCCACTCAACCCCAACCCTTACTGGGATTACTGTCTGAGAGCCACTCAAACCCAACCCTTACTGGGATTACTGTCCAACGGCCACTCAACCCCATGCCTTACTGGGATTACTGTCCAATGGCCACTCAAACCCAACCCTTACTGGGATTACTGTCTGAAAGTCACTCAACCCCAACCCTTACTGGGATTACTGTCCAATGGCCACAACCCCAACCCTTACTGGGATTATTGCCCAATGGCCACTCAAACCCAACCCTTACTGGGATTACTGTCTGAGAGCCACTCATACCCAACCCTTACTGGGGTTACTGTCCAATGGCCACTCAACCCCAACCCTTACTGGGATTACTGTCTGAGAGTCTCTCAATCCCAACCCTTACTGGGATTACTGTCCAATGGCCACTAAATCCCAACCCTTACTGGGATTACTGCCAATGGCCACTCAACACCAACCCTTACTGGGATTACTGTCTGAGAGTCACTCGACCCCAACCTTTACTGGGATTACTGTCCAAAGACCACTCATCCCCAACCCTTATTGGGATTACTGTCTGAGAGTCACTCGACCCCAACCTTTACTGGGATTACTGTCCAATGGCCACTCATCCTCAACCCTTATTGCGAGTACTGTCTGAGAGTCACTCAACCCCAACCTTTACTGGGATTACTGTCCAATGGCCACTCATCCCCAACTCTTATTGGGATAGATGTCTGAGAGCCACTCAACCCCAACCTTTACTGGGATTACTGACCAATGGCCACTCATCCTCAACCCTTATTGGGATTACTGTATGAGAGTCACTTAACCCCAACCTTTACTGGGATTACTGTCCAATGGCCACTCAACCCCAACCCTTACTGGGATTACTCTCCAATGGCCACTCAACCCCAACCCTTACTGGGATTACTATCCAATGGCCACTCAACCCCAATCCTTACTGGGATTACAGTCCAATGGCCACTCAAACCCAACCCTTACTGGGATTACTGACTGAGAGCCACTCAAACCCAACCCTTACTGGGATTACTGTCCAATGGCAACTCAAACCCAACCCTTACTGGGATTACTGTCTGAGAGCCACTCAACCATAACCCTTCCTGGGATTACTGTCCAACGGCCACTCAACCCCAACCCTTATTGGGATTACTGTCTGAGAGTCACTCAACCCCAACCCTTACTGGGATTACTGTCCAACGGCCACTCAACCCCATGCCTTACTGAGATTACTGTCCAATGGCCACTCAAACCCATGCCTTACTGGGATTACTGTCCAATGGCCACTCAAACCCAACCCTTACTGGGATTACTGTCCAATGGCCACTTGAACCCAACCCTTTTTGGGATTACTGTCCAACGGCCACTCAACCCCATACCTTCCTGGGATTACTGTCCAATGGCCATTTGAACCCAACCCTTACTGGTATTACTGTCCAATGACCACTCAATACCAACCCTTACCGGGATTACACTCTGAGAGTCACTCAACCCCAACCCTTACAGGGATTACTATCCAATGGCCACTCAGTACCAACCCTTACTAGGATTACTGTCCAATGGCCACTCAACCCCAACCCTTACTGGGATTACTGTCCAATGGCCACTCAATACCAACCCTTACTGGGATTACTGTCTGAGAGTCACTCAACCCCAACCCTTACTGGGATTACTGTCCAATGGCCACTCAAACCAAACCCTTACTGGGATTACTGTCTGACAGCCACTCAACCCCAACCCTTACTGGGATTACTGCCCAATGGCCACTCATCCCCAACCCTTATAGGGATCACTGTCTGAGAGCCACTCAAACCCAACCCTTACTGGGATTACTGTCCAATGGCCACTCAAACCCAACCCTTTCTGGGATTACTGTCCAATGGCCACTCAAACCCCACCCTTTCTGGGATTACAGCTCAATGGCCACTCAACCCCAACCCTTACTGGGATTACTGCCCAACGGCCACTCAACCCCATGCCTTACGGGGATTACTGTCCAATGGCCACTCAAACCCAACCCTTACTGGGATTACTGTCTGAGAGCCACTCATACCCAACCCTTTCTGGGATTACTGCCCAATGGCCACTCAAACCCAACCCTTACTGGGATTACTGTCTGAGAGCCACTCAACCCCAACCCTTACTGGGATTACTGTCTGAGAGCCACTCAAACCCAACCCTTACTGGGATTACTGTCCAACGGCCACTCAACCCCATGCCTTACTGGGATTACTGTCCAATGGCCACTCAAACCCAACCCTTACTGGGATTACTGTCTGAAAGTCACTCAACCCCAACCCTTACTGGGATTACTGTCCAATGGCCACAACCCCAACCCTTACTGGGATTATTGCCCAATGGCCACTCAAACACAGCCCTTACTGGGATTACTGTCTGAGAGCCACTCATACCCAACCCTTACTGGGGTTACTGTCCAATGGCCACTCAACCCCAACCCTTACTGGGATTACTGTCCAATGACCACTCAAACCCAACCCTTACTGGGATTACTGCCCAATGGCCACTCAAACCCAACCCTTACTGGGATTACTGTCCAATGGCCACTCAAACCCAACCCTTACTGGGATTACTGCCCAATGGCCACTCAAACCCAACCCTTACTGGGATTACTGTCTGAGAGCCACTCAAACCCAACCCTTACTGGGATTACTGTCCAATGGCCACTAAATCCCAACCCTTACTGGGATTACTGTCTGAGAGTCACTCGACCCCAACCTTTACTGGGATTACTGTCCAATGGCCACTCATCCCCAACCCTTATTGGGATTACTGTCTGAGAGTCACTCGACCCCAACCTTTACTGGGATTACTGCCAATGGCCACTCATCCCCAACCCTTATTGCGAGTACTGTCTGAGAGTCACTCGACCCCAACCTTTACTGGGATTACTGTCCAATGGCCACTCATCCCCAACCCTTATTGTGATTAATGTCTGAGAGCCACTCAACCCCAACCTTTACTGGGATTACTGTCCAATGGCCACTCATCCTCAACCCTTATTGGGATTACTGTATGAGAGTCACTCGACCCCAACCTTTACTGGGATTACTGTCCAATGGCCACTCAACACCAACCCTTACTGGGATTACTATCCAATGGCCACTCAACCCCAACCCTTACTGAGATTACTGTCCAACGGCCACTCAACCCCATGCCTTACTGGGATTACTGTCCAATGGCCACTCAAACCCAACCCTTACTGGGATTACTGTCCAATGGCCACTTGAACCCAACCCTTTCTGGGATTACTGTCCAACGGCCACTCAACCCCATACCTTACTGGGATTACTGTCCAATGGCCATTTGAACCCAACCCTTACTGGTATTACTGTCCAATGACCACTCAATACCAACCCTTACCGGGATTACACTCTGAGAGTCACTCAACCCCAACCCTTACTGGGATTACTATCCAATGGCCACTCAGTACCAACCCTTACTGGGATTACTGTCTGAGAGCCACTCAACCCCAACCCTTACTGGGATTACTGCCCAATGGCCACTCAAACCCAACCCTTACTGGGATTACTGTCTGAGAGGCAGTCAAACCCAACCCTTACTGAGATTACTGTCTGAAAGTCACTCAACCCCAACCCTTACTGGGATTACTGTCCAATGGCCACAACCCCAACCCTTACTGGGATTATTGCCCAATGGCCACTCAACCCCAACCCTTACTGGGATTATTGCCAATGGCCACTCATCCCCAACCCTTATTGGGAGTACTGTCTGAGAGTCACTCAACCCCAACCTTTACTGGGATTACTGTCCAATGGCCACTCATCCCCAACCCTTATTGGGAGTACTGTCTGAGAGTCTCGACCCCAACCTTTACTGGGATTACTGTCCAATGGCCACTCAACCCCAACCCTTACTGGGATTACTGTCCAATGGCCACTCAACCCCAACCCTTACTAGGATTACTGTCTGAGAGCCACTCAACCCCAAACTTTACTGGGATTACTGCCAATGGCCACTCATCCCCAACCCTTATTGGGAGTACTGTCTGAGAGTCACTTGACCCCAACCTTTACTGGGATTACTGTCCAATGGCCACTCATCCCCAACCCTTATTGGGAGTACTGTCTGAGAGTCTCGACCCCAACCTTTACTGGGATTACTGTCCAATGGCCACTCAACCCCAACCCTTACTGGGATTACTGTCCAATGGCCACTCAACCCCAACCCTTACTGGGATTACTGTCTGAGAGCCACTCAATCTCAACCCTTACTGGGATTACTGTCCAATGGCACTCAACCCCAACCCTTATTGGGATTACTGCCCAATGGCCAATCAAACCCAACCGCTATTGGCATTAATGTCTGAGAGCAACTCAATCTCAACCCTTACTGGGATTACGGTCCAATGCACACTCAACCCCAACCCTTACTGGTATTACTGTCTGAGAGTCACTCAACCCCAACCCTTACTGGGATTACTGTCCAATGACCACTCAACCCAAACCCTTACTGAGATTACTGTCCAATGGCCACTCAACCCCATGCCTTACTGGGATTACTGTCCAATGGCCACTCAAACCCAACCCTTACTGGGATTACTGTCCAATGGCCACTTGAACCCAACCCTTTCTGGGATTACTGTCCAACGGCCACTTAACCCCATACCTTACTGGGATTACTGTCCAATGGCCATTTGAACCCAACCCTTACTGGTATTACTGTCCAATGACCACTCAATACCAACCCTTACCGGGATTACACTCTGAGAGCCACTCAACCCCAACCCTTACGGGGATTACTATCCAATGGCCACTCAGTACCAACCCTTACTGGGATTACTGTCTGAGAGCCACTCAACCCCAACCCTTACTGGGATTACTGCCCAATGGCCACTCAAACCCAACCCTTACTGGGATTACTGTCTGAGAGGCAGTCAAACCCAACCCTTACTGGGATTACTGTCTGAAAGTCACTCAACCCCAACCCTTACTGGGATTACTGTCCAATGGCCACAACCCCAACCCTTACTGGGATTATTGCCCAATGGCCACTCAAACCCAACCCTTACTGGGATTACTGTCCAATGGCCACTCAACCCCAACCCATACTGGGATTACTATCCAATCACCACTCAACCCAAACACTTACTGAGATTACTAACCAATGGCCACTCAACCCCAACCCTTACTGGGATTACTGTCCGAGAGCCACTCAAACCCAACCCTTACTGGGATTACTGTCCAATGGCCACTCAAACCCAACCCTTACTGGGATTACTGTCTGAGAGCCACTCAAACCCAACCCTTACTGGGATTACTGCCCAATGGCCACTCAAACCCAACCCTTACTGGGATTACTGTCTGAGAGCCACTCAAACCCAACCCTTACTGGGATTACTGTCTGAAAGTCACTCAACCACAATCCATACTGGGATTACTGTCCAATGGCCACTCAAACCAAACCCTTACTGGGATTACTGTCTGAGAGCCACTCAACCCCAACTCTTACTGGGATTACTGCCCAATGGCCACTCAAACCCAACCCTTACTGGGATTACTGTCTGAGAGTCACTCAACCCCAACCCTTACTGGGATTACTGTCCAACGGCCACTCGAACCCAACCCTTACTGGGATTACTGTCCAATGGCCACTCAAACCCAACCCTTTCTGGGATTACTGTCCAATGGCCACTCAATACCGACCCTAACCAGGATTACACTCTGAGAGTCACTCAACCCCAACCCTTACTGGGATTACTATCCAATGGCCACTCAGTACCAACCCTTACTGGGATTACTATCCAATGGCCACTCAGTACCAACCCTTACTGGGATTACTGTCTGAGTGCCACTCAAACCCAACCCTTACTGGGATTACTGTCTGAAAGTCACTCAACCCCAACCCATACTGGGATTACTGTCCAATGGCCGCTCAAACCAAACCCTTACTGGGATTACTGTCTGAGAGCCACTCAACCCCAACCCTTACTGGGATTACTGCCCAATGGCCACTCAAACCCAACCCTTACTGGGATTACTGTCTGAAAGTCACTCAACCCCAACCCTTACTGGGATTACTGTCCAATTGCCACAACCCCAACCCTTACTGGGATTATTGCCCAATGGCCACTCAAACCCAACCCTTACTGGGATTACTGTCTGAGAGCCAGTCAAACCCAAACCTTACTGGGATTACTGTCCAATGGCCACTCAAACCCAACCCATACTGGGATTACTGTCCAATGGCCACTCAACTCCAACCCTTACTGGGATTACTGTCCAATGACCACTCAACCCAAACCCTTACTGAGATTACTATCCAATGGCCACTCAACCCCAACCCTTACTGGGATTACTGTCTGAGAGCCACTCAACCCCAACCTTTACTGGGATTACTGCCAGTGGCCACTCATCCCCAACCCTTATTGGGAGTACTGTCTGAGAGTCACTCGACCCCAACCTTTACTGGGATTACTGTCCAATGGCCACTCATCCCCAACCCTTATTGGGAGTACTGTCTGAGAGTCACTCGACCCCAACCTTTACTGGGATTACTGTCCAATGGCCACTCATCCCCAACCCTTATTGGGATTACTGTCTGAGAGTCTCGACCCCAACCTTTACAGGGATTACTGTCCAATGGCCACTCAACCCCAACCCTTACTGGGATTACTGTCCAATGGCCACTCAACCCCAACCCTTACTGGGATTACTATCCAATGGCCACTCAACCCCAACCCTTACTGGGATTACAGTCCAATGGCCACTCAAACCCAACCCTTACTGGGATTACAGTCCAATGGCCACTCAAACCCAACCCTTACTGGGATTACTGACTGAGAGCCACTCAAACCCAACCCTTACTGGGATTACTGTCCAATGGCCACTCAAACCCAACCCTTACTGGGATTACTGTCTGAGAGCCACTCAACCCCAACCCTTCCTGGGATTACTGCCCAATGGCCACTCAAACCCAACCCTTACTGGGATTATTGCCCAATGGCCACACAAACCCAACCCTTACTGGGATTACTGTCCAATGGCCACTCAAACACAACCCTTACTGGGATTACTGCCCAATGGCCACTCAAACCCAACCCTTACAGGGATTACTGTCTGAGAGCCACTCAAACCCAACCCTTACTGGGATTACTGCCCACTGGCCACTCAAACCCAACCCTTACTGGGATTACTGTCTGAGAGCCACTCAAACCCAACCCTTACTGGGATTACTGTCTGAAAGTCACTCAACCCCAACCCATACTGGGATTACTGTCCAATGGCCACTCAAACCCAACCCTTACTGGGATTACTGTCTGAGAGCCACTCAACCCCAACCCTTACTGGGATTACTGTCTGAAAGTCACTCAACCCCAACCCTTACTGTGATTGCTGTCCAATGGCCACAACCCCAACCCTTACTGGGATTATTGCCCAATAGCCACTCAAACCCAACCCTTACTGGGATTACTGTCCAATGGCCACTCAACCCCAACCCTTACTGGGATTGCTGTCCAATCACCACTCAACCCAAACACTTACTGAGATTACTATCCAATGGCCACTCAACCCCAACCCTTACTGGGATTACTGTCTGAGAGCCACTCAAACCCAACCCTTACTGGGATTACTGTCCAATGGCCACTCAAACCCAACCCTTTCTGGGATTACTATCCAATGGCCACTCAACCCCAACCCTTACGGGGATTACAGTCCAATGGCCACTCAAACCCAACCCTTACTGGGATTACTATCCAATGGCCACTCAGTACCAACCCTTACTGGGATTACTGTCTGAGAGCCACTCAACCCCAACCCTTACTGGGATTACTGCCCAATGGCCACTCAAACCCAACCCATACTGGGATTACTATCCAATCACCACTCAACCCAAACACTTACTGAGATTACTAACCAATGGCCACTCAACCCCAACCCTTAGTGGGATTACTGTCCGAGAGCCACTCAAACCCAACCCTTACTGGGATTACTGCCCAATGGCCACTCAAACCCAACCCTTACTGGGATTACTGTCTGAGAGCCACTCAAACCCAACCCTTACTGGGATTACTACCCAATGGCCACTCAAACCCAACCCTTACTGGGATTACTGTCTGAGAGCCACTCAAACCCAACTCTTACTGGGATTACTGTCTGAAAGTCACTCAACCCCAATCCATACTGGGATTACTGTCCAATGGCCACTCAAACCAAACCCTTACTGGGATTACTGTCTGAGTGCCACTCAACCCCAACCCTTACTGGGATTACTGCCCAATGGCCACTCAAACCCAACCCTTACTGGGATTACTGTCTGAGAGTCACTCAACCCCAACCCTTACTGGGATTACTGTCCAACGGCCACTCGAACCCAACCCTTACTGGGATTACTATCCAATGGCCACTCAAACCCAACCCTTTCTGGGATTACTGTCCAACAGCCACTCAACCCCATACCTTACTGGGATTACTGTCCAATGGCCATTTGAACCCAACCCTTACTGGTATTACTGTCCAATGGCCACTCAATACCGACCCTTACCGGGATTACACTCTGAGAGTCACTCAACCCCAACCCTTACTGGGATTACTATCCAATGGCCACTCAGTACCAACCCTTTCTGGGATTACTATCCAATGGCCACTCAGTACCAACCCTTACTGGGATTACAGTCCAATGGCCACTCAACCCCAACCCTTACTGGGATTACTGTCTGAGTGCCACTCAAACCCAACCCTTACTGGGATTACTGTCTGAAAGTCACTCAACCCCAACCCATACTGGGATTACTGTCCAATGGCCGCTCAAACCAAACCCTTACTGGGATTACTGTCTGAGAGCCACTCAACCCCAACCCTTACTGGGATTACTGCCCAATGGCCACTCAAACCCAACCCTTACTGGGATTACTGTCTGAAAGTCACTCAACCCCAACCCTTACTGGGATTACTGTCCAATTGCCACAACCCCAACCCTTACTGGGATTATTGCCCAATGGCCACTCAAACCCAACCCTTACTGGGATTACTGTCTGAGAGCCAGTCAAACCCAACCCTTTCTGGGATTACTGTCCAACGGCCACTCGAACCCAACCCTTACTGGGATTACTGTCCAATGGCCACTCAAACCCAACCCTTTCTGGGATTACTGTCCAACAGCCACTCAACCCCATAACTTACTGGGATTACTGTCCAATAGCCATTTGAACCCAACCCTTACTGGTATTGCTGTCCAATGGCCACTCAATACCAACCCTTACCTGAATTACACTCTGAGAGTCACTCAACCCCAACCCTTACTGGGATTACTGTCCAATGGCCACTCAAACCCAACCCTTACTGGGATTACTGTCTGAGAGCCACTCAACCCCAACCCTTACTGGGATTACTGCCCAATGGCCACTCATCCCCAACCCTTATAGGGATCACTGTCTGAGAGCCACTCAAACCCAACCCTTACTGGGATTACTGTCCAATGGCCACTCAAACCCAACCCTTTCTGGGATTACTGTCCAATGGCCACTCAAACCCCAACCTTTCTGGGATTACTGCTCAATGGCCACTCAAACCCAACCCTTACTGGGATTACTGTCTGAGAGCCACTCAACCCCAACCCTTACTGGGATTACTGCCCAATGGCCACTCATCCCCAACCCTTATTGGGATTACTGTCTGAGAGTCACTCAACCCCAACCCTTAATGGGATTACTGTCCAACGGCCACTCAACCCCATGCCTTACCGGGATTACTGTCCAATGGCCACTCAAACCCAACCCTTACTGGGATTACTGTCTGAGAGCCACTCATACCCAACCCTTTCTGGGATTACTGCCCAATGGCCACTCAAACCCAACCCTTACTGGGATTACTGTCTGAGAGCCACTCAACCCCAACCTTTTCTGGGATTACTGTCCAATGGCCACTCATCCCCAACCCTTATTGGGAGTACTGTCTGAGAGTCTCGACCCCAACCTTTACTGGGATTACTGTCCAATGGCCACTCAACCCCAACCCTTACTGGGATTACTGTCCAACGGCCACTCAACCCCAACCCTTACTGGGATTACTGTCTGAGAGCCACTCAACCCCAAACTTTACTGGGATTACTGCCAATGGCCACTCATCCCCAACCCTTATTGGGAGTACTGTCTGAGAGTCACTCGACCCCAACCTTTACTGGGATTACTGTCCAATGGCCACTCATCCCCAACCCTTATTGGGAGTACTGTCTGAGAGTCTCGACCCCAACCTTTACTGGGATTACTGTCCAATGGCCACTCAACCCCAACCCTTACTGGGATTACTGTCTGAGAGCCACTCAATCTCAACCCTTACTGGGATTACTGTCCAATGGCACTCAACCCCAACCCTTATTGGGATTACTGCCCAATGGCCAATCAAACCCAACCGTTATTGGCATTAATGTCTGAGAGCAACTCAATCTCAACCCTTACTGGGATTACGGTCCAATGCACACTCAACCCCAACCCTTACTGGTATTACTGTCTGAGAGTCACTCAACCCCAACCCTTACTGGGATTACTATCCAATGACCACTCAACCCAAACCCTTACTGAGATTACTATCCAACGGCCACTCAACCCCATGCCTTACTGGGATTACTGTCCAATGGCCACTCAAACCCAACCCTTACTGGGATTACTGTCCAATGGCCACTTGAACCCAACCCTTTCTGGGATTACTGTCCAACGGCCACTCAACCCCATACCTTACTGGGATTACTGTCCAATGGCCATTTGAACCCAACCCTTACTGGTATTACAGTCCAATGACCACTCAATACCAACCCTTACCGGGATTACACTCTGAGAGTCACTCAACCCCAACCCTTACTGGGATTACTATCCAATGGCCACTCAGTACCAACCCTTACTGGGATTACTGTCTGAGAGCCACTCAACCCCAACCCTTACTGGGATTACTGCCCAATGGCCACTCAAACCCAACCCTTACTGGGATTACTGTCTGAGAGGCAGTCAAACCCAACCCTTACTGGGATTACTGTCTGAAAGTCACTCAACCCCAACCCTTACTGGGATTACTGTCCAATGGCCACAACCCCAACCCTTACTGGGATTATTGCCCAATGGCCACTCAAACCCAACCCTTACTGGGATTACTGTCCAATGGCCACTCAACCCCAACCCATACTGGGATTACTATCCAATCACCACTCAACCCAAACACTTACTGAGATTACTAACCAATGGCCACTCAACCCCAACCCTTACTGGGATTACTGTCCGAGAGCCACTCAAACCCAACCCTTACTGGGATTACTGTCCAATGGCCACTCAAACCCAACCCTTACTGGGATTACTGTCTGAGAGCCACTCAAACCCAACCCTTACTGGGATTACTGCCCAATGGCCACTCAAACCCAACCCTTACGGGGATTACTGTCTGAGAGCCACTCAAACCCAATACTTACTGGGATTACTACCCAATGGCCACTCAAACCCAACCCTTACTGGGATTACTGTCTGAGAGCCACTCAAACCCAACCCTTACTGGGATTACTGTCTGAAAGTCACTCAACCCCAATCCATACTGGGATTACTGTCCAATGGCCACTCAAACCAAACCCTTACTGGGATTACTGTCTGAGAGCCACTCAACCCCAACCCTTACTGGGATTACTGCCCAATGGCCACTCAAACCCAACCCTTACTGGGATTACTGTCTGAGAGTCACTCAACCCCAACCCTTACTGGGATTACTGTCCAACGGCCACTCGAACCCAACCCTTACTGGGATTACTGTCCAATGGCCACTCAAACCCAACCCTTTCTGGGATTACTATCCAATGGCCACTCAGTACCAACCCTTACTGGGATTACTATCCAATGGCCACTCAGTACCAACCCTTACTGGGTTTACTGTCCAATGGCCACTCATCCCCAACCCTTATTGTGATTAATGTCTGAGAGCCACTCAACCCCAACCTTTACTGGGATTACTGTCCAATGGCCACTCATCCTCAACCCTTATTGGGATTACTGTATGAGAGTCACTCGACCCCAACCTTTACTGGGATTACTGTCCAATGGCCACTCAACACCAACCCTTACTGGGATTACTATCCAATGGCCACTCAACCCCATGCCTTACTGGGATTACTGTCCAATGGCCACTCAAACCCAACCCTTACTGGGATTACTGTCCAATGGCCACTTGAACCCAACCCTTTCTGGGATTACTGTCCAACGGCCACTCAACCCCATACCTTACTGGGATTACTGTCCAATGGCCATTTGAACCCAACCCTTACTGGTATTACAGTCCAATGACCACTCAATACCAACCCTTACCGGGATTACACTCTGAGAGTCACTCAACCCCAACCCTTACTGGGATTACTATCCAATGGCCACTCAGTACCAACCCTTACTGGGATTACTGTCTGAGAGCCACTCAACCCCAACCCTTACTGGGATTACTGCCCAATGGCCACTCAAACCCAACCCTTACTGGGATTACTGTCTGAGAGGCAGTCAAACCCAACCCTTACTGGGATTACTGTCTGAAAGTCACTCAACCCCAACCCTTACTGGGATTACTGTCCAATGGCCACAACCCCAACCCTTACTGGGATTATTGCCCAATGGCCACTCAAACCCAACCCTTACTGGGATTACTGTCCAATGGCCACTCAACCCCAACCCATACTGGGATTACTATCCAATCACCACTCAACCCAAACACTTACTGAGATTACTAACCAATGGCCACTCAACCCCAACCCTTACTGGGATTACTGTCCGAGAGCCACTCAAACCCAACCCTTACTGGGATTACTGTCCAATGGCCACTCAAACCCAACCCTTACTGGGATTACTGTCTGAGAGCCACTCAAACCCAACCCTTACTGGGATTACTGCCCAATGGCCACTCAAACCCAACCCTTACGGGGATTACTGTCTGAGAGCCACTCAAACCCAATACTTACTGGGATTACTACCCAATGGCCACTCAAACCCAACCCTTACTGGGATTACTGTCTGAGAGCCACTCAAACCCAACCCTTACTGGGATTACTGTCTGAAAGTCACTCAACCCCAATCCATACTGGGATTACTGTCCAATGGCCACTCAAACCAAACCCTTACTGGGATTACTGTCTGAGAGCCACTCAACCCCAACCCTTACTGGGATTACTGCCCAATGGCCACTCAAACCCAACCCTTACTGGGATTACTGTCTGAGAGTCACTCAACCCCAACCCTTACTGGGATTACTGTCCAACGGCCACTCGAACCCAACCCTTACTGGGATTACTGTCCAATGGCCACTCAAACCCAACCCTTTCTGGGATTACTATCCAATGGCCACTCAGTACCAACCCTTACTGGGATTACTATCCAATGGCCACTCAGTACCAACCCTTACTGGGTTTACTGTCCAATGGCCACTCATCCCCAACCCTTATTGTGATTAATGTCTGAGAGCCACTCAACCCCAACCTTTACTGGGATTACTGTCCAATGGCCACTCATCCTCAACCCTTATTGGGATTACTGTATGAGAGTCACTCGACCCCAACCTTTACTGGGATTACTGTCCAATGGCCACTCAACACCAACCCTTACTGGGATTACTATCCAATGGCCACTCAACCCCAACCCTTACTGAGATTACTGTCCAACGGCCACTCAACCCCATGCCTTACTGGGATTACTGTCCAATGGCCACTCAAACCCAACCCTTACTGGGATTACTGTCCAATGGCCACTTGAACCCAACCCTTTCTGGGATTACTGTCCAACGGCCACTCAACCCCATACCTTACTGGGATTACTGTCCAATGGCCATTTGAACCCAACCCTTACTGGTATTACTGTCCAATGACCACTCAATACCAACCCTTACCGGGATTACACTCTGAGAGTCACTCAACCCCAACCCTTACTGGGATTACTATCCAATGGCCACTCAGTACCAACCCTTACTGGGATTACTGTCTGAGAGCCACTCAACCCCAACCCTTACTGGGATTACTGCCCAATGGCCACTCAAACCCAACCCTTACTGGGATTACTGTCTGAGAGGCAGTCAAACCCAACCCTTACTGGGATTACTGTCTGAAAGTCACTCAACCCCAACCCTTACTGGGATTACTGTCCAATGGCCACAACCCCAACCCTTACTGGGATTATTGCCCAATGGCCACTCAACCCCAACCCTTACTGGGATTATTGCCAATGGCCACTCATCCCCAACCCTTATTGGGAGTACTGTCTGAGAGTCACTCAACCCCAACCTTTACTGGGATTACTGTCCAATGGCCACTCATCCCCAATCCTTATTGGGAGTACTGTCTGAGAGTCTCGACCCCAACCTTTACTGGGATTACTGTCCAATGGCCACACAACCCCAACCCTTACTGGGATTACTGTCCAATGGCCACTCAACCCCAACCCTTACTGGGATTACTGTCTGAGAGCCACTCAACCCCAAACTTTACTGGGATTACTGCCAATGGCCACTCATCCCCAACCCTTATTGGGAGTACTGTCTGAGAGTCACTTGACCCCAACCTTTACTGGGATTACTGTCCAATGGCCACTCATCCCCAACCCTTATTGGGAGTACTGTCTGAGAGTCTCGACCCCAACCTTTACTGGGATTACTGTCCAATGGCCACTCAACCCCAACCCTTACTGGGATTACTGTCCAATGCACACTCAACCCCAACCCTTACTGGGATTACTGTCTGAGAGTCACTCAACCCCAACCCTTACTGGGATTACTGTCCAATGACCACTCAACCCAAGCCCTTACTGAGATTACTGTCCAACGGCCACTCAACCCCATGCCTTACTGGGATTACTGTCCAATGGCCACTCAAACCCAACCCTTACTGGGATTACTGTCCAATGGCCACTTGAACCCAACCCTTTCTGGGATTACTGTCCAACGGCCACTCAACCCCATACCTTACTGGGATTACTGTCCAATGGCCATTTGAACCCAACCCTTACTGGTATTACTGTCCAATAACCACTCAATACCAACCCTTACCGGGATTACACTCTGAGAGTCACTCAACCCCAACCCTTACTGGGATTACTATCCAATGGCCACTCAGTACCAACCCTTACTGGGATTACTGTCTGAGAGCCACTCAACCCCAACCCTTACTGGGATTACTGCCCAATGGCCACTCAAACCCAACCCTTACTGGGATTACTGTCTGAGAGGCAGTCAAACCCAACCCTTACTGGGATTACTGTCTGAAAGTCACTCAACCCCAACCCTTACTGGGATTACTGTCCAATGGCCACAACCCCAACCCTTACTGGGATTATTGCCCAATGGCCACTCAAACCCAACCCTTACTGGGATTACTGTCCAATGGCCACTCAACCCCAACCCATACTGGGATTACTATCCAATCACCACTCAACCCAAACACTTACTGAGATTACTAACCAATGGCCACTCAACCCCAACCCTTACTGGGATTACTGTCCGAGAGCCACTCAAACCCAACCCTTACTGGGATTACTGTCCAATGGCCACTCAAACCCAACCCTTACTGGGATTACTGTCTGAGAGCCACTCAAACCCAACCCTTACTGGGATTACTGCCCAATGGCCACTCAAACCCAACCCTTACTGGGATTACTGTCTGAGAGCCACTCAAACCCAATACTTACTGGGATTACTACCCAATGGCCACTCAACCCCAACCCTTACTGGGATTACTGTCTGAGAGCCACTCAAACCCAACCCTTACTGGGATTACTGTCTGAAAGTCACTCAACCCCAATCCATACTGGGATTACTGTCCAATGGCCACTCAAACCAAACCCTTACTGGGATTACTGTCTGAGAGCCACTCAACCCCAACCCTTACTGGGATTACTGCCCAATGGCCACTCAAACCCAACCCTTACTGGGATTACTGTCTGAGAGTCACTCAACCCCAACCCTTACTGGGATTACTGTCCAACGGCCACTCGAACCCAACCCTTACTGGGATTACTGTCCAATGGCCACTCAAACCCAACCCTTTCTGGGATTACTGTCCAATGGCCACTCATCCCCAACCCTTATTGGGAGTACTGTCTGAGAGTCACTCGACCCCAACCTTTACAGGGATTACTGTCCAATGGCCACTCAACCCCAACCCTTACTGGGATTACTGTCCAATGGCCACTCAACCCCAACCCTTACTGGGATTACTATCCAATGGCCACTCAACCCCAACCCTTACTGGGATTACAGTCCAATGGCCACTCAAACCCAACCCTTACTGGGATTACAGTCCAATGGCCACTCAAACCCAACCCTTACTGGGATTACTGACTGAGAGCCACTCAAACCCAACACTTACTGGGATTACTGTCCAATGGCCACTCAAACCCAACCCTTACTGGGATTACTGTCTGAGAGCCACTCAACCCCAACCCTTCCTGGGATTACTGCCCAATGGCCACTCAAACCCAACCCTTACTGGGATTATTGCCCAATGGCCACACAAACCCAACCCTTACTGGGATTACTGTCCAATGGCCACTCAAACACAACCCTTACTGGGATTACTGCCCAATGGCCACTCAAACCCAACCCTTACAGGGATTACTGTCTGAGAGCCACTCAAACCCAACCCTTACTGGGATTACTGCCCAATGGCCACTCAAACCCAACCCTTACTGGGATTACTGTCTGAGAGCCACTCAAACCCAACCCTTACTGGGATTACTGTCTGAAAGTCACTCAACCCCAACCCATACTGGGATTACTGTCCAATGGCCACTCAAACCCAACCCTTACTGGGATTACTGTCTGAGAGCCACTCAACCCCAACCCTTACTGGGATTACTGTCTGAAAGTCACTCAACCCCAACCCTTACTGTGATTGCTGTCCAATGGCCACAACCCCAACCCTTACTGGGATTATTGCCCAATAGCCACTCAAACCCAACCCTTACTGGGATTACTGTCCAATGGCCACTCAACCCCAACCCTTACTGGGATTGCTGTCCAATCACCACTCAACCCAAACACTTACTGAGATTACTATCCAATGGCCACTCAACCCCAACCCTTACTGGGATTACTGTCTGAGAGCCACTCAAACCCAACCCTTACTGGGATTACTGTCCAATGGCCACTCAAACCCAACCCTTTCTGGGATTACTATCCAATGGCCACTCAACCCCAACCCTTACGGGGATTACAGTCCAATGGCCACTCAAACCCAACCCTTACTGGGATTACTATCCAATGGCCACTCAGTACCAACCCTTACTGGGATTACTGTCTGAGAGCCACTCAACCCCAACCCTTACTGGGATTACTGCCCAATGGCCACTCAAACCCAACCCTTACTGGGATTACTGTCTGAGAGGCAGTCAAACCCAACCCTTACTGGGATTACTGTCTGAAAGTCACTCAACCCCAACCCTTACTGGGATTACTGTCCAATGGCCACAACCCCAACCCTTACTGGGATTATTGCCCAATGGCCACTCAAACCCAACCCTTACTGGGATTACTGTCCAATGGCCACTCAACCCCAACCCATACTGGGATTACTATCCAATCACCACTCAACCCAAACACTTACAGAGATTACTAACCAATGGCCACTCAACCCCAACCCTTACTGGGATTACTGTCCGAGAGCCACTCAAACCCAACCCTTACTGGGATTACTGCCCAATGGCCACTCAAACCCAACCCTTACTGGGATTACTGTCTGAGAGCCACTCAAACCCAACCCTTACTGGGATTACTACCCAATGGCCACTCAAACCCAACCCTTACTGGGATTACTGTCTGAGAGCCACTCAAACCCAACTCTTACTGGGATTACTGTCTGAAAGTCACTCAACCCCAATCCATACTGGGATTACTGTCCAATGGCCACTCAAACCAAACCCTTACTGGGATTACTGTCTGAGAGCCACTCAACCCCAACCCTTACTGGGATTACTGCCCAATGGCCACTCAAACCCAACCCTTACTGGGATTACTGTCTGAGAGTCACTCAACCCCAACCCTTACTGGGATTACTGTCCAACGGCCACTCGAACCCAACCCTTACTGGGATTACTATCCAATGGCCACTCAAACCCAACCCTTTCTGGGATTACTGTCCAACAGCCACTCAACCCCATACCTTACTGGGATTACTGTCCAATGGCCATTTGAACCCAACCCTTACTGGTATTACTGTCCAATGGCCACTCAATACCGACCCTTACCGGGATTACACTCTGAGAGTCACTCAACCCCAACCCTTACTGGGATTACTATCCAATGGCCACTCAGTACCAACCCTTTCTGGGATTACTATCCAATGGCCACTCAGTACCAACCCTTACTGGGATTACAGTCCAATGGCCACTCAACCCCAACCCTTACTGGGATTACTGTCTGAGTGCCACTCAAACCCAACCCTTACTGGGATTACTGTCTGAAAGTCACTCAACCCCAACCATACTGGGATTACTGTCCAATGGCCGCTCAAACCAAACCCTTACTGGGATTACTGTCTGAGAGCCACTCAACCCCAACCCTTACTGGGATTACTGCCCAATGGCCACTCAAACCCAACCCTTACTGGGATTACTGTCTGAAAGTCACTCAACCCCAACCCTTACTGGGATTACTGTCCAATTGCCACAACCCCAACCCTTACTGGGATTATTGCCCAATGGCCACTCAAACCCAACCCTTACTGGGATTACTGTCTGAGAGCCAGTCAAACCCAACCCTTTCTGGGATTACTGTCCAACGGCCACTCGAACCCAACCCTTACTGGGATTACTGTCCAATGGCCACTCAAACCCAACCCTTTCTGGGATTACTGTCCAACAGCCACTCAACCCCATAACTTACTGGGATTACTGTCCAATAGCCATTTGAACCCAACCCTTACTGGTATTGCTATCCAATGGCCACTCAATACCAACCCTTACCTGAATTACACTCTGAGAGTCACTCAACCCCAACCCTTACTGGGATTACTGTCCAATGGCCACTCAAACCCAACCCTTACTGGGATTACTGTCTGAGAGCCACTCAACCCCAACCCTTACTGGGATTACTGCCCAATGGCCACTCATCCCCAACCCTTATAGGGATCACTGTCTGAGAGCCACTCAAACCCAACCCTTACTGGGATTACTGTCCAATGGCCACTCAAACCCAACCCTTTCTGGGATTACTGTCCAATGGCCACTCAAACCCCACCCTTTCTGGGATTACTGCTCAATGGCCACTCAAACCCAACCCTTACTGGGATTACTGTCTGAGAGCCACTCAACCCCAACCCTTACTGGGATTACTGCCCAATGGCCACTCATCCCCAACCCTTATTGGGATTACTGTCTGAGAGTCACTCAACCCCAACCCTTAATGGGATTACTGTCCAACGGCCACTCAACACCATGCCTTACCGGGATTACTGTCCAATGGCCACTCAAACCCAACCCTTACTGGGATTACTGTCTGAGAGCCACTCATACCCAACCCTTTCTGGGATTACTGCCCAATGGCCACTCAAACCCAACCCTTACTGGGATTACTGTCTGAGAGCCACTCAACCCCAACCTTTACTGGGATTACTGTCCAATGGCCACTCATCCCCAACCCTTATTGGGAGTACTGTCTGAGAGTCTCGACCCCAACCTTTACTGGGATTACTGTCCAATGGCCACTCAACCCCAACCCTTACTGGGATTACTGTCCAATGGCCACTCATCCCCAACCCTTATTGGGAGTACTGTCTGAGAGTCACTCGACCCCAACCTTTAATGGGATTACTGTCCAATGGCCACTCATCCCCAACACTTATTGGGAGTACTGTCTGAGAGTCTCGACCCCAACCTTTACTGGGATTACTGTCCAATGGCCACTCAACCCCAACCCTTACTGGGATTACTGTCTGAGAGCCACTCAATCTCAACCCTTACTGGGATTACTGTCCAATGGCACTCAACCCCAACCCTTATTGGGATTACTGCCCAATGGCCAATCAAACCCAACCGTTATTGGGATTAATGTCTGAGAGCAACTCAATCTCAACCCTTACTGGGATTACGGTCCAATGCACACTCAACCCCAACCCTTACTGGTATTACTGTCTGAGAGTCACTCAACCCCAACCCTTACTGGGATTACTGTCCAATGACCACTCAACCCAAACCCTTACTGAGATTACTGTCCAACGGCCACTCAACCCCATGCCTTACTGGGATTACTGTCCAATGGCCACTCAAACCCAACCCTTACTGGGATTACTGTCCAATGGCCACTTGAACCCAACCCTTTCTGGGATTACTGTCCAACGGCCACTCAACCCCATACCTTACTGGGATTACTGTCCAATGGCCATTTGAACCCAACCCTTACTGGTATTACTATCCAATGGCCACTCAACCCCAACCCTTTCTGGGATTACTGTCTGAGAGCCACTCAACCCCAACCTTCACTGGGATTACTGCCAGTGGCCACTCATCCCCAACCCTTATTGGGAGTACTGTCTGAGAGTCACTCAACCCCAACCCTTACTGGGATTACTATCCAATGGCCACTCAGTACCAACCCTTACTGGGATTACTGTCTGAGAGCCACTCAACCCCAACCCTTACTGGGATTACTGCCCAATGGCCACTCAAACCCAACCCTTACTGGGATTACTGTCTGAGAGGCAGTCAAACCCAACCCTTACTGGGATTACTGTCTGAAAGTCACTCAACCCCAACCCTTACTGGGATTACTGTCCAATGGCCACAACCCCAACCCTTACTGGGATTATTGCCCAATGGCCACTCAAACCCAACCCTTACTGGGATTACTGTCCAATGGCCACTCAACCCCAACCCATACTGGGATTACTATCCAATCACCACTCAACCCAAACACTTACTGAGATTACTAACCAATGGCCACTCAACCCCAACCCTTACTGGGATTACTGTCCGAGAGCCACTCAAACCCAACCCTTACTGGGATTACTGTCCAATGGCCACTCAAACCCAACCCTTACTGGGATTACTGTCTGAGAGCCACTCAAACCCAACCCTTACTGGGATTACTGCCCAATGGCCACTCAAACCCAACCCTTACTGGGATTACTGTCTGAGAGCCACTCAAACCCAATACTTACTGGGATTACTACCCAATGGCCACTCAAACCCAACCCTTACTGGGATTACTGTCTGAGAGCCACTCAAACCCAACCCTTACTGGGATTACTGTCTGAAAGTCACTCAACCCCAATCCATACTGGGATTACTGTCCAATGGCCACTCAAACCAAACCCTTACTGGGATTACTGTCTGAGAGCCACTCAACCCCAACCCTTACTGGGATTACTGCCCAATGGCCACTCAAACCCAACCCTTACTGGGATTACTGTCTGAGAGTCACTCAACCCCAACCCTTACTGGGATTACTGTCCAACGGCCACTCGAACCCAACCCTTACTGGGATTACTGTCCAACGGCCACTCGAACCCAACCCTTACTGGGATTACTGTCCAATGGCCACTCAAACCCAACCCTTTCTGGGATTACTATCCAATGGCCACTCAGTACCAACCCTTACTGGGATTACTATCCAATGGCCACTCAGTACCAACCCTTACTGGGATTACTGTCTGAGTGCCACTCAAACCCAACCCTTACTGGGATTACTGTCTGAAAGTCACTCAACCCCAACCCATACTGGGATTACTGTCCAATGGCCGCTCAAACCAAACCCTTACTGGGATTACTGTCTGAGAGCCACTCAACCCCAACCCTTACTGGGATTACTGCCCAATGGCCACTCTAACCCAACCCTTACTGGGATTACTGTCTGAAAGTCACTCAACCCCAACCCTTACTGGGATTACTGTCCAATTGCCACAACCCCAACCCTTACTGGGATTATTGCCCAATGGCCACTCAAACCCAACCCTTACTGGGATTACTGTCTGACAGCCAGTCAAACCCAAACCTTACTGGGATTACTGTCCAATGGCCACTCAAACCCAACCCTTACTGGGATTACTGTCCAATGGCCACTCAACTCCAAACCTTACTGGGATTACTGTCCAATGACCACTCAACCCAAACCCTTACTGAGATTACTATCCAATGGCCACTCAACCCCAACCCTTACTGGGATTACTGTCTGAGAGCCACTCAACCCCAACCTTCACTGGGATTACTGCCAGTGGCCACTCATCCCCAACCCTTATTGGGAGTACTGTCTGAGAGTCACTCGACCCCAACCTTTACTGGGATTACTGTCCAATGGCCACTCATCCCCAACCCTTATTGGGAGTACTGTCTGAGAGTCACTCGACCCCAACCTTTACTGGGATTACTGTCCAATGGCCACTCATCCCCAACCCTTATTGGGATTACTGTCTGAGAGTCTCGACCCCAACCTTTACAGGGATTACTGTCCAATGGCCACTCAACCCCAACCCTTACTGGGATTACTGTCCAATGGCCACTCAACCCCAACCCTTACTGGGATTACTATCCAATGGCCACTCAACCCCAACCCTTACTGGGATTACAGTCCAATGGCCCCTCAAACCCAACCCTTACTGGGATTACAGTCCAATGGCCACTCAAACCCAACCCTTACTGGGATTACTGACTGAGAGCCACTCAAACCCAACCCTTACTGGGATTACTGTCCAATGGCCACTCAAACCCAACCCTTACTGGGATTACTGTCTGAGAGCCACTCAACCCCAACCCTTCCTGGGATTACTGCCCAATGGCCACTCAAACCCAACCCTTTCTGGGATTACTATCCAATGGCCACTCAAACCCAACCCTTACTGGGATTACTGCCCAATGGCCACTCAAACCCAACCCTTACTGGGATTACTGCCCAATGGCCACTCAAACCCAACCCTTACTGGGATTACTGTCCAATGGCCACTCAAACACAACCCTTACTGGGAATACTGCCCAATGGCCACTCAAACCCAACCCTTACAGGGATTACTGTCTGAGAGCCACTCAAACCCAACCCTTACTGGGATTACTGTCTGAGAGCCACTCAAACCCAACCCTTACTGGGATTACTGTCCAATGGCCACTCAAACCCAACCCTTTCTGGGATTACTATCCAATGGCCACTCAACCCCAACCCTTACGGGGATTACAGTCCAATGGCCACTCAAACCCAACCCTTACTGGGATTACTATCCAATGGCCACTCAGTACCAACCCTTACTGGGATTACTGTCTGAGAGCCACTCAACCACAACCCTTACTGGGATTACTGTCTGAAAGTCACTCAACCCCAACCCTTACTGGGATTACTGTCCAATGGCCACAACCCCAACCCTTACTGGGATTATTGCCCAATGGCCACTCAACCCCAACCCATACTGGGATTACTATCCAATCACCACTCAACCCAAACACTTACTGAGATTACTAACCAATGGCCACTCAACCCCAACCCTTACTGGGATTACTGTCCGAGAGCCACTCAAACCCAACCCTTACTGGGATTACTGCCCAATGGCCACTCAAACCCAACCCTTACTGGGATTACTGTCTGAGAGCCACTCAAACCCAACCCTTACTGGGATTACTACCCAATGGCCACTCAAACCCAACCCTTACTGGGATTACTGTCTGAGAGCCACTCAAACCCAACCCTTACTGGGATTACAGTCTGAAAGTCACTCAACCCCAATCCATACTGGGATTACTGTCCAATGGCCACTCAAACCAAACCCTTACTGGGATTACTGTCTGAGAGCCACTCAACCCCAACCCTTACTGGGATTACTGTCTGAGAGTCACTCAACCCCAACCCTTACTGGGATTACTGTCCAACGGCCACTCGAACCCAACCCTTACTGGGATTACTATCCAATGGCCACTCAAACCCAACCCTTTCTGGGATTACTGTCCAACAGCCACTCAACCCCATACCTTACTGGGATTACTGTCCAATGGCCATTTGAACCCAACCCTTACTGGTATTACTGTCCAATGGCCACTCAATACCGACCCTTACCGGGATTACACTCTGAGAGTCACTCAACCACAACCCTTACTGGGATTACTATCCAATGGCCACTCAGTACCAACCCTTTCTGGGATTACTATCCAATGGCCACTCAGTACCAACCCTTACTGGGATTACAGTCCAATGGCCACTCAACCCCAACCCTTACTGGGATTACTGTCTGAGTGCCACTCAAACCCAACCCTTACTGGGATTACTGTCTGAAAGTCACTCAACCCCAACCCATACTGGGATTACTGTCCAATGGCCGCTCAAACCAAACCCTTACTGGGATTACTGTCTGAGAGCCACTCAACCCCAACACTTACTGGGATTACTGCCCAATGGCCACTCAAACCCAACCCTTACTGGGATTACTGTCTGAAAGTCACTCAACCCCAACCCTTACTGGGATTACTGTCCAATTACCACAACCCCAACCCTTACTGGGATTATTGCCCAATGGCCACTCAAACCCAACCCTTACTGGGATTACTGTCTGAGAGCCAGTCAAACCCAACCCTTTCTGGGATTACTGTCCAACGGCCACTCGAACCCAACCCTTACTGGGATTACTGTCCAATGGCCACTCAAACCCAACCCTTTCTGGGATTACTGTCCAACAGCCACTCAACCCCATACCTTACTGGGATTACTGTCCAATAGCCATTTGAACCCAACCCTTACTGGTATTGCTGTCCAATGGCCACTCAATACCAACCCTTACTGGGATTACTGTCTGAGAGCCACTCAACCCCAACCCTTACTGGGATTACTGCCCAAAGGCCACTCATCCCCAACCCTTATAGGGATCACTGTCTGAGAGCCACTCAAACCCAACCCTTACTGGGATTACTGTCCAATGGCCACTCAAACCCAACCCTTTCTGGGATTACTGTCCAATGGCCACTCAAACCCCACCCTTTCTGGGATTACTGCTCAATGGCCACTCAAACCCAACCCTTACTGGGATTACTGTCTGAGAGCCACTCAACACCAACCCTTTCTGGGATTACTGCCCAATGGCCACTCAAACCCAACCCTTACTGGGATTACTGTCTGAGAGCCACTCAACCCCAACCCTTACTGGGATTACTGTCTGAGAGCCACTCAAACCCAACCCTTACTGGGATTACTGTCCAACGGCCACTCAACCCCATGCCTTACTGGGATTACTGTCCAATGGCCACTCAAACCCAACCCTTACTGGGATTACTGACTGAGAGCCAGACAAACCCAACCCTTACTGGGATTACTGTCTGAAAGTCACTCAACCCCAACCCTTACTGGGATTACTGTCCAATGGCCACAACCCCAACCCTTACTGGGATTATTGCCCAATGGCCACTCAAACCCAACCCTTACTGGGATTACTGTCTGAGAGCCACTCATACCCAACCCTTACTGGGGTTACTGTCCAATGGCCACTCAACCCCAACCCTTACTGGGATTACAGTCCAATGGCCACTCATACCCAACCCTTACTGGGATTACTGCCCAATGGCCACTCAAACCCAACCCTTACTGGGATTACTGTCTGAGAGCCACTCAACCCCAACCCTTTCTGGGATTACTGCCCAATGGCCACTCAAACCCAACCCTTACTGGGATTACTGTCCAATGGCCACAACCCCAACCCTTACTGGGATTATTGCCCAATGGCCACTCAAACCCAACCCTTACTGGGATTACTGTCTGAGAGCCACTCATACCCAACCCTTACTGGGGTTACTGTCCAATGGCCACTCAACCCCAACCCTTACTGGGATTACAGTCCAATGGCCACTCATACCCAACCCTTACTGGGATTACTGCCCAATGGCCACTCAAACCCAACCCTTACTGGGATTACTGTCTGAGAGCCACTCAACCCCAACCCTTTCTGGGATTACTGCCCAATGGCCACTCAAACCCAACCCTTACTGGGATTACTGTCTGAGAGCCAGTCAAACCCAACCCTTACTGGGATTACTGTCTGAAAGTCACTCAACCCCAACCCTTACTGGGATTACTGTCCAATGGCCACAACCCCAACCCTTACTGGGATTATTGCCCAATGGCCACACAAACCCAACCCTTACTGGGATTACTGAGAGCCACTCACACCGAACCCTTACTGGGATTACTGTCCAATGGCCACTCAACCCCAACCCTTACTGGGATTACTGTCCGAGAGTCACTCAACCCCAACTCTTACTAGGATTACTGTCCAACGGCCACTCAACCCCATGCCTTACTGGGCTTACTGTCCAATGGCCACTCAAACCCATGCCTTACTGGGATTACTGTCCAATGGCCACTTGAACCCAACCCTTACTGGGATTACTGTCCAATGGCCACTCAAACCCAACCCTTACTGGGATTACTGTCCAATGGCCACTCACACCCAACCCTTACTGGGATTACTGTTTGAGAGCCAGTCAAACCCAATCCTTACTGGGATTACAGTCCAATGGCCACTCAAACCCAACCCTTCCTGGGATTACTGTCTGAGAGCCAGTCAAACCCAACCCTTACTGGGATTACTGTCCAATGGCCACTCAAACCCAACCCTTCCTGGGATTACTGTCTGAGAGCCACTCAAACCCAACCCTTACTGGGATTACTGTCCAATGGCCACTCAAACCCAACCCTTTCTGGGAATACTGCCCAATGGCCACTCAAACCCAACCCTTACTGGGATTACTGTCTGAGAGCCACTCAAACGCAACCCTTACTGGGATTACTGTCTGAAAGTCACTCAACCCCAACCCATACTGGGATTACTGTCCAATGGCCACTCAAACCCAACCCTTACTGGGATTACTGTCTGAGAGCCACTCAACCCCAACCCTTACTGGGATTACTGCCCAATGGCCACTCATCCCCAACCCTTATTGGGATTACTGTCTGAGAGTCACTCAACCCCAACCCTTACTGGGATTACTGTCCAACGGCCACTCAACCCCATGCCTTACTGGGATTACTGTCCAATGGCCACTCAAACCCATGCCTTACTGGGATTACTGTCCAATGGCCTCTCAAACCCAACCCTTACTGGGATTACTGTCCAATGGCCACTCGAACCCAACCCTTTCTGGGATTACTGTCCAACGGCCACTCAACCCCATACCTTACTGGGATTACTGTCCAATGGCCATTTGAACCCAACCCTTACTGGTATTACTGTCCAATGGCCACTCAACCCCAACCTTTACTGGGATTACTGTCTGAGAGCCACTCAAACCTAACCCTTACTGGGATTACTGTCCAATGGCCACTCAAACCCAACCCTTACTGGGATTACTGTCTGAGAGCCACTCAACCCCAACCCTTACTGGGATTACTGCCCAATGGCCACTCAACCTCAACCCTTTCTGGGATAACTGCCCAATGGCCACTCAAACCCAACCCTTACTGGGATTACTGTCTGAGAGTCACTCAACCCCATGCCTTACTGGGATTACTGTCCAATGGCCACTCAAACCCAACCCTTACTGGGATTACTGTCTGAGAGCCACTCAACCCCAACCCTTACTGGGATTACTGTCCAATGGCCACTCAAACCCAACCCTTTCTGGGATTACTGCCCAATGGCCACTCAAACCCAACCCTTATTGGGATTACTGTCTGAGAGCCACTTAAACCCAACCCTTACTGGGATTACTGTCTGAAAGTCACTCAACCCCAACCCATACTGGGATTACTGTCCAATGGCCACTCAACCCCAACCCTTACTGGGATTACTGTCTGAGAGCCACTCAAACCCAACCCTTACTGAGATTACTGTCCAAAGGCCACTCAAACCCAACCCTTACTGGGATTACTGTCCAATGGCCACTCAAACCCAACCCTTACTGGGATTACTGTCTGAGAGCCACTCAAACCCAACCCTTACTGGGATTACTGTCCAATGGCCACTCAAACCCAACCCTTACTGGGATTACTGTCTGAGAGCCACTCAAACCCAACCCTTACTGGGATTACTGTCCAATGGCCACTCAACTCCAACACTTACTGGGATTACTGTCTGAGAGCCACTCAAACCCAACCCTTACTGGGATTACTGTCTGAAAGTCACTCAACCCCAACCCATACTGGGATTACTGTCCAATGGCCACTCAACCCCAACCCTTACTGGGATTACTGTCTGAGAGCCACTCAAACCCAACCCTTACTGAGATTACTGTCCAAAGGCCACTCAAACCCAACCCTTACTGGGATTACTGTCCAATGGCCACTCAAACCCAACCCTTACTGGGATTACTGTCTGAAAGTCACTCAACCCCAACCCATACTGGGATTACTGTCCAATGGCCACTCAACCCCAACCCTTACTGGGATTACTGTCTGAGAGCCACTCAAACCCAACCCTTACTGGGATTACTGTCCAATGGCCACTCAACCCCAACACTTACTGGGATTACTGTCTGAGAGCCACTCAAACCCAACCCTTACTGGGATTACTGTCTGAAAGTCACTCAACCCCAACCCATACTGGGATTACTGTCCAATGGCCACTCAACCCCAACCCTTACTGGGATTACTGTCTGAGAGCCACTCAAACCCAACCCTTACTGAGATTACTGTCCAAAGGCCACTCAAACCCAACCCTTACTGGGATTACTGTCCAATGGCCACTCAAACCCAACCCTTACTGGGATTACTGTCTGAGAGCCACTCAAACCCAACCCTTACTGGGATTCCTGTCCAATGGCCACTCAAACCCAACCCTTACTGGGATTACTGTCTGAGAGCCACTCAAACCCAACCCTTACTGGGATTACTGTCCAATGGCCACTCAACCCCAACACTTACTGGGATTACTGTCCAATGGCCATTCAACCCCTACCTTTACTGGGATTACTGTCTGAGAGTCACTGAACAGCAACCCTTACTGGGATTACGCTCTGAGAGTCACTGAACAGCAACCCTTACTGGGATTACTGTCTGACAGTCACTCAACCACAACCCCTACTGGGATTACGATCCGAAGGCCACTCAATCCCAATTTTTCTCCCACAAACTCATCCTTCCAGTATCACAAGCCATGCCACACTCCCCCAAATTGTCTGGTTTACAGGGATAGATCCAAGCATCTCACTCAGCTGATATTATCCAACTGTGGCTTTACATGCAATTTCAAAGTTTATCGAAAAGGTGAAGAGCTAGACACATCATCACCTCTGCAGGTCAACATTTAGTGCAAGCAGGGTATGTCATTTTCAGTCAAACACAGAAATCTAGGTGGTTGCCAGCGGCTAGCAACAAGCTGAACGGACAAAACAGGAGGAACAATAAAAATAAGCTAGATTATTCACACGTAGATATCACAAACAAATCCATCCGATGGCAGGAGGACCCCAGGAAATACTGTAATTTGCTGCTCAAAGGGCAATTGAAGATTTTCTGACATGCAAATACATATTTAGGATCAATAAGACCATTAAAAATATGCATTTACTCCCTCATTACAATTTTGAAGCTCTATTAAAGTTATACAAAAAATTCACAGTACTTCAGCTATCTTACCTTCAACTATATTTTGATGATTTAAAATATTTTGTTACTTTGTGTTTATAATTGCTGGTTTGCTGTCTTATTAAATTTTGGCCATCCTACTTGTTGACAGCAATGGCACTGAACACTGTAGATCCTACAAATGATGGCTAACACCAAATGATATTGTGAGGGGCAATATTTATGCCATAGGTTGCTGGACTCTTATCATGTTTCCAGTGCGGACATTAACGTGCCCTTGAGTAACATGCTGATGTTGTATGCTGAAGGAACAATGCAGGGATACAAAGCCCACATACAACTGCCAGGCTGCATGCAGGGAGGTGGAATTGACAAAATGTTAATCTAATATCGTAACAGTAATACAAAACTGAGTTCACAGCATTCAGGGGAGTAGGGGTGTGCTGATGGAAGAAAGCAGTCAAAAGCAAGGCACTTTGCTTGTTGTCATAGAAGTGAAACTAACTGACATTTTAAAAAAACATCATGATCAGGTAACACGTACAAGCTGGAGGAACTCAGCAGGTCGGGCAGCATCCGTGGCAACGAGCAGTCAACGTTTTGGGCTGAGACCCTTCGTCAGGACTGAAGAGGGAAGGGCAGGGGCCCTATAAAGAAGGTGGGGGAAGGGTGGGAAGGAGAAGGCTGGTGGGTGCCAGGTGAAAAACCAATAAGAGGAAAGATCAAGGGGTGGGGAAAGGAAGCAGGGAGGGGATAGGCAGGAAAGGTGAAGAAGGAATGTAAGCGGAAAGCACTATGGGTGGTAGAAGAAGGCAGAATCATGAGAAAGGTAATAGGCAGCTGGAGGAGAAGGCAGAGTGAAACTGGGATGCGGGAAGGGAGGGAATTACTGGAAGTTGGAGAATTCAGTGTTCATGCCAAGGGGCTGGAGACTACCCAGACGGTATGTGAGGTGTTGCTCCTCCAACCTGAGTTTGGCCTCATCATGGCAGTAGAGGAGGCCATGTCTGGACATATCTGAAAGGTCAAGTGTTTTGAGAACAAAAAAAAGATAGAAAATAAAAAAAATCCATAGCTATCAAAAGCACTCCAATAAAAACATACTAATAGGCAATGTAATTCAGTACATGATGGATTACCTTGAGTTCCACTCAATCTTGTATTCTGAGACAACTCAACAATGTTTCCTTTTTTGCGGCCCTCTTCATCCCCGGATTCTTCAGATTCCACTCGTCGGTCAACTGTCCAACACAACATAATTACTGTATCCACTTAGAAGTCATCCTGTACACTTTCATTAGTCTGCTGCGTCTAGCCCTCTACCTCAGGCAAAAGCTATTTCATATGCCCACAACCTAATCAAATCAATCTCTCCTGATAACCTTCCATCACTCTTCAGTTCTCCATACCCTCCCAACACCCTTACTCAATTCTGCTCCTCTGAAGGCACACACTACCTCCACCCCTGCACCCACAGCACAAACTGTCACAAATCTAGCTTCACAATTCTGGGGCACGTGCACTTATGTTTTCTCAGGCATCACTCTGCACCTCAAATGTTCCATCTTTGTCCTACTGCCCCTACGTTCACCAACACTTCACCCATTCACCAGCTGTCCCTGACACCCTGATAATCACCCACCCCATTGACCCTATCCCTTTCTCCCTTGGACCCACACTCTCCCACTACTTACTTCCTCAGCTCTCACGAGCAATCCTCTCTAGGTTCACACTCAACCCTTCATCCCACTGAACAATGGGGCACATTCTCTTCTCCTCCACATTGTCACTCCCTTCCACGCCCACCTCTGCTTTCCCTGCATCCCCCTGATCACCAGCTCTCACCAGCAATGCTTCACGCCTACTTTTCCTATACCAATACATCTTCTACAAGTGCACAGCAGAGAGTATCCCAACTGGCTTCATCACAGCCTGTATGGGAACATCAATGCCCAGGAATGGAAAAGACTGCAGAAGGCGGTGGATGCAGCCCAGTTCATCACATCAAAGCCCTCCCCTCCGTTCAGCACATTACAAGGAGTGCTGCCTCAAGAAGGTAGCATCCATCATCGAGGACTCCCACTACCCAGGCCATGCTTTCTTTTTACTACAGTACTACTATTGGGCAGAAGGTTCAGAATCAGGTTTAATATCACTGCCCATGTCATTAAATTTGTTATATTTTGCAGTAGATGTACATTGCAATATATAACTACAAATTACAATAAGTGTTCACAAAAAAAACTAAATAGGACAAAAAGTGAAGGGAAAATACTGAGGTAATGTTGATGGGTTCACTGTTCATTCAGGAATCGGATGGCAGAGGGGACGAGCTGTCCCTGAAAGGCTGAGTGTGTGCTTTCAGGCTCCTCTACATCCTCCTTGTTGGTAGCAATGAGAAGAGGGCACGTCCTGGGTGATGGATGCCCCTTTCTTGAGGCATCACCTGTAAAAGGTGTCCTGGATGCTGGGGAGGCTAGCCCGTGATGGAGCTGGCTAAGTTTACAACTCTCTGCAGCTTTTCCCAATGCTGTACAGTGATCGCTCCATACCAGATAGAATATAGGAGTTTTAAGTCCACGCCACCAGGTTCAGGAAGAGTTATTACTCTACAGCTATTGGGCTCCTGAGCCATTGTGAATATTTTCATTCAGCAATTCAGGGACAATTTCTTCCCCTCTGCCATCCAACTTCTGAACAGAGAACCCACAAACACTACCTGACTGCCTTATTATTCCTGTTGTTTTACATTACTTATTTTAACTTAACTATTTAAAAGACATATACACTTAATGTAACTCATTTTTATCCTCTATATTTATCATGTATTTCATTGCACTGTTGCTATAAAGTTTAACAAACTTCACAACATATTTTGGTGATATTAAATCTGATTCATCACAATTCTAAGCTGATTCCACAACCTGTAAACTAATTTTCAAGAACTCGTTGCAACTGGTCTTGTTGGTCTCACAACTGGTCTGTATTTTCCAGTAAATGCCTAGAAGAAAATTAATCTTAAGGTAGTATATGTTATCATATACATACTTTGATAAAAAATGTCTTTGACAATGACCACACTCTCACCCGAATCCCACCAGTAGCTTTCCATTCTAACTCCACAAATCTCCCTGCGGATCAGTCAGCCATACATACGCCCCCATCACCTCAATCCTACTTTCTCACCACCTTCCCTCGTACCATTGTCTCTCAAAACCGTATTCCTCCATCTTACCCAACGCTGTCAACCAACATCAAAATTGAGCACCCTTCTTTGTACCGATTTTGTCGCATCACCCCTCTCCTTAGCACCTCACCTGCTAATCCTAATGCATCCAGTAACTGTCCCTGCACAACTCATACTACCTATTCCCTCCCTACAATCACCACCCACTCTTTTTCCATCCTGTATACTCAGTCCAGCACCTCGCACATTCATCTTGCACAAACGCTCCCTCTGTCTTTATCCCCCTTCCCTCTCACCCATTCCATCCTCCCTCGTTCTCCTCATCACTCACTCTCCATGGCCTGCTGCTCCGCTCCGTTCTCCGCCATTCTTTACTCCGCCCCTAAACACCGGAAGTGTTCTTCGCCTTGATGGTTTATTCTGTCCAATGAAATGTTAGATGGGGTTCGCCTAGACCAATGAAAACAAGGTGAAGGTGGGTCCGATGTCCTGCCTGGGATAGACACTGCGTATTGTGCACGGAGCCGGGGTTTGCTGCGGAGTGCACTTCGAGAAGCCCAATGGATGCAATAAATCGCATTCTTCCAGGGCATGGACTTCCATCCTGATTCGACTTCATTTCTGAATTTATGTAACAATTGAAATTTGTTGTATATTCGTTGTTCAGAGAGAATCATAGAATCGCTGAACTATATAGTGAGGCCATTCTGACAAGTTGTATCCAAATCAGACAAAAATGGCTCTTTTGACTTATCTAGCACACATCTCGTCGCCCCTAAAGATTATCGTTGTTGAAACACCTATCAATGTTTCTTTTAAATGTGACAAAGGTTTCTGCCTCCAGTCAGTGAACCGCCAATTAAAACAGGAAATCGGGAGAAGGCAGTCTGCAGGGTCATATTGGCCATAATTTTGTAAACCACCTCTTTGTCTCCATTGTTCCAAACAAGTCTCGCCAATTTCTTGTCATAAATAAAATTTATATCTCTGACAAAATTCCCTTGGATCTTTTATATTTTTAAGAGTTCTAGCATGTCATTCTTATGTTCAAAGCTGCCCTAGCTTAAAATACTAGATATATTTATTTGCACTTCACAATTTATCCATATTTAATTATGTGGAACATCTTTGCCTCTTTATGTTCATTGTATTCAATCATTTTACTCTTCCTCCTAAATAGCTGTACCTTCCTCCTCCAATGAAGGTTGTTGAAATTATTCATTTACAAACATCAGATTCTTCTCTCTTTGTTGTCCTCTTTGCATTATGTACTTATAAGATATATATGAATGTCTTTATTTTTACTTGGCAGAATTAATTCAGCATTCTCTTTGCCTTCTAAAGCCCTTTCATATTTCAGTGTTGCATGTTCTAAGAAAATGACACAGCCACGTTTAGCAAAAGAGCTGGAATCTCCAGCACAAGAGTTTAAAAAGAGAGAAAATAAAGCTGACAAACAAATTGAAATCTCTTCCATTGCAGGCTTAAAGGTGTGGCAAGAAAAGGAAGCTGACAGAGGAGAGGGAAATCTCCACTTGACATCCGCCTTGCAGATGGGGCACAAAGGTTTTGGGCATTGAGCTACATATCTTGCACATAGGAGATGACTCTGGTTGCTGGAAGTCAAATATTCCAGCTCTACAGCGGTTCATCAGCACGGTGCCATGGACCAAAATATTTTCATATTCTTCACAAATGTCTTTCCTTACACAATAAGGACATAAATTGTGGAGGTGATCAAACTGGCTTGTTGCATCTTCACAGTATTTTCTGTGCTATGAGGCTCAAAAGAAAAGGCTTTCAAGGTTCACTGGTTTGGCTGAGTCCTCCCAAAGCCAACGTGAACTGCAGTAACTACTGCTCATTTAACATTCTGTATCTGTTCCACTACTTTATTAAAATAGTTAATACCTCTGCATAGAGAAACGCATCCTTACTTTTCACTCTGACCTCATCGCTTAGATATCTCAGTCAAATCTGCCTTTTATCTCCATGTTTCCAAATGGCACAGTCTGGCCAATTTCATGACATAGCTAAAATATTCAGCTTTGACAACCTTCTCATGAATCTTCCTTCAAACCCTCGACACATCCTTACTAACTGACCTCTTTCTATAGCAAGTAGGTCATGCTCTCTACTGATACGAGTCCAAGGTATGCCACTGGGAATCTCCAGCTAAGTGCCGTAGTCTTGAACAACAAGGGTAAATGGAGTCAGAGTCAAAAAATTATACAGCATAGAAACAGGCTTTTCTGTCCAACTCATCTGTGTCAACATGCTGCTGAAATGAGCTAATCCCTAATTTTAAAAAAATGTAGATGCAGCGAACCTGAAATAAAACAAAAAATGTGAGGAACACTCCAAAATCAGATTTAATATCACTGGCATATGTCACGAAATATTTTTGTGGCAGCAGTACATTGCAATACATTAAAAATCCTATAAACTACAATACAAAAATAGATATGTAATTAAATTTAAAAAAATAGTGAGGTTGAGTTTATTGTCTGTTCAGAAATCTGGCGGCTGAGGGGGAGAAGCTCTTCCTAAGATGTTGAATGTGTGAAAGTATCAGGTTAGAAACTATCAGTAGATTGACAAAGTTAACATTTCCATTTGAAAACCATTTGTTGGAACTCGAACACTGGAGAGAATGCGGGAAAGGGATAATTGGAATGTCTCTGATCCAGTGCTGTCAAGGTTATTGTGGGGATAACCTGTTGATGACATGATCTGGTTGACAGATTGATTGGGGAATTTAGAGAGAACACATACAAAGAAATGAGAGCTGGGAGGTGAAGATTGTGAGAGAGAAAATATGAAGGAAGGCCTGTTCAAGCTGTGAATACAGACCGTAGGGAATGTAGACTCTGCTAGGCAGGCAAATGGAGAGGGAAAAATTGAGCCATTATTACAGATGGATAATCTAATTACTACTCCCCAGTTTCGATCTAAACAGGAAAACAAGTTAACTAAAGATGTTGAGAGCAATAATGAGTCCTGGAGGCTGCAGAAAGAAAATGAGCTGCCATTCCTCAAACTTGTTATGAAAGAGCAAGCAGCCAGACATGTCAGAATGGGAAAAAGTGGGCTAGGTAATAGCAAATTCAGGATAAGCCTTGCAGACGGACTGCATTCATCAATTCTGTCCAATATAGTGATGACCATTGTGAGCAGTGAATGAGGGACATCAGACCAAAAGAAACAAGTGAACACTGCTTCACTTAGAGGGATTCAAAGTAAGAATCAGGTTTAAAATCAGTGCCAAATGTCATGAAATTTGCAGCAGAAGTAGTAAATTATGAAAAATAATAATAAACATTATTTTAAATTACAATAAGAAATATATGAATAAAAAACTAAATTAAATAATTAGTGCAAAAAGAGAGCAAAAAAAAGTGAGTTAGTGTACATGGGTTCATTGCTCCTTCATAACCTAATGGCAGAGTTCCTAAATCATTAAGTGCTTCTTCAGGCTCCTGTACCTCTTTCTTTATGGTAGCAATGAGGAGAGGGCATGTCCTGTGTAATGGGCATCCTTAATGATGGATGCCAACTCTGTGAGGCATCACCTTCTGAAGATGCTGTCGATGCTGGGGAGGTTGGTGCCCGTGATGGAGCTAACTGAGTTTGCAACTTTCTGCAGCTTTTTTCGATCCTTGCAGTCACCCCCTCCATACCAGACGGTGATGCAACCAGTCAGAATTCTCTTCATAGTATATCTGCAGAAATTTGCAAGAGTCTTTGGTGACATACCAAGTCTCCACAAACTCCAAATAATGTCATGTCTTCTTTGTAATGCATCAGTATGCTGCATTCAAGATAGATCTACGGAGATTTTGACACCCAGGAATTTGAAACTACTCATCTTTCCACTTTCCACTGCTGATCCCTTGATGGGGCCTGGTATGTGTTCCTTTGATTTCTCCTTCCTAAAGCCTACAATCAATTCCTTAGTTTTACCAACATTGAGTGCAAGGTTGTTGCTACAACACCACTCAACCAGCAGATCAACCTCACACCTGTACCTCCTCGTCACCATCTGAAATCTGTCAATAGTTGTGTCATCAGCAGATTTACAGATGACATTTGAGCTGTTTCTAACTATAGTGTAGAGCAGTGAACTAAGCATGCATCCTTGAGGTATGCTAATGTTGATTGTCAGTGAGGAGGAGATGTCATTTCTGACCTGCACTGATTTTGATTTCTTGATGAGGAAGTCAACGATCCAATTCCGAAGGGAGGTTCAGAGACCAATGTTTTGGAGCTTGTTGATTAGTACTGAGTGTATGTGTGGTGAACTACGTGTGCCTGTCTGGACAGGAACCCCCCCCCCCACTCGCTGACTGCTCCTGTGGCTCCTCCCACAGACCCCTGTATAAAGGCGATTGGAGGCACTGCTCCTCTCTCAGTCTCCAGGATGTTGTGTGATTGTCTCTTGCTGCTGACAGTGCTTTCTTCCAGCTAATAAAAGCCTATCTCGACTCAAGTCTCCGAGAGTTATTGATGGTGCATCAATTTTATTAGCTGGAATTTTAAAACATGGAAAGTATTTTACGTCCGGAAAAATTGGACATTGATCCTCAAGCCCCAGAAGCAGCTATTGCCTTTGAACTCTGGCTTGCATGCTTCCAATCATAACTGGAAGAGATTCCCGTGACTGAGCCTGCTATCATGCACAAAATCCTCCTCTCCAAAGTCAGTCTGAAGGTATACTCCCTTATCAGGCACCTGCCAACTTACCAAGGGGCACTGGACGCTCTCAAAACACAGTACCTGCGGCCGGTGAACACTGTCTACTCAAGACATCGCTCAGCAACGCCGTGGCAGCAGGCCGGAGAGTCGAGCGCTGAGTTTGTCCGAGCCCTACAGACACTCGTGCGGGCCTGCAACTGCAGGGGACTGATGGTGGAACAGCATGCGGAGCTCCTGGTATGAGACGTCTTCGTTACGGGGATCAGGTCAGCGTACGTGCGCCAGCGGCTGCTGGAAAACTCTGATCTTACCTTATGCTCGGCGATTGAGCTGGCCAACACACTGGAGGCTGCTCTGCACAACGCTGATGCTGTCCAGCCACACAATCTCCCGCCGGCCCTGTGGACGCCGCAGACCCCGCCACCCGGCCAATTGACCTCAGCTGCTGCCACTCGCGAGTCCGTGCACTCCCTGCAATCGACCACTGCTGCTGCCAGTCGCAAGTCTGCGCAGCTTTTCTTTTGCAGACACGAAAAGCACTCCCGAAAACGCTGTCCGGCCCGAGAAGCTACCTGCTCCAGCTGTGGAAAGAAGGGCCATTTCGCCAAGGTCTGTAAGTCTCTAACCACGAGTGGGGTTGAGCAGCGCCACGTGCGAGGCATGGGGGCCGCCATCTTTGTCGGCACCCCTCACCCCGCCTCCAACCCACGGGTGCTTACCGGGCACCAAGACAGCGATTCAACTCTGGCCTTCGTAACCCTCCACCAAACCCACACCAGCTTGCAAGGTCAATGATGGACATCCTGGTGGAGGAGCACAGGACTAGCTGCCTGTTTGACATGGGCAGCACTGAGAGTTTTATTCACCTGGACATAGTGCAACGCTGCGGACTTGTGACACAGCCGGTAAGTCAGAGGGTCACCATGGCTTCTGGGTCGCATTCCACAGACATCTGGGGGGGTTGTGTAGTGACACTGGTGGTGCAGGGCACAGAATATCGGGACTTTGCGCTACTGGTCATGCCTCAACTGTGTGCGCCTGTACCATTGGGGCTCAACTTCCAGAGCCACCTGAAAAGTGTGACAATGGCGTATGATGGGCCCCTCCCACCACTCACTGTCAGGAATCCTCAGTTTTATGGGACTTCGTCATATACCTCGCTAGTGACCACACACACACACACACACACACACACACACACCGACCCGCACATCCCACCCAGCACCATGCCGACAGCTGCGTTACTGACACCACTTGCAGCCTCTCCACCCTCAAGATCCCTCCCCCATCGCTGTTCGCCAACCTGTCCCCGACTGTAAACCTGTGGCAACTAAAAGCAGGAGGTACAGTGCGGGGGACAGGGCCTTCATTTCAGTCGGAGGTGCAGCAGCTGCTCAGGGAGGGGATCATTGAGCCAAGCACAAGTCCTTGGAGGGCCCAGGTGGTTGTTGTTCGAACCGGGCAGAAAAATAGGATGGTCGTGGACTACAGCCACGACCATCAATAGGTTCACGCAGCTTGACACGTACCCCCTACCCCACATCGCAGATATGGTCAACCAGATAGCTCAGTACAAGGTGTACTCGACCATAGATCTGAAATCCGCTTACACCAGCTCCCCATCTGCCCGGAGGACCGCCTCTACACCACCTTCGAGGCGGGCAGCAGCCTCTATCACTTCCTGCGCGTCCCCCTCGGTGTCACGAATGGTGTCTCTGTCTTCCAGAGGGAAATGGACCGGATGGTGGACCAGTGCCAACTGAAGGCCATATTTCCATATCTGGATAACATCACCATCTGTGGTCATGACTGGTCGGATCACAACACCAACCTCTAACAATTTTTCCAAGTGGCCAAAGCTCTGAACCTTACCTATAACAGGGACAAGTGAGTGTTCGGAACCACCCGACTCGCTATCCTTGGGTATGTCTGTTAGAACTCCCTCTTCCCACCACCCTCAGAGCCTTTGGACGGTGCCTGGGCTTCTTTTCCTATTACGTCCAATGGGTCCCTCATTACGCAGACAAGGCCCGCCCCCTGGTCAAGTCCACCACATTTCCCCTCTCAGCCAAGGCCCGCACGGCCTTCAGCTGCATTAAAGGGGACATTGTCAAAGCAATGATGCATGCGGTGGACAAGACCACTCCCTTCCAAGTACAGAGTGATGCCTCTGACTTTGTGCTGGCTGCTACCCTCAATCAGGCAGGCAGGCCAGTAGCATTCTTCTCTCGTACCCTTCAAGGCCCTGAAATTCGGCACTCCATGGTGGAGAAAGAAGCCCAGGCCATAGTGGAAGCTATTAGGCACTGGAGGCAATATCTCGCCAGCAAAAGGTTCACCTTGCTGACCGACCAGCGCTCAGTTGCATTCATGTTCAGCAACCAACAGCGGGGCAAAATCAAAAATGATAAAATGTTGCGGTGGAGAATAGAACTCTCCACCTACAACTATGACATCCTGTACCGGCCTGGAAGGCTTAATGAGCCCCCTGATGCCCTATCCTGGGGAGCGTGTGCCAGCGTGCAGCTCGGCCAGCTATACACCCTCCATGCAGATCTTTGCCACCCGGGGGTCACCCGATTTTACCATCTCGTTAAAGCCTGGAACCTGCCTTACTCCCTTGAGGAAATCAGGACGATGACCAGGGACTGCCAAGTCTGCGCTGAGTGCAAACTGCACTTCTACCGTCCTGAAAAGGCGCAACTTATCAAGGCCACCTGCCTCTTTGAGCGACTGAGTGTTGACTTTAAGGGCCCCTTTCCCTCCACCGACCGCAATGTCTACTTTCTCAACATTATCGACGAGTACTCGCGGTTCCACTTTGCCATCCCCTGCCCCGACACCACTACCACGTCCGTCATAAAAGCCCTGTGCCAGCTCTTCACTCTGTTCGGATATCCCTGCTATATCCACAGTGATAGAGGGTCCTCCTTTATGAGTGACAAGCTGCGCCAGTACCTGCTGGCTAGGGGCATTGCTACTAGTAGGACCACGAGCTATAATCCCCGGGGAAATGGACAGGTGGAGAGGGAGAATGCCACAGTGTGGAAGGCCACACTTTTAGCCCTTAAGTCAAAGGGGTTGTCGGTCTCTCGATGACAGGAGGTCCTCCCCGAGGCACCACTCTATCCGCTCCCTGTTATGTACGTCCACCAATGCCACCCCTCATGAGCACCGTTTTTCTTTTCCCAGGAAGTCTGCCACTGGGACCACCCTACCTGCTTGGCTGATGTCCCCCAGGGCCAGTGCTGCTCCGGAAACATGCGAGGAGCAATAAATACTCCCCGCTGGTCGAGAGGGTTCACCTACTTCATGCGAACCCCCAGTATGCCTACATGGTCTTACCTGATGGGCGGGAGGACACAGTCTCCGTCTGCGACCTGGCGCCCGCAGGAGCAGCAGACCACTACCCCGAACAGTCCTCAGTAACTATGAACCCTGTACCCACCGAGGTATATACCCACCTGACACCGCGCACACCAAGCCCTACACAGACTCCTCACGACGCTCCCATACCAGGTGCCAAGCACATGCATGAGGGATCACTGACGCCTAATGAGCTGACACCTCAAGTCAGGCCGGAACCAGCACAACCACCATCTCTGGTGCAATCACCACCGGCACCTGTGCAATCACAGCCGGTGCTACGTAGATCGCAGCGACAGATTCGACCATCTGATAGACTTAACCTGTAAATATACTTGTAAGAAACTTTGCCCCATGGGGACTCTCTTTTAAAACAAAGGGGGGGGGGGTGAATGAACATATACCTGTCTGGACAGGAACCTCACCCCCGCTGACTGCTCCTGTGGCTCCTCCCACAGACCCCTGTATAAAGGCGATTGGAGGCACTGCTCCTCTCTCAGTCTCCAGGATGTTGTGTGATGGTCCCTTGCTGCTGACGGTGCTTTCTTCCAGCTAATAAAAGCCTATCTCAACTCACGTCTCCAAAAGTTTTTGATGGTGCATCAATAAGATGGGTCTTGAACACTGAGATATAATTACTAAACTTCAGCCTGACGTAGGTATTGCTCTTGTCCAGGTGATCCAAGGTTGGATGGCGAGCCAGCAAGATTGCAACTCTGTAAACTAGACAGGACGCTTTGGATCACTGTATAGTGGGAAGGGTAGTAGTGAAATGACAGGCGTTGTATCTCCTGTGGCTGCATGGAAAAGTGCTACACTTATTGAAGAGACCATTCCCTTTACCTGGATCTGTGAGATGCAAAGAATACAATCTCTTCAAATCCTGAAAGGGGAAGGCAATGGTCTCTTGAGCATCCTGATGGGGTAGAAAAACAGAAGTTATGCCTGGTGGTAGAATCTTCTTGGATTTACTGTAAATTGTGAAGGATGAATGCAAAGGCTGTGGGGTGGAAGGTGAAGACCAGGAGAGCTCTTTTTAGGAGGAAGAATTGAGAGCTGCGCTGCAGGAAGTACATGAACTACAGTCAAGGGTTCTGTGAATTAGGGTAGAGGTGAAACCATTGTTCAAACAACAAAGCCATTGCAGAGTTACCTGAGAGGAAAGTGTCATCATTAGAGCAAGTGTGTCAGAGGCAGAGCAACTGAGAGAATGGGATGGAGTTTGTTAAATAAGTCAGAGTTGGTTGTGTTAATTAGTTTCAATGAATAAAGCCCCAGCCTATTTACTTATTCAGTGATACATAGCTGAGGAGGTCCTTCCAGCCCATCGAGCCACCCGTGGCAACCTCCATTAACCCTAACCTAATCACCGTTCAGTCTGCAGGGTCTCGGCCCAAACTGTCAACTGTACTCTCCTCCATAGATACTGCAGAGTTCCTCCAGCATTTTCTGTGTATTGCTTGGATTTCCAGCATCTGCAGATTTTCTCTTGTTTGTGATTGAAGTCCTACCCAGATTTGTCTTCACAGAATGCAACACCTCATATTTACCTGATTAAACTCTATTTGCCATTCCATTCCACTTGCCCAGCTGATCAAAATCTTGATAACCATCTTCACTATTTACAACACCACCTATTTTAATCTCAATTGTAAACTTATTAATCACACCTAGTGCATTCTCATCCAAATCATTGATATAGATGACAAGCACTGACCCCTGGGGTACACAAGTAGTCAAAGGCCTCCAGTATGAAAAACAACCTTTTACCATCATCCTATGTCTCCTAGCTTTAGTCAACTGTGTGACCAATCAGTTGGTTATCCCGTGATCCCATGCTCAAGTCTTACTCAAGTCCATATAGACTACATCTACCCCTCATTCTTCATTGTCCTTATCAATTACTTTTTCAAAAAAAAACTCAAATCAAGTTCATGAGACATGACCACCACATACAAAGCTGTGATGAGTATCCCCAATCAGCCAGCCTTTCCAGATGTGTATATATCTTATCCTTCAGAATCCTCTCCCCTAGTTTACCTACCACAGATGCCAGGCTTATTGGTCGAGAACTCCCAGGTTTTTCTTTGCAGCCCTTCTTAAGTAAAGGCACAATATTTACCACCTTCCAGTCTTCCAGCCCCTGACTAGTGACAGACAAGGAAGACTCCAATGGTTTTACTTTCAACACAACATTAACTCCCATCCAGTCTTCCAGCACTTCTGCTGCCACTATAGATCATAGTCGCCAGAGCTTCCGCAGTTTCTTTTCTAACTTCCCAGTGTTTTTGCATGCAGAGATTTATCTTCCTACATACTGTTTTAAGATATCCAGCACTTCCTCTGCTGTAATGTGGACTATTCCCAAGAAATCCTCATTAACAATCTCAAGTTTGGAAGTTTTCATGTCCTTGACGCTAGCTAACTGTAGCTGACCCATGGCTCCTTCTTTTTCCTGACCAGAATTTCAACATCCCTCAGCATCCAAGTCCTAGTCCTGTCAGACTTGCCCTTCACTCTAACACAAACAAGATCTCAAATCCTTATCTCACTTTTAGAAGTCTCTCACTTGCCAGACATCCCTTTGCCCATAAATAACTTACTCCTATTATCATTTGCAAATTACTGTTAACATTTGCCTTACTCCAATTTAGAACTTTAACTTGTGGACAAGATGTATTCCTTTCCATAACTAACTTTAACTGTGGTCACTAATCCCGAAGTGCTCCCCTACTGACACTGCAGTCACTTGTTCTACCCTATTTCCCAAGGGTTAGTCAAGTTCTGTCCTCTATACTTCTATACTTTGTCTGAGGAATGCACTCCAGCCTATCTAAACCCTCAGCAGTACGGCAGTCTCAGTCTACATCAGGAAAGTTAAAAATCCGCTACTCTGGCAACCCCATTATCCTCACAACTTAGTTTCAGAATTCATTAAAATATGGAAGGAAGTGAATGAAAATGAGGCACCTGTGAGGACTGAGCATTCAGGATCAGAGAAAATAAAATAAAAAGTATACTCTAAATATGCTAGGCAGTGTAATTGGGGAAAAGAGGAAAATAATAGGGACAAAAAATGTCGAAGAGTATTGGAATTCAAGGGCTGTTAAGTTTGATTTAGATGTTGATAGGGAGGAAAAACTGTCTTTTGTTGCAGCCCTGAAAGCAGCAAAAGGTAAAATGCAACTAAAGACCACAACAGTTTTCATGTAATGAGTTGGTGTTTTTGCAAAGGGAGGTGAAGAGCTTGTACCTGATGATACATGGCATTATGGCTGGATAGAATGACAAGAGCTGCATAATAGAATGGGATTCAGAAACATGTAAAGCCATCTGTGAGCAACTGAAAATAAAGAAAAATAAAAATTACATTAAAACCATTTAATTAAACACAATAGAAAATAATGTAAATTAATTAATACTTAATTTTGTTCTTTGCAACCATTCCTGTCCAAGGAACTGATTGAATTTTTAACTATGTTTTTAACTATGACCAGCTTCAGCAAACAAAATCCTGATGAACCTTGTAAGTGCTGAGGAACTTTAGCAAATTTGTCAGCCGCTGCTGCACCTCATTATTGTTGGAAGAGAATTGATAAAATCCAAGTAATATATTGACTATGAGCTTATGAGTTGTAAGTTTGCTCGAGAGTTCCAACACAGGTGGTGTTTACACTGAAAAACGCCAGACGTTTGGTACAGAATTTCTGGTATTTTCAGTTTAGTCTTATGTAGAAATTGATTAATTTGGATGTTGTTATTTACCATTAGAGAGACAATCCATTGTCCAATTAAAATTTGTGCCATTACTTCCCACCTTATCAAGCACATTCTGGAGCTCTGTTTCTCTTCCCGTAATGTGGCCTGAATTGCTGACTATTTCCAGCATTTTGATTTATTTTGAAAATTAGTTATTGTAGCTCATTCTTCTATTAATAGCATTTAAAAGGCATTTTGTTAAGTCCATAGATAGGAGGAGTTTAGAGGGATATAGACCAAACAGACTAATGAGACTAGGCTGGTGGGTATTGTGGTCAGCATACTGAGTTTGACAAAACATGTTATATTAGTCTATGATATGGGACAGATGTAAGGCATGGTAGTTGGGAATAAGCTTCCACTATCTATAAAGTGCTCTAAATCGTGTGTGACTCTAATAGCCTCTGACAACCAACTCCAACTCTTGGCCTTCACATATGGCTTAGCTGCAAGGCAGAACTGTTTCTACTGACAAAGGGGCAAAGGCAGACAACTGGCGCCTCAAAACCAGTTGCTTTGGGCAGGTGGGGCTCGTCAGGCCTGTATGCCAGGTCGCCTAGGAGAAAGAAACTCTGATTTTAAACCTCTGCTGCCTTGTGGCAATATCCACCCATGGGAAAGGCTTCGGGAACCCTGAGGAAGAAATCTGGAGCTGGAATCCTAAGCAGACTGACGTTGTTTACAGCTTCACTCTGGCAGCCTCCACAATGACACTGGTGCCAAGCTGTATCGGCGCCTGCTCTTTCCTTGGACTACATCAGTGATGTGGAGAGGGGGAACCTGCTGCATGGGTAACAGCCGGTTTATCAAATCTTCCCGCCCAGGCTTGTGCCCTGGAGAGGACACAGTCCACCAGAGGCACAAACCCATGATCCCCCGGGATCAACGGCCGCCTCTATGTTGGCATACAGGATCTCACCTTCATTCATTGGGAGCTCATGAAAGCTGACTTCAGCAGTGGCAGCATCTGGAGGTCCCACATCGTCTTCACCAACTACCTCAACATCCACAGAACTGAAGTTACAGCAAGTCATCCACAATCCAGCAGACTGCTAAAATATAGCCCAGTAAAGTGTCTTTGCACAAGAGTTGTGGTTCTCCCTGCTCTATAGCTGTTGAGTAAAAGACCAAATGAAGATGTTCAAGATAGTCTGCATTGTTCTTGTGGGTTGAAAGCATTAAAGGAATTGGACAATGGGGATAAAGTCAAGTTGAGAAATAGTAAGCCATATCATATTGAACATTGAGGCTGTCCTCACCCGCATCTCCTCCATTTTCTGAACATCTGCACTTACTCCATCACAACCATGACAGAGTTCCTTTAATCCTTACCTACCACTCATGAGCCTCCACAGCCAACACATCATTCTCTGCAACCACTGCCATCTCCAAAGGTATCCTACCACTGAGCATGCCTTTACCTTCCTCACTCTCTACTTTCCACAGTGATTGCTCCCCCTGTGATTCCCTTGTCCATTCTTCCCTCGCCACTAATCTCCCTCCCAACACTTATCCCTGCAAATGGCTTAAGTGCTACACCTGCCCATTCTCCTTCAATCAGGGCCCCAAACAGATCTGCTGGCATCGACTATTATATCTGGTTATTCCAATGCAGTGTCCTCTACATTGGTGAGACCCATCTTAAATTAGGGGAGTTTCATCGAGCACCTCCACGTCATCCAGCTGAAGTGGAAATCCATTTTAGTTCTAATTCCCATTCCTATTCTGATGCTGGTCTATGGCCTTCTCTTGTGCCACGATGCAACACCTTAAATTTCCCCTGGGTAGCATCCAATATCAATTTCAACTTCCAGTAAAAAAAGATCCCTCCCATCACTCAGGCCTCACCTCTTCCCATCTGCCTATCACCTCCCCATATCCCTGCCTCCTTCCTTTCCTCCCACGGTCCGATCAGATTCCTTCCTCTCCGGCTCTTTACCTTTTCCTGGGTTCACCTGTCACCTCCTAGCTATCCCTTTCCAGTTCTAAAGGGTTTCGGCCCGAAACATTGTCTATTTGTTCATTTCCACAGATGCTGCCTGACTTACTAGTTCCTGCAGCATTTTGTGTGAGTTGCTTTGGATTTCCAGCATCTGCAGAACGTCTTATGTTTATGTGGAACATTGTCGAAGTTCGAGGAGATACGTGTAATTTGGGAAACTCAAGTGTTTGTGATAATTCAATACTTACCCGTAAAAATGAAGAAAGATAAATTCGCAAGAGACATTACACACTACCAAAGGTCAAGATCCGATAACCTGTTGACCTCGCTTGCCCCCGCCTTCCCCGTGCCCATGGTTACAGGGACCACGCGTTCGTCTCTAAGCGAATGGCCCTTACCGGAAGTCCCGCCCTCCAAAGCTATTTATTTGCTGACCGCGGCGCTCTCCCCAGTCTCTGTGTCCCATTGGTGAAGAAGGCGGTCAGTCGTAGCGAGGAGCCAATGGTTTAAGGGGGAATTTGGCGGCGAAGCGCGGGACTTGAGTGGGTTATGGCGGTTTTGGGAGTGAAGGGAAATAACGGCAGGTAGGTTAGCGATGCAAGCTGAGCAAAGGGCAGTGCCGGCCGTCTGGTTATTTGTGTGTTGCCCTGGGGCTGATCCTATAAAAGAACCTGAACTATAACTCGCCGCCCTGGGTCGGGCGTCTATCTTGACTTGCCTGGGCTGGCTGTTGGCTCGTCTGTGTCCAACCCACCCTCGTTCATCTTGTGCACCCCCACTGGCCACTGTGCCGTGTAGCCCAATGCCCCGAGTGCCCCTTGCCCCTCTCCGACTTCAAGGCGGTAGCTTGAGTGCCCACCCCAACCTGGATGGTCTGGCACTCCTCCTTAGGGTCGGGGACGACTTGCTTGCTCTTCGGTTTCCATAGACTCGAAGTTGGCCTATGAGGCTACGCGGAACCTGAAGCTTGTATCAGAGGGGAGCTGGATATGCTTGAAAGGAAGGTTAATGGGATGTTTGTGAGATGATATACTTCTGCTTTTTTACTTTGGGCTTTTGTGTCCTCCTGAAGCGTTGACTCAGCTCTCGCTTTCATTTTGAATGGTTATATGCTACATATTCCCTCGGATCATTTTTTAAGGGGTTTGATTCTCTTCCAAGTCCAAAGAGTCTATAGAAATTCTGGAATCACTGCTGATTGGCCTTGTTCCAGGTTTGGTGTCTTGATCTTCAGAAATTTTACCTTAACAAAACTTATGGTTGTGTTGGTTTACTGATGGTGTTAGTAAATTTCATCTTCAACATGAGATATGGAAAGTGTTGTGTGATAAAGGGTCCTCATGAACTTTATTTTCAGATGGCAGTGTTGTACAACAAATAGGTGGGTAGAGGACAAGATCCATTGTCTTGTATGGTTCTGTGAGTGAATTGATGATGGCTGCAAATGCAGGTGTTATTTGCGTGCTACAGCTCAGTTTCCGAGGTTGGGATGAATCTTCAGTGGATGTGACATGAGTTAAACAGTTTTTCATTAGTCCTCTGAATGAGTTCCATTTGAGTAAGAAGCTTGTTGGAGCTGAGGCACAGTATTGTAGCAAGAAAGACTGAGAGAATTGTCAGGTGTTGATAAACCTTGCTTGAAAATGATTTGAACTGATATTGAATCTGTTGTGGAGCCTATTTTGAAATAATGACCTGCGTGTTATTGTGTAGTGGGTATGGGGTAATGACATGTCTTTATCACAAAAAAAAAACATGAATTTCAGCAGGCAACTAGATTAGAGAACAATCTTTCACATTCCCTCTGAATTGACAGCATTGGAGCCATTTGTGCAGGTTATGCTGAATGTGTTTGTGCTGGCTGAAGTTTTCTGCCGTCAGTCCAGCCTAGCCTGATCCTGAGGGAAGCTAAGCTTTGGGGACTGATGAAGCTAATGGCTCAACGGGAAAAAGCTAGAGTAGGACAGATGATGGAATTGAGACGGAGGGGAGATGGGCCTGCTGCAAGGATAGGGGATGAAGAATAGAATCTGCGTAAACCAGGCCATCTCCTGATTTACTGCTCTATGGAGCTGCTGGAGGCAACATCCTCCTTGTGACGTGCCCAGGCGGAGATCTCGATACTGAAGAATTGTACTTAGCATCAGCATATGGAGGTTTTACCTTGGAGCAAGAGAGCTTGGAAGGGTTGTGAAGGGAAAGCAGAGGGCAAGAGCAAAGATAGCAAGAAGGTTGACCCAAACAAGGCAGGATGTAGAGAAATGCCAGGGTTACTTTTCAATCTCTGCCCTGACTGTTGTCTTAGCTGTTAGGCCGCTTGTCACAGTGAACTCCTATCCTGTAACAGTTAGTGGATCAATGTCTGTTACAGCAGGATGGTCATTCCCAACCATGACTTGCCCATTCCCTGCCTGATCACACAGTAGTAGACTAATCACAGACTACTGAAGTTGATCCTTACTGATGATGGTGCAATAGGGCAGGTTGGGCGTGAAAGAAGGGATGTAACAATAATGTCAGTTATAATGCAAGGCTTTTTGTTTAAGCTCTGACCTTTTGCAGTAAATCTGTCTAGCATTATTAAACAAAGTTAGAAATTTGGTAATGTTGGAACATTTGACCAAGAGGTCTGTGAAGGAAGTAGATTTAAATTTAGCAGGTGAAGTTGCAGTTGTGATAGAATTCCGCTGATTGAAACAAGTTTTCATCTTGTCTCCTGAGTAGAGCAGATAAAATTGGATGTTGATTCTGTGACCACTCCCTGCCCTACTGCTGATTGTAGTATAGTTTTCATTGCTTGTATTCTGAGGAGAATGTTAACTACCTTTTTATGTGACAGAATTAAAAAGTTGAGATGTTGCTAAGTTAAGCACAAGAGATTTTGCAAGTGATGGAAATCAGGACACACACACACACCAACCTACCTAGAGGAACTCAGCAGGTCAGGGAGCATCTATGGAAATGAATAAACAGTCCAGGTTTTGAGCTGAGACCTTTCTCAGAACTGGAAAGGAAGGGGGAACAAACCAGAATAAGGTGGGGGGAAGGGAAGGAATACAAACTAAAAGGTGAAAGGTGAAGTCAGGTGGGTGGGGAAGGGGGGATGAAGTCAGAAACTGGGAGATTAAAGGTGGATCCAAAATGCCCTAATGAAGGGTCTTGCCTGAAATGTCGACTGTCTTATTTCCGAAGATGCTGCCTGACCTGCTGAGTTCCTCCAGCACTTGGGGTTTTGCAATGCTCTTCTAATTTCTGGAGGTAACTGATTTCTAGCTTTGAATTCAAATAATGGTTTGCATTCTGATTTTTAAGTGGAATATGTATTGCTACCTCTGGCAATGTATTGCCCACAACCCCCAAATATTAATGCAAATACGTTTCTAAGGAACTGTAAGCTCCTAATAAAAATCATCCCTCTTTAACAGCATTTTTTTGTCTCTGTAGATATTTCCTGATCTGAATGCTTCAAGCATCTTCAGCTTTGGTTTTGGATATATCTGCACTATTTTAATTTGTCTATTTTAATTTGTCAGGTGAATGCTTAAATAACCTTTGGAAAAAGTGCTGTTGCTAAAAAGATGGATTCCTCACTGGGCTTCTTGGATGGCAGAGGGAAAGCCTTTCCCCTGTGTCATAGTTTGGAAAATGGCAAGAGGTCAAGGGCAGCTGTGCTTGGAGTTAAGAGGAAATTAAATAATTCATTTGACCTCAGCAAAACATTTCCACGAATGGCAAGACCTGCCCTCCAGAAGATAGTTGCAGGAACATACTGGAATTTAGAGTCATTTACAGGTGGGCTTTATTCTGTAATAGTGTGCAGGAATGCTGTTTGGTTGGACGAGCATTTGTCTCCAATTGCAATAAAAAATTTAAAAGAATTGAAATGCAGCTTGTTACATTAATATGCATTAGGAAAATCACGATATTTTACTTTTGTGTAGTGTTGTCTATGTGATGATCTGTAAAGATCTTTGCTGTGTTCTTGCTGTACATCGCAGCCTTTGGGAAATACTGGGCTTCCAGAATGCTTTCATTTGTTCTCAAGGGGCATGTCATGAATGCCCTATCTACTATTGGAGGATTGGTGATAGATCAACAAATTAACATCTTGCAGGTTGAGGACCAAGTTGTACATATTGACCTAGACTGTTAGAAAATGTTAAACCTAAAATGAAAATGAAATGAAAACCTAAAATGTTAGAAAATATGAATACAAAAAAGACTGATTCGAGCTTGACCTTGCCTATTATTCCAACAGGTGATTCTCTGAACTCCTACAGTTATTCTCCTGTGGCTTCTCAAAATCTTCTCTTGCCAAATCTTAGTGGTTCCTTCTCTTGCCCTGAGTCGGCCTCAAATGTATCAAGCAACTTTTGGAATCTTTTAGGAGGTGACAACAATTCAACTTTCCCCACTACAGTACGGAATCCTAACAAAGCCATACTTACAATAGACTGCTTGACTACAGAGGTATGAGATCACATTTTGATTGTTTAGCTCTTACTGCACATTTTTTCATTGATTGTATTACCTTTTTGTAATCAAATTTTTTAATTGTTTGTAATAAATTACCAAAGTAGTTAATTTATTGCTATCTTTGTTGAGTTAAAGGCTAGATATGCAGCATACAATATTATAGTTCTGATTTTCCTTGCTTTCATGCATCTAACACACTGTTCTACAGACCAAGTTGGAAATGTTTGCTGAAATACTGTAAAGTTTTAATACTCCTTAATCTAGCTTGTTTTAAAATCAATGAAGTAACACTTCTTATCCATAACTCCTTATATTGATCTAGTAGAATAATTATTCTGAGAATAAAAGAAAATAACGTGATTTTTATCCATTTCCCTTGATGCCATATGGCATTCCTGGGAATATATCAATATGTTTACTTTCTCTATATGGTAGAGCTTGTAATTTTGATGCCCATTTGTCATTCTTCATGCCACAACAGATACTGGTGGCCAATGACATGGCTTGTAAGCTGCTATGTTATAGTAGCAAAGAACTGATTGGTCAGAAATTATCTTCATTCATATCAAATTCCATTCATGGGCTGGAAGAAGCCCTGTACGAAGATCATCCAGAAGTTGATGGACAAGTTGTAACTGTCTCTGGAGAAGTGGTATGTGGTCATATCAATCCATTCATTAGATGTGTCTTCACCCCAACTCAATATTTCTAAAGTGCTGCTGACAGTAAAAGTTATTTCATGATGAATGATGCAAATTATTTTAGAAGTGCTGTCTGAATAGATCCTTTGTAACATCAAAGTTGGAAAGGCTGATAATGGGAACAGGAGAATTAATTTAGGTTGGGTCTCTACAGACAACATGAGCAAAACCTTGCAGTGCAATGCAGGAGATATGATCAGGCCTTAACATGCCGAGGGATTTCTGCAGAATGAGCTCTGTACTCAGTGTAACAAGTTTCACACTGAGTGTGAAAATAACTGGAAGCCTTTATTGTACAGAACAGAGTCCAATATTTTAATTGCTGAAACTAGTTTCTTTTAAGATTGTCATTCATTCTACAAAGTAATTTGATAGAGATGAAAATGGGTTATGATAAAAGAAAAATATTCATTTGAGCTCGTGTTGATTTTACAAACATTGCTGCAGTTAACATAAAAAGAATGTGAAGTGGATAAATAAAAGAGGATGAAATTAACCAATTAAATTGCAGTAAGTAAACTGCATTCCTGTAATATTTATTCTCTTTTTTCATTGTGGCTTACATTTATAATCCCCAGATTGATGTTATTGGCAAGGGTGGGATACAGATACCAGTGTCATTCTGGATGAAGCACATGGCTGGTGAAGAGAGAGAGTGTTGTGTTGTGGTGATGGAACCTGTGGAGCGACTTACTGCTTCTGTCACATTTGCAGACACTGTAAGTTTTCAGCTTAATTTCAATATACAGTGCTTACATGTTGTATTGTGCCACAGAATGCTGCAAGATTGATCAAAAACAATTTACATTTATACACTTCCAGTGATGTATTAAATACCCCAAAGCAAATGAGGGCAATGAAACCAGACTGCTGGTGAGCAGAGAAACATGATAGCCCATTGAATTGTGGATCACTATTAGTAATCAAATCTCTATTCCTTTGTTTCTGGCCTCTTGCGCATCCTGGCTTTAATCACTCCATCATTGGCAATTATATCTTCTACTGTTGGGATCCTAGTCGATGGAATTCTGACCCTTAAGCTTTCTATCTTTGTTTTCTCCCAAAAAGATTTCTTCGGTTAAACTTTTCATAAAATGCTCTAATATTTGCTGATGTGATTTAGTGGCAAACTTTGATATTTTTATCAAAAGGGTGGATATTCCGTAACTTAGGACCTGGCCAACAGAAAGCAATACTACCATTCATGGAATGATTAAAATTCAGATGTGCAAGATGCTAGACTTGGACAAGTATAGATACCTTTGGGGGGGTTGTAGACTGGAGGAGGTTGTACCATAACCTTCCTGCTCTGTGCTTTGGAAAATGAAGGCAAGTATTCTGTCTGATGCCTTCATCTCCTTATCTGCCTGCTTCTACTTTCTGGGATCTGTAAACCTGTGTTCAAGAGCATTGGTGTTTCCATACCAAGCTGTGATGCAGCTAGTTAATATACTCTCCACCACACATCTATAGAAGTTGGTCGAAGTTTTAGATGTCATGCCAAATCTTCATAAATTCCTAAAGTAGAGGTGCTACTGTGCTTTCTTCATAATTGCATGTACGTGCTGGGCCCAGAACAGGTCCTCTGAAATGATAACACTGAAGAATTTAAAGTTGCTGACCACAAACAGGGTACTGATTACAGTTAAATAATCAAAAAGTTTGAAAATAATGAAGGTCTGACACCTGTCTCTCTAGGGTCCTAGAGCCTACATTCCCATTGACACAAAAGGGCCATTTGAGTTTATTGGGAAATATATTACAGCTTAAAATTGGATTAAAATGTGTAAATAAAAGGATGACATCCAATTGTCTGTAAAATCTGTTAATCCATGATTTGGAAATGAAATCATAATGAATTTACTGTATTTCATTTCCTGTATGCAAGATATTTTGGTGTATGTAATTTGGCTGCTGTGGGTTTTGAAACAGTAATTCATAAAATAATACAGAAAATGCAGGAGAAGCATTTTGCCATCAGCTTGTTTCTCTTTCCTCATTCATTGAACATTTCTTTTCCTAATTGCCCTTCAATTTGTAGAAACTGATGGTGTGATTAGTTTATCTCTAATTTTTCACATTTTGTTTTTTTTTCCAGCCATCTAGCTTCACTATATACAGCATAATTCCGATAATCTGCTATTCAGAAATATTGATTGCTTTTCCTCACTCAACCAGGGTCCTACTTTCCATGCTCTGCTAAACCACACCAGAACTCCAATTTTTATGCATCCTTGGCAAAACTTACCATACTGTATAGCATCCAATAAGTATTCAAAAGTCTGCAAAATCTGTCGGTCATGCTCTATTGAACTCCTTTTCATGCTGGATTCTTGAGTTTATTGCATTATAGCTTGTGGCTATCCATGTGCTGCAATTTGCATTTGTTTTGGGATTATTTAACAGTAAAATTTAATGTTCCTTAGGGCAGAATTTTATCATGTGACAAACCGTTTGCCTATTTGCATGGTTATGCATCTGAAGAGGAGATTGTTGGTCTTTCAATAACTGATGTCATACCTTCAGTAAAGATACCCTCATCGTGTAAGAAGATACCAAAGGTTTGAAACTGTTGAATGTGAATGTAATGGAATAGGATTTAATATAAGAAATCCCTCTGAAATGTAAGTGTGATTTGCATTGTTATCCCTCATTTCTCATCTGACGTGGTTATTTTTAAACTGTAAATACATAGATCTGACCCTACTGCTCACGTCACAGGTAATTTCCCAGTTGATCATTTTCCCACTATCTAACTATCCAATAAGTGTTCAGTTTTCCTGTCCTTCACTTTATTCCCCCTGTTGCTTTGAGATCACACATCTGCAACTGAAGATTTTTTGTGTTAAAAATGAATGATCATAAACTGTTTGGTTTTATCCTGTAATTATTCAACAAATAGTATTTACATCTTGCAGGTGTTTTGAATACAGCTAGAATTTAACCAAATCCTAGAAGTGATCATTTAAGATGCACAACATGGTCCTTCCCTTGAATACCTGGCTGAGAAAAATGTGGAGATTGTATTAAAGTAAACAGAATTTCTCTGTAGACAAGAGATTGCTAATGCTGGAATCTGGAGCAAAAAAAAAGCTGCCAGGAGAACAGCAGGCCGAATGGCATCTGATGAATTTTGAGTCAGTACTTGACATAAGGATATACAGGGTCTCATCCCAAAACATTGACTTTCCTTTGGCTTCCACAGATGCTGCTCAGCCATCTTAATTATTTCACACTTGCTATTTTGCTCCAGAATTTTTTTTGTCTGAGAAATATTTTGTTCATCATTACAGTTGTTACAGTTAAAGGTGGAAATACCAAATTAGCACTTGAATATAATCTGATCATAAAAATACTAGGGAAAATATTGTAATTTTCAATAATGATGGGTTAACAGCAGGACTTGGAGATGCTGGTGCTTCTGAAATGGATGAAATGCTGGGTTATTTCTTCACTTTCTAGTGTTTCTCTTTCAGAATTTGAAAATTCAGCGAGCTGTTGGCAGAGCAAAAGATGGCAACACTTTTCCTCTCAGTATTAAACTCAGTCTTAAAGTCCCAGAGAAACATGGCACTGACATTCAGAATTGTATTCAGGTAGCAGGTAAAGTATAAAAAGCTTTTTGGCACATATTGTGCTTCATAGACTGACTTTTGGTGGAGTAAACAAGACAATAAGAATGAAGTGACTAGTGCTTACTCAAACTGATAGATGCTTTGTCATGGTGGAATTTATTGCTGCAGAAGTAGTATGAAAAAGCAATGGGGAAAAAAAACACATTTTATTTTTAAAGCTGCACTGTAAAATTTGTCAGCAAACAAAGTGAACAGATACTTAAAAACACAGTGCTGGCAGAACTCAGCAGGCCAGACAGCATCTATGTGAGGAGGTAGTGAGTACGTTTCGGGCCGAAACCCTTCATCAGGAATGGTACTTAATAGATACTTAATCTTAAACAAAGACAAAAGCTGTAGGGAATACAGCAGGTCACAGCATCTACAAAGCAAGGTAGAAAGATAGCTTCCCTTTTGATTTTAAAACTATTGCCACATTTTAAGTGGCAGTGCGCAGTAGTGACACAGGTGGTTATTCTGAAGTATATCTTACTAAAGAGTTTATTCAATTGCTCCTGGTTTGTATAGGCAGTCCCCAGATTATGAAAGGGTTCTATTCCTGAAAACTATTTGCACCTCAAATTCTTCTTAAGTGGCAAATGAATAAGAACAGAGGATCACAGAAACTGCTATGATAAGGGAGTGAGCACACATGGGAAAGGTGACAGCCAGAAAGTTTTATTGACTTGAGTGAGTATGCTCAGCATTCCCAGCTCTTTTCAGACCCAATCCATGATCGTAGAAGCTCGGGTTGGAGGGGAAGATGATATGCTGGTTTGGTGGGGGGGAAAGCATGCAGAAATATGTCCTGTTCCCACCAGAAGAAGATGCCTGCAGCCTTGCCACAGCCAGCAAATCTATCCCAATACAGCTGGCAGCAGCTCAATCTATTAGTTCTCACACAAAAAAAATGGCCTCTGCCTCAGCAACATGCAGCTGTAAGTCAGGCTACAACCTCATGGTCCAACTCCAAATCAGTTGATTCACCTGACCTGCTATGAAATTATGGAAGCTTAACTTGTCTCAAAATTTCTTAATGCATTGGGGAATTTTTTTTTTTTTTTTGAAGTCAGCTCATTTATATTTGTGGGTTTCTGTAGTGATCTGGGGAGCATCTGTACTTGCAAATTTCATTTGAATCTGATTGTTCTGATTCATCTGATTCATTTCTGATTGTTCTTTAATGTAAGCAGTCTTTAGTTTTCTCTGAAATGTCAATGTTGTAGGGTCTCTTAAAATCAGATCACAGAACTAGAGACCCATCAAATGCTGAAACTATGAATAACATCCCATAGTCTTCTCTTATTTGTGACCTCTGTGGTTTAGGGAAAATATACTTACTATTTTGTTAAGCTGGTTGGTTCACATCCTGCTTGTAGTATCTGAAAGGTAAAGCAGTTTAGGTCCAAAGCTTATCTAAACCTTCTGACTCGGCTGTTGCTTTCACATTCCTTTCAATCCTATCCTGTCCACTCCTATCATCTCCACCAATCCATTCATTTATCTGCTTTGATTTCCAATTGGAACCACTGAAAAAATGGGCTACACTTGACAAACATCATAGATTATATAAAGCTACATTTAGTGGTTTGAATGTTGATAAACGGGTAAGCTTTTTTTAATATTGTGATGTATTAGCAAGCTAATTTTAATCCAAATCTAAAACATTTTTTAGAAGTGGAATGATAGGGCCATGGTTAGGCTACATTGGCCCTACTGTCTTGCTCTGAGATTTATTCTCAAAATTACATAAAATTGCTCGGTGTTTAAAATAAAGAAGAAAATATTTTTTTAAGTGAACATTTGAAGAACTTTATTTTAAATTCTATCAACACAATTCAGTTAAAGAACTAGAAAAATTAAAATTAGTGAATTTTATTTGAGATCTTCAGAATAATGCAGAATTGGTCCACATGGATAGTTTATGGAGGACCAGTAAACTAGTACAAGTTGCTAAATGCAGAAAATGAAACTATGTAGTGTATTATAAATGCTTAGTAGATCCAGTCAGGCCAGGCAATAACTGAGTGAGAATGGTATTTTCATAAGTATTTTCTCTTTGAATGCTAGCTGACCAGTTGCGTATTCTCCGCATCTGCATTTTTTATGTTATTTGACATAAGCACAGAAATAGATTTAAAGTCCTAAGCTTACATCTTGGAAAGTTATTGAGTTAAGGAACAGATTGTCAGTTTATGCAGTGAAACTGTATTTGCTGCAGACTATTAAATAGCTGGATGAGTTCTGACCATTGCGGAATAATGTATACAAAGATTAAATTGTACTTGTGGCCATATCACTCTGTCACAATTTTCTGAAAAACAGAAGGTGTTGACAAATGTGTGATGTTTTTAGAAATGGCAGGAAGGGGGCAGTTGAGAATCAGCCTTATTTACTTGTTACATCAAAACAGTAGATTTATATGGCTAGGTAGTAAACTGTTTGTGAAGTGCAAAGAGCTAACGTGTTGATTCTAATGGGTTTTTAGTCTTTGCATTCCAATTCACCTTAATACATTTTGGGCCAAGACACTTCATCAGGACTGGAATAAAAGAAAGTACAATTCATCTCTCTCCTATGAGTCTATGAATAATGAAGGAGGTTATTCATCCCACTGTAATTGTGACAGTTCTTTAATTGACCTAGACAATTAGTCCTATTTCTGTTCTCTCTCAGATCTGCAATAATCCCCTCTGAATGTTGTTGAACCAGTTTTTTTTGGGGGGGAATGCATTCTAGTACTCTGCCTTGAAAGTAAATTGTGCTTAATTTTTCCCAGTGGTTTTGTCAATTTCTTGTTATCTTTTTAATGACATTTTGTCCATTCATTTTTCTGTGTCTCCTGGTTCTTTAAATTTTTGATCTGATTCACTTTTTTTTACTTGTTTTCATTTCTTTTGGGTATGATGAAATGAGTTTCAGAACAGAGTTGGAGAATGCACATCAAATGGAACCGAGAGAATTTTCTTATTCTGGTCCTTTGTAACCCATCCATGAGAGTTTCTGCTAGTCGAAAGCAGGTGCTTTCAATGAGTGCAGCGAACACTCATGATAAATTTCTATTGTTAATTTACTTTGTATTTTAATGATTATTTTTATTCTCAGCAGGATCTCAGGATGATGTGAATCAAGCAATCAAAGACCAAGAGACCGTTTTCACTGGAGTTTTGTGGGTTTTTACTACGATCAGTGGACTGATCACTCTTCTGCCAGATGGAGCAATCCATAGTTTGAACAATAACTTTGCTCTTATGTTGTTTGGCTATAAGAAAGCACAGTTGTTGGGCAAGGTAAGCTGCTGAAAGGGTTAGTGAGGTACTAGGGCAATTGAGCTGTGCATTTGTTAGGGAATCTACTTAATCCTAGCAAAACTTTCATTTATACAGCACTTTGAATTAACATTTCATAGAAAATTATCAAACACAAATTGATGTCCTATCACTTAGAGAGTAGAAGTGCCAAAGCTGTATCTTTTAGGAAGTGTTTGAAGAGAAATGGAAGCATGGAAAGAATTCAGGACCTTGAGACCTTAAGCTGAAGCAGAATCACCTATAATGAAGCAAGTAAAAAAGATTAAGACTCCAGACTTTGAGGAGTGCGGTAATATTAGAGGTTATAAGACTGAAAAATTTGGGAGAGAGCAAGCCACCATGAAGGATTTGTAAAACGAGTATTTCAGCAGTTTCTCAAATTTTGATATGTGGGCCTTGCTAAAACAGGAACTAATGTAGCATCACACACAAAATGCTGGTAGAACACAGCAGGCCAGGCAGCATCTATAGGGAGAAGCACTGTTGACATTTCAGGCCGAGACCCTTCATCAGAAACTAATGTAGCATATAGACTTATTGGCATATATCACTCACATGGGAGGAGACCACTCCCTTCAAACTGGCTCTGCCATTTAAGGCATTGCTGAACTGAATGTAATCTCAACTCTCCATTCCTGTCGACTTGTGATGACCTATCATCACCTTGTTCATCTTTCTTTGCCCTAAAAATATTCCAACACTGTTTTCACTATCGTTTGGGGGAAAAAAAGTACTTTTTAAATTGTACCCCATTTCTATCTTAAATAGGTGACCCTTTAATTTTAAATAATAGCCCATGTTTCTTCATTCTCCCACTAGGGGAAACATCCGTGTCCGTATCAATCCTGTTGAGACCCTTCGGGACCTTAAATGTTGCAACTGAGGCAGCTCCTGCTCTTTTAAATTTCAGTGGATAAAAACCTACACTGTCCAGCTTTTCCTTGAGAAACAATTGCCTTGTACCAGTGTAGTAAACTTAAGTGTTTCCTAAGCATTAATATTCCTCCTTAGGAAGACTACAATTGTACATGTACTTTAGCTGTGGGCTCATCAAAACTTTACAAAAACTGAAGCATAACTTGTCTACTTTTATATTCAATAATAATGCTTTGTTGGCCTTTCCAATTACTGCAGCTGCATCTTGCCCTTTTGCAAATAACGTGAGACAGCAGTGCTAACTATGGCTTAATGGCAGAGCTACTGCTCCAGAGTTTCATTGACTGGTTCAATCCAATGTTCTGGGGCTTCATGTGTGGAATTCACACATGTTGTCTGTGATGTCATGGGATTGCTACAGGTGCTTCAGTTTCCCAAAGGCATGCTGGCTAGAAGGACAATCGACTGTTGCTGGTGCAGGTATGCAGTGAGCGAATCAGGGTAGAATGGATGGTTATGTGAGAAAATGTAAGTTACTGGGAAATCAGTGGCAGAGTCAGATTGGTACTGAAGAGGGCCAGCACAGAATTGACTGAAATGTTTCCCATGCCAGAAGGAAATATGAGAAACATCCAAGGACACCAAGAGAGCTATGCAATCTCATAGTTTAATTTCCTGACCAATTTCATTTTTTCCCCATAAACTTCATTTGTCACAACTTTGTTCATTCATTTAACTTGTCTGTATCTCTTTGTCATCTTGTCTCTTCACCTTCCTTGATTATTGAAGTAGCAGCTATGCCTTTGGTACCTTTATTCCAAGTCATTCATAAATTGTGAAAGATGAGAACCAGCACTAAACTCTGTGGCACAATACTCATATCAGGAAAATGACAGTTTTATGCCTTGTCTCATTTTGCTATTGGCCAGCTTATCTTCAATTCACAGCATGAGAGATAAATGGAAATTTTTTATATTCATTTGCATGATAATCATTTAGTGTTAGAATACCTGGGTTTTATGGGACATAGACTGAGGAAGGTCATATAGGAAGTAACAAAGTGTGGAGGAACAGATGATAGAAATGTTCATGGCATTTTTCCATGGCTTAAAGCAGTCAGATGTAATATCAAAATTACAAACAATTAAGTTTGGTTTCAGAACAATTGTCGGAAATGGTAGCTGGGTGGGTGGAAGTCATTCCTGCCTGTGGCCATCAAACTTTGCAACTCCTCCCCTGGAGTGTCAGACACCCTGAGCCAATAGGCTGGTCCTGGACTAATTTCCACTTGGCATAATTTACTTATTATTTAATTATTTATGGTTTTATATTGCTATATTTCTACACTATTCTTGGTGTGACTGTAACAAAACCCAATTTCCCTCGGGATCAATAAAGTATGTCTGTCTGTACAGTGATGGTGATTCTCTGATCAGGAGTGAATAAGATGAACCAGTTGAGGTCCTATCCATCTAATGGAGGCTTAAGTGAGAGAATGCCTGTGCATCATAATAACTGTGAAAAATGTTCCGTTCTTATTGATTCTTCCTTTGTGTCACCATACAACAGACTTGTTCTTGTGTTTCACCTTTCCAAAGCTATTTTTATTATTTTTTTAACCATCATTAAATTCTGTTATTAATTCAACTCCTAATTTAGTCCTTTACCAGTTCTAATATTAGAGTGAATCTTATTTTCTCATGTTTTATCTGTCCAGAACTGCAAATAATACACTCTGGTCACTTTATTAGGTACACCTGTACACCTCATTAACATAAATATCTAAACAGCTAATCATGGCTGCAACTGCCTGCATGAAAGCATGTAGATATTGTCAAGAGGTTCATTTGTTGTTCAGATCAAACATAAGCATAGGGAATAAGTGTGAACTAAGTGACTTTGATCATGGTGCCAGACAGGGTGGTTTCAGTATCTCAAAAATAAGTCTCTAGAGTTCACAAAGAATGGTGTAAAGAATTTTAAAAAACATCCAGTGAGCAGTAGTTCTGTGGGCAAAAATGCCTTGTTAATGAGAGAGCTCAAGAGGAGATGACCAGAGTGGTTTAAACTGCCCTTCCTGATGGGCTAAATGCTTTCTATGCACTTGTAATGTACCACACCATATCCCGTAGTACATTTCTTGGTATGTTCTCTTCTGGTGTTTCTGCTTAATCTTCTGTTTAGCTTCTAAACTCAACATCTTATGAATTCATTCACATATACCATGCCCATTATCCCTTTATTTGTGCATGCCTCCTTTCTGGTTTAATTTTCTGAGGGTGGCCTGGGGTCACTTAGTGGAATCTTGCTGACTGAAGACCAAATTAGCCTGAAAAATTATATTTGGGTTGTGAATGTAGAGGAGGGAAAAAAATAGTAAGGAAGCCCAACTCTCCTCCCCATGGAAATAGAGCCCAAAGCTAGCTTAACTCTTGACCATTGTCAACCGTCATTGCAACCTGAATTGTCTATTGATTTAATTTAGCTCTATTGATAAGCATAAATTTTTAAAAAAGTTATTTACCTTCATGTTCAATAGATTTTTTTCCTATGCCTGTGCATATACAGGTTTGACTATAATAAAACAAACAACTTCATTTTAATTGAAGAATTTCAACTGGAAATTTCTTTGTGGCTCTGATTGTTTTTTTTAATCCAGGATATAGTTCTCGTTTACTGTACTGAAAGTTTCTGCTTTATAGACAGTTGCCTGGTGTTTTCCAATTTAATTTTTTTAAACAGTAATGGGCAGTAATGTTAACCCCAAATATTGTATTTCAATACAAACTTAGATAATAAATACTAAATGATCACATAGTAATGAAAACACTATTTGAATTGTTCTGAGATTGAATTTATTTTTTTAGAACATTACCTTTTTAATTCCTGGTTTCTATGACTACATGGACCCAATAGATGATGGCTTTCTACCATTACCTCCTCTGGAAGATGAAGTAGAAGTGTGTTGTAATGGTGAGGCAAGTGAAAGAGCATGCCATAATTACACAGTGCTATCTGACAATTTGCCAGGTATGTTGACCATTACAATGGGACAATTTCATTTAATTTTTGTCTGTCTCGTTTAAATAATTGCAGCCATTGCCCTGAACCAGATTTGCTACTGTAATTAGTACACTAATTGGAATAATAACTAGATGCAGGAGTGAGAAGATACAGCAATAATTATAGTGAATTGACTTTATTCCTTACATTCTTTATTCCATACACGAGGAGTAAAGATCTTTACATCTCCATCTCAATGTGCAATCATAGTAATTTATAATAATTTATAACAAATAGAACAGTCAATGTAATATAGAGTACACTCAAGTCAGTGTGAGTTCATCGGTCTGAAGGCCTGGTGGAAGAAGCTGTCCCAGAGCCTGTTGGTTCTGGCTTTTATGCTGCGATACCACTTCCTGGATGGTAGCAGCTGGAATAGATTGTTGTTGGGATAGCTTGGGTCCCCAATGATCCACCGGGCCCTTTTTACACACCTGTCCTTGTAAGTGTCCTGAATCATGAGAAGTTCACATCTGCAGATGCACTGGGCTGTCCACAGCACTCTCTGCAGAGTCCTGCAATTAAGGGATTTACAGTTCCCATGCCAGGCAGTGATGCAGCCAGTCAGGATGCTCTCAGTTGTGCCCCTATAGAAAGTTCTTGGGATTTGGGGGCCCATACCAAACTTCCTCAACCGTCTGAGGTGAAAGTGGTGCTGTTGTGGCTTTTTCACCACACAGTTGGTATGTACAGACCACATGAGGTCCTCAGTGATGTGGATGCCAAGGAACTTGATGCTGTTTACCCTCTCAACCCCTGATCCATTGATGTCAATAGTGGTTAGCCCATCTCCATTCCTCCTGTAATCCACAACCAGCTCCTTCTCTCTGATAAATTGTTTCTTGAAGCTAGATGAAAAAATGTTCACATTTCTAATTGGGGAAACCTGCTGCCTTAATAAATTAAAGGCATTAACTTGATTGAGCCAAGTTAATTTTTATGGTTAAAGTAATGGGCATTAAAGGAAGTGGGATTTCAGCGTTTTGTATTTTTATAAGGTGTTGGGGGTTTAAATTGAGATAGGGAGTGTTTTCTGTGTCTTTAGTATTTGCTGTTGCCATTGGTTAGTGTTATTCTACTTGTCGGTTATAGACTAATTGTGGAGGATGGACTTGCAACATGTAATCTTCCTGGTTTTTATCACGAATTCTGTAATGAAATTCTATTTTCATTATTTGAAGTACACTCCTTTGGCTCCATATTCAGAATTTTATTCCATTATCTAACAGTTTTTTCCGCATAAGTGCTATTAGAACCCTGTTTTCAGTTAATAAACAGCATGTTCTGCAAAAGATACTTTGTAAAATATGCATGATTATTTACAGTAAAATAGCTAGTTTGAACTTTGAGCTGGGCCATTGCTTGAGGAATTTTGAAGAAAGGCAAATATGTCTAAAAGGAAAAAATACAGCAAAATTGAGAGTATATCTGATCCTAAATATTTGCTGGAGTCATATTTTAAACAGGTCAAGGAACTTTCATGATTGTATTTCATACTATTGTGCATCTCAGTTCATAACATTGCCTCCCTTGCTATTGTAAATAGATTGGCTTATAACAGGGTAAATACTGTTATACAAGGTAAGGCCAAATACTGGGTAAACTACAGTGCAGTAAAGATCTGGCAAATCTACAAGTTGAATCAGACTTGTACTGTAATGCAAGACAGTCCAATATTTGCATCTGAATAAAGAATTAACTCTGAGTAGGTGTGGGCATTCTGCCTCTTTCAGTTAAACTGATATTGCATTAGGTAGGCTTCGTGGAAAGTAGTGAGTTGGAAATAGTTTTAAACTCCAGATTTTGTGACACAAAAATACTACTGTTGTTCTTTTGAGTCATTCTTTTGGGGATTTTGAATCTGGTCTGTGTTCGAAGGTTGAAACTTTCTTTAATCAGATTTCAGCAACAGAAATCTAAGCTGCACTGGGGAAGTGCCTGCAGAATAAAAATCTAATGATAAGAATCTTTTTATTCATAAGTTTTAAATGGAGAAAATGTATTGTTCATTGTTGTTGCTTTTGACATGTATGTTAGATTTTTTTGTGCGTATTTAATATATTGACACCAATTAAGAATCTTGTACAATGCATGCACTGGGAATCTGAGAAAGTATAACTGACAGTGTAAAATTCTTGCTCATTTGTTTTCAATAGATTAATACTTTTAATATATAGAAATGCTTTTGCTCCAACAAACTGATATTCTCTTTTTTTCTCTCTGTGGTGCATCTTTTGATCTGTTTCTTTGGGTTATATGTACAGAAGACCATGATGGTGCAAATGGCATAAACCTGCTTGGTAATGACATCAAGATGTCTAATAATCCCCTTGTAGTATCTGGCACAATGAGAAAAGGTACAGTCCATTGTTTAGGGTTGGGGGAGGAAGGAAAGAAAGGGGCCTTTTTATGTTGGAGTAAAATCTAGATGTGCTAAATCATTTTCCGGATTGTATGTATCTTGAAATTTGAGCACTTTCTTTTACATTAGTATTTAAGGAATTCAAAATATTAAAACCTTGGTACAGCTTATCAGTCCCACCTATCTTCCAAAAATAAATTTAGTAACTTTATTAATTTGTTAAATCAAACAAAACAGAGCCCAGCACAGTGGTCACCCCTGTCCATGTTCCTGATGGGCTGAATCAACGTTGTCAAAATGAACATCCTTCCTAAATTTTTATACCTTTTTCAATCCATAGCAATTTTCATTCCTAAAGCCTTTCTTGACTTGCTAGACTCAGTTAGATCATCCTACCTATGGAAGAGCAAGTGTCCCCGACTGAATAAAGTTCATCTTCAAAAATCTAAAAGTGTTGGGGACATGGCTCTGCCCAATTTCCACCTACGCTACTGGGCAGCTAACATTCATTGTCTCATCTTTTGGTCTCATTTTTATAATCAATCCAACTGGCTCTGCCCAATTTCCACCTACGCTACTGGGCAGCTAACATTCATTGTCTCATCTTTTGGTCTCATTTTTATAATCAATCCAACTGCCCAATATGGGTGACAACAGAGCTGAACTCCACTAAGAATGTTTCCATCTCTGCAATTCTTAGATCCACACCCTTTTTTGTACGTCTGAAACAATTGCTAATCCTGTCATCAGGCACACCCAGAGATTGTGTGCTCAGTTCAGAAAGGATAGTGGTCTTCATGCCTTCTCTCTTTCAAGTCCTATTCTACATAGCCATCTCTTCCAGCCTTCTATACGTGATTCAACATTTCAAGACTGATACAGAAAGGGCATCAGATGCTTTAAAGATCTTTATTTAGACAACTGTTTTGCATCATTTGAACAACTGTCTGCAAAGTTTAATCTATCCAACACTCATTTCTTTAGACATTTTATCCACCCTCTGATACCAAACTTCCCTGAGACACCCGACACAAACGTCATTGATATGTTTGAATCCATTACACAAAGGTCTAATGTCTTATCATCTGCGACAAGCTGGTAGCTCTGAGGTGAGCCTATCTTGCCAAAATTAAAACTGCTTGGGAGCAAGATTTAAATTTTTCAATGTCATATGAGGTATGGGATGAAGTCCTTAAATTAGTTAACTAAACCTCTTTATGTGCCCGCCACTACCTTTTACAGTTCAAGGTCGTACACAGGGCCCATATGTCTAAAATTCAATTATCTCACATTTACCCAGGTGTTAATCCCTGCTGTGACAAATGCAAAAGGGGTGAGGCTTCCTTTATCCATATGTACTGGACATGCCCTAGTTTGGAAAAATACTAGAAAGATGTCTTCCAAACTCTATACCAAATACTTAATTACAATCTGTAACCTAATCCTTTGATTGCTCTTTTCGGCACTGAGGGGGACGTGCTCCGAATTCCGACTAAACGTCGCACACTGTCTTTTGCTTCTATATTGGCCAGGTGCTCAGTTTTGCTCAAATGGAGGGATGCTGCCCCGCCCACACACGCTCAGTGGCTCAGGGACATCATGTCTAGTCTACACCTTGAGAAGATCCACTATTCAATCCTCAATTCGGACATGAAATTCCAAAAGGTGTGGGTGTAGCAGTGTGCTACACACAGCGCTGAAATAACGACACTGAGTTGGTGAGCTGCAGTTGCAAAAAGAGGTTTATTCAAACTTTGCGGCCTTGCTTTAAAGCCTTCCTGACCCCGCCCTCCCTGGGTGGGAATGCTGTAGGGGGTGCATATTCACAGTCCCGTCCCATATGTGGGCTTTTCCCTTTGCTGGTGAAGCAGGCTTGGCGCCCTTTTTGCGACCGGCCTTGATGCCGGCACGCGCTGCTTTGTGAGCCGGTTCGAGTGCGCTGAGAAGTGGGTCGTCACATAACCGCCCCCCAGGACTGGCAATACACCCCCCAATGTCCACAGTCTGAGACTCTGTTCGGGAGGTCTGCCTCTGCGCCGCTGTGCCGGAATCTCGACCGGCTGCACGAAGTCCACATGGGCCAGTTTGAGGCGGTCCACTGTGAAAACCTCCTCTTTTCCCCCAATGTTCAGCATGAATGTGGACCCATTGTTTCTGATATCCGTAAACGGCCCCTCGTAGGGCCGCTGTAGCGGTGCCCGATGTCCGCACCGTCATGCAAAAACAAACTTACAGTTTTGCAGGTTTTTGGGTACGCAGGTCGGGTTCTGCCCATGTTGTGAAGTGGGTATGGGGGCCAGGTCACTGAGCCTCTCGAGTAGTCTGCCCAGGACTGCTGCGGGTTCTTCCTCTTGCCCCCTTGGGGCTGGTATGATCTCCCCTGGGCCGACCAGGGGTGCGCCGTACACCAACTCGGCCGACGAGGTGTGCGGATCTTCTTTGGGTGCCATGCGGGTTCCGAGCAGGACCCAAGGAAGCTCGTCCACTCAGTTAGGCCCTGTGAGGCGGGCCATGAGAGCCGACTTCAGGTGACAGTGGAAACGCTCCGCCGGTCCATTCGACTGTGGGTGGTAAGCAATTGCATGGTGCAGCTGTGTCCCCAAAAGGCTGGCCATAGCTGACCACAGGCTGGAGGTGAACAGGGTGCCTCTGTCGGAGGTAATGTGGGCCGGTACACCAAAGAGAGATACCTAGGTGGCAATCAGTGCCCGGGCACAAGATTCGGAGGTGGTGTCGGTGAGCGGGGCTGCCTCTGGCCATCTTGTGAACCGGTCCATGATAGTGAGGAGGTGCTGCGCTCCTCGCGACACTGGTGGGGACCCACGATGTCCATGTGAATGTGGTCAAAACGCCGGTGGGTGGGGTGGAACTGCTACGGCAGAGCTTTGGTGTGCCGCAGCACCTTGGCTATTTGGCAGTGCATGCACATTTTGGCCCATTCACTGACCTGTTGCGGAGTCCGTGCCAAATGAATCTGTTGGCCACCATCCGGACGGTTGTCCTGATGGAGGGATGCGCTAAGTTGTGAATCGAGTTGAAAATGTGCCGCCGCCAGGCTGCTGGAACAACGGGGCGGGTTGGCCGGTGGTGACATCAGAGTAGGGTCCTCTCACCTGGGCCTACGGGGAGGTCCTGGAGCTGCAAACCAGAGACTGCAGTCCTGTAACTAGGGATCTCCTTGTCTGCCTGCTGCGCCTCTGCCAGTGCTTCATAGTCTACCCCCTGGGACAGGGCTTGGATGTTTGGGCGGGAGAGGGCGTCCGCCACGACATTGTCCTTTCCTGAGACATGCCAGACATCCGTGGTGTATTCAGAGATGTAGGACAGATGTCGCTGCTGGTGAGACGACCAGGGGTCGGATGCTTTTGTGAATGCAAAGGTAAGAGGTTTGTGGTCCGTGAACGTGGTGAAGGACCTACCTTCTAAGAAGTACCTAAAATGCCGGATTGCGAGGTATAGCGCCAACAGTTCTCGGTTGAAAGCACTGTATTTGAGCTTGGGTGGTCATAGGTGTTTGCTGAAAAACGCCAGGGGTTGCCAGCGACCCTCGATGAGTTGTTCCAGCATTCCACCGACTGCTGTGTTAGATGTGTCCACTGTGAGGGTGGTAGGGATGTCCGTTCTGGGGTGCACTAGCGTAGCGGCGTTTGCTAAGGCTTCTTTGGTTTTAATGAAAGCAGCGGTGGACTCCTCGTCCCAGGTAATGTCCTTGCCCAGACCCGACATCAGGGCGAACAGGGGGCGCATGATTCGGGCAGCTGAAGGGAGGAAGCGGTGGTAGAAATTCACCATACCCACGAATTCCTGAAGGCCTTTGATTGTGTTGGGTCGGAGGAAATGGCGGACCGCGTCTACCTTGGCGTGTTGCCATGTCTGTAGTAATCCTGTGGCCCAGGAAGTCGATGGTGTCGAGCCCGAACTGGCATTTGGCCGGGTTGATTGTTAGACCGTATTCACTCAGTCGGGCGTAGAGTTGATGGAGGTGGGACAGATGCTCCTGACGACTGCTGCTGGCTATGAGGATGTCGTCCAAATAGATGAAAGCGAAGTCCAGGTCGCGTCCCACCGCGTCCATTAACTGCTGGAACGTCTGTGCAGCATTCTTCAAGCCGATCGGCATGCGGAGGAACTAGAAAAGGCTGAAAGGGGTGATGAGTGTCATTTCGGGGATGTCGTCCTGATGCATCAGGATTTGATGGTATCCCCGGACGAGGACTACCTTGGAGAAGATCCGTGCGCTGTGCAGGTTTGCTGCAAAGTCCTGAATGTGTGGCACAGGGTAGCCGTCCGGTGTTGTAGCCTCGTTCAGCCTGCGGTAGTCGCCGCATGGTCTCCAGCCCCTGTTGCTTTGGGCACCATGTGCATGGGGGAGGCCCATGGGCTGTTGGACCACTGTATGATCCCCAATTTCTCCATCTTCTTGAACTCCTCCTGCGCCAGTCGGAGCTTGTCTGGAGAAAGCCTTCGAGCTTGGACGTGGAGGGGTGGTCCTTGTGTCGGGATGTGTTGCTGTACGCCGTGTCTGGGCATGGCTGCCGTGAACTGTGGTGCCAGAACCAATGGGAAATCTGCCAGGACTCTGGTTGTCGGACAGCGTGATGGAGTCTAGGTGTGGGGCCGGCAACTGGGCTTAACCCAGGGAGAACATTTGAAAGGTCTCGGTGTGGACCAGTTTCTTCCTTGGCAGGTCAACCAGTAGGCTGTGAGCCCGCAAAAAATCTGCTCCCAGGAACAGTTGGGCTCTGGCAGCCAGTGTGAAGTCCACGTGAACCAGCTGGAGCTGAACTGTAGCCGCACCTTATGGTCCTTGCTGTGCTGCCGTTCGCGGCCCTCGGTGCTCTGTTGCGGGTGTTGTAACTTGTTGGAGGTAAGACGCTGATCTCGGCTCCGGTGTCGACCAAAAAGCGGCGTCCCGACCGCTTGTCCCAGACATACAGGAGGCTATCCCGATGGCCAGTTGCCGTAGCCATCAGCGGCGACTGGCCCTGGCGTTTCCCAGGAACTTGCAGGACGGGCTTCTGCGCCCCACTGCTGGTGGTAGAAGCACCATTGTTCGTTGGCCTCCTCACTCCTGCCTCTGGGGTTAGCGGGCTCTGCGGCTGGACCTGGTCTGGTTTGCTGCTGGGAGCATGGCCTGGTGATCTGTGCGACGGACGCCCCACTCTCCTTCTTGGCTTTCCACAGTACGTCCGCCCGGGCCGCCACCTTCCAGGGGTCGCTGAAGTCCGCGTCGGACAGCAGCAGGCATATGTCCTCGGGAAGCTGCTCCAGGAATGCCTGCTCAAACATGAGGCTGGGCTTGTGTCCTCCAGCCAGGGACAGCATCTCGTTCATCAAAGCCAACGGTGGCCTGTACCCCAAACCATCCAGGTGCAGTAAGCGGGCAGCTCGCTCGCGCCGTGAGAGTCCGAAAGTCCTTATGAGCAAGGCTTTGAATTCTGTGTATTTGCCGTCCACTGGGGGCGACTGTATGAACTCCTCAACCTGGGCGGCTGTTTCCTGGTCGAGGGAGCTCACCACGTGTGGCATCCGAGGATATCTGCGGAATGTGGAATTGGGCCTCTGCTTGCTGGAACCATAGTTGAGGTCGCAGCGTCCAGAAGCTTGGCAGTTTTAACGAAACTGCATGAACAGATGTGGCGTTGTTCATCTTCGGCCCAAATATGGTTTGGGCCGTCGGGGTCACCAATTGTAGCGGTGTGCTACACGCAGCGCTGAAATAACGACACAGAGGCAGTGAGCTGCAGTTGCAAAAAGAGGTTTATTCAAACTTTGCAGCCTCGCTTTAAAGCCTTCCTGATCCCTCCCTCAACAGGCAAGAATGCTGTATTCACAGTCCTGTCCCGCGCGTGGGCTTTTCCCCTCGCTGGTGAAGCAGGCTTGGCGCCCTTTTTGCGACCGGCCTCAATGCTGGCGTGCGCCGCTTTGTGAGCCGGTTCGAGTGCGCTGGGAAGTGGGTTGCCACATGAGGACCCTTTGAATATTTTCAAACTTCCCAGCCAGACTAAAGGTCCATTCTCTCTCCCTTTCCTCAGTACGTAAATCCCTGACCTCCAGCATTTTCCCAGTAAAACTCTTCGGACTGATATTTGTTATCATACAACAGCCCATGTATTAGAAAAATACACCTTCTCTATACCAATGCAACTTTGTGGGGACAAAGGTTCTGTTTAACCCTTTTTGCCAATGCATTGATGGCTTGGAGTTGGGGACTGGGAGGGGGGGTGATAATGTTTGTACTATGGGTGCATCTCTTTCATAAATGTGAATTGTACATTTGATACACTTGTTATGCACTGCACAATTCTCCTTTATACTATGTTCTCTTTATTAAAAAAACAATAAAACTTTTGTTAAAAAAATAAATAAATTCAGCCATAAGAACTCTTTTGTGTACTCAGTTATGAGTGGAATGGTTGTGGCTTCAAGCTCCCTTCTAAGAAAGCCCAAGGATAACACGTTGGTGCTGTGCTAAGGGAATGCCAAACTGTCTTTTGGATGAGGTATTAAACTTGGGCATCTAGGTGCATGTAAATATATCCAGCATAATAAGAGGAATTGAGTTCTCTTTAGAGCTTCCCTGATGTATATCCCTTACCAATATGATTAAAAGCATGCAATTTGGATTTATTACATTGCTTTCAGTTCAATCTTGCTGCATGCAAATTAGTTGTTGCACTCTTGCGTTCCAATAGTTACCTTCAAAAAGTTTTTCATTGTATGCAAAGGACTTGGGGATTTACAAGTTGTGAAAGGAGTAGTGCAAGTTCGTTCTTTTTAATTGAGTATAAAATATATTGCTCATTAAGTACCCAAAGAATTGTTTAGATCTAAACTCTATTATTAGATTCGGGAGTGGCTCTCGGTGTGATCTTCTGCTGCTGTAACCCATCCACTTCAGGGTTTGACATGCTGTACATTCAGAGTTGTAAAGCGTGGGTGCTTGAGTTACTGCCCCCTTTCCCTTCTGACCAATCCAGCCATTCTATGACCTCTCGTTAACAAGCTGCTTTCACCCACAAAACTGTTGATAACTGGACAGTTTTTTTTGCACCATCCTCTGCAAATTCTGGAGCTGGTTGTATGTGAGAATCCCAGGCGATCGGCAGTTTCTGAGATACTCAAACCACACCATCTGGCACCAATTGTCAAGTTCACTTGGATCACATTTTTTCTCCATTTCGATGTTTGGTTTGAACAATAACTGAACCTGTTGACTCTACCTGGATGCTTTTATGCATTGTTGGTGTCCCTGATATGAAAAATGTACTCTGGTCATCTATTGTTTCTTAAATGTAGTGTAGTTCTCAATGGCAACACAATGCTTTCATGAGCATTATTTGATATATTCTAATGGATATTATTACAGATAAACTAGTTTGCACAGGTTAACTAACAAAATAGGAACTATGTATGATTGCATTGTCTTTTTTTAAGGAATATTTTCACAACGTAAAATAAACGTACATGGATTACGTCAGAAAGTAAATATTTGTTATCGGCTTTGACTTGGGCTCTTAACTGTAAAAGGAACAATCATTTTGTGTGCTGTTAAACTAGAATTATATTTTTAGTTCTTGCAATGTATGGTTTCTAATTTAGATCCAAGCCAGTTTGCTCCTGGAAATCAAGCTCTTCTAAAACCAGAAAAGCACTGTGATACAGGACCAAGTGTCCCAATATTTACTGGAATCACTTCAAGGCAAAATAGTGATGGTAGCCTTTCTTCCACCATGTCTTCTCCAAAAGTCACCTCGACTCTTTTCAAAAGGTAAAAGGATCTGATGTGTGAGTAAAAACTCACTGTAAAGCCAAGATTGTAAAAAGTTAATGGCATTTCTGGATTTAGTTTAATACAGTCAACCACATAAGATTACCTGTTCATCTTATGCTTCTGAAATAATTTATGTCTCATTTAATGACAAATTAGAAGTATTTTGAAGTCACTGATATTTCTGTAGCTTTACAGAGGGGAAGTGGGTTATGGGAAATGATTATGCGAAGTGAAGTGGAGAACTGGAATGCTAAATTTGGCAATCAGTGCTACAACCACAGTATGGACTCCAGAAACGGAGAGCTCCTTCAATGCTGTGGTGAAACTAATAGTGATGCTCGTTCTAGTTATATACAATTAATGATCCTCAGCTAAGTTGAAATGAGAAAACGGAATATTGTCAATACATTTAAGTTACTTTTTAGTTTATTTTCAAAAAATTAAATTTGATGAATATTGAATTATGTTAGGTTAGAAAAGTAAATCTATATGTTGATCATTCTGTATACATCGATTGAAGTATTTTCATGGATTGACTATAGTTGTGTAAATTTTCTAGGAGTTTGCAAATTCAGATGGTTGGGTTTGAGGATAAATGTCAGAGCTTTATTCTCTTAAATTTTGTTGGCAGTTATTATGAAACTAAATGTAGTATGGCCTGGGAAAGGAATGCAATTTCCCAGGTTTGTATGGTGTATTTCTTTTATTTAAGAGCACTTTGGTACTTTATTAACTTCGAAGCAACCCTTGTATTTATACTACCAACAAGACGGTTGAGAGCATCTATTTTTGTGGGATGAATGTTCATTTCCTTCTGTGCAGATACCATTTTTATGCAGTTATGATTCTATCAGAAGCATTTGGATACATTGTTTATTTGCAGAAGTCAAAGGGAAAATTTTAACCCTCCACACACAACCAGTCAAATTAGGTCAATGGCTTTGTGAAATTTTCCACTCATCATTTTATTAAACATTACAATGTTGAATGACAATTTCAATGTTAAGGTAATGCTATTGTTCTACATATGCACCCATTCATATTGAAATTTGTCATTTCAGGCCAGAGAGTGATGACACAAATGAAATGATTATCCTGACTAACCAGCTTCAACCCGTAAAAGAAAACAGCATTCTCTTGTCATCATCTATTATGGCAGCTGGTTCAAAAGGTACAGACAGATGTGCATCTCAAAGTGAAGGAGTAAATAGTGAGGAGACCAAGGAACATTTGGTTTCAAGGGACTTGACTGTGCCACTGTGCTCTGTTGCTGTGTGTCAACATTGTCCAGTCTCTGAGGCTTTTACAGTATCCTGTCATGAAGGAGTGGGTACACATCCAAGTTCTTCTGTTCTAAACCCACTTCTGTCAATATGCAGTCGCCAAACCAGTATGTCAGGAGATAAATCACTCTTTTCAAATCAATATGGCAATTTTGTTCAACAGTATGTCAATATCTGCGATTCCCCAGGGACTCCAACCCTGGATGAAAAGTTACCTGGCGGTGCGACATATACATGCAGAATTCTCCTGAAACCTGAAGAAGATAAAATCATGCATCGTAATTGTCCTCCAAGTAAATGTAGTGGAGTAGACATAACTAATGATGAAACTTCATGGCAACAGGTCTTCTATATACCTCATATGCCTTCTGAAAACCACAATGAGCAACATATTGGCTACGAAGAAAGCCATGTAGCAATTACTTCTGCCGGGTTAAATGCTCAGATAAACCCATCTGGAAGGAAACATGAGCAATGCGGCACAAAGATTGCAAACCAGCCAGAGGTTGATGTCAACCCGATTCTTTATGGTCTTAAAGACCTAGAGCTCAGCAGCGACTCTGAAGTTATTTCTGTAGATCAGTCTGGCACTTCTTTCACTACCTCAGAACTTCTCAGGACTCCATCACCTTATATAATTGATTCAGATCTTGAATCAGAACCTGAACAAAACAAAGTGGCTTTTCTGAAGGAAATTGATACATCATGCAATCACCAAAGTAAAAAATTAACTAGGCAATGCACGGGAGCATCAGATCAACTTTCTGCTTGTTCAAGGATGACTGGTATTCTGCCTGAAGGATCAATTTACAGTCAGGGGCACCCCTGTTATCGTGAAATAAGTCCCAGCAAACTGGCAATACAGCACAGTCCTGGTCTGGAATTGATGGGAAGTAAGGATGAAATAGAGGGGCATGCAACATCAACACCAAAATCCCAGAGCTATTGGAACGGAAAGGCTTCCTTGAGGCCTAATTATGAAATTAATGAAGGAAACTTTAGTGGAAATTGCTATCACAGGGATGGTTCCAGACTGTGTAAGTAATTTTAACATCAAATATGGTTCTTACCTGAAGTCCTAAAATTAGTATTTTTTTTAAACTATTGCTTGTTTATTGTTGGATTCCCTGTGTTAATTATGTATATACTAGTGATCTTCAAGAGTAAATATGAAGCTTTGATATGTTCTTGTATTGTGGTATTTCCATTTTGTAAAATGTGGCAATTATATTGATTATGGTCTGAGAAAGTTCACATGCTTCACAATTAAATTGCCCTGTTATAGATTTAAGAGTATCCTTTCATGGTTTTTATCATTCTTGAAATTTTCTTTACACAACTTGTAAAGCCTATGAAACTGACCCCTGACTTTATCTTAAACTACTTATTTAGATCACATTAAAGGAATAGGTTACATTGAACATATGCTTTTTATAAAACTTAATATTATGTTATTATTACAAAGCCTAACAATCGAGTTTGTTTATATGAAATGGACTTGTGGTTAGTTGGAAGTATTGGTGTATGTGCACATAACAATCTTGTATCCAGTTTGCACCATTTCTTGTGTCCAACTGATTCAAATAGTTTGATAAATCACTTGGCAGATTGTAACTAAACATGTATAGATAAGAACACCGTGCATCTGGGAACTTGAATGATCACTAGGTTGGTAATGTAGTTCAGATATTGGGGGCAGAACAATTTGTGCTTCTTTTTTAGGATGTTAGTCACCTTTTCTCAAGCAAAAAGCAGACAAAATAAGTAATAGTATCATTAACCATTTTCATCAAAATATTTTGGCGTTTTTCACATATTTTTAGAATTTTGTTCTGGCTTCAAATCCCTGAAAGGAGTGTTGGGTTTGTTAGTTGTGCCATTAATCACTAGTCATATGATATGAAACAGACTTGTCGGCCTACTGTTTCTGGCTGTCAATTACCTCTCCAAACTAATCCCATTTTTACACTGAATTCATAGTTCTCTATGCCATGGCAATTCAAGTGCTCATCTAAATATTTATTAAATATTTATCTATTTAGCAATACAGCTCAGAGTAGGTTTTGACCACGTCACCCCAGTAACCCCTGACAAACCCGATTAACCCTAATCTAATCACGGGATAGTTACAATGAAGAATTGGCCTACCTAGTATGTCTTTGGACTTTGGGAGGAAACCGGAGCACCCAGGAAAAACTTGTGCATTGCACCAGGAGGACATACAGAGACTCCTCACAGAACGTGGCCAGAATTTAACTCTGAACTCCAGAACGCCCCGAGCTGTAATGGCATCACACTAACTGCTGCCCCACTTTGGCGCCACTACTCCACAACCCCTCAGCAGTGTATTTGAGTTTTCAAGCCCCACGTTTTCACCCCCCCCCCCCGATTCTCACTCTGATCCCCTCTTAATGTCCTACCCTATAATTTATACCTATGCCTTCTAGTTTTACGTATCTCTACTGAGGGGAAACATTTCTCACTCTCTGGTATGTGTGCCTGTTATCATTTCATATACCATTATCAGGTCACCCTCAGCCTTAACTGCTCCTAAGGAAACAAACCCAACCTATTCAGTTTCACCCAGAACTGAAACAGCTCACCCAGAGCAACATAGCCTTACAGTATGGACACAGGCCCTTCAGCCCAAACAGTCCTTGCAGACCAAGCTGTCTGCCTAAGTGAATCCCACTTATGCATGTTTGACCGATACCCCTCTTAAGCCCTGTCCTGTCTAAGTGCCATCATAATGTTGGTAGTGTACTTGCCTGAGCAGTGTCCTTTTTCACCTTTGTGCTATTTGTGAGTAATTAAACTGTGCACAGCATGTAAATTCCGGCCACAAGGCTTATGAAATCTATTTAGTGAGTTACTTAAGACACAATTGGTACATCTGGTTTTACTGAGTTAACTGGAGAAATACTGGCAGTGATTCTGGTGTGGAGTAACTGTCTGGATGACGGATGAGGATCAAGCTCACTTGTGTTGCTAAGTTTGAAGATGTCACTAAAGACTTTGTCAAAGTTTACTCTTGCCAAGACAAGTTTTCCAGTACCCATTATCAAGGCTTGCTGTCGGGTAGAGTCTCGTCTTGGTAACTGTTCTCTACACCATCTCCAGTGCAATCACATCTTCCTTGAGTGTGATAGACAGAACTGTGCACGGTACTCTAGCTTATGTTTTATATTGTACTGCCTATTCTCTGCTGTTGTATTTTATGCCCAAGCTAATGAAGCAAGTATTTATCTTGCTGCCTTAAATACCTTATCTACCCTATTTTGATGCCTTCAGAGATTCTTGGACATGCACACCATGGTCCCTGCATTCAATTCCTTTCATGGTCCTATTTTGACCTATCCTTACTCTCCTCATTACCACAAACACCAATCTTTGTGTCTGTCTTCATTCTGGCTATCTAAGCCAGGGCTAAGGTCTTCCAATGTACAACTTCATATCCAAATAAGGTGCTTAGTGGAAAGAATGAAGTAAATCTAAAGTGACTAATAGGTGCAGGATGAAATTCGAGTAGGGCAAATTTGTTCAGTTAAAATTAATTGCTGTGTATACTGGGTTTACTTGAGGAAAAAATATAGATGTTTTAAAGAGAAGTAGTGGAGTTATTTCTCAGGAAGAAAGGAATTACCGTAGATTCAGGACTACAGAGCGCACCTGATTAAAAGCCGCACGCTCTAATTTTAGAAAGAAAATCAATTTTGTACTTGTACAGGCCGCACCGGATTTTAAGCCGCAGGTGTCCCACGTTGTAATATGAGATATTTACACAGAAAGATATTACACGTGAAGATTTTTTAACTTTTAATTAAATCCGAATGGTAACATAAACAAATACATATTGCAAATGCTTTTTTTCGAACAGTGCCTGTAACACAGCTACTTTTAAATATGCATACGTATCGGTAACACACAAATTACGTTGCGTATACTTTTTTACTGAACAGTGCACGAACAACATTCCAATATCTCCTAACGACTGGTAAAAAAATATATATACTGCAGCCTACCAGGAAAAGTTATTGATCGCCTTCTTCATCTTCCTCCTGCGCACTAAAACCATCAAAGTCCTCTTCTTCAGTGTCCGAATTGAACAACCTCAGGATCTCGTCACTCACTTCAGTCTCTTCGTTGTCGCTCTCACTTGAGCGCACGCGGTCCTCTTCATCACGCAGCAGTCCAGCCTTTCGAAACCCGTTGGTGATGGTGGATGTTGTGACACGGCTCCACGCATTTAGGATCCACTGGCAGACTTGAGTTAAAGATGCTCTTCGCATGCGTTCTGTTTTGGTAAAGGATTTCTCGCCGCTCTTCATCCAAGCCTCCCACTCAACGCGCAGCGCCACTTTAAATGCCCGGTTCACGCTGATGTCCAGTGGCTGCAAATACTTCGTGGTGCCCCCAGGAATCACAGCTGGAATTGAGTTTGTACTCTTGATGGCAGCTTTCACTGAACTTTGTCAGCTGCTTAAAAAATCACCATCGGTGGAAGCTTTAGTCCGGATGCTATGCAGCTCAGAACACAAGTAAAATGCGTTCTCTCATGGCCACTTGTTTTCAGTGTGATGGACGAGTCACCTTTTTTATTAACAGTCCGAGTGAGAGGCAGGTCAAACGTCAAAGGTACTTCATCCATATTTATGATATCATCTGGCCTGATGGAATTCTCCGCTATCTTTGTTTGAGTGACTGTGCGGAAGTTAGCAAGTTTTTCCTCGTGGTCGGGAGGGAGCTGCTGACACAGAGTCGTGCATACCCTGACGGACAGGCCTTTTCGTCTCATAAATCTAAAACACCACGATGGCCCACCTCTAAAATCTTCGATTTTCAATTTGGTGGCGATTGCTTTAGCCTTCAGTCTGATCTGCACGGTGGAAACACCGCGGCCGCCTGCTCTCTGTGTGTTAACCCAGTCTTCAAGAAAGTTTTCAAGTTCGGGCCATCTGCTATGATTACCTCTGAAAGCTTTTGTCATCTTTTTGCATTGACTCAGTTCTTCACGCTGGCGTCTCCACCGTCTCACCATTGATTCATTTATGCCAAGATTATGTGCAGCAGCTCGATTTCCTTCTTCAATCACCCGATTGATCGCCTTTAACTTAAAAGCTGCATCATATGCTTTTCTTCGAGTTTTTTCCATGTTGATGAGGGTGAGTACAGATGACTGATTTACAATAATTTAATTGTGAAAGTGCGCTTGATTTATTGTACAATTTCATTGGACCTCTGTGAACTACTCATCAATTTTATTGGTCTACTGTTACGAGGCAAAATGTTTTTGGTGGCATGAAAAAAAACATGCATTAGCCGCACCGTAGTATAGGCTGCAGTGTTGCCGCAGTGTTCAAAGTGTGGGAAAAAAGTAGCAGCTTATAGTCCGGAATTTACGGTAGTTATACTTGTCGCGCACCCTGTGACCGGGTTACCAAACCAGCAGAAATGGAAGAATACTTTGGGGTCTGGTATTACTTTAACTACTGGTGTTTATTAGTAGGTTAAGTAATACAGTACTATAAAATGCAAATATATATAAAACAGGTTAACAATGATATATACAGAAATGTGAAAATAAGAATCAAAACCAAGCTCTATCGAAGTCTAGGGGTGAATGAATAGTCTTAAGTTGGTGCAGAATTCAATTCAGTTTAGTTTAAGTTGAGGTAGTTGCTATTGTACCGTTGAGTGAGAGGTAATGCAGTTGCAGGCAAACCCTCCATTGTTGTCTTGTCCTGTTGTGGTCACCGACTGTGACCCCTCCGTACCAGGCCAGACCGTTCTTCAGTGGTGAGCCTGTCACCCAGGCAAGGGTGGACACACACACAAGCCCCCACCAGTCTGCCTTCACACACTGTGAGCCTCTGATCAATTTCCCCCGAATCGATCCTCCAAACCCCCACCTTTGCATGGGTGCACAACACTCTTTCAGTGGCCCGTGGTGTGTCTGCTTGTGTCTCAGCAGACTTGTTTTTTTATCTCCCCTGACAGGGTACCAGCTGTCCATCACCTGGTACCGCTTTGCTGTCTCAGCAGGAATCCACACAAGCAGGCAAAGTGAGTTCCTTAGAGTAAAGTAAACAATTAGCGAAGAAGCCATAATGCTAAAATCATCTGTCTCTCTCTCATTATCAGCATCTGCAGCAGGATGCCTCCCCCTCTTCTCTCTCTGATTAGCAGCATAGTTCATGGGGGGGGTCAACTCTGGACCCCATCTCACTGGTTTGCTCATCACACATCACATACTGAATGGTTGCCTTCTCAAATAGAATTACTAATTGTTTAAAAAGCATTGCAGTGAAGGGATGTCCCAGTGAGGCATACCCACTTAGTTAAATCATTCATCTTAGAAAAATACCATCCAACAACCAAGTCCGTGCATTCCGCTTTAGATTTGGATTCCACATACATTTGATTCATTCCCAGGTTGCTCTGTTGGAAATGTATGTTTGTGATAGACTGAGAGATGAATAAAGTAATGTGGATAACTTTCTCAGCAATCTGCATGTTCTTGCCCCAGGTATTGTGTTTCAGGTCAAACGTCTACAGTTGCAAGACGGAGGAAATTTGTATTGTGTGTGGGTAATGCGGGATCATACACAGAGTCGGAGAGAGGCTGCACTGAAGAATCTTTTGATGTCCACTCTGAATAGCACCCCTCTATCTGCAGAGCATTCTTTTAGCCTGGGAGAGGTTAGTCATGTGAACAGAACTGATCTATGTTGGTTTTACTTGAAGCATTTTAGTCCATTTTATATAGTTTAATCCAAGCATATCTGTACTACTGTAGAGATTTGTATGAAAAGTTAACAAGAATTGAGGCTGGTAGCATTGATTGAGTGTTGTTGGGTAGTTGTAGAGTACTACAAATGATCACATACAGTATATAAAATTGATTACAAAATCAAGTAACATCTTTATTCCAATTATTTTTTTCCCATGTTTCATACCACTGATTTGTATGTAACTAATGTATCTTGTGATTTGGATTTTCTAAAGAACAAATTTCCTGTTTGAATACACTCACTCCTGTTCCAATGAATAGACCTTGCATTCTATTTTCTTCCCTGTGGCAAATTAGTATAATTATAGTGAACTAATTTTTAACTATGTAAACTTTTTAACAGGGGTTCATCAGTGTGCTATCTGGACTTCATAAGTAAGGAAAGGTTGTGTAAATCAGATTTGTGTTGCTCGAATATAGAATGTTAAGGGTGATCTGTTTGAATGTTTTGCAACACAAAATGCTGGAGGAGTGAGAATTGAAAGTTATCAGATTTTGTGAAGAATTGATAGGTTAAATAAAGAGACATTTTCTGTTGGTAGGAAGTCATGTGGAAATGACTTAAAATTGGGGCCAAGCTATTTAAGAGAGATTAGAAAGTACTTCCTATGCAAGGAATGACCTGAGAAAGTAGAACTATCCCACAAATGCTGTAGTTGTCATCTCAATTAAAAATAAAACACAAATAATTTTGGAATTGGCAAATTTTTGAGCAATGGTGGGTATATAGAATTAAGGTACAAAATGGGTCCCAACTGCATTTCACCTCCTTTACTTGTCAAAGACAGCACTGGTAGCTCTTTGTGTCCCTTCTATTTCCCAGATAGTTAAAAACCTGGCACATTTCAGAGTCATAGAAAAATGCAGCTCAGAATCAGGCTCTTCAGCCCATCTAGTCATACCGAACCATTCAAAATGCCTGGTTCCATAGACCTGCACCAGGACCATAGCCCTCCTTACACTGATCATCTATGTACCTATCCAAACTTCTCTTAAACGTTGAAATTGAGCTCGCGTGCACCACTTGTGCTGGCAGCTTGTTCCACACTCATGACCCTCTGAGTGAAGAAGTTCCCCCTCATGTTCCTCTTAAACTTTTCACCTTTCAGCCTTAACTTAGACCTCTAGTAGCAGTCCTACCCATTCTCAGTGGGGAAAAATGCCTGTTTGTGTTTACCCTATCTATACCCTTTATAATGTTCTATACCTCCATAAAATTTCCTCTCAATCTTCTACGTTCCAAGGAATAAAGTCTTAACCTATTCACTCTTATAACTCGGGTCCTTCAGATTTGGCAACTTCCTTGTAAATTTTCTCTTTACTCTTTTCAACTTTGTTTACATCTTTCCTGTAGGTTGGTGACCAAAACTACACATGATACTACAAATTGGTCCTCACCAATGTCTTGTACAACGTCAACATACCGTACCAACTCCTGTACTTGGTACTTTGATTTATAAAGGCCAATGTGTAGTAAACTTTCTTTGTGACCCTATCTACCTGTTTGCACCACTTTCAATGAATTATGGACCTGTATTTTCAGATCCCTTTGTCCTACCACACTCCTCAGTGCCCTACTGTTCACTATGTAAGACCTACCTTGGTTGGTCCTACCAAAGTGCAAGACCTCACATTTGGCTGTATTAAATTATGTCTGCCATTTTTTTTCCAAGCCCATTTTTCTACCTAGTCCAGATCCTGCTGTAAGCCACCAAACTCCCAATCTTGGTGCCATCTTCAAATTTGCTGATCTAGTTACCCACATTGTTGATATAAATGGCAAACAACAACGGAGCAAGCACTGATCATGGTGGCACTGTACTAGTCACGGGCCTCCAGTCAGAGGAGCACCCATCTACTACAACCACTCTGGCTTCTCCCACAAAGCTAATGTCTAATCCAGTTTACTACCTCATCTTGAATGCTAAGCGACTAAACCTTCTTGACCAAACTCCCACGTGGGACCATGTCAAATGCCTTACCAAACGCCATGTAGAGAACATCCACTGCCTTGCCTTCATCAGCTTTCCTGGTAACTTACTCAAAAAATTCTATAATTGGTTGGACATGACATACCACACACAAAGCTATGCTGACAATCCTTAATCAGTCTAAATCCAAATACTTGTATATCTGGTCCCTCAGAATTCTGTCTCATAACTTTCCCACTACTGATGTCAGATTCACAAGCCTATAATTTCCTGGTTTATTTCTCTGTTGAATTCCTCATAATGATTGCAAATGGTGGTTTTATTTTCCCAGTTAGTAGTGGCCCATGTTGGAGCTCACCCAGTCAAAAGAGAGATGACAAAGACAGTCTTGGCTCAATCCATAGAATATAGAGTTGGTTGGAGCTCAAAGTGTAAGGCACACAGATTGGAAGTTGTGGCAGCAAGTTGAAGCTTTCGACCACTGGAATCCAGGACTCTGAGGGAGGAAGTTGACTGGCATGGGGTTGCTGTAACAAGACAGGGCTGATTGAGGGTGGCAAGAAGAAAGCCGATGGTTTCCTGCTGCTTCTGGAACATGTACTCATGTCAGCAGACAACTTCCTTAAGGTTAATTGTTGGCTCACCCATCCTGTCAGGAAATGTAGAGGGTGTTTGTCCCAAAAGCAGAGCAGCAGAGACAATTCAGTGAGGAACAATAATGTCAATAATAGACTGCAAAAATAACAAGCCACGCGGGCCACAACATGAGAGGGAATAGATACTAAACAGATTGGCAACAAGATTACTGAAAACAACATGTACAACACGCTGGAGGAACTCAGCAAGTCAGGCAGCATCTGGAAACAAGCAGTCAACGTTTCAGGCTGAGACCCTTCATCAGGACTGAAGAGGGAGGGGCAAGGGCCCTATAAAGGAGGTGGGGGGAGGGTGGGAAGGAGAAGGCTGGTGGGTGCCAAGTGAAAAACCAGTAAGAGGAAAGATCAAGGGGTGGGGGAGGGGATAGGCAGGAAAGGTGAAGAAGGAATGTAAGTACTGTGTAGTAGAAGACAGAATCATGAGAGAGGTGATAGACAGCTGGAAGAGGAGGCAGAGTGAAACTGGGATGGGGGATGGGGAAGGGAGAGGGAAGGAATTACTGTAGCGGTGTGCTACACGCAGCGCTAAAATTATGACACGGAGTCGGTAACTGCAGTCGAAGGAAAAAAACTTTATTCGAAAACTTCAGCCTCACTTTTAAGCCTCCCTCAACCGGCCCCCCATGGCACAGAGGCTCCAAAGCTCTGTGCTCGCAAACCCCCGTAGGCTATCTAATTGTGAGTCGGTTCGGATGCGCCAGGAAATGGGTCGCCACATTACCGCAAGTACCTGACCTGCTGAGTTCCTGCAGTGTGTTGTACGTGTTGCTTTGACCACAGCATCTGTAGTGTACTTTGTGTTTAAGATTACTGAAAGCTAGGAGCCACTGATTGAGGCTGGCTGGTTCAATGGGTGAACAAGAACTGTGAATGGGAGCTTGGTTTAAATAGGCTGCAGATAATGAGTTAGAAGTGATTGGCAGAGGACTTTTGTTAGCTGAGTGGAGATTGGGAGATGCCTGCCTGTATAGGCCTGACTTTAGTAACTCACAGCAATATGACAGTTGTCATTTAAAGTAAAATTGGATAGGTATATAGACAAGAAAAGAATGGAGGGTTACGGGCTGAGTGCGGGCCAGTGGGACTAGGTGAGTATAAGCGTTGGCACGGACTAGAAGGGCCAAGATGGCCTGTTTCCATGCTGTAATTGTTATATGGTTATAATATAATACTAGTTATTATTGTTACTACTTGTGGTACAATGTCTGCTGGTCTCTCTTAAGTCACCCTGTTAGTTACATTCTTAATGAAGTCTAATGAACTTGTCAAACACCCATTCCCTTTCTTAAATGCTGAGTCCATCTAGTTCTGTTATGATTTTACAAACATACTGTTACTGCTTCAATATAATGCATTTAATTTGACAATTTTAGCCTATAGTTCCCTGCTTTAGCACTCCTACTTATGAATTGTGCTAGTATGTTTGTAATTTTATAATTCAGATAGTTTACTAGAACAGAGTGAGTTTGGAAGTTCACAGGAACTATACATTACCTCTACACCAATGTGTTTATAAACTCAAATGTAGACTGTCAGCTCCAGGGAATCAATTTACATACATCTATAAGCTCTGACAATCTCTACTGTTAAATTATTTTGTATACTATTTTCAACTCTATTTAGTATAAGCAATATTCTTACAATTGACTAATCACCCTGGTGTCAAACATAAACGCTTCAAAATTCTATTTCCATTTTTTTTCCAGAAAATAGTTTCCCACTTTTAGAATCATATATCATCCCACTTCAGTTTATAAGCAGTGAAGTCCCTTCAGAGATGTAGGGATCAGGGTGGCCATTTTGTTGATTGTAATATTAAAAACAATCACATCACAGAACTGTGGTTCATTCGGCTCTTCCTGCCAGTAACGGTGCAGTTTTTGGTCGTGACAGTCCTTTGTCCTCCTTCCATTGCCCTGTAAGTTTTGTTACAGGATTATCTTGATGGAATCTGCTTCTTATGCCCCCATGGCAGTGCATTCCAGATCCTATCCGCTCATTGTTTCTATTATCTTTTATCTCTATTTTTGTTGTTGTTTTTTTTAACCTTCATTCTTAACCCTTCTGTCAAAGGGAACAGATTCTGTCTTTCTACTGTGCCCTAAAGTTTTATGTCTTTAAATACTAGATCCACTCTCAGCAACCTAAGGTGCAGTCAATGTAGACCAAGTAATTTACGAAGTGCAGTTGGCCCTTGTGATCCATACTGTTTATCAATTTTCAGATTTTCTAATCATGCATGTTAAGGTACAACACTTCCCCCTTTCCCTTTTCCATGTGATATTTTGTGTCCACCTGAGAGAGGAACTGTAACCATGTTTTAATATTTTCCTGGTATGCGGATGCGATAGGGTCTTTTTAAGAGACTCTTGGATAGGTACATGGAGCTTAGAAAGATAGAGGGCTATGGGTAATTCTAAGTAATTTCTAAGTTAAGGACATGTTCGGCAGCATTATTGGCCGAAGAGCCTGCCTGTATTGTGTTGTGGGTTTTCAATGTTCTATCTCATTGAGTTTTAAACGAACAATTACTATTTGGTAGTATCCCCTTAGCTTCACTCAAAATTGTTGCCTGACCAATGTTTGTGCTATGTATTATTGTGGGTTGTCATTCTTTATAGGTTATAATGGAGACTGCTAAGTCGCATGGTTTGAAGTATTCAGAAGATGTTGAGACAATGGAAGCTTGTGAAGGAGAATACTCTGAGTACTATATCACTGTCAGCCCACTGGGGAAGGGAGCCTTTGGCTTTGTGTGGACGGCACGTCAAAAAGTTAGCAAAAAAGAGGTATAGACAGAGCTTGATTTCTGACTTAAATATATATAAAGCTCATTTGCTTTAGTTTTCATTATTTTAAGCCATGTAAATAAAAGGGTTGCGAACAATGAGTTATTGATCTTACTGAATAATTCAGAATAATAATGGATATGTGCACAGTTCTATTATGCGGGAAAACCTGAGGTAAGTTCATAGTATGCTTTTAAAATCTGGATGAGTTGAACAAATAACTTCAGTTTTAACCTTAAGAAATAAAATGGCTATTTGCTTTGAGAGGAATAATATGCAGGTTTATGAAGAAATTTAAATTAAATCTGTTGGATTGAATGGTCAATTCCTTTGCGTAATGTCATGATCAGTTTGATTGGATAGTTTGAATTGTCAAGAAATCCAATAAACTTCAGCAAACAATCATGCAGTTCTAATCAGTTGTGAACTTATAAACAACAGTATTTAGTAAGAAAGATAACAACAGTCTTTAGTAAGAAAGGTGTCTAGTCTCGTGGATGAAATGTGTGGTTCATATCATATATCAACTTGTTAAAGGAGCTGAATAGCAGGAGTGACTTCCAGATGCTGGAAATCCAGAGCAACACACACAAAGGCAGCATCTGTGGAGAGGAATAATCAGTCAATGTTTCGGGCTAAGAACATCATTCAGAACTAGAAAGGAAAGGGGAAGAAGCTTGAATAAGGAGGTGGGGGAAGGGGAAAGAGTACAAACCGGCAGGTGGTAGATGTGAAACCGGGTGGGAGAGGAAGGATAAAGTGAGAAACTGGGGAGATGATAGGTGGAAAAGATAAAGGGCTTAAGAAGATTCTGATAGAGTGGACCCTGGGAGAAAAGAAAGGTGGGACCAGAGGGTGGTGATGGACAGGTGAGGAGAAGCGAAGGGCTGAGAGGGGAACCAGAATGGGGAATAGAAAGAGAAGGAGGGAGGAGAAATCGATGTTCATACTGTCAGGTTTGAAGCTATCCAGACAGAATGAGGTGTTGCTCCTCCAATCTATCAGTGGCCTCATCATGGCAGAAATGTTGGCCATGGAGCAAAATGGGAATGGGAAGTAGAACAGAAATGGGTGGCCACCAGGAAATCCAGCCTGTTATGGCATTTGGAGTAAAAGTGCCAATCTACATTAGGTCTCACTGGTGTAGAGGCGGCCGCCCTGGAAGCACCAGATACAGTAGATGACCCCAGCAGATTTACAGGGGAAAAGACAAGGATATGTGCAAACAGGGAGATCAATGAAGAGGGACATGTGGGCAAGGGAGTCATTGAGAGACCGATCCCTGTGGGATCATTTTTCCTGCACCTTTCCAGATGCTCTCTATTCTTTGTCTTTCCATCAGATGTTTCTGATCCATTAACTCACTCTGTCATTTTAAAGAACTCTTTATGGTCCTAGTCCTTTTGCTTTCCAAGTGATGACAAATGTTAGTATGCGAGGAAGAAAAATGGTCTCAAATAAACAACTCAGTTGAGACCTAGTGACAAGGATGCAGCATCTGAACCGGGTTGCTATTAATGCATCAGTGTTAAATCAAATCCTTTTTGCCTTTGATTGCAATAACACAGATCAAACAATAAATCACATACTGCCCTTGACACGTTGGAGGAGTTCATCTCAAAGATATTTCCATCTCTAAAAAGGGCTCTAAGGTGGGTTTGGCTTCTCTCACACCAATCTATAAATATTGTTCCAACCATGCACAAGGAGATGACTAGGATTGAAGTAACTTCTTGAAGATTAATATCATACACCTCACTCTTGCTTTCCAAATCTCCCAGCACCTCCAACATACAAAGAACATTGTAACACATCATTTATAGCTCAGTTTGCTATCAACAATGACTGCTAATATATTTTTAAAATGCTTAACTATATTTGTGATGTACAGTATAGGTGTGTTTTGTATTTTCAGGTTGTGGTGAAGTTTATTCGAAAGGACAAGATTGTTGAGGACTGCTGGGTTGATGATGTGGACCTAGGTAGAGTGAGTCAGGAAATAGCAATTCTAGCAAGACTCAACCATCCCAACATAATTAAGGTCAGTGTTTTTTTTTTCCATTAGCCCTTTTAACATTTCACTATTTTATCTTGGTGTCTTGTACGAAGTTCTGAGTGGTAAGTATCAATATGCAAACACCTTTAATTAAATCCAGATAGATGAGCGAGGGTCCCTTCTGGTGAAGGATGCTAATGAGGCCTTGCATCCTCCTCCATGAAAATAGGTGGTGTGTTCTCTTTGTTTCTGTGATATTTTGCAGCTGCTAAAGTTATCAGCCATGCCGCTCTTCTTTCCCGTGACCAAGTGCTCATGTCGATATTTGTTTTTGTGTTCTTGTGTTACTTGAATGTGGGTTGCAGTGTGCAAAATTGCAAAATGATTTCTTTCAATGTTTCTTAGTGGAATTATCACAAGAGTTGTAAATTCAATTATGTTCCTTTATAATCTCTGCAGGTACTTGATGTGTTTGAGAACCTGAATTTTTTTCAACTAGTGATGGAAAAACATGGAACTGGTCTGGACCTCTTTGAATTCATTGAGCAGCAGCCAGATCTGGATGAACCCTTATCCAGCTTCATATTCAGACAGGTAATGAGAAAAAGTGGTAGATGACCAGTGTTACAGTTCTCCATATTTTTACCAAATGTATACGAATAGAAATCACAATTTCTGTTGTCCTGCTGCCCAGTTTAGTCTGCAAGGGCAACCAGATAGCTGCAAAGTCAAGATAAGGGGCACATTGATCCAAGATTGAAATCTTTGTACTGGCCTTGTGTTACACCACTATGATAGGGTTCTCCATATGACAATGTTCCAATGCTTAATAGCTGCTGTGGAATCAGTTCAGCCTAAGCTAATGAACATCACTATGTGGTACATCCTCACTGGAATAAGCACCTGCAGAAATTGGAGAACTTCGTGTAACTTCGAGGTTAGCATAGCCTTTAGAGTAGCAAAACAGCTTTTGCCAAGATAGAAAATTAAGAAACCTGAAGGTTTAGACTCTCTCTGTAGCCGTCCACTTGCAAAATGGGTCTGTATTACAATACCTGAGATCTGCAATCATGAGAAAAGGTAATTGGTGGATAAGATTTCAATATATGAGATGGTGCTGATAAGTAGTAACTCAGTCTGCGGCTCCAATGGGAGTCGTCAGATATTCCAGTTTACAACTACTACAGCCCAAATAAACAATCACAGCCATGGGCACTGTAGTAAGCAACATTGTTTTATGATGTTTTAAAAAATCTATTGATCCTCAAAATCAGCAGACCCTGGATGGCAGACTCGGGTCATGAGGGGCAGGCATTACGGAGATTGATGTGCTGAATTTTGAGGCATGTAAGGTGGTAGGCAAGGACAAGGGGAACTCTATCCCTGTTGTGCCGGTGGTATGGTCGAAAATGGAGGAGATGTGATGAGGGCAGCATCAATTGTGGAGAAAGGGAAATCCTGTTCTTTGAAGAACAGATGGCAGACTCGGGTCATGAGGGCAATTCCCCATTAAGAAAACCGAGGGCGTGTTGGGCCACAGGTATGATGGAAATGCAGAAGCCTTAGACCCCCACTCCTGACTACACTGCTGGTTTATGTACAGTCTCTGGAAAATAAACAAGATTGCAGTACCTGCGGGACATCAGGAACTGCTGTGTGTTTTGCTCCACAGAATGTGTGGCTCACTCCCCTCATTTTTGGACACAGTGCTGCAGAGACAGGACATCTGAATTTTCTAAAGGTAGAGGTGGGGTATGCTTAAGATTAACTCATCATGGTGCACAGACGTGGCATTTCTGTCTCTGCTCACCGGACCTGGAACACCTTGCAGTTAAGTGTCATCTGTTTTATCTGCCGAGGGAGTTTTCCAGTCATCGTGGTAGTAATGTATTCTCCACCTCTGACCAATGTCAGGTAGGCACTGAAGAGATGAGCACTGTGATCAGCAGACATGAAACAGGACATCCTGATGCCTTCCCTGTAATTGCAGGAGATTTCAACTAGGCCAGCTTGAAATCTCTGAATAACAACCACCAACATAACACCTGAGGATCCAACATGCTTGACTGCTGTTGTACTACCATTTTTAAAACGCTTACCATGCCGTCTCTGGCTGTATTTCTACTCCCAGTGTACAGGCAGAGACTAAAGATCACAGTGCGAGTGGTGAGGACCAAAAAATGATGTGGTCAGTCAGTAGACTGGACAGTTTTCAGGGACTCATCTTCAAATCTGAATTAAAAACGCCACCATTGTCACCAACTTCATCAAGACCTGTGTGGATGAGTATGGGCCTTTGAGAACATAACCAGACATGCTCAAACAAAAAGCCATGGATGAACCAGGAGGTTTATAATCAGCTGAGGGTGAGATCTGTGGTATTGAAGACTAGTGATCCAGAACAGTACAAGTAATCCAGGTATGACTTATGGAAGTTTATTTTAAGAGCGAAAAACAATTCCGCTTGAAGTTAGAGATGGATTGGATGCACTTCAGCTGTGGCAGAGTTTGCAGGACATTACTTCCTACAAAGTGAAACCTAACATAAATGGCTGAGAAGCTTCACTCCCAGATGAGTTCAACACCTTTTATGCACTTTGAAAGGGAGAATAAAACTACACTTGTGTGAATCCCTGCAGCATCTGGTGACCCTGATGTCAGAACACCTTTTCAGAGGGTGAAACCTTGCAAAACATCAGGCCCTGATGGTGTACCTGGCTGGGTTCTTAAAAACCTGTGCCAACCAACTGGCAGAAGTGTTCAAGGGCACTAATCTCTGCTGCAGTCAGAGGCTCCCACCTGCTTCACAATCATATTAGTGCCCAAGAAGAGCAGATTGACCTGTCTATGTTGCGCTCGCTTATACTGTGATGGTGTTTTCAGAGGTTGGTCATGACCAGAATCAACTCCTGCCTAAGCAAGGACCTGGACCTGCTGCAACTTGCCTATTGCCACAATAGGTCCACAGCAGATGCAATCTCACTGGCTTTCCAGTCAACCTTGGATCACCTGGACAATAACAATACCCATATCAGACTGCTGTTTGTTAATTACAGCTCGGCGTTCAAAACCATCATACCCTAAGTATTAATCAAAAACCTCCAAAACCTGGGCCTCTGCAACTGTTTCCTTGACTTCCTCATCGAAAGACTACAGTCAGTGCAGGTTGGAAATAACATCTCCTCGTTGACAATCAACACAGGTGCACCTCAACACTGCATGCTTAGCCCACTGCTCTACTCTCTTTGTACCCACGGCTGTACGTCTAGGCACGGCTCTAAAATAATCTATACATTTATCGATGAGCTAACCGTTGGCAGAATTTCGGATGAGGATGGGGTGTGGGATTGATCAGCTGGTTGAGTTGTGTCACAACAATAACCTTGTACTAAATGTCAACAGGACCAAGGAATTGACGTGGACTTCTGGAAAGGAAGTCAGGAGAACACACTCACTGAGAGGTCAGTGGTGGATAGTGTGAGCAGCTTCAAGTTCATGGGCATCAACATCTGAGGATCTATCCTGGGGCCAAAACATTGATGCAATCATGAAGAAGGCATTGCCAGCCTGCTATACGTCATTGGCACTTTGAGGATATTTGGTATGTCACCAAAGACTTTATCATAGCATTCCAACTGATTGGATCACTGCCTGGTATGAATGCTCCAATACACAGTATCACAAGAGGCTGCAAAGATTTATAGCAACTATGGAAAAGTGCAGTCGATGTTTTGGACAGAGACCCTTCAGCAGAACAAGATGTTGCCTGGCTTGCTGAGTCCTCCAACATCTGTGTGTGTTGCTTGGATTTCCAGCATCTGCAGATTTTTCTCTTGTTTGTAAAGAGTTGTAGACTTGGCAAACTCCATCATGGAAGTAACCCTCCCCATCATCAAAGTGGTTTTCAAAAGGAAGTGTTTCAAGAAGGCAGCATTCATTATTAGGGACCCTCACCATCCTGGACATGTCTTCTGCTCATGACTACCATGAGGGATTAAGTACAGGAGCCTGAAGGTCCACATTCAGCATTTTAGGAACAGCTTCTTCCCTTGCACCAATAGATTTCTGAATGGTCTATGAACCCATAAACATTACCTTCCTGTCCCTCTTTTGCACAATTTATTTGTTTTACTTACAGGAATTTTTATGTGGTGCCCTGCACCCCTGCCATAAAACAAATTTTATGACATATGTCAGTGATAATAAACATGATTTTTTATTCTGATTCTCTTGTTCTGGTGGTAGAAGTCACAGGTTTTAGAGGAGCTGTCAGGATAGCCTGTTGTGCCACTCCATTTTCCTTTCATCCATGTGCCTATCTGAGAATCTTTTAAATACTTCTAATGTATTTGCTTCTACCACCATCACTGGCAGCATGTTCCACATACCCACTACTCAGTCACCTTAAACCTTAAAATTGTGGAAAATGGCTATCCACTCTAACTATTCCAAATCAACTTGTTCACCTCTATCAAGTCATCTTTCATCCCGCTTCACTCCAAAGAGAAAAGCCATAACTCACTCAACTTATCCTCATAAGCCATGGTCTCTGACCCAGGCAGCATTCTAGTCAATCTCTGCACTGAGGGGACCAGAACTGAACATAATACTTCAAGTATTTCAACCAGAGTTTTGGAGCTGCAGTATTAACTTGCAATGCTTCAGTTCAATCTCCTGACTATTGAAAGCCAGCACCCTCTTTTTAACCACCCCCTCACTTTTGTGGCAACTTTGAGGGATCTAAAGACATGGACTCCAAATCCCTCGGTTCCTCCACGGTGCTAAGAGTCCTACCATTAATCGTGTACTTTGCTTTCAGGTTTGACCTTCCAAAGTGTATCACTTCACACTGTTGCAGATTAAACTCAATCTGGCACTTCTCAGTCTGGCTCTGCATCCTGTCAATTTTCCTGTGGTAACCAACGACAACCTTGTACACCTTCTATAAAACACCATCATCCTTCATGTCATCTGCAAACTTACTACCTACCATTTCACTTCCTCATCTGTCATTTATAAAACTTATAAAGAGCTATTTAAGATTACTTCATTTAAAGAACTGAAGTTAAGTATCAATGTTTTCAATGCGATTTATGTCTTTTTAAGCTTACTTTTAATGTGGTTTCTCAATGGATAGGTATGGATTCTTTCCTATATTTGATCCATTGCTTTGTTCTGCTTTTACACATGGCTAAGATGCTTGTGGGTCTATATGTTGCAGATCGTGGCTGCCGTGGATTACCTACACAGTAAGTGCATTTTGCATCGGGATATCAAGGATGAGAATGTCATTATTGATGAGAATTTCACCATTAAGCTTATAGACTTTGGCTCAGCTGTGAATTTGGAGCCTGGGAAAGTTTTTCGTACGTTTTATGGAACAATTGAATACTGCTCTCCGGAGGTGCTGATGGGAAACCCGTGAGTATTGAACTATGAAGGTCTTTTAAACTTCCTATCCTGCACCTTAATATATGGTTCCTACCTATATAACCATATAACAATCACAGCACGGAAACAGGCCATCTTGGCCCTCCTAGTCCGTGCCGAACCCTTAATCTCACCTAGTCCCACCTACCCGCACTCAGCCCATAACCCTCCACTCCTTTCCTGTCCATATACCTATCCAATTTTACCTTAAATGACACAACTGAACTGGCCTCTACTACTTCTACAGGAAGCTCATTCCACACAGCTATCACTCTTTGAGTAAAGAAATACCCCCTCGTGTTTCCCTTAAACTTCTGCCCCCTAACTCTCAAATCATGTCCTCTAGTTTGAATCTCCCCTACTCTCAATGGAAACAGCCTGTTCACGTCAACTCTATCTATCCCTCTCAAAATTTTAAATACCTCGATCAAATCCCCCCTCAACCTTCTACGCTCCAATGAATAGAGACCTAATTTGTTCAACCTTTCTCTGTAGCTTAAGTGCTGAAACCCAGGTAACATCCTAGTAAATAGTCTCTGCACTCTCTCTAATTTATTGATATCTTTCCTATAATTCGGTGACCAGAACTGCACACAATATTCCAAATTTGGCCTTACCAATGCCTTGTACAACTTTAGCATTACATCCCAACTTCTGTACTCAATGCTTTGATTTATAAAGGCCAGCGTTCCAAAAGCCCTCTTCACCACCCTATCAACATGAGACTCCACTTTCAGGGTACTATGCACAGTTATTCCTAGATCTCTCTGTTCCTCTGCATTCCTCAATGCCCTACCATTTACTCTGTATGTTCTATTTGGATTATTCCTGCCAAAATGTAGAACCTCACACTTCACTTTAAACTCCATCTGCCAATGTTCAGCCCATTCTTCTAACCGGCATAAATTTCCCTGCAAGCTTTGAAAATCCACCTCATTATCCACAACACCTCCTACCTTAGTATCATCGGCATACTTACTAATCCAATTTACCACCCCATCATCCAGATCATTTATGTATATTACAAACAACATTGGGCCCAAAACAGATCCCTGAGGCACCCCGCTAGTCACCGGCCTCCATCCCAATAAACAATTATCCACCACTACTCTCTGGCATCTCCCATCTAGCCACTGTTGAATCCATTTTGTTACTCCAGCATTAATACCTAACGACTGAACCTTCTTAACTAACCTTCTATGTGGAACTTTGTCAAAGGCTTTGCTGAAGTCCATATAGACTACATCCACTGCCTTACCCTCGTCAACATTCCTCGTAACTTCTTCAAAAAATTCAATAAGGTTTATCAAACATGACCTTCCATGCACAAATCCATGCTGGCTACTTCTAATCAGATCCCGTCTATCCAGATAATTATAAATACTATCTCTAAGAATACTTTCCATTAATTTACCCACCACTGATGTCAAACTGACAGGTCTATAATTGCTAGGCTTCCTTCTAGAACCCTTTTTAAACAATGGAACCACATGAGCAATACGCCAATCCTCCGGCACAATCCCCGTTTCTAATGACATATTAAAGATCTCCGTCAGAGCTCCTGCTATTTCTACACAAACTTCCCTCAAGGTCCTGGGGAATATCCTGTCAGGACCCGGAGATTTATCCACTTTTAAATTTCTTAAAAGCGCCAGTACCTCCACCTCTTTAATTGTCATAGGTTCCATAACTTCCTTACTTGTTTCCCACACCTTAGACAATTCAATATCCTTCTCCTTAGTGAATACCGAAGAGAAGAAATCATTCAAAATCTCTCCCATCTCCTTCGGTTCCACACATAGCTGACCACTCTGATTCTCTAAGGGGCCAATTTTATCCCTCACTATCCTCTTGCTTTTAATATAACTGTAGAAACCTTTCGGATTTACTTTCACCTTATTTGCCAAACCAACCTCGTATCTTCTTTTAGCTTTTCTAATCTCTTTCTTAAGATTCCTTTTACATTCTTTATATTCCTCGAGCAATTCCTTTACTCCATGCTGCCTATATCTATTGTAGACATCCCTCTTTTTCTGAACCAAATTTCTAATATCCCTTGAAAACCATGGTGCTCTCAAACCTTTAACCTTTCCTTTCACCCTAACAGGAACATAAAGATTCTGTACCCTCATAATTTCACTCTTAAATGACCTCCATTTCTCTATTACATCCTTCCCATAAAACAACTTGACCCAATCCACTCTCTCTAAATCCCTTCGCATCCCCTCAAAGTTAGCCTTTCTCCAATCAAAAATCTCAACTCTAGGTCCAGTCCTGTCCTTCTCCATAATTATATTGAAGCTAGTGCTATTGTGATCACTGGACCCGAAGTGCTCCCCAACACATACATCTGTCAGCTGACCTAACAGGAGATCCAACACTGCCCCATCTCTAGTTGGTACTTCTATGTATTGTTGCAAAAAACTATCCTGCACACATTTCACAAACTCTAAACCATCCAGCCCTTTTACAGAATGAGCTTCCCAGTCTACGTGTGGAAAATTAAAATCTCCGACAATCACCACCTTGTGTTTACTACAAATATCTGCTATCTCCTTACACATTTGCTCTTCCAACTCACGCGCCCCATTAGGTGGCCTATAATACACTCCTATCAGTGTTACTGCACCTTTCCCATTCTTCAATTCCACCCAAATGGTCTCCCTAGAGGAGCTCTCTAATCTATCCTTCCAAAGCACCGCCATAAGATTTTCTTGTACAAGCAATGCAACACCTCCTCCTCTGGCCCCTCCTACTCTATCACACCTGAAGCAACTAAATCCAGGAATATTTAGTTGCCAATCACACCCTTCCTGCAACCATGTTTCACTAATAGCTACAACATCATAATTCCAGGTAGCAATCCACGCTTTAAGCTCATCCACCTTTGTTACAATGCTCCTAGCATTAAAATAGATACATTTAAGATACTCTCCATCTCCTCCTCTCTTTCCATCCCTAACAATGCATTCAAATTTATTATCCTTTTCTTTCTTCTCCCCTACATCTTCGGGCTGAGCGCATCCCTTCTCCATCACCTGCCTTTCCTCCCTCACACACTGTCTATTTACTTGCTCCACTGGTGAACTAACCTCCTCTCCCATAGTCTCCTCAAATAGTCTCCCACCCCCCCCCCCATCTTACTAGTTTAAAGTCCGCCCTGCTCCCCGCTAGGATATTGGTCCCCCCACGATTCAAGTGTAACCCGTCCTTCTTGAACAGGTCACTCCTGCCCCAGAAGAGGTCCCAATGATCCAGAAACTTGAATCCCTGCCCCCTGCTCCAATCCCACAGCCACGCATTCATCCTCCAACTAATTCTATTCCTACTCTCACTGTCGCGTGGCACAGGCAGTAATCCCGAGATTACTACCTTTGCGGTCCTTCTTCTTAACTGCCTTCCTAACTCCCTATACTCTCGTTTCAGGACCTCTTCCCCTTTCCTACCTATGTCATTGGTACCTACATGTACCACGACCTCTGGCTCTTCACCCTCCCACTTCAGGATATCTTGGACGCGATCAGAAACGTCCCGAACCCTGGCACCAGGGAGGCAAATTACCATCCGGGACTCCCGGTCACCTCCACAGAAACGCCTGTCTGAGCCCCTGACTATTGAGTCCCCTATTACTATGGACCTCTTTCTTCTAACCCTACCCTTCTGAGCTACAGAGCCGTCCTCTGTGCCGGAGGCTCGGCCACTGTCACTCCCACCAGGTAGGCTGTCCCCCCCAACAGTACTCAAACATGAGTACTTATTGTCAAGGGGTACAGCCACCACTGGGTTACTCTCTAGTACCTGCCTCTTCCCCTTCCTGACTGTAACCCACCTATTGCCTACTAAACTGTGCTTACTGCGAGGAGGATTTAGCCAATGAAATCTGCTGTTGGCTCAATAGAACCTGGATTTGTAAATTATTTTTTTCTGTGGAAACTGCTTTTCCCATATATTTTTGATAAATGTGTATTGTGAAAGCTTCAGAATACTGTTGTTCCTTCTATATAGAGTTTCAGTTCCCACTTGTTATTGAATACTGAAATACTGGCTTATACTATATAACACATAATGGCATTCATAAATAACTTATTGACTATAGCTCTTCTTATAAAATGGGTCCTACGTGATTTAACATGCTAATGTTCATAAATTCACTTTTGGGACACCAAACATGGACAACCTGAAATGGTAGCTCTCATTGAAAATGATGGAAATGATCAAATATTCTCATTTTAGCCTGCTATGGCTGAGAACCATAACTGCATCTAAGATGTATATAGTCGGTGATGAAGTTATAATGTGATTGAACAATATATCGCTGCTTAAAACACAACAGAAATGAACTTGACTGTGGCCAGCATACTCACCCTTTAAGAAGCTTGCGGTGGAAGTGAGGTTATCACGATACCAACTATCTTGCTGGCAAACGTACAGTCTCCAGTAAATAAAATTGTCAAAGTCAGATCTAGGGTGTAGTATCAGAGACATTTGGTACATGATTGTCCTTTGTTTCACGGAACCTTGGTTAACCTTTTCCATGCCAGACACTGCAATCTCAATAGACAGGTTCACAATACATCATCAAGCGAGGTTGGTTGAGTTTCTCAAAAGCAGAACTGGAGGTGTATGCCTCTTGTTCAACTCCTTGTGGTGTACTAATGAGTTGGTGACATCCCAACATTGCTCGCCTGACCTGGAATACATCACAATTAAGTGTTGGCCATTTTACCTGCCGCAGGAGATTTCGGCAATCATTTTGGTGGCAGTGTACATTCTACCTCAGGAAAATGTCAACCAGGCTGTAGATTAGTGGTTGCCAACCTGTCGATCGCGATTGACTGGTCAATCTTTGAGACTTTCCCAGTAGATCCCGAAGGGGAAAAAAAAGCAAAAGAAATATACAAATACTGTTGAGAGATTGTTTCTGGGTTGCGGGGTTTTAGTTCCGTTCTTTCTGCTCAGTGCACGTGTGTGTAGCTCCCCCACAATGCACTACACAGTGTACTTCAGTGGTCCCCAACGAGGGGACGATTTCATTTGGCGATATGAAACGGTATAAGTCAGCTGCACCTTTCCTCATTCCCTGTCACGCCCATTGTTGAACTTGAACGCACGTGAGGTCATCAGTCGCCTAAACGCAGCGACACCCTCGCGCCAGGGATCACTGGTTGGCCTCAGGTAACTGGCCACCTCATGTGGCTGGCGAGAAGTGCCGATGCTACTGGCCTGGAGTGTGGGCAGATGGACACCGCCTCTCAACCTGTTTAGCACACCAAATGTTCATGGGGAACCTGGTGCCAAAATATTCGCAGACGACCTAGTTTGGGCTCAGGGTTTCGTAAGTGTCAGAGCAGCTACTTTGCTGCAATCTACTGAAAGTTATCCCTCGAGACAAACTTTTGTCGGCCGATAGATCCGGGGGGGGGGGACAGGCTTCCTGTCGCACTCCTCGCTCGGTCGGCTGCTCTCACCGGACTGCGACCGCCGCGGCCCCGCATGGGGACCTCTGACCCTGATCTTGTCCTCTCACCCCACCCACGACCAGCCACACCTGGCCAGGGCGTCTGGCGGCAGGTGGGCGGAGGCTGGATTTCAGGCCTGGAGGCTGCCTAATGAGGCAATGAAGCCCTCAGAACTGCTTCGGTACCCTGAGTCCAAGCACCCCGCACTTAAAGACAAACCCGTTGAGTTTTCTCAGCTGAAAAAACGTGAGCAAGCGGGACAGAAGCTTAGTGCTGAGAGCCACGTAAACTAAATTATGGAATAGACTGGACATAAGGAACCTGCTTCGAGTATCACTATTCTGGTCGTGTTTAACACCTCCGCCTCCCTCCCCCCCCGGTCGGCCAGTCCACAAGAATATTGTCAATATTAAATCGGTCCGCGGTGCAAAAAAGAGTGGTGACCCCTGGTGTACTTATTATTTCTACTTCCAGGTTGTGGGGTTTTACTTCCGGTCTTTTCTGCCCAGTGCACGTGCGGGTAACTAACCGATTTAGTAAGTCAATCTTGCCTTTCACTAAGGCCGAGGTAGGGGATCTTGGGCTTAAAAAGGTTGGTGACCACTACCCTAGATGATCAACAGGCATGAAACAGCATATCCCATCTCTTTGGGGGATTTTAACCAGGCCAGCATGATAAAGTCACTAAATGATTATTTTCAACAAATCACCTGCAGTATCAGAGGAAATAACACACTGGACCACTGTTACACTAAGATCAAGAGTGCCTGCTGTGCTATCCTACACCCACATTTTGATATGTCTGATCTCCTGGCTGTACTGCTGAGTATAGGCAGAGACTGAAGACTGCAGCACCAGCAGCGAGGACCAAGAAGGTCTGATCTAGGGAAGCACAGGAACGCCTACAGGACTGCTTTGAATCGGTGGTATATTCAGGGAGTCATCTATGAGTCTGGATGAGTGTCACAATTGTCACCGACTTCATTAAAACCTATGTGGATGAGTGTATGCCTATAAAATCTTGCTGCACATTTCCAAACTAAAAGCCATGGATGAACCAGAAGGTTTGTAGTTTGCAGAGGGCTAGATCTGTGGCATTTAAGTCTGGTGACCCAGATCTGTATAAGGAAACAGGGTATGACTTGGAAGGCTATTTCAAGAGCCAAGCAACAATTCCAAGAGAGGTTAGAGACAACGTCAAATGTACATCAACTCTGGCAGGGTTTGCAGGCCATTACTTCATACAAAGCAAAACCTAACATCATGAATGGCAGTGATGCTTTACTACCAAATGAACTCAACACTTTTTATGCATGCTTTGAAAGGGTGAATAAAGCCACAACTGTGAGGATCCCTTCAGCATACGATGACCCTGTGATCTGTCTCCGAGACCAATGTCAGGCTGCCTTTCAAGCAGGTGAACCCTTTCAAGGTGACAGAGCCCAGTGGAGTACCTGATAAGGCTCTGGAAGACTGTGGCAACCAGCTGGCAGGGGTATTCAAGGACATTTTCAATCTCACTGAAGTTTCCACCTGCTTCAAAAGGGCGACAATTATACCAGTGCCCAAAAAGAGTGGTGTGAGCTACCTCAATGAGTATCATCTAGTAGCACTCACATCTATGGTGATGAAATGCTTTGAGAGGTTGATCATGGCTGGAATCAACACCGGTCTCAGCAAGGACCTGGACCCACTGTGATTAGCCTATCGCAACAATAGATGAACAGCAGGCACAACCTCAGTGGCTTTCCATGTGGCCTTGAATCACCTAGAGAATGCAAATACACATGTCAGATGCTGTTTATTGACTGTAGCTCATCAATTAACACCATCATTCCTGCAGTCCTGATCAAAAAGCTACAGAACCTAGGCCTCTATACCTCTCTCAGTAACTGGGTCCTCTTTCCTAACCAGAAGACCACAATCTGTGTAGATTGGAAATAGCATCTCCACCTTACTAACAATCAACACTGGCACACCACAGGGATGTGTGCTTAGTCCACTGCTCTACTTTCTCTACAATCATGACAGTGTGGCTAAGAATAGCTCAAATCCCATCTATAAATTTGCTGTTACGGGAACCATTTGGCAAAATTTCACATTGTTACAGAAGAGCATACAGGAGCAAGATATACCAGTTAGTTGAGTGGCATTGCAGCAACAACATTGCACTCAATGTCAACAAGACCAAAGAGCTGGCTGTGGGCTTCACAAAGAAACACAAACCAATGCTCAGAGGGACCAGAGTGGAGAGAATGAGCAATTTCAAGTTTCTGCTTGTCAATATCTGAGGACCTAACCTGGATGTAGTATATTGACACAGCTGTAAAGAAGGCAAGATGGCAGCTACATTTCATTAGGAATTTGAAGAGATCTGGTTTGTCAATTAAAACATTAAAACTTCTACAAATATACCGTGGAGAGCAGGACTGGTATGGGGGGGGGGGGGGGGGTGCTACGAAAGTTGTAGAAACTTGTAAAGTTAGTCAGCTCCATCATGAGTACTAGTGTAACACCTGTGTAGCACCAGTCTTACCACTTGTGACTAATCGTCACACACTTTTGAGAAAATCAAATTACACTAGGTGCCAATAGGCCATCGGAAGGTTCTAGGTATTGAAAGGAGGCAGTGAATAGAAACCACACACGTCTGAAGATAAGGTATTGGTTGTAAGAAAAAAGTGTACAAGATATTTACAATATGAATAATTCAAAATTCAAACATTCGTGGATATCAAATCACAACAAATTCCTTTTTAATTAGAATTAGTGATATTCATTAGAAAACCTTTGTTACTCTAACTGATAAAACCTAGTGTTATTCCCCATTTAAAAGTTTACAGACTGAACTTCCCTTTTTACTTATCCCTAGTTAATTAGAAAGCCAAATATAATTTGTATTCTCAAGCGTTATAGTTAACTTTAGTTTCAGTTCCAGGCAGTATATCTACAAGTTTAAATTCAAAAATGTTACATACATACAAACATATGTGCATGTGTGTGTGTGTATATAATATAAATAATATATAAATTAAATATATAAATAAAATAATCAGTTCTTGCAGAAAATCAAATTCAGATCCTTCGAATGAAAATGAACTTGTACATCCAACCATATTAAATCCTCTGTCATTATACATTTTGTTCCTCTCACTGGTTCTTCATCTTGGGTGCTCGCCATCATGTTTTTTGGTTGGTTGGAATGAAATTGTTGATCATCCACGGAAAGTCAATCAACAGACGTGTACAAAACTTTACCAAATACCTTGGTATGATTTTACAGAACTAATTCCTGACTACGTGGTAAGGATTTTGGACACTGGTCTCTGCCGATATTGTCTCATTAAAGCTGCTGTGTGTTATAGGGTAGCTTCAATATATCTTTTATCACTATTGTCTCTCCAGGGGTTTCACCCTGAGGGTTTCAAGTTAGTTAGAGTAAAGATGCTCACTACTAATTCCACTCTTAACAGTTCATGACTTCAACTTCTAATTGTTGTCGCGTTTCTCTCCTTGTCCAGACTGCCACGTGCTCGCATCACGTTTTTTTTTCAAAATCTCTTTTTAATCGGTAAACCTCGTTTTCATCTCTCTGCAGGTAGAAATTTCTAACATTACAATTTTGGGTTTAATTAACCTGGGTTTCACTAGCCTCTGTAGTACCCAAGACATCTTCAAGGAGTGGTGTCTTAGAACCCCCACCACACAGTTCATGTCCTGTGTTACTGTTGGGAAGGAGGCACACACTCAGTGATTCAGGAACAGTTGCTTCCCTTCTGCCATCCAATTCCTAAATGGACATTGAACTTGTGAACAATACCTCCTTTTTTTATTTCTGCTCTTGCACTACTTATTTTAATTATTTTTATTTAAAATACACACGTGCACACACACAATTCTGATTTCTAAGTTGTCAGTGGGAAGCTTTAATTTATTCATTTTATTCTTTTAATGAATGTATCAGAAATAGGTGGTATATTTCAATGTTATTTTAATAGAAAATGTTAAAATATGTTAACCAGTTTGTTTTTCCACCTGTGTATCAAACAAGGTTCATGGCTAAACTAAACAGAAAAGGTTGTGGGGATGGCCTGTTAAAGGTTAAGCAGACTGAGCCTACCCTGCTTAGTGTTTAGAAGAATGAGCGGTGATCTCATTAACACTTGTGCAACTTAATGGGGTAAATACAGTCAGCTCTCCTTATCTGCGGGGGATTGGTTCCGGGACCCCTCGCGGATACCAAAATTCACGGATGCTCAAGTCCCTTATTCAACCTGTCTCAATCTGGTGGACCTTGGGACCCAGCGGAACCCCAGACCTTATTTAACCAGTCTCAGTGCAGTGGACATCAGGACCCGGCACCAGAGTTCTGAATGCACAGTGTTTCTGTTCACGAAAATAATCACGATCATGATTGAAAATAAAGTGGAAATAATAAAGCGACCAGAAAGAGGTGAAACGCCATTGATCATTGGAAAAGCGTTAGGCTACGTCCATCAATGATCGGAACAATTTTAAAGGATAAAGTGAGAAAGGCTCTGCCCTGATGAAAGCTACAATTATTACTAAGCAACGCGGTGGTTTAATTATTGGGTTTTGGGGGTTTTGAGTTTTTGATCCTCCACATCACCCCGGCACGGTGGAACTTCCGTTCCTGAGCCTAGCACTGAAACATAAGTTCTGAAATGTTTTATATGCATGGAAAGGTAAAATATATACTATATACTAAGACAAACGTTTAACTAACTGACGCTAAATAATACCGGATGTGCCTGTTCTGACTGACTTAGTAAGAGAACTTCCGATTTTTTTTTAATCCCGATGCACAATGACGCACGCATGTCTTCCCGTATACTTTAAATTATCTCTAGATTACTTATCATACCTAATACAATGTAAATGCCATGTAAAATGGTTGTTATACTGCAATGTTCAGGAAATAATGACGAGAAAAAAGTCTACATGCTCGAACAGCAAGTGCTGGAAGAGCACTTCCGGGTTTTCGCGATTCGCAGTTGGTTGAATTCGCGCATGCAGAATCAGCAGATGAGGGCCGACTGTACAACATCTTTGCCCTAAATGAGATGTCTGGAATCAGGAATCATAAGGGTCAAAGTAAGGGGTTGGCCATTCTACTATAATGAGGGTAAGAATCTCCATTAAGAGATAATCCTTATCAAAGGCAGAGATTAGACAGACTTTGGATATTGGACATGAAAGGGTATGGTGTTAACGGAGGAAGGTGATGCTGAGTTAAGAGATCACCCTGATTTTTATGGTCCACTCTTACTGCCACCTCTTGTATTCTGGTTAATTCTACATATAAATACTGTACAGATGAACACAGTAAACACAAGGGACATATTTACTAGCAGAATACTTATTAAAATCTTCATATATGCTTGTACCATGTAATTAATTTCCTATGACAATAAATTCTCACTAAGTAAACTGAAAGCGTACTTGGAAAAATTCCATGAAATACAAAATACGATCAACTTATACAGCTTTAACACAAATTTCTGTTGGGTCTTAAAAGAGCATGGGGAAAAAGAGCTGAGTGTGACTTTAGAAACAAAAGAGTGGGACAAAATTTGCAAAAATGTCAAGAAACCTTATTCAGTTTAAGATCCTACTACACTGTTTCTATTGGACTCCAGCAAGGTTACATAGATTAGGGTTGAAAAACACGGCCGAATGCTGGTGCTGTACGGCGGATAAAGGGGACTTAGTACATGCGCTCTGGTCCTGGCCCAGAATTCAAGAATTTTGGATTATGATACATAAGTATATTGGTGGATATACTTCCTGCCCCAGTCATTTTGTCTTGGGGAAGACACTTGGGTTACTTGGGGATAAACACTCTCCAGACAAGTATAATGGTAGGAAGACAAATTATATTTAGAGGTTTGAGGAACTTGGGGGGAACCATCATTTCAGGAGTGGGTCACAGAAATAGCCAGAGTGGCAGCTTTTGAACACATGTCTTACGAGCAGTTTGATAGATTGGACATCTATACACAAAAATGGGGCAAATATTTAGGTTTCCTGGAGGCGAAATAGTGGTGATTGTAGTGGTGAAGCATATTGCTGAATGGTAGTCTTTTCTGTTATTAGAGGTCTAATAGACACTCTTGGTTATTACATTGATATTTATTTCTGCCATGTTTGTTTTTATTTTAAGGATAATTTTGTGTTGTAAGCTATGGTTTACATCATTTTAACACTGATTCAAGGGTTTGGGGAAAAAATTCTAGAAATAAAATTTGAAAACAAAATATGAAAGAAAAACATAAGTACTTGCAATGGCCACTGCAAGTGAAGCATTCATGTGGTTAATTCTTTTAATGGACTGATGCAAAATATTGCTGTGAGCTATAGTGTGTTGCCCATTGGCGAGTTAGAGGTTTTCCTACAGTCAAATATCTCTAAACTTGAATTAATAACAGTTTCCTCCCTGATAAGTTAATCTCGTGTTCTTTTTACCCGTGTCTAGGTATTCTGGATCTGAGTTGGAGATGTGGTCCCTGGGAGTGACGTTGTATACCCTGGTCTTCGCAGAGAATCCATTTAGTGATGTGGAAGAGACAGTGGCAGCTGTGCTAAGACCACCTTTCCAAGCCTCCAATGGTAAAGATACTGTATATCTAAGCATTTAAATGTCAAATGTATAACTAACAAACCCATTTGTAATTCAGAATGAAGATGCCAAAATCTGTTCTGATTGCAGATCCTGAGAGTGATGTAAGTAGTGCACATGTTGCAATAATACTTTTTCATTTACAGTGGGAGAATGGAGAACCTATTGCTTCCTGGCCTGTCTTTCCGCCACTTCATTTATTTACTTTCAGAGTCCTGGCATTTGGCATTCTGCTTTTAATTCATTTTTAACAGCATTTTTCTAATGCTTGGAAATGTTATTATTTACTCACTACCTTTCAACAATAATCCTGTCATATGCCATTTTAAATTGATTCATTCAATCAATAGTTGTTTACAAACAGAAATCAACCCCAAATTTCTTGCTTTCTCCCCCTCCCACTGTGTTGAATCATCTCTTTCTTGTTACTGTTCCACTTTTCCTTTTCCATTTTCCACGTGTACTTAGTACCACAGCCTTGACAAGTACTATAAAAACTGACATTACCTACTGAGCTATTTCTCTTGATTATTTTGTGTGGTATTAAGAATAACATCACACTTTCACACCATCCTAATCAGTTTTCTTTATTGATCTTTCAGAGGAAACTTCAGTCTCTGTTCTCTGTTGCAGTTCTTTACACGATCTCTATTCATTAGATGGACAAATATTTCTTCTCATACTTTCTCCTTGCATTTTCATGGTTGCATGTTTCATCCTCACAGAAGACAAAATCAATTATCATAAAACCCCTGACCCACTTGGAAGTAACACTGAAGGAGATCTTGCAGTATTTAAAGATGACCAATAGAGCATCAGGTATGATTGCCACCCTGTGGCTCTGACATCCGCCATCATGACATGCTTTGAGAGGCACACATTAACTCCAGTCGTACAGAAAACCTCAACCCACTACCACTTGCCTACTGCCAAAACAAGTCTATGTCAGACAACATCTCGCTGGCTCTACACTCATCTCTGGAGCATCTGGACAGTAAAAATGCCTATTATTAGACTGTTGTTTATTGACTAGAGCTCAACCTTCAATATTATATTTCCAATCACACTCATCCAAACTCCTAAGCCTGAGACTCAGCACCTCCCTTTGCAGCCCAGTCCTCGACTTCCTGACCAACAGACCACCATCAGTAAGGATAGGTAACAACACCTCCCCCACAATTATTCTCAAATACTAGTGCCCACAACACTAGTATCCTCAATCCATTACTCTCCATGTACCTGCTACAGCGTGATCAAATTCTGCACTAACTCCGTCTACAAGTTTGCAGATGGTACTACTGTAGTGGGTCATATCTCGAATAAATATGAGTCTGAATACAGGAAAGAGGTGAGGTAGAGAGCCTAATGACATGGTGTCATGACAATGTCAGCAGACCAGAAGAGCTGGTCATTGATGAGGTCACAGGATGAGGTGCGGTGCATTATTTATATCAATGGTCCTTGGGTTAAGAATGAACATCCTCAATAGCCTGTTCAGTCCAAACACATAGAAGACACAGCAAAGCAAGCTCTGCTTCCTCAGAGGCTAAAGAAATTTGCCAAGTCCACTTTGACCCTCATCAATTTTTAATGCTACACCAGAGAAAACATCCTGTCCAGATTTATCACAGCTTGGTATGGCAGCTGCTTTGCCCATGACCACAAGTAACTAGGGTGTTGTGGACACTGTTCACCAACCTTCCATCTGACTATTACAGTAATACAGCCAGCATCATCAAAGACCCCACCCACTCTGGACATTTTATTTTCTCCCCATTCCAATCAAGTAGAAGATACAAAAGCCTAAAGCACGTACCACCGGCCTCAAGGACAGCTTCTATCCCACAATAAGACTATTGAGTGGTTCCTAATGCAGTAAGAGGCTTTTGACCTTGCAATTTACATTTTATTGTGAAATTGCACCTTACTGACTACCTGTTCTGCACTCTCTGTACTGTAGCACTTTATTCTGAAATGAATTGATCTGTATGGACTTGGTTCATATGACAATAATAACCCAAATTGTATAAACTGTAGGAAGTACTATATTGTTGCTGATCAGTGCAATCAAGAAAATATGATGAATGTTGAATATGAGCCAAGAGAAATGGAAATATCTCTTTTTCAGCCAGCTCAACTTCTGTCTTCATTTTCTGTAGATTTTATGAACTTGGTGTCAGCTATGTTGCAGCCTGATCCTTGCCTCCGTCTAACTTTGGAAGAACTAATGAAGAACCCCTGGGTGACTCAGCCAGTCAATCTGTCTCTCTACACCTGGGAGGAAGTGTATTCCGCCAAAGAAAGTGAGTGTGAAACCTGACATTTTAAATACAGCCATGAACTGAGCAAACCCAATAACCTACTTGATGGCTTTTTTTTCTTGGGATAGAAGTATGTCCAAAAGTAATTCCAGAATGAAGTCAGTGAGTTTTCATTTTTAATTCATCTTTCCAAATATTCATCGTCCATGAATTAAGGGCTGAATTTTCCACTGTGCATCCTGACAACCTAAGATGGCACAGGTGGATCACTCAGGTGGGGTATTTTATTCTTGCAGTGTCATACTTTACGGTAACCCTCAAAATGCAGAAGAAACTCAGACTGATGCTGATGCAGGGAAATGATCTAAAAGGTCAAGTATCCATTTCCTTCCATCAGTGCTATCTGACCCACTGAGTCATCAAGCATTTTGTGCATTACTTCAGATTTTTCAGTGTTATTCAATTCTTTCTTCCTTTTTGCTTTATTTAAAGTTTGGATCCTTGTGAAGCTTTTCTCCCAAATTTGAATAATCGTCCCTTTTTTTCTTTTGTGGAATTTTGTGCAAACATTTTTCTTCAATGCTTTGGACATTTTGCCCTCGGGTACATCTGATTACTTTTTTACTACTTTACATTTCCTTTAATTTTACATCTTCAGCCTTTGGGGAAAGCAGTGTTAAGGAATGCTGATGCTTAAGTTGGTTCAAAAGTGAGTGCAGGATCAGAGAGCTGAATGTAGAGTGCCTATTAAAAGTATTTCCCCCCCCCCCCCCCAAGAAGTTTTCATCTTTTATTGCTTTACAACATTGAATCACGACGGATTTAATTTGGCTTTTTTGACACTGATCAACAGAAAAAGACTCTTTCATGTCAGAGTGAAAACAGATCTCTACAAAGTGATCTAAATTAATTACAAATATAAAACACAAAAGAATTGATTGTATTAGTATTCGCCCCCTTAATATGACATACCAAATTATCTTTAGCTAATTGGTTTTAAAGTCACATAATTAGTTAAATTGAGATCAATCAAGGTATTTCCATTGATTCTCATAGGAATACACCTGTATCTGGAAGGTCCAACAGGTGGTGAGTCAGTATCCTGGCAAAAACTACACCACGAAGACAAAAGAACACCCCAAGCAACTCTGCACAAAGGTTATTGAAAAGCACAAGTCAGGAGACGGATACAAGAAATTTTCCAAGTCACTGAATATCTCTTGGAGTATAGTTAAGTCAATCATCAAGAAATAAAAAGAATATGCCACAGCTGTAAATCTGCCTGGAATAGGCCGTCTTCAAAAATTGAGTGACTGTGCAAGGACGGGACAAGTGAGGGAGGCCACTAAGAGACCTATGACAACTCTGGAGGAGTTACAAGCTTCAGTGGCTGAGATGGAAGAGACTGTGCATACGACAACTGTTGTCCAGGTGCTTCACCAGTCGCAGCTTTATGGGAGAGTGGCAAAGAGAAAGCCACTGTTGGAAAAACTCACGTGAAATCTTGGCTAGCGTTTGCCAAAAGGCATGTGGGAGACTCTGAAGTCAGCTGGAAAAAGGTTATATGATCTTTCGAAACTAAATTTGAGCTTTTATCAGACTAAATGATACATTTGGCGAAAGCCATCATCAAAAGCACACTGTCCCAACTGTGAAGTATGATGGTGGCCATCCTGCTGTGGGGATGCTTCACTACAGCAGGCCCTGGAAGGCTTGTGAAGGTAGAGGGTAAAATGAATGCAATAAAATACAGGGAAATCAGGGAGGAAAACCTGATGCAGTCTGCAAGAGAACTGTGATTTGGGAGAAAAATTGTTTTTCAGGTGGTCAATGACCCTAAGCATAAAGCCAAAGCTGCACAGGAGTGGCTTAAAAACAACGAAGTTAATGTTCTGGAGTGCCCAAGTCAGAGTCCAGACCTCAATCCAATTGGGAATTTGCAGCTCAGTTTGAAAGGGCCTGTTCACTCACCATCTGTGCAGTTTGACAGAGCTTGAGCAGTTTTGTAAGGAACGGGGGAGAAATTGTAGTGTCCAGATGTGCAAAGCTGATAGAGACCTATTCACACAGACTCAAAGCAATAATTGCTGCCAAAAATGCATCTACTAAATACTTGAAGGAGGTGAATATGTATGCAATCAATTATTTTGTGTTTTATATTTGTAATTGGATCACTCTGTAGAGATTTGTCTTCACTTTGACATGAAAGTCGTTTTCTATTGAACAGTACCATAACAAGCCAAATGATCCACTGTAATTCAATGTTGTAAAACAATACAACATGAATATTTCAGGGGGAGGGTGTGATGAATACTTTTTATAGGCACTGTAAGTATGCATAAATCTTTGAAAATTGCTGGTCAGTTAATAAACTGTGCTGAATCCTGGCTGCATTAATAGATACAAAAGCAAAAAGGTTTCATCTGAGAATCCCTGATTCTCCTTAGAGCAAAGAAAGTTGAGACTTGGGCTTGAGTCTGATAACTGGATAGATATTGTTTCCATTGGCAAGGTAAAGGGGAGACAGGTTTGAAGTCAAACACGAGGAAATCTGCAGATGCTGGACTATCCCTCTTCCCACCCTGTCTCTTGCAAAAATGCTATCCCCTTCTTATAATTCCTCTGTCTCTGCTGCATCTGCTCTCAGGATGGGGCTTTTCATTCCAGGACGAAGGAGATGACTTGCATTTTTTAAACAAAGGGGCTTCCCTTCGTCCACCATCAACTCTGCTCTCAAACGCATCTCTCCCATTTCCCGCACATCTGCCCTCACCCCATCTGCCCACCACCCCACTTGAGATAGGGTCCCCCTTGTCCTCACCTACCACCCCACCAGCCTCCAGATCCAACGTATAATTCTCCGTAACTTCCGCCACCTCCAACGGGATCCCACTACCAAGCACATCTTTCCCTCCCCCCCCCCTTCTGCTTTCTGCAAGGATCGCTCCCTACACGACTCCCTTGTCCACTCGTCCACCCCCCCCCCCCCCCAATCCCTTCCCACCGATCTCCCTCCTGGCACTTATCCTTGTAAGCGGAACAAGTGCTACACCTGCCCTTACACTTCCTCCCTCACCACCATTCAGGGCCTCAGACAGTCCTTCCAGGTGAGGCAACACTTCACCTGTGAGTCGACTGGTGTGGTATACTGCGTCCGGTGCTCCCGGTGTGGCCTTTTATATATTGGTGAGACCCGACGCAGACTGGGAGACCGTTTCGCTGAACACCTAGGCTCTGTCCGTCAGAGAAAGCAGGATCTCCCAGTGGCCACACATTTTAATTCCATGTCCCATTCCCATTCTGATATGTCTATCCATGGCCTCCTCTACTGTCAAGATGAGGCCACACTCAGGTTGGAGGAACAATACCTTATATACCAGCTGGGTAGCCTCCAACCTGATGGCATGAACATTGACTTCTCTAACTTCCGTTAATGCCCCTCCTCCCCTTTTACCCCATCCCTGATATATTTAGTTTTTTTCCCCCTCCCCTTTTTGCTTTCTCTCTCTGCCCATCACTCTGCCTGGTTCTCCATCTCCCTCTGGTGTTCCCCTCCCCCGTCCCATGATCCTTTCCCTTCTCCAGCTCTGTATCCCTTTTGCCAATCACCTTTCCGGCTCTCAGCTTCACCCCACCCCCTCTGGTCTTCTCCTATCATTTCGCATTTTCCCCTTCCCCTCCTACTTTCAAATCTCTTACTATCTTTCCTTTCAGTTAGTCATGACGAAGGGTCTCAGCCCAAAACATTGACAGCGCTTCTCCCTATAGATGCTGCTTGGCCTGCTGCATTCCACCAGCATTTTGTGTGTGTTACAGGTTTGAAGTGATTGTTTCAAGATCTGACATCAGAAAAATCCTTATCCTCAGTGGTTCTGATCTGGAATGCAGTGATTGATTGATACAGTGGTAGATAAGATTCACCTGTGGACTTCAAAGTGAATTGGATTCATAGAAATACAATTGATTAACATGGATTGGACTCGATTGGCCAAATGACCTAATTCTACTCCTATATCATATGGTCTTATGGATTTGTAGATAAAGGTAGAACATTTTCAAGGTTATGGAAAAATAGAAGCAAGGAAAGGGGACTGACTGATTGTTCTGAAAGAATCTCTTTGATGAATGTGCTGTAACTATTTTATGCTGTTGGTTACCTGGTTGAGGGAGAAGCATTGAGATGGAAGAAGTTAATGCTGCACTTTTTCATATAGTTAGCTTTGAAGAAGAGCTGGAGAAAATGTATCCCAACAAGAAGGCCCCAAACCTCTCCGCTCTTTTCTTGACAAAAGAATCAATCAGTTCCCTTCCACCACCTCCCTCCTCTGTCTGGTAGAATGGGTCCTCACCCTCAACAGTTTTTCCTTTGGCTGCTCCCACTTTCTCCAATCTCAAGGGGTAGCCATGGGCCCCAGCTATGCCTGCCTCTTCATTAGCTACGTAAAGAAGTCCATGTTCAAAGCCTTCCCCAGCTCATCCAGCGCTACGTTGACAACTGCATTGCTGACCTTGTCAATTTCATCAACTTTGCCTCCAACTTCTACCCTGCCCTTAAATTCACTTGGTCCATCTGACACCTCCCTCCCCTTTCTTGATTTCTGTCTCCATCTCTGGAAACAAGCTTTCAACCGATCTTTTATAAACCTACTGATTTTCGTGGTTATCTTGACTATTCCTCTTCCTACCCCATCTCTTGTTTTTAAAAAAAAAGAAAAAGTTCCTTCGCCTCTGCTGCATCTGTTCCCAGGATCAGGCTTTCTGTTCCAGGACATCAGAGCTGTCCTCTTTCTTCAAAGAATGGGTTTCCCTCTCTCCACTATTGATACTGCCCATACCCGCATTGCTTCCTTTTCCCAAGCATCTGTGCTCACCCCATCTTCCCACTGCCTTAACAAGGATCGAGGCCCTCTTGTCCTTACCTACCCCATCAGCCTCCAGATCCAACACATTGTCCTATGCAAACCCCACTGTCTCCAAATGGATTCTACCACTAAGCATATAATTAGCTTTCCCCTCCCTCTCCACTTTCCACAGAAAGTGGAGATTGCCTCCTCTGCGATTCCCTGTCCATTCGTTCCCCCCCCTCATTAGTCTCCCTCCCCACATTTATCCCTGCAAGCGGTCTAAGTGCTGCATCTGCCCATACATCTTCCCTCACTTCCAAGTGAGGTAACACTTCACCTGCAAATCTGCTGGGGTTCTCATGTGAGTGCAGCCTCCTCTACATTGGTGAGGTCCGTTTCATCAAAAATGAGTTAATTTGAGGCCACCCTCAGGGTGGAGGAGCAACATCTTGTATTCCATCTGGGTAGCCTCCAACCTGATGGCATGAATATCCATTTCTCCTTCCAACTTAAAAAGAAGTTCTCTCCCCTCCCCTCTGTCCTCTTGCCTCTTCTGCCCTGCCTACCCCTTCCTCCTTCCCTTTCTCCTATACTCCACTCTATCCGATCCCTCCTTCTCCAGCCCTTGACCTTTCCCTCCCATCTTCACCTATCACCTTCCAGTAGCCTCCCCACCCCCTCCCCCATTCCGACTTTTCCCCTTCCTCAGTTCACGATGAAGGGTCTCGACTCGAAACGTCGACTGTTTATTCATTTCCATGGATACTGCTGATCTGCTGAGTTCCTTCATCATCTTTTGTGTGTTGCTGTGCAGATAATATCCAGTGTTCTAACATGGAATACAAAGTTACTTTTCACACCAAGCGAAATTCAGATTTGGGCAATTATTTGCAAATGCTAAGAAAGAAACATCATCACTTTATCTTTCCCATAGTGTTGTGTTAGTTGCAGCTCCTGAATGTCTCACTAAAGGGGCATTCAAACAGTAAATGCTAACTACTTTACAATGAAGGGCATCTCAGGAAACCCAGACTGACTTTTTAACCTGTCTGTTCTCTTGTTCATTCACAAAAACAAAGACTATGCTGATTGACAACAGCCTTGCTACTTCCCACAGTTTAAGATGACATCTTGGAATCTTAATTATGTGAAAATCTGGGATCTCGTTGTTATTCCTTAGATAGTTTGCCTTTACAGATACATTTACTCACCTATAAACTTGGGTGGGTAAATTCACTACTGTAACAAAAGGTGCCTTTTTTGTTCCTGTCAGAGAAGAGTAATATTAGCTTAATTGTTGTTCTGTTACTGCCTTTAAGTAGTTTGATATTTACATTTAGGGGTGTTCTGAAATTATTCAGTTGTATGTGGAAGGTTAAAATTGTCAGCCCGTAAACTCAAGTTGGATAATTGCAACTTGTCTTTTAAGAAGCAGACACAAAAATCACAATCAAGGATGATCTACAGGGTAACAGCTATAATCTGACAATTCTACATACATTTATTTGGCATAATGTGGAACTTACTTTCCATTTTAATGTGAAGGTGTGTTCTGCTGTTGGTCTTGTTTCTCCCTCAGATGAAATCTTTAAACAACTCTGAGTTACATTGCACTGGGCTTGTGGTGACTGAGTGTCCCACTCACTTGATGCAGAGACAAGGTACAACCATGCTGGGCCTGAGTCAGTCAGCAGGAGTTCAGGTGGTTTACACATGGAATACTCGAGGCAGGCTATGATTGAAGTCAGAGACTTCAAAACTATAAGTGTTTTTTTAGTTCAGAATTCTAACATTAAGAGACATTTAAAATCCATCCAAATTAATGAAAAGTTAAAATTATGAAGATTAAGATATGAACATTGAATTGTTTTATGAATTAATTCATTAGCAGAATATTTTAATGATGTTAAGTGGGATTGGGCTTGGCCACAGAATGGTGAAACCTGCCACTCTTTATTCTGCGTTCAGCAGCTCAGTTTCTGATGTCTGAGAAATTTCCACAGCTGAAAGTTGATGGTTCAATTAGAGCTGCCAACAACTTTCATCTCAGCTTAAGTGGAAGAGCTTCTTCCTTTCACACCACCACCCAGAAATACACAGGAAACAATGAAACTGCTCCTTCAGGAATTTAAGTGCTATGAGTATGCAATGGCCATCACACTTGTGAAGGAAGTAAATCTCAATAATAACTAATTCATCTGTTGTACTGTTTGCAAACAGGACCTACAAGCTGCTGTGCTATGGCTGGAGGTGACCACAGGTCATTCATTCCCCCTCTGAATGTTGCTAGTGCTGAGAATGAAGTGAAAGATGACAAGTTTTGCTCTGCAGATCATGTCCATGCTGAGTACTTGCACTGTGGTCTTTACCAAGATGCTGAGAACACAGCACCTGAAACACTGCCATCTTCAGCAGAGTTGCAGTCCAACTTTATGGAGTAGCCAGGACTGAGAAGAAATTCTTCGACACCAAACCAGGACATGGGTGGCTGCATTTGCAACTCAGTTTTAACATTATATTTTTAAGATCTGCAGTGTGTACTTTTAAATATATTGTTAGAAACAGTAGGGTTTCCATTATTCCTGTGAAAAGAGTAATTGCTGGAGAAAGTAGGATCTAATGTGACTAATATAATTTTCAAAACTTAAACGTATTTAACTATTGTTTTGCGGCAGCCATCCTAGACAGCTGTGTGAGCTGAAATAGAGTAATGAGGTGTGGTGTCTAGAATTTTGTCAAATCCTATTTATATTATGCACTTTGTCTAAAAATTGTAACTTTTCTATCCTTGGGACCTGAGGCAGTTATAGAACAACCATGATCTACTCCATCCAACACAGACCAGATGGTACAAATCCCTGTTAAATTTGGGGGCCTTAAAGTTATTTTTAAAAATACAACAGATGGTGAATATGAAGAGACTATTTTAAACCTTAAAGGGTGCAACTCTCTCTGGCTGTGGATTGTGCATCAATGGACCTTTTCCTTGCTGGCAATGTGAATCATTTGATTAATATTTTAAAATGCTTGTTAAAATAATGGCAATAAATTCTAATATCATAGTATTGTACTTTTCAGAATTTAATGCCATTCTTGCTAACCACTTTCTCCTTGACATTCCCTCTGCACACTGTTGTAAATTTGCTATAGTTGAACTGTTTCCTTGATCAGATGTGACAGAGTATACACAAGGATTTAGTCTTTATTGTAACATACAATACTTCATCATACTTTTCTTTCCAGATGAATAGTATATTTAATCGCACTTGGCTCACATAGCACTCTTTTTTTGTTGTTCGTTTCAATATAACAAAAAGCTGATGTGAACATATGTATATGTACACAGCTCTTTTAATAATTTTGTTACAATGGAAAAATTATCCTTCTGGCTGTCTTTTCACCATCAAGATCCTCTGGTTGTTATGTATTTATTTTATGGAAACAATACATGCCGTAAGTACCTAGGTATTTGAAAATTTAGAAATGTAACCCAGCACTAGTGGTGGACATGATAACAGACACTGTGATCGTACATTTAAATCTTAATCTTTGTTTTGTACAAGCATGACCGTTTTTGGTTCATCTGACCACTTGAGCCTTGGAGTGGACCAGCTCCTATGCACCTTGTTTCTCCCTTTTTGGAGCTGGCTGCTGGTCCACCATGATTTGTACCAGCCACTTTGGAAATGTTCTTAAATGCAACTAATTTCAAATGGAAAAAGTGAAAGAAATAATGAATCTACCACCATGTGGGGTTGCCACACACTTCTGTCACTACTGGTCATCTGTTACACCATCTTTCTTAAAAGGTGTGCAAAGTTGAGCTACAACTTCAAATTCCATCTTGTCTAGTTTTCACCATTATCCTAACTTTGCCAAACATACTGCTACTAGTAACATAACATCAAAAGTACATAAATTGTAATATTCTACATTGTTTTGAAAGGTTCAGGTATTTAAACTGTATCTCTGTCCTTAAATTACATGTGTTTGTATTTAGTGTTTTTTTAAAAAAATTGTAATGATTTGCAGTTGCATCTGCTTTTTACTCATTTGTCAGTTGAGGTCATCTGTGAAAGCACCAGTCTGATTTAACCATATTTCAGTCTCTGTTTCAGCACGATTGGAGATTAATCCTATTTCAGCCAAATGAGTGAGTTTGTGCCACAGTTATTGAATGAAATGCTTGCACTGATGTAGAGAGTTCACAATTACAGAACTGTAGTTGCACTTCAGTAAAAATGGGCAGTTCTTGTACTTTAAATTTCTGCAGCTATTTATGCAGTTGGTGTAATATTAGTATTGACAAAGGGTTATCTTACAGAAACCAGAGAACTAGAATAACTGGATCGTTTTCAGCTTGACCAACTCTAGCTGGTGGGTGACACAGAAATTTGTATTCAGATTGCTTAATTGAAATGAAAATGGGGAAATTTCTTCTGGGGTAATGAACATTTGAAATACTTCACCCTGGAGAGTTGGAAGTCATTCAACCTATTCAAGAGTAAGAGTTGTTCTGGTCTGATGGTAAATGGGATCAATCAGGAAAATGTTAAGGGTAGGGACAATTGGCAGGATGTGCTCCAGGGCCTATGCTTATCAAAGGTAAGTCTTTGTATAAAAGAGTTCAACCACCTCTGATACATCCTTCTGTATTGTATTAAACCAATTTATTTTTATTGTAATATTGGTTTATTTCCACTGTTAGCCATATTAAAAATAAACACAATTTTATTCTGATGGAGCCTTCATTAATTTCCCAGAAACAATTCCTCATCCTCCTCACTGTCAGATAGTTCCTCAGATGTACTGCTGTCTTCCTGATGCCCAAGTTCTCTTTCTGCAATCTCCTCACGCTTCAGGAGCTTCTTAAAAGTATCAAACTCTTCCCAAGATGACATAGCCACTTTAGCCAAAAAATAATCTTCAGTAGTGGTAAATATGTCCTTTGGTTTGGGGTTTATGATCAGAGTCTGACCCTTCTTATCTGGAGTCTGGTAATGCCCGAGACGTTCTAAGAAGATAAGGCGTTGTTTTAGTTCTTCTAGTGACGTCCGGAAAATTCCAGATTTCACTATCGCTACTTGTTTTAGTCCCATTCGGAAATATGCGAACTGTGAAATGAGATGAAAAGTGAAGTTAATTAAACACGGGAAGGTTAATAAGTAACCAGCAATTATGGACATTTGATACATTGTTTTTACTAAAGCAGAAAAGCAATATGGGGTATGTGTTTCCATTGATTTCATAAAAAATTCAACGAGAAAGAAAGCAAACTACAGGCTAGTTAGATTAACAGCTGCCATCAAAAGGAAATAAACTCAATTGTTAATACAATTCAGAGTGAACATTCTGTAATGAAAGGTAAATTGTTCTTTGAAGTAACCAGCATAGTTTGGTAAAAGGGGCCTGTAGATATGATCTACTTGGATTTCCAAAAGGCAACCAAACTAATGAGGTAAGAGGGCTTGTGGATTTTGAGGGAAAGATATTAGCATGGCTAGAGGATGGGTTAACTGACAGAAGTATAGAGGGATGTCAGAACAATCAGTTTGCTGATCTAAATTTAAATGGAAATATGTGGGATGAAGATAAGTGTTCAACGGGAGATAGGCAGGCCAACTGATTGGGCAAAAACATGACAGATGGTACATGGGAAATATGAGATCATCTAGTTTGGTATGAAAAGCATATAATTCAATGTTAAGCTAACAAACATGTTAGTTTGGTAACAGTGTTTTCACACAATAAACAAGTTGGTACATAATTAGGTGAATGTAAGAGATGGACTCCCAATGCAAACAAGTCTTGCTATAACAGCACAAAGGCTTTGATTCCATACTTGGAACAGTGCAGTTTGACTCATTTGAGACACTTGGAGGCAGTGCAGAGAAGTTTTGTGAGATTGATTCCTGGGATTAAGAGATTGTCCTGTGAGGAAGTGTTGAAATAATTGGCGCCTATAATCTAGATATGCAAATGATGGTGATCTTATTGAAATGAGATGTGAATTTAAATTCAAGAAATTGAGACATCTGAAATGATACGAAGTTATTTTCAAGTAACAGTGTGAAATAAATGGATTCTTGTAAAAAGCCATATGGCTACAGATGTCCTTCAGGGAAAGAAACTACTCTGCTTCCTCAGTCTGGACTTGTGTGATTAAAGACCCACCTGTGCAGCTAACTTTTAATTGTTTCCACAGTTTAGGGTTTAGGGATAGAGAACAAGTATCAGCACTGGCAGTGACAAACCAAAAGATATGAAGCTGTTTCCCTTGGTGGCAAAACATAATCAAATGTAAAATATTCTTTAGATTGTGTATCTTTGGAATTTTCTACCCCAGAGATCTATGGATACTGAGTTGCCTATATTCAAGGCTTTTGAAACACCAGGTGTACGGGGGATAAACATGAGTTTGGAGATGAGGCCAACATGTAACAGAGAAAACTACAGGGTGTTTTCAATTTTGTTCATCAGCAGGTACCAATATTACATATCACATTGTTATGAATGTACCACAGCTCTGAGGGGCCGAAGGGTGCGGGGTAGCCCCCTCCTTTGTGAGGATCGAAAGAGCATTATTGGGTTGGGTCAGAAGACCCAGGAAATGAGAGAGAGAGAGACATAGCCATTGTCTCCTGGAGACCACGTTTGTGGATTGGGGACTATGCTACGTGCAAGCCCTCGGGCAAAGTGGGCTGGTTGAGAGAGAGATTGCATCACCCCAACCTGATTGACATCTACTACCCGGCGAGTTAAGATAAAAGGGGGGCTGTAGGGACAGCCCCTCAGACACACCAGAAGAAATGCTACCAATCCCGTAATAGCGGGAAGCCATTTGAAGGAAGCCACGTGCATTCAGTTCCCTTCCTGGGGGCTGGTGGCTGGTACCACGGAAAACGACTTGGAACTAACAACGGGGAACCAACTCCCCCCCGACTCAATGGATAAAGACCCAGGCAAGTTTAAAACAGTCTCTCTTAAACCCAAAGAGCTGCAGCTTGAAAGGACAGTGACTTTTATCTTTACATTGGACAACACAAAATCCCCTAGACAAATGATAGAGCTATTGCTTAATTGATGATTATTATTATACCCGCATTTTTAGATTGAGTATTGACGACATATTTTATCTGAATGTCTGTATTAATCTTATTTTTGTGCCCCTTTATAAATAAAGACTTAAAAATAGTACCATCAGACTTCAACGGACCTCTCTATCTTTGCTGGCAAGTGATCCAGTTACGGGAATTTCGTAACAACATCAATACACTGATCATGACTGGCATTCCTTCACTGGCTAAATAGACAGGGTGCCATGTTCAGCCAAGACAACGAAACTGAAGACTGAAATTCTTCCTGGACACTAGCAAAATGACATTACTCACCAAACAAAAAGATGGCCAAAATCTTGACTGAGGAATATTTCCCCATGATGGTAAGATTGAAACAGATTTTGTCTATATTGGTAAGTAAATCTATTTTTTACATCACAAGTTATTAAAAAATTTAGCACACTTTCCCCCAAAATTTCCAAGAAGTCTCTAATAGAAATCATTGTCTTCCTACTCTGATCAGAAGTACAGCAACCATTTACTCAATAAAAGCCAAAAGAAAACAGCAAATAGATGAATTTATGACATTTGGTGGACTTTTTAAGTAGCAATAGCTATAACATCAATTTTTAATGCATGCCTGTTCCAATCAATATATAATACCTCAAGAATAAAAAATTGAAGTTTCAAATGCATTAATGGGTGCACTAATTACAATTTTTTTTTAAAAATAGGCCACAAAAACTATCTTCAAAATATTTTTAGTAAGTACACCAGATACAAAACAATCCATTCCTACACATGGTGCTCATTACTATACCTGGAATTTGTATTCCAGTTCTTCAAAGTTTTCAAAGAGAACATTGGGTGAAGTTTGGAGAATTTCTATGATCTGTTGTACTGTGAAAATACACTTCTCTTTGAAGAAGCGCACAGTGTTGTTCACCTGCTTCGCAGAGAGATTCAGAATCTGTGGGTGATGCACCAAGATGAGTTGCAGTCTCTCTGCAAAAAGAAGGCACAATGAAAATCCCACTCAGGCGGGGTTCAGATAATAATAGAGTACTTCACTGATCCCGAGTGGGAATTATTTCATTACAGCAGCAACACTTAAAAGCTTGGCACTAATAATAAACACTAATAATCTAACATGTGCGATTATAATAAATGAAACAATAAAAAACTTGTGCTATGACATGTGTTCTCCTGTTGCACAGAGATGAACTGTTGTACATGCTTATTGCATTTGGTAGGAAAATTTTCTGTAACAATCCTTGTGACAGCAGAGCTGAATGAGTCTGTTTGAAAGAGTGCTCCACTGCTTATTCAGCAGGTCATGGAGGGGGTGTGCCTGATGTACATTAACCCAGAATTTCCTTCTGGTTTGTAAGCCACCTAAGTTTTGAAGGAAAGTTCTACAGCAGTATTTCAGAGATGTCTTTCTTTTCCCTAGATCAGGGATTTCTCTGCACCATAGTTGACAGGGTGCTTAACTCTGTGTCTGTCATTTCCCAAATTCTGCATTTGCACCTTCCATCCTCTGTAATTTCACACCTTCAACAGGATGCAACCACCAGGCACAGGTTTCACCTCTTACAAGGAGTATTCACTCACTACCTAGCCACAATTCCTGCTTCACTCACTCACTCTCCTTAGAGAACCTTCCCATACAACTGCAGATGTGACACCTATCTTTTTACTCCCTTCCTTCTCACTGACCAGGGACCAAAACACTCCTCCGAGGGGTTGTGATTCACTTGTACCTCTTGCTATCTCATACACTACATTTCATCCCCAGTATGGTCTCCCCAGTGGGTGAGATTAGGTGACAGCCTTCAGTCCAAAAGGGTCATCCCGAGTCTCCAGTTGCCTGGTCACTAGTTCTCCAACCCACTCTGTTCTGCTTGAAAAAAGTCACTGGTTGAGTTCTTTGGCTGCGAGATTTCAACGATGATTATACAATGGATTGCAAACAGATTCGATTTCTTTTTTCATGATGATGACCTATCATATATGATGCTCCATCTATTGCACAAGAAATCATGTTCCTAATTGGAATACTTTTATCCTCAATATACATTTTGAGCTTGTTGTAGATTGATTCTGTTGATATTTGTTTTTAACTTTTTACAAAAGTGAATCCCTTCATAAACTTTTCCAACCATTAAACAGAAGAATATTTCACCGGTTATGAAAAGATAATGAGAACGGTTTGAATGCTTCTCCACACTGTGTGTTGGCTGTCAAAACACAGCCGCTGAAAAAGTTTTTTTACCTTTTTGACACTGGTTGAATTTTTGCTCAAAGTCGACAAGAGCTTGGGAAACAAGGTTGAACTTCTACGTGGAGATGTGGCATATCTAGCCAATCTGACAAAATGAATGTTCTAAATATGAAACTGCAGGGTGAGAATTTCAACTTAATTCAAGCAAAAAGTGCAGTGTCCACTTTTATCAGAAAATTGTAAATGTGTAAGTAAAACCTTGGGAGAAGAATGTACTCAGATTTCTTGCATGGGAAGTATGGCACTCTCTTTCACAGACAGTGATTTGCAAGAGTACTGCTTACACTTGCAGTCACTAAAAAAGGGATTTCAGTATTGATTCAATGATTTGAAAATTCTGGACTGTGTAATTAACCCAATTTCTTTGCAAGGTAGAAGAACACGAAGAAAGCTTGCAAGAAGAAAGTATTGAAATTCAGAATGTCAAAGAAGTAAAAATGCTTTACAAAATTGTCGGCATTTGTGGAATGTGGCTGCACTGTCATATGAGGTTTCCGGGTCTTTGGAGAAGAGCCAAACTGCTCTTCATTGCATTTCCATCTTCTTACCTTGTTGAAAAGGGCTTCAGTGCAGTGAATGATATACTCACAAAAAACAGAAACTGCTTGGACATTGTTATGCATGGTGACCTGAGGCTTTTGCTGTCACAACTTGAACCAGATATTTCAACTCTTGCTAAAACTCAAGCTCAAGGATCACATTAATATCGAAGCTGCTGTACAGTGCAGAGGTACTGTGGAAGCTGGGTTTAAAGACAAATAAAAATTTAAAGCAGAATCAGTTTTCTCATGTTAGCATGTGAAAGACATGTTTTTACTCTACAGGGACACTGGAAATTATATTATGCCTAAGAGGGGAGTTGGCAAGAATGAAAGTGCTTGGGAAACACTGGTTTAAGCAAACAGACCTTTCCAATCAAATAAACCCACACAAACCAAGTGACATGACTAATTAATCTACTAACCTGTTTTTGCCTTACATTCTCTGCACCACATTACAGCACCCGGATGTACAGTTCAACTATTTCCAATAGGTAAGCACTGAACTTGCAATGTAAAAGAATCAACTCACTTTCAATTATTTTAATTGAATATTTTGCTACATAGAATTAATTGAAGAAGGAAATCTGGATTATATAAGTTTCTAAGAATTCCAAATTAAATTTTATCACAGATTTGTAGTAAGTTACTTCATGAAAATTAAAAGCCTGAATTGGATAGATGACTGGAGGAATTTGGTATAGATACACAAATGTTAAATGTATAGATACAGGTTAAGAAACTTTTAAAAAAGAAAAATAAGTCATAATTTGTAAAGAAACAATGGATAAAGTTTGTTAACCATGAATGGAATACTATTTACACCTGACCAGGTGTGATCTGAACAGTTCTAGTCTTAATATGCTGCATAAAGCCGTTCATTGGGAACAGACGTGTACTATTATTTCAGCATGAGAGTGATCTGTTGTGTGTTAACAGTTGTTACAAGTTTTTTTCTCACACTTAAATATTTCCTCCTGCAAAGAGATAAGAACTTCATTATTATCCCTGTATATATCTTTTGCACACTCTCCAGTACCTTTATTTCCTGTCGATGTGGACACTAGAACTGTTCACATCTTACCCAGTTATCAGTTGCCAATGTTATCAATGTTCCATAACACAGCAGGCACTAATAGATGCAATAGGAAAATCTGAAGAATCTTTAACCGGAGAGCAATTTAAAACTGGGACAAAGAGCAGCTGAAATGATGTCCCTCAGCAGAAGGACTGGTTCATGGAACAAGTGTAAGAAGGCTGACAGGATCTCTGAGGAGAGGATAGTTTCCTTCTGTACTGTAAGCAACAACTTGCATTTCTGTAGCACCCTTAATGTTGCAAATAAATCGGATTCATCAGCATCATGCAGGGAAATGGGTTCTCAGGCAACAGGTTGAGGCACTGTTGATTTTAATGGAGATCCAGGCAAAGGGGAAAGGTGAACTAAATTTAAAATTACTTCATTTTAATGTTTTCACTTGAAAGATAAAAGCTTTGGAAAATTTATTGCCTCTGTTGCTGGATATTAAAGGCACCTTAAGGAAATTTACAAGTTGCAAATTCTGTTGGAGAGAGGATGTCCACATTGCAGATTGCACCAATTTCTGAAAGGTCAGTGTGAGCACTATTAACAGCAGATCCATATCCAGTCCACTGCAGTAAGATCTGAAACAGAAACTGGCACCAACCTTCATCAAGTCCACGCTTCCGCAGGTTGTCAATGCGTGACTGCAGCTGATGACCCTTTATTCTAACCAGTTCGGGGCATTTCTCCAAGACCTTTAAAATGCTGCTTGGCCTTAAACCAAGACTATCAAGCAGGCAGAGCACAGGGTGAGCCTTCAGTGGAACCTGTGCAGCAATTCTAGGATTTAGTTCAAGCAGTTTCTTCACTTGAACCTGAGTAAATCCCAGATTCAGAAGGGGCTCAACTGCATTCTCTACGTGAGAAGCATCTGCTTTCAATTTTCCAGAATGTTTTCCCACAGGATGTAAATTGCCCTCTGTATCCATAGAGGACGAAAAGTGGAATTTTTTTGTGGGGATTGGGTGGAAGTCCAGTGAAATTTTCCTGGAATGACTGAGAATCCTGGCTGTTGAGAACCAAGAGTAAATGCATTGGCAAGACCCTGTATGTATAGCATAGTCCTTCACTTGTGTGGAGAACTGCCAGTACCTAACAGCTGGCTGCATCCTGTGGAGAAGGCCATGTAAGCACATAGTCTGAAAAACAGAAACAAGAACAGTTCAGGGATTAAGATAAATGCAGCAGGTCTCCATGAATTCAAAAAGCGCTAAATCGGGATTTTACTAAAACTGCGCACAAGAGATTCCCCCAAGAATTCTTCAAATTAACTCAGCGTTCAAGCAAAGTGTGTGTGTGGGGGGGGGGGGGGGGGGTCACTGGGTCAAGATAGGAACATTGTTTTTCCTACAATCCAAAGCATGGGTCTGGCGTGTCTGTATGTCTGAGTACTTTTAGCTGAATCTCGTTGGTTCTAATTCCCACTCGCTTTAAAGTCAGTTTTCTATTTCTTTTTAATTTTTTTATGTGGAATTAAAAGTGGTCCAGAAAAATTGCAAGTCCAACATCATCGAAACACCGAGGATGCTGGATTATTGGTGTTACTAATAACTAAGTCAACTGATTTGCAATCATTTTGGAAAATTTAACCCCCGCCCCCACCTCCCCAGCTGAAAATGTAACGTGCAGTCACCCTGTAATAGCATCTTGAATGTAATTCACAGGGCCGCTTGGGAGGGGGTGTGGTGTTGGTAACGGAAATGTCTCCCTGGCAGGAGGGAGGGGTAAGGAGAGCACCCCATGAATCCTCAGCCCGGAGCTGGGGGGTCGCCCCGTCAGGGTTTGGGCGGGGGGGGGGGCGGCCGATAACGACAGGCAACTGGCCGAATGGCCTCACCTGCTGTACCATGGTCTTCACTCCCTGGCTCATCCCTGCATCCGCCAGCACGTCCAATTAGAGATCCCCCGGCAGCCGTGTCCGCGGGTGAGCGTTCCGGCCGTCGCTGCGCCCCCTGGAGGTGAGGTTTCCTCAAGTCAGAACACCGGCTTATGTCTTGCACAACGTCAGCAGTACAATGCAATACATGATAAATATGGAAGAAACTGATTTACAGTAGATATGTACCCACAATGGAGCTGCCTATTTTTACAACCTTCTGCAGCTTACTTCGGTCCTGTGCAGTAGCCCCCGCCCCATAGCGGACGGTAATGCAGAATGCTTTCCACCGTACGTGTAGTGATTTCGCTGTTTCCCAACCTTATCCCTTCACTAGTTCCACCTGCCCTCAGTATGAAAGTCATCTTGAAGACTGCAACTCACACAAAGTGACTTCACGTCATAAACGCAAGAGATTCGGCAGGTGTTGGAAATCTTGAGCAACGCACACAAAATGTTGGAGGAACTTATAGTTGACAGGATCTACGGGGGGGGAATGGTCGAAGCTTCAGGCTTTCATCGGGACTGGAAAGGAAGAGGACAGAAACTGGAATAAAAATAGGGAAGGGAAAGGAGGACAAACTGGCGGGTGAGACCAGGTGAGGGGGAAGGTAGGTGGAGGAGAAGGCGTGAGGTAAGAAGCTGGGAGGTGATAAGACCTAAAGGGTTGAAGAAGGGGGAATCTGATTGGAGAGGGCAGTAGATCATGGATGAAGGGGAAGGAGGGGCACTGGAGGGAGGTGATGGGCAGGTGAGAAGGAGAGGGGTGAGAGAGTTATCAGGATGAGGGAATAGAAAGAGAGAAGGAGGGAGGGAGGTTTAAATTACTGGAAGTTAGAGAAATAGATGCTCATGCCATCAAGATGGATAATTCCCAGATGGAATACGAGGAGTTGCTCTACCAACTTGAGTTTCACCTCTCAGTGTAGTAGACAGGAGGGAAGAGAAATATGTACCTTGATCCTACCACTAAGCCCATCTTTCCTTCTCTTTCCCATCCTTCTTCCTCTCCACTTTCTGTAGGAAACCACCTCTACTGTCTGCAAACAGAACAAGTGCTACACCTGCCCTTCACCACCATTCAGAGCCCCAAACAGTCCTTCCAGGTGAGGCAACACTTCGCCTGCGAGCCTGTTGAGGATATTTACTACATCTGGTCCTCCTCTCTATCGGAGAGACCCGATGCAGATTAGAGACTGTTTTGTCAAGCACTATCACTCCGCCTGCCACGAAATGCAAGATTTCTGCTGGCTAGCCATTTCAATTCTATTCCCCTTCCCATTCCGACATGTCTGTCCGTGGCTTCCTCTACTGTCATGATGAGGTCAACTCCTCATATTCTGTCAGGGTAGCTTCCAACCTCACGGCACGAACATTAATTTCTTCCCCCTGCCTGCCCTCATTTTCCATTCCTCATTCTGTTTAATCCCCCGTTCCTTCTCTTCATCTGCTCAACACTTCAGTCTGGTTCTCCTCTGCCATGGTCCTCTGTCTTCCTTCAATCCCTAATCTCTTCCACTTATCCTCTTCCAGCTTCTGACTTCATTCACCCTCCCACCGTTCCTCCACTCACCCATCACCTACCAACTCCCTTACCTCCCTCCGCCTTATTCTAGCTTCGGCCCCCTTCCTTTCCAGTCCTGATGAAGGGTCCCTGCTTGAAAGATTAACTATTTATTCACCTCCATAGACACTGCCTGACTTGCCGAGTTCCTCCAGCAATCTATGTGTGTGTGTGAGACTTCTCGTCAAATGGTGCCTGACATGAGGACTGTCACCTTGTCCTGTGAGATCCTGAGAATGACTCCAACTCGAGTTTAGCCATCTGTGCTTAGTTCCTCCTAGGATTGTAGGTTTTCACAAATAAAACGGTGTAAGGCATTTAATGTTTAAGAGAAACCATAACAACTCATTTATTTTGCTCCAAACATTGAACACAAAAAGCCCGGTAAAAGAACCACGTAATACGTCATCACGTCAGACCGGCCTCTCAAAGTGAACCCCGTCTCAATATTGGTGACTGTGAATGCTGTATGTTTGCACCGATTACATTACAGCCCAGAATTCACTAAGACTGGCATTGAGAGCCTGTCTGAAATTCGCCCATAGGTGTGCTCAGGGTCATGTTGGGACAGCTGGGGCATGGAAGCGGAATCCTCCAAATCTTGGCGGGCAGGTTTGAGACAATCTAGCAAAATGCAATCAGGTTTACCCCTACCCATTTTATCTGCGATAAAAGTCTTTTCTTTCCATTCCAAAATGTGGAATGGGCCAGCTTAAGGGAGCCTGGGGTGCATCACGGACGATGAAGACAGACGAGGTGGAATATAGATCAGCAGAAAGCAAAGAGTGCTGTAGGCCACGGTGGGAGGCGGTACCGAAGCTACTGGGGAGGGTGGAACGCTGTCGTGAGGCCGACCAGACAGTTCCGACATCAGGAATGAAATCACCTAGAACTCAGAAGGGCTGTCCGCAAACCGGCTCTGCCACGGAGGACTCCTCTTGTGGAGCTGGTCTGAGCCCCAGAGGGACCCGCGGGAGTCCATCACGCCAGCACTCATCAGTCAGGGAAGCCCTCAGACCAACCTTCAGCAACGGTGAAAGCGCTCGCAGAGGCCGTTGGGCTGTGAGTGTGATGTGGACTAACGCCGGGGTCCCGGAGGGCTGATATGAATCGGGAACCGCGGTCAGAGGAAATATCGGATGGGATGCCAGCGCAAGAACTCGGGTGCTGACGAACACGCTGTGGCCATTGCTAACGCTAAAGGTCAACCTGGATGTACAGTCCACCATGGTAAGAGGTTTTGTGAAACTGTGGGAGGGGGAAAAGGACCAACAAGGTCCACGTGGACATGTTTAAACTGTCGGTCAGAGGCCTCAAAAGGTGCCTGGACATGATGGTTGATTTTTACCCACACACGGCCTTTCTGAGGCCGTGCCAGACACAGTTTAGTGCAACCAGTTTCCGTGATGCCTTCTAGCCCGGATGCAAGAGGTCCTGTGTGGAGTTGAAAATGTTCTGCCACCAATTTGTGGGCACGATGGGGTGAGAGGACAGGTTGAGACATCGTACAGGAGAGAAACCCCAGCTTCCTGAACGCGATGTCCGTGACGGGACCTCTGGGCCAGTAAGCTGGTTGGCTTCCAGGCGACCCCTATCTACACAGCTGGCCTTGAGGGGCAATCAGCCACGGCATTATTTCCCCTTGTTATGTTGTGAACTCTGATGTTGCTGCTGTGCAGGCTGATATTTTGGCCATTGCGTGCATGAGGGGTCTGTGGTTAACGAACACAGTGAAATGGCGGCCAGCTAAAACAGTGATTCCCAGTGGGGTGGTGCCACCCCCAGAGGGGATGGATGCAGTAAGCGGAACCATAACTTGAAGCACGAGACCTGACTGACAGCAGAGGAGGCATTTCCAGTATCAGAACTGGAACAGAGGAAGAACGATAGCTGTGCAGGTGCTGAACACTCGTGGTCACAATGTGTCTAAAACTCGTACCTTATCAACCAGACAGACATCAGGGACGCATAAATTACCAATCAGGCTGTCCAACGGATTGCTCTTGACTCGCGGCACTGAATGCGATTTAACACTCGGTACGGCAAGTATACCCTGTCAACAGATCTGGAGATGGGATCGAGCATGGCAGGAGACTCATGGGTTGTCGGGGAGGCCGGAAAATCTTTCGCTGTGGGCCCGAGACCTTTGCGATCTTCAGGCACAGAAGCGACAAAATGGATTTTTTAACATCGTAAACCAGCAGGTTATTGTTGTGTCTCCCGCTTGCTGTGAAAATGGGGGACACCTCCCTCTGCGCTGTTTGGGAGAGAGAGCCTGTGGTTTGTCAAGTGCCGGATGAAATGTGAAAGGCTTTGAGGTAACTGCTAGTCTGTGTCTTTACTATCACCTCACTCACGCTTGTGCTCGGTAGCGGGTGCGCTTTTTCTGCTGGGGGAGGGGGATCGTTGCGGGAGGGGGGAGCTGGGGGGGGGACTTGGGGTTCAAACATTTAACTGTCATTCATTCTTTGGGGCTTTCTGGATGGTTGTGAAGAAAAAGCATTTCAGGATGTATATTGTATACATTTCACTGACCTTTGAACAAGCCACACAACAATATACAATTCTGGCCGGAACCAAAGGGTGAAATGGAGCCAGTAAGCCTGCCAACCCCGAGGATTTCTCCTGAAATGTTCAAAGCAACCTCAGCTTCATATGTGTGGTCAAGAACCATCTTTGGGGATTAGAAGACCTTCCGTGAGTGGTCAATCTTGTTGAAAGAGGCTTCAATGCAGTGAATCACGCACTCACAAGAACAAACACCGCTTGGAGACCTGAAGTCACACATGGGGACCTGAGGCTTTTGAACCAGATATTTAAATTCTTACTGAAAACTGGCAAGCTCAAGGATCACATCGATACCGAGCTGGTGTACAGCACACAGATACAGTGCAAACTAGGTTTAAAAACAAGTACTGTAAAATTTAAAGCAGAATTATTTTTCTCATGCCGTGGAGTTGCCGAGTGGCGTTACCACATAGAAATGGTGGTGTTGGAGGAGATTTCTCGGAGCACGAATTGGACCTCGGCTTGAACAAACTCCGCAGTTTCAAAGTGACTGTGTTGGCCGACATGCTCACCAGCTCCGGAATCATCCAAGAGCAGCCAATGTAGCTTTTCGCAAATAAAACGACATGCGGTGTTTAATGTTTAAGAAAAACGTAACAAATCGTTTAATGTCATCTAAACATTGAACTTAAAAATCGCGGTAGAAGAACTTCACGTATTACGTCATCACGTCAGGCCAACCTCTCAAAGTGAACCCAAGCCAATGTCGGTGATTGGGAATTACGAACGTTCCCCACAGGGGTCAGCAACCTTTACCACTGAAAGAGCCACTTGGACCCGTTTCCCACAGAAAAGAAAACACTGGGAGCCGCAAAACCCGTTTGACATTTAAAATGAAATAACACTGCATACAACGTTTTGTTTTGCCTTTATGCTATGTATAAACAAACTATAATGTGTTGCATTTATGAAATTGATGAACTCCTGCAGAGAAAACGAAATTACATTTCTGCATGCAACAAAAACATTTTGAACCCCGAAAAAAAGACGTTGGGTTGAAGGTTACTTTTAAGTAAAATACTCAACGTTTATTTGAGTCCTTCTTGTATTTATGAAAAACGCCAAACTTAAATTTGCCGCCAGCAGCAAACCAAAAATAACGTCAGCCAGCTGTCAACCTGAAAAATAAAAGGACTATTTCACTGAACAATGAAAACATATGAATATACGTAAAATAATACGCAATTAAAATATTTATCATACTTGTTCAGGTTGACTCACACCTGACAATGCAGTCGTATTCAGTAGGGATGGATCGATGCTTAGGGGAGTGACCGGGAAGGATAATGTGTTTTTTTCCTCTCTGAACTCACAGAAGCGTTTCCCAAATGATGTTTGCATTGCGATGATTGCAGAATGTAAATACTCCGAATTTATCATGTCGTGACATTGTTTGAACTCTCTCAAATTGGGGAAGTGAGACAATGTGCCTTTCTGTAAATCTCTGGCAAGCAACGTCAACTTGCGCTCGAATGCCAAAACATCCTCCAACATGTGCAGGGCTGTACGTCCTTACCCCGTTGAAGAGCTGTGTTCAGCGTGTTCAGGTGCGCTGTCATGTCTACCATGAAGTGTAGCTTTTCCAGCCACTCTGGCTGTTCCAGCTCAGGAAAGCTGAGCCCTTTGCTGCCCAGGGAAGTTTTCACTTCTTCCAGACGCGCGACAAAGCGTTTCAGCACCTCCCCTCTGGACAGCCAGCGATAAAAACACGTTGTAGCGGTTGCTACACGCAGTCAGTAAACTGCAGTCAAAGATAGCTTTATTCGAACTAAACAGCCTTGCTTTTAAGCCTCCCTCAACCCGTTCCCCATGGGCGCGGATGCTGCAAAAGACACGTACTCACAAACCCCCGTAGGCTATCTCCCTTAGCCTGAACGCTGGCTAATTGTGAGCCGGTTCGGATGTGTCAGGAAATGAGTCGCCACAACGTCTTATTTAGATTGTACAAGATCACCATAATCTTCAAATTTAGATTTACATTTCAAAAACTAACAAACTAACATAAAATACATTTTAATTAAATACTGACCATGTAGCGGTGTGCTACACGCAGCGCTAAAATTACGACACGGAGTCGGTAACTGCAGTCGAAGGAAAAAACTTTATTCGAAATCTTCAGCCTCACTTTTAAGCCTCCCTCAACCTGCCCCCCCCCCCAATGGCGCAGAGGCTCCAAAGCTCTGTGCTCGCAAACCCCCGTAGGCTATCTTATTGTGAGTCGGTTCGGATGTGCCAGGAAAAGGGTCGCCACAATCAATTATTTCCCAAAGCAACAGGGAGCCACAGCACAGACGTAAAAGAGCCACATGTGGCTCTGGAGCCGCGGGTTGCCGACCCCCGCCCTACGATCACCCGTGCCGGTAAGATGGTTCCTAAGGAAGTAAAAGTGGCGCCGTTCTTAGTAATCGCACTTACATGCTGGACCCAGGACAGGTCCTCAGAAATGATAGCACTGAGGAACTTAAAGTCTCCACCTCTGATCCTCCAGAGCGGACTGGCTCATGGGCCTGTGGTTTCCTCCTCCTGAAGTCTATAATCAGCTCCTTAGTCTTGCTGACAATGAAGGAGAGGTTGTTGTTGTACCACTCAACCAGATCTTCATTCTCCCTCCTGTACAGTATACTGATACTTCACCGCCTTTCATTCAGCCAACGACAATGATGGCCTCAGCAAACTCAAATATGGACTTGGAGCTGTGCTTAGCCTCACGGTCATAAATGTAAAGCGAGTAGAGCAGGGGATTGAAATCCCCAATCATGACACGAAATGCATCGGAATGGACCAAATGCGTCTTGTTTGGCGACGGCATCAGTCTCTCAAGCACTGGACTATTATTGGCTACTGGTGGGATGAAAACTGCGGTTAGGATTACAGGGACAAACTCTCCTGGAAAATAGAACGGTCCGCATTCGATCGTTTTGCGTTCAAGCTCGGGGCAGTGAATGCGGAGGAAGTCTTGCATTCCAGGCCAATGGACCGTGGACCCTGGACCCTGACCCCTGTCTGTCAAGGTGGCTGCCCGTGCATCAGCCTCGCCACCTTAAACAAGGTCACGCACAGGCTTTCTCTATTCGGGGAATCCACCCTAACGTTCCGGTTCTAGGGATCCCGGATTGACCTCCACAGCCAGCCGAGGACCCACATTAGACAATCCCTCATCATACTCGACGCGACTGATATTAGAAAGACAGAAAACCTACAGCGCAATACAGGCCCTTCGGCCCACAAAGCTGTGCCGAGCATGTCCTCTCCTTAGAACTACCTAGGGTTACCCTCTATTTTTCTAAGTTCCATGTACCTATCCAGGAGTCTCTTAAAAGACCCTCCACCACCGTCGTCGGCAGCCCATTCCACGCTCTCACCACTCTCTGAGGGAAAAAAACTTACCCCTGACATCTCCTCTGTACCTCCTTCCAAGCAGCTTAAAACTGTGCGCTCTCGTGCTCGCCCTTTCGGTCTGAGAAAAAGCCTCGGACAGTTGTTCAGAGAGTTAAATAGCAATATATATATATATATATATATATATATATATATATATATCATCTGAAGGGCAGAGGGATTCTGTTGTCGGAGGCAATATTTATCTCCAAGTGTGATCACCAACATTGTTTAAATAGCCACTTTATTTTTGGCTGTGGGTCCCAGCCTTGCTCAATTGCCTAGTGCATGGCATATATTGCAATGTCCTTCAGCACTGTACTTCAGCGAATGCACAGTCGGATGCTGCGAGAGTCTCTACTCAAATACAAGTATTTTGGTCAGAAACCAATTGCATTTCAACAACATTAAGAGAAAACTAGGGATATATGGTTGTTAGAGCGATTAGTTTGGTTAGCACATTAACATTTAGCAAATTACTTTGGCTACCAGTCTTCACGTCTGAATATGTATTGTGGATTTAAATTGGAGGGCCCCTCTGAAGAATAGGTCCCTAAAACCCGTGAATTCCAGACCAGACAATGTTGATTAAAATTCGCTTGGATGTGTTGGTGTGGATGCGAATCGGGAGATATGAAATGTGTGCGTAGTTTCAAAGAAAGCATTGTAGATACACTGTAAATATGGAATTGTCCCTTTATGTTTAGTACGTAAAATATGGGCCAGCGAGACCTTGCGACCGAAAGCTTCTCTACGTGATGCCTGCTGTACCGTGTTTTGTCGAATAAAGAACTTGCTTTGTATCTGCTAGCAGCTCTCCGGTGACATACTCCCGGTGTCGGGAGTGGGACACCATCGTGTGGCCAGCCATGTCAGCGGTCTAAGTGGGTGAGTATTTTTTAAAATTAGCGCTCGCCCTTGGATCTGCTCGGGTCGGTGGTACACGGGAACTCGAGGTATCACGAGCACGGAGAGCTGAACTGGTAGATATAACAGCAGTGTGCTTGTGTAAGAGACGGAACTTCGTGTGTTAATTTGGTGAGACGGAGCCAACAGTTGCGAAGGGTTGTTAATGAGGGTTCGAGACACCAGTGGGGGGGGGGGGGGGTGGCATGCATACTCGTTCCGGGGGCTGCATTTTGGAATACACATAACAGATTCATGGGCATACAGCAGACATCGTGAGTTCGGGTGCTCAGAAGTGACAGATTGCCGAGTACGTACTCCGCGGTTTTAAGCTGGTACCCGCCATTGTTGCCTAGTGTGGGGATGTTTCAGGGAGAGGTTTTTTACTCGGATATATTTGTCAGGACGGCACCCACTGTGCTCAGGCACAGTCCGGTCGAGAACCCTGATAATCCGAGCTAATAGCCCTTGACCCTTCGCCCTCGGGGAGAACAGAGCATTTTGTCACCTCCAACGGGGTCCCACCAGCAAGCACATCTTTCCCTCCCCCCCCCCCACTTCTGCAGGGATCGCTCCCTACACGACTCCTTTGTCCATTCGTTCCCCCACCGATCTCCCTCCTGTAACTTATCTTTGTAAACGGAACAAGTGCTACACCTGCCCTTACACTTCCTCCCTCACCACCATTCAGGGCCCCAGACAGTCCTTCCAGGTGAGGCGACACTTCACCTGTGAGTCGGCTGGTGTGGTATACTGCGTCCGGTGCTCCCGGTGTGGCCTTTTATATATTGGCGAGACCCGACGCAGACTGGGAGACCGTTTCGCTGAACACCTACGCTCTGTCCTCCAGAGAAAGCAGGATCTCCCAGTGGCCACACATTTTAATTCCACGTCCTATTCCCATTCTGATATGTCTATCCATGGCCTCCTCTACTGTCAAGATGAAGCCACACTCAGGTTGGAGAAACAACACCTTATATACCGGCTGGGTAGCCTCCAACCTGATGGCATGAACATTGATTTCTCGAATTTCCGTTAATACCCCTCCTCCCCTTCTTACCCCATCCCCGATATATTTAGTTTTTACCCCTTTTTTTCTCTCTCTGCCCATCACTCTGCCTGTTCTCCTCTGGTGCTCCCTTCCCCTCTCCATATGATGCCTGGTGTACCTTGTTTTGTCCAATAAAGCAACTGCTTTTGTATTTACCAGTAATTTTCTCCAGTGACTAAATAAGCACAACATGGTTTCCTTATTATAAGACGGAGAGCGTCTTGGATCAATTCTGTCTCTGCGGTTTTGATGGTCTCAGCTGGACTACATTAGAATCATCAAAGTCAGATTTTGGTGCAAGCTTCAAGCTGCAAAAGGCAAACAAATAGACCAAACTGTCAGCTTCCAAGTTCACACCGTGCCTCAACTGCTCAGTGACCCATTCGTGACTGTGATGCTTTGATTGGAAAACAGGTTACAAGAACTAATAGGCTAATTCGACCAAGTCATGTCTTCATCACGTGGTTGTGCTGATGAAATAATAAATTCCTGCATTTTGGTGGTATGAAAATGCACAACAAATGGACAATGGGTAACAAAGGATATTAAGGACATCCTGAATGCTAAAAAGAGGGCGTTTAGAGATGGAAATAGGGAGGAGCTGAGGACGATACAGAGGGACCTGAAAACTAAGATCAGGGAGGCTAAAGACAGGTATAGGAGGATGCTTGAGTGGAAACTCCAGCAGAACAACATGAGAGAGGTCTGGAGTGGGATGAGGACCATCACTGGGTTCCGACAAACCCACAACAGAGGAGCTGAAGGCAGTGTGGACAGGGCCAATGAACTTAACCTGTTCTTCAACAGATTTGACACTGTGGCCCCTGCCCATCCCCCACATAATTCATCTGTTGTCGGCCTCCAACCAACACATACTCCACTCTCCCCTCCTACCCCTCCTCACAGCCCCCCACCCTGCTCTCGTGACTACACCCCTCCCACACCTGAAACCACCATGGTGGGCTTCACAGCTGAACAGGTGAGAAGACAGCTGAAACATCTCCACCCAAGCAAGGCTGCAGGCCCAGATGGTGTCAGCCCCAGGGTGCTCAAAGCCTGTGTCCCCCAGCTTTGTGGAGTACTTCACCATGTCTTCAACCTGAGCCTGAGTTTCCAGAGGGTTCCTGTGCTGTGGAAGAAGTCCTGCCTCGTTCCTGTACCGAAGACGCCGTGCCCCAGTGGTTCCAATGACTACAGACCGGTGGCATTGACCTCCCACATCATGAAGACCCTGGAGAGACTTGTTCTAGAGCAGCTCCGGCCTATGGTTAGGCCACACTTACACCCCCTCCAGTTCGCCTAATAGCCCCAACTAGGTGTTGAAGATGCCATCATCTACCTGCTGAACCGTGTCTACGCCCACCTGGACAAGCCAGTGAGCACTGTGAGGGTCATATTTTTTGACTTCTCCAGTGCGTTCAGCACCATCCGCCCTGCTCTGGTGGGTGAGAAGCTGACAGTGATGCAGGTGGATTCTTCCCTGGTGTCATGGATTATTGATTACCTGACTGGCAGACCACAGTACGTGCGCTTGCAATACTGTGTGTCAGACAGAGTGGTCAGCAGCACTGGGGCTCCACATGGGACTAACTCCCTTTCTCTTCACCATCTACACCTCGGACTTCAACTACTGCACAGAGTCTTGCCATCTTCAGAAATTTTCTGATGCATCAGCTAAGGAGATGAGGCTGAGTACAGGGCGACGGTGGGAAACTTTGTCACATTGTGTGAGCAGAATCATCTGCAGCTTAATGTGAAAAAGACTAAGGAGCTGGTGGTGGACCTGAGGAGGGCTAAGGCACCAGTGACCCCTGTTTCCATCCAAGAGGTCAGTGTGGACATGGTGGAGGATTACAAATACTTGGGGATACGAATTTACAATAAACTGGACTGGTCAAAGAACACTGAGGCTGTCTACAAGAAGCATCAGAGCTGTCTCTACTTCCTGAGGAGACTGAGGTCCTTTAACATCTGCCGGACGATGCTGAGGATGTTCTACGAGGCTGTGGTGGCCAGTGCTATCATGTTTGCTGTTGTGTGCCGGGGCAGCAGGCTGAGGGTAGCAGACACCAACAGAATCAACAAACCATTCGTAAGGCCAGTGATGTTGTGGGGGTGGAACCTCTCAGACTGTGGTGTCTGAAAAGAGGATGTTATCTAAGTTTCATGCCATCTTGGACAATGACTCCCATCCACTCCAAAATGTACTGGTTAGGCACAGGAGTACATTCAGCCAGAGACTCATTCCACCGAGATGTAACACTGAGAGTCATAGGAAGTCATTCCTACCTGTGGCCATCAAACTTTACAATTCCTCCCTCGGAGTGTCAGACACCCTGAGCCAATAGGCTGGTCCTGGACTTATTTCCACTTTGCATGATTAACTTATTATTATTTAATTATTTATGGTTTAATATTGCTATATCTCTACACTATTCTTGGTTGGTGCGACTGGAACGAAACCCAATTTCCCTCGGGATCAATAAAGTATGTCTAAAGTCAGTTCAGGCCCAGAGAGCAGCAAGATTTGGTACACACCTTTCAAGAAATACATAGAAGAAAGAATTACATATGCATGCTTGTCAAGATGATAAGAACTAGAGAGGGAGCCATGAGGTCTACTTATCTAATAATTCTAGTCAGAAGAACCTTACAAAATATTCTTGCAAAAGCCAAGGATCAACTTCATGCAGATTTGTCCAGACAAAATCAAAACTTGCCTTTTCTTTTATTAAGCTAACAATTCAACAAAAGATCTTGTCCAGACACAAATATAGGATATATAGAAGGTACAATCCTGCATTTAATAAGTGCTTATTAACTTATTTCCACTTCTTGTACCATCCCAATTCTTAGATCAGTGGACAGGAAGAAGAGCTAAGAAGGAATAAAAATGGAGAAAAAGGCGACTTTACAAAGTATTACTTACCTCATTTGGCAAGGTCTGACATTAAATATACTATCAATGTGTCCCAACTTGACCCAGTAGTGCACTACTGCTTACTTTTGTTTTGATTGGGGTAATCTGGTAGTAAAAGGCAGTTATGTTGACGAGATAGTTGATAACTGAATGTATTATAAGAATGGATAGAGTAAGTATTCACAAATTACTAAATATAGCTACAAGATTTGAAAAAAATACAAACCAGGTATTGCTTCTAGAGGTAAAAACTGTTTCAAAGCTTGTTTAGAGTATATCTGGTAAATTGCAGACATTCCTAAGCACCATATTATTAAAAGCATTAGATTTTGAGACAGCATCAGGATTGAGAGGATATAATTACAAGGTTAAAAGACTGCGAAAAGTTCTAATCAAGGTTTTGAACTACTTGAAAGAGGAAGTAGAAAGAAGGGAAAGTCAAGGTGAAAATGAAGAAATTGTACAAACTAAATGGAGAAACCAGGAAAAACATCTTCAGGTAGAAAGGTTGAAATGTGTAGCTCACTGTAACAAGTCACGTTTAAAACGCAAGAGGAAATTTAAGGGTGGGTATGTGGAAGGGAAAGAAACAGTAGCTAGATAGACAGGAATCTCATGTAAACATATTAGTGATGGTATCAACCATTTAGATTTTATGGCATCTTTCTATGCTGTAGACAATATAACTCAGTTTAAATGTTTCTTTATCTTAACCTTTGTGGGACGTTCTCACATTGCTTGAATTAAGATTTCACAAGAGCACAAGGTTTTACTTTCTTATCCATTTTCACAATCAATACATTCAAGAAATAAATAGTAATCACTCTAAATGTGAAGCCAGGTTCTGAGTAATGAGACTCCCATACAAATGTCTTTACATTGTGTCTGTTGGTGCGTTTACATCTGCTGTTATAGAAAGGGCAGGAGTCATCAGCAAGACAGGAAATTCACTTCGTCATTCACAAATGAAAGCAAAATTACTTTTATTCTAGAAAAAAGTTTTAATAAACAAATTTAATATGATCTGAAATATTCCTTTATAGATGCAGCCTATGGTGTAGCCGCCTTTTCTGTGATTATTTTGTATTTGAGATAAAACACAAATATGCAATGAAATTTAGCCATCTGGACTGGGGTGAAAGCACTAATCAAATTTCAAAGAAATAATACAGAAGCGAAAGTAACCAGCAAATAACTGACCATAACAACATATCTGATTAATTACTTTCCTTTTAAAATGACTAATAAATGGGACAGACAGAATAAATGTGATTGTTCCAGATACTGAAGAGATCCTGTCTCATTCCCCTGCCTGCCTGCAATCTACAAACAATAGCAAATGAATCATTTAATTTGCTTGACCAATAACATACAATGCAAAATATGAAGTGAAATACTGAGATACAAACCAAATGAAGACATTTCTTAGATACTAACCTGTTTCTTTAATAAAGACAGGCCACATATCACTGGAACTAACCACCACACTCAGGCCTCCCCTTCAAAGATACAATTATACTGTATTTAAACCTGCTCAACCAACAGATAAGGGTATCACAGAGAAGTATTGAAATTGGAAAAACTTCTTCAGCTACACACAGTTCAACTTTAGATCTTAACAAGCAGAGGCAGCCAACAAGAATGTGACCAACTGTGTAGTGCAAATGTTTCAGTTGAAAAGTACTGCTTGGTGAAACTATGGTGATGAGAATGAAGATCCTTCCACAAGAAATTGACTTTTAAAAGCACTGACTGAAATACAGCTCAAGAGTACAGATGGATTTCAAAGACCCAAAGCTCTTGTGTTGACAAGTTCTTCAAGCTGCACCTGGCTGTAATGGTCTGTGTCCCAGACAGAGAAAGCTACAAGGTCAGAAGGTTTGGATCTTTGAGATGAAACTTGGCGTTTTGCAGATTTTTTTTGGAGGAAGTAATGATATGGTGGGATATACAGTACATTTAAGTTACACAGTAGCCCTGACACAAATTACTTCAGGGCAGACAAGGACAGAGTGACACCAGTTCGAAGCCGCAGTGCTGGGCAGAGAGGTTCAGAGAATGTTCCGTGGAAGGTGTACAACAAGGTAATTTTACTGCCCAACACACTGTAAAAGGAGATAACTCCATCTTCAAAATCCACAAAAACTCCCACCGTGGAGGGTTTTCCAGGAAACTCTGCAATCCTTTTCCCGTTGTGTAGGCTTGAAAGAACATATGGCCCAGAATGGATGCACCAGGATTTGTTGTTAAATCCCAGTAGGCAATTATTTCCCTCCCCGTTTCTGTTAATGCTTGTGTAGCAAACTCCAACGCTCCAGGCTCCACCTCCCTCCCTGATCTCTACCTCCCAATAGGATCGGCCACAGCTCACACACTCAGTACCGAGCACTTGAGGCCATCGATCAAATCTTTGTGCACTTCTCTGAAGCAACTGTATCTGGCTCGACGCAGACACTGTTCTGTTATTGTCTGTTAGGACAAGGTAGGGATTGGCTGTGTCTGGATCCAGAGTTGGTGTATGTCCATCTGTGAATGAAAGGAGAAGTTAGCATCATCCTCAATAGAGTGGTATAGCATGAAATTAGGCCCTTCAGCCAAACTTCTCCATGCCGACCAAACTGCCTGCCAAAGCTAGTTCCATTTGTTTGTGTTTGGGACAGATCTCTCTAAACCTTTCTTACCCATGCATCTGTCCAAATATTGTAATTGTACCCATCTCCGCCACTTCTTCTGGCAGCTTGTTTCCCATTACCCACCACCCACTGTGAAAATGCTGCCCCTTGTCCCCTTTATACATGACCTCTCTTACCTTAAACCTGTGCCCTCTAGTTTCTGCCGTCAGAATTCTGCAGATCTCCTTTTCTTTTCCTAAACACTGACAAATACATAGCTAGTTAGCCCAAACTGTCCTCAAAAGATCCTACCTTTCCAACAGCTAATCTGATGAATCTTGCTGCACTTCTTCAATGGCAATTACATCCTTTGCTGAAAATTGTACACAGTATCTTGTATCATCTCATTAAGACCATATAATAGAGCCAGACATCCTGGTTCCTGTACTCGGTGAAGGAGTTCTGGAAATGCTGAAAATCTTGAGCAACATGCACAAAATGCTGGAGGAACACAACAAACAGGCACCATCTATGCTGCCTGACTTTGTTGAGTTCCTCCAACACTTGTGTACATTGCACACCATTTGTCTTGTCCACTTGCTGCATCTGCATGTTGGCTTTCAGTGAAGGGCTTATAGGACAGCCAAATCCTGTTGAACATCAACATTTTCCAATTTATCACCATTTAAATGATAGCCTGCCTTTCCTTTAATCTCCCTTGTATTGCGGCTAGCATATACCTACACACTGGCTCAACTCAAAGCCTCTCTGTATCCTCCTCACAATATACAATCCCACCTAGTTTAGTGCCAAGAAGTGTCACTAAATCACCATGGATTATAATAATTTGGTCATGTGACAAGATCTGAAGGATTATCCAAAGTGGACTGTTCCTTTAAAAAGAGAGAGAGGGAGTGGACAGCATGTGTGCTATTTCAGGGAGAGAGAGCAACAAAAAGTCTGTGAGTTGCCTTGGAAACTGAAAGGCAGAACCATATGGTGGACAGCTGGTGTTCATCACTTGTGGCATATATACAAGGTCAGCTGGCTTTGTAATTAGACATGCCAGACACCAAGGAAGACACTGGTTGAGCTTTGTGTGCCCACAACAAAGGTGGGGTTTTTGCTCACAGTGTGGACAAAGGGACGACCAGTGGAAAGCTATCGGTATGTTTAACCCTTGCCTGGGTTGATAGTGGTACCACGTGAAAATGGCATCCTCTTTTTGTGGTCATAAGTCGGTTACTTTAAGTTTCAGGAGCAGGAGGATGGCATGGAGGATCAACGGCATTGGTACTAGGAAGACAAAACAACTCCCTCTCTCTCTCCAACTCTACTCAATTCAAATTCCAGAACTGAACTGACTATTTACCATTCCACCGTAAGACTGCATCATCTAATCACCTGAGCTGGGAGAAGCTTCAGAACTTTATTTACTCACTTAAATATGCATATACTCTGCTAAGCTGTTTACCTTATCTTGTTTTATATTACCTTATCACATAGTTACTAATAAAATAGTGATTATAATGGGAGACTGACTCCAGGTGTGTCCATTTCTGTGGGTCCTTTTTAACCCGTTACAGGGTACGTAACAGCTACTAGAAGTTAAACTAACTGGCCTGTAATCTCCACCTGTCTTTTGCAGCATTTGCAGTCATCCAGTACTCTAGTACCATTCCTCTAGTCAGAAGGAACTGAAGAATTGTTGTCAGAGCCTCTACAATTTCCTTCTTTACCACCTTTGGGTTCCCACTTTAGTTTAGCCATTCATCTTATACAACACTGCTATCATCCCATTCTCTTGTCAAAAACAGGCCCAACATATTCATCGAGAATCTTATCCACATCCTCTGACTTCACAATCTGGTTACCTTTTTGGTCCACTTTTTCCTTAGTTGTCCTCTTGCTCTTTAATATACTTCTAAATTGCTTTCATTTTATGAAATTTTACTGACTAGTATGTTGGTCATTTCCTTGGTTTGCATTCTACATTCTCCTTTTCACTGCACTCTCATGCTTTTGATGTTAATCCAGGCCTTCTGTCTGACATGCACTTCCTTTCGTTGCCTTTTTCTCTATGCATCAGAGCTCTGACCCTCTGTGGAAACATGCTTACTCTTAACACCTTCAATATCTTTCTTTAATGCCTCCCACTACTCAGACACTGATTTATGTACAAGTTGCTGTTCCTAGTCCACTTCTCCATGGGTACCAGGGACAGGGCAGCACAACGGTACAGCCAGCGGAGCTGTACATCTCCAGTGACCAGCGTTCAATCCTGACTTCTAGTGCTGTCGACATGGAGTCTGTGTCCATCCCATACCCTTGATGCCCTTACTGATTAAGAATCTATGAACCTCCACTTTAAATATACCCAATGACTTGCCTCCACAGCCGTCTGTGGCAATGAAATTGTACAGATTCACCACTCTCTAGCTAAAGAAATTCCCCTTCATCTCTATCCTACAGGGACATCCTTTTATTCTGAGGCTGTGCCCTCTGGTCCTACGGTCCCCTACAATAGGAGTATAGAAAACAGATATGGGAAATATTTGCTTCTCCACCTCTCCATGGCCACTGGGGAGGCCTGTTTCAACACATCAGTATTACTGCCCCTATACTATTTCTAAGCTTCACCCAAATTGCCTGTGGACAAGTTCTCCAGTATGTCTTCCCTTAGTACTGCTGTGACATTGTTCCTTATCAGTAGTCAACCCCTCCATCTTTTACTCCACGTTCTATCACGTCTAAAACAAGGAAACCCAGGAACATTGAGCTACCTGTCCTGTCCCTCACACAACCAGGTTTCTGTAATGGCAACAACATCGTAATTCCATGCACTGAACCAAATTTATCCCCCTTACCCAATTTACTCCGCCGTTGAAACAAACACATTTTAGTTCCCCAGTCCCACCAAGTCCCTTACTGTCCTTCTCCAGTCTTCCTTGTCACATCATCGTTCTTGCCCTTAATACTACTACCTGCTGCTGCGATTCCCATCCCCCGCCACTCTATTTTTAGCCCTCCCAGGTAGCACTAGCAAACCTTTCAGTGGGAATATAGGTTTCCCTCCAGTTCAGCTGTAGAGCATCTTGTTGGCACAGTTTTCTGCTACCCTGGAAGAAAGCCCAACAAATCCTCCCTCTTGCACCAGACCCTCAGCCATGTATTGAACTGTGCTATAATTCTACAGTATTTCTCACCTCATCATTATGTGGCACAGGTAGTAATCCTGAGGTTACAACCCTGGGAGTCCTGTTCTTTAACTTATCGAGCTACAGGACCTCATTCCTGCTCCTGCCTAAGTATACTGACCACAACTTTTGGCTGCTCTCAGAATGTCCTTTCCTGCTGCCGGATAGCCTTGATGCTGGCACCAGGGCAGCATCACAGCATCCTGGAGTCTCCATCGCTGCCACAACCTACACCCCTCCCCCCCACAACACTGTCATGTCTGACCTGGCTAGAGCTGCTGGACTCTGAACGATCATTTTCTCCACCTCCCAACAATACATACTATTGAGCAGAATAGTCACTGCCTGCCGACACTCCTCAGATGCAGGTTACAGATTGATGATGATCTGTTGCCTGCACCTTAGGTGTGACCACCTCACTAAAATTCTCATCTATGATAAGCTCAGCGTCTTGGATGACCCCGAGTATATTCCACTACTCTTCCATGCCTTTGATCTGGTCTGTAAGCAGTTTCAACTGAGTGCACTTCCCACAGATTAAGTCATCATGAGCTTCCCTGTCTTCACCTATTGATGGGCCTAATTCTGCCCCTATGTGTTATCTTGCCCAGCAAAAATCCTGTTTCAGTGCTACATGACGCTGCATTATCATCATACAGAAATTAAGGAAACTGGATAAAATTGGCCCCTTAGAGAATCAGGGTGGTCAGCTATGTGTGGAGCCGTGGGAGATGGGAGAGATTTTGAATGATTTCTTCTCTTCGGTATTCACTAAGGAGAAGGATATTAAATTGTGTAAGGTGTGGGAAACAAGTAAGGAAGTTATGGAACCTATGACAATTAAAGAAGTGGAAGTACTGGCGCTTTTAAGAAATTTAAAAGTGGATAAATCTCCGCGTCCTGACAGGATATTCCCCAGGACCATGAGAGAAGTTTCTGTAGAGATAACAGGAGCTCTGACGGAGATCTTTCAGATGTCATTAGAAACAGGGATTGTGCCAGAGGATTGGCGTATTGCTCATGTGGTTCCATTGTTTAAAAAGGGTTCCAGAAGTAAGCCTAGCAATTATAGACCTGTCAGTTTGACATCAGTGGTGGGTAAATTAATGGAAAGTATTCTTAGAGATAGCATTTATAATTATCTGGATAGACAGGATCTGATTAGGAGTAGCCAGCATGGATTTGTGAGTGGAAGGTCATGTTTGACAAACCTTACTGAATTTTTGAAGAAGTTACGAGGAATGTTGACAAGGGTAAGGCAGTGGATGTAGTCTATATGGACTTCAGCAAGGCCTTTGACAAAGTTCCACAGGGAAGGTTAGTTAAGAAGGTTCAGTCGTTAGGTAATAATGCTGGAGTAATAAAATGGATTCAACAGTGGGTAGATGGGAGATGCCAGAGAGTAGTGGTGGATAATTGCTTATCAGGATGGAGGCCGGTGACTAGCAGGGTGCCTCAGGGATCTGTTTTGGGCCCAATGTTGTTTGTAATATACATAAATGATCTGGATGATGGGGTGGTAAATTCGATTAGTAAGTATGCCGATGATACTAAGGTAGGAGGTGTTGTGGATAATGAGGTGGGTTTTCAAAGCTTGCAGGGAGATTTATGCCGGTTAGAAGAATGGGTTGAACGTTGGCAGATGGAGATTAATGCTGAGAAGTGTGAGGTTCTACATTTTGGCAGGAATAATCCAAATAGAACATACAGGGTAAATGGTAGGGCATTGAGGAATGCAGTGGAACAGAGAGATCTAGGAATAACAGTGCATAGTTCCCTGAAGGTGGAGTCTCATGTAGATAGGGTGGTGAAGAAGGCTTTTGGAACGCTGGCCTTTATAAATCATAGCATTGAATACAGAAGTTGGGATGTAATGTTAAAATTGTACAAGGCATTGGTAAGGCCAAATTTGGAATATTGTGTACAGTTCTGGTCACCAAATTATAGGAAAGATATCAATAAATTAGAGAGAGTGCAGAGATTTACTAGGATGTTACCTGGGTTTCAGCACTTAAGTTACAGAGAAAGGTTGAACAAGTTAGGTCTCTATTCATTGGAGCGTAGAAGGTTGGGGGGGGGGGGGGATTTGATCGAGGTATTTAAAATTTTGAGAGGGATAGATAGAGTTGATGTGAACAGGCCGTTTCCATTGAGAGTAGGGGAGATTCAAACGAGAGGACATGATTTGAGAGTTAGGGGGCAGAAATTTAAGGGAAACACGAGGGGGTATTTCTTTACTCAGAGAGTGGTAGCTGTGTGGAATGAGCTTCCTGTAGAAGTAGTAGAGGCCAGTTCAGTTGTGTCATTTAAGGTAAAATTGGATAGGTATATGGACAGGAAAGGAGTGGAGGGTTATGGGCTGAGTGCGGGTAGATTGGACTAGGTGAGATTAAGAGTTCGGCACGGACTAGGAGGGCCGAGATGGCCTGTTTCCGTGCTGTGATTGTTATATGGTTATATGGAGCAAAATGCAGAAGTCTCCAGTGGCTGCCTTCTGCGCTACTACTGTGGAGCAGCACATCTGAATGGAAATGGACAAAATTGGCAAAGAAGTGCAATCAAAATTTATGACAAATGGAAGCAAAGTTTATCAACTAGATGATGTCCTGCAGCAAGATGCTTAAATAAATGATTTTTGTAGAGTACTTACACAGCTTGATCATCATTTCTCTGTCCTTCACCCCTTCAGGTCCCTCATCTGGGCATGGTTTTGGGTCTATTATTTGCATCTCACCTGATGTGTAAGCTGTGGGTATAAATGGCAGCAAGACATCCTTGAACCTGAAAATAAATGTTGCAAAAACTGCATGAAGTGTGGCTGTAATGATAAAACAAGTCAAATATTGTGGGCCGAGTGTCACTATGCAAAGATTTATTTAAAAATTGTCTCAATTTCAGAGAAAAAACAAACATTTCCATAAAGCCACAACAATATTATTTGTCAATCTGAAGCTGGTTATAAAATCCCAAGGACAAAACAAACTCTAGGAGGGACTCAGTGAGTCAGGCAGCATCTAAACAATGACCATTTTGGGTCAAGCCCCTTCTACTATACTGGTAGAACTCAGCAGTCCAAACTCAAGGCATTGACTGCCCATCTCCCTCTACAGATGCTGCCTGACCTGCTCAGTTCATCCAGTATTTGGTGCTCCAGGCTCCACCATCTGCAGGATCTTGTATCTCCGTAAAAACTGAGGAGGTTCCTATGCAGAACTAATCCCAGAAAATGTTACGTATTTTGGCAAACTGGACACTCAAATTTCTCAAATCTATCTCAACTAGTCTTAGCTTCACTTGAATGCCATCAGTGACAAGTAGCATACCTCACAGTTTTTGAAAAGGAGTCTGTCAAGATCTTAAGTGAACAATATTTTGTATTGTTAGCCAAAAACATAATTCTATTTCTCTTACTAAACTTGGGGTATCTATTTTAATGTCTGTGAGACTGATTGGCATAACGTCTACGTCTATGCCATGCTGCTTCATAATACTATTGTTTGGTAAAGATGGCTGTGCCTGGATCAGTCATTAGGATAAGGAATGAGTACCTTACATTTTGCTTATGTTACAGGCAGCAGAACACAAATGTCAAACCTTGTATTGTAGACAGAAGGGTCAACACCTAGAATATAAAATGTGAAGCCAGCCTCTGGAACTCAAAGAACACTACAGCCTTTCAAATGCTTATAATTAATCCCGAAGATTTGGACAGCTCTGCTAAGTTCCCCTCCATACCTAGTTTGATGCATTGGGCGGCAACCTTTCTGTTTCTTTAGCGTTAGTCTTTTTTATGAGGCCAAGTTGTTAGCTGACACTCGACCCAGAACAGATGGAAAGCGTGCAAGCAGCTGGCTGGATTCGAACCCAGGACTCTTGTTCTGAAGTCCAGGTGCAGATATCACTATACCACCGGTGGACAGCTCTGCCAAGGCAAGCATCTATTACCCCTCCCTAAATGCCCTTGAAAAGTCAGTGGTGAAGTCTGCTTCTCAAACTACTAAGGTGTTCCCATGAATGAGTTCCAGGAATAAGATGTTGAAGGAACAGTAAAACATTTCCAAAATGGTGACAGAAAACATTTGGAAAACTCAGCAAGTCAGGCACATCTATAGGAAGAGACAGCAAATGCAGTTTAACATTTATCATTAATTTTACTGTAACTTCCTTGCACGGATGCTGACTGACGTACAGAGCTTTTCTGACATTTCCTGTTCTCATTTCATATATCCAGCATTCGTTGATTTTTTGATATTCAATACAATTTTAAGTATGGTTGGTTTGTGACTTGGAGGGAAACCTGCTGGCATGCGGCCCTTGGTGTTAGAAGCCATGGGTTTGTGAAGAGGTTGTCAGCGTAGTCTAGGAGAGCATCTGCTGTGCATTTTGTACATGGCATCTACTGCAGCCATTGCAGGTAGTGAAAGCAAAGAATATTTAAGGTGTCAGATGGGTGAGAATCAAACATATTATTTTGCACCCACCATTACACAGTGATACCAGTAGAGAACTAAGCAAATTCCTGTCACCTCCTTTACCTGTTACCACAGCACATTCAAAACACAGTTCATTACAAAATATAAACACCACAAACAACTAGACAACGCGAGCTTTGCAGAGTGATCTCATCAAGCTGCTAGAACATTGACAGAAAGGCATTTATACACAGGATGACTTTATGGCAAAGAACTGCGGTTTACAATTGGTCAACTCTAAGTTAGTTGCCACAACCGCTATGGGTCATTAAATTCAAGTCAAGTCAATTTTTATTGTCATTTTGACCATAACTGCTGGTACAGTGCATAGGAAAAATGAGACAATGTTTTTCAGGACCATGGTGTTACATGACACAGTACAAAAAACTAGACTGAACTACATTAAAAAAGCTACACTAGACTACAGACCTACACTGGACTGCATAATGAGCAAAAAACAATGCAGGCATTACAATAAGTAATAAACAGGACAGGATAAAATTCATGTCATAAGCACTGAGATACACTTCACAGGATCAAATGCTACATTCCTGCACAAAATAGCAGATTAATTAGTGATAAGTATCCAGTTACTGAATATTATGAAACTAATTTGTACTTACCGTTTAGCAACAGAGTTAAATTCCTGAAACAAGAAAGAGATAACGTTTTTATATTATTTGAAGATGCAACACGATAACAGGCCCTTCTGTCCCAATTAACAAATTAACGTCTTTGGAAGGTGTGGGGAAACGGGAACATCTGGAGGAAAGCCACGATGCCACAGGGTACAAACTACTTACAGAATTAAGCCAGGGTCACTGGCAGTGCAAGAGTGTTATGCTAATCACTGCTCTATCATGCTGCCCATCAAAGTGGTGTTCTCTGACTAGGCCACGGCGGTGAGTGCACCAAACAGATGCAAGTCAAATAGAATATGTAAAGGGAAAGTCATACTAAAGTGTGGCAATCAGTGCTTAAACAGTATATACAGTGTCAGTCAGCATACATTTACCCATGACATACTCTAGCGTAAAGAAGGTGCCAAAGTGCTTCAAAGGAATGTCAAACATTAATGGCAGTGGGATGGAGAAGGCATTATTAAGGAAGTAAAGTGATAAAGAAAGGAATTTTAAACTATAACACTATAAGCTCCTCCTTTGACAGTTGTCTGTAAACAGGATGTACAGAGATTTTAAGCATAATGCAATGAGATAGACAGTGGGGGTGGTGGTAGAGTATGAACAGGATTCCATAGTGTATAGGAAATGACTTGGAAAAGAAAACAAAACAGATTTATTGTGGCAATGATGAAGCCACAGTTTTGATTTCAAAACAGCCACCATGGGTTCAAATACATGTTGTTCCTCAGACTATTTAAAAGGAAGAAGAGATCAATGTAACTGTAACACTATATCTGCATTTGTTATTGCTTTTCCCTTGTACGACTGTGATGTAGTGATGTGATGAAATGATCTGTACAGATGGCATGCAAACCAAAGTCCCTAACTGCACCTCAGTACATGTTGACAATAGTAAGCCTATATCCCAAATCCAATATGTTTGGGGAGCTGCAAGTTTGAGCTCCAGGTTTCCTATTGCTTAAATGTAAGGAATCCAACCGTAGACAGGCAGCTTGACGGCACAGAAGCCAGAGGGCTGAGGAAGATAGGAAGATAGGCAGCTCGAGGGCACAGAAGCCAGAGGGCTGAGGAAGATAGGAAGATAGGCAGCTCGAGGGCACAGAAGCCAGAGGGCTGAGGAAGATAGGAAGATAGGCAGCTCGAGGGCACAGAAGCCAGAGGGCTGAGGAAGATAGGCAGCTGGACGGCACAGAAGCCAGAGGGCTGAGGAAGATAGCTTCTATCTGCCCATTTGCCCTTCTGTCACTTGCCCTTCTGACTCCACCCATCACCAACCAGACTCAGTCCCAATAACACCCCTACCTCTCCCCCCTCCCATCATACTGTGATATACTGACAGTCCTTCCAGTTCCCTCTCACTTCTGATGCCAAATTTCCACTTTACACCTTATGCCACCACAGATGTTGATTGTCCCTGTGAGTTGTTCCAGCATCTGTAGTCACTTTGTCTTCACCTTGCCTCAGCTCATAACTGGCTACTGCTTGAGTGCTGAGACAAATAAATTGGTTATCAATCACCACTATTAATAAGGAAAAGTTTACACATAAATTGGAAGATAAAAATTACACACAAGGTTTAGAGAATCGGGCTAGCATTACAACTATTCACTATTCTACACAATGGAAACATATGCTAACGAGGAATAAAGTAATCCAACATAATTAGTCCCCTTTAATTGTAATCAGGAAAGTATTTTCCCACTACCTCAATAAACAGGATGTCTTCATTCTTCTTTGAAAGATCTTTGAGCTGAGCAATAGATTCTTCAAATTCTTTCATCAAATTCTGGAGAGTAAGGATCCTGCCATCAATCTCTGACGTTACACGAATCAGCTCCTTATTCAACTGTTCATAAGCTTCCCTCTCCTCTTCTTCAATCTGCTGTCTGAGTGCCTTGTACTTCTTCTCAATGTTTGCTTTCTTCTTCTCCATGGATTCCTTCATAAAGGAAATATGAGTGATTGCACAATCGAGATCCCATACTCACAGTTCATTATGGTATTGGTAACTTACTGGCTCCAGTGGGGGAGTTAACTGCAGGCCTACACCCCTAGTTGAGAGGGGATGTTGTACTGGTCCTGGTATATTCTCACGGGGACACATTACTACAGATTAAAGCAAATGCTCTAATGATCTGGCCAATATTTCTCTCAATCAATGTCCAAGCAGATTATCCAGTAATTAACTCATTACTGTTTGTGAACTATTGCTGTACATACACCGGTTCTCTTGTTTACTGCACTATACCAGGAATCAACTGGCTGAAGTAATAAAGTGAAGCAAATGCCCTTTGAATTTCCCAAGACGACCAGAACCCACTATAAATACCTTTTCCATTAATTCTAACCAAATGGTGGAATTAAATGCAGAAGAAAGATTCCATCATCATAAAGCACAAAACTGTAGAAGAACACACAGTGTTGTAAACAACATACCAGGCAGCATCATAAAGCACACAACTGTAGAAGAACACACAGTGTTGTAAACAACATATCAGGCAGCATCATAAAGCACACAACTGTAGAAGAACACACAGTGTTGTAAATAACGTACCAGGCAGCATCTGTGGAGAAACTAAGTTTCACCAGTTCACGTGAAAGTTCGCTTTTCAAATGAACAACCTATTTTCTTTCCTCTCCACAGATATTATAATACACTCTGACAATCTCTATTCTGTTGATTTGGAAATCCTGATGATTTGGATTTCGGTTTACGTACCCCGTGACCGGGTTACCGAACCAGCAGAAATGGAATACACGTTGGAGTCTGGTATTACTGTAGTTAATAGTGTTTATTAGTAAACTAAGTAATACAGTACTATAAAATGCAAATATATGAAACAGGTTAGCAGTGATATACACAGAAGTATGGAAGTAGGAACCAAAAACCAAGCTCTTTTAAAGTCTAGGGGTAAATGGATAGTCTTACAATGGTGAAGAGTTCAGTTTAGGTCAAGGTAGTTGTTGGTGTAACGTTGGAGAGGGGGAGGGGAGAGGGATGATGCCATTGCCGTCAATCTTCCCATTGTCTTCCTGTCCTGTTATGGTCATTGATTGTGACCCCGTACAACCATTTTTCAGTGGTAGACTGGTCACCCAGGCAAGGGTGGACACACAAGTCCCCACCGGTCGCACCTTCACACACTGTGAGCCTCTGATTGATTTCCCAAATCGATCCTTCAAACCCCCACCTTCACGTGGGTGCACAACGCTCTTTCAGTGTCCCGTGGTGTGTCTGCTTGTGTCTTCGCAAACCTGCTTTTTATCTCCCCTTGCAGGGCACCGGCCATCCATCACCTGGTCCTGCCTTGCTGTCTCAGCAAGAATCCTAGCAAGCAGGCAAAGAAAGTGTCCTTGGAGCAAAGGTAAACAATCAGCCAAGCAGCCATAATACTAAATCATGTCTCTCTCTCTCTCTCATCTGCATGGGATGCCTCCCCCCTCTTCTTCACTCTCTCTCATTAGCAGCATAGTTCACTGGGGGGGTCAACTCTGGACCCCATCTCAGCCTCACAGGTTTATCAGGTTATATTTGCAGCACTCCCTTCTCATGTACTGAGGCACTGGTTCCCACACTCTCATTCCACTCACTGGAGCCCTGGCTCCTGTGTTACCTTTAAATTTACCCGATCCTCTGGAAACTTATTCAAATACAGTAAAATGTAAGAGCTTAAAAAAAGTCAACTTATAGTGTGTTGGGATTACTAATAGAAATGACATCCAAAAATCTGGAAGATCTGCAAGTCAGACATCACTGAATTTCTGAGTGTGCTGGATAATCAGAGTTACAGCTCACCAAGCCAGCTGACATTTCAAATGGTGTAGTATTCTTCACAAAAATTTTCAACCTCTCACTGCTACAGGCAGGAATTCCCACTTGCTTCAAAAAGGCAACAATTATACCAGTGCCAAAGAAGAATAATGTGGGCTGCCTTCATGACTATGGCCCGGTAGCACTCACATCAACAGTGGTGAAATGCTTTCAGAAGTCAGTTATAAGTAGACTGAACTCCTGCCTCAGCAAGGACCTGGACCCATTGCAATTTCCCTATCGTCACAATAGGTCAACAGTAGATGCAATCTCCAGGGCTCTTCATGTGGCTTTAGACCACCTAGACAACACAAACACCTACGTTAGGATGCTGTTCATTGACTATAGCTCAGTATTTAATATCATCATTCCCACAATCCTGATTGAGAAGTTGCAGAACCTGGGCCTCTACCTCCCTCTGCAACTGGATCCTTGACTTCCTAACCAGAAGACCACATTCTGTACAGATTGGTGATAACATATCCTCCTCACTGACAACATCGGTGCACCTCGGGTGTGTGCTTAGCGCACTGCTCTACTCTTTGTATACACATGACTGTGTGGCTAGGCATAGTTCAAATACCATTTACAAATTTGCTGATGATACAACCATTGTTGATAGAATCTCAGGTGGTGACGAGAGAGCACACAGCAGTGAGATATGCCAACTAGTGGAATGGTGCCACAGCAACAACCTTGCACTCAATGTCAGTAAGACGAAAGAGCTGATTGTGGACTTCAGGAAGGGTAAGATGAAGGAACACATATCAACCCTCACAGAGGGATCAGAAATGGAGAGAGTGAGCAGTTTCAAGTTCCTGGGTGTCAAGATCTCTGAGGATCTAACCTGGTCCCAACATATTGATGTAGTCATAAAGACAGCAGCTGTACTTTATTAGGAACCTGAAGAGATTTGGCATGCCAACAAATACACTCAAAAACTTCTACAGCTATACCGTGGAGAGCATTCTGACAGGCTGCATCACTATCTGGTATGGAGGGGCTACTGCACAGGACAGAAAGAAGCTGCAGAAGGTTAATCTAGTCAGCTCCATCTTGGGCACTAGCCTACAAAGTACCCAGGAAATCTTTAGGAAATGGTGTCTCAGAAAGGCAGTGTCCATTATTAAGGACCTCCAGCACCCAGGGCATGCCCTTTCCTCACTGTTACCATCAGGTAGGAGATACAGAAGCCCGAAGGCACACACTCGGCAATTCAGGAACAGCTTCTTCCCCTCTGCCATCTGATTCCTAAATGGACATTGAAGTTTTGGACACTACCTAATTTTTTTAATATACAGTATTTCTGTTTTTACACATTTTTAAAAATCTATTCAATATATGCAACTGATTTACTTATTTATTATGTTTTATTTTTTTTTCTTATTACCTTTTCTCTCTCTCTCTGCTAGATTATGTATTGCATTTCACGTCACATTCTGATTCTAAACTGTGGTGGGAATACTTACATCCATCTGGAAGAGAATAGAGAGTCTTACTCCATTTTGAGATCATGGTCTTGAGCATCTAGAGAAAGGCTCAAACTGACAACCTTCTGACTCCGTCAGATGCCAACAGCATGCAAGTTTGAAATTTAATTTTAAATCCCAAAAACAACCGATCTGCTCACCAAGGCGTCTTGTTTCTCTTTCTGGAGATCTTTCAAAGTAGCCTGTGAAGTATCGGCACTGACCCTGAGCTTCTCCTGCTGTTCTTCCAAATTATTCTAACAGAGAACACCAGAAACACGGTCATTCCAATTTGTAAAAGACAATACTGAAGTAATAAGCAGTACACTTTCACTCGCGTACACGTACTCTCAGCTCGCTCACTGCTTCGCTGATTCTGATGACTTCATGACCTTTGTGGTTTCCTAGCAGAGCGCAGAAAGTGCAGACACAGACGGAGTCGTCCTTGCAGTAGATCTCCAGCGGCTTCTGGTGTACGGTGCATTTTTCCATCGCCGTGTCTGCCGTGGGATCTGTGAGAGGGTGACTCTTCAGCATCGCGTTGCTATGTAACTCATGATGCGTGGAGCACATCGACACTTGACACCGAGGGCAGCTCTTCACGGCGGAGCGCTTCTTCTTAGTGCAGTAACTGCAGGGAACAGCGTCCTTGGAGATCTCCAGAGCCATGTACCTATCCACGATGTTTGCCAGCTGGAAGTTCTTCTCCAAGGCAGGCCGAACCGTGGAACCTGTTCGACACTGCGGACAGGCGTAAATGCCCGAGTCAGGCTCCTTCCACACCTCCTCTACGCAGGCTCGGCAGAAGCTGTGTCTGCAGCTGAGGATAACAGGGTCGGTGAAAACCTCCAAGCAAACTGTGCAGGTTAATTCTTCCTCCAGGGGCTCCTGCTGGGGAGCGGCAGCCATGTTGACAGGAGTGCGGCGGAAGTAGACGGGGGAAAGAGAGGATGTTGCACAGCTCTGTCCGCCGATCGCAGAGTCTCGGACAGCACCAAGCGGCTCCAATTCGGACTGAAAATCACACACAGCCTGTCAATCTCATTGGTTGTTTTCATTCATAAATACTGTATTAAAGTGACTTCAGACTAGAGAGGGAGAGAAAAGATATCTCTCTCTGGCTACACACTCAAAATGCTGGTGGAACACAGCAGACCAGGCAGCATCTATAGGGAGAAGCACTGTCGATGTTTCGGGCCGAGACCCTTCGTCAGGATTAACCGAAAGTAAGGACAGTAAGAGATTTGAAAGTAGTGGGGGGAGGGGGAAATGCAAAATGATAGGAGAAGACAGGAAGGGGTGGGATGAAGCTAAGAGCTGGAAAGGTGATTGGCGAAAGTGATACCGAGCTGGAGAAGGGAAAGGATCATGGGATGGGAGGCAAACAACTAAATATGTCAGGGATGGGGTAAGAAGGGGAGGAGGGGCCCAGTGGCCACACATTTTAATTTCACGTCCCATTCCCATTCTGATATGTCTATCCATGGCCTCCTCTACTGTCGAAATGAATCCAATCTCAGGTTGGAGGAAGAAATATACCGGCTGGGTAGCCTCCAACCTGATGGCATGAACATTGACTTCTCTAACTTCCATTAATGCCCCTCCTCCTCTTCTTACCCCATCCCTGACATATTCAGTTGTTTGCCTGTTCTCCATCTCCCTCTGGTGCTTCCCCCCACCTTTCTTTCTCCTGAGGCCTCCCGTCCCATGATCCTTTCTCTTCTCCAGCTCTGTATCACTTTCGCCAATCACCTTTCCAGCTCTTAGCTTCATCCCACCCCCTCCTGTCTTCTCCTATCATTTCGCATTTCCCTCTCCCCCCACTACTTTCAAATCTCTTACTATCTTTACTTTCGGTCAGTCCTGACGAAGGGTCTTGGCCCGAAACATCGACAGCGCTTCTCCCTATAGATGCTGCCTGGCCTGCTGTGTTCCACCAGCTTTTTGTGTGTGTTGTTGTTTGAATTTCCAGCATGTGCAGATTTGCTCGTGTTTGCTCTCTCTCTGGCTATCCATCCCATAGGATGATGATGTTTCCTTTCAGTCAGTTAGTGGGGTTTGATACGTGCATCCTGGAGTGGCTGTACAGGCTGATCCTTGACAGGCACTGCTTACCACGTATCTGTCAGGTGAGGCCTGGAGGAGCAGCAGGGGCAGAAGCTCTGTTGTGGTGCTTCCTGTGCCTTTCCTCTGTTGCCTCTATGAACTTGTTCTCAGCAGCGTCCACACCTTTTCTGATGGTGCCCCTCCACTGTGAGCGATCTTGAGCCAGATCCTCCCATGTTGATGGGGCAATGTCAGCTTTCTTGATGCTCCTGTGCAGAACATCCTTGTACCGTAGTCACTGGCCTCCTCGTTTTCGGGCACCACTGGACAGTTGGCCGTACAAGATGTCCTTGGGCAGTCTTCCGTCAGACATTCTGACAACATGTCCTGCCCAGTGCAGTTGCACTGACATCACCAAGGTTGAAACTGCTGGTATTCCGGCTCGAGAGTGGACCTTGGTATTGGAGACCTTGTCTCGCCAGGTGATCTTCATCAGAGAACAGAGGTGACACTGATGCAGTTGGTCAATCTGACGTAAGTGACTCTGATATGGGCACCACATCTCACATCCGTATAGCAAGGCTGATATGAAAATGGCGCTGCACTTGCACTTGGTGGCCAACCTGATGTTCTGTGATCTTTCAGCTGACCAAAGGCAAAGCAGGCTTTACTGGTTCTTCACTCAATCTCCACATTCAAGGAAGCTGAGGATGTTATTATGCTGCCCAAGTAGCAAAACTTGTTGAAAGCATTGAGACGAGTGTCATCAATGAGGACAGTTGGTTCTTTGTAGATTGAGCCAGGAGCCAGTTGGTACAAAACTTCTGTCTTTTTCAGGCTGATTGTCAGTCCAAAGCATTTGGCTGCACTGGCAAAGCGACTGGTGATCTCCTGTAAGTCTTCGAGAGAGTGGGCAACCAGTGCACAGTCATCAACAACTGTGGCTCATGCGCCACAATGTCCCTGACTTTTGTTTGTGCTCTCAGTCTTGCGAGGTTGAGGAACCGCCATCAACCCTCGTTTGTGGGATGAGCCCTGACTTCAGGCCTGATGTGGCATCCTGAAGAACAGCAGTGAAGAATAGTCCAAATAGAGTAGGAGCCAAAACACAACCGTTTTATGCCGTTGCTGATGGGAAATGTATCTGACAACTCACCACACATGCTGATGTGGCCTTCCATGCCTTCGTGGAACTGACAGATGATGTTAGTTAGATGTGGTGGGGGGCAACCAAATTTTGGCAGTAACTTCCACAGGCCATCTCTACCAACAGTGTCAAACGCTTTGGTTAGATCAACAAATGTGACAGAGAGACTTCTCTGCTGCTCAATACATTTCTCTTGGAGCTGCCTCAGTGAGAAGATCACGTCCACTGTACTATGGCCTGTTCGAAAACCACACTGGCTTTCTGGAAGGATGTTGGACACCAAGCATCTAAGGATGATATTCCTGAGGCATTTTCCCGCAACTGACATAAGAGTAATTGTTGCAGTCTCTCTTGTCTCCCTTGTTCTTGTAGATGGTTACGATTGATTCATCTTTGAAGTCTTGTGGTAGTTTGAAGCTCCCCACAACTTTGTGAACAGCTGGTGATGTCAGTGAGTTACCACCATACTGTTAGATCTCTGCTGCGATACCGTCAGGCCCTGGTGCTTTGTTAGGTTTTAGCTGTTTGATGGCTTTGATGACCTTGTGAAGAGTAGGGGGAGCGTCTAGCTCGAACAGTATGGGTCGAGGGTGTGCTCTGCCCAGTGCTTCATCAGTGATGGTTCCTGGTCTGTTCAGCAGCTTGTGGAAGTGTTCTTGCCATCTTTTCATGTGCTCTGACTTCTCAGTGAAGATGGATTTACTGTCCTTGCTCAGGAGTTGTGAGGTGCCTTGTTTTGATGGACCATACACAACCTTCATTGCTTCATTGAAGCTTCTTGAGTCATTACAGTCAGCGAAGGCTTGTAACTCCTTGGCCTTGTTCGCCCACCACTGGTCTTTCATAGCTCTGAGCTGCCTCTGCAAAGTTGATTTTGCACTCAAAAAGGCACGTTTATTGGAACTTGAGTTTGGGTGTCAAAGAAGAGCCTGGTGTGCAGCTGCCTTAGCTCTTAGGTCTTGCACAGATTGGTTGATCAAACCGATCCTGATGTTTGCACTTGACTTTCCCCAAGGTGCACAGAATTCAAACCGTGCATTACTAACATTCTGTTCAGATTGCCAAACAAGCTTAAATGCACATGGATGCATCCACGATCTAAAATCTGGCATCTCATTGACTATGTAATCACCCGACAACGAGACATCTCTGACGTTTGTATCACCAGAGTCAAGTGTGGAGCTGAGTGCTCAACTGATCATCAAATGGTGTGGTCAGATCTATGTCTATCGATCAAACCTCCATGCAGACGGAATGCTGCCAAACTGCCCAAACAGCTGAACACCACCAAACTGAAACACCGTGAGTGTGCTGATGCCCTGAAATTTTCTATGGAAACTGCTTTAAGCAGACTGGTTGAGAATCCACCAGACGATATTACCGAGCACTGGAATGCCTTCAAAGAAATGGTCTACAGCGCTGCCCAGGAGAGAGAAGATATAACAGTACAGCATTGGAACAGGTCCACAATGTCAGTGCCTACCTTGATGCATACTAAATTAAATTAAACCTTATCTGATCTATATCCCTCCATTCTCAGCGTATTATCATGTCTCTGTAAATGTCTCCTTAACCTCACTATCGTATCTGCACCCCCCCCCACCCTAACCAAGCTCGACATGGTGTTGCAGGCACCTACCACTCTGAAAAAAAAAACTTAACTCTCAGTTCATTATATCACAATGTCGCCTATTACTCTTCCTGTCTGAGAAGTAACTTGGATTTGCTCCAGTTTGCTTACTGACACAACAGGTCAACAGCAGATGCCATTTCATTGACCCTTGAATCAGCCCTGGGACATCTGTTCAGTGAGGATGCATATATTACGATGCTCTTCGCTGACTACAGATCAGCATTCAATACCATTATCCCCGCGAAACTAATCAATAAGCTCCAAGACCTTGGCCTTGATACCTCCATGAGCAACAGGATCCTCAATTTCCTCACTTGCAGACTCCAGTCAGTTCAGATTAGCAACAACTCCTCCACAATCTCCATCAACACAGGTGCATGACAAGGCTGTGTGCTTAGCACCTCCCCCCTCCCACCCGTTCTGCTTGCTTTATTGTGTACCTGTGCTGATGGAGATTAGGAAGGAGACGTTTTTGTCAATCCCAACTGACTGCATCTGCAAGTGAGGAAATCTGGATTCAATTGCACAAGGAGGTATTGAGGCCAAAGTCTTGAACTTAGTTTTGAGGGAATGATTTTATTGAATGCTGAGCTGTAGTTGATAAAGAGCATCCTGATGTATGCATCTTTGCTGTCCAGATGTTCTGGGGTTGAGTGAATAGCCAATGAGATGGCATCTGCTGTGGACCTGTTGTGTTGGTAGGCAAGTTGGAGCAGTTCCAAGTCACTTCTCAGGCAGAAGTTCATATATTTCATCACCAACCTCTCAAAGCACTTCATCACTGTAGATACAAGTGCTACTAGGTGAAAATTATTTGGTTATTTCTCTGGCCTAAGCTACTTCAATTCACTGGTTGGAATTGGAATTGGAATTGGAATTGGCTTATTATTGTCCCATGACAATATTACAGTGAAAAGCTTTCCTTGCACACTGTTCACACTGATCAAGTATTACACTGCATCGAGGCAGTACAAATTATAACTGAATGCAGAATAAATTGCAACAGCTACAGGCAAAGTGCAGTGCAGGTAAAGGATAAGGTGCAAGATCATAATGTGGATATTTTTACAAGAGAACCCTCAGTAACAGCGGGGTGGAATCTGTTCTTCAGCCTTGTGGTACGTGCTTTCAAGCTTTTGTAATTTCTGCCTTATGGGGGAGGGGGAAAGTAGGGAGAAGAGGGAGTGTTCAGAGTAGGTAAGATCTATGATTATGCTTGCTGCTGTACCCAGTCATTGAGAAGTATTGACAGAGTCCATGGTGGTTCCTCTTGTCTTCACCTATCACCCCCTCCGCGTCCAATGCATAATTCTCCAAAACTTCCATCTCCTCCAACTGGATCCCACCACCAAACACATCTTTCCCAACCACCACTTTCTGCTTTCCGCAGACTCCCTTATCCATTTGTCCCTCCCCACTGATCTCCCTCCTGGCACCTACCCTTGTAAGTGGAACAAGTGCTACACCTCCTCCCTCATTACTATTCAGGGCCCCAAACTGTCCTTCCAGGTGAGGCGTCACTTCATCTGTGAGTCTGTTGGGGTCATCTACTGTGTTTGGTGCTCTCAGTGTGGCCTCTTGTATATCAGTGAGTTCTGACATAAGACTGGGAAACCACTTTGCCAGGCATCTACACTCTGTTTGCTAGAACAAGTGGGATCTCCCTGCAGCCACCCATTTTAATTCCTCTTCCCATTCTGATATGTCCATCCATGGCCTCCTCCACTGTCAGAATGAGGCCACACTTAAGTTGGAGGAACAAGACCTTATATTCCATTTGGGTTGCATCCAACCTGATGGCATGAACATGTTAACTCCTTGCCCACACATCGTCTCCCTCTGGTGCTCCTCCCCACCTTTTCTTTTTTCCATGGCCTTCTGTCTCTTTCACCAAATCAACTTCCTAGCTCTTTGCTTCATCCCTCCCCCTCCGTTTTACCTGTCACCCAACATTTCTCTCCCCCCCTACCCCCCACCTTTCAAATCTATTCCTCAGCTTTTATTCTCCAGCCCTGCCAAAGGGTTTCAGCCTGAAATGTCGACAGTACTTTTTTTCCCACAGATGCTGCCTGGCCTGCTGAGTTCCTCCCGCATTTTGTGTGTGCTGCTTGGAATTCCAGCATCTGCAGATTTTCTCCTGTCCATGGAGGAGCGTTGTTTTCCATGATGTGCTGATGAATGTCCACAACTCTGCTGTTTCTTGCAGTCACAGGCAGAGCAGATACCATACCAAATCATATGTTATTTCAGATAGAATGTGTTCTATTGTGCATCATTAAAAATTAGTGAGGGTTAATGGGATCATGCCAAATTTCTTTAGCTTTGTGAGGAAGTAGAACAGTGAACCATACAGGATCTAAGGACAAGGCCAGGGACACTCTCCGGCACAGATGTCTTCCACAGGTTCACTCTCCGTAAGAATGTTTATGTGTCCTCAACAATGACTGAGTTGAGCTTTAGGTGTACTGGAGGCTGTTGGGGTGGATGGTGACATACCAATCCCCTCATGAATGAAACAAGATTAGAGTGCGTTAAGATCATTGGGAAGTGACATGCTGCTGTCTTTGATACTGTCCAACTTAAGAACATACAGGCACTTCAGCCCTTAAACCTACTAAGATAAATCTAACCCATTCCTCCCATGTAGCCCTCCATTTTCTCTTAATGTCTTGAATGCCTCTTAAATGTCCCAAATGTAACTGCCTCTCACAGCACCACCATTAGCAGCACATTCCAAGCACCTTCCCCTCTCCAAACCTCTGACATTCCCCTATACTTTCCTCCAATCCCTCAAAATTATCCTGTTTCCACACTGGGAAAAAGCCTCTGGCTACCCACTCTATCTATGCCTCATCTCTCATCATCCATTACTCCAAAGAGAAAAGCCCTAGCTTGTTTATGCTCTCTAATCCAGGTAGCATCCTGGTAAATCTCCTCTGCATCCTCTCTAAAACTTCCACATCCTTCCTATAATAAGGGAGACAGAACTAATACAATATTTTGTGTGGTCCAACCAGAGTTTTATAGAGATGCAATGTTACCTTGCAGTTCTTGAACTTAATTCCCAAACCATTAAAGACAAACGCCCCATACACTATCAACTTGCGCAGCAACTTTCAAAGGATCTATGCACATGGACCCCAAGATCCCTCTCTTTCGCCAACTGCTAAGAATCCTTTCATTAACCCTGCTTTCTGCTTTAAGATGGTGCTGGTGAATCTCAGTGACTGATGGCTGGTGGCTGATGAAACAAGGAAAACTAAATACTTTTTTTAAATGAATTTTTATACGTTTCTATAATGCAACAAAAAGAGGTTTAAACAGTGCAAAACAAATGTATCAAATGTATGGTTCATAACAGTTAAGGAAAACCCATAGTAAAATCATATAAAGTTAGTTACCACCCCACCCTCCCACTACCCAACTCCAAGCTAAACTTACGATATATAGAAAAGTTAATCAGAACTTTTATGTATTTGTGAAAAAAGGTATATTGCCTACTACCTAAGCTATAATATGTTTACATATTTAAAAAAAGTAAATCTTAACCGGAAGAAGCTGGAAGTAAGGGATTTAAATGCAAAATAAAAAAGGTGGGATGAAGCCTTAATCTAAACTGGAATTATGAAAATATTCAAGAAAAGGTCCCCACACCTTTTGGAACTTTATGTCCAAATTAAGAAGTGAATAATGTATCTTTTCAAGGTCTAAGCAGGACATAATGTCTCTGAGCCACTGAGCATGAGTGGGTGGGGCAGCATCTCTCCACCTGAGAAGGACTGCACGTCTGGCCAAAAGAGAGGCAAAAGACAATGTACGGCGTTTAGTCGGACTCAGATACAGATCAACTTCTCCCAAGGTGCTGAAAAGAGCAATCAGAGGGTTAGGTTCCAAGTAGCAATTAAGTATAGGGGATGAAGTTAAAAATACATCTCTCCAAGCTAGGACAAGCCCAATACATATGAATGAGGGAAGCCTGGATGAATTCTTCCATTTCCGCACTTCCTTGCCATCTGCCTAAACTAATCATTAATCTTGTCATCAGACACACTCTGAGAATATGGGCTCATTTCAGAAAATATAACGGGCTTCACGGTTTTTCTCTCTCCAGTCCTATTCTACATAATCATCTTTTTCAGCCTTCTACGCAGGATTTAACATTTCAAGACTGGCACAGAAAGGGCTTTGAAGATCTTTTCATAGACAATTGCTTTGCAACTTCTGAACAACAGTCTGTAAAATTCAACCTACCCAACACTCATTTCTTTAGATATCTCCAAATTAGATATTTTATCAACCCTTTAATACCAAACTTTCCTGAGGTACCTGATAAAAACATTGTGGACTTGTTTCTTTGTATGAACCTATTAGGTAAAGGTTTAATATCTACTATTCGAGATATGTCAGCGATTTTGAGGTGAGCCCCCTTCGACAAAATTAAAACTGCCTGGGGGCATGATTTAAATTTTCCTCTGTCCAATGAGGTCTGGGATTCAATTCTCAAGTCAGTTAATTCAACTTCTCTATGTGCTCGCCATTGCCTTTTACAGTTCAAGGCTGTACACAGGGCTTATATTTCTAAAACTAAATACTTTGTTAATCACTCTTCCACTAATAAATGATCATTGCAAGCAATAGTCTGTGATTTCCCTTTGGACTTGGAGGTTTGGGAGAACCGAGTGTGAGGAAGACCCGAGGCTCCACATGCTGCATTAGAAAGGTTGGGTCCAGGCCAAATCAAGGCAGCAGGGTTCAGGTCTCAGAGTGTATTGAAGCGACTGAACTAGATGTTGGACAACAAGTTAAGTGCCATGCCAGATTGAAAGGGTCAGGGTGTCGGGGCCTGAGGCAAGGGATAGGCCATTAAGCTGACTGCTCTGCTTTGCGCTGAACTAGGTCCTTGTGCTGTTCAGTGTTCAGAACTCTATTAGCTTGCATTTATTGTTTGCATGATTTGTTTGTTTTTTTCCCTCTCTGCACCTTGGGTGTTCGACAGTCTTTTTTTGATGGGTTCTTTTAGGCTTCTTTGTCTTGTGGCTACCTGTTAGGTGACAAATCTCAAGGTTGTGTAATGTACATGTACTTTGATAATAAATGCATTTTGAACTTTGTGCTCTGCCTTCAAGTTTGGCCTTCTAAAGTGCATCACTTCACACTGTTCCAGATCAGATTCCATCTCAGCCCAACTCTGCATCCTATCAGTGTCCTTTTGTAAACTATGACTACCTCCTACACTATTCACTACACCAAACTGTGTCATCTGCAAAACTACTAAACCACCCTTCCATTTCCTCATTTAAGTCATAAAAAAAATCACAAACAGCAGGGGTTCCCAGAACAGATTCGTGCAGAGCACTATTGGGCAATGATCTGTAGGCAGAATCTACTACCACTCTCTGCCTTCTATGCTCAAGCCAATTGTGTATCCACATAATCATGTTTCCCTGGATCTTGTGCTCATGACTTTCTGAATGAGCCTACAATGGGGAACCTTATCAAATGCCTTACTGAAACCTGTATACACCACATCCACAGTTTTACCTTCAATTTGTTTTGTCACTTCAAGAATTCAGACTCGATAGCCACAACCTGCCCCTCACAAAGCCATGCTGACTATCGCTAATCAGACTATCCTTCTCCAATACTTGTAATTCCTGTCTCTAAGAATGCTTTCCAATAGTTTGCTTACCATTGACATAAGACTCACCAGGGCCCTGTACAAATGCAAGAGGATTTCCTTGCTCTTGTACTCAATTCCCTTTGTAATAAAGGCCAACATTCCATTAGCCTTCTTCACTTGCTCATTCACCTTCAGTGACTGATGAACAAGGACTCCTAGATCTCTTTGTATTTCTCCCTTACCTAACTCTACACCGTTCATATAATAATCTGCCTTCCTGTTCTTACTCCCAAAGTGGATAACCTCACACTTATTCACCTTAAACGTCATCTGCCAAGTATCTGCCCACTCACCCAACCTATTCAAGTCACCCTGAATTCTCCTAACATCCTCATCACATGTCACACTGCCACCCAGCTTAGTATAATCAGCAAACTCGCTGATGTTATTCTCAATGCCTTCATCTAAATCGTTGATGTTAATTGTAAACAGCTGTGGTCCCAATACCGAGCCCTGTGGCACCCCACTAGTCACCACCTGCCATTCCGAGAAACACCCATTCACCGCTACTGTAACGTTCTCCTTCGCGTGTAACGAAACGCCGAATTAAACGTCGAGATAAACCACAGTCAATAAGAACCAGATCGCAGTAAGATTAACCATTTACTGTTCACTCTTCACATTAACATATGGTGAAAACTGTTGATAAAACAATACAAGATTGATACAGTATTTGTTCCTTCCTTAATATCACATTTCAATTGTAAATACTTGCAAAGGTGACTATAACTACATTACACTAAGGTGCAGTATACAGGCAGAGTTTACCTGCTCCATTGACTACTTTAAATACACTTCCATGCAAACTATCCGCAACTCTTTAACTAACGAAAGCATAAACATTATCGACCGTCGTTACTTCTAACAGGATCGGCATTAACATCTTAGTTCAATATATCGATTATCTATTAACTTACAGCGTTGCTCTCACTGTGATTTCTCATGCCTGCAAAACAACTTCTGCTCAGGTGTGCCTCGTGGTAAGCCCCCACCCTCGCGCTAATTTCAAACCGGTACTTTCCCACAAGACGCGGCGAAACCGGATGTGACGTCATCGCATGCCGATATATTTTACATGCAATGAATATACTTTAAACACTTCTAATTCTAACTAGAAAATACTATCGAATGAATTACTAAGCGAAAATATTATAAACTAAATAACTGTCGTAAAGCACACTCCCCGCTTGACCTTCGTAAGGTCACAGTGAGCAGAGTACAAAACTTAGTCTCTTAATCAGTCATTGGGTAGAAATAGAATAACTTCTGTAACTGGCCTTTGGTAAATTTTCACATCGCCTTGGTCGGTAGTCTTCAATTCGATCTTCCTGACATGTCCATCCCCACTAGGGAATGTAGCAGTGATTCTGGCCATTGGCCAGCTGTTGCGGGCGATTTGCTTGTCCCTGAGCAGGACTAAGTCTCCAACTTGAAGATTCCTGTGGGGTTCTGTCCACTTTTGTCTCTGTTGCAACAAAGGTAGATATTTTTGTCTCCAGCGAGACCAGAGCTGATTTGCCAGAGCCTGGACTTGTCTCCATTGCTTTGTGTACAAATCCTTGTCTGAGAAGTCTCCTGGTGGAGGAGGTGTAGCTGCCTCCTGTGTAGGGAGCATTGATGGCGAAAGTATGAAGGGGTTTTCTGGGTCAGAAGACACAGGTAGGAGTGATTGTGCATTTATAATGGCTGTGACCTCTGCCATTAGGGTGCACAGTACCTCGTGGGCCAATCGGGTGCATTGCTGCATCTCAGGTTTCCTTTTCCGGGTTTTCCGTAAGGACGTGAACCGTTTGACTGCCTGCTCTTTGTTATCTGGTGAGCGCTGGTGTGGTTCTCTGAAAGGCAATGGGGCAACCCCATTATTTGCTTCATCTCTGAAGACCTTGGTGTCTTTGGGTTTTAAAGAAATGGTATCTTGAGCTGATTGTGCAAGTTTGTTTCCGTGCTCGGTTTGAACGAAAACTGACTGACCTAGCGTCTCGTCGGTTACTTTACACTTGGTAACGTCTTGTTGTGCTTCCTTGATATACATGGAACTTGTGCAGGGTTGAAAAATCGAATGGCGGCCACTCTCTAGCACATTGGTCTTGAGTGTGTTAACCATCGGTTTGTGTACAACACCGGGGCACTCCTATCACCACCCAGCCCAGATCCAGACGTTGCGCGAAGGGGGCGTCGAGTGGTCCATTGACCTGCTGCCTAACCTCGTGTACCTGGATAACATCTCTTCCTAATAGCAGGAGTATTTCCGCTTTTGGATCCAGTTCTGGGATGTGTTTGGCGATGTGGTGGAGATGTGGCTGGTGTAGCACGGCACTTGGTGTCGGGATCCCAGTGCGGTTATTCATGATTCCATCGCACTCTAAGAGCGGAGGGAGACAGATGACGACTTTACCATCCAGGGACTCGATCTGGATGCCTTCTGCCTTCCTTCCTTGGGTTTCCATGTTGCCTGAGCAAGTATTGAGGTAGTATGGGAACTGCTCACTCTCAATGTTGAACAATTTAAAGAACTCTGGACTGACTAGTGAGCGATTGCTCTGATCGTCCAGAATCACATAGGCTTTGATGGCCTTGTCTTTGGCTCCTTTAGGGTACACCTTAGTGAGGCAGATCTTGGAACAAGAACGGCTTGACTGAGCTTGACCGCAAACTTCTGTACAGTTCGAGCTGACAATTGTTGTCCTGGGGTGAGCCTCTCCCTCCCCGCCGTCCTGTTGTGGGGGTGAAGGAGCGTTGTCGGTTTGCGGTGGACAATCCTTGCTAGGGTCGTTGTTAGTTGTAAGGGTTTCAGTCTTCAGCACTGAGGCGGGTTTAGCAATGTTGAAAACATTCGAAGAGGATCTAGTTGGCTTGGTGTAAATCGTACTGCTTCTTGGACCCACGAGGCTAGGGTCGTTTCGCTTCTTCGCCTCCCTGCACACAAACCTAGCGAGCAGCTCAAAGGGAGGTGGTTGATTATCGTGCTCTTCCTTGTAATCTAAAGCAGTGGACAGCCACCTGTCCTGCAGCCCAAAGGGAAGTTTGTCCACGACTTGTCTAATCCCGAATGGAGTATCTAGGTATACTAGACCAGCTGAGTAGCCATCTTCTTTGGCGCCTTTGATCTCCATGAGTAAATCTCCGAATTCTCTTAACTTAATGTGATCTTTGGCTGACACCTCAGGAAAGTTTCCCAGACGTCAATATAGCGCCGCTTCAATAGCTTCGGGGGACCCATAGTCCTCCCGAATTCTCTCTAATGCTTTGCTTAAGGCTAGTTCGGGTTCGTTGATGTACACTGAACGTCTCACCTGGTCACGTGATTCTTTCCCCAGCCATTTCGCCATAAGGTCCAACCTTTGGGTTGCACTGAGCTGGACTCCGTCGATCGCGTTGGTGAATGTGGAGTACCATGCACGGTAATTTTCGGGTTTATCGTCAAACTGGTACAGTCCCGAAGTGACGAGATCCCGTCGTGCTAAATACTGCATCGTGGGATCGGCTGTAAGCGGCATGCGGGCTGGAGAAGTACGTTGGCGCCTATATGACTGAGAGCGCACGTTTCTCATGGAATTTGCCATCCTGGATTCGACCTCCGCGTCTCTTCGCATCGAACTTTGTAAGTTTGGTGTCAAGAAGTATCGGTTGTCAGCTCTTTCATTCTTGACTTCATCACGGAGCCACGAGGGTAAATTTCCTTCCTCGTATGGATGTGATGCAATCGTGACTCTCTGAGGTTCCTCGTAGCTGGGGAAGTTATCGAATACGTATGGAGAGGGGAGACGAGCCTGCTGTCTGTTTGATATTGTACATAGTCGCTTGTGCGTTCTAGTCTGGTCCTTTCTAAAGTAGATCTTACTTCGGTTGGATCACACGACCCTTCAGCTTCTTCTATGTACTCTGCTTCCACCTTGGCAGCTTCTTCTTCTCTTTCTAGCTGCAGCACTTGCAACTCTGTCGATATTTTTGCCATTTCCAACTGGGTTTCGGCTTCTCTGGCGGCCCTTTCGGCTTCTCTGGCAGCCTTTTCGGCTTCTCTGGCAGTCTTTTCTTTCTGGATTTCGGCTTCCCTGGTGGCCTGTTTCATTTTCAAAACTGCTTCTTGTCTGGCGTAACGCAGTCGCACCTTGGCGGCTTCTGCCTTGGCTCTTGCCTGGGTGAACTTACTTGACGTCACTCTACTGCCCTTGTCGCTGGGCGCCATCGACTTGATCCCGGATCGAGCTGACATTGCAGCACTTGGAACACCTGATAACACCTGGGTGGGCTTACTTGATGTCGGTTTACTGCCCTTGTCGCTGGGCGGCGTCGACTTGATGCTGGATCGAGCTGACATTGCAGCACTTGAAACACCTGATAATGCCGCTTTTTCACTGTAACGTTCTCCTTCGCGTGTAACGAAACGCCGAATTAAACGTCGAGATAAACCACAGTCAATAAGAACCAGATCGCAGTAAGATTAACCATTTACTGTTCACTCTTCACATTAACATATGGTGAAAACTGTTGATAAAACAATACAAGATTGATACAATATTTGTTCCTTCCTTAATATCACATTTCAATTGTAAATACTTGCAAAGGTGACTATAACTACATTACACTAAGGTGCAGTATACAGGCAGAGTTTACCTGCTCCATTGACTACTTTAAATACACTTCCATGCAAACTATCCGCAACTCTTTAACTAACGAAAGCATAAACATTATCGACCGTCGTTACTTCTAACAGGATCGGCATTAACATCTTAGTTCAATATATCGATTATCTATTAACTTACAGCGTTGCTCTCACTGTGATTTCTCATGCCTGCAAAACAACTTCTGCTCAGGTGTGCCTCGTGGTAAGCCCCCACCCTCGCGCTAATTTCAAACCGGTACTTTCCCACAAGACGCGGCGAAACCGGATGTGACGTCATCGCATGCCGATATATTTTACATGCAATGAATATACTTTAAACACTTCTAATTCTAACTAGAAAATACTATCGAATGAATTACTAAGCGAAAATATTATAAACTAAATAACTGTTGTAAAGACAGCACAGCTACCCTTTGCTTTCTATCTGCCAACCAGTTTTCTATCCATGTCAATGTCTTCCATCCAATGCCGTGAGCTTTGATTTTACCCACCAATCTTCTATGTGGGACCTTATCAAATGATTGGGTAAGGAATACTGAAAAAAAATGAGTTTTTAGAGTTATAGAATCAAGGAGATATAGAAGAGAAACAGGCCTTTTGGCCCATAAAGTCCATGGCAACCACCAACCATCCAATTGCACTAACCCTACATTAATCCCATTTTGTATTTTCCCCACTTTCCCATCAACTCCCTCCAGATTCCACCCACTTACCTACACATAATTCCCAATATATAAAAGGCAACTCACACAGCCTTGTGACATGGGAAGAAAATGGAACACTGCAAAGGAAATGCAAATGCCGTTTAGACAGCATTGACTGAAGTCAGGTAACACAGTAACTTTACCAGCTGTGCCACTGTGCATGGAGCTTTTCCTGAGGGAAAATAAAGGCAATGATGCACAGAACTTGCAGCTTGTTCACGTGGGAGCTAAAGACAAAGAGAGTAAGTGAGCAACATGGAGAAGTAAGAAAGTAATTAAGGTAGCTGGAAAAGAACAATACTGCAGCTCTTATGAGGTGCTTATGGCTTCACTATTCTGAGTGTCTAGCCTTGGGTATTTCAAAAGGAGACGCTATAAATCATATTTCTGAAATCAGAACCACATTTATTATCACTTACAGACGACATGAAATTTAATTTGCAACAGCAGTACATCTATAAATTACAAAGTAATCCTGGGAAAAAAACTGGCATTGGTAATAGAACTCCCATTGACCAAAGACATATTGGTTAGTAGGTTAATAGGTCATTATAAATTGTCCTGTAATTAGGTTAGGGTTAAACCTGTGGATAGCTGGTGGTGCAGCCCTAAAGGCATGTTTAGCACTATAATCTCTAAACAAACACTTGCAAATGAAACAGAGTAATAAAGTTGTATTTACAGATTCTTGAACTGTGCAGAAATCTGATTGTGGAGGGGCAGTTAACATTTCTAAGGAGGGCCACTTTGAGATTTGTGCCAAATTCTTTAAACGTATGCAGTTTATTTGCAAAGGTGCTAAGGATTTTGCTTTAAACAATCTTTACTTTCAAACAGCTGTGTAAACATCAGAGAGAAAGGATTACTTAATGTTTTTCCATAAATGTTGGTTTTAATTGCTGAAAACACATTATTAGTGGGACACCAGAAGAACTCGTGGGAAACTGTATCCCGGCTATGGAATGGAAAAAGGAGGAAGAAACAAAACATACAATGTGCAAGGAAAGTACGAGCCGAACAGGTCTCATGTCGTACAGTGGAGAGAGGACAAAGAGTTTGTATAATTACATAACCAAAGGCCAAAGTTACGAAGGCAATTCGAGGTACTGAGTGCTGCCATCAGCTAACAGGCTTGTTTGAAATTTCTGCCCAATTATCATCAACATGTCACCTGCAGTACCAGGGGTCCCATCACACTCGACCACTGCTATACTACCATAAGGAATGCTCACCATTAGTTCCCTAGACCACTAATGGAAAATCTGATCATTTGGCTGTCCTCCTTTTACTTGCTTACAGGCAGAGGCTGAAGAGCAAGGCTCCAGAAGTAGGGACAATGAAGAGGTGGTCGCTTAAGGCAGAGGAGCAGCTGCAAGCTTGCTTCGAGTTGGTGGACTGGGTCGTGTTCAAGGACTCATCGGAAGCTCTGACAAATATACTACGGTTGTCAGGGACTTTATAAAAACAGTCATATATGAGTGGGTCCCCACAAAATCTTTTAGTCTTACACAACTAGAATCCCTGAACCATGAGATCTGCAATCTCTTGATGGTCAGATCAGTGGCATTCAAGTCTGGCAACCAAGTAAAATACAAGAGAGGTCCATGTATGATTTCTGGAACGCCATTTCACATGTGAGTGACAATTCAGGACCAAACCTGAATCAAAGATGGATGCTTGACAGTTGTGGCAAGGCTTGATTGCCATCATCTCCTACAAAGTAAAACAAGCAACAGAGGTGACAGAGCTTGCTCCTGCCCCACGGAACTCATTTCTGCATACCTTGACACTGTTTTATCCCCCCTTGTTCAATCCCTTCCCACCTATGTTCGTGACACTTCTCATGCTTTGAATTTTTTCAATGATTTTAAGTTCTCTGGCCCCCACAGCCTTACTTTCACCATGGACGTCCAGTCCCTATATACCTCCGTCCCCCACCCAGACAGTCTCAAAGCTCTTCGCTTCTTTTTGGATTCTAGACCTAACCAATTCCCCTCTACCACCACTCTCCTCCGTCTAGCGGAATTAGTTCTTACTCTCAATAATTTCTCCTTTGGCTCCTCCCACTTCCTCCAAACCAAGGGTGTAGCCATGGGCACCCGTATGTGTCCCAGTTATGCCTACCTTTTTGTTGGCTTTGTGGAACAGTCCATGTTCCAAGTCTATACGAGTATCCGTCCCCCTCTTTTCCTTTGCTACATCGACAACTGCATTGGCGCTGCCTCCTGCACGCATGCTGAGCTCGTTGACTTCATTAACTTTCCCTCCAACATTCACCCTGCCCTCAAATTTACCTGGTCCATTTCCAACACCTGCCTCTCCTTTCTGTCTCCATCTCTGGAGACGGCTTATCTATTGATATCTACTATAAGCCTACAGACTCTCACAGCTACCTGGACTATTCCTCTTCCCACCCTGTCTCTTGCAAAAAAGCTATCCCCTTCTCACAATTCCTCCTTCTCTGCCGCATCTGCTCTCAGGATGAGGCTTTTCATTCCAGGACGAAGGAGATGTCTTCCTTTTTTAAACAAAGGGGCTTCACTTCTTCCACCATCAACTCTGCTCTCAAACGCATCTCTCCCATTTCCCGCACATCTGCCCTCACCCCATCCTCCCGCCACCCCACTTGGGATAGGGTTCCACTTGTGTTCACCTACCACCCCACCAGCCTCTGGATCCAATGTATAATTCTCCGTAATTTCCGCCACCTCCAACGGGATCCCACTACTAAGCACATCTTTCCCTCCCCCCCACCTTTCTGCTTTCCGCAGGGATCACTCCCTACGCGACTCCCTCGTCTATTCATCCCCCCCCATCCCTTCCCATCGATCTCCCTCCTGGCACTTATCCTTGCAAATGGAACAAGTGCTATACCTGCCCTTACACTTCCTCCCTCACCACCATTCAGGGTCCCAGACAGTCCTTCCAGGTGAGGCAACACTTCACCTGTGAGTCGGCTGGTGTGGTATACTGTATCCGGTGCTCCCGGTGTGGCCTTTTATATATTGGCGAGACCTGATACAGACTGGGAGACCATTTTGCTGAACACGTACGCTCTGTCCGCCAGAGAAAGCAGGATCTCCCAGTGGCCACACATTTTAATTCCACGTCCCATTCCCATTCTGATATGTCTATCCATGGCCTCCTCTACTGTCAAGATGAAGCCACACTCAAGCTGTAGGTTGGGTAGCCTCCAACCTGATGGCATGAACATTGACTTCTCTAACTTACGTTAATGCCCCACCCCTTCTTACCCCATCCCTGATATATTTAGTTTTTTTTCTCTCTCTGCCTGTTCTCCATCTCCCTCTGGTGCTCCCCTCCCCCTTTCTTTCTCCTTAGGCCTTCCATGATCCTTTCCCTTCTCTAGCTCAGTATCCCTTTTGCCAATCACCTGTCTGGCTCTCAGCTTCACCCCATCCCTTCCGGTCTTCTATCATTTCGCATTTTCCCCTCCCCCTCCTACTTTCAAATCTCTTACTATCTTTCCTTTCAGTTAGTCCTGACGAAGGGTCTCGGCCCAAAACGTCGACAGTGCTTCTCCCTATAGATGCTGCCTGGCCTGCTGCGTTCCACCAGCATTTTGTGTGTGTTGTGACAGAGGTGACAACAAGGTTTCTCTTCAGATAAGCTCAGTGCCTTTTATGCTTATACGGAGGTGCCTTCACAAACTCATCATGATTCTGCGATTTTAGTCTGAGGCTGACATCGGAGTATCTTTCAAAAAGGTGAACCCACGGAAAGCCATCCAGCCCGAACAGGATACCTGGCCGAGTACTAAGGACCTGTGCTGATCAACTGGCTGAAGTGTTCACTGATCTCTTTAATCTCTCGCTTCAGCAGTCTGAGGTATCCACCCATTTAAATTAAGAATGTGGTAACCTGGCTCAATGACTGTCATCCAGTTTTTCACGGGTTGATGATGAAATATATCAATGCCTGCCTGAGGGGCGACTTGGATCTGCTTCAATTTGTCTAACAGCACAACAGATTCACACCAGATGTCATTTCACTGGCTATTCACTCAGCCTGGAATATTGGGGTGCTCCTCATTGACTACAGTTTCGCATTCAATACCATCAACCCCTCAAAACTAATCTATAAGCTTTAAGATTCAAGCCTCAGTGCTTCCTTGTGCAACTAGATGCTCCATTTTCTCACTTGCGGACCCCAGTCAATTCATTTTGGCACATCTCCACAATCACCATCAGCACAGGGGCACCACATGGCTGTGTGCTTAGTCATAAGTATAAAGTGAATATAGCAGGGGGCTGTGATGCTAAGCACAGCTTGAATGCCATATTCAATATTGCTGATGACACCACTGTCACTGGCTAAATCAAAGGTGGAGACAAATCAGCATATTGGAGGGATTTTAAAAATCTGGCTGTGGTGCAATAACAACCTCTCACTCAATGTCAAAAGACCAAGGAGCTAATTATTGAGTTCAAGAGGAGGAAACCAGAGGTGGAGGTGATCAGCAGCTTCAAGTTCCTTAGTGTTATCATTTCTGTTTTACACCAGTCTTTACAGTGGAAGGCAGTAGCTGTATGTCAGAAATTCAAGAGAATCAGGGGTGTGATGGGCAAACCAAGTTTGAGATGGGGTCCAGAGTTGACCCTATTGACCTGTGGGGGGGGGGGGAGGGGGAGTGAGGGAGCGACTGGTGGGAACTGTTTGTGTGTCCATCCTCGCCTGGGTGACAGGTCCACCATTGAAGAATGGTCATACGTGGTATGGTCATAGTCGGTGATCACAACAAGAAGACTGATGGCAACGGCATCACCTCTCTCTCTCTCTCCAACGATACTCAAACAACTACCTCGACCTGAACTGCATTATATCATAAGACTGTATCCATTTACCCCTAGCTCTGAAAGAGCCTGGTTTTGGTTCCTATTTCCACACTTCTGTATATTTTATTGCTAACCTGTTTCATATATTTGCATTTTATATTACTGTATTGCTTAGTTCACTAATAAACACTATTAGTTTACAGTAATACCAGACTCCAAGGTGTTTTCCATTTCTGCTGGTTCTTGTCATGGGGTACGTGACAGGGGTCAGAAGTCAGAAATGAGTGAAGTTGTGATTACTTTTAGCAATAGACCAAGACAACTGCAGTACTCCAAAGAGTGCTATATGAGGTCATTCTTACCCTTAGCCATTAGGCTCTATGAGTCAACCTATAGCTGGGGAAGTGATGACACCCTCCAGTTAGACTGAGGTAACTTTTTTAAAAAAGTTCTTTCTTACTTCACTTTTAATATTTGTATACCTGTGCTCTTGTAATGCTGCTGTGACACTGCAATTTCCTTTGAGATCAATAAACTATCTAAGAAGAATGTGTTCAGGAAGTTGAATAGTTTGAAGGTAAGCAAGTCATCTCGACCAGATGGAGAATGGGCAAAGAAGTGGCATAAGGAATATAGTGTAGGGAAGTGTATGGCCATGCAGGAATGGGCTGTTTCTAAAAGGGGAGCAAATTCAGAAATCAGAGCTGCAAAGGAGTCCAACCTGTCGTCCATTGACTCCTTGCTTAATGGTATTGGTCCATGGCATAAAAAGGGCTGGGAACCCCCACTCCAAAAGTTCACTTGCAGTTTGATTCCATGTTAAGGAATGCAATGTTAGCATTAATTTCAAGAGGACTAGAATATAAAAGCAAGGATGGAATGCTTTAAGGCATTGGTCGGATCGCTCGGAGTATTTTGAGCAAAGGAAGTTCACAAGAATTATCCCAGGAATGAAAGAGTTAACATAAGAGGAGCATTTGATGGCTCTGGGGCCGAACCCACTGGAGTTGTATAGTATGGGGGTGGAGGGGTGAGGAGGAAGAGACCTCATTGAAACCTACTGAGTATTGAAAGATTTATATCAGAGGATGTTTCCTTTAGTGGGGGAGTCTAGGTCCAGAGGGCAGAGCCTCAGAATGAAGGATGTCACTTTAGAACAGAGATGAGGAATTCCTTTAGCCAGAAGGCAGCGAGTCCATGGAATTCATTGCCACAGGTGGCCGTGGAGGCTGGTCATTCTGCATATTTAAAGCAGAGGTTGGCAGGAGAATGGGATTGAGGGATGATAAAACTGTCATGATGGAATGGCAGAGCAGACTCTATAGGCCAAATGGCCCAATACTGCTCCAATGCCTTAAGGTCTTAAATACTTATCACCCACTTTCCTTCTGAGCCAGTCCTCCAAGCCTTTGACAAAGTGCGGAAAAGCCTTCCTCTGAAGTGAGTTAGAAGACACCAAGCAAAAATGTGAAGGGCACTTGAGCTGGACTTGCACCATAGAGAGGAGAGGAGTCCAAACTGTATTTTGAGGCATGAGGGAGCCTCAATACCAGTGAGTGAGAAGGATTACTTATTGTTTGCTTGACATTGTGGGCAAGCTATGTTGACACCAGAAGTGTGATGTCATATATGAGCTGTGCCCACCCCGCACATTCTTAGGTGTATTGGCTGTTATGCATTTCACCATATATTTTGATATATATGTAATAAATAAACAAACCTGAATGTGAATCTCCTGATTCAGGTCATAGAAACAGGAGATAATGTTGCAAAAGCTATAGAGACAGCTCCACTCAAACAACATGATTTTAAAAATAATCTCTGCAACATTTTATAAAAACATGGAACATAAAATAGTAGAGCACAAGAACAGGTCCTTCAGCCCACAATGTTATACTGAACTAATGCCACCTAATCCCTCATTCTCTGCCTAATCAAAGTAAACTTTACTATCTCAGTACATCTGTCACCATATACAACTCAAGATTCATTTTCCTGTGGGCATACTCAGTAAATCTATAGAAGAGCAATTATAACAAGATCAATGAAAGATCAGAGTGCGGAAGACAACAAACTGCAAATGCAACCATAAACAAACAGCAATAAATAACAAGAGCATGAGATAATGAGACAGAGTCGTTAAAGTGTTATCATTGGTTGTAGGAACATTTCAATGGATGGGCAACTGAGTGGCAACTTTCATTAAACAGCCTGATGGTGGAGGGGTAGTAACTGTTCTTGAACCTGGTGGTGCGAGTCCTGAAGTTGTTGTACCTTCAATCTGATTGCAGCAGTGAGAAAAGAGCGTGGCCTGGGTGGTGGGATCTCTGATGTTGGATGCTGCTTTCCTATGACAGCATTTCATGTAGATGTGCTCAGTGGGAGACAGGGCTTCACCCATGATGTACTTGGCTGAATCCACTACCTTTTGTGGGATTTTCTACTCAATGGCAATGGTGTTTCCATGACACACTCCGTCAATACACTGCACTACACATCTATAGAAGTAGCGTCTATCTAACAGCCTTTTAGATGCCTCTATCATATTTGCCTCCCATATTCCTGGCAACACATTCCAAATAATATCTATAAAACTTCCTCTCTCTCTTTTTAAATATGCCTCTAGATTTAGAGCAATAAAAAAGTGAAGACCAGTAATTTGAATGTCATTGAGGTTTTGTATTGATGCTTAGAGCAGTATCATCAATTGGATGAGCTTTAGCAATAGGTGATGTCATGTGCCTGAGTTTACGGGTGGTGATTTTCAGGTGATTACACTGCAGCTCAGGGGAGTGCAGGCAAAGAGGGACTGGATTACTGCATGACAATACTGAAGGAGCAGCTTGAGAACATCATCATGCTCTTTATTCAGTACAGTATTCTGTTCTGGGTGCTGATGGGGAGAAAGATCCACTGCAAAAACTAGAGCTAAGACTTGGATTTGAAATATAGAGAGGGAGGAGAGATATAGTTATAGGGGATTCCGTAATTTTGGTGCAAATCTGCTTCCAAGATGGTATGTCCTTGGTTTAAGTCAAGGAAGTCTTTGAGCAATTGTAGAAGATTTGAAGGAGGGTGAACAGCTAGAAATTGGTCCATATTGGCACAGACACACGAGGATAGTGCAGATGAATGTACGGGTAGAGAGATGGTGCACAAGGGCTATAATTTCCTCAGGCACTGACCAGTTCTGGAGAGGGTGGAACCGCTACATGCCATATTCCCTGCAACAGGAACAGGACCAATAATTCACAGGTAGCTTTGCCAATACATTGGGGAGGGCTAGCAGCCGGCAACGTGAAGCTGAATACAACATAATTTAACTGGGAAGGAAAGCAGAAACCTAATGAAAGTTTGAAAGACAGATAAAAGTTTAGAAAATAGATAATGAAGAAATCTGACAGTGCCAAATAGTACATATGTAAACACAAGTACAGTGAATGAAGCAGATGAGGAGAACAGTGGTGAAGACAGAAGCAGGGAACAGGACCGGATGATTTTAGTGAGGCCAATTAAAAAAGGAAACAGAAATATAGCTGAATTAAAAACTGTTGGGAATTCTCTCTAGTGTCAAATTGAGAAAGATAGGAGAGAACTTTCTCATTGATTTCTGATGAGTGCAAAAGCACCAAAGCAACAATGTGAGGTTTAATTCATATTAACAGTAACTATGATACACAGAGCATAGAGTTCCTATATTGCATTCAGATATTTTTAACCAGTATATTGCAAGCCCAAAAAGAAAGGTGCAACTCTGGATGTAGGCTTGGGAAATGAAATTGACTGATTCACAAGGAATATCAGTGGGAGGGCATTTTTGTGATTGACTGGAATTCAGTTAAATTTGATAGAATTATAGAAAAGGTTAAGAACAAAATAGTATATTTTCTAAATTAGTAAATGTCTGATTTAAACAGAATGGAGTGATTTAGCAGAAGTGCAACTTCAAAGGTAAATGTGTTTCAAAGCAATAGGAGGTACTTGAGTTCAAAGTATGTTCCAATAAAGGGAAAAAGAAAATTACTAAACCCAAGCCCCGGAAGACAAGTTGTGTAGAATAGAATATGGAAATTAGGAAAGTGAGGAAGAGGTGGATTGGGGCAGATGGAATTATGAAAAATACAGGTCAGCAGAATAAAAAATAATTTTATAACCAAGTGAAAAGCAAACATAACAGTAGAGCCTATTGGAACTAAAAGAGATCATCTCAGTTTGTGAGTAGAGTATATAGGAAAGACTTTTAATGAACATTATTGTCAATGCCAATGTTATTAAATATGAATGTATTAAAAATTGGATAGGATGATGCTGTAAAAAATGTAGGTTGCTAGAAATCAACATAGATAAAAGATGAAATACTCAACAGGTTAAGTAGCAAACATCAGGAAATGGAGTTTATGTTTCAGATAAATAATCTTTCATCGGACAGAGGTATTTGGGGAAGGCGTGGCAAAGAAACACACAATAATTGCGAAGATATTGAGTGGAACTTCACACAAAAACCTGGAATAAAAACAGAAAATGTTAGAAAATTCTGCAGATCAAGCAGCATCTGTGGAATGAGAAAGATATCAAAGATTCTTCACCAGTTTTGATAGGTCTTTGACCTGAAATGTTAACCCTGTTTCTCAATGATGAGCATTTGCTGAAGTAGTGGTGTGGAGAAGAAATTTGAAATATACATCTACTGATCCTGAATCATAACAGGACTAGTCAATGTGGTGTTTGAAAAAGTAATGGGTTGCTTTCTTTTATTTTTCAAAACAATCAACCAAGAGCCATGAGATTGTGTTACCTCCTGCACGTAATAAAATGGTGACTGAACTGCATGTTCGTGATCTTCTGCATCCACTTCAAAGTTTGATAGTTTGTCCTTTCAGAGATGCTCTTCAGCACATCGCTGTTGTAATGTGTGGCTATTTGATTTACCGTCAGCCGTTCTCCTCTGACCTCTCACTGACAGGGAGTTTTCACCCACAGAACTGGTGCTCATTGAATGTTTATTGTTTTGCGCACCATTCTCTGTGAACTCCAGGGACTGCTATGTGTGAAAACCCCAGAAGATCAGAGATATTTAGATGACTCCATCTGGCACCAACAATCAAGTCACCAACGCAACTTGAATCACATTTCTTTCCAAGTCTGATGTTTGGTTCAAACAAGAACCAAACCGCTTATTCCCCTTACGGCTTTTTATGGCAACTGGTAAGGGTGCATTACCGTCATCAATGGGAAGGAGGGTGGTGAAGTATGGGGGAAAAGAAAACATTGCTACTTCTTTCAAATGAAAGCTAATGACCAAAAATCCCATAGATGGCCTTTCATTGCTTACAATACTGTGAATGAAATTAAAGTCACTCCCATAACTTAATTTTTAAATGAAAACTATTAACCCCAAATATTCTAATGAGGCTTGCACTTTCAACCTTATATGCTTCAAACTGCAATAGTATTATGTCCAACCGTTCATAATGACAACAAAATCTACACAACCCAGAATAATGTTTTCTAACAAGAATAATTAAGCATAGTATGCCCAATTCTAAGTCAAAATAATTTCTTCCCTTCTTGTTTTACCCCTATCTCCCATCAACACAACAGTTTTATCTTTTCTGTAAAGGAGTCTCCCTTTATGCCCATAATCCCCCAGTTTTTAACCATACCAATCCCTTTGATTACGACTTGCTAAGTGGAAGATCTTTATTCACTGTTGAACTTTTAACAGCTTTCTCAGCAAAACAATCAACCCACTTATTCCCCTCAACACTACTATGTGTAGGGACCATAAAAACATATAAACCAATACATTGCATACCAAATAATGATTGATCAGATTTCAAGAGTAAATCTTACCTACTGCTAGAATGACTTGTTACAACTTAACAGCTACAAATTTCCTCCACCCACTGCAAGCCTAAAATGACAGCAACCAATTCTGCTGTGGGGTTACAGAGAAAACCAAAATAGGACTTGTTAATTTAACAAACCCATATCTCCAGCATGATAAGAATGCAGCTACCCAAAGCTGCAAACTCTTGTGATGTTCCCAACAGTCCTCCAACACATCTTTAACAAGATGATCATTCCTCACTTCGCAACTTAATCCAGTACATTAACATCAACTTCAGCCTCTGAAATTGTAAGTGGAATTGTCGCATTTTAACCAGAAAAGCTGAAACCGGACAACCTTATTCCACAACACAATCTTAAAGCCTATGCTTGTATCATATGCAAACGTTTTAAAGTTGAAGATGAAACTGACCTATAAACCACATAGCCACAATCAAGAACAAATCTAATTAAACAAATATAAATGGTTAGTTTATATTATCCATATAATTATCCAAAACTTGCTATTACAACTTATCTGCCTGTGCGTTCCTATATCACCTTCCAAACATAAAACTGAATCCAATATCATTCAACCCTTCCGACATCCACTCTGATAAAACACTATCGCCTCTTTTCCCAAAATACAATACAACCACTAACTATTGCCTTACATTCCATAAGCTAACACAAATGGTCTATAACTAGAAGGATCCGACAGAGGCTTTCCAGATTTTAGAATAGGCATTACTATGGCCATTTTGCATGAGGAAAATGGCCTAAATTCCAAATAGGATTCAAAAGTTTTATTATTTCATGAGTGTTGTCAGCCACATGTTTAAACATACAATAACATTTCATCCTTTTCCAGAGCCATCTGACCTGTCCTATTAATAGCTTTCTTAAATTCACAAAGAAAACTCTATATTGCTAATATTTTCATTGCTACAGCTGGATTCTAACACATCAGGGTATGCACTTAAATCTTACCCCTACACTTATCCTCTTCACTTAAATTACCTTGATTATGAATTGTAACAAATACTGAGCCAGTATCTCAACCTTCTCTACGATTGTTACTAAAATATTACCTTCAATCAATACTGGAATGTTATTAACCTTATGAATTCCCCAATTTTCTTAATCAGTCCCCAAGCATCTCCAAGTTTACCATCCCTTCCAATACTACCACAATTAGACCTCCAGTAAACCTTCTTTGCAACCTTCCTCACCATGCCCTAGGTCATTTTATAGTGAAAAAGGTCACTCAGAGAGTGATACTTTTAGCTTTCCAAAATTCCTCATTTCTCTCCCCAGTTGCCTTTACACACTCCTCAGTCCACCATGGTACAGTCTTTCTCTTATTAATGCCCTTTTTAATAGGAATAATTTCTAACACAGTCTGGTGAATCAGACATAACCTTTCATTGCACAAATCCACATCATTGTCAACATTCAGCCCAGACGTTCATCACATAAAACCTTAAACTTCTCACAAATTGTTTTACCAAAAATCCACCTCCTAAAAGTGACCTCCTGTCCCTTGTATAAATCCAAACCCAAGCTTATAAATATAGCAAAATGATCACTCCCCAATGTTGCATCTCCCATGACATCCCACTCACTCACTCCAGCCAGAATGTCCAAAACTAATGTTAAATCTAAAGTTTTAGAACTATTATGAACATTAAATCTTGTACCATCATTAAGACACGCAAGATGGGAAATTTCTAAAATTTTTCTGTAATCAAGCCATTATCATCATTCTGCAAACAACCCCTACAGTAAACAATGTGTTAAAATTCCCACTCCATACAACCCTTAGTGAACTAGAGCTACACATACTTTCCACGAGGATTGTAAGAATACACCACTTTAATTCCCCTACCTGTTGAATCAAGTATTTCTACAAGTGCACACTTTATTCACATCTCTGCATCTTACACCTTTCCTTATAAAACTTGCAATAACACCCCTCTACCAACTTATTTATCACACCCAATTACAATATAATCCGGCAAAGAAAAACTTAGTTGTGATAACAACCACATTTCCTGAATACATATGATTTGACAATTCAGAAATAAACTTGACCATCAGTTTCTTGCATTCCTCTGCAATATTCCTGATCCCATTACGTATCTTTACAAGCACACTGAAGCAGACACCCCACCCAGAGCTTCACTTATAGCTTCCCACATACAAGACACTTTTCAGCAGCTTTCACAATAGTTTTAATTTTCTCAGTACAACTACATGATACAATTCACCATCTGTTACAAACATCACTTTATCCACTAGTACAGCATCTTTAATCAGACAGCTGTGATCCTGACATATAGGCACTGACTTCACATTCTGCTCTCTGATGTAATACTTTTATCAACATTTGGTTTAAATTTCGCAAGGCTTCTGCACAAGTCACACCTAACTGTACTTCAACCAGTTGAACTGCAGCTGCCTTCTTAAGCAATTCACATCCTCAGTAAGTTACTCTACATTCTCCTCCATAATTACATCATTTAAACTTTACATCTTCACAATTTCCACATTTATGTTCCCCACACTTACTACATCTTAAGTTCCCACAACATACTGCCACTACATGCCCAACCCTCCAACATTTGTAACATCTAAGTTGGGGTGGAATGTAAGTTTGTGCAACTAGCATACCCCAAACTAACTTTATTAGGGAATTACACTTCATCAAAACATACCAATATAAACTATCCATCCTTTCCCCATTTCTGATTACTTACAATATCTTTACCTCCTTAACCTTGCCTCACAATTAATGAGATTTAACCTCTTCTATCAACATCTCCACAGGAGCACCCATTATAACACCCTTAATACTTCTATTTTCATCAAGCAACATAGACACTATCTTTTTTGCCAAGTAGTCTCACCCTTCCTCTCCATCACTTGAAATCAATCCAATACTATGTTTCTTTTTCAATTTCCGAGATCTAGATTCAACTTCATTCCAACCTCCTCCTGCTAATCCACACTCACCTGGACCCTCCATTTGTAGTCCCTTCCCCCCCCCCATCTGAATCTATGCTATTCCCCAACAGCCCCACTCTATTCACAGCCAGCACCACCAACTGCCACCCCTCCAAGCTGACTTCATCCCTTCTGAGCCAAGCCAAACTGAATTGCTTGATCCATGCCTACATGCTTTTATGCATTGAGTTGCTGCCAAATGATTGGCTGATTTGATATTTGCATTAATGAGCAGATGTACAGGTGTACCTAATAAAGTGCCTACTATATGTTTATCAATCAGACCACAAGCTTGTGTATAATATACTGTTCTAGTCAGTACATCACAGGTAAGTGCAGTTAAGAGTGTGTATAGGAGATTTATGAAGATGTTATCAGTACAGCTAAATAACATTTGAAAGATTGGATAAGCATGGATTAAAGTCATAACTTATAGAAACAGGCTTTTTGTCCCAGCTTATCCACGCTGACCTCAGTTGACACTATTTACATACACTTGGCTCCAATTCCTCTAGAAGTGTCCTATCCATGAACATACCCAAACAACTTTTAAACATTCTCACATTGTACTTGCTTTTTTTGATCTTCTCAACAGTTTGCTCCATATACTCAATACTTTGTGTGGAAAAACTTGCTCCACACATCACTTTTAAATCTTTCTCCTCTCATCTTCAACCCAATTTCAAACTCTCCTATCATGGCAAAATTTCTACCTGCAATATTTAAAAACGTCTTCAAGCTCACCTCCTTCACTCCTGGGAAAGGAGTCCAGGCTGTCAAGCCTTCTCTTGTAGCTCAAGCCCTTCGGGCCCACTAACATCCTTGTTAATCATTTCTAAACCTTTTCCAATTTTATGACACCCATCCTATATTCAGGCGACCACGATGTTCCAAATGTGGCCTAACCAACGTCTTGAACAATTATAACATGATGCTCTAGCTTCTATACTCACTGCCCCGTCCAATGAAGGCAAATAATCCAAAAGTCTTCACCACTGCCTTATCTACCTGCGTCACCGCTATCAGAGAAGCATATCCCGAAGTGTCTGTTCTCCATTGGTTTCTAGGGCTTGCATACACTATGTAAGAATTTTTGATAAAATTGAAGCAAGAAAATCGTGGTTAGTTAAAATTATGAGGGTGTGGTTAATAAATAAAGATTCCGCTAGGCGAAATGGGCCGAAAATTATTGGGAGTCTTGCAAGTCAACTTGAGAGGCCTAATACCCGCCTTCTGAGTCACACATTAAATCGGGTTCTACCATAACCTTTAACAACAGAAGGCGTCGGGGAAAAGTTCGCGACGTCAGCCCTCCATGAGAGCACTGGTATAACAGGCATTTTCTGCCTCGCTGTTCCTTACAAAGGCCATGGCGGCGTCCCAGCATCGACGAATCCTTACGCCCTGACCTCTGACCCCGGCTGCTGCCCGCCAACACACTCCGGAAACGTAAAAGACTACGGCTCCCAGAGAACCGCGCGGGGGGCACGGATCTGTCATCTGTTGTCAAGGCAACAAGGGTACAGGGTTCATCGTTTCTTCCTGGTGACCAATAGAAGCTGGCAGAGCGGAGCGAGAGCTCGATGGCCAATCGGCATCTGCGTTGCATGTTGAATCGCTGCGCTAGGTCAGATTGTAACCCAATAGCAGAAGAAAGGATTCCACAACTCGACCAATCAGAGAAGGAGTTGCTTGGAACGTCGTTGATGGCCAGAGAAACCTCGGGAAGCGATTACCCGCAGCGGGGGAAAAAGTGCGAGTGTTGGTGGCTCCCTAGTAATCCCAACGGCCGCCGAGTGCAGGCCAAGAGGTGAGGGCACGGTAGGAAGCCAGTGGAAAGGAGTGGGGAAACACCTGAGGCCCTGAGTCGTGTGAGGGCCAGACGGGGGTGACGCTCGGGGCCCTGGGTCGTGTGAGGGGCAGACGGGGGAGACGCTCGGGATCCCGAGCCGCTCGAGGGGTGGGGTGGGGGTAGACGCATCGGATGTATGGCCTTCCTATTGAGTCAGTTGGGAGAGATTAGTTTCTGAGCAGTATTAGTGAGGGAGGTAGGGAGATACTATTGATGCCCAGTAACATGTTTGGAGTTCAGGGAGCAGCATTAGATCGTGAACTCTTGCCGTGGAGTACAGGTAAACACCAGATTTGAGAGGGTCCCCCCCCCCCCCGGACAGTGTTTGATAGATGCTGTTTGGGACCCAATCAGAAATTAGGATTAGTGTGTGTTCTCCTGACTTCCCCTTCCTGAAGCTCCAATCAATTCCATGGTCTTGCCGATGTTGTATACTGCTTCGTTGTCATCGAAGATAATAACAATAACCGTAGCGTTATCTGCAAATTTATAAGGTGGCATTTGAGCTGTATTTAGCCACACAATCTTGAATGGAGCGAGTAAAGTGGTGAGATGAGATACGAGTGAAAAATGTCAAACCATGACACTGCTTATGAGGCCCTGAAAACTGATAGGAAAACCTGTGAGTCATGAAAAAGTAAAGGACAAATGTCATCAGAAGCACTGTCAGAGAGAAATTAACACTGCAAGGCTTGGAAGTGAGTGTGTGTGTGTTGTGAGAGAGAGAGAGTTTGTTTAAAAATTGCCACAGAGGCGTTATCTGTTGTTTATGATGGCAAATCTCCTTTTATTCCTTTTCATTTAACCCCAAGATGTTCTTCAATGTGTTTTTCTCTCATGACCCTATCTGTAAATACATCTGTATATATGCCTCAACTATGAGGTGGTTGGTGCTTCAGTCTAATCAAACCCTGGATGAAGTTGTTTCTCCTGAATTCTTTATTTGGGTTATTAGTGACTATGTGCCACAAAAGTTTAGAATCATAGAACTGTACAGTGTGGACAGACCATGTCTCCTGAAGAAGGGTCTCAGGCCAAAACATTGACTGTTTACTCTTTTCCATAGATGCTGCTTGGCCTGATGAGTTCCTCTAGCATTTGTGTGTGTTGTTTTGGATTTCCAGCGTCTGCAGAATTTCTCATATCCATGTTAACATCGCGTGGAACACATGGGAAATGATATACAAGATGTACTTCAGTCCCATCTCATCCATACCTTTCAGCTAGACTCGTATCCACCCTTGTGCCTTCTGAATAATATGACACATTCTGCTTTTCTCCCCCTGCTATTAGTCTTGTCATGTTTCCCAATTTTTTTCAAGAAATATTTCATTTGAAGGAAAGCTGGGGAGGGGTTCCATTTACAGGCTGTAGATCATCACTTTACTCATGGTAGCCCACAATTCCTTCCTTGCCCCTCCAAGAAGTTGTATCGTTTGTATCCGTGTTTCAATGCTTTGACTTCGTGATGAGGCTGAAGATTTGTAAACTTTTAAATAGGCATTGTGAATAGCATTTTAAATAGCATTTAAATAGGCACAGGCTAGGCATTGTGCCCAGCTTTAGGGATTCTGTTTTGGAAGGCTGATGAGTGTGTGATGTGGCGATTTACTAGAATTAAATTATTTGGAGTTATGAGTAGGAGGTCATTTATTTGTCTATGGTACTTTTTCAGATGGTTTCATTTATTTATTGAGATACAGCACGGAATAGGCCCATCTGGCCCTTCGAGCCACGCTGCTCAGTAATCCCCTGATTGAACCCTAGCCTAATCGCAGGACAATTGACAATGGTCAATTAACCTACCAACCAGTACTTCCTTGGGCTGTGGGAGGAAACCAGAGCACCCCGAAGAACGTACAGACTTCTCACAGGCTGTGGCAGGAATTGAGCCCAGGTTGCTTGTGTTAAAAACAGTGGATATGAGAAGGCAGGAAAATGGATCCACCATGATATCCAAGTAGCTGGCTGATCAGTATGCTTCCTTTTATAATAAACTTGCCATCTAGTATTGAAGAATCAAGTTTCTCATATTTGGCATTTACCTAGTGTCTTGAAGCTCTTCAGCTAGCTGAAACTTTTCTTCCAAGTCATTGCTATCCTTCCAGAAATATGATACTCTGAATTCAACAGAGCACTTCAGTGGAAATTGAGCTGGTGATTTGAAGTTTAGTGTGACTTCCTCTTTCAGGCTTTTTTCTTTAAAAAGTCTTTTCTACCGAAAGGGACCTCAGTTATGTGGTGACAGAAGTGACATTTTTATTAGTGCAGAGCAAATTATGGAGCAATTTTATAAAGATGCTGGATCTGTTGGGGAGAAACTATCTTGTTTGGGGATAAGTAACCATGAAACAATAATGCTAAGTGGAGACAGGCCAAGAGGGGAATGAGAGAGTTATCACTTGGAGTATACTACATGAAGTATGATGGAAACAGTTCCAAAAATAACTTTATAAAAGAATAAATACAGTTTTAAAAAAAAGTAGAGTGTTACAGGGCAGCGAGAAAAGCAGGGAAAGCGATAAATTGGAGAGCTCTTTCAAAGAGCTTGTCCAGAAGCAATGGGCTGTGGTTCCTGTGTTATATGATGTTGTCTTCGACACTCTGGAATGTAATGTGCTGCCTACAATAACAAAAAATTTGGATGCCCGTTCATTCAATGGTGAAAATAATGTATAAAGAAATCTGAAATAACAGCAAAAAGTTCCAGAAAAATTCAGCAAATCAGTCAGCATCTGTGGTTGTGTGCCTGCCGCCCTTCATCAGAACTGGAAGAGAGATAGATGCCTGTTAATTTTCAGTCGGAGTGAAGGGGGATGGGAGGTGGGTTGAAGAAAGAAGATGTGTGTGTTAGAGTGAGTAGAAGTAGAAATGGCAGCAGTAACCGGCACATTAAGCTGCTTGGTCCGTGGAGGTCTCACAGATTTTCATTCACCTGCTTTTTTGCTCTTCAATTTCTTTTCTCCTCTCTGCTATTCTTGCTGTATAATTGACTTTGTTGTTGATTTATTCTAGGATCCAATGAGCACCCCACAGTTTCCACGACCTGGTGTATCTTCGTCAGGCTTGGGAGTTAGCCAGTCTACCATCACCAGCATGCAGAGCACTAGTGGTACGGTGACATCAGGCAATACCATCACAGGTATATGTTGAATATCTTCATTTTCCTCAGATTCAGCTTCTGTGAAGATTAATAAATAATTTTTAAAAATTAAGTTTGTTTTACTGTGCTTGGCTTGGTTTGCACTGTTATGATGGTACCTCTGCATGTTAGAGCATCTCAAAGTGACTTGTATAGATACAATTGCTTTAACATGAGTTGTGAGTTATCCTAACAAGCTGACAGGACACTGTTCATTTTAGTGCACGTTCATTTTTATTTAATATTAGGTCACAAGAATTGGAAGAGCTCAGGAAAACATAGGGCTGGAGAATGCTGTAGAGAAAGATGGAGGTGGGCTAGTGTATTGAGGCTGAGGGGAGGTTAAAGTCAAGAAGGGTGCTGAGCAGGCTTTCAGGAGTGTAGCTAGTTACCTATTCAAAATGGCGTGTTAAAGCTTTACTGTGTACATTGATTACTGTTTCTCCCCAGCTACCAGTGAGGAGATGGAGCATGTACCACGTGAACACTCTAATCCGATATCTTCACTGCCATTCCGTGATGACAAGCAGGAGACTGTGGTCGTTCGGCCTTACCCACAAGTGCAGACTCACACACAGTCATTAGCGACAGCCCAGCATCACATGCAGCAGCCTGGCGTGCCTGTAACTATGGGCGCTCCTCCCACTCACCTAGCACAGGCCACACAACTGTCCTTCCCAGAAGGTCTGATGAAGGTATGTGCTCTTCTGTTTTTAAATATTATAAGCAGAGCCCATTAAGTTTTAAATTAAGATTCAGCAAACAACGTCTAGGGACGTAAAATGTGCACCTGAGGTGGAATTTGAGGTTGTTTATAGCCAGTGTTCCATTAAACACATTAGTGAATGTCCCACATGGTGTTGGTAATTTTCCATCTAGGGATGTAATCCCTGCATTCTGCAACTGTTTTATCCTTGTGATTTAACTATTCTGGTTAAGTTGCATAAACTTGGGTTGACTCATTAAGAGACAATCTAATCAAAGTCTTCAAAATAATGAAGAGATTCATTATGGTAGAAACTTTCTTTAGGCAAAACCATCAAGAGGAAGAGGCTGTAACTAAAATTAATGTAGTCCTATTTATAAATCAGTAGGTATTTGTTGTCTTAAGCTTAGTGAAAACATACATTTTCTTACAAATTAGTTGATACAGGAGTTCACATGACTAGGACCAATAGACTGCAGGAAGTAAGAATATCAAAGGAAGTGGGACAAATGTATAAAATGTTGCGATGTATGCATCATCCATGATTTAATTAGATGACATAGCAGACTTGAGCTGAGTGGTCTGCTCATATCGCTGCACATCTAAAGTCTATGCACCGGTGATATGTCAGTTCCAAGTACTGCCTGTACGTCCAAGCTCAGTAATGCATCTTGTTGGAGTTTGTAATAAAAGTTGGTGTACTGAATGTGGTTGTTTCCCAATTCTGTGATGTCAGAAATACTAGGCTGGGCTTATTATTCTTGGTGAAGGTAATTCACTGTTGCTTTGACCTGTTAGAATTCAGTTATTTCAGAATGACTCATCTTCTCAGATGTTGCTTTTAGCACATTCAGTAGTGTGGAATCTGTTTGTAATGCTCTCCTTTCAAGGCAATGATCCATATGGGAAGTTTCTGTTTTAATTAGCAGTCAGAAAAGAATATTGCTTAGACACCATTAAAGTAATTTTTCAGGTGCCCAACTAAATACGTTGCGAGATTTATGAGGGAACTATCCTGGTTAAATTTGGTGACTTGAAATGAGTTATAGATACCTCTGTCAACTTCATGTTGAAGACATGTAAAGTACTTGGCAACATAAACTGCAGACTTGAATATTGAAACGGATCATTGAGTTCTGATCAGTAGCTCACTTTTAGTTCTCAACTAAGGCTGTCCAGGTTCTCCGAACTCAACATGATTATGTAAGCCTTAGTGGTTCTAGTGGTTTGTAGTAGTAAATGAAACCCTTTCTAAGACATTGGACTGGTTGCCGTATATCTTATGAAAACTTTGTGTCATTTATTATTCCACGTTGTGTGAGGTGTCTAAATTTATGTGAGTTGCTGCCAACAGTTAATTTGCAATTTGATTTGTGCTTGATCATGTTTTTTTTTTGATACTTGAAATACAAGATGGTATGGAAAGGGGATATGTGACATGTTGGCTATTGTTTTTGCAGTTGGTAACTTATTCCAGTATCCTCTTCAAAACCATTTTTCTGTCTTTTGGTTTGAAATTCTGTGCATATATGTGTTTGATTTAAGGACACCCATGTGTTTGTTTCCTTTAGTTGGTAGATTTGTTCATTTTTAGCTGTTTAGCATTCAGGCCAACCTTTGTGGGGTATATCTGGGGAATATCTCTCTCTCTCTCTCCCTCTCTCCCTCTCTCCCTCTCTCCCTCTCTCCCTCTCTCCCTCTCTCCCTCTCTCCCTCTCTCCCTCTCTCCCTCTCTCCCTCTCTCCCTCTCTCCCTCTCTCCCTCTCTCCCTCTCTCCCTCTCTCCCTCTCTCCCTCTCTCCCTCTCTCCCTCTCTCCCTCTCTCCCTCTCTCCCTCTTCCTCTTCCTGTTTAAATGTTCTGATTATATCACCTCCTTTGATAGAATATCATATCCTGCTGCTACTCTCCCAACCCAGTGACAAATGATTTCACTGAAGGAAATCTGCCCATGCAAATTGGTAGATATGATATGGGTTACTACAGAAAACAGATGCCTCTGCCTCTAGGAGAAATTGGCTTACCAACAGTTCCCAAGAATAAACATCTAGTTTAAGATGGCACTGCTGATGTCCAATGACTACTTATCACATCAAAACAAAGAAAACTGCTAAATGTCATATTAATAATGCTTCATTAAAAACAATCAACACTAGCAATGGAGAGGCAAGGGATATCGCAGGTGAGAAGTGGTCAGGGAAGATGGATGTGAGGCGCAGGGAAGGCATGGTTGAGGCAAGTGGGTTGTGGTATTCCTGAGTGTAAGGAAAGTGCCGACGTCTGATGAATTTAAACGCTGGGCCAAATTGGAAAGTTCGGGTATGGGGTGAATTGCGGCGGTGGGGTTCAGACCCCAGAGCAGTCTGAGAGCAAGAAACAACCTGATATTTGGATGATTTAGTGCTGGCCCAGACTGAAAAGGTCAGGGTGTTGGGACTGGAGGCGAGATGAGGCCTGGTTTTGCTTACTGCTCCGTGGTGTTTTCTCAGTTCCACGCTGAACTGAGGCCGTAGCCTGCTTCAGCTGCTGTAATGCCTGACTTCACGTCTGTGGTCTTGCAATGTTTACTCAGCTCCACACTGAACTGAGGCTGTGGTCTGTTTGAGCTGCAGTGATGCCAGGCTTTGTATCTTCCATCAGTTCTGATGCTATTTTTATTGTTTGCACAATTTGTTTTTCTCTCTCTCTCTCTGTTTGATGGACTTCATTTTTTTAATGGGTTCTTTTGAGGTTTCCTTCTTTTGTGGTTGCCTGCAAGGAGCTGAATCTCAAAGTTGAATTATATACACATACTTTGATAATAAATATACTTTGAACTTTGAAGAGAATCCATGCTAACTCGGGCATTGTCTGTATCTCCATCAGGTCACTTCTTAGTGTCCGTTCTGAGGAGACAAGTGCGGGCCACACTGTCTCTCTACAGTCCTCTAATCCAAGGAGCATCTTGAATGTGGTCTATTCATCTTATTGGCTATAAAACCTTCATCAACTATAATGACATTTTGTTGCTTTATCTACTCATTTATGTTTTCTTGTCTGGCGGGTCGGTGTTAACTTCTCATTACATATGTTTCATCTAGCAACCTTTCATCTTACAAATTACTTCAGGCATTGTAGCCAAATCTGCTACCTTTGAGCACCAGAAAGACAGACTTGACTCCAGTAGATGTGATAAATGATGAATGGGATACCAGTTTCATTTATCCTGCCTGAAGGCCCACACAAGGAACTGGGTGCTTTCTTCCTCCATTCTATACTTCAATGTCTGTCCATGTGTTCAATTGTGTGTGTTTTAAAATGATTAATATTAACCGTGTCTGTGAGGAAAGCTGCTGATCCTGCTGAAGTGAGAATGCTATGATAACCTGCCAGTATCAAACTCTGTTACTTTACCACAATGATGCCATAGATAGTTGAAGTGCTACAGAATTATTTTTAATGAATCCTGAGATTAATTTGCCAGGTGTTCTGAGTGACTGCACCTATCTGTCTCTCTTCCACATGTGCGTATTTGGAGGAGGGGCAAATAAAAGCTCCAAATAAGCTGAAGTTTAAGCAACTTCTCCGAGCTTTACTGTTGTCCTTTTATGTTTTTCTCTGAAGTCAGACTGAAATTTTGCTTTTCCAGACCACACTGAAGTCACCCTTGCCAAGTAGGCCGATTGCTCCTGCTCCATCATCTGGCTTGGGACACTTGACTGTTCCTCCTAAAGTTTCAGGACATGTAACTGTTAGCATGGACACCAGTGTTCCACAGGCCTCTGCTATTCCTGTGGCTACTATCAGTGGGCAGCAGGTAAGTACACAATTGTCTTAATTTTGTTCAAAGCTTAAAACACTACATTCATGCACTCGGTTAAGAAGACCATTTAATCTTGCAATTGTGGTATCAGTATTGTGACTTCATTTTGATGATCTTCTTTGTAGGGACATCCCAACATCCCTCATCTGATGGGTCCCAATGTGCAAATGTCTATTATTCGAAACTCTGTTCCCGCTTCCCTCCACATTGGACCATCTACTGCACAGCCTCATATGTTTTCGTCTCATGTGCCTAGAGGTAACATAATTTTTAATGGCATTTTCCATATGTAAAAGATAACATGGATGTGTTTTGAAACACAGTTATCACTTTCCATCCTCCGTTCATTTTTGTTTTGTAAGCACAGTTTATATAAGTAATTTAATTCTTCCCATAAATTAGTAAAAATGAGAATTCTCGTAACTCGTTCAGGTCCACGTAGAGGTTTGTATGCAACAGACAGCTGAAGTAATCTTTATTATTTCTGTAAATCTTGTTTAATCTTCATTGCCTGTTTTATTGCTGCTGTGTCGTGTTCGCTGACTAGATGGAAATCTCGTATCATTCTTTAGTGCACAAATATTGTCAATATTTTGAGGGAGCTCTGCAATTTGGAGATGTCAGATCTTAAAATGTCTACTTAAGCAGCGGTCCGATGAGCTGGACCTCCAGTCAGTTGCAGTGGAAAAGGACATATGGATGGAGATTCTATTGTATTATTCAGAGGCAGATATACATCTGTATTCATTAATTAGTCCTCCATTTTTGTGGTTAAAATACTGAACCACTGCTTTCCAATGCTTTTGAGATTTGAAATAATATATTTCTTTTAAGTAAACTGATGTCCTCCATAGGTGCAGCAGTAGCAGCAGCAATATCAAGTTCCAAAGTAACTACAGTCCTGCGTCCTGCTCCAGCACCATTACCAACAGCAGGCAATCCTCAGGCTGCTGTGCAACATTCTCTGCACTTACCTATACAGGTAACTCTAAATTAATCTTTATCAACCCATGATGGAATGCATTTTGCACTTAAAATAATTTGTAGTTCTTTGGTTTTTAAAGATGGGTGATGTGTTTCAGGTGCTTTGTTCAGAGTAGGTTTTAATTACAGGTCCTAGGTGTAATAAGCTGGGTTAAGGATCAAAGTTATGTGCATATCATGACTTTACCTTTGATTCCTAGCACAGTGAAAGCTCTCAAATAGCAATAGAAATTACTTCTTGAAGGTTTATTTGGAGTGGAAACTGGTGGAGGTAGTATGTGTTTGTGCTTCAGACAATCAGTGGGTCATTGTGCCTACAGAGATGAGTATTCAGAGACTTACAGTTGAGTATCCCTGACCACTCTAAAGGAATGAGTGACATACTTTCAGCAGTAACCAGGTAGCAATTCGTTTTCTAACTGACACTGAATCAGGTTTTCATCCTCTAGCTAATCTGGTCCTGCAGTCTACCGTTTATGAATTGTGTTAGAAAGCCATGAGTGACATTAATAATACATTACATATCAGTATTTACCATGCACGCCCAGCAGTCTTCATTCATACATGTCAGTAGGCTGTCCTACAAATCTTAGTAATGGTTATATGTGCACAATATTGCATAAAGTTTTATCACTTTGTGTAAAAATACTTCACCACTGGGATTTATCAAGTCTCTTTCTGTGACTCTCCCTTTGTTGAATGGTAAGCCTGAAATCTTGCATGACTTTCTACAGCCCTATATCTATATCTTTTTCCACCTCATGACCACTTGAAACTATCCACCATAGGAACGTTAAGTGCACTGTAAACTTAATGATAGATATCTGTAGTACAATTATTGCCGATTTCCAAATGTCACTTTGTATTTTCTTCAAGGCAATCACACTTGGGTTCTCTGGTATGTAATTCTGCATGATCTGTGCCAAATTTCAAGGGTGATGGTGTGAATGGCCTTCAGTACTATCTTCAACCTTAGATGCAGCTTATGCAGTCATTACTCTCATCTTTAAATATTAAGATGGAAATCTGTGCATTTCTTTTGGCAGTCTCGGCCACCTTCAACCACTTCTGCAGCAATCCCTTCAGCAGTGGTGGCAACAGTGTCTGCAACACGAGCACAGTCTCCTGTCATTACAACAGCAGCAGCTCATGGAACAGATGTGGCTCACAGGTAACTTGATGGAAAACAAGGTCATCAATGTATAAGTTAGTGATTGCTTAAATGTTTACACATCTAGATGGTAAACAATTTGAAGCCAACATGTGTTGTGCTCAGAATTGAAAGCAAAAGTAAGTCTAACTATGGGCTTGTATAACAGATGTAAACATCTGCAAAAATGGTTACTTTGTCTGATATCAGATACTAAATTGAACACACTTGATACCAGTGGGGCAAGATCAAGAGTGCTCTAGTTCATACCTTCACAGCCATACAGCTTACAGAAGGGATTCGATCAGGTGAAAAAAGAATCTCCTGTAAATATTTTATGTTTTCAGGATGTATAATATTTCTTTGCCGGTGAATTTCTTTTCTATCCTGCTTCCAGAGAACTGCAGTTGTTGTTGCTGGAGGCTGCTGTCCAAAGTTTTTTGTCAGCTCTGCAAGAAAAATGAGTCTGGATCACTGATAATAACCAAGAATATGGCTGTCAGGGTTATTCTTTCCATCAATGTTTAATTTTTTGTTTTAGTTAACTTGAGCTAGTCTGTTGCTAAATTTTTGGACATTAACAATCTGTCTTGTAACCAGTTCTGTTTATCTGTGATCCTGAGCATCTAAAGAATTCAGAACTAATATATTAGGTTGAAGCCCCAGAATCAGAATCAGGTTTAGTATCACCAGCATGTGTTGCAAAATTTGTTTTCTTTGTGGCAGCATTACAATGAGGCACTGTTTTGGAAATGTCAGAGAAGCTTTCTTTTAGAACTTTGGAAGTTTTAACAATAAGCAACCATCACTTCCCTTCTGTAGTTCTGAATTGATGGCTGTAAAGCTATGGACAAAAGCTCACTTGAACTAAGGAACTAACTGCCACACAAATAATAAGATTATTGAATACACTAAAATAGCTAACGCTTTATTGCAATTTACATCTTATATAAGCTTATGGTTAGACAATTAGATTTTGCTTTCAATTCTGAGCACCACACACAAGTTGGCTCCAAATTGTGACACAGCTTATAGAACCATAGAACATTACAGCACAAAAACAGGCCTTTTGGACCTTCTTGACTGTGCCGAACCATTTTTCTGCCTAGTACCACTGACCTGCACCCGGCCCATATCCCTCCATACACCTCTCATCCAGGTACCTGTCCAAGTTTTTCTTAAATGTTAAAAGTGAGCCCACATTTACCACTTCATCTGGCAGCTCATTCCACACTCCCACCACTCTCTGTGTGAAGGAGCCCCCCCCCCCCCCAATGTTCCCTTGAAACTTTCCCCCCTTCACCCTTAACCCATGTCCTCTGGTTTTTTTGTTTCTCCCCTAACCTCAGTGGAAAAAGCCTGTTTGCATTCACTCTATCTATACCTATCACAATTTTATACACCTCTAAGTCTCCCCTCATTCTTCTACGCTCCAGGGAATAAAGTCAACCTTTCTCTGTAACTCAATTTCTCAAGTCCCGGCAACATCCTTGTAAACCTTCTCTGCACTCTTTCAACCTGATTAATATCTTTCCTGTAATTCAGTGACCAAAACTGCACACAATACTCAAAATTCGGTCTCACCAATACCTTATACAACCTCACCATAACTTTCCAACTCTTATACTCAATACTTTGATTTATAAAGGCCAATGTACCAAAAGCTCTCTTTACTACCCTATCTACCTGTGACGCTACTTTTAGGGAATTTTGTATCTGTATTCCCAGATCCCTCTGTTCTACTTCACTCCTCAGTGCCCTACCATTTACCTTGTATGTTCTACCTTGGTTTTTCCTTCCAAAGTGCAATACCTCATACTTGTCTGTATTAAACTCCATCTGCCGTTTTTCAGCCCATTTTTCCAGCTGGTCCAGATCCCTCTGCAAGCTTTGAAAACCTTCCTCATTGTCCACTACACCTCCAATCTTTGTATCTTCAGCAAATTTGCTGATCCAATTTACCATATTATCATCCAGATCATTGATATAGATGACAAATAACAATGGACCCAGCACTGATCCCTGTGGCACACCACTAGTCACAGGCCTCCACTCAAAGAAGCAATCCTCCACTACCACTCTCTGTCTTCTCCCATTGAGCCAATGTCTAATCCAATTTACTACCACACTGTGTATACCTAGTGACTGAATCTTCCTAACTAACCTCCCATGCTGGACCTTGTCAAAGACCTTACTGAAGTCCATGTAGACAACATCCACTGCCTTCCCTTCATCCACTTTCCTTGTAACCTCCTCGAAAAACTCTAATAGATTTGTTAAGTATGACCTACCACGCCCAAAGCCAAGTTGACTCTCCCTATCAAGTTCCTGTCCATCTAAGTACTTGTAAATCCTATCTCTTGGTACTCCTTCCAATAATTTGCCTACTACTGACGTCAAACATACTGGTCTATAATTTCCTGGATTACTTTCAGAGCCTTTTTTAAACAACGGAGCTACATGAGTTATCCCCCAATCCTCCGGCACCTCACCTATAGATTCTGACATTTAAAAAATATCTGCCAGGGCCCCTGCAATTCCAACACTAGTCTCCTTCAAGGTCCAAGGGAATACCCTGTCAGGTCTTGGGGATTTATCTACTCTGATTTGCCTCAAGACAGCAAGCACCTCTTCCTCTTCGATCTGTATAGGTTCCATGACCTCACTACCTGTTTGCCTTATTTCCATTGACTCCATTGCCAGTTTCCTTAGTAAATACAGACACAAAAAACCCATTTAAGATCTCCCCAATTTCTTTTGGTTCCATACATAGCCAACCACTCTGATCTTCAAGAGGACCAACTTTATCCCTTACTATCCTTTTGCTCTTAATATACCTATAGAATCTCTTTGGATTATCATTCACTTGACTGCCAAAGCTACCTCATGTCTTCTTTTAGCCCTCTGGATTTCTTTCTTAAGTTTTTTTTTGCACTTTTTATACTCCTCAAGTGCCTTATTTGCTCCCTGTTTCCTATACATGTTAGGAAACTATACATTTTCCTATACATTTCCTATACATCTCTCTGTTCTTTATCAGAGTTCCAATATCCATAGAGAACCAAGGTTCCTTATCCTTGTTCACTTTGCCTTTAATCCTGACAGGAACATACAAACTCTGCAGTCTCAAAATTTCTCCTTTGAAGGCCTCTGACTTACCAACAACATCCTTGCCAGAGAACAACCTGTCCCAATCCAAGCTTTTTAGATCCTTCCTCATTTCTTCAAAATTCACCTTTTTCCAGTTTAGAACCTCAACCCGAGGACCAGATCTATCTTTATCCATGATCAAGTTGAAACTAATGGTGTTATGATCACTGGAACCAAAGTGTTCCCCTACGCACACTTCCGTCACCTGTCCTAAGTCGTTTCCCAATAGGAGATCTAATATTGCATCCTCTCTAGTCAGTACCTCTATATATTGATTTAGAAAGCTTTCCTGAACACATTTTACAAATTCTAACCTGTCTAGACCTTTAACGGTATGGGAGTCCCAATCAATACGTGGAAAATTAAAATCCCCTACTATCACAACTTTATGTTTCCTGCAGTTGTCTGCTATGACTCTGCAGATTTGCTCCTCCAATTCTCGCTGACTATTGGGTGGTCTATAATACAACCCCATTAATGTAGTCATACCTTTCCTGTTTCACAGCTCCCCCCATATGGCTTTGGTACAAAAGCCCTCTAATCTGTCCTGCCTGTGTGATACTGGGACTAAAGAATTTAATTATAAGAACAGGTTTCTGTATCATGCTTGTATTACAACACATAGGCAATGAGGACCAATTCAAACAAATTACTTAACACTGATTAAGTAGAATCAACAAGGTAAATAGATTTTATTTCCTCTCATGTAGGGGAAATAAAATTAGAGGTAGGTTTTCTGGGATGACGTTATTCCTATTCCCACAAAAAAACTAATCTGCAACACAGTACTGTGCAAAAGTCTTGGGCACCCTTGATTTTTTAAAAAAATAAATTTTGTGTTATTTTTGTCTTTATTAGTGTGTCAGCAGAAAAGAGCAAATTTTAGATGTCTAAACATTATTTTCCAAAAAATTAAATGTTAGAGCTTTTTTGTATTTTGTTGAAGAAAGTAACATGTTCAGTAATAGACCGTTTTTCAAATAAAATCCTGATTACTTTGTGAGTATACACTGTAGGCCAGTGCGTGATTAGACAAAGGTAACAAATAGGATGGTAATGATCAATGACATAATGAGCTGAATGAACTAAACTGATTAACTGAAACAAATGGGTGGAGAAGCAATCAAACTGGGTGAAGGACAACCAGACTAAAAGGTGAGGGCATACAATTTGACATTGTAACCTTCAAATCAACAATTCTTACTCCATGGCAAGAGTGATCACAGCAACAAGACACAAGGTCATCCTGCATCAGCAAGGTCTCTCCCAAGCAGAGATTTTGTGGCAGACATTTACAAAATGTGTTGTATATGTTCTTCTGAAGAAGCACAAAGCAAAGTTCAGGATGAAAAACGCAGTGGTCGGCCATGAAAACGGATTACAGCTGCGAGAAGTACATCAAACTGGCATCCCTTATGAATCAGAACAAGTCCAGCAAGTTTATCAGCTCTGAACTCACAGAAACCACTGGAACCCCTCTACAGTCCGGAGCAGTCTTCAAGGAAGAGTTGCTGCCAAAAAGGCCATTCCTCCTGTGGAAACAGACAAGTGGCTCACCTCTGCACAAAATACTAGGGTGTTAAATGATGGCAGCAAATGCTGTGGACTGCCGAGTTAATATTTGAAATTTTAGGCTCAGTCAGGAGGTGGGTTGTCCATGGAAGAGCTGGAGAACATTACATTGAGTGTGTGCAGCCACCAGTGAAGTGCAGGGGTCATTCCCTGCAGGTTTGGGGCTGCAATTCTGCAAATGGAGTTGGTGACCTGGTCAAAATTAATAAAATCCTTATTGCTAAGAAGTACAAGCAGATTCTCATCTATCACACAATACCATCAGGGAGGTGTCTGTTCAGTCCCAATTTCATTTTTTTTTAAGCTGCTTGTTGTTCTTTTATAGTAATTTTTAGATATTTAGAAACTTCATTATTTTTGCAAGTGTCTTCAGGATTTTTTTTACATGTGCCTGAGACACTTGCGCAGTACCATATACTGAAGAAAGCTGAAGCTAGTGCTTAGTTAAAAACTAAGATTTTTATAATGCACCAGTGTTGAGGATTGATGATAAGATATGGTTCAGACTTGATTTAATGGTGAAACAGACACAAGGGGCTTTGTGCCCTATTTCAAACATTAGTTTTTGTCAGAGAATTCAGAATTTTGCAGATTTCAGTGCAAGTGGTCCCTTGTCTGAATTGTTTCTCCTTCCCTGCAGTAGACCAGCACTGACCATCCAACCTCATCCATCTGCTGCCACAATTAGTATCCAGCGTACTCAGCAGCCTCGAGACACAACTGCTCGGATCACATTGCCTTCTCACCCTGCAGTAGCTGCCCAGAAACCACAGCTCCATCCCATAACACAGGTAAAGATTTTCATTTACCATCCTGCTGTGCGACTTAGCTCCAAGGTGGCTGTCATTGTTATTAATTATCTTGTCCCAAGCCCCACCCTCTGTGGAATTGTTGCACTATGATCTGTATCAGATAAATTCTTACTGAAACTGCCACTCAAGATCAGTATGTTTAGCGTAACAAAGAACCCTCAAGACAGATTGACGTATTGTTCTTGGCCATTTTGGTGTTTAAAATAACTTGGAAATTTAGTTGGCAAGTGAGAACATTGTGAATATTTTATCTTTCATGAACTATAGTAATTGGCATTATAGTAAAGATAATGAAACAGTGTGTGTGTGTGTGTCCTTCATTGTGTTTTATTGTGTGTAATAAACAGTGTCATCACACTTGCACGATCCTGCTGTTGTTGGCAAGTTGGTGTTCATTAAGTGTTTATGTTCCTGAATCCCTGCAAGTCTGTGCTCTGGATAAGCTTGCATGAAAAATTTAAGACTGCATGTTTGTAAGCTGCGAAATTAATCACTTTTTGCATGTTCTGGAGTGTTAACACCTATTTCTGGCAGAAATCCTATTAATTGAGTAAGCTGAGTGATCACTGTTGCAATTCACCCTTGTGCTGGTGTCATTTCTCCACTGCAGTCTGCATAGTGCATACTTTGTACCTGTACAGATTGGATCAGAAGGTTGCCACATGTGATCTTTGATCAACCTCAGTAGAGTAAGGAGGATGTTGATCAGAAAACCAAGGACCATAAAAGTTAAAGGGTCCCACTTGGTCTTTGGTTTCACTGATAACACGTTGCTTTGCAGGTGCTGCACAGAGTTAGATTGCAGCATATACATTCCAACGATTGTTGTAATGGTTCAGTCACACTGCTCCAATGTGGGGGGGAGGCCACATTACCCAGCACTTTGCTGTTCAATCTTTTTCCCCTCTTCCCTGTTTTCTCTCACCTCCATAGCAGCCCAAGTGACCACTAAGAGAGCTTTTCAATAGCGCTGATCACCTTTCAGCAGTTGTAAACCCAAGCATCAGCTTATGTCTGCACACGCAAGTCAGCTTTTGAACAAAAGAAAGCCACAAATTTCTTGAAGTAAGGAAGTTTAGCATGGTTTCAGACATTAAGCTCATGATAAATCAGAAAATCAGTTTTTGGGTTCCAGTGTTCATCTCAAGATGACTATTCCTGCTGTTGGTTATGTAATTGGTAGCATCGACCAATAACTTTATCAGCTTCCAAAACCAACAAACCATTCTCTTTCAACAGAAAGCCATGTTCAGTACTGGCACACCGGTTGCTGCTGCCACTGTGGCACCTATACTTTCAACAAACTCGGTCCCTTCTACTACGGGTCAGGGTGAGTACCTGGTTTCTGTAAAATACTTGTATTCATTTTAGACTCTTAAGATAGAAAGCTGTTGACTGCTCTTCAAATGGAAGTACCCTTGATGCAGTAGTCCTGCATACATTAGACATCCTTTGCTCTCAGTTCTACTGGGTTCGTCAGTTGTACTGATGGTAGATTCTATCTAACACTAGTTCTCAATAACTACAGAAGTAACTGTATGGCTACAAAAACTGTATGTATACAAAAAACCCTATGCCTCAATTATTGAACATTTTAATTTACTTATCTTAACTGCAAGGTACCAAGGAAACACTAGCCATAACACTGAATACTGGAGTAAGTAAGTAATTCCTTGACAGCTAAAATGCTTAGCATCTAGAAAATGAATGGAAGAGTGGATTCTGGACGGTTAGTATGTTGATTGATGTTCTCTGGTTCCAGTATAGCATTCATTTCTTTAATGCTCTATGACTGCTTGCAATTTTGCGAGAATGACGTTGAAGAATTTGCAGTCGATTTGATTTAATCCACTTGAGGTAAAAGAGAAAAATGAGAACAATGCTGAGTGCAGGGACCAAAAAAATTAATGTAATGTACATTAATATTATTCTTTTAAGTTCAATGTTGTATGATTTTTGATATTTTATGCAAGTTCTTACCGTATTTGTCATTTTGTAACTAGGCATACTGTAAAGCAGATTAACAGTTTGCATGGTTAAACAGTTGTTTAACTTGTGTATCAGAGATACACAAATTCCTGCGCCTCTCAAGTAGCAAACTAATAATTTTCAAGCTATATCATCAGAGAAAATACTGAAATAATCATGAAAGATGCTGCCCAGAATGGTGATGTTCCAAACAATTTTGTGTATCAACTGCACACACAAAATGCTGGTAGAACACAACAGGCTAGGCAGCATCAGTAGGGAGAAGCGCTGTCGACGTTTCGGGCCGAGACCCCTCAACTGACTAATTTGTATCTTTTTCAGCACTTCTATTGTCTTTGTTGTATGGATAACATAATTAACTTCTTTTTAGAAATGCATTTCGATAGGGTTGTTGAAATGAAGTACATTCCTGGGAGTATTTGTAAAATGTGGTCATTAGAATCTCACTTTTTTGCATATGTAATCTATGTTGAGGAAATTATTTAAGTTTTCCTGTAATTTCAGCAAAGGAGCTGAAAACAGTGAATGCCAAAATCCTGTTGTTTTTTTTTGCTTAGAAGCCTCTCTTTGCATTAAAAGTTAAATTAATTTCTCATTTTATGTCATGACTCTGAAAACTGAATCTATTTCCTGTTGCTGTTGCTTACATGTGAGCATTTACATCTTGTGTGTTTCATTATTTGTCAGCTTTTTGATATTTCTGTTTGTAAGTACTTTTATTTTTGCTTGACAGGTGCTGTTTCCCATTCTCAAGTAACGAGCAGCACAATTGTTAACATGACAATGGCTTCTCATACACCTCATGCTCCTGTAGTCACGACATCAACTATTCCTGTTGGTGAGTGCAACCCACTATCATGGTTTCCAACTCAAATGTAACAAGAAAACTTGACTGAATTTTTTGAAAGGTGCCTGGGTTCTAATTCAGGAGTCGATACAGTGTTCAGATATTGGTGTCTTCAATCTGGACTAGGGTATTGACTACTTGAGAGCTCTTTTTCAAGGGAAAGGTGAAATACTGTTTTGTAGGACATTGTGGAAGTTGAGGTTCCTTGCAGTGTATGGCACAGTAAAGAAAACTGTCCTACCAATTAGAAAGAATTCAAGTTGAATGAAAAATCAATGGCTAGCTATAAAGTAATGTGAGTAGTAACAACCCATTAGTATTTTTTGTTCTGAACTAAGAATATATTTAAAAGGCTTATTGAAGTATTGGCAAACGGGAGCTTCTTCAGTAGCTGCTAATTATAGCAGAAAAGCAAACAAAAGTAAACCTGGAAAGCTGAAGTAAAAAGCAAGCTACTGGAAGCACTCATTAGGTCAAGTAGAATCTGTGGAGAGAGCAACAGGGTTGACATTTCTGGTTCATGAACTTTCAACGTAACTCTCTGTGGCTGCTAACTTCGATTACCCAGCAAATGTTTCTGGTTCGGGAAATTGCTGGTAGTTGGGATTGTATTTTTCCATCACTAATGTACATTCTGTTGTACTGTGTTACAGCAAAAGTTGTTCCTCAACAAATTACCCACACTTCCCCACGGATCCAGCCTGATTATACAACAGAAAGGGGGAACCTGATTTCCATACCAGGTCATAGGGCATCGCCTAACCCTGTTACCATGGAAACACGCACTGAGAACAGGTATGATGGCTTCAAGTGTCTGAGTAAATGTTAGGGGCATCAATAAAGATTTAGATTTTACGTATCCAAGTTTCCCCCATTGACTTCTACTGTCAATATCTTTATCCCATTTTGCTTCTCCATTCCACCATTTTTAATGTGTACCAATTTATTGTTGTGACAGGCTCCATGTGCTGGATGGATATTCAAATCTACCTTGTAGTATATAATAAGGGAAAATAAAATTGTTTTTGATCTGTGGTCAATGCCCATTGATCTGATGGAAAATACACTATAAATGTAAGAGTCAAGTTGATCACGACTAATGTACTTTGCCAATGACCCTAGCAAATCAGATATTAGTTATTATCTTGGCTTGTACATTATAACATCACCTATTTGAGTTATCAACCAATTTAATTTGAAGTAGCTGTTAATCTGAAACTGAAGACTAGGTTCTCCCTCATACATGCACATGGTGAGAACTGTATTGATCGCATAAAGATGCCCATATACTCCTAAAAGTGTAGTAGTGGGAACATATGTAATGCTTTTTGTCAATTAAATGCGCTAATTCTGTGTTACTAGAATGTGTCATAATTTTCCGCCAGGTGAAGCCACGTCATCTGCGCACGCATCAAGAAACATGAGATTTTTTAAAAAAGAGATACTTTGTTTATTCACTTTCACTTAAATTTCATGAGCAAATTTTATTCTGTGTCTCAAATTTTTCGGTATTGATTTGTGAATTCTGAAGGATGAATTTCCACAACCTGAATGGCTTGTTTATATATAGGAATTTGCTCAAAAGTGTAGGCATAATTTTGAATTACAAAATCAGTTTTTTTTTTACTATTGACAGAGATTAACTCAGTGTTCCCAATTTCTTTTTCATTCGGTCAAGGCAAGTTCCTGTGCAGTTCCAGTATTACCTGCCTTATCCACCGTCAGCTGCCATCTCTGGCTACCAAGCACTAGCACATACCTTTACCCCAATAACCAGTACAGTCTCCACTATTCGGCAATACCCAGGTATGAATATCTGAATTAATTCACTTGTTATAGGAATGTGTATCATGGGAAATACAGTTCAGAGTTGACTGGATAAACTGAGCAACTGGAAGGGTACCCTCTCAGGTTTTAACTGTTCTTAAGTAGCTTACTCAAAGACTAGGTTCTCCCTCATACATGCACATGGTGAGAACTGTATTGATCTCATAAAGATGCCCATATACTCCTAAAAGTGTAGTAGTGGGAACATATGTAATGCTTTTTGTCAATTAAGTGGGCTAATTCTTGAAATTCTACATGATGATTGATATTTGGCAAGTTACTCTGTATTGATATTTAATAATTATGCAATAATTTAATCTTCATTGGTTATCATAATGATAAAATAATCAGATAGTGCATAAGATGGCAGCTATTGAATGGACTGGGGTTCCAAGTTCAAAGTAAATTTAGTATCAAAGCACATGCATGTCACCATATACAACCCTGAAGTCCATTTTCTTATGGGTGTACACGGTAAATCCAAGAAACACAATTGAATCATGGAAAGACCACAGCCAGAAGGGCAGGCAAACAACCAATGTGCAAAGGCAACAAATTGTGCAATACAAAAGACAAAAAATGATACTAATAAATAAGCAATAATTATCAATAACATGAGATGAAGGGTCCTTGAAAGTGAATCCATACATTGCGAACAGTTTAGTGATGGGGCGAGTGAAGTTAATGTTATCCCCTCTGGATCAAGAGCCTGATGGTTGAGGAGTAATAACTATTCCTTAACCTGGATTCTATACCAGTTTCCCGATGGCAGGAGCGAGAAGACAGCATGGCCAAGGTGGCGGGTATCCTTGATGGATGCTTTTTTTTTCTGCAACATTGCTCTGTAAGGATATGCTCATTGGTGGGGAGGGCTTTACCTGTGATAGACTGGGATGGGTGCAGTACTTTTTTGTAGGGTTTTCTGTTCAAGGGCACTGGTGTTTCCATACCAGGCCATGATGCAAGCAGTCAATAGCTACTGCATAGCTTCAGAAGTTTGTCAAAATTTTATATGACCTGCTAAATCTTAGCAAACTTCTGAGGTTAAGTAGAGCCACTGCTATGCTTTCTTCATAATTGCGCTTGCATGCTGGGCCCAGGATAGATCTTCTGAAATGGTCGCACTGAGGAATTTAAAGTTGCTGACCCTTTCCACCTCTGGTCCCCTGATGAGAACTGGCTCATGGATCTCCAGTTTCCTCTTGCTGAAGTTAATAATCAGCTGCTTAGTCTTGGTGACATTGAGTGAGACATTGTTGTTGTGGCACCACTCAGCCAGATTTTCAATCTCCCTGCTATATGCTGACTTGTCTGCACCTTTGATTTAGCCAAAGACAGTAGTGTTGTCAACAAACTTAAATATAATTGGAGCTGCACTTAGACTCATAGTCGTAAGTATAATTAGAGCAGAGCAGAAGGTTAACCACATAGACTTGTGGTGCACCTACGCTGATGGAGATTGTGGAAGCAATGTTTTTGCCAATCCAAACTAATTAGGGTCCACAAATGAGAAAATTGAGGATCCAACATCTCAAGGAGATATTGAGACCAAAGTCTTGGAACTTGAGGGGATGATGGTACTGAATGTTGAGCTGTAGTTGATAAAGAACATCCTGATGTATGTGTCTTTACTGTCCAGATGTCCCAGGGTTGAGTAAGGAACCAATAAAATGGCATCAGCAGTGGACCAGTTGTGTCTGTAGACAAATTGGAGTGTATCCAAGTTACTTCTTAGGCAGGAGTTGATTGTTTCATCACCAACTTCTCAAAGCACTTCATCACAGTGGATGTAAGTGTTACTGTACAATAGTCATTGAGGGAGGTTAACACGTTCTTCTTAAGCACTGGTATTATTGAAGCCTGCTTGAAGTGGGTGGGAACCTCAAATGAGAAGTTAAATATATCAGTAAACACTCCAGCTGGTTAATCAGCATACATCTTTAGTACACAGCCAGGTACCCTGTCTGGGCTGGATGCCTTCCGTAGGTTCACCCTCTTGACAGAGCTCTCACTTTGGCCTTAGAGACTGAAATCACAAGGTCATCAGGAGTTGTGGGAGTTCGTGAATGTTCGAGTATAGAAGGCATTGAGATCATCTAGGTGCGAAACCTTGTTGTCACCTATGTTGCTTGGTTTTACTTTGTAAGAGGTAATGGCATTCAAGCCCAGCCACAGCTGTAGAGAATCCTTTAGTGATTCAAGTTTGGTCTGGAATTGCCACTTTGCTTTCTGGAGATCCTACCTGGATCTCTTGTATCTTACTTGGTCGCCAGGCCTGAATGCCACTGATCTGGTCCTTAGATTGTGAATCTCATGGTTCATCCAAGCCTTCTAGTTGAGGAACACTCTGAATGAGTTTGTGGGGACACACCCATCTACAACTGTCTTTATAAGGTCTGTGACAAGTGTAGTGTATTCATTCAGATCCTCTGAATCCTTGAACACTTGCCTGGTCCATTGATTCACGTCAGTCCCGCAGCCACTTCTCCGCCTCCTGAAACTACATCTTTGATATTCTTATCTCTTGGAATTTTGCTCTTTCGCCTTTACCTGTATGCAGGTAGGAGAAGGACAGCCAAGTGATTAGATTGCCCACAATGTGGTCTAGGCGTGGAACAGTAGACATTCCTTATTGTAGTATAGCAGTAGGAGAGTATGTTGGGACCCCTGGTGCTGCAGGTTATATGCTGTTGATAATTGGGCAGAAATTTCTTCAAAGTAGCCTAATTGAAGCACCCACAATGATTTGAAGTGCGTTGAGGTGGGCTGTTTTTTGTTTGCTAATGGCAGCATTCAATATCTTGAGTGCCTTGCAGAATTCTGCTTTTGGCAGAATGTAAACTGTGGTCAGGATCACGGAGGATAACTCTCTTGGTGAATAGGATGTATTTATCTTTGCTAGTGTAGGAGGCTGAGCAGTGATCCTGCAGGGGTTATAAAATTATGAGGGGCAACAACACTTACAATGCCTCATAAAAGAGGAAATTATCTAAAGGATTGAAAATTTTGTGAATTAAAAAAAAAACAGCTACTAAGCAGGAGAAGTGAGGAAAAAAAAGAAACCCATTGGAGGTACAACCCCAGAGCCATGTGTCATACAAAAAGCTTCTAAAAATAAACATCAAACTGCCAACAAGAAAAAAAGATATATAAAAAAAATTGACATTTAGATCGTGGAGGAAATCTATCAGTTAACTGAAATGATGATAATGAGCGAATGAGCTCCATCTCTTCTCAAAATCAAATAAAGGTTCAAAGGTTCGACTTCTAATTTTCTCCAAGCTAAGACACAGCATCACTTGAGAGAACCATTGTGACAAAGTAGGAGCTGATATATCCTTCCATTTCAACATGATGGCCCTCCTAGCTATCAATGTAACAAACGCAATAACATGTTGGTCAGACACAGAAATACCATGGATATTTTGAGGAATTATTCCAAAAAGCACAGTCAATTTATTAGATTGTAAGTTGATTCTGAGTTCTTTAGAAATTGTTGAAAAGACTGACTTCCAAAACTGTTTTAATATAGAACATGACCAGAACAGATAGTGTAGCTATCTCAGTTTTACATCTATCACAATACTTGTCAACATTGGGAAATATTTTAGAAAGTCTCTCCTTTGTCAAATGGTAACAATGTACAATTTTAAATTGTAAATTGTAATTTTAAATGACTAACACAGTAATCGAAGAAGAGTTAACCAGCTTCAGAATCTGTGTCCAATCCTCCCATATAAAAGTCAAATTGAGTTCCTTCTCCCAATTCTGTTTAATCTTAAGTAAAGGATGCTTATCCCATTGTAATAATAAATTATAAATTCTTCCAATAGGACCTTTCAACGAGGGGTTCATAATCATAATAGTATCTAACAAGTCAGCCTCCAATATGTAAGGAAAATTACTTAAATATTTTTGTAAAAAATGTCTAACTTGAAGATATTGTAAAAAAGTGTGAATTTGAGAGAGAATACTTATTGACTAATTGTTCAAAAGGCATCAATCTGCCTTCTTTAAATAAATCCAAAAAAGAATTAATACCTTTATTTTTCCGAAGTAAAAATATTGGATCAATCCAAGAAGGTTTAAAAAAGTAATTACGATAAATTATACTACAAAGTTTAAAGAAACAATTAAGGGCTTTGGCATTTATCGAAAGTGGTTAACTCCAAATTAGGTGTAATATGCCCCAAGCTGTTAAAGCCATGACTATCACTCCTCTTTGATTCATTTAACAGGATGTGTCTATCCCCATTTATTGCCCTTGAAAGTGGTGGTTGCTTGAATTGCTATAATCTTTTGAAGTAGTTTGAAGATTTAGACCCAACTATAACAAAGGGCACACATCATCTTGTCAGGATGATGTGAGCCTAGGAGGGGAGCTTGCAGGTATCGGTGTTCCCTTGAGAAAGAATCTTGGGGTTGCATGTAGTGACATGTATGTACTCTGATAATAAATTTTACTTTGGACATTTGAACTTTGAGAGAGAGAGGAGTGGGATTAAAATGGCATGGTGGTTATGTTACTGGAATGATAGACAAGTGCCCTGGAGGAAAATTCAAGTATGGGAGATTAAATCTTCATATGGCAGCTGTGGAATTTAAATTCTGTTAATCATCTGGAATTAAAAGGAAGTCATTTATAATGATGACCGTAAGACAACTGCATTGTAATAGAATCAATCCTATTGCTGATCGAGATTGAGAGTTTGGAAGGTGCTATCGGAGTAATCACAGCAAGTAACTACAGAGAATTTTGCAAGTGGTACAGCACATTGCCACCACTTTGCACAGCTAATGAAAGGAGTTATTTATGTCAGACTTTGATGATGGAATTGATAGTTACATGGCCAAGTTTGCAGACAATATGAAGATAGGTAGAGGAGCAGGTAGTTTTGAGGAAGGAGAGAGACCAGGAGGACTTAGGAGAATGGGCAAAGAAATGACAGATAGAATGCAGTGTCGGAAGTGTATGGTCATGCACTTTGGTAGAAGAAATAAAAGTGCAGACTGTTTTCTAAATGGAGAGAAAATTCAAGAATTTGAAGTGCAAAGGGACTTGGGAGCCCTCATGCAGGATTCCTTAAAGCTTAACTTGGTGGTTGAGTCAGTGGTGAGGAAGACTAATGCAGAGATAGCATTCATTTTGAAAGGACCAGAACATAATAAACAATGATGTCATGATGAGGCACTGGGGAGGCCTCAATTGGAGTATTGTGAGCAGTTTTAGGCTCCCTAACTAAGAAAGGATGTGTTGACATTGGAGCGGGTTCAAAGGAGGTTCAGGAAAAGGATTCTAGGATTGAAAGGCTTATCATATGAGGAGAGTTTGATGGCTCTCGGGCCTGTACTCACTGGAATTCAGAAGAATGAGGGGAGATCTCATTGAAACCTATTGAATGTTGAAGGTTTAATAGAGTGGATGTGGAGAGGATGTTTTCAATGGTGGGAAAGTTTAAGACAAGAAGACACGGCCTCAGAATAGAGGGGTGTCCTTTTAGAACAGATGAGGAGGAATATCTTTAGCCAGAGAGTGGTGGATCTGTGGAATTCTTTGGCATAGATGGCTGCGGAGGCCAAGACATGTGTAAGACAGAGGTTGATAGATTCTTGCTTAGTCAAGGTATGAAGGGATATGAGGAAAAGGCAGGAGATTGGGGCTGAGAGGGAAAATGGATCAGCTATAATGAAATGGTAGAGCAGACTCAATAGGCCAAATGGCCTAATTCTGCTCCTGTATCTTATGGTCTGTGGTCTTGTGATTTGAGGTGGTTAATTGAATACTACTAGGCTGCCTTGACCAGAATTGTGTCAAGCTTCTCTGTTGTTGGAGCTGTGCTTATCCAGGCCAGTGGAGACTTCTATCCCATTCCTGACCTGTGCTCATCCACTCATGTAACCACAATATTTGATTCTCATCAACCTCAGTATGTTAATGGTAGGGGACTTGGCAGTAGTAATGTAATTTTGGACATGGATGGTTAGACTCTCCTGTTGGAGATGATTAATCTTCAGACCATAAAGTTGCTATCAGAATAATAGGGGACTCCTAATAGTGATTAGAAACTAAGTACTGTTAGTCCGTAATATTACCTAGCCTCCAAATGGCAACCTCATTGAGGAAAGTGCTTTTATGGGAATAAGGAGCAATAGCGAGGACAAAAATTGTTGACTGTCCCGAGCTGAGGTTGTTGGTGAATTAGCTTCCTGAACTACCTCGTGCTAGATATATTCCTGTTACCTGGATTTTCCACAATGAGTCAACAGTAATCTATTTCAGATTTGGGGTGCCATGAGATTTGGAGAGGAAGTAAAGATAGTAGTGTCATTTCCAGTATGTACTACCTTTTTTGATGAAGAGAGTATGGTCTGGAGGTGTTACCAATTAAGCCTCAGTGAACTGAGTTCATTTATTTTGTGAGACAGTGCAGAATAGGTCCTTCTGACCCTTTGAGCCGTGCCCCTCATTTAAACCTGGTTTAATCATGGGACAATTTGCAATGACCAATTAACTTACCAATCAATACATCTTTGACTTTGGGGGGAAACTGGAACACCCAGAAGAAACCCATGCACTCCACTGGAAGGTCTACGAACTTCTTGGAGAGGATGCTGTGATTGAACCCTGAACTCCAACGCCCCAAGTTGTAATAGTGTTGTGGTAACCCCTATGCTACCATGGTGCCCTATTGGAATTGTATGTAATTCCATAAGCTGAAAATAAGGAGTTCACCAAGGAAGCGAAACTCTGTATGGGAAGAGCACTTAGAAAATCTTCTCAGGCGAAACGGCCTTTTACATGGGTGTTTCGTATTCTGTTCTACAGTGTGCTATCCATCATGATCACAGCACCACCCCATCCTGAAAGATATTAAAAAAAGGTCACCCAAAACCTGGAAAAACAAGACCTCTGGTGAAACATGGGGGAGTTATTCCACAGAAATGACCATCTTGAAGAAAAGGATTGCCAGTTTTCCAACAGATAGTGTTTTGCTGTTGGCTGCTGCAGGGGAATTTAGTATTTCTTTTTTGGAAAGATCCTACTCCACTTTATACTCCAGTAGCTGAGGAGTTATCCTCTGATTCCATCAAGATGCCCAATGGATGTGATTTTTCCCTGCATGACAAATTCAAAGAAAGGGTAGAAGGAAGACCATACTTTGGCTGCCTTGGAGTGTCAAGAACAGTTGACAACCAAGAAGTGTTGTAAAGAAACCTCACATGTAACAGTTCTCAGAAATTCGTACCATTATTACCATTCTAAATGTGCAACACAATAGTTTGAGCTGTGATCCCGATATCAGTGCAGACTGGGGTCAAGCCTCTGTCATAGCTCTAAGTTTCTTTGTGTATCTCTCAGAAATGCTCATCCTGCCTCTCAGCTTCCAGCTAGAGTGTAGTTAATTTACACCATCCTTTACTCAACCATACCATAAACTTATCCACCCTGAGTGAGGTGAGGTCCTGGAGCTTTCTGCCAGAAAAGCTGAATCCCATGTCTCTTTGTAAAATTAAGTTGTAATACAGTTCAGTAGCTCTAACCACAAACTGTAAATAAAAATCATTAACATTATCACACTGTCCGATGTTATTGTTGGAATTCTACCTATACTGTACATTTCTGATTCTGTTTGCCTCCAACTGACTGGAGTGATGGAGAGTGGGGCAATTGGCAGGATGCTTTTGTTTGCAAGTAATGTATAATAACTTGCTCTTTTAAGTCTAGTCATTTTGGCGTTAATAATTTAAGTATCATTGTGTTTATTTTAGTGGATAAGGGGGAGGGCAAGTTATTTTTCATAGATAAAGAGAATGTTGCGCTTATGGGGAATAAGCTTTGGTGTTGGACTAAACTGACTATTTTGTGGAGCTGGCATGGTTATGATGGCCAAATTTGCTCTTTCAATGCTATAAAATCCATAATTCTACAACACAAAGAAAAAGCAGATGTGCTGTTATTGAAGAAACCATTAATGTCCACTCTCCATCTCAGTTTCAGCACAAGCACCGAGTTCAGTGTCTGCAGCAGCGATTGCAGCACAGGCGGGTGTGGGCGTGGCTTCCACTGTCCATCTGAATCCCATGCAGCTGATGACTGTGGATACCACACACACACGTCACATTCAGGGGCTCCAGCCGGCATCAATCACTGCCCAGGGGCTACAACCTACTTCAATTGGCCCCCAAGGAATTCAGCCAGCTCCACTTGGGGCTCAGGGGATTCAGTCATCAACCATTGGTACCCAGGCTCTGCAGCCTGCATCAATCGGCCCCCAACAGACCACAGAGAACAAGCCACCAGGTAAAGGGGAAACCTGGAGGGGGGAGTTAATTTACTTGGCCATATCTCCTTGTAGCCTTGCACTCATTAGCAAGAAGATTCCTTGAAGACGCCTGCCAGTGAAGCAATTGTGGCTGAATTCTTGAAATTTTAGTTCACCCTACATTTTATTCCTGAGTTGTAATGAGGTTAAATTATTATATTTTACTCTCCATTGTAATGAGAATAGAATGATAGGTTGACATACCAAAATTATTGAAGTTGTTAAGATAAATTGTAAAGGCTTTGAAGCTGCCTTCCAGATTCTTGATACTACACACAAAATTCTGGAGGAACTCAGCAGGCCAGGCAACGTCTGTGGAAAAGAGTAAACGGTCAATTCCAGCATCTGCAGATTTTCTCTTGTCTGTGATTCAAGGTACTTGGGCTTGGTAAATGGAGGTAGAAAATACTGAAGTAAGGTGGTTGTAGAGTTTTATGAGCCTTTGATTAGACCTTGGCTCCAGCACTTGTGATGGGTATCAGATGTTTGGAAGGAAGTAGGTGCAGAGAAGCTTTACTAGAACAGCGAGAGACTTTGATTACATGAGGAAACCAAATAAACTGGGATTGTTTCCTGGACACAAAAGGTAGATTTCATAGTGTTATTAAAATTTTCTGGCAGATTTTGATTATGCAGAGGGCGAAGCTATTTCATTTGCAGGAGGATTGATAAGAGTACATAGATTGAAGGTAATTAGTAAAAATCCTAGGGAATTGATTTTTTTTAATTAAATAGTTGCCTGGAAGATGTGAGAATGGTTCTTATTAGGTTGAATATATGCTGAATAAAAGAGGTATCCTTGGTTCTTGGTGAATGTAAATATAACCGCTTTGGCTGCTCCTCAAAACCTCTTAGACCAACTTAGCACAATCTTTTGTTATTTTACTGTGTTTGATTGTAGCTAAATTAAGAGTAAAAGAATGGCTAGGGAGGGAGCAGGTCCCCTTGGAGATCAGCAAGGCTGCTGGTATCCTGAGCTGTAGGAAGGAAGTGGGAATTTTTAATTAATATTTCTCTTTGGTATTTACTGAGGAGAAAATCATGGTTGCCAAAGAGATGAAGAAAGCAAAAAGAGATGTTTTGAAGGACATTTGTATTACCAGACAAGAGTTTTTTGCAGCTTTACTGCATTTTAAGGTGGATAGATTTGCAAGGTGTGATGCAGTGCCACCTCTTACTTTGTGGGAGTCTAGAGGAGATGGTGGTCCTTGTGGAGATAACAGCTTCATTAGCCACTGGTTAAGTTCATGAAGACTGGAAGATGAGTAAAGTGGTGTCATTGTTTAAGAAGGGTAGCAAGGACAAGCCAGGAAACTACAGGCTGGTACTACAGGAGAGGTTACTGGAGGGAATTCTGAGGGACAGGATCTATCAGCATTTGGATGAATACTCTGGTTAAGAGGAGTTATCTCAGCTGTGTGTACTGGAAGACATGCTTGACGAATCTTTTAGCTTTTTGAAGAGGTAACCACAAAGCTAGTTGAATGTAGGGCAGTGGATGTTGTCTATTTAGACTTCAGCAAGATCGTACATGATAAGCTAGTCTGGATTTCAATTGGATTCAAAATTGGCTTGGAGGTAGCAAGCAGAAAATGGAGATTGAAGGTTGTTTTTCTGAATGGAAGCCAATGACTAGTATCGTGCCATGGATTGGTGTTGGGACCTTTGTTGTTTGTTATTTATTATTTATATAGACTATTTGGATGTAAATGTACAAGGCTTGATTAGTAGCTATGCAGATGGCACAAAATTAGGAGATGTTGATAGTGAAGAAAGTTATTGTAGATTACAGGGGGATTTTGATTTGTTAGGGAAATGAGCCAAGAAGTGTCATGGATTTCAATGTAGATGAGGTGATGCATTTTGTAAAGTCAAGCCCCAATTATGCCCCTTTAAACAAAGTATGTGGTTCAGAGAAGAACAGGGAAGCTCTTTTGTGACTTGGCCAATATTTATTTTCATCTATTCATCCCCATGGGGTATATTAGCTACAATAGTAACCATCCTTTAATGTACTTCATTGTTTGTAGTTTTTGTAGGACACTGATTAACTAAATGGAAATGAAGCTGTACTTCGTGCCTTTGGAGCATATGCCAAGTGGCAGCAAGTGGAGAGTGGATCTTGATTTTGATTAGTTGTACCATTCATGGTTCTAAACATCACTCAGAGCAGAGGCATTCCAATCACTTGATTGGGAATAAGGAATAGTCCTTTCTGTAATGAAAACAACCAGCTGGATAATAGTAGACATCTAGTAATTGCTGGTGGGATTTGGGTGAATTTTAATCCTTGCCGTTTGCCTACAGATTATCTTGTTAGTGTTACATCTCTGAAGTTTGCTTGATGCTTTTTACTTTGAGCTGTGTTGTTCATTCTGTCTGTGATTGTGAATGTGTTTTACGTGTCAATCCACGAGAGGTATCATTGGTGCTAATTTTTGCCCATTTTTCAGCAGTGGTGTTGACAGATGGAGCCACCATTGTAGCAAATCCCATCAGCACATTCAGCGCAACGCCTGCTATCACAACTGTGATTCAAACCCACACTCAGAGTAGCAGTACCACGGCTCCAGCACAGGGATCTTCGCCACGACCGAGTATTCTGCGCAAGAAACCAGCTTCTGATGGGTAAGGACATTTAACTGGACTTAACACCAGTCAAGCTGATACATTTCAGTTGCTTGGCAGGTGTAGTGAAACCTATTTAGTTATATTAATGAGATCTTCTTGCTTTCATCAGATTTGCATTCTTGTGAAAGAAGGGGAAATGGAAGAGAAATATATCTCCTTAAACCATTTAGTCCAATCTTTATAGGGTTCTAGTCAGTATCTTTGTAGAGATATAGCACCTATGCCCCTCTGATTCTCTCACCAACCCCGTGCCCCCAACTTACCCTTAATTCCCACCAGTTTTTCCCTAGATTTTGCAACTCTATGATTCTACACTAGCAGCATTTAAAGTGGTAAGTTAACGTACCAACCTGAACAATCTTTGTAATGTAGGAGGAAACCCATGCAGTCAAAGGGACAATGTGTAAACTGCACACAGAGAGCACCAGAGGTCAGGATTGAACCTGGGCCTCTGGCACTGTGAAGCAGCAGCTCCGTTACCTGAACCACTGGGCCACTGCTTATACTAGCTAATATTTTAAATGAACTGCCATTTCCAATTCACATCTGAAATCACTGAAATGACTTCTATAGCCATATGTTTTTTAAGTGCCATGTTAATATAACTCGGTGTTACTAGAGTCTTGTTCAAGGTGTCTAGTACCATTATTACTTTCAAACAATGACAATGAATTTTGTCTTGGATGTATACTCAACCACCATTTTAGGTCGGCTGGTGGTGCAGTGAATTAAAGCGCCGGACTCCAGAATGGAGGTTCTTGGGTTTGAATCCAGTCAGGCCATTCCCAAGTACGCTTTCCATCCGTGCCGGGTTGAGTGTTGAGCTCGCAACTCAACCTTGTAAAATAAAGAAAAATACTGCAAAATGGCTGTGTGAGGAGTGGCATGCCACAGTCTTTCGTTCCGCACCTTGTAAGGCATGAAAATGTCCAATGCTGGCCTCTCAGGCCTGAGTCAATGTTCCTTCCTTCCTTACATTTAAAAAAAAACACAAAAATTCTAGAAACACTTGGCATATTAGGCCTCATCTGTAGAAAGAGAAAACAGTTAATGTTTCTAGTCCTGTTCTAGAAGGCAGTTCTGCATGCTTTCAGCATTTTCTGTTTCAATTTAAGCTGCCAGTATCTGATTTTTTTTTCCTGCTTAATTAATGTATGTTGAAGACAGAAATTTGGTTGAAGTTATTGTCTGTCTGTACTTATTGCCTGGAATTGTTCAGTTGGTCATTCCCTTCAGATACCATTGTGTTGCAATTATGCTTCTACTCTCCAGGGTATCTGAAATGGCACATTATTCACCATTTTTATTATGTTCTCATTTTCAGCATGGCTGTTCGGAAGAGTCTCATTCCTCCTCAACCAACAGAGGCTACAAGCCCTCGATTAGATGGCACAATGCGGAATGCATCAGGATCCCCTAGACCAGTTGGGTAAGATTAGAATTTTGAAATTGCTCCTTTTTATTCAGCTTTTAAAGCAAGAAAAGTGTGGCCTCTGAGGTCTAAATAAATCCTCCCCCCACCCCACCCCCCTAAATTCTCCAGGTTTTAACCCTGCTCTGTTAGCAGTAACCAGGTAACTTCAAATTAATGTTGAAGTTAATATTCAAGTTGTGGAGGAATCAGTTGTGGCTCCTTATCGGGAAGTACAGAATTTATAAGATCTTGTGGATGGATGCCATTCAAGGATGACTTATCATCCTGGTGTGTTTCAGTTAAAAGTTCTGTGCCTTCAGGAATTCATGTTATACATTGAACACGAGCCCAGGTGAAGGGTCTAGACCCGAAATGTTAACTGCCCATTTCCCTGTGTAGCGATAGCCTGACCTGCTGAGTTCCTTCAGTGCTTTGTGTATTTGCTGCAGAGATAATTTTCTGGTGATATTTGAGGCAGTATTAGGGTGAAAGCCACAGCTGTAGCTGTAAAGGTCATTATCTTTTATGGTAAGTAATTGAAGTACAGTCGGCCCTCCTTATCCACGAATTCCGCATGCGTGAATTTAACCAGCCACAAATCGCGAAAACCCGGACGTGCCTTCCAGCATTTCTTGTTCAAGCATGTACAGACTTTTTTTTTCTTGTCATTATTCCTTAAACAATCTTACATAGTATTTACATTGTATTAGGTATTATAAGTAATCTTTCGTAAGATCTTTCAAATCTTTTATAAGTTCACCTCTTTCCGATTGCTTTATTATTTTCACTTTATTTTCAATCTTTATCGTGATTACTTTTGTGAACAGAAACACCGTGGATTCAGATTTCTGCTGCTGGGTCCTAATGTCCACCACACTGAGACAGGTTAAATATGGTCTGGGGTTCTGTTGGGTCCTAAGGTCCACCAGATTGAGACAGGTTGAATAAGGGACTTGAGCATCTGCGAATTTTGGTATCCACGAGGGGTCCTGGAACCAATCCCTTGCGGATATGGAGGGCCGACTGTATTTTAATTGTTTTGTGGAAGGAAGTTGCTCATGTGACAAGCTTGCTGTGTACTTTCTTATTTTTTTTGGAAGAGGTGGTTGCTTTCTCCTCCTTGCTTATCCAACCTAGTAAAGCCACTAAACATTTGACTGCAGGGTGTGCTAGTGATAGTGTGAGCTGAGTAGAACCTACCCTGAGCACCTCTGTCCATTGTACTTCGGCTGCTTTCCTCTAGGCTCTGGAACAGGAGAACAGCCAGATAATGATATAATTATATTTGAAATATAGCCTCAGTCCATCTTTATCATTGCTTGTCTCTGTGAGTTGCTGATGGCTTTTCACTCTGGAGCAGAAAAATAACAAGCAAGTTCCGAATCATAGATGTTGTTCACAAGTGAAACTTGCCTGAAGTATGTAAGCTGATTGGAGTATTCAGGCCAAGTGCATGCTTGATTTGGGCCTTTCAGTTGAATGGTAGCAGAGAAAATGCCCCCATCCACAGGTGTTGGTCTATTCTCACATGATCAGCATGGTTGTCATAAGGTTGCAGGTTTAAGTTCTGGATAATCAAGTACAAGGGTCTTGGCTTGTACAGTACTACAGAACTGTAGCTATACCTCACAGTTGAGGAGTTCCTCTTTGCTTAAAGTATGCTTTTCTCAGGTGCATGTATGTAATGATCCTGAGAAGTTGTTTTGTGAATCCTGTGAAGTTGTTTTTTGATCAGTGTTGTTTGTGAGTGCTTGCCATGCACAAATTGTCCACCATTTTCCTCATTACTGTTTGATCTGGCCCAGTGAGGTTTCAAAGTGCTTGTTCTTCCATGATGAGTGTTAAAGTTTCTGCATTTGTTCAACACTTTTAACCTGCACTTTGTGAGAAATTCAATTGTTCATTACTGTGGTGGTACTACTAAGATGCTCATGGCACTTGCCTGCCTGTTTCAAAAATCGGGCTTCTAGTTGCAGTTTGGATTGATGAGATGTACCATTTAGTAGGCTGAATGGTTTAAGGCTGACTATCTGATCAGAGTATTCATGGAGTCATATACAGCACAGAAACTGGCCCTTCGGCTCATCTAGTCCATGCTGAACCATTTAAACTGCCTGGTCCCATTGACCTGCGCCTGAACCATAGTCCTTCATATCCCTGCCATTCACATACCTATCTAAACCTCTCTTAAACATGGAAATCAAAATCACATCCATGCTGGCAGCTTGTTCCACACTGATGATCCTCTAAGTTAAGAAATTTCCCTTCGTGTTTCCACTAAACATTTCACCTTTCTCCTTTAACCCGTGACCTCTTTTAGTCTCACCCAACCTTGGTGGAATAAGTCTGCTTGCATTCCTCTCAATCTTCTACGTTCTAAGGAATAAAGGTGTAATCTATTCAGTCTTTTCTTGTAACTCAGGTCCTCCAGTCCCAGCAACATCCTTGTAAAATTTCTCTGTACTCTTTTCTGTAAGTAGTTGACCAAAACTGCACATAATACTCCAAATTAGACTTCACCAATGTCTTGTACAATTTCAGCATAACATGAACTCAGTACATTGATCCCTGAAGGCCAATGTGCCAGAAGCTTTCTTTATGACCCTATCTACCAGTGATGCCACTTTAAATCAATTATGGACCTGCATTCTCAGATCCCTTTATTATCCCACACTCCTCAGTGTCCTACTGTGTAAGGTACAAAGTACAACACCTCACACCTGTCTTTAAATTCCATTTGCCATTTTTCAGCCTATTTTTCCAGCTGGTCCAGAACTTGATGCAAGCTGTCCAGCATACCCCAGTCCTGTTGTCATCTGCAAATTCACTGATCAAATTAACCAAATTATCATCCAGATCGTTGATATAGATGACAGACAACAACAGGCCCAGCACCAATCCCTGCAACCTACAGAGAGGCAACCATCTGGACCACTCTCTGGCTTCTCCCATAAAGCCAATGTCTAACCCAATTTACTACCTCATCTTGAATGCCAAGCAACTGAACCTTCTTTAGCAAATCCTCATGTGGGACCTTGTCAAGTGCTTTACTGATGTCCATGAAGACAACATTCACTTTCCTGCTTTCATCAACTTTCTTGGTAACTTCCTCAAAAAACACTAAGATTTGTTAGACCTGACCTACCCACACAAAGCTGAGCTGACTATTCCTAATCAGTCCCTGTCTATCCAAATATTCATATATCCAGTCCCTTAGAATACCTTCCAGTAACTTTCCCACTACAGATATCAGGCTCACCAGCCTATAATTTCCTAGTTTATCTTAAAGATTTTCTTAAACAGCAGAACAACATTAGCTATTATCCAGTCCTCTGGTAGCTTACCTGTTACCAAGAATGATTTTAAATATCACTGCTGGGACACCTGCAGAGATATTTCTGCACTTACCTCCCAGAGGGTCCTTAGGAACAATTTGTCAGGCCCTGGGAATTTGTCTATCCTAATTTTCCTCAAGACAGCAAACACTCCCTCTGTATAGGGTCCATGACCTTGCTGCTGCTTTGCCTCACTTCTACAGAATCTGTGTCCATCTCCTAGGTAAATGCAGATGCAAAAAATTCCATTCAAGGTCTCCACCAACTCTTGCTCCATGTATAGATTACCATTCTGATCTTCCAGAGGACTCATTTGCCCCTTGCCATTCTTTTGCTTAACAAATCTGTAGAATCCCTTAGTATTCTTCACCTTGTCTGCTCATGCAACCTCATGCCTTATCTTAGCCCTCCTGATTTCTTTAAATGTTCTCTGGCAGTTTTTATACTTCTCTAGTACCTCATTTGTTCCAACCTGTCTATCCTTGCTATGCACCTCCTTTTTCTTAACCACAGCCTCAATATATCTCAAACCAATGTTCACTAAATCTGTTATACTTACCTTTCATTCTGACAGGCACATACAGGCTTTCTACTCTCAAAATTTCACTTTTGAAGGCCTCCCACTTATCAAATACACCTTTGTCAGAAAGCAGCCCGTCACAATCTACACTTGCTAGAACTTTCTGATACTATCAAAATTGGCCTTTCTCCAATTTAAAATCTCAACCTGAGCACCAGACCTATCCTTAATTATCTTGAAACTAATGGCATTATGATCACTAGATGCAAAGTGTTCCTGTAACCTGCTCTGTCTCATTCCCTAATAGCAGATCCAGTATTGCACGCTCTCTCCTTGGGACTTTTATGAACTGATGAAGGAAACTTTCCTGAACACATTTGACAAACTCTATCCCATTTAGTCCTTTTACAGTATGGGACTCCCAGTCAATATGTGGAAAAATCACCTAGTATAGTTTCTTGCAATCTTTCTACAAATTTGTTCCTCTAAAGCCTGCGGACTATTGGGTGGTCTATAATATAACCCTCTTAATGTACTTTCTTATTCTTCTGTTCCACCCATAAAGCCTCTCTTGATGAGTTCTCCAGTCTGTCCTGACTGAGCACTGCTGTGAAATTTCCCCTAAAGCCTCCCCTTTTAATTCCTCCCAATCTAGTCTAAAACAATGCAACTTCAAAATATTGAGCTGTCAGACTTGCCCCTCCTGTAACCAAGTCTCACTGATAGCTGCAGTAACATAATTCCATGTGTTGATCCATGCCCTGAGCACATCTGCCTTTCCTACAATACTGCTTGCATTGAAATATATGCAACTCAAATATTAGTCTCACCACGTTCAATGCTTTGATTCCTGACTTTGGGGTCTTAACAACATTGATCTCCACAACCACTCTGCTATCTGTTCTTGCACTTGGTTCCCATTTCCCTGCAATTCTAGTTTAAACCCCCAACGTACAATACTAGGAAATCTTCTCGCTAGGATATTAGTTCCCCTCCAGTTATAGGTGCAAACCCTCTCTTCTGTACAGGTCCCACCTTCCCTGGAAGAAAGTGCAATGATCCAAAAATCTGAAGCCTACACCAATACCTCAGCCATGTATTAAGCTTGTATGGTCTTCCTAGTTCTGACCTCACTAGCACGTGGAATAGGTAGCAATCCTGAGATCACAGCCCTGTAGGACCTGCCCTTTAACTTGGCTCCTAACTCCCTGAACTCACTTTGGGGAACCTCGTCCCTCTTCCTATCTATGTCATTGGTACCTGTATGGGCCATGACCTCTGGCTGCTCACTCTCCCAGTTAAGAATGCTGAGGACTCCATTGGAGATACTCCAATGGAGATACTCCATTGTACTCAGGAAGCAACATACCACCTGGGAACCTCATTTTCATGCACAGAGCCTCATTTCTGTTCTCCTAACTAAGAATTCCTTATTATCACAGTTCATCCCTTCTTCCTCCTTCCCTTCTGAGTCACAGAGCCAGACCCAATGCCAGAAACTGGACTGTTGTGACTTTCCTCTGCTGGGTAATCTCTTCCCCCCCCCCCCCACCCCCCACCAAACAGTATTCAAAGTGGTAAACCTGTTGTTGAGTGTGTTGGCCACATGGGTACTCTGCACTGATTGTGTCCTGACTGTCACCCTGTTTCTTGTGTCCTGCACCATGTGTGTATTTACCCCTCTATACGTCCTATCTATCAACCCTCAGCTTCCCAAATGATCCAGAGCTCATCTAGTTCCATCTCCAACTCCTTAAAGGCTGCAGCTGGATGCACTTCTCACAGATGAAGTCATCAGGGACACTGCAGGTCTCCCTGTTCTCTCACATCCCGCAAGAGGAGCATTCAACTATCCTGCCTTGCATCCCTACTGCTCTAACTATGCAATTATAAAGAAGGAAATGATAAATAAACTGGGATGAAGAAATCTACTTACTGCTTTTTCCCTTCTCTCACTCAAGCTTAACTCACCAAAGCTTCAAAGAGCTAAAGCCTCAAATCCCCACTTTAACGTTGCCTGCTCCAACAGCACTGTTTGCTGTGCTGTATTTTTTATTTGCCCTTGCTAATGAATTACTTTCTCTGGCTGCTGTTAAACGCCAAAACTCCCACGAGTTCTTTAATGTCCTTTTTAATGCATACTTACCAACCTGTGTGAGTCCCCTCTTGTTGCTGATCTCTGATTGGCTGCTGTTCATATGCCTTATTACGTGAGGATGTATAGCTCCTACTGATTGCTCACTGTAGAAGCCAGTGAATTAAGTTGAAACTAACGAATATATGGGGTTTACTTGGATGTAGAGTTCTGGTGTTAGATTCCAATGTTTAAATCTAAGGTTCTTTTAGAAGTACGAAATGAAGCACAAAACTTATTGCTTCATGGTTGTTTTATTAAGTGCTTATGGAATAGGAAAGTTGAACAGCTTTGTGTTTAGCTATTTTATACCCAGAGGTAAAGGAAAAATTATATTCAAATCTTTAGATAAGCATTAAGCAATTAGAAAATACTTATTTCATACTACAGTACCAAGTTAACCAGTGAAAATTCATTTATTCACTTAATGCAGAACAAATAAGTTTCCAGAGCTTTCCAGAATTATACTTTGTACAGCGGCAGAGGCGTATTAAACTTGCATAAAATACAAGTTGATAATTAATTGTTAAACTGCAAAGAAAATAACAATTAAAACATCTAATCTAGTAACTAAACACAGAACTAGCAATGAAAATGATAGAAAATGTTCTTGCATGTTGTTAAGTACTGAATCTTCCTTTTGATGATGGCTTTGCAGTCCTAATGTAAATTAGAGCTTTATACAGCATCAATATCTTGAAAGTACTGTATAATGAATTAATTAATTCATTATGAAGTGTAGGAACTGCCTCAGGTCATTTGCATGGAGTGTAATGGTGACTAGATAATGTTTTTGTGATGTTGGTTAGGGAATGTTGTTTGGGATTTTTTCTATTCACCTGGGCACACAGAACCGGTAATTTTATGGTGCCACTGCACATTTCTTTAAAACCATGGGAGCAGAATCACATGATTGCTTAACACTGCTGTGTCAGGTTAGTTTTATGTGTTTGTGACTTGTGAGTTTTGTGTTTGTGAGTTTTGAACAAACTGACCCTATCCTTGTAGGTACTCTTTCACAGCAGCTGATGGGGTATTTTGATGTTTGATTCAGATTGTTTCTAACTTTTTCAGAACAAAATCTAAGCCAGAGATCCATGTTTCCATGGCCACACCTGTAGCTGTTGCAATGGAAGCAGTTAGCAACCAGAATATGGAAACCATACCAGGACAGCCGGCTTCTCAGCCGCCTCCACCACCAATCCCAACACTCATTGCAGCCACTGCTCCCCATCCTCAGCCTACAGCCTTGTCAACTGTTCCAGCAGCCGTCTCCACCACTCCTCCAATTTCAGTCTCCATGGCTACAGTGGTAACTCCTCCATCACAACCAGTTGCCATCTCGGTACCTGTCTCCATGAGCTCAACGTTACCGGAGGTGAAAATCAAGCAAGAAAGCGAGTCAGCAGATGCACTGTCTGTATCAAGTAGGTATCCTCTTTGCAGAGCACAGGTAAAGATTGAGTTGGGTACAGTGAGTTCTGTTTTACTCTGCAGAATAGGCTATTGATGGCAACTTTTTTTTTTGTCTGAAGAAAGTGGGAAGCAAGTGAACAAAATTAACTGCTGAGCCCAGCATCCCACGGCATAGTGGGAAGCATTCTGAGCACCAAAGTCATTTGCAGTATTGTCAGTTCTTTTTATGAAGATCAAGCTTGAATAACTTATATTTCATACTTGCAGAAGAGTGCTTGAGAGTGCTTTATAGACACAACATTCTATCTACTGGGGGATTTTTTTGGAAGTAGGTTGGAATCTTTAAGGAAGAAAATGGTCAGGGAGCTGGAATCTGGAGCAACACAATTTTCTGGAGACACTTAGCAAGTTAAGCTGCAATTGTGTTTGGAGAGGAGGTGGTGGGGTGTACAAATTCCTTTTCTCACAAATGCTGCTGAACCTGAGTTCCTCCAGCAGATTGTTGGTCGGAAAAAGAGTGCATATTGCTGCTTGAATTCCAGCTATAAATGTACCTTTAGCTTAGCCACGTATTAAATCAGAGTGCAGTGTACTGACCCCCTCTCCCCTCTCCCCCACTCCTCCTCTCCCCTACCAGTGTTAGTCATCATTCCTTCTTATCTTATTCCTTCTAATGCTTTTGATGCTATTCATTATAATAGTGAGGTAGTTGGTTACTCTATTGAGTGATTTTTTTTTTAGTATTTTCTGACATGTGGATAAAATTGATTTCAAGAAAGTTTTAAGAAAAATAACCTCTTTGTAACCCATGGACAAGCTCCCAGGAGAGGAGACAATTGGTGACCCAATCCTTCCAGATAGCTTACTCATTTAAATCCATTAATTAGTAGAGGTTTTGGGTTAAAAATGATTGGGATATTCAACAATATGAATCTGTAAAGTTGCTTGGATGCTGTGTATTTGTTTATTTTTTAGGTTATTCATTTGTTTTTCCTTGTCTCTCTCTGTTTCAATCTCTTCCTTTTTTGCCTCTCTCCCTTCCTCTCACTATCATTCTTTTTCCTTTCATCTCCACATTCTCTTGCCCTCTGCCACTACCATCTCCCAGTTGCAGTATCAACATCACAGAATATGTCGGTGACTTCGCCTACTCTGACTCCAGTGGTGAACAACCTCAGCCTTCCTGGGAACGAGCTGCCACTGGGTGCTTCTCCCCGAAAGAAACCCCGTAAACAACAGCACATCATCTCCACAGAAGAGAGTGAAATTATGGAAGCAAATAGTACAGACGAGGAAAAGAATAGCAGCAGCAAGCCAGTGCTGATCAAAGCAGAGAAGAGGAAATCACCACCAAAGGAATATATAGGTAAAATGGATTTGCAGCTACAATGAAGACTGGCATTTGTAGTTGAGGGAGGGGTGAGGGATGGTTGTGGACCCAAGATGAGCAGAGCGGTGATTTGTAACCCCAAGAGGGGGGGAGAAGAAGAGATGTAACGTATCTGACAAAACAAAATCATTCAATCCTAACCCAAAGCAGCATCTTTATTTTGGCAATGCAAATCCTTTTAAAATCTTTCTAAAATCTCTCCACACAACCAAAACCTTGTTTTGCAGATGAAGAGGGTGTCCGATACGTGCCTGTGCGCCCTAGACCTCCTGTTACGTTACTCCGACATTACAGGAATCCCTGGAAGGCAGCTTATCATCATTTCCAAAGATATAGCGATGTGAAAGTAAAAGGTGAGACTTTATTTCCATGCCTACTGCATTACGGATGAATCTGATGTCCAGTGAGTATTTTTGAACTGAATCAAATATGTTGTCAATATTACATGTCATCGGTAAACTTGCTAATCATATCTCCTTATTTCCTAAACTTTGCTTATGCGACCTTGTTTGAAGAGCTTTTTAGGATATCCTTCCTTATTACTGCAGTGAAAGACTGTATCAGTACTGTAATGCACTTCCTGTTTCACAGCACACCGGGCTATCTTCTGCCAGGAATTGAGTTACCAGTTCTGCCCTTCTTTCAACCAAGTTCAGTGTTATCATATTCCTGTTCATAAGCAATGCTCTCAATCCACCACTTCCCTTGCATTTGTCCCGTGTGCCTTATCATGCCTGTGTCTGATCTGCCTACTGAATATTGTTTTCCTTCCAGATCTGACGGCACTCTGCGACCAACTTTGTCACACGCCCTTGCCAAATTAGCTAAAATTCTCTGCTGTGGCACTAGCTTTTGAGAATGTTGAACCCATTCTGGTTTAGTTGTAACCTGTCCAATTTGTACAGCTGCTACCTCAAAAGTGGTCCCAATGAAATTCTAAACTCTTCCTCCTGCAGCATCTTTTCAGCCATATGTTTCATCAAACAATTTCTATACTCTAAGCCCAAGGCACAGAAGTAATACAAAGATGACAGCCTTGAAAGTCTAACTTTTGAATCTGCTACCTAGCTTCCTAAATTTTTGTTGGATAAGCTAATACCTCTTACCTATGTTATTTGTACCAGTAAACTTGTTTGCAATTGAATTCAAGACTACTGGCTTTTAGAAGCACTTGTATTGTCATTTTTCTTCTACTGTTATTATGTGAAAACATTTAATACTGCTGGTAATAAGACTTCTGTCAGTTGGCATCTGAACAATGAGGGGTATAATGTAAACCTTGTTTTACACTGTAATAGGAAGATATTTAGCTATTAGGTGCAGATAAAGAACCCAGAAGACAGTGGTTGGTGGCTTTGGTATCAAAACAAGTGCATCACAAATCAAACACGAGGAAATCTGCAGATGCTGGAAATTCAAGCAACACACACAAAATGCTGGTGGAACACAGCAGGCCAGGCAGCATCTATAGGAAGAAGCACTGTCGATGTTTCGGGCCGCGACCCTCCGCCAGGACTTCCTATAGATGCTGCCTGGCCTGTTGTGTTCCACCAGCATTTTGTATGTGTTGCATCATAAATCAGATTGATCCATTGAAACATACGTTGAAGCTTAGTTAAATATTACGTGCAAATGCTCCCTCTACTGCCCTGGCAGTGCATTGCGTATAAAGCTAGGCAGGGAGTTAAAACACCTTCTCAAAAAATCACCCCATCCAGAAGCTTTCTTCAGTGTTTTTAATGATAACTTTTTGAAAACCACAAAGTTAAGGAAAACACATACTAGATTCAATACAGAATTGACATACGCCTGAATATGCTAATATTGTCGATCCTGATCAGTGTTAAACAAGGTTATACACAGATAGTTATGCCGTGGACTAGAACGAACTCCTGGAAAAACAATAGCTTAATAGTTTGTAACTATAAATCTAATACTTCTTTCAAAGTACATTTACTAATGTTTACCAATATTAAGAAAGCTTAAGCCTTTCAGATATTGCTGTTTCAAGGGCAAGTAAAGAGTGGATGGAGATGGATGTCTTTCTACTGTGTGTACTTCAAGTTGAAATCTGAATTAACCTGTCAGGAAATGATACAAATACAGATTGTAAACAGGAAGTGACACTTGTACAAAACGAACTGCATATAGAACAGTGCCTCCAGTGACATAACACTCCCTTTTCCACCATCATTGGTCAGAAGGTTCAGCTGGGCTAGAAATCTTAGACTATGACTTAAACATACAACTTTCTACTAAAATTGCTACTTGAGCCAAGTTCAATAAATGTGAAGAATCACTGCCAAAGTAACTTGTTGCTTGTGTAGTTCGGGGAAAAAATATATTTACATTTTAACTAGGAGAGCAATAATGCTCTGATACTAGATTTCAGGAGATCTTTGATTATAATTTTAGATGGTGCCTAGTCTATTTCTTTTCACTTGAGGGTTCTTGGGTTTAACTGATCAAATGCAACTTGTATTTGTCTGTGAGAGTACATAAAATCTCTTGTAACGTTTTGGTTGGTTGATTTGTTCCTCACTGCACAGTAATCCTGGATTGATGCCTTCCCTCTCTTTACTTCTAGAGGAGAAAAAGCCCACACTACAAGAGATAGCCAATCAAAAAGGAATAGTCTGCAAGGCTCAGGGTTGGAAAGTACATCTCTGTGCCGCACAACTCATGCAGTTGGTAAGTTAGGTGAAGACTGCATATTCGTGCACATTGCAAGCAGTTAGATGTGTAGCACCAGGTGTCTTTGGTCCAATTTTATAGTCATTGGTTAAGTATGATATCTGTTTTTCACAGACTTTTAAAAAAAAGTGTCTTTTGAAAATACCGTCGCCTAAGTGTCAATAGCAATCTCCACTTGTATCTTATGTTTTGTCTTGAAAGAAGTTCTTTTGTTCTGTTCTTAAAATATAGAAGGCCACTTAGCATATCAAGCCAATGCTATGTGTTAAAGCAGTCTCATCTGTCCCATTTCCTCTAACTTTTGCTGTTGCTCAATCTTATCAGAGATTCCTTAATCTTATCAGAACAGATATCTGGCAATAGTTTTCTGAAAAACAGATTTTTTTTTTCCTGAGAAGTAATAGAACATGGAGCATAAAACATTACAGTGCAATACATGCCCTTCAGCTCATGCTGTTGTGCTGACCTTCAATTTAACCCTTCCCTCCTACATGGCCCTCCATATTTCTGTCTTGTATGTGCCTCTTTAAGAGTTTTTAAAACACCCCTAGACAGGATGTTCCACGTTTCGTATTTTATATATCCCCTTATACTTTTCTCCAATTACACACTTTCACATTAGCCATTTCCACACTAGGATAAAGCTTCTGACGAGCCATTTGATCTGTGCCTCTTATCATGTTGTACAGTTTGATCAAGTCATCTCTTATCCTCCAAATGTGCATATCCAAATAGAAACACACACACACACACACACACACACACACACAACAACAACAACTTACCCTCGGCATCTCCTTTACTATTTCCAAGCACCTTAAAACTGCCCTCTCGTGTTAGCCATTTCAGCCCTGGGAAAAAGCTTCTGACTATGCACATGATCAATTCCTCTCATCATCTTGTACACCTCTATCAGGTCACCTCTCATCCTCTGTCACTCTAAGGAGAAAACACCACATTCACTTAACCTATTCTGGTAAGGCAAGCTCCCCAATCCAGGCAACATCCTTGTAAATCTCTTCTGCACCCTTTCTATAGATTTCATATCCTTCCTGTAGTGAGGTGACCAGAACTGAGCACAGTACTCTAACTGGGGTCTGACCAGGGTCCTAAACAGTTGTAACATTACCTCTCGGCTCTTGAACTCAGTCCTCCTGGTTGATGAAGGCCAATGCACCGTACGCCTTCTTAACCACAAAGTCAACCTGCGCAGCAGCTTTGAATGTCCTATGGACTCGGACCCCAAGATCCCTCTGATCCTCTGCACTGCCAAGATTCTTACTATTAATACTATATACTGCCATCATATTTAACCTACCAAAATGAACCACCTCACACTTATCTGGGTTGAACTCCATCTGCCAATTCTCAGCCCAGTTTTGCATCCTATTGATGTCCCGCTGTAATCTGACAACCCTCCACACTATCCACAATATCTCCAACCTTTGTGTCATCAGCAAATGTACTAACCCATTCCTCCACTTCCTCATCCTGGTCATTTATAAAAATCACAACTACATGCAGAATATGACCTGTCCGCGACCATTCTTTGCCTTCTGTGGGCAAGCCAGTTCTGGATCCACAAAGCATTGTCCCCTTGGATCCCATGCCTCCTTACTTTCTCAATAAGCCTTGCATAGGGTACCTTATCAAATGCCTTGTTGAAATCCATATACACTACATCTACTGCTCTACCTTCATCAGTGTGTTTAGCCACATCCTCAAAAAATTCAGTCAGGCTCGTAAGGCATGATCTGCCTTTGACAAAGCCATGCTGACTATTCCTAAGCATATTATACCTCTCCAAATGTTTCTTATCAACCACTGAAGTAAGACTCAATAGCCTTTACTTTCCTGGGCTATTTCTACTCCCCTTATTGAATAAGAGAACAGCATCTGTAACCTTTCAATCCTTCGGAACCTCTCCTGTCCCCATTGATGCAAAGATCATTGCCAGAGGCTCAGCAATCCAATTTATCCAACTTGATGTTTTCCAAAAGCTTTAGCACATCCTCTTTCTTAATGTCTATATGCTCAAGCTTCTCAGTCTGCTGTAAGTCATCCCTACAATTGTAAAGGTCCTTTTCTGTAGCGAATACTGAAGCAAAGTATTCTTTAAATACCACCACTATCTCCTCTGGTTCCATATACACTTTTCCATTGTCACACTTGATTGGTCCTATTCTCCCACGTCTTATCCTCTTGCTCGTCACATACTTGGGGTTTTCCTTAATCCTGCTCGCCAAGGCCTTCTCATGGCCCCTTCTGGCTTGCCCAATTTCATTCTTAAGCTCCTTCCTGCTAGCCTTTTAATTTTCTAGATCCCTGTCATTACCTAGTTTTTTGAACCTTTCGTAAGCTTTTCTTTCTGACTAGCTTTTCAACAGCCTTTGTACACCATGGTTCTTGTGCCTAACATCCTTTCCCTGTCTCATTGGAACATACCAATGCAGAACACTACGTAAATATCCCCGAACATTTGCTACATTTTTGCCGTACATTTCCCTGAGAACATCTGTTCCCAATTTATGCTTCCAAGTTCCTACCTGATAGCTTCATATTTCCCCTTACTCCAATTAAACGCTTTTCTAACTTGTCTTTTCCTATCCCTTTCCAATGCTATGGTAAAGGAGATAGAATTGTGATCGCTATTTCCAAAATGCTCTCCCACTGAGAGACCTGACACATGACCAGGTTCATTTCCCAATACCAGATCAAGTACAGCTTGTAGGCTTATGTACATATTATGTCAAGAAAACTTCCTGAACACCCCTAACAAACTCCTCTCCATCTAACCCCTCACTCTAGGGACATGCCAATCGAGATTTGGGAAATTAAACCCTGTCATTATTACACCTTGCTCTAGGAAGATGCCAATCAGTATTGGGGAAAATAAAATCTCCCACCCCAACTACCCTGTTATTATTGCATCTTTACAGAATCTGTCTCCTTATCTGCTCCTCGATGTCCCTGTTACTATTGGGTGGTCTATAAAAAACACCCAGTAGAGTTATTGACTCCTTTCTGTTCCTAATTTCCACACACAGATTCAGTAGACAATCCTTCCATGACTTCCTGCTTTTCTGCAGCCGTGAAAGGGAGAGAGAGTGAAACTAATAGGAGATGGGAAGAGGATGTGTTGGGAAGACACAGGAGAGAGGGCAAAAGACCTATAGGGCAAAGGAGATGAGTGGGACAGGGAGAGAGGGAGAGCAAGGGAGAGAGAAACAATTGGAGAAGAAGAAAGAGACCAATAAAAGGGTGGGACATAGGAGGGAGAGGGAGCGAGACCAATAAGAGAGAGGGGAGACCAGTTTGAGAGAGAAGGACACCACTGATGTACCCAAGTTATCATCTGTACCTTATAAAGCTGTAAAGTTAATTGTGGGATTGAAAGGCTATAGGGATTTAAAACATTTAACAATTTTTGAGGATGTGACTAAACACGTTGATGATGTAGAGCAGTAGATATAGTGTATATGGATTTCAGCAAAGCATCTGATAAAGTACCCCATGCAAGGCTTATTGAGAAAGTAAAGAGGCATGGGATCTAAGGAGAACATTACTTTGTGGATTTAGAACTGGCTTGCCCACAGAAGCCAAAGAACGTTTGTAGACGGGTCATATTCTGCATGGAGGTCAGTGACCGGTGGTGCCTCAGGGATCTGTCCTGGGACCCTTATTCTTTGTGATTTTTATAAATGACCTGGATGAGGAAGTGGAGGGATGGGTTAGTATATTTGCTGATGACACAAAGGTTGGGGGTGTTTTGGATAGTGTAGAGGTTACAGTGGGACATTGATAGGATGCAAAACTGGGCTGAGAAGTGGCAGATGGTGTTGGCAGATTAGTGTGAAGTGGTTCAGTTTGGTTTGTCAGATGTGATGGCAGAATATAGCATTAATGGTAAGACTCTTGGCAATGTGGAGGATCGGAGGGATCTTGGAGTTTGAGTCCATAGGACACTCAAAGCAGCTGCGCAGGTTGACTCTGTGGTTAAAAAGGCTTATGGTGCATTGGCCTTCATCAATTGTGGGATTGAGTTTAAGAGCTGAGAGGTAATGTTGCAGCTATATAGGACCCTGGTCAGCCCCGAAGTGGAGCACTGTGCTCAGTTCTGGCCGCCTCACTACAGGAAGGATGTGGAAGCCATAGAAATGGTGCAGAGGAGATTTACAAGGATGTTGCCTGGATTGGGGAGCAGGGTTTATGAGAATAGGTTGAGTGAACTCTGCCTTTACTCCTTGAAGAGATGGAGGATGAAGGTGACTTGATAGAGGTGTATAAGATGATGAGAGGCATTGATCATGTGGGTATTCAGAGGCTTTTTCCCAGGACTGAAATGGCTAACATGAGAGGGTACGGTTTTAAGGTGCTTGGAAGTAGGTACAGAGGAGATATCAGGGGCAAGTTTTTTATGTAGAGCGTGGTGAGTGCGTGGAATGGGCTGCCGGTGACGGTGGTGGAGGTGAATATGATAGTGTCTTTTAAGAGACTCCTGGACAGGTGTATGATGGAGCTCAGAGAAATAGAGGGCTATCAGTAACCCGAGGTAATCTCTAAGGTAAGGACATGATCAGCACAGCTTTTTGGGCCGAAGGGCTGTAGGTTTTCTATGTTTCTTTGTGACAGTACCTCTGATCAGCAGTGTCATGCCCCCACCTTTTTTGCCTCCCTCCCTGTGCTTTCTGAAATATTTAAAGCCTGGCACTCAGAGTAGCCATTCCTGTCCCTGAGCCATCCAAGTCTCTGTAATGGCCACAACGTCATAACTCCAAGTACTGATCTACACTCTAAGCTCATTTGCTTTGTTCATGATACTCTTTACATGAAAATAGACATAGTTAAATTAAACTGACCTTTTTATTGGTATCAGTTTATTATTGTCACATGTACCAAGATACATTGAAAAGCTTGTATACATATTACGAATAAACAGTTCTCTGGCTTCAAGCCGAGTACAGGTTTGATTATAACTAGCGTTTTGATTACATACTTCGACATTTTCAGGGTTGATGCCTAGGTATATCTAGACTAGTGGTATTTATGCCCCTGTATTCCACCCCTCCTGATTGGTTAGTCCTCATCCAATCAGGTTGCCGCTTTCCCACTTTGTTTACAATTGAATTCCAGTCCTTGCTTGGAGTTAGACTTAGTCTTTGTTAAAATTATTTTTCTCTAGGCTTCCTTTACCAGGCGGTCCCGAAAGCATATTGTTTATACAGATCATATCATTAAACTATGCATTCAGCTAAAATAGGGTAAAACAGAAGAATGCAGAATTAAGTATAAAAGCTACCAAAAAAGTGCAGTGCAGGTAAGTGATAAAGTGTATGATCCTAATGGGGTATATTGAAGCCACGAGTACATTTCAGTATCTGTTAAAGAGATTTGATAACAGTGGGATAAAAGAGTTTTTCTAAGGCTTTTGTATCTCCTGCCTGTTGAGAGAGGGATAAGAGGATATTCAGGGTGGGTGGGTTTATTGATTATGCTTTTAAATAAATAGCGGTGATTCTACAGGAAGTTTAAAATAATAACTCAGAAAATAGAGTGGTTTTATTAACTAGCACCAGAGATATAATAGATAAACAGTTGGAAATATACTTGCATAATTTGGATCAATCTACTGTTAGATCAAGATAAATTTTATTTGCCTACTTGCGTCCTAAAATGCTTGATTCACATCTTGTTAAAGCCCCCATTGCTACCCACCATCCCTATACCTGATTCCTATGTCCGTTCCCCAATGTCTTTCGTAACAACCCCCATCTTCTGTAATCCGTAGCTTTCCTGATTGGCTGTGTTATTTTCTCCATGTTGGAAAAAATGTCTGTGCGTGTTCTTGTATGCGGTGCTTGTTCACTTACTCCCAGTTCCCTGAGCTACGCGTGCAATGGAGTATCACTGCGAGGAGGACTTGTAGGAAATTCCTGCAAATCCCCTTTCCATCATCACTTTGTTTCCTGGCTCCAGTGAATTTCGATACCCTGCTATTTATTTCTCTGAAATATTTTGGTGGACTCCATGTAGAGGTTGTGGTCATCTGCACAGGTGATAATGCAAAACTAATGTGTAGCAGCGCCACAGGCGTATGGCATCCGGTAAGCTGCATTCACAAGAAAAGCTTCTTAAACATAGATTATACACAAATTTTACAAGGAAAAAAATGCAATTGTATTTTTTTTAAAATAGCCCATTTTAGTCCACAGTGATCAGAATGGCCAGAGTTTTACTAAATTGTAGTGGTAATTAAGGTTTTGCCAGTTGGATTAAGAACCAAATTGTTCAAGGGAAGTAGCTGTGCTTGAACCTGGTGGTGTTGGATGTCAGGCTTCTAGACTTGCTGCTTGATTGTAGCTGCAATTAGATGTTATGACCCAGGTGGTGAGGATCTTTGATAGATTTTACTGCCTTAAGACAGCACCTTTTATAGGTGCTGCCGATGATGTGGAGGGATGTGCCTGTGATCTGTTGGGTTAATACACTACTCTCTGTAGCTTGTATTCCTGGACATTTGAATTGCCAAAGCAGACCATGATGTAACCAGTCAGGATACTTTCAACAGTGTGTCTGTAGAAGATCAAATAAGAGTGACATCAGTATGACTGTAGGATGCTGCTGAGTCTGATTTCATGCTGGAAACACACGCAAGGAGTTCCAGTGTACTGTCTGTAACTTGATACCGAAGGGAAAAGTTATGCTGAGAAATGCATTTGAAGATATTCCAGCGCATAAACCAAACATCTGCCAATTTTGCTGTTTATGGAAAGGAGCTGAGGTATGTGTTTACTAGATACCTTCTCAATTGAAGCACACCAGACTCTGCATCACTATGATAAAAGACCCATTGTTGTAGTGGGTGTGTGGATCTAAATTTACCAGTAGAGCTCTGTAAATAGAATGATCTTTGTATTTGGTTGTCAGCTGTGACCTTCATTAAAAGTTGTTAACTAAGTGTTTGCTGAACGCAGCTGTAATGGTACTGGATACTGTGTACAATATTATCTTGGGGAAGCTTTGGTGCATTGTTCATGCTGATCTCTGAGTGAGTCGTATCAGCAAAAGTCAAATTCTATTTGTTTCATGATGCTAGATGTCTGACAGATGATTACATGAAATCATTTATAGTTGAGATCACAAACAGTGGTGAGTCAGGACCAGTTTCAGTCTTAGTGACAAAGCTGTCATTATGAAAGGTGACAGAGCAAGGTGGGGAGGTGCTTTAAATACACAAAAGCTGATGCTCCCTTTGACCCTGAAGTAAATGATCATTTTTGGCAAAGGAAAGGGAAGACTGTTGGAGGCTGTGATGTTAGGAGGTACTGTGCTCTTTGAAATAACTGCAGTGCAGTTTGCAGATGGTTCACACTGCATCCACAGTGCTCAAGGTGTGAATTGTTAGGTTGATGAATCAAGCAGGATACTTCATCCTCACTACTGTTTAACTTCCGATCTGTTGAAGCTGCATTCACGCAGACAAGTGAAAAATAATTCATCATGCTTCTGACATGCTTGCATAGATGTTGAGAAGGGAGACCCTGCACAACTGGTCTAAGTTGAGTTCTGCTTGGTGGTGAACTACAAAATGGCAGTGTTAATGACAATATTATGATAAAGTGCCTTGTGCTTGTTGGTTAAATGCTACTTGTCACTTCGTCTTTGACTGAATTTTGACAAGGCCTTTGCTTGTGTAGGCATGGGCTCTGTAAGACTTGGGAGCAGAATTAGGCATTTGGCCCATTGAGTCTGCTCTGGCATTTGATCATTTCCCGAGGAGCTGTGAATACAATTGAGCGTCATCTACTCAGTGGATGTAACCACAAGAAATATTGGTGGGATTTTAATTTCCACATAAAGGGCATTAAGAATTATCTGTTTTACTTTCAAGGCTCGTGCATTAATAATGGCTATGAAAATTATAGTAGAGGTTTCCTAGAATTTGCAGTGCTTAAGAACTAGGGTGGGGAGAGAGAAGGACATTTAAACTAAAAACAGATTCTGTTCATTTGTTTCCTGACTGGGTATCATAACGTTCAAGTATTTACTCACTGCAGATTACTAAGAAAAAGTTTGGAATTTGAGCTCAGTCCTTTTTATTAATCTTTTTCTTTTCCTGAACTCTACAGACTAGCTTGGAACATGATGTGTACAACAGATTGGCTTCATTACAGGAAGGGCTGATTCCAAAGAAGAAAGCGGCTGCAGATGATGACATGCATCGAATCAGTGAGCTGATCCAGGTTTGTGGATGCCCTGTATAAGCAAACTGTGCAGCTGGCATCTCAACTATGCATTGCTGGGAGCAGAATTAAGTACTGGCCCATAATATATACAAGGTCGCATCTCTGCGGTTCCTGAGGTCTGGAGGTAAATGTCACCTGGGCCAGATGGTCTACATCCCAGGGTTCTGAAAGAGGTAGCTGAAGAGATTGTGGAGGCATTAATAGTGATCTTTAAAGAAGGACTGGAAAATTGCAAATGTTACTCCATTCTTCAAGAAGGGAGAGAAGCAGGAAAAGGAAATTATTGGCCAGTTAGTCTGACCTCAGTGGTTGGGAAGATGTTGGAAGTCGATTGTTAAGAGTGTGGTTTCGGGGTGTTTGGAGGCACATGATAAGATAGGCTAAAGTCAGCATGGAAATTCTTGCCTGACAAATCACAAACAAAAAAATCTGTTGGAATTCTTTGAAGAAATAACAAGTAGGAAAGACAAAAGAGGATGTTGTGTACTTGGATTTTCTGAAGGCCTTTGACAAGGTGCCATACATAAAGCTACTTAACAGAGCCTGTGGTATTACAGAAAAGATACAAACATGGATAAAGCATTGGCTGATTGGCAGAAGACAAAGTGGGAATAAAGGGAGCCTTTTCTGGTTGGCATTCCACAGGGGTCTGTGTTGGGACTGCTTCTTACTGCACCCCTCTTACAAACTCTTCGCCCTCCTGCCGTCTGGGAAAAGGCACTGAAGCATTTGAGTTCTCACGACTAGACTATGTAACAGTTTCTTCCTCCAATCTATCAGACTCCTCAATACCCAGAGCCTGGACTGACACCTTTTTGCCCTATTGTCTTGTTTATTATTTATTGTAATGCCTGCACTGTTTTGTCCACTTTATGCAGTCCTGGATAGGTCTGTAGTCTAGTTGTTGTTGGGTTTTTTTCTCTCTCTCTGTTGTTTGTGCGTAGTTCAGTCTAGTTTTTTGTATTGTGTCATGTAACATCATGGTCCTGAAAAACGTTGTCTCATTTTTACTATGTACTGTACCAGCAGTTATGGTCAAAATGACAATAAGAGAGACTTGATTTGACTTGAAAATCTGTTGGAATTCTTTGAGGAACTAACAGACAGGATAGACAAAGGACTGTCAGTGGGTGTTGTTTACTTGGATTTTCAGACCTTTTGACAAGATGCTGCACATGAAGCTGCTAAACAAGAGCCCATAGGAAAGATGCTGGCATGGACAGGAGATTGGCTGACTGGCAGGAAGTAAAGAGTGGGAATAAAAGGATCTTTTCCTGATTGGCTGCTGGTTCCTAGTGGTGTCCCTCAGAGGTTGGTGTTGGGACTGCTTCTTTTCACATTATATGTCAATGATTTAAGTGATAGAATTGATGGCTTTCTGACTATGTGGGTGATACAAACTAGATTTGGGGCAGGTAATGTTGAGGAAACAGCAAGTCTGCAGAAGGTTAGGAAAATGGGCAAAAAAGTGGCAGATGGAATATTGTAAAGGGAAGTGTGTGGTCCAGTATTTTGGTAGAAGGAATAAAGGTATGGATTATTTTGAAGAAAATGCAAAAATCTGGGGTGTAAAGGGAGCCCTTGTGCAGGATTCAGAAAAGGTAAATTTGCAATTTGAGTAGGTGGTGATGAATGCATATTCAATGTTAGCATTCAGTTTAAGAGGACCAGAATATAAAAGCCAGGATGTAATGCTGAGTAGTTCTGGGCTCTTTTCTAAGAAGGATTTGGTGCCATTGGAGAGGGTCCAGAGAAGGTTCACGAGAATGATGAAAGAATAAACACACGAGGAACATTTGATGGTTTTGGGCCTGCGTACAGTGAAGTTTTGAAGAATGAGGGGGAATCTCATTGAAAGCTATTGAATATTTAAAGACCTAGATAGAGTGGACATGGGGAAGATGTTTCCTACAATGGGGGAGTCCTGTACCAGAGGGCACAGCCTTGGAATAAAAGGACGTCCATTTAGAACAGATATGAAGAGGATTTTTTTTCAGCCAAAGAGTGGTGAATCTGTGGAATTTATTGCCCCAGATAGCGCTGGAGGGCAAGTCATTGGGTATCTTTAAAATGTAAGTTGAATGGTTTTCGATTAGTAAGGGCATGGAAGGTTATGGGGAGAAGGCAGGAGAATGTGGTTGAGAGGGATAATAAATCAGCCATGATTGAATGACAGTGCAGACTCAATGTGCCAAATGGCCTAATTGTACTCATATGTCTTACGGTCTAGTTATGTATCACTACAATTGCTTCCTGTCCAAGCTATAACACTACTGCTGCCCTTTAGCTCCATCTCAGCATGATAACAGATTATGTTAGCACAATGATTAGTCACCTTGACTCACAATCTGGTGGTGTGGATTGATTGTCCACAGGCAAGTATTCAAGTCCTGTCATGACAGCTGGAAATTTTAAATGCAGTAATTAATTGTGGAATTAATTTCTTTCCAGAGGATGTTAGTGAATCTGTTGGTTGTTCATTAACATCCTTTTAGGAATGAAATCTGAGGTCCTCAGCCTAGTTTATTCTTGGTCTGTAACAATGTGATTCTTAACCACAGTCTAAAAAGACCAGGCAAACTATCACAATGATTTGCTATTCTTGCTGATGTTGCTTATATCCACTTTAAAAATGGCCAGTTAAATCTGTCTGCAGAATGAAAAGAAATTGAGGAGGCTGCATCATGTAGTTAGATAAAATATGTCCCAGAGCAGGAATGTTGTGCTTGGTGGATAGGTATATATGCAGTCATTTCTGTTTGGGTAAAAATTCTTAACTTTAATAAGATAATCTTGCACTTTGAACTGGATGGTCCCAAATTGGACAACACTTCAGATTTACTGTTTTTTTTTACAAGAAAAGGCAAATTCAAAGTGCTCATTAATCCTTTTTACATCAACTGTGTACTAACAGTATGAATTGTGTTTACGATTCACTGGAGTACAGAGGAAGTTGGGAGCCACAGACCAACATTAATTGTCCTTTTGAAAATTAAAACAAAAAATCAAACATTTGGAAATCTGAAATAAATGCTGGAGACACTCAGCAGGTCAGACAGCATTTGTAGATGGAGAACAGTTAATGTTTGGTGAGGTGCCACATAAAAAGTGTCAAATAATGTTGATGGCAGCACACTGAAGGAGAGAGGATTAACCAGCTGTACTAGGGGGTACTTGAGGTAATGTAACTGTGGCCTCACTACTTATGTACTAATGATTTGAACTGGGGACCAAGTGTAGCTTAGCCATGTTTATAAATGACCAAAGTCAGTAAGGTGGAATATAATCGTGGGCAAGCATGTGGCAGATAGAGTAGTGGGGAAATGTATTACTTTGGGAAGAATAGAAAACAGTTTTATTAGAATTACATACTAGTGTTTAGAAACTCAAGGAACACACAAAGATAGGACGTAAGTAACTAAAGAAACTGTGGCGCGTGGCCAAATGGATAAGGCATTGGACTAGCGATCTGAAGGTCGTGAGTTCAAGCCCCAGCCGAGGCAGCATGTTGTCTCCTTGAGCAAGGCACTTAACCACACATTGCTCCAGTCCACCCATCTGAAAATGGGTACCGGCATGGGGTTTAACCTCGTGATAGACTGGCATCTTATCCGGGGGGGGGGGGGGGTGTCTTGTACTCTCAGTCGCTTCATGCCACGGAAACTGGCATAAGCACCTGCCTGATGAGCCTATAAGGCTCGGGACAGGCTTTAACTAAAGAAAGATGCTGGAGGAAAAATGTAGAATTTTGATGTAAAGTGTTGGTGCACGAACTTTGTAACAGCCATGCAGAGTTTGTGATGTCACGTCTAGGGGACTTGATTCTTGGGAATTGTTTTAGAGGAAAGGAAAAGCAAACTGAGAATTTAGAATAGGAGGTAATCCCATTCAGATGTTTTATTTTGAGAAGGGTCATTAGAGGGGTGTTGTGAAGATGTTTCACAGTGGGAGACTATAAAATTGGTTAGAATTGTTTTCCTTATTACAGACATGCCATGAAATTTGTTGTTTTGGGGTAGTACAGTGCAAGATAAAAGTTGTTAAGTTACAAAATTAAAGAGCAGTGTCTTAGGATAAAAAGAAATTGTAAGGAGGAATTTCTTCCAGTTGCAAACCTTTGAAAGTTCACTATGTCGAGAGTGTTGTGGATGCAGTCCTTAAAGGAATTCATGACTAAGATGGAAGTACAAAGTCTACATGAGAATTGAGGGCTAAGAGGGTGAGGTCAAAGATCAGAACAGCACTGACCTTATTGGAAAGGAGGAGATTGAGGCAGTAATGCTTATTATTATTTGTTTAAGTCCTGTATACTTGGTAGTACACAACCTTTTAGTTGGGAGGGACAGAAGGACAATTTGAAATATTTTTGAGGCCCATTCATAAGCTAATTATTATGATTAGTTTAGAAAATTGTTTTAAAGTGTATATACAGCTTCACAAATGAAATTGGTTTAATTATGCAATGGAATCCCACCTGTTTCTCAGCTGCTTTCCCTCCCAAATGCCCCCTCCACTGACCATTTCCAGCCTCGTAGCCTCACTCTCTCTGGTTCTTTTTTGTTCTGAAGCACTTGAGTCAGAAGAAATAAATAAGTGAATGATGTGAAATTGCAGAGGCAACAGATCTTTGTGCAGACCACAGAGCAGACCTTGTTCATCACACTATCACAGTACCAAAGCCTCTTCCCAATTGGATTATTCAAATAAAGCTATTTCTCCTGACAATTACTGGAAGAGCTTAGTCCTAATGAAGGGTCTTGGCCTGAAATGTTGACTGTTCATTCCTTTCCAGCTGAGTTCCTCCAGCATTTTGTGTGTTGCTCTGGATTTTCAGCATCTGCAGAATCTCTTGTCTATTTTTTTACCTGACCAGTCAGCCTGAAAACATACACCCGACTAGCATTGGGACCCTGGCAAAGCAAAGTGCTCAAAGCCCTAAACCCCCTGCCTACTCAGTGAGAAGAGGTGCGGTTTGATCTGTCCCCAGTCAGCTAGGAGCATTTTGGTCATAATGGAACTAATGATATCTAATTTGCTGTAACATTATTCTGCATTGTTCTATTCACAGGGGAACATGCAGCGTTGCAAACTGGTTATAGACCAGATCACTGAAGCCAAAGATACCATGATGAAAGTTCTGGATCACAAGGATCGAGTCCTAAAACTCCTCAACAAAAATGGAACCGTCAAAAAGGTGTCCAAATTGAAAAGAAAAGAGAAGTCCTAAGGTCTCAAATTTGGGTAGTAACTGTATTTTAAAGCCACTGTATAAATGTTTAGTTTGATATTTTAATAAACCAATGTTTGCAGGTGATGGATAGTTTCCACAGAACATGAACATTGCTGTGGTGTGAATGGCAGTAATTGGAAATACCCGCAGTCTCAGCATTGTTGATCAGTTGAATCCCACTAAAATTGTGACAACCTGCAAAAAGTGAGTTTGATTTTTCTCGAACCTGACTACACACTGCAGTGTTGACTAACTTGCTCATCAAGTTAAATAGCATGGCTTTCCCCCCCCCCCCCCACCCACTTCCTTTGATGTTACTCGTTGTTCAGAAACAACCGATTGGCAGTCAGTTCTCCCGTTAATTTTCTTTTAATTTTTGGGGTAGTGATTCATTAGTTCCAATTTAGCAGCACCTCATCACCAATGTTGGTTTACAGTGGCAAGAAGGTAGAAGAAATCTAGGTGTTCATGATTAGCAACCCCAGTCACCTGCAGTTGTTGAGGGGTGGCTCTAGTTTAGAATGGAAGAACGATCCAATCCAGCAGCCAGAGTTGTCAGTTTACCAACAGAAGAAGGGAACCCCTTTGTGAAAACAGCTAATCTGATTTTGCTGGTCTCTTAAAGCCTATGCTTTGCTTTACAATTAGATGAGGCAAGCATCTTTGAGAATGTGATTCTTGGCAAAACTTGCAAACTTGCAAAACTTAACTCATGTTTGCCCCTGCATTGACTGACAGGAGCAACTGGAGAGCTGTTTGAATATTTTCTCAATGAGAAAAAGAAAGAAGTTCCCTTAAAAATATTAATATTTTCAACTTGGGAATAAATGGGGTGTATGCTAATCAAAATTGCATACTTGTGAGCCTCGTTGTATCTTTAGTTTCCAGAAGGACTGTAAAAGAATTGTCAATTTGTTGCAGTGTGGCTTTGTTCTGTGCAGAGGAAGCCTGCTCCTGGCCACGGTGAATTGACTGAGCACTGTGCAGTTGTAGTATTGTTCCACTCCAGGTTCCTATATAACCATGTCATCTTTCTATCAGAAGTTATTAATAAAGTGGAATTACTAGTTTTTTTATATTTAAAAGGAAGCTTGCACGATTCTCGGTCAGAGTCTTTGTAAAACATGGCATTTTTTTTTGCTCCTCCATCACTTCTTTCCACATTATGTGTTTGGTGTTTTGACCAGCTGTGTCTGTAACCAAGAAGGTATTTAAGCTGGGCTGCTTTTCTTGTGTGTGGTGATCTTGTGTGAGATGTTTGTAGTTTGTGATGCAGTTTCTTGTACATAAACACTTGAAAATCCATTAATAAACAGTGCAAGCTTTTATACCAACTGCACAAACCTGACTGGAAACAAAAAGCTCTGACATAATTTGCATCTTCTTACGTATGTGTGTTCTATTTTCCAAAGCTGGTAGGGTGACAAAATGGTGAACATATCATATGCCTTGTTAGTTTTCAACTCTCCAGAGAATTTTGGATTGATCACAGTTGGCTATACTTAACACTCAGGCTGTGAAAATAATCCAATCTCTCCAGCTGTTTTATTAACTTGTGCTGCCTTGAGAAAATATATCTACGATTTGAATTTCTTGTTTTTAACTAATTGAAGATGTAGGAGTAGAATTGGGCATTTCTGCACCACTCACTATTCATTGCTGGTTAATATTTCTTTCAATCCTATTCTCCCACCTTCGCCTTTTAACCCTTAACCCCTGTACTAATCAATCTCTGCCTTAAGTACACCAATGACTTGACCTCCACAGTGCACCATGGTAATGAATGCACAGAGTCATCACCCTCTGAATGAAGAAATTCCTCCTCTCAGTTTTAAAGATACACCCCTTTATTCTGAGCCTGTGCTGTCAGATCTGAGACTTCCACTAATGGAAACATTCACCTCATGTCCAATTGATCCAGGCCTTTTAGTATCCAATAGCTTTCAATGAGATCATATTTATGAACTCCATTGAGTATTGGCCCAGAGTGATCAAACATTTCTTGTACGTTAAGTTTTTCATTCCGAGGTTCAGAGTGAGGTTTATTATCATTGACATGCGTCATGAAATTTGTTGTTTTGCTGTAGCAGTACAGTGCAAAGACATAAAAATTACAAATACAAAAACATGCAAAAAATTAAAAATCAGGTAGCATTCATGGATTGATAGACCATTCAGAAAAGTGGTGGTGGTGGTGGAGAAGATACTAAGTATGGTCATCGGGCTCCTTTACCACCTTTCTGATGGTAATTACTCAATGAGAGAATGTCCCAGAGGATCTTTAATGATGGATGCTGCCTCCTCGAAACACTGCCACTTGAAGATGTTCCCTGGCAAGGTGGGTTGTGCCATAATGGAACTGGCTGAGGCTACAATTCTCTGCAGCCTCTTGTCATCCTGAGGACTGGAGTTTCATACCAGCCTGTGACCCAACCAATCAGCGTGCTCTCAGCTATACATGTGTATAAATTTGCAAGAGTCTTTGGTGACATACTAAATCTGCTCAAACTCCTAATAAGGTATAGCAGCTGCCATGCCTTCTTCATGATTGCATCAGTGTGTTGGATCCAGCTAGATGCTTTGAGATGTTGATGTCCAGGAACTTGAAACTGTTCACCCTTCCACTTCTGATTTATCAATAAGGACTGGTGCGCATACTCTATAATTCCCTTTGATGAAATCCACAAATAATTCCTTGGTCTTGCTGACATTGGGTGTGAGGTTGTTATTGCAATGCAATTCACCCAGCTAATCCATCTCACTCTTGTACACCACCTCATCACCATCTGAAATACTGCCAACAACAGTGGTGTCATCAGCAAATTTATTGATGGCATTTGACCTGTGCCTTGGCACAGTCGTGAGTGTAGAGATGGTAGAACAGTGGGCTAAGCAGACATCTTTTAGGTTGCCTATGTTAATTGTCAGCAAGGAAGAGATGTTATTACCCATCTGTATGGATTGTGGTCTCCCAATGAGGAATTCAAGGTTCCAGCTGCAGATGACATACAAAAGCCCAGGTTTTCAAGCTTGTTGATTAGTGGTGTGGAGATCTTGGTGTTGAACACTAATCTGTAATTGATGAACAGCAGCTTGACATACATTTTGCTGTTGTCTAGGTGCTTCAAAGCTAAGAGAGAGAGTGTGTCTGCTGTAGACTTGTTGTGGCAGCAGGCAAATGCATGTGTGGCCAGCACCTTGCCCAGGCAGGAGCTAAACATGAGATGCTGATAATCTTGAACAACACACACATTACAAAATGATGGAGAAACTCAGCAGGTCAGGCAGCATCTATGAAGAGGAAGAAACAGTTGACACTTCGGGCCAAGAACCTTCATCAGGACTGTAAATAAAGATGGGAGAAACAAGAATAAGAAAGTGGCTGAAGGGGAAGAAGTACAAGCTGGCAAGTGATAGGTAAAACTTGATGGGTGGTTGGGAGAAAGAGGATGAAGAAAGAAGCTGGGAAATGATAGGTGGGGTAAAGGGCTGTAGAAAGAATATGAGATGAGAAGAGAAAGGGGTAAGAGGGGAGCCAGAATGGGGAATAGAAAAAGAGAAAAGGCGGAAAATTACCAGAAGTGAAAGAAATCGATGTTCTTGCAATCAGGTTGCAGGTTACCCAGGTACTGCTCCTTCAGTCTGAGAGTTGCGTCTAATTGATTCTAACCATGACAAACCGCTCAAAAGCACTTCATCATAGTAGAAAAGAGTGCCATTGGGCAATGGTCATTGAGGCAGCTTCTCCTGCTCTTGGGCATCAGTATGACTGATGACCTTTTGAAGCAGGTGGGAACCTCTGTTCACCGGGGTGCAAGATTTAAGATGACTTTGAACACTCCGGCCAGTTGGTTGGCATGGATTTACAGTACCCTGTCAGATACATTATTGGGACCTGATGCCAGACAAGAGTTTACCCTCTTGAAGGATGTTCTGATGTCAGTCTCTGAAATGGAGATCACAGGGTCAGCAGATGCTATGGGGAATCTCTGAATATGGTCCAGTCCACCAATTCAAAATCAGTCCTGTATACTCTTCTCTGTCTCTTGACCATACCTTCATTGTCCTCACCACTGGTACTGTGGCTTTTGGTCTCTGTCTATATGTTGATTGGACATACCAGAGTATGGAAATGGGATGGGATGGTAAGTGTTCCTGATGATGGTGTAACAGTGATAAAGTGTGTTGGCTCCTCTGGTTCTGCAGGTCTCATGTTGGTGTTAAATAGTTGGGGTCTTCTTCAAGTTAGCCTGGTTGAAAACCCCACCCCCACAACAATCAGGAAGGCACCTGGGTGTGCTGTCTTTTGACTACTGATCATAGTGTTCCAGTGCCATTTGACATCTGCTTGAAATGGAATGTACATTACCACCAGGAAGACTAAAGGACCTCTTTAGTGCTAGCACATCTTTCTTTGGATGCAGGGTCCAAAGTGATTTTTAAGCTGATAAAACTGTGTAGGGTCTAACCAACCAAGCAGAATTTGCATTTTAATTTATGTTGCTTTTTGAGTTCCTCAGTTATACAAAGACAACATGATTTTATTTATGGATTGCATTGGCCAGTGATGTGACCATGTTGACTTGGTAGACATTGGTAGATTTTAATAAATAATACTTTGAATATTTACATTTTCTTACTACCAAATTAAACTTAGCTGCACCATTGATTTAACAAAGAACCGAAAATAAAAACTGAAAAAATTCAAGCTCTTATTCAGTTGCATGAGCTACAATCTTAAAACAACAGTCCCCTGTATGGCATATTATCAAATGCCTTCTAAAGATAGAAATAAAATAAACCACAACCTCCCCACCCTGCCCCACCACCTTATCTGCCCTGTTGATTTTATTTTAATTTAGAGATTAGATTAGATTCAATTTTATTGTCATTGTGCTGAGTACAGATACAAAGCCAATGAAATGCAGTTAGCATCTAACCAGAGATACAAAATATAGTGTTATTTACAAAATAACTGCAAATAAAAAGTATGTGTTACAGCATACAAATATAAAAGTACTGAAACAGTACAATATGGGTGCAATACTGTTTAGCACTGTGATGTGAGGTTCAGCAGGGTCACAGCCTCAGGGGAAAAAGCTCTTACTGTGCCTGTTGGTGCGGGATTGAAGGCTCCTGTAGCACTTACCAGTTGGGAGGAGAGTAAAAAGTCCATGGTTAGGGTGAGATGCATCCTTGATAAATGCTTTTCACACAGCAGTAATTCCTTTTGGGGGTGGTTAACGTGTCCTGAGGGGTGTAAGGAGAATTGAAAGTCATTGGGGGGCATTCAAAATTCTTGGCGGGGGGCAGTAAGCAGAACCCTAACCTGAGGCACGAGACCTGACTGACCATTAGTAGAGCAGGAACTTTAAAAAAGAGGATGAGGCACTGGAACACAGGAAGAACCATTGCTCTGCAGGTGGTGAGCACTTGTCGTCACAACACATCTGAAATTCAGCAATCTCATCCGACATTACTGGGGATGCATAAATTAGTAACTAGGGTGCCCAACAGTTCCCCTTAACTCGTGGCATGGAATGAGTTCATGCAATTTAACAGTTGGTAAGTCAAGTACACCCTCTCAACCTTCTCTCCAGATCTACAGAAAACGGGTTACTTAATGATACAGCACTGGTCAGAACCAAACAGTAAAATAGAACCAATCAATGAACCTGCCAACCCCAAGAATTCCTCTTTAGGTGCTCAAAGACCTTGGCTTCATGTTTGCAGTCAAGAACCATCTTTGGGGATTATGAGACCGATGAGATTGGTCAATTGTGCTAACTGGAATAGTATAAAGTTAACTTGCTGAACTCTAGCTCTATCCCAACAAACATTCAGATTCCATTCGGAATCCTTGTCAACGTAATTTCCACTGTTGTGATCATCTTCATCATCGCCTCGTTCTTTTGCGTGCTGCTATCCATGTCAACTTGCTGCCGTCGTCAACATCCAATAAGTATTCCCAGTATGTGTTGATTTTTTTAAAAATTTAGCTCCATTAATAATTGATAAATACTTATGGCGCGATCTGAGTCTGAAGGCAGTGAAGTCCTAATTGTAATCCTGCTAAAAAAAAACAGGAACTACAGAACGTGCATCAATACAATGTTAAATACCCAGAAAATGGTTTTATTCCATTCCCGTCAGATCAGTGACGCCCCATGTGTCTTAATTGTAAAACTGCACTGTTTAGTGAAGCCCTGAAACCATCAAGGTTGCAGGGGCACCTCTGTAGCAGACACCCTGAAAACGCTACTTCAGCTATTACTCCGTTCCAGAAGAAGAAAGAAGCATTCGAAAAATGTTGCACACTCGTCATTTGCCAAGAAAGCTAAAAAATAACCTTGATAGTTGTCTCATTGCTTCTTATTACATTTCCAAAAGGATAGCAAAGTGTGGAAAGTCTCATACAATTGGTGAAAGATTAATAATCCCTGCTTATATAAGAAGTGCTCATCACTGTTCTCAAAACAGATACCAGTATTTTAAAATCAATTCCTCTGAGTAATAACTCTGTAGTTCATTGTATCGACACGAGTGAAGACATTGAGTATCAACTATGCACAGAGCTATAAAAGAACAGAATTTGGGATACAAATGGATGAGTCAATTGTGTAAGATGACAAGGCATTGCTTAGACCATATGTATGGTTTATCAAAAATGGAAAAGTTTATGAAGAGATTCTTTTGTAAGAAATAAATAAAAGTATCAATGGAGAATCAATCTATGGTGAACTCAAAATGTATATTGAGGATAAAAGTATTCCAATTAGGAACATGATTTCTTGTGCAACAGATGGAGCATCATATATGACAAGTCACCATGCTGGTTTCATTGCATTTATGAAAAAAATTTAAGTCTGTTTGCAATTACTGGGTAATTCATCATTGACATCTCGTAGCCAGAAACCTCAGCTGGGGATTTTTTTTCAAGCATGACTCTTGTAATTTCTGCTATCAACAAAATTAAAGCTTATCCATTAAATAGCAGAATATGTCTCCAGTTATGCCAAGATAACAATGAAAAGTTTGAACACTTGCTGTTTCATACTGAAGTGTGTTGGTTGTCAAAAGGCAGCTGCTTGACACTTTCCTTTGATCTTTTTGACATACTGGATGAATTTTTGCTCTAAGTCAACAAGAACTTGGGAAACAAGATTGAACTTCTACATGGAGATGTGGCATACCTAGCCAATCTGTATGACAAAATGAACATTCTAAATATGAAACTGCAGGGTGAGAATTTCAATTTAATCCAGACAAATGTGCATCATCCACTTTTATTGGAAATGTATAAACAAAACATTGGGATAAGAATGTTCTCACAATTTCCCTGCATGGAAAGAATGGCACTCTTTCACAGAAGGTGATTTGCAAGAGTACTGCTTACACCTGCAGTCACTGAAGGAGGATTTTCAGAATTGATTTAAGGATTTGAATGATACGGAAATTATGGACTGGGTAATTAACCCATTTCTGTGTAAGGTGGAAGAACAGGAAGAGAGCTTGTAAGAAGAGATTATTGAAATTCAGAATGAAGAAGCAAAAATGCTTTTCAAAATTGCCGGCTTCTGTGGTGTGTGGCTACATTGTCGTACAAAGTTTCCTGGTCTTTGGAGAAGACCAAAACTGCTCTTCATTGCATTTCCATCCTCCTACCTTGTTGAAAAGGGCTTCAGTGCAGTGAATGTACTCACAAAAAACAGAAACTGCTTGGACATTGTTATGCATGGTTACCTGAGGCTTTTGCTGTCACAACTTAAACCAGATATTTCAACTCTTGCTAAAAACAATCAAGCTCAAGGAACGCATTGATATTGAAGCTGCTGTACAGCGCAGAGGTACTGTGTAAGCTGTGTTTAAACACAAATAAGAATTTAAAGCAGAACTATTTTTCTCATGTTAGCAAATGGTAGACATGTTTTTACATTATGGGGGTACCAGAAAGTATATTATGCCTAAGAGGAGGTGTTGGCAAGTATGTAGATGCTTTAACAAGGAAATAAGTCACTTCTGGCCCAACAAGCCTGCACCACCCAATTACACCTATGTGATCAATTAACCTACTAACCTTGTAAGTCTTTGGAATGTGGGACGAAATCATGCCAGACGTAGAAAGAATGTAGAAACTCCCTACAAATAGCGGCGGGAATTGAACCCAGGTCGCCGGAGTCGTAATAGCGTTATGCTAACCACTACACTACAGTGCTGCCCAAACTTTGTCCCAAATGCATTATAGCATTTGTTAGATTTCAACCCGACAATACCTCATATAGGTTTTAGGACTTGTTTCAACGACTATTTTGATAACTCCCAGCAAAACATAATGGCAGTTAATATATAAAACAGAATTGGGTTGAACTCATGTTCATCCCTGCCTTGATTCCAGTATTATCTCAACTGACCTTGCAATCCTCCTTATTCTTTTGTACTGCAACCTATGTAACATCTTGTTCAGTCCCTTGCTTCCAGATCACCTCATTTCTTGCTGATCTATTTGTGGAGCACCAGTTCCTCATATTTACAGAATCATACAGCATAGAAACATGTATTCAAAACTTTGTGTCTCTAAAGCACTAAGCATCCCTTGCTATCTGCATTTCATTCTTGTGTATGCTCCTACATTTCACTGTTGTGTTTTGTGTTTTCTAAACTCCATCCACAGATCTTTCCTCCTCCCTATTCTTTGATTTTTAACCAAATCTTGTTTCTTGCCACTCCTTGCCACTTCTTGTTTGCCACTCCTTGGTGTCAAGTTCCTTTTGCCTTTGAAGTGGGTTGAGATATTTTTCTATGTTAGAAATGCAAAATCCAGAAATTGTTTTGTTTCTCACAAAATGGTTTGGGTCAAGCTCCCACTCTCAAACGCAGAATCATTGAACAAAACCAGTCTTGTGCTAGAAACCTGCACTTATTTGCCAATTTGTGTGTGTCTCAATCTTCTCAAATACTCTGTGTATGATGAATTGTTTTGAAATGTAGTCTCCATATTGGAGACAGATCTGGGAGTATGTGTACTGCTTGATTAAGCACCAATCAATTTGTTTTTTTCTGGTGAATGAAGGATTTTTGACTGAGCCAAGCTATTCCTGTTTTTTTTTAAATTTAATGTAATAGGATTTTTAAAGTTCACATGGGTTGAGATGAATGCTTCTTGTTAAAAATTGTACATTTGGTGTAAGGCTTTGCTCTGCTGTTGGTCATCAATCCCTGGTACAGTTCTACATTGGCTTAAATGTATAGCTTTAACCTGTGGAGGAGGGAAAGGTAAACCAAGATGATATACCTTAAAGTTTGGTTGTCAGGGAGTTAAAACAGCTATAACACAACAGAACAGTTTACAGTTTGAACCATAAGTTGGAAATGACATACAAGGATGTCAGAGATTGTAAAGTTTTTTGAAAATATAATCATTTAGAAACACAGAGGCACAGAAAACATATAGCTGGATACAGGCCCTTCGGCCCACATAGTTGTGCCAAATATGTCCTTACCTTAGAAATTACTAGGCTTACCTATAGCCCTCTATTTTACTAAGCTCCATGTACCTATCTGTAAGTTTCTTAAAAGACCCTATCGTATCCACCTCCACCACCATTGCCGGCAGTCCATTCCACGCACTCACCACTCTGTGAGTAAAAAACTTACCCCTGACATCTCTGTACCTGCCCCCCAGTACCTTAAACCTGTGTCATCTTGTGGCAACCACTTCAGCCCTGGGAAAAAGCCTCTGACTATCCACATGATCAGTGCCTCTCATCATCTTATACACCTCTATCAGGTCACCTCTCATCCTCCGTATCTCCAAGGAGAAAAGACCAAGTTCACTCAACCTATTCTCGTAAGGCATGCTGCCCAATCCAGGCAACATCCTTGTAAATCTCCTCTACACCCTTTCTATGGCTTCCACATCCTTCCTGTAGTGAGGCAACCAGAACTGAGCACAGTACTCCAAGTGGGGTCTGACCAGGGTCATATACAGCTGCAACATTACCTCTCGGCTCCTAAATTCAATTCCCTGATTGATGAAGGCCAACACACCATACACTTTCTTAACCACAGACTCAACCTGAGCAGCTGCTTTGAGCGTCCTATGATCTTGGACCCCAAGATCCCTCTGATCCTCCACGCTGCCAAGAGTCTTACCATTAATACTATATTCTGCCATCGTATTTGACTTACCAAAATGAACCATTTCACATTTATCTGGGTTGAACTCCATCTGTCACTTCTCAGCCCAGTTTTGCATCCTTTCAATCTCCTGCTGTAACCTCTGACAGCCCTCCACACTATCCACAACACCTCCAACCTTACTAATCCATCCCTCCACTTCCTCGTCCAGGTCACTTATAAAAATCACGAAGAATAAGGGTCCCAGAAAAGATCCCTGAGGCACCCCACTGGTCACCGACCTCCATGTAGAATATGACCCGTCTACAACCACTCTTTGAGGGCAACCCAGTTCTGGATCCACAAGGCAATGTCCCCTTGGATCCCATGCCTCTTTACTTTCTCAATAAGCCTTGCACAGGGTACCTTATCAAATGATTTGCTGAAATCCATATACACTACATCTACTGTTCTTCCTTCATCAATGTGTTTAGTCACATCCTCAAAACATTCGATCAGGCTCGTAAGGCATGACCTGCCCTTGACAAAGCCATGCTGACTATTTCTAATCATATTATACCTCTCAGAATCTTCTCCATCAACTTACCAACCACTGAGGTAAGACTCACTGGTCTATAATTTCCTGGTCTATCTCTACTCCCTTTCTTGAATAAAGGAACAACATCAGCAACCCTCCAATCCTCCTGAACCTCTCCTATCCCCATTGATGATGCAAAGATCATCGCCAGAGGCTCAGCAATCTCCTCCCTCACCTCCCACAGTAGTCTGGGGTGCATCTCATCCGGTCCCAGCAACTTATCCAATTTGATACTTTCCAAAAGCTCCAGCACACCCTCTTTCTTAATATCTACATGCTCAAGCTTTTCAGTCTGCTGAAAGTCATCACTACAATCACCAAGAACCTTTTCCATGGTGAATACTGAAGTAAAGTATTCATTAAGTACCTCTGCTATTTTTGCTGGTTCCATACACACTATCCCACTGTCACACTAATTGGTCCTATTCTCTCACATCTTATCCTCCCGCTCTTCACATACTTGCAGAATGCCTTGTGGTTTTCCTTAATCCTGCCCGCCTTCTGGCTCTCCTAATTTCCTTCTGTTATGAAATCCCATAACGGGATCACTTACCAGCAAAGATAGAGAGGTCCGTTGAAGTCTGATGGTACTATTTTTAAAAGTCTTTATTTATGAAAAGGGCACAAACGTAAGATTAATACAAACACTCAAATATATGTAGTCACTACTTAATCTAAAAGCGTGGGTCTAATAATAACCATCAATAAGAAAACAGCTCGATCGTTTGTTTAGGGGATAAATTAGTGTCCGAGGGAAATATAAAAGTCACTCAAATTCCTGCAGGCTTCTGGCTTTCAGGGGTGGTGGGGTGCCGCTGGGTTTTCACTTGTTGGAGAGAGAGAGAGATTGGTGAGAGAAGAAAAACTTGCCCGGGTCTTTATGAAGTAAATCCGTTGAATCAGGGGAGCGGGCTTCCCAGTTGTTAGCTAAAAGCGGTTTTCCGTGATTCCAGCCACAGATTCCAGGCCCAGAATCTAACGCACGTGGCTTCCTTCAAAATGGCTTCCCGCTACGACGTGATCACTAGCGTGTCTTCTTGGTGCACCTCAAGGGGTTGTCCCCCCCAGACCCTCCTTTATACTTCCTCACGGGGTCGCAGGTGTCAATCAGGTTGGGATGATGCAATCTCTCTCTCAACCAGCCCATTTTGCCCGAGGGCTTTACATGTGGTCTCCATGAGACAATAGTCAATGTCGCCTTATTTTGCATCGTGGTGGAACGCGGTATTCGGCACGTCTCTCTCTCTCCCACTTCATGGGTCTACTGACCCCCCTCCCCCCTCAACTAGTGCTCCTGTGATTCTCACAAAGGAGGGGGCTGTGGACATAACACTTCTTAAGCTCCTTCCTATTAGCCTTATAATCTTATAGATCTTTAATATTATCTAGCTCTCTGAACCTTATGTAAGCTTTTCTTCTTGATTAGATTTATTACAGCCTTTGTACACCACTGTTCCTGTACCCTGCCATAGCTTCCCTGTCTCATTGGAACGTACCTATGCAGAACTCCACACAAATATCCCCTGAATATTTGCCACATTTCTTCCATACTTTTCCCTGAGAACATCTGCTTCCAATTTAAGCCTCCATTATGAGCCTGATAGCCTCATAATTCCCCTTAATGCAATTAAGCGCTTTTCTAACTTGTCTGTTCCTATCTCTCTCCAATGCTGTTGTAAAGGAGACAGAATTATGATCACTATCTCCAAAATGCTCTCCCACTGAGAGATCTGACACCTAACCAGGTTCATTTCCCAATACCAAATCACGTACAGCCTCTCCTGTTGTAAGCTTATCTACATATTGTGTCAAGAAACCTTCCTGAACACACCTAACAAACTCCACCCCATCCAAACCCCTTGCTCTAGGGAGATGCCAATTGATATTTGGGAAATTAAACTCTCTCGTCATGACAACTCTGTTATTATCACGCCTTTCCAGGATATGTTTCCCTATCTGCTCCTCAATATCCCTGTTACTATTGGGTGGCCTATAAAAAAACACCCAGTAAAGTTATTGACCCCTTCCTGTTCCTAACCTCTACCCACAGAGACTCCGTAGACAATCCATCCATGACGTCCAACTTTTCTGCAGCCGTGACACTATTTCTGATCAACAGTGCCACGCCCCCACCTCTTTTGCCTCCCTCCCTGTCCTTTCTGAAACATCTAAAACCTGGCACTTGAAGTAACCATTCCTGTCCCTGAGCCATCCAAGTCTCCGTAATGGCCACCACATCTTATCTCCAATTTCTGATTCACACTCTAAGCTCATCCGCTTTGTTCACAATACTCCTTGCATTAAAATAGATACATCTCAAATGTTCAGTCTGAGCACGTCTCTTCTCTATCACCTGCCTATCCTCCCTCTCGCACTGTCTACAAGCTTTCTCTATTTGTGAGCCAGCCTCCTCTTCCCCAGTCACTTCGTTCGATTCTCACTCCCCACCCCAACAATTCTAGTTTAAACTCTCCCCAGTAGCCTTAGCAAACCTCCATGCCAGGATACTGGTCCCCCTGGGATTCAAGTGCAACCCCTTCTTTTTGCACAGGTCACACCTGCCCCAAAAGATGTCCCAATGATCCAGAAATCTGAATCCCTGCCCCCTGCTCCAATCCCTTAGCCACGCATTTATCGTCTACCTCATCCTATTCCTATTCTTACTCTCATGTGGCACAGGTAGTAATCCTGAGATTACTACCTTTGCGGTCCTGCTTCTGAACTTCCTTCCTAACTCCCTGTAGTCTTTTTTTTGGGACCTCTTCCCTTTTCCTACCTATGTCATTGATACCAATATGTACATCGACCTCTGGCTGTTCTCCCTCCCGCCGCAGGGTATCTTGGATACGATCTGAAATATCTCGGACCCTGGCACCTGGGAGGCAAACTATCATCTGAGTTTCTTTCCTGTGTCCACAGAATCACCTGTCTGACTCCCTAACTATAGAGTCCCTATCACTACTTCCTTCCTGTTCCCTTCCTTACTCTTCTGAGCCATAAGGTTGGACTTTGTGCCGGAGGCACGGCCACTGCCGCTTCCCCCAGGTAGGTTGTCTCTTCTTCCCCCCCCCCCCCCAACAGTACTCAAACAGGAGTACTTATTGTCAAGGGTTACAGCCACAAGGGTACTCTCTAGTACCTGACTCTTGCCATTCCTTCTTCTGACTGTTATCCACTTATCTGTCTCCCCAGGCCCCAGAGTGACTACCTGTTTATAACTCCTCTCTATCACCTCCTCGCTCTCCCTGACCAGGTGACGGTCATCGAGCTACATCTCCAGTTCCCTAACTCTGTCGCTCAGGGGCTGCAACTTGACACACCTGGTGCAGATATGGCAGTCATAGAACATAGTGTACAGCACATTACAGGCCCTTTGGCCCACAATGTTGTGCCAACCCTCAAATCCTGCCTCCCATATAACCCCCCACCTTAAATTCCTCCATATACCTGTCTAGTAGTCTCTTAAATTTCACTAGTGTATCTGCCTCCTCCACTGACTCAGGCAGTACAGTCCATGCACCAACCACTCTCTGAGTGAAAAACCTTCCTCTAATATCCCCTTTGAACTTCCCTCCCCTTACCTTAAAGCCACGTCTTCTTGTACTGAGCAGTGGTGCCCTGGGGAAGAGCCGCTGGCTGTCCACTCTGTCTATTCCTCTTAATATCTTGTACACTTCTATCATGTCTCCTCTCATCCCCCTTCTCTGCAAAGAGTAAAGCCCTAGCTCCCTTAATCTCTGATCATAATCCATACTCTCTAAACCAGGCAGCATCCTGGTATATCTCCTCTGTACCCTTTCCAATGCTTCCATATCCTTCCTATAGTGAGGCAACCAGAACTGGACACAGTACTCCAAGTGTGGCCTAACTAGAGTTTTATGGAGCTGCATCATTACATTGCGTCTCTTGAACTCTATCCCTCGACTTATGAAAGCTAACACCCCATAAGATTTCTTAACTACCCTATCTACCTGTGAGGCAACTTTCAAGGATCTGTGGACATGTACCCCCAGATCTCTCTGCTCCTCCACACTACCAAGTATCCTGCCATTTACTTTGTACTCTGCCTTGGAGTTTGTCCTTCCAAAGTGTACCATCTCACACTTCTCCGGGTTGAACTCCATTTGCCACTTCTCAGCCCACTTCTGCATCCTATCAATGTTTCTCTGCAATCTTCGACAATCTTCTACACTATCTACAACACCACCAACCTTTGTGTCATCTGCAAACTTGCCAACCCACCCTTCTACCCCCACATCCAGGTCGTTAATAAAAATCACAAAAAGTAGAGGTCCCAGAATAGATCCTTGTGGGACACCACTAGTCACAACCCTCCAATCTGAATTTACTTCCTCCACCACCACAATCCTCTGCCTTCTGCAGGCAAGCCAATTCTGAATCCACCTGGCCAAACTTCTCTGGATCTCGTGCCTTCTGACTTTCTGAATAAGCCTAACATGTGGAACTTTGTCAATTGCCTTACTAAAATCCATGTAGATCACATCCACTGCACTACCCTCATTTATATGCTTGGTCACCTCCTCAAAGAACACTATCAGGCTTGTTAGGCACAATCTGCCCTTCACAAAGCCATGCTGACTGTCCCTGATCAGACCGTGATTCTCTAAATGCCCATAGATCCTATCTTTAAGAATCTTTTCCAACAGCTTTTCCACCACAGACGTAAGGCTCATTGGTCTGTAATTGGTCTAGACTATCCCTACTACCTTTTTTGAACAAGGGGACAACATTCACCTCCCTCCAATCCTCCGGTACCATTCCCCTGGACAACGAGGACATAAAGATCCTAGCCAGAGGTTCGGCAATCTCTTCCCTCACCTTGTGGAGCAGCCTGAGGAATATTCTGTCAGGCCCCAGGGACTTATCCATCCTAATGTATTTTAACAACTCCAACATTTCCTCTCTCTTAATATCAACATGCTCCAGAACATCAACCTCACTCATATTGTCCTCACCGTCATCAACTTCCCTCTCAGTGGTGAATACCGAAGAGAAGTATTCATTGAGGACCTCGCTCGCTTCCACAGCCTCCAGGCACATCTTCCCACTTATATCTCTAATCGGTCCTACCTTCACTCCTGTCATCCTTTTGTTCTTCACATAATTGAAGAATGTCTTGGGGTTTCCTTTTACCCTAGTCACCAAGGCCTTCTCATGCCCCCTTCTTGCTCTTCTCAGCCCCTTTTTAAGCTCCTTTCTTGCTGCCCTATGTTCCTCAATAGACCCATCTGATCCTTGCTTCCTAAACCTCATATATGCTGCCTTCTTCCACCTGACTAGATTTTCCACTTCACTTGTCACCCATGGTTCCTTCACCCTATCATTCTTTATCTTCCTCACCGGGACAAATTTATCCCTAACATCCTGCAAGAGATCCTTAAACATTGACCACATGTCCATAGTACATTTCCCTGAAAAAACATCATCCCAGTTCACACCCTCAAGTTCTAGCCTTATAGCCTCATAATTTGCCCTTCACCAATTAAAAATTTTCCTGTCCTCTCTGATTCTATCTTTTTCCATGATAATGCTGAAGGTCAGGGAGCAGTGATCACTGTCCCCCAGATGCTCACCCACTGACAGATCTGTGACCTGACCTGGTTCGTTACCTAATACTAGATCTAATATGGCATTCCCCCTAGTCGGCCTGTCAACATACTGTGACAAGAATCTGTCCTGGACACACTTAACAAACTCTGCCCCATTTAAACCCTTGGAACTAATCAAGTGCCAGTCAATATTAGGGAAGTTAAAGTCACCCATGATAACAACCCTGTTATTTTTGCACCTTTCCAAAATCTGCCTCCCAATCTGCTCCTCGGCATCTCTGCTGCTACCAGGGGCCAATAGAATACCCCCAGTAGAGTAACTGCTCCCTTCCTGTTCCTGACCTCTACCCATACTGACTCAAAAGAAGATCATGCTCTTTTCTGTACCCACCCTTTCTGTAGCTGTAATAGTATCCCTGACCAGTAATGCCACCTCCCCTCCCTTCCCCCCCTCTATATCCCTTTTAAAGCACTGAAATCCAGGAATATTGAGAATCCATTCCTGCCCTGGTGCCAGCCAAGTCTCTGTAATGTCACTACATCGTAATTCCATGTATGTATCCAAGCTCTCAGTTCATCACCTTTGTTCCTGATGCTTCTTGCATTGAAGTACATGCACTTTAGTCCTTCTGCCTTACTACCTTTACACCCTTTATTCTGTTTCTCTTTCCTCAAACCCTCTTTATATGTTAGATCTGGCTTTGCTCCATGCACTATACCTGCAGTTCTCGCATGACCTTTATCCTCCTCCACCTCACTATCTGCTCTAACATTCTGGTTCCCCTCCCCCTGCAAATCTAGTTTAACCCCCCCCCCCCCCACCGGAGCAGCACTAGCAAACCTTCCCGCAAGGATGTTAGTGCCCCTTCAAAAAACAAGAAAACAACCTCTTCCTCAATGTCACAAAAACAAAGGAGCTGCTGTGGACTACATGGCATTGGAGAGAGATAGGAACAGATAAGTTAGGAAAGCATTTACTGTGAGTATGTGGAAATACGAAGCTATCAGGCAGGAACTTGGAAGCATAAACTGGGAACAGATGTTCTCAGGGAAATGCATGGCAGAAATGTGGCAAATGTTCCAGGGATATTTGCGTGGGGTTCTGCATAGGTACGTTCCAGTGAGACGAAAAGGATTGTAGGGTACAGGAATTGTGGTGTACAAAGGCTGTTGTAAATCTAGTCAAGAAGAAAAGAAAAGCTTATGAAAGGTTTAAAACACTAGGTAATGATAGAGATCTAGAAAATTATAAGGTTAGCAGGAAGGGGCTTAAGAATGAAATTGGGAGAGCACGAAGGGGCCATGAGAAGACAGGTAAACCTACCTGGCCTTGTCCCATTTCCGCCTAAGCCCGTTGAGCCAAAGCCCTGTCACTCTGCTGCCTCTCACTCCGCTGCCCGCTGAGTCATTTGATAATGATAGTTGAAGGAGTTATTGATCACAGGATAAATTTAGTCTAGCATGAGGTATTAACTTCACCGAGCAGCAATAATAAATAGGGAAACTAGTCCACATTACTGAGACCCAAGGTGTCAGAGCCCTTAAACTGGAAGCACACTGCAGGTCATCTTATGGTGGTAGAATTAGAAACAAGGAGTCCATTTTAAGACATTTCTAATGGCAGTCAAGGCTTCAACAGTAGACAAGAGCAGTTCCTGTTACTGTGGTATTAAGAAATAATTTAGAAGTCTTGGTTTAGACAGTAAAATAGTCCTTTTATGAAATTTGAGGAGCAAGGAATCCCTTGCTCCTCTGTTCCTGATTAGCTTAATACTATTGCAAGGATACTGCACAGTTCAAGTGGGAAATGTAGGTGATACTGTGGTCGGCAGCAATCCAGCTGCCATGTGATGCTGAAATAGGTCAAACGTGGTTTGGATTATCAGTGCGGTACTGGAACAGGTGGAAGCAATTCCTTCCCAATTCCTGAAGCAACATGCAAATCTGGAAGACCCATAGTTAAAGGATTCAAATAAAGTAAAACCACACCTGATTATGTCATGTCTTGACGATTAGTGTGGTGTGTAAAGTGTGAGTGTGTGCTTTAATCAAACTCTTAACTGCAAAGTGCACCTTTCACCAGTTGTCAGTGGTGTGTCTCTACTTAATGTGAATTCAGCCTAACATTTTACTATGTATAGGTACCATATTCAGTCATTTACAGCTGCCTCTGTTCCTTTTTCACCAGAGCAGGGTTTGGTGGCCCGATTTGAGGTTGAAGTGTGGGCTGGAATTGTTCCAGTTCTTCCATACTTGCGACACATGGAGAGGGCTAGATATAAGCAGTGGCATCAAATGACATCTCTTTGTGCAGCAAAATTCTATTCTTCACCCTTTACCTTTACTGGAGGATTGGCACTTGTTCATGGGCTTGAATTTACTCGGGATGATTTCAGGAGTCCAAGGTTTTTTCTTGTTTCAGGAAGATGTTTCTGCTAGGTTCCATTGATCACACAACAATAAGCTGCTAAATGACAACACTTGCTTCTTGCTTTGAAGAAAGCTGCCTGCAAAAGTCTGCTGGATCCTGGAGGGTAGACTTCCTCTTTACCGGATATCTGTGCCCTGGTTATTCCAAGACTGTATGGAGATGACTGCCAATCAAACCTGGAAACTTTATAACCAACAGATATGAGGCAATTAATTTATACGTAATTATAAATTATGCAACCTCTCCAGTTGTATGTAGCGACCTTATTTTGCCTTTATTGGGAGAAATTCGTATGGCTGGTTAATTTGGTTTTCTCCATTCCTTAAATCAACACTTTTTTAGAATAAACTGACTTTGTGCCCAATTGACGTATTGCTCTGACTTTGAATATTTGCCCTGCTTCACTTCCAATTCATTTCTCTTATACTGAATTGTTAAGGGAGATCAGTTTCTCAACTCTTTTGCTGTCAGCTATCAATTCAAAGGGATCTGTAGCATTCAGCAAATGATGTTAATGGACCAGGGAGGCAATCACTTTCACAAAAGCAAACTTAGAGAAAAAATGTCCAGATTTTAACCAATAGACTAAACATTTTTATAGAATGCATAAATGGAAACATATATGATTAAAGATGATAAGAAAATTAAAATCTTATTGCTTTAGAAGTCCAAGAATTTATAAATGTGTAGCTAGGTTAATTACAAAATGAGCAAAGAACTATCTGCACAAGTTGGACCTGGGTTCCTCAGAGGTTCTAGATAATTAATTGTTAATTCATGGAGAATGGGCAATTCTAATTGTCAATAGGATCATAACTGTTCAGTTTTTAAATGTCAAAGAGCAGGTTGACTGTTAGCCTTTGTCCATGGTGACTTGCACTATTCCGGACTGGGTGTAACAGTGTTAATGTCAGTGAGGAGCCTGGGGGGAGGGGCTTAAAAAAGGCAGATGATGTGGCTAATAAGACAAGCTATGGATTTTGTGAAGGAGGAAGAAAGAGGTCTGTGAGAAAAGTAATGCAGCATCACAAATTTAGGAGAGAGAATGTTTCTGGAGGGAAGAAAAAAATGATCTTCCTATCATACTAGACTGAAAGTTCAGCTCAGGAGAGGTTCCCAGCTTTATGCACTGTTTTATTAAGTTGTTGAGGGAGAATGCTGTAACCCAGATGTCTTGGATGTTGCAGCCACTGACCTCAATGAAGTTTTAATTCTTCCTGGGGTTTAAACAATGCAGAAGAGATTCATGAGGCTATTTTCTTGGATGAGAAATTTGCCCTGGCATATGTAGCTAAAAAAAATCAGATCTATGTTCTTTAGGGTGGAGAGGAATGAGGGGTGATCTTATTGAAATACACAGCATCCTTGGAGGCACCATAGGGTAGATGTTTACACCAGTGAGAGGTCTCAAACAGAGATATAATAACAAGATTAAGGGTGATTGTTTAAAACTGAAATATGTATTGAACTCAGAGGATGGTAAGTATCTAGATTTCTCTACCCTAGAGGGTTCTGGAGGCTAGAGCATTTGGAGGATAGATAAATTATGGAAAGTTAAGGGTGTTGAGGGCTCTGAATGACTGACATAGAAGAAATGAAGCTTGGGGCAGATCAGCCGTGATCATATTGGATGTGGAGTAGGTTTGAGGGACGGAATGGCCTACAGCTCCTGTTCTCTTGTGTTTTTATTCTCAACTGATCAGTAAATGTTGATCAATCATGAATTCATGGTATTTGGAGGTAGAGCCTGGTCTTGACCTCAGCATCCCTGCGTATATCTGAAGAAGTATTTTCCAAGAGCTATTGCTCGTTCACAGCTACTGTGCCAGCAAGACCTCTCTGAGAGGGTCACATACTCTAAATCTTTTTAAGATGCTGGGTTAACCACATCAACTGGAGCCCAGATTAATTTTGTGGAGAAATATGAATCTTTTGCGTATCAAAGAATTCCTTATTTCAACGAATAAGTCCTTCTTGACCTGCAGTCCCAACAACAGATTACTCTTTCAGTGGACTGGCTTCTTTTTAGAATGTAACTTTTTTTTTCTTTCAAAAGACTAACTGTTCTCAATCTTTAATCAACCACTGCAAAATTTCTGACTGTTTGTGTGGCTGGAATAGATAGATTTTAAATGTTTTTTTTAAAGCTGAATGTAAAAACTATAGCTTGAACAGTGAAGAGGCTGATGCTTTTAACAGAAGAAAGTAAGAGTAGGCCACTCAGCCTCTCAAGTCTGCCCTATCATGGCTACTCTGCTCATAGTTTTCCATCAAGATAAGTATTCCTCCAGGTAAAGTGATATCTCTGTTGTCACTGTCTCTGAAAATATCTAGTGCTTTTTATGTTGTCTTCATTCTTCCTCTGTTATGTTCTGTTTTACCCTTTTTATTCCAACTCTTTATTGCAAATGTAAGTCTTTCCATTCTGTGACCCAAACCTCCAAAGGACATTAGAAAGGGATGTAGAGCAGATTCACGAGAATAATGCTGAATATGAGTGGAGAGTCCAGGTCCTAAGGACTTTCAAAGGAAGATGGAAAGAAATTACCTCCCCATTGTAAGTCTTGGACAGAAAGAGTTATGAGATTAAAGCTTTATGTTCAAGGATGAAATCAGGAAGCACCTTGCCTCACCCAAGGTGGGAACAATCTTTAAAACTGTAGTGGGTGGGGTAGTTGAAAATATCAAGAATAAAATAGAAAAGTCTTGACAGGTAAAGGGAGAAAGTTATCAAACTTAAGGAACTGGAGTTCAGAGGTAGATTCTTAATGATCTAGTAGTGGAATGGTTTACAATTTGATTTTATTTAGAAGTATAAGCAGGGGTAGCTAACTAGGTACTTTGCAACTGCTTTTTCTTTCTGTATTATTGCAGCTTAATGTGTACTTCAACATGATTTTCTTGCATTTATGCCATAGACTTTGATTTTCTTTATCTAAGAATCTATCAGTCTCTATCTTGAGCCCCCACAGCCCCCTTGGGTAGAGATTCACCACCCTTAAAATGCAGATCTTTTTCATTTCTGCCTTCCCCTTGGATCAGATGACCTACCTAGAAATACAGTTGTTTGTCAACAGGTTGGAGGAGAGCCTGGATCTGATCAAGTATACTGTCCTCCTGTACAATGATACTTCTGTCTGTTGTTGGTTTGTTTTGGAGTATAAGCTTTGGCAATCAGGATGTTCATTGTATACATTTCTCTGACATTATATGTGCCTTTGAATCGTTCACTTGGTTCCTTTACCCGAGAGACTGAGATTCATTGGCTACTTGGAAAGATAGCTTCTCTGAGCTGCATGCCCTGGATGGTCATTCTGGAACAGCCTCTGACTTGGAGGCATGTGAATGCAGCTTTTGAGGGGCAGCCGAATCTCTATTGACTTTTAAAAGCTTTCCTTGTGGCACTTCATGTGCATTTAAACATTAAAGGAGGCTGTTTGCATTTTTCCTCTGCCATTTAATAAGATCATAGTTGACCTGCATTGCCCACTTCCCCACATCCTTGATTTCTCAAGTGTTTAGAAAGTTCAGTTTTTGAATATACTCACTGGCTGAACACATCTGCAGCACTTTAGGGTGATGAAGTCCAAAGATTTGCAACACCCTTAATAAATTTGTTCAGATTCAGACTTGGCTATCAGTTGTCATGTACACCAGAATGCAATTAAATTCCTTGCTTGCATGAAACTTGCAGGGTAAATGGTTGTGGTAAACTATGTGTATACCTGTCTGACACACCCCTCTGCTGACTGCTCCTGTGGCCCCCAAACAGTAGCGTGGATATTGGGTACAAGTTAATTAGGGAGTTAACATTGGCATGTGCTAAAGGTAATGCAGTTGTTATGGGAGATTTCAACATGCAGGTGAACTGGGAGAATCAGGTAGGTGCTGGACCCCAGGATAGGGAGTTTGTGGAGTGTCTAAGGGATGTATTTTTGGAACAGCTTGTGCTTGAGCCAACCAGGAATGAGGCTATTTTGGACTTGGTGATGTGTAATGAACAGGAATTGATAAGTGATCTTGAAGTAAAGGAGCCATTAGGAAGTAGTGATCATAACATGATAAGTTTTTATCTACAATTTGAGAGGGATGAGGGCAGATCAGAGGTGTCAGTGTTGCAATTAAATAAAGGAGACTACGGAGCCATGAGGGAAGAGCTGGCCAAAGTTAAATGGGCGGATGCCCTGGCAGGAAAGACAGTGGATCAGCAGTGGCAGATATTCTTGGGGATAATACAAAAGATGCAAAAGCAGTTCATTCCAATGAGAAGGAAGGATTCAAAGAGGGGGAAGGGGCCACAGTGGTTGACAAAGGAAGTCAGAGATTGTATAGCATTAAAGAAAAAGAAGTATGACAGGGCTAAGATGAGTGGGAATACAGATGATTGGGAAAGTTTTAAGGAACAGCAGATCTTAACTAAAAAAGCAATACAGAGAGAAAAAATCAGGTATGAGCTCAGTCTAGCCAGGAATATAAAAGGGGATAGCAAAAGCTTTTTTAGCTATGTGAAGAGAAAGAAGATAGTTAAGAACAATGTTGGCCCCTTGAAGAATGAATTGGGAGAAATTGTTATGGGAAACAGGGAAATGGCAACAGAATTTAATGCGTACTTTAGATCTGTCTTCACCAGGGAGGACACAAGCAATCTCCCAGATGTATGGATGGGCCAGGATCATAAGATATCAGAGGAATTGAGACAGATTGACATTAGGAAAGAAACTGTGATGAGTAGACTGGTAGGACTGAAGGCTAATAAATCCCCGGGTCCAGATGGTCTGCATCCGAGGGTTCTAAAAGAGGTGGCTCAGGAAATTGTGGATGCATTGGTAATCATTTTCCAATGTTCCTTAGATTCAGGATCAGTTCCTGAAGATTGGAGAGTGGCTAATGTTATCCCACTTTTCAAGAAGGGAGGGAAGGAGAAAACGTCAGTCGTGGGGAAGACGCTTGAGTCCATTATTAAGGACGAAATAGTGGCACATCTTGATGGCAGAAATAGGATTAGGCCAAGCCAGCATGGATTTACCAAGGGCAAATCATGCTTGACTAATCTGTTGGAGTTTTTTGAGGGTGTAACAAGGATGTTAGACGAGGGTAAGCCAGTGGATGTTGTGTACCTAGATTTTCAGAAGGCATTCGATAAGGTGCCACATAGGAGATTGGTGAGTAAAATCAGAGCTCATGGCATTGGGGGCAGGGTTTCAACATGGATAGAAAACTGGTTGGCAGATAGAAAGCAAAGGGTAGCAGTGAATGGGTGTTTCTCGGACTGGCTGGAGGTGACTAGTGGGGTACCACAGGGCTCTGTATTGGGACCACAGCTCTTTACGATTTATGTCAACGATTTAGATGAGGGCATTGAAAACTATATCAGCAAGTTTGCTGACGATACTAAACTGGGTGGCAGTGTGACATGCGAAGAGGACGTTAGGAGAATACAGGGAGACTTGGATAGGCTGGGTGAGTGGGCAGATACTTGGCAGATGTCATTCAATGTGAATAAATGTGAAGTTATCCACTTTGGAAGCAGGAACAAGAGGGCAGAGTATTGTCTGAACGGTGTAGAGTTAGGTAAGGGAGAAATGCAAAGAGACCTAGGAGTCCTAGTTCATCAGTCAATGAAGGTGAATGAGCAAGTGCAACAGGCAGTGAAGAGGGCAAATGGAATGTTGGCCTTTATTACAAGGGGAATGGAGTACAAGAGCAAGGATGTCCTTTTGCATTTGTACAGGGCCCTGGTGAGACCACACCTGGAATATTGTGTACAGTTTTGGTCTCCAGGTTTAAGGAAGGACATTCTGGCAATTGAGGAAGTGCAGCGTAGATTCACTAGGTTGATTCCTGGGATGGCAGGGCTGTCTTATGCAGAGAGATTGGAGAGATTGGGCTTGTACACGCTGGAATTGAGGAGATTGAGAGGGGATCTGATTGAAACGTTTAAGATAATTAAAGGATTTGATAGGATTGAGGCGGGAAATATGTTCCAGTTGTTGGGAGAGTCCAGTACCAGAGGGCATGGATTGAGAATAAGAGGTCAGTTATTTAAAACAGAGTTGAGGAAGAGCTTCTTCTCCCAGAGAGTTGTGGAGGTGTGGAATGCACTGCCTCGGAAGACGGTGGAGGCCAATTCTCTGGATGCTTTCAAGAAGGAGCTAGATAGATATCTGATGGATAGGGGAATCAAGGGATATGGGGACAAGGTAGGGACTGGGTATTGATAGTGAATGATCAGCCATGATCTGAGAATGGCGGTGCAGACTCGAGGGGCCAAATGGTCTACTTCTGCACCTATTGTCTATTGTCTATTGGCTCCTCCCACAGACCCCTGTATAAAGGTGATTGGAGGCACTGCTCCTCCCTCAATCTCCCAAGATGTTGTGGTCACTTCTGCTGCTAATAAAAGTCTATTGTTTGCCTCCCGTCTCCAAGAGTTATTGATGGTGCATCAGTGGTACACGTGGTGATAACAATTACAACGAGCACAATGACAAGTGTGAAGCAGCAGAATGGTGAAAAGATTGCCGTGCAATTCGAAGTAGTAGAAAAAGAAATGCTGAAGTGACAATAACGGATGTAGCAGCACCTTTTGGAAGGAAATTTAAAAGAAATGATTGGTTCGGCAGTCTGCTGGCAGTGGGGAAGAAATTATTCTTAAGCCGGCCATCCAAGATTTCAAGCTCTTATGTCTTCTAGCAGAAGGTAGAAAAGAGTAAAGAGAAAGGCAGGTGACAAGCATCCTTGATGATACTAGCCTTCCTGAAGAAAAACATCATGAAGATGGCTGGAAGTGGTGAGCCTGTGATGCACTGTGCTGTGAGTGGACTCTCTGCATCTATGTCCAAACGATTTGATTCCCCCCCCCCCCCCCTCACCACCACCATCCAATCTCTCTATTCTAAGCAAAGTATTGATCTGTAAAGACAAAGACAGAAGCAGTGGAATCTGAAGCAGTGTTCAATCTGCTGGAAAAGCTCAGTGGGTCAGGGAGACTAAAGCTAGGGAGAGAGGGGCAATATTTAAAACAGATCAGAGGGGCAACATTTTCACCCTAAGTGGTGAGTATATGGAATGAGCTGCCGGAGGAAGTGGTTGAGGCAGGTACAGTAGTATCATGGGTACATTGAAGGTGGGGCTCCATGGGATATAAGACAAATGCAGTAAATTGGGACTAGCTGGGTGAACACCATGGATGGCATGGACTTCTTGGATTGAAGGGCCTGTATCTGCACTGTATTGCTCCACCACACTTACGAGAGTAGTCATTGTCCTAAAGAGAGAGCACACCATGAGCCCTTTGTTCATGCCAACCATCAAATGCCCATTTACGCTAATTCTATATTAATCACTTTTTTTATTCTCTCCACATTCCCATCAACTCCCAACAAATTCTCCCACTCACCTGCACACTGGGAGTAATTTACAGTGGCCAGTTAACCTACCAATCCACATAAATCTTGGAATGAGGAAATTACAGCATCCAGCCAAAACCATTAGGTCACAAGGAGTATGTGCAAACTCCACAGAAACAGAAACTGAGATCAAGGCTGTACCTGGGTCAGAGTTACGAGTTAACAGCTTTTCTGACTCTGCCACACAAAATATACTGGTAATTTATTGGCTGATTAAAATTTGTGACCGTAATTGAAATTTTAATGATATAAAAAGTACATTAGTGAGGCAGTGCGAATAAAGTTATTCACTATTGTCAACAGAGGCTGCCATTGTCTGAGTTGCCCTGTTCAGGAGTTTCACCAAAAAAGTTAGTTACCTTTTTAAGATGTTTTTGTGAACTAACCATATCCCAAGAGTTGGAGGCTCAATTATTTTTAAGATATCTAAGAGGAGGGGATTCTTTAATTCATTAAAGAATCCTCTGTCAGTCCGGCGTTTGAGAAGTCAAATCACTCCTCCATCTTCTGCCCATGTACAGGCAGAAGCTGAAACAAGAGATGGCATAGTTAAGACCATCCACTGTTGGTCTGACCAATTGGTCTCCGTACTACAGGACTGCTTTGATGACATCAGCTGGAATGTCTTTTGTGTTGAGAATGTCTCTGAGTTCACAGAAGGGGTCATGAGCTTCATCCAGAAGTGCTTCTTGGACATTATCCCCCAAAAATCAGTCAGGGTCTATCCAAACCAGATACCTGGATCAACAGTTCCATGCGTGCTGCACTTACCATGTGAGACAGAGGCAGGAACTCAAGAAATGCAGCAATGATCTACGCAAAATCATCAAGGCAACAGAACAATACAGGGACAAGATCCAGACACAACTGTCTACCAACAACATACGCAGCATATGGCACGGTCTGCACACCAATGCAGACTGAAAGCTAAATGCAGTTGCTGCTCCCAACATCTCTGCCCCTCTCCCAGGTGAGCTAAATCTTTGTTACTCTCGGTTCGATATCGCCAACACTGAGCCCCTGAGGAGAGCCACCGATGCGACCTGCACTTTGGTCATCTCTGAGGCGGAAGTAGGGGGGTGTTTCCAATGTGTGGACAGTCGCAAGGCTGCATGACTGGATGGCATCCCAGGACGAGTACTCAGGATGTGCACGGCTCACCTGGCAGGTGTGTTTACAGACATTTTTAATCTCTCTCTCCCAGTGTAGAGTGCCTGTCTGCTTCAAAGCATCCACCATTGTCCCTGTACCTAAAAAGACCAAGGTAACATGTCTGAACAACTGGTGTCCTGTTGCACTTACCTCAATAATAAGCAAATGCTTTGAGAGGCTGGTGAAAGATTACATCTGCAGCAGCTACCACCCACACTGGACCCCCGACAATTCGCCTACCAACACAACCGTTTGACAGATGATGCAATAGCCACAGCTCTACACGCTGTCCTTACACACCAGGAGAAGAGGATTGTTTATGTGAGAATGCTGTTCTTGGACTAAAGTTCAGCATTCAACAATACAATTCTTTCCAGGCTTGACAAGAAGCTCAGAGACCTCGGCCTTCACCCTGCCTTGTGTAGCTGGGTCCTGGACTTCCTGTCAGATCACCAGCAGGTGGAAAGAGTGGGCTCCCTCACCTCAGCCCCTTCGACCCTCAACACAGGAGCTCCTCAGAGCTGTATCCCAAGTCGCCTCCTTTGCTCTCTGTATACCCATGACTGTGTTGCCACCCACAGCTCCAATCTGCTAATTAAATTTACTGACAATACTACATTGACTGGCCTTATCTCAAATAATACAAGGCAGCCTAAAGAGAAGAAGTAATTACCCTGACACAGAAAAAATCCTCTCCCTCAATATCGCAAAAACAAAGGAGTTGGTTGTAGACTGCAGGAGGAAAGGAGACATGCTAGCTCCTATTGACATCAATACATCTGGGGTTGAGAGGGTGAACAGCTTTAAGTTCCTCAGCATACACATCACTGAGTACCTTACGTGGTCTGTACATGAGGAAATCTGCAGATGCTAGAAATTGAAGCAACACACACACAAAATGCTGTATTCCACCAGCATTTTGTGTGTGTGGTCTGTACATACTGGCTGTGTGTTTAAAAAACTATGACAGTGCCTCTTTCATCTCAGACAGTTGAAGAAGTTTGATATGAGTCCCCAAATCCTAAAGACATTCTACAGGGGCACAATTGAGAGCATCCTGACTGGCTGCATCTCTGCCCAGTATGGGAACTGTACTTCCCTCAATCACAGGACTCTGCAGAGTGGTGTGGATAACCCAGTGCATCTGTAGATGTGAACTTCCCATTATTCAGGACATTTACAAAGACAGGTGCATAAAAAGGGCCCAAAGGATCATTGGGGACTCCTGTCACCCCAACCACAAACTGTTCCAGCTGCTACCATCCGGGAAATGATACCACAGTGTTAAAGCCAGGACCACCAGGCTCCAGGATAGCTTCTTCCACCAGACCATCAGACTGATTAATTCACACTGACACAATTGTGTTTCTATGACTGTTCTGTTGTACATACTATTTATTACAAATTACTGTAAATTGTACATTGCACATTCAGACAAAGATGTAAAGATTTTTTCTCCTCATGTATGTGAAAGATTTAAGAAATACAGTCAATTCAATTTATTATACTATTAATACAATTTCTTGGCCATTTCTTTGAGACCACACTACCAGTTTGAAAATGTTTTGCAATAAGACTATGGAATAGCAACTGAGAGAGAGAGCCTTACAACTAAGTGTTTAAAGCTATGACCTGATGATTCAGCTAAGAACAAGTTAACCTGGTTCTTCATAGATATGATTGATGATGTCACTTAAATGTCTAGATTACTGCATTGGAATCAGTCCCAGGAACACATTATGCCATAATAATAGCAGATCTTGTGTTGCTTACTAAAGAGAAAGGTCTTGAATTACTTGGGAGATTGTCACGAGGAAGCAGGGTTTGGTAAGTGAGATAGAAGATGCAGATTACAAATAAGCACATTCACCATTTATTTACAGACAAGTGGTAAAACAATCAACCAAACATCTGTCACAGAAACTACAACACCAAACATTCAAACTCAACAGGTACTTAGCTAAGAGTGTGCATGGGCCTTCCTATATATGCAGCACATTTTCCCAATGGTTCTTCAGCACTGGTTGCGACCTCAGTGTGAAGGTGAGCACCTGGAGACAAAGGAAAGCCTGCAAGTCTCTTGCACGTACTATTCAGCACCTGGAACTGGACTTGTGGAGCAAGGCAACCAATGGGAAGGAGCTGATGCATCCCTTGAAAGGGTTCATCAACAACCAGCACGGTAGCTGCTTTTGATCAACAAGTAAACAAGCCTTTCACATTACAGAGATTCTCCTGCTATGTTGCTTAAAGTATTTTTGTTAGAATGGAAGTGAAGCCGACAAGAAACAGTTCTCCCTCAAAACTAGTGGCTGCTCCAAACCTTTGACTTCGCCGACAGCTTTTATTTTTACCTATTGCAGTTTCTGAGAATCTTGCTTGTAGCTTAAGCACTGGCAAAGAGAAAGAAAGTGCTCCCTGAGGGGAACTGGTGTTTTAATTGCCAGGCATCCTGAAGAGACTATTTAAACCTGAAGCTCTATGTACAACATAGAGGAAAAAAAGCTTGGGTGCTGGTAGCACCATACGAAGCACGAACTAAGAACTTACCCACATTTGTGTAAGATGAAAGTGATGGTTATTAAATAATCTGCCAAATGGAATGGCTCTTGTCTACAGGATCCAAGATGAAGAAATGCTTTTGCTGTTTAAACTTCTGAAAGTGTTTTGTACCCCATGATAGGCTGAAATTTTGTCCAGTGCTGAATTCCAGAAATGCCACATCACTTGAATCTCTACCAGCTCCTCGAGGCCTAATCCTATCATCCTCTTTCCACTGCAAATAATTTACTTTCAAGTCCTACTGAGTCTAGCTTTGAAGACACTGATTTATTTCCATTGCCTTTATGGACAGTGAATTTCAGACCATAACTACTCCTGATAATTTGTTTCTCACATCTCCTTTACATCTTTTATCTAAAAATTTCTGTTGCTAGCTATTGAAGTAATGGGACCTGCTTTCCTTTATTTACCCAATCAAAACCAATCACATTCGCATGCAATTCAACCAAATCTCTCAACTTGAACAACACAAACAAAACACTGGAGGAACTCAGAATGTAGTTATGGAGGAGAATAAACATTGATGTTTCAGTCCAAGATCCTTCTTCAGGATTGATGAAACCTGATGATCAGGATCTGACTTCTTTCTGTACTTTTTGTGTGTTGCTCAAGATCTCCAGCATTTGCAGAGTCTCTTATGTTTATGATTCCCTCTTGGCTTTCCTTATTCCAAGGAGAGCAAGCACTCTCCATTCTAACTTGACATTAATGCTGATGAATTTTGCTGAGGTTCCTACCAGATTCCTGTTCTGATTCTTTAACTTATAAGAATTAATTCTCTGCAATCACTTGTTTCAAAAGTTGTTAGATAAGTTATTCTTACTTTACAGTGAGGTGTTGCCCACCTGGAGATTAGTTCTGGACATCGTGCCTTAGTGGCTTTGGAGAGGCTGAAGTATCCAAGGATTAAATCAGCTGATGAGAAGTAATCAACCATTACCTCTTTTTTTAAGCACAAAACTGCCTGACCTGATGAGTATTTCCAGGAATTTCAGTTGTTTTTGAATTTCAGATTTTCAATTACTGTCCTTGACAATACCTCCTAATTTTGTATCATCATCAAACTTGCTAATTGTGCCACTTATATTCATACCCAAATCATTCACATATATAATGAATAACAGGTCCTGATGCTGACCTCTGGGCCACACCTGCTAGTCACAGGTCTTCAGTCAGAGTCAACCTTCAAATAACCCTCTGCATCCTATCAGCGAGTCAATTCTGTTCACTATATCCCCTACAACTCAATGGCTCCTCAGCATTATAGCAGAAATGACAGAGAACGATTATACAAGGAAAGATGAAAAGATAATACAGTATCTGAGCAATGGTAGGAATTTAGAAATACTTCATAATTTTCAAAATATCACCCACTGTAAATCAAGACACCATGGGCAAAATGAACGTTTTATAGCCAATGGGTCAAGGTATATGTCTTATTAAAATATATATACAGTATACAACCTGAGCTTCGTGCTCCCACAGGCCACGAAACAAAGAAACACCATGGAACTCATCCAAAGAAAACATCACTCACTGTGCAAAAGAAAGAACAAATCACTCAAACAGCAAAAAGTAAGAACAACACACAGAATGTTAAATACCAAACGAGAGTTCTCGAAATGGTCTAGGAATGTTCGGTTTAATTCAGTCTGGCACTGTATTGTTTGGTGATAGCAGGCCACAGTGACAGTATGCACCAAAGTGCCCTAATCAAACTGTGCAAAATGGCAAAAAAAGTAACCAGAATCCAGAGACACATGTAATGTGAACCACAGTCCTCCAAAAACAAGTCCATAGCCATGAACCATGCCAACCACACCTTGCAGTGTGAGACCCATGGCTCCTGCAGCAGTAAGTGAGGGGGGAGGGAGATCAGTCAAGCACAGACATATGGCATTGAATACCCACTTGCCTTCCACTCTCGTCCTCGTCAGTTTCAATCTTGCTTGATGCTTTAATCAGCGAGAAATAATAGAGCTGACCAGGAGTTTGTGCTCCACCTTTAGGCTGCACACTCTGCTCTCATCCTCGCTAAATTCCTCCGGAGACAGCAAAAGATCCAGAACGCTCAGTCGGCACAAAACCACATCATCAAAATGTAAATTTCAGGCACCAGTTACATGCAATTTAGTTATAGAAGCGTATTTAAAAGAAGTTTCATGAACGGTTTGTGGAACATCACTGTTGGTTGGTCACTGGCGCCATCATGTTGCAATGAAATACATTATCAGTGGTATTGGACTGGAAGAAAATACTTGTAAAATTGTAATAAATAGTAGGTGAAGGATTGGGGAGCATTTAGAAACCCACAAAGCAAGACTAAAATATTGATTAGAAAGAAATACAAGACTAATACTTAAGAAAGATTGAAAAACAACATAAAATACTGCTATTCAAAAAAGGAGGTTGACAGGTGATTTGAAAGATATATTCTTAATTGTGAAGGGCCTTGGGAAAGTGAAAGAAGAGAATCTGCATAGACCAGCACATTTAAACTGGATGATAAAAGTTGATGTTGATATGAGCAGAAACTTTATCACCCTGTGAACTATCGTCATCCAGAAATCACTGCCTGAAAGTGTAATGAAAACAGGTTCAATAATTACTTCTGCAGGATTTTACAAAAGACCTGGGAACTGAATCTGAATCTGAAACAGAAGTGATTAAATTATATTTCCAAAGTGTCTGTGCAGACTCTGGCCCAAATAGTGTCCTCGCCTCCTGTAAATTTGCTATAATTCTTGAATCTCTTTAACTGTAATATTTTGCAACCCTCCAACATCTTTGCAATCATTTATTTCTGACTTTACACATTCTCCCCACAAATGGGAGGCTTTGCCAAGAGCTGTGACTGCCCAGTACACAAACTCCTTAACAAAACAATATTTCTTTAACTGCTCGTTTTTTTTTAGATTCTTGGTATGATTCTGACCATGCCTTTAATGAGGCTTATAATGACTTCTTTAAATCCCACTATTTCTGAGATGATATACACAGCTATTACCATCACTATCACTCATGGAGATCAACGATTATGTTACAAGCCCATAAGGAACTCTCAGTGACCACTATATTAGGTACACCTAGTTATTATGCAAATAAATAATCAGCCAATCATGTGGCAGCAACTCAATGCATAAAAGCTTGCAGACATGGTCAAGTGGTTTGGCTGTTGTTCAGACCAAACATCAGAATGGGGAAGAAATGTGATCTAAGTGACTTCGACTGACATGATTGTTGGTGCCAGACAAGGAGGTTTGAGTATCACAGTAACTGCTAATTTCCTGAGATTTTTCACATCTCTAGAGTTTACAAAGAATGGTGCAAAAATCAACAAACATCTAGTGCAAACACAAGGAAATCTGCAGATGCTGGAAATTCAAGCAACACACACAAAATGCTGGTGGAACGCAGCAGGCCAGGCAGCATCTATAGGAAGAAGTAAAGTCGACGTTTTGGGTTGAGACCCTTCGTCAGGACTAACTGAAAGAAGAGATAGTAAGAGATTTAAAAATGAGAGGGGGAGGGGAGCTGAAATGATCGGAGAAGACAGGAGGGGGAGGAGTGAAGCTAAGAGCCAGAAAGGTGATTGGCAAAAAGGATGCACAGCTGGAGACGGGAAAGGATCATGGGATGGGAGGCCGAGGGAGAAAGAAAGGGGGAGGGGAGCATCAGAGAGAGATGGAGAACAGGCAAGGAGAGATTGTGAGAGGGACAGAGAGAGAAGGAAATAATAAATAAATAAATGAGTGGTGGGGTAAGAAGGGGAGGGGGAATTAACAGAAGTTAGAGAATGTGGTGAACTACATATACCTGTCTGGACACACCCCCTGCTGACTGCTCCTGTGGCTCCTCCCACTGACCCGGCAATCGAGGCCTGAGCCCGGCCTCTCAGTCTCCAGGATGTAGTATGGTGGTCACTCACTGCTTATTCCTTCTTCCAGTCAGTGAAAGCCGACATCTCGCCTTTACGTCTCAGAGTGAGTTATTGATGGTGCATCAGAGAAATCAATGTTCATGCCATCAGGTTGGAGTCTACCCAGACAGAATATAAGGTGTTATTCCTCCAACCTGAGTGTGGCTTCATCTTGACAGTAGAGGAGGCCATGGATAGACATATCAGAATGGGAATGAGACGTGGAATTAAGATGTGTGGCCCTATGCTCTGTCTGCCAGAAAAAGCAGGATCTCCCAGTGGCCACACATTTTAATTCCATGTCCCATTCCCATTCTCATTATGTGGCCATTACCTTTCGCTGAGTGCCAAAGATCTAAATGATTGAGCTACTTTAGAGATGGTTGCAGAATCTGACAGTTGCTGACATATTTCCCAACAAACTTCATATTTTGCTGAAGCCGGAATACCTTTTCACAGCAAGTCAAGGCAAGCAAGTGGTTTATGGGAGAGGGAGTTCCTCTACCAGCTAACTCTTCAAATTGGATTTCTACTTTGGCTGAGCTATACCAACAGTAATACATTCCATCCTAATAGGATAATCTCAAAGGTGCCCTGACATTTCTCAAGACCTTCTAAGAATCTTATTCCAAACAGTGAAAACTCCACTAAAAACAAACAGCACTGAAATCAGTGAGACAACACTGATGGGCTATGGAGAATATCAGAGGAAGTAGCTAGTGAGTTTTCAGTCAATTTTAAATTCACTCTACAGTACATTACAGACCCTTCAGCCCACAATGTTGTGCCGACCATGTAACCTACTCCAGAAACTGCCTAGGATTTCCCTACTGCTTAGCCATCTATTTTACTAAGTTCCTGGTACCTATCTAAGAGCCTCTTAAAAGACCCTATTATATCCGCTTACACCACCATCACTGGCAGTGCATTCCACGCACCCACCACTCTGTGTGAAAAACTTACCTCTGACATCTCCCTTTTATTTACTTCCAAGCACCTTAAAACTATGCCCCCTTGTGTCAGCCATTTCAGCCGTGGAAAAAAGCCTCTGGCTATCCACACAATCAATGCCTCTCTTCATCTTATACACCTCTATCAGGTCACCTCTCATCCTCCATCACTCCAAAGAGAAACAGCCACGTTCACTCAACCAACCTATTCTCATCAGGCACGCTCTCCAATTCAGGCAACATCCTTGTAAATCTCTGCACTCTCTCTCTCTATAGTATCCACATTCTTCCTGTAGTGAGATGACCAGAACTGAACACAGTACTCTAAGTGGGGTCTAACTAAGGTCTTATATAGCTGTAACATTACCTCACGGCTCAGTCCCACGGCTGATGAAGGCCAACACATCATATGCCTTCTCAACAACACTGTCAACCTGCACAGCAGTTTTGAGTGTCCTATGGACATGGATCCCAAGAGCTCTCTGATCCTCCACACTGCCAAGAGTCTTACTGTTAATATTATACTCTGTCTTCAAATTTGACCTACTGAAATGAACCACATCACACTTACCAGGGTTGAAATCCATTTGCCACTTCTTAGCCTAGTTCTGCATCTTACGATGTCGCACTATAACCTCTGACAACTCTCCAGACTATCCACATCACCCCCAACTTTTGTGTCATGAGTAAACTTACTGACCCACTCTTCTACTTCCTCATCCAGATCATTTATAAAAATCACAGAGGAGGAGTCCCAGAACAGATCCTTGCGGAACACCACTGATCACTATCCTCCATGCAGAATACAAACCATCTACAACCCCCCTTTGCTGCTGTGGGCAAGCCATTCTGGATCCACAAAGCAAGATCTCCTTGGATCCCATGCCTCATTACTTTCGGAATAAACCTCACGTAGGGAACCTTATCAAATGCCTTTCTGAAATCCATATACATTACACCCACTGCTTTTTCTTCATCAATGTGTTTTGTTACATCCTCAAAGAATTCAATCAGAAGAAAAACAGGGACCCCATAAGGAGTGTTATCAGACGCACCTTTGAACACTGCCCTGCCCAGATTGTTCTTGTGATGGTGTGATCTGCCAATGAACCAGACTTTGATTTGAACCTCCACTCCTCTGATACTTTCACCGAGAACATGGAACATACAACAGTACAGCCCAGGAATAGGCCCTTCAGCCCATAATGTTGTGCCGAACCAGCCAAAAAGCAAAACAAAAACACTAATCCCCCGCAGAAAACCATCAATTACAGACCTCTAGCTCAAATAACCCCCTTCAACCATTACCCTCTGTTTTCTATGCACAAGCCAGTTCTGAGTCCAAACAGCCAATTCAGACCCCATGCATCTTAATCATTTGGATTAGCCTCCCATGAGGGATTTTGTCAGGCACCTTACCAAAATCCACATAGCCAACACTCACAGCCCTTTATTCATCTCTCTCTTCACCTTGTCAAAAAAAAATCTAATGGGTAAGGCACGATCTGCCATACACAAAGCCATGCTGGCTCTCCCTAATTAGGCCATGGGTTTCCAAATGCTCATACATCCTGTCCTGAGAATTTCCCTACAACTGATGTGAAACTCACCAGACTACAGTTCCCAAGACTTTCCCTTGCTCCCTTCTTAAATAGAAGTAGAACATTAGCCACTCACCAGTCCTTCAGGATCTTGCCTGTGCCAGAGGGCGTGAAGATACTGATCAAGGCCCCAGCAATCTCATCTCTTGCCTCCTTCAATAACCTGGGGTAAATCCCATCAGGTTCTGGAGACTTATCCACCTTAATACTCATTAGGAGGCCCAACAATACCTCCTCCTTAACCTCTAAATGGCCTAACATATTTATACATTCAGCACTGATCTTCTGGTCCTCTATATCCTTTTCCTTGGTAAATACTGAAGTACCTCATTAAGTACCTCACAAACAAAGTGCTGGTGGAACAAGGGTCTTGGCCGGAAACGGCGACAACGCTTCTCCCTATAGATGCTGCCTGGTCTGCTGTGTTCCACCAGCACTTCGTGTGTGTTGTTTGAATTTCCAGCATCTGCAGATTTCCTCGTGTTTGCTCATTATGTACCTCACTTATATTCTCTGCACCCAAGCAAATGTTCCCCCTTTATCCGTGAGTGATCCCACCCTCTCCCTAGTTATCCTCTTGCTCTTGATGTGTGTATAGAATGCCTTGGGACTCACCTTAATCCTACTAGCTAAGGACTTTTCATGGCCTCTCCTGACTTCCCTAATACCCTTCTTTAGTTCTTTACTGGCTTCATAAAACTCCTTGTGCTCTGTTTGATCCTAATTTTTGAAGCTTTACATACTTTTCCTTTTTCTTCTTTTTCTAAATTCATCATCTCTCTTGTTCACATGCGGCCTCAGTTAAAATCTTTGTTCTCCATAGTAAACACTACTTATTTTCTTTACAGCTTCTCCTCCCTCAGATTGTGGTCGTGAACATGTTTTCAGTCTCAATGATTGGAAGCAGTCATGATCCAAAATCCTGAAGGAACACAGCATTTACAGGTGTAACTGAGAATTGGGAATCAGAGCTGTGCCCTCACCAAAACTGGGAGGTTGTAAATGGAATATTGTCGCTTACTAAGATGCAGTGAAAAACTTTGTTTTGCATGCCAACCTTACAGATTATTTCAAAACATAAGTACATTGATATAGAGCAAGGGAATAGCAATAACAGAATGCAGAGTATAGTGTTACAATTACAGAGAAAGTGCAGTTCAGGACAACAATAAGATGCAATGGCCATGACAAGGTAGATTGTGAGGTCAAGAGTTCATATTTAACCTACAAGAGGTTTGTTCAACCGACAATCAAGATGGAAATTGTTCTTGTATTTTCAAACTTTTGTGTCTTCGACCAAAAAAGCAAGTTCTGAGGGTGATGTCATAGTCATGGGTGACTTTAATTTCCCAAATACTGAGTGGGAGAACCCACTGACTAACCCACTGACAAGTGATCATAACATTGTTAGTCTCAAAGTTTTTTGGGGGAGTGTATCAGCAAAGACCAAAGCCATTAAGTTGAATTTCAGAAAGGCAAAGTTTGTGCAGATGCAGCAAAGACTTAAGAAGGTAAACTGAAAGGAATTGCTTGACGTTGAGTCAGATGAGGAGCAATAGGGTTGATTTACAGGTAATTCACACAGTGCAGGAAATGTTCATGCCCAAGGCCAGAAGAAGCAATAAAAACAATTGATTAATTACATGGATGAATGAAGATATACATAAAGAATTATTGAAGAAAAAATAGTAATGATATTAACTGTAGGGCATATGAAAATATGAGAGCTATAGTCAAGAGGGAAATTTAGAATGCCAAAAGCAGGTTGAGAAGGATATTGCTGATAATGGCAAGATTGACCCCAAGAGATTTTTTTCAATCCTTTAGTAGTAAAAGAAAAGTCAAGGAAGAAGTTAAGTGTATTAGGAATAATAGTAGGGCGATGAATTATGCAGAGAAAGATATAGCAGATATTCTTAACTCATATTTGGCTGAAGTATTTACCCGCAAAAATGTTAACAGTATGCCAGAATGTGCAGGGAAAAGTAAGTTTATTTTAAGAGACTTACAGTTCTTAGAAAGTGAGGTTCTGCTTCAACTGAAAAGGCTGAAAGTTAATAAATCTGCAGGACCAGACAACATATATCTGAAGATACTTAAAGAGTTCTGTGATTATACAAACAAACCCCTAACATGTATTTTTCAAAAATCAGTGAAGACTGGTGAAATCCCTAATTCTGCAAAAGGGCAAGCGTTGTCCCAGTATGTAAGAAGGGTGACTCCACTGACCCTGGTAACTATAGACCAGTAAGCTTAATGTGTATCATAGACAAAATAATGGTAATAATAAAGAATGGGATGGAAAAGCAGCTGATAAAAACAGGCATGTTAGCAGAAAGGCCAGTATGAGTTCAGAAAGGGGAAATCATGTGTACTAACATGCTGGAGTTCTATAAAGAGGCAGCTAAAATTTTTAACGATAAAATGACTTATATCATTTACCTTGACTTTCAAAAGGGTTTTGACCGTATGGGAGGTTAATAATTAAATTACAAGAGGTAGGGATTCAGAGTAAGGTGTGTGAATAGGTGCAGAATTAGCTCAAAAACAATAAACGAGTTATGGTGAGAAAATCATTTTCACACTTAGATGTTAAAAGTGGGGTTCTGTAGATTTCAGTTTTGGGGCCGCTGCTGTTTTTAATTTACATTAATGATTTGGATAAGCACATAATGAATAAACTAGTAATGCTTGCAGATGACACAAATTAGGGGGACAGGTTGATAACTTTAAGGCCGCAGAATCAATACAATTAGATCTAAGTAAAATCCAGATGTGGGCAGATAAATGGCAGATGAAATTTATTGTAACTAAATGTAAAGTATTACATATAGGAAATAGAAATATTAGATATAGATATACAATGGGGGGCCTTGAGTTAAAAAGTACACTGTATGACAAGGATTTGGTTGCCCTGGTAGACTCACCACTAACAATGTCTAGACAATGCACAGAAGCAATTAGGAAGGCTAATAGAATGTTGGGTATATAATGTGCTCAGTGGAGTTCAAATCAAGAGAGGTTCTCTTTAAGGTGTATAATGTGCATGTGAGGCCACACCTTAAATAATGTGTACAATTTTGGTCTCCATATTGAGTAAGGGATGTGAAGGCACTGGAGACAGACTGGAGAAGGTCACTAGACTCATTTTGGGTCTGCAGGGTATGAGCTGTGAAGAAAGATTGAAAGAATTAAATGTTTTTAGCCCAAGTAGATGTAGATTGAGAGGAAACATGATAGAAGTGTTCAGGATCATTAAGGGTATAAGTAAAGTGGATGACAGTTGCTACTTCAAAATTAACCTGTCATCATTGACATGGGGCTGTAGGTGGAGATTGGTTAAGGAGAGTTTTCAGACTAACATTGGAAGCATTTCTTTACACAGTGAGTTGAGGACACATGGAACAAACTACCTAGTTGTGTAGTTGAGAGCAGTACCTTAGAGGCTTTCAAATCTAAACTCAATAGTTATTTCAACAAACAATGTGAATATGAATTTGACAAACAAGAGGAAATCTGCAGATGCTGGAAATCCAAGCAACACATACAAAATGCTGTAAGAACTCAGCAGGCCAGGCAGAATTTGGCAAGCTGAATAGCCTGTTCTTGTCAAAGACTTCCCAATGTCCTAATGTTCTACCGATAGATTGTGGCCGAAAAGAGTATGTCTGTAGTGGGAGGGGCCTTTGATTATGTTAGCTGCTTTACTGAGACCAGCAAGAAGTGTAGGAAGAGTCCATGGAAGGGGGACTGATTTTCATGACAGACTGAATTGTGTCCACAACTCTGCAGTTTCTTGAGGTCTTAGGTAGAGCAGTTGCATACCATGCCATAATGCATCTGGAAAGGGTGATTTCTATGGTCCATCTATAAAAATTGGAGATGGCAAAGACTATATTTGTAAGGAGAGATCAGCAAGAAAGGCAAGCACCTTAATTAAATAGGAACAAAAATATAGAGAGCATCAGTGTAAAGTGGGGGTATTGACAACAATTGTTATAAGGGAGATGGGTAACTAAAAAGTGAGAGGAAATTGTTTAAAAATATGAGTGGATCTTTGTAGAGAGGTGAACAGTAAAACAGGAGCTGATACCATGCTTTCAGCCTTGTTAATACATTCAGTAGCCATTTTATTATGAACCTTCTGTACCTAATAAGGTACCGTCCTAGTGTGTGTAAGTGGTCTTCTGCTGCTGTAGCCCATCCACATCATGCTTCAACATGGTATGCATTCAGAGGTGCTCTTCTACACACCACTGATGAAACGCCTGGTTATTTGAGTTTGAACCAATCTGGCTATTCTCCTCTGACCTCTCTCATTAACAAGGCATTTTCACCAATTTTCACATGAAAACTCTTAAGATATGTAAACCACTTTGTCTGACACCAACAATCATTCTACAGTCAAAGTCAATTTGGTCATATTTCTTCCCCATTCGGATATTTGGTCTGAACAACACCTGAACCTCTTGACCATGTCTGCATGCTCCGATGCATTGAGTTGCTGTGACATGAGTTGTTGACTAGATATTTGCATTAACAAGCAGGTGTATCTAATAAAGTGGCCTCTGAACATAACTGGGTATGGTAGGAATTACTCAGAAGATATTAAACCAAGAATGGAATTGAGCAGAATATAAAATATTTAGAACAGATGGAGAGGAATAAAAGAGAGGAGTTTGCAGAATGTATAACATAATAGCAATAGAAGATAAATAGAGCAATATGAAGACGAAAATAGAACCACTTAGAAATAATAAAAAGGATTGATCATACTAATGGTGGAAGAGAGGTGGAGGAAAGTATATGCTAGGGAAATGAGCAGAGAAATAAACAATAGTCATCGGGGGGGGGGCTTCAGTTATCCTATTGGACAGAAGAGGTCAGCAGAGAAGGGAATGTAATCCTATAATGCATATAGCACACTTCTTTTTAGCTCAATATATAAAATCCAAATAAGGGACGATTCATTGTTGAAACTATTAATGATGAGTAGATATGTCAGGGAATAATTCAACAATCCTGAGCATTCTACACTCAATAATTGGTCTAAGAATGACAAAAACACATTGACAGATTGGAAAAAAAGCTGATTTTGAGTGTCTGAGGTTGGCATAAAGGCAGATAAAATAAACAATATTGGGAAAAAATGTAGAATAATAACGAGAAATAAGTAAAACTGAGCTCAAAGTATAGGAAATGTATACTTCACAAAAGGAAATTAACAAACTAAATAATCATAAATTAATAAAGATGTAAACTGAAGCTAAGAAGAGGCATATATTACGTACCTGAAGAAGAATATGCAATAAGCAAGAATATGTAGGCATTCAGTCATGTCAAGAGTTCAGTTGGAGAATTCTGTATTAAATTATAAAAGAACATAAACCAGAAAATATTTTGCAGACATATCAATGGAAAAATAAGTTGATTGCTGTGAAGACAGAACAAGAGAGGACGCAGGATATTTACTTACTTAGAGATACAGTGTGGAAAAGGCTCTTCGAGCTGCACAAACCCAGCAACTCTGATTTAATCTCAACTTAATTACGAGACAATTTACAATGACCCAATATGTCTTTGGATTGTGGGAGGAAATTGGCAGACCCAGAGAAAACCCACACCTTCCATGGGATGTACAGAGGATGCTGGAACTAAACTCCGAGCAGCAAGTGTCATGCTAACCACTATGTTACCATGGTGCCTCATCACATACAATTATGGAGATATGACAGAAATATTAAATTGGTATTCATCAGAGAGCTACAGAACAATGACATTGGATGAGGCAAGTAATATGGTAAACTCATTTAAAATAGTAGTGGATAAATTGCACACACAGATCAAAACACTGGTTCTGGTGCATCACAGTCATGTATCTAGGTCCTAATGGATTATATTCATTTAAAAAAATTAGAAGAGATAGAGAGCCTCACTTTAATTGCACAGTCCAAGGTGGTAGGTTAATTGGTCATTGTAAATTGTCCCATAATTAGGGTTAAATTGAGGGTTGCTGGGCATGCGGCTCAGAGGGCTTGAAGGGCCTGGTCTGCACTGTATTTCAATGAATAAATCCATTAAAAGGTTGCATCACAGAGGATGAGTGACTCTGGAAACATAAACACGGTGTCTAAATTTGCCAATGATGTTAATACACTTGCAGATTGGGCGAAAAAGTGGTAGATGAAGTTTAATGTGGGCAACTGCAACTTCAAATATTTTGGTAGGAAGAGCAGGAAGCTTTCTTGCTAATGATACTGGAAATTTGCCCAGAGGTGACCTCCAGAGAAGACTTTGAAATAATGAAGGACTTTACAGATGCTTACACTAATTAGGAAGACTATAACCAGAGGCCAATAGTGTGAGAAATCCAACAGGGAATTCTAAACAAATTTTGTTGCGCAAACCATGGTAAGAATGTGGAACTTGTTTCCTTAGGGAATAGTTGAATAGTATAGATGTCCTTAAGAGGAGGTTGAAAAAGCAGGTGTGGGAGAAAAAGATATGAGGCTTACATTGACAACAAGACAGGCCACTCGAGTGGAGAGTGAACACTGAGCTAACCAGCCTTTTTAGGCATCATGTCCTATGTCATACTCTCCAGTTCAAACCCCCTCCAATCTCATCCTCCATATAAACTTCCCAATGAAAATATTGATCTTTCAATTTCACTCACCCCTTTCTCCCTGAAGACTATTTCTGAGTACATTCTTTTACTTCACTTCACTCTCATACCTATTCTCAACCTGATTTCCCTTTATTAACCCCCCATTAAAAGTCCTTCACAACTACACTACATTTTCAAAACTCAGCCACAATTCTGCTGCTACAAAGCTCAACCAAAACATTATGCTCACTTCCAGATTTAAGGAGATAGTCTCCAATAAAATCAGTTCCTCCTCTTACCCTTATGCTAAGTCAGTCCCTTTGCAGTGCCTTTATCTCCACTAATGTGATTCTAAGGAATGCAGACGTGAAGACAAGCGGTGGATAACTGATTCAGCCATTCATTGTCTAATCTGTCTGGAAAACTTGAAGCAGCATCAGCCCCTGCATTAATCAACTCAACCTCCTTGCTAAGGGAGTTTCACCCTGGTCCCCTGCCTCCTTTCCTACACACTTACCTTGAACAAAATAATTTTAATTTATACAGAAGATCATGAGATTATCTGAATAACTTTCCTTTCTTTCCTAGCCCATTTTGCTAAACTCCCTCTATGTTTCTTGCTGTATCTCCAGCTCTAGAATCTAGCTTCCCCCCCTCCCTATACCCCTTTAGTTCTTTCTGACTTTTGCATTAAAGTGCAATTTCTGCTTTCTAAACCCTATTCCCATTAAACTGCTGACCATCCAACATCTCTTATCATGTAGTGACATTGCATGGAAACAGGCTCTTCCATCTGAGTTTGAGATGACCATCAAGCATCCATCTCTACTAATCTCAGTCCACCATACAAGTACTGTCACTCTTTCCTTAAAATCTGTCACCATTTTAAGGACCCCTGAAATATCCACAGTTCCACTTCCAAAATACTTGAGCATGCAACCACTTTAAAGTCCACACACCTTTCCCAGAAAGTGTGAACCTCCAATTGCCAAATTACCAGGGAAAAAAACATTCAGCAGCACTCTATGTAATGGTGATGGAGATTCAACTTTGCTCATCTGTCTTGAACTGCCAGCAGCCTCTGATACAGCTGACGAAACCATCCTTCTTCACTATTACCCATCAGGATGGAACTGCATTTGCCTGATTTCACTGTCCTACTATGGCCAGAAAATGAATCGCAACAACTTCCCTCCCCCCTCCTGCATCAGAACTTTCGCTGTCCCTGAAGGTGTGATCCTCTGCAGTCACCTACGCATTGAGCTTCAACAACGTCATCCAAAAGCATAATGGCACCAGCTGTGTATACATGAAGATGGGCATACAGGTGGACATACAGCACTTAATAACTAGCAAGTTCTCTCTGATGTCACAAATCTGTCTTCTCTTTAAGTCCAACCCTAGCCTTGTCAATTGTGTTGAACTAAAGACCCTTGTCCAACTCCCATTCCCCAACCTCCATAAATTTACATTACAAAGTTTGCTGTCCATTTTCTAACTTACTCTGTTCTGATATACAATCTACATGTGGAGACTCACACTTGACTGACAACAGAACTTTAAAAAAAATCTGATCTTTGACTTCTTAATCTCCCAGGCAATCTCCACCAACCCTCCAAATGATGTGTTCTCAGCTACCTGCAATCTTGTGTATTGCCAAAATAACTGGCAGTTGTGCTTCCCACCATCTTGGCCCTTAAACTTTGGAATTCTTTCTCAATCTCTCCAACTTCTTTAAAATGTCCATTAAAATCTATGCTTTTAACCAAGTTTTGGTTATCTACTCTGTTTCATTAAAGTGCTCATAGCCAAATTATATGTATTGTTACAAGCAAGGAAATGGGGAATTCTGCTCATTAACCTTGAGCTTTGCTCTCTGCAGGTACAGATTCAGTCCCCTAAATCCTTCTCATGGACTAGACATATTCTGACAATGTTTGGTAACGTCACGGACCATGAAGAGAGCATGTGGCACTGCAGGAGCCTGGCAATTATGATTGACTTATACAAAAACCAGTTCTGAGATGAATGTGATTACCCCCGCAGACCAGGCATCTCAGCATTGTTCCCAGTCCAAAATAAAGATCTCTAAGTGACTGCCTCCTGAGCTCGGAAGTGACGGCAGTTACCGGGATACCGGCGCCGCTGAGCTCGACACCGCGGCCGACCGACTACCGGCTCCAGCCAGCGTGGAGCGCGCCGACGCATGACGTCAGCGCGCTTCAAAGCGCGCCGGGATATCGGAGGCCAACGCGGTCCTCCAGCCCTTCCAGTCTTTCCGCTGGGTTTAAGTGGCCGCTGCTCCGCCGCCTGAGCGCTGTCTTTCTTCTCTCTGTCGCTGCTGGTTGTCTGCGGCCGTTTGCTTGGGCGGAGTTTCGGGTCACATTGCTGCTGTGACATGGCTACATGATCGAGGGAATGTGTACCAGGGAAGAGGCCGGCCTCCTCCTGCTGCTGCCCCGTCTGAGGCTGACGGTGCGCCCCAAGCACTCGCCACTTTACAAGGTTTGACATTTACGACTTGCTCATTTGTGTCGTGTGGGTGTCTCAGCCGCCACAGATTCCTTCCCGACCCCTGTGAGATGAGGCGGGGGGTGGGGAATGCCGGTAAGTCCGCCCGGTGGTAGCCAGCAGATGATACCTGCATCTCCCCGGCTGGCAACCCGGAGCCCGGCACCACCGTGCCTGCCCATGCATTGCAACAAAAGAAAAGCCTATCCCTGGAGAGTTTCCTATTGCGGCGCTCTTCTGACAACCCCGGCAACAAATGAGGGGAACTCTGCCGCCTGGCATTCCTCCCAGAGCCAACACAAAAAAAGTGCCTCTTCCCAAGATAATAAGTTCGTAACCCAATTCACAGACTTTATTTTTAAATGCTCGCTTTATTGGTGGCATTCTAATCCAACGCCATGGTATATAGGTGCAAAAAAAAAGTCCGGGCAATTAAAGTAAAAATCCTCGACATTGACAGTACAAATTATCTTTCACGCCACGCGCCACTCCAGTTCTGGTGAAAGGTCTCCGTCCTCTTTCTCCCTCTACAGATGCTGGACTATCCAGCAATTTCCTTTTTCTGTGTCATATTTCTAGCATCTGCAGTTTCTTTTGTGTTTTTTTAAACAAAATGATTAATGTCCTGTTTTGTATTTCGCGTTTTGAAAATCGAGCCCCCCCGCATTTGCGATTGGGGAGGGGATTTGGGGCTACCATACCAGCTGGCACGGCTTAAAACGTTTATCTTGCTGATTTCCTCTCCCCTGCCGCCCCGTTCTGCAAAGGAGGTGGGATTTACAGCGGAGGAGCGGGACTTTCCTTTACTGCCACCTACTGTAGATTAGGGAGGCACTTCTGCTTCTGTGATCAAAGGGAGATCCAATCAGCCAGGCCTCAGGAAGCCAGCCTCATTGATCTACCAAAGTGACGTAGCATTCGTTGTTTTACCAATTGCACTGGTGCCCAAAATGGCCAGTTATTGTGGGCAGTGATCTGCGGCAGAGGAGGAGAAAGCCGCATTTCAGTAAATATTTTAAAACAGTACTGTATTCCGGATAAAAGAGGGAGAGAAGAAAAAATGGGTGAATGTAAGCGGGAGAAGCAAGCGCACAGTCTACATGATGTAAATTACGGATGGAATATAACACCAGTAACACGAGGACGATGGGACTCAGAGACAGACGCATATCCTAAATAAATGGGAGTCACGCATTTATGTGGCTGAGGCACGGCAAATAGGAGTGGGGGAACAGATTGACTGTGTAGCACTCCCATTGCCCGCTGCTTCTTGACAGCGAGATTGCAAAATGACATGCTGCTACAGTACATGCATTCTGCCTTTTAGATGGAATTATTTGATGTATGGGGGCAAAAAAAACATCAACCATATTGTTCATTGGGCTCATGCTAGTAATTCTTCAGTAATTATTTACACTCTCCTCCCAAACTCGTGACTTCTTATTCCCTTTTCTGTTTTACTAGCTTCTTAAATACAATCGTGCTCTAATTATGCTTTGCGTTAGATAGTTCTACCTTATAACCACCGTGGACAAATCTTTTGAAATCGGAGTGGACTTATTAGTGACTGTTTCATTGCCTACATGGAAATGTCTTTATTCCCTCTAGTTAGATCCTTTCATAATCTTTAAAAAATGTTAACAGTCTAGCTCTAAGACTGTTTTGCTTATGAAGCAGTTCAACCTTCCCTGTTAAGTAGGACTTCTTTGTTCTTGCATCAACCTAGATTTATTTTAAAAAGTGAAAAATAAACTACTTTAAATCTGAAGTTTAAAAACAAAACAAAATGCCAGAAATATTCAGCAAGTCAGGCAGCATCTTAAAGAGAGAAAGCAAGGTAATGCTTTAGTATTGTGCACAATTTTGGTCTCCGTATTTGAAAAAAAACTGCTGTGGAAGGAGCTCACTGAAGATTCGTGACACTGGCTTCTGAGACGGCAGGGTTGCTGTACAAGAGTTTGAGTGGAGTAGGCTTGTATTCTGTACAGTTTACCACGGTAAGCTCATCTCAACAATTTCTTATAGTGCTAGACGGTGAAGTGAAGAAGATTGTTTTTTCCCTTGGAGAGAGGTCTTGAACCAGATGTTATAGAAGTAGAAGAAGGCCTTTAGGACTGAAAGGAAGTGAATTCTTCTGAGGGTGGTGAATGTTTGATCTGTCACTTTTAATTAATTTGAAATCTTTGGATACAAATGGCCTAATTCTATTCCTATATCTTAATATGCAGACAAGTGTTGAAATAAAATGGTCAGGAGTTGTCAGAGTAGGCTCAAAGGCCTACACCAGATTCTCATGTTCCTGTGAGTGGGCACAGTAGAGAAGTGGAACAAGACAATTAGAACTAAAAATCTGAGGTAAAAAAATTATGCTGAAAATCACTGAATCAGGTGGTAACTGGCATCTTTATATCAGTTCTGATACAAGGTCATCTTGCTGTAACATTAGGTTAGTTTTTCCCTGACTCCACAAATGCTAAATTATTTGAGTATTTAACAATTTTCTGGCTCATTTTCCCTGTAATTTGCATTTGAGTTCCAGCATTGTCTGTTCTCTCTCCCCCCCACCCCCACCAGTAAACATTAATCACCCTCTCATAGAGGCCCCCAACAGTGTCACCTGGATAATTTTGGGCTGGTTCCTATCACAGCTGTTCCTGTTGTCCTCTCCACACTTCCTCCTCTTTGCAACATAGAACACATTTATTATTTCGCTTCTTATGAAAGGCCATTGGCCTGAAACATTAGATCTCCAACTGTGTTTACTAATGCTCCTTGACCTGCTGAGCAAATAATGCAATTTCTTCTGGAAGTTGTTTTCATCTTCACTAATTTCTTTGATGAACAGATGGAGAGATGAAGTGTTCAGACCTTCCTAGTAGGAGTTAGACCCAGTAATTCCACCCAGCTAACAGTGTATGCCTTGTTAATGAAATGAATCTTGAGGAAATGCTGCACTAGAACACTGTATGCCTGTTTTTAATAATTTGCTTTTCTTAAAATAAACAATTGTGAATAATAGTTGTGTTTGTACTGTCCCTAATTGCTATGTACAACTCTTTGTTACACTGTGTATTTGTGGGCTTGTGTTTTATACTGTTGATGTTTGAATATTAGAACTTGACTATGTCAATGAAATGCTCAGATTGGACACAGTCGTGATGAATAGACTGTTGACTTCAGGACACTTTATAATAGTACAAAGTACAACAGATGCCAACTAGCAAAATATTTAGACAGTCTACGTGTATTGTTTAGCTCAGACTTTCTATGGTCAAGCTTTAGTGGGCAGTGATCGAGTTCAGAAGTAATAAATGATGGTGGGAATGAGCCACATCATGTGGATGAACGGGGGGGGGGGGGGGGGAACAAAAATTGAGTGCGTTATTCAGATGGTTGGGGACAGATTAAAGACAAAATCCAGTCAATTAGAGGTCACATGATACCCATATACAGTAGTCTTTCCCTCTGGAGAAATCAAGGCAGGTATTACTGGCAAGATACATACGAGGTAGTGAGAGATCGGGGGTTCTGTTTAAAGAATGATAAATGAAGCCTATCAGGATGATACTTCATGATCATAAAGCAAATGAAATGCTGGTATGTACTGAGAGTTTCAGCACTGATCTGAGAATGTGACTATATGAGCCACTGATATGATTGCACTCATACCACTGATCATTACTGGGCCAAAGAAAATTGTAGCAATTCAAGAGGTTATAGAGGAAAGAAGACGTGAGGAATTAGATTATGAAAGGTTCATTGAGGAGGCTGAAGGTATTATGAATACAGTATTTCAGATTCCAATGGGTTAGTCTGTTAAAATAGAGCAGCAAGAAGACGTAGTCTGCACTCAATGGCAGCTCATTTAAAATGTATCAGCAAAAATTATTTTTCAGTGAACAAAGTGCTTAAAAATATGTAGGAAGAAAACTCAAAGCAGTTAGAACTAATTAATTCAACTGCAAAGGAGATGGGTTCTCAGAAAATAACGTGGCTCTAAATGTGGAATTTAGTACTTCGAGCATGTTTGGGCTAGCAATGGTGGGGTCAGTACAGAAAGCAGTGACAGAGTAAAAGGGGAGGCTGAGGGATCAAAAAGCTGCCTTCTGCTTCTATTGATGCTGTGTTCTTGGCTGGGATGGGTAATTTCAGATGCATGCTTCCAAGCAAATCTGGAGATGGACTTGTCAGTTCTGCATCTGTTGTGGTCTCTTCAACAAAGTATTATTAGTCAAAACTAATGATAGAGGATGAACTTGCATGGCCTTGGCCTTTCATACTCTAGCTCCCAGGGTGGAATTTGTTCTAAATTCATGGTGGCAGTTCCTTTAATGCTGCTGCCATAAAGACATGCAGAAGCTTGAGAGTCTAGGGGGATTTCTGTTTAGTGCGTTCCCTTAGAATGGATATTGTTGTAACCAGCAGAGTGAGCTGCCTCTCTTTTGAGGGAGCACTAGAATTGCACCTTGTGTGTGTACTTAACTGTGGTTTCCACATATCTTATTGAACATCAGAAGCATGCTTATGGCTCTACTGTCACTGGACAGTGTTAATCTTCTGATATACTTTTTACATGAGATCATAAGCAAGTACAATGAGTGCTGTAGGGATAAATAAGAAATGCAGAAAATTCTTACTTTTCCTTGCATCAATGTAGGAATTTAACCCGAATTTAAAACTTGGGGGTACTAATTATCGTATTTGTATTTACTAAGTTGTCAGTTGAACTGTGTTTAGCATGTCTAACCAGTGAGATTTCTGTGCTGCTGATTTGTGCTTTCCAAGCGTCTCTGCAGAGGCTCTTCCCGGAGGATCTGGAATTCTTATTGATACTTGATAAATGATGCTCAGAAAGTTTAATAGCAGGATGTTGAAAATATTTGACTGTTTTCTCTAAGTGGTCTATTTCCTCTGTTGGACCATCAAAAGCCAGCAAACTATCTTAATTATAGCCAGTGTGTTTTTGCAAGAGAAATTGGGAAGTATTTTCTACATGGATTCTTGTATTTTCATGATGTTCTAAAAATCATAGTTGATTGTACATGAAATTCTGCTGCTCTGAATGGATTGCCTAGTCACTGAATTGTTGCTTTTGAGAAGTTGTGTGGTATAATCTCACCTCTTCTGCTGAAGAAGATGGTGCCAACAAACAATAGCAACATCTTTCAGATGGTTCACAAAGCTACTTCTATTACTGCTACTACTTCTTTCCAATATGGTTCTCCTACTATTGGAACAATAATTTATATTTTGATGGTGTGTTTTCTAGCTGATTGAGCGAGATCTGCACTTTGCTGTCTGCGAGTGAGTTCAGTGAGGTTTTGAGTGGAGGCCAGGAAGCCTAGAGGTGGGGTGCGAGCCTGTGGTTGGCTCCATTTCTTGCTGTTTAAAGAGTTGAGCAAGATTGAATTCAAGGAGGGCGAAAGTGGAAAGCGAGTAGGTGTTTAGTACTGTCTGCGTTTGACAGATCTCTCTCTCCTTGCTTGATGCTGTCAGAGTCTTGGTTGTTGGGCAAGGTTTAATTGATGAGGTTTGTGGATTAGACTCTGGTTCATGGTTATAATATGTTTCTGATTATTCCTTTTTTAATTGCTATTTTGTGTGATTTTGATCTGGCATTTGTGGCTACAGTCAATGAACAACAGTGCTAAATTGAATTAAACTAAACTGAACATCCCTAGACTGTTTGAATGACTTAATGGTTTGATGTTTGATATTCTGTGTTTTACAACTCATTTTTTTGCCATTTGCGCGAATTGTTCTTTTGCGCGTTGGATGTTTGATGTTTTTTTTTGAAGGATTTCATAGCGTTTCTTTGTTTCATGGCTGTCTGAACAGATGATTTCAGGGTTGTATACTGTATAAATACTTTAATGTACTTTGAATCCGCATTTTTTATTACTTACAGTGTTAGCATCTCATGTGCTACCTCATTTGACCCAGATGTCAATCTTGCATAATCACATTTGTGTTATGCAGCAATCTAGCTGGAGGCATGGAGACCTTGTTTTTAAGTTTGTCTAGATGTCATTCATCATTACTGCAACATGCTAGGTATTTGTTTCACAAGGGCATTTAACTGAAATGCTGATTCTGTTTGTGATCATGTCAATTTGTTTGGAAATGAATGTAATTTGAAAATAAAAGAGAATATTTTTCTTTGTGGGTCTTTTGGACAGAATATTACAACTAATTCTGGCTTATCACTGCCCGTAAGCTTGTTTCTGACATAAATGGACTGTCAGAAGCTCCTGAAGACTGTTAACTTACCAATTTGCTTTTGCTAATTTGGATGATGGTATCAGATGTACAGAAACAGCTATTGACCCCCTCCAGTCATTGTTTGGAAGGGCAAAGTTTTTAAATTAATTATAGTTCTGTGTAATTTTCTATGTGGATGGGTAAAGTATACCTGCTCTCTATTGCACTGTACAGTTATCCTGGTGGTAACATTGTTGGAATTGTGACATGATTCTGAGCAGATCCAGTAAATGTTGTACATGGATTTAACTTTGGGGATATTTCTGAAACTGTGTTAACTTATTCGTTTTGACATGTATTATTTATGGCCCTGTGTTTCAGGCTTCACAAGTTGGGAGAATTTGATCCTAGCTAGGAATGGAAGTGGAGCTGACTGACATCTCTCTGCAATTTCAATAGCCCAATCATCTGTGCAAACTACTTGGTTCCAAAACTTCCAGAACAGGTAAGCATCAGTAACATGAGCATTTCTGTTGTGTGGTTTAATATAGTCAGTACATTTATTCTTTTCCATTCTCTTTCTAACTTGCCACCAGACCATTGTTTATTTGAACACAAGCGTTAAGTGGCAGCAAGTAATTTGACCATGGGCCAGAGGGCCTTAACCTGCCCTCAAATGACCTTTGCACACACAACACTTGTAGCATAATTTGTGATCAGATATTTCTGTCTATTTTCCTCTCCTGTCAAGCTTGGGGACAAAGTGGCCAATGGTAGCATTCTAGTTATTTACTCAGCAGAGACTGGGATTTGAATCTGGGTACACTGCATTGTGTACTTAGCCATACCGAGCACTTAGAGTAGCTGCTTCCAATACTTTCCACTGAAAAAGTTCCCCTGAGCAGAGATTCCTCTTTCATCAGTGGATTGAGGAGGTAAAAAAATGTTCTAAATCGTGTTAGAACTGTTGTTAAATGCAGGGTTTGTGTTCTTCAGGCAGGTACAGTACTGTGGAAAGTCCTCTGTACGTCTATATGGCTAGAACGCCTGAGACATTTGCACAGCACTGCAGTAACTGTATGTATTGCACTGGCCTGCTGCCACAAAAAAAAACACATTTCATGACAGATGTGAGTGATGATAAAGCTGATTCTGATGTGAGTATTTTGGACTGAGACTGGGAAAGGATCAGGGAGTAGAATCATGGTTGGGAAAAGGGAAGGGAGTGGGAAGCACCAGAGAGACATTCTGTAATGATCAATAAACAAATTGACCTTGCCTGGTGTCTGCACCTGCAAGTCGCAGAGGCTTAGTTATCATTCTTCCCTTGGTCAACGTTAATAAGAGACAAACTGGCCGTTCATCCCCTTTCCAGATCTTTCTGTGCTTAAATAGGCTGTTTACATTTGAATACAAACCCTAATGATTGCTCTCAAAGTGGTTGGGAAATATAACATGCATTGCAGGTTAACATGTCAGAATAGAAACCTTTCAGAACTGGATTGCGCTATGCTCCCAATAGCTTGGTGGATTTTGTGGCAACCGGTATGTTTGAGTTTTGATTGCACAAACTAGGGTTAGGCTGTTGATGGACAAATTACTGTGTGGAGAAGAAACATTCATGAGAAATGAATGTAAAGGCTGGGTCCAAGTATGAAGTCAGTCAAGTACGCAGCTGACAGAGTCTTTATATATGCTTAAAGAGTAGTTACTCTTCCAGCGTGCACACAGTGCTCTCTGTCCGAAGTGAAAGATTGACTTCCTGAGACCTGCTCCAGGGAGCAAGCATTGGCTGCTTCTGTCCTTTGCACTTCTTCAGCTCTCGTGTAAGAGTTGCTGCTGTAGCTGCTGAAACCCTTCCCAGTCGCCTATGTTGTGTATAGATCCTATCTGTTCAGCCACAAGTCCTGGGTCCCAGCTGTTTCCTCCCGAAATGTTTAATATCCCATAGTCCTCAAATTTGTAGCTGGCTGGTCCTGTCTGTACTTTTTACTAGAAGTACTGTCTGACCATTTGGTATTGGCAGTCTTTTCATTTTTAAGCATATTCCTCCCAAACATCAACTGCCAAGCAGTATTGCAAGATGTCTACATTAACAAGACCATTCAGGTGAACAGTCCAAGCTCTAAATACAACTTATTTATAAAAGAAGGGTCCTTATGAAGGATCTCTGCCCGAAACGTTGACTCCTTGCTCTTTTCCATGGATGGGGCCTGGCCTGCTGAGTTTCTCCAGCATTTTCTGTGTGTTGCTTTGGATTTCTAGTGTCAGTTGATTTTTCATGTTTGTGTTTCCTTTTTGTTAGATTCTCCACATTCACTCCTTTTTTTAAAAAAAAATAATTTGGAAGTCAATTACTTTCAATGTCCACATTCAACAGTAGCAAGAAAATATAATGAATGCATGTTATACTGTAGCTTTCCCATGGTGCAGAGTTGGAGTTGCCAGCTTTCCTGGATTGTCTTAATAGATGGTTCCTACAGCCTGGAAGGAGGGCAGAAACCCATCCTGCTACTCCAGTGCATATTTGAATTAAGTTGGGGAGGTGTAAACCCAAACTCAAACCATAGATCTTTGTATTGTCAAAGCAATTAAACCACTCCAGGTCAGGTTCTGGATTCGCCCATCTTGTCTAGATTAGGAGAAGTTGCATGGCTAAATTACTGTTAAGATTAGACCTGGAAAGCTTTCTATGTCATTGCTACCCAGTGTTTTATAATAGTCATGTTGTGAGAACAGTATGAAAATACCTCAATCTTGTGTTGGGAAAAATAAGGAGCTGGTTCCTCTGTTACTGTTTATTTTTTGCATTTTGTCTGTTAAATATGGTGACTCATTGTATTGCTGGAGATCTATCTTAATCTGCTGCCAGATAATGAAAATTCACTACCTACATCAACCACTTTGTAGATTGTCAACAGTTCAAAATAATTGCGAGTAGCTGTATGGTTAGGCAGAACTTGGAGTATTGTGTGTCACCCCAGAAGGGTGTGGAGTCTGGAGAGTGTGCAGAAGACATTCCCCATGATATTGCCTTGACTGGAAGGTATTAGCTGTAAGGAGAAGTTGGATTAAAATTTGGATTATTTTCTCTGCAGCATCAGAGGCTGAGTGGCGAACTGATAGAAGCTTATAAAATTGTGAGAGCTGTGGATAAAGTAGATTAGGAGTCTTTTCCCAGAATAGAAATATCAAATTCTAGAGGGCATGGCTTTAAGGTGAGAGAAGTATGTTTAAAAGAGATGTGCAGGAGCAAATTATTTTTTACAGTGGTAGGTGCATTGAATGTGCTGCCAGGGCTGGTCATGGAAACAGGGTGATAGCAACATTTAGAAAATGGAATAGTACAGCTCAGGAACAGGCCCTTCAACCCACATTGTTGTGTCAAACCCGGTAAATTAGTAATCAAATGACCAACTAAACTAATCCCTTTTAGACTGCACAATATTCATATCTTTTCATTTCCCTCGCATTCATGTGTGTATCTAAATGTCTCTTTAAAATCCCTATTTTATCTGCCTCTACCACCACCCCAGATGGTACATTCTGGATGCCCACCACTCAGTAAAAAGGAAAAAAGAACCTCCAAGCTTGCCCCCTCTCACCTTAAATGCATGCCCTCTGGTATTAGACATTTCAACCCTGGGAGAAAAGATACTGTCTATCTGCTCTAACTATGCCTCTCATAATCTTACAAACCTCTATCGTATCTCCTATCAGCCTTCAGCACTCTGGAGGAAACAGCATAAGTTTGTCCAACTTCTCATTATATCACATGCTCTCTAGTTCAGGCAGTCTTGTTGTAAACCTCTTCTGCATCCTTTCCAAAGCCTCCACAATCTTCCTATAATGGGGTGATCGTATTGAATGTAGTACACCGGTTGAGGCCTTAGCAAAGTTTAAAAAGTGCAGAATAACTCTTGGTTTTTTAAGATTGTCATAATCAGGGGAGGTAGTGGAGATAAACTTCTGCTACCAATTAAATACTCCCAATGGCATGCATCTCAAATGGCCCCTGAAGTTCCTGGCCTTCACTTGTGGCTTAGTTACTAAATGGCAGAACCGTTTCTACTGACAGGAAAAAGGACAAAGGTGTGTTACTGTCATCTTAAAAACAGTCGCCATCTTAAAACCAGTCGCTTTGGGCAGATGGAATTCTTTAGCCGTGGTTGGCAGCTCATCGAGGGAAAGGAAAACTCTGATCTCAAATGTCCGCTGCCTTGAGGCGAGACCCATTCGAAGGGAAGGTTTCAGGAATAAACCCAGAGGGGAAAATTCCAGCCCATAAGGCAGCTGTACATTGAGTTCAATTCTGACTGGCAACTCCTGCGATGCTGCTGGTTCGGTGTCTGCCGTTTCTTTGGATTGATCAGCTGTGTAGGAGAGGGGGAGTTTGCTTGCTCTCCATATCATACTGCCTTGGCTTGCATATCACGTAGATAGCCAGGATGCAACATTCACGGTCAACCTCGAACAATGAAGGGGTCAAAACAGCTCCTGAACTCAATTCCTCAACTAATAAATGAGTATGTTATATGCCTTCTTTGAAATCCTATCAACCTGCATAGCCTCTCCTCCCACACACTCGCCTGTCCACCTAGATCTTTTTCCCTTTTGTTTGTCCCTCCATCCCTCCCTATGTGTAGTTCCATCTATCCATTATCATCTGGCTCCATCTGTCACTTACCAACCTCTGTCTCTACTCAACCCACACCCAACCTCCTTACAATGTCTTGCTGTATACTGGCAGTCTTTCCTGATCCCTCTCAGTCCTGATGGAGGATCTTCACACAAAATGTCGACTTACACATCTGACTCCCACAGACACTGGTCTGCTCATTGAGTTCTTCCATTGTCTAGGATCCGGCATCCCTCGTGTCTGAGAAATGTCAGGCATAGCCCTGAAAGCAAGCCGATGTTACCACAAATTTTTCTAATTTAGTTTTCTGAACATGTGTGGCAATAAGTCTTTCACTGATAAATCTCTTTTTAGGATGAAAAGTAATTTATTAAGACTAACTAGACGTCAGTACTTTAGAAGTCTCAACAGAAGTTATGAGTATTGGCATGAGAAGCATTCTGCTCTCAAAATCTGAAGTGAGGCTTTAAATGAGAAAAACTTTGATTTGTATAGCATCTTGTCCTTCCTCCTAACCTTACAAAAATTGAGTGACTTTGTAGCACAGTAACTGTTAGTGCTGTAACCGCTCTACCCATTACAGGATGAGCCGGCTTCTTTGGAGTTGAGAAAAGAACAAAGTGTAAACCAGACATAATGGTTTAAGCTTTTTATTGCTAAATGTTTGATGGTATTCATATGTAGATTTTGTACTACACAATGGCAATACACTAATAGATTGCTTGATGCAGGGTTGAGGTATGGATCAGATAGAAACAGAAAACCTACAGCACAACACATGCCCTTTGGCCCACAATGCTGTGCCGAACATGTCCTTACCTTAGAAATTACGTAAGGTTACCAATAGTCCTCTATTTTTCTAAGCTCCATGTGCCTATCCAGGAGTCTCTTAAAAAAAACCCTATCGTATCTGCCTCTACCACTGTTTTTTTTTTAAAAAAGCAACTTACCCCTGACATCTCCTCTGTACCTACTTCCAAGCTTCCAAGCACCTTAAAACTGTGCCTGCTCATGCCTGCCATTTCAGCCCTGGGAAAAAGCCTCTGACTATCCACGCCATCAATGCCTCTCATCATCTTATACACCTCTATCAGGTCACCTCTCATCCTCTGTTGCTCAAAGGAAAAAAGGCCCAGTTCACTCAACTTATTCTCGTAAGGCATGCTCCCCAATCCAGGCAACATCCTTGTAAATCTCCTCTGCACCCTTTCTATGGTTTCCACATCCTTCCTGTAGTGAGGCAACCAGAACTGAGCACAGTACTCCAAGTGGGTTCTGACTAGGATCCTATATAGCTGCAACATTACCTCTTGGCTCCTAAACACAATCCCATGATTGATGACAGTATGCCTTCTTAACTAGAGAGTCAACCTGCGCAGTTGCTTTGTGTGTCCTGTGGGCTTGGACCCCAAGATCCCTCTGATCCTCTGCACTACCCAAGAGTCTTACCATCAATACTATATTCTGTCATCATATTTGACCTACCAAAATGAACCACTTCACATTTATCTGAGTTGAACTCCATCTGCCACTTCTCATCCCAGTTTTGCATCCTAACAGTGTCCTGCTGTAACCTCTGACAGCCCTCCAGACTATCCACAACACCCCCAACCTTAGTGTCATCAGCAAATTTACTAACCCATCTCTCCACTTCCTCATCCAGGTCATTTATAAAAATCATGAAGATAAGACCATAAGTTATAGGAGGAGAAGTAGACCATTCGGCCCATCGAGTCTGCACCGCCATTCAATCATGGGCTGATCCAATTCTTCCAGTCATCCCCACCCCCCTGCCTTTTCCCCATACTCTTTGACACCCTGGCCAATCAAGAACCTATCTATCTCACCTTAAATGCACCCAATGACTTGGCCTCCACAGCCACTCATGGCAACAAACTCCACAGATTTACCACCCTCTGACTAAAGTAATTTCTCCGCATCTCTGTTCTAAATGGACGTCCTTCAATCCTGAAGTCACGCCCTAGACTCCTCTACCATGGGAAATAACTTTGCCATATCTAAACTGTTCAGGTCTTTTAACATACCCCCCTCATTCTCCTGAACTCCAGGGAATACAGCCCAAGAGCAGACAGACATTCCTCATACAGTAACCCTTTCATTCCTAGAATCATTCTCGTGAATCTTCTCTGAGCCCTCTTCAATGTCAGTATATCCGTTCTAAAATAAGGGGCCCAAAACTGCATGTAATACTCCAGGTGTGGTCTCACGAGTGCCTTATAGAGCCTCAACATCACATCCCTGCTGTTATATTCTATACCTCTAGAAATGAATGCCAAAATTGCATTCGTCACCTTCACCACTGACTCAACCCGCAGGTTAATCTTTAGGGTATTCTGCACAAGGACTCTCAAGTCCCTTTGCATCTCTGCATTTTGAATTCTCTCCCCATCTAAATTATAGTCTGCCCATTTATTTCTTCCACCAAAGTGTATGAACATACACTTTCCGACATTGTATTTCATTTGCCACTTCTTTACCCATTCCCCTAAACTATCTAAGTCTCTACAGGCTCCCTGTTTCCTCAACACCACCCGCTCCTCTACCTATCTTTGGCAAATTTAGCCACAAATCCATTAATCTCATAGTCCAAATCATTGACATGCATAGTTAAAAAGCAGTGGTTCCAACACCGACCTCTATGGAACTCCACTGGTAACTGGCAGCCAGTCAGAATAGGATCCCTTTATTCCCACTCTCTGTTTTCTGCCGATCAGCCAATGCTCCACCCATGCTAGTAATTTCCCTGCAATTCCATGGGCTCTTATCTTGCTAAGCAGCCTCATGTGCAGCACCTTGTCAGAGGCCTTCTGAAAATCCAAGTACGCCGCATTACTGCATCTCCTTTACCCTGCTTATAATTTCTTCAAAAAATAGCAGGGGGTTATTCAGGCAGGATTTTCATTTTAGGAAGCCATGCTGGCTTTGGCCTATCTTTTCATGTGCCTCCAGGTACTCCATAATCTCATCCCTAACAATCGATTCCAACAACTTCCTAACCACTGATGTCAGGCTAACAGGTCTATAGTTTCTTTTCTGCTGCCTCCCCCCCTTCTTAAATAGCGAAGTAACATTTGCAATTTTCCAGTTATCCGGTACAATGCCAGAAATCGATTCTTGATAGATCATTATTAATGCCTCTGCAATCTCTCTTGCTATTTCCTTCAGAACCGAGGGTACATTCCATCAGGTCCAGGAAATTTATCTGCCCTCAGACCATTAAGCTTCCTGAGCACCTTCTCAGTCGTAATTTTCACTGCACATACTTCACTTCCCTGACACTCTTGAATGTCTGGTATATTCCAGATGTGTTCCACTGTGAAGACAGATGCAAAATATACATTCAGTTCCTCTGTCATCTCTGAGTCTTTCATTACAATATCTCCAGCGTCATTTTCTCTTGGTCTTATATCTACCCTCAATTCCCTTTTACCCTTTATATACTTAAAAAAGCTTTTAGTATCTTCTTTGATATTAGTCGCCAACTTCCTTTCATAATTCATCTTTTCTTTTCATGACCTTCTTGCTTTCCTTCTGCAAGTTTTTCAAAACTTCCCAGTCCTCTATCTTTCTACTAACTTTGTCTTCCTTGCATGCTCTCTTTTGCTTTTATTTTGGGTTTGACTTCACTTGTCAGTCACGGTAGTGTCCTTCTTCCATTTGAAAATTTCTTTTTTGTAGTTTATTTTTTTATTGAAGTTCATCATCAAACAAATATTTCCATAAGATGTATTTCAGATATTGTACATATATATCATATAGTCATGTATGCCACAAGTCACCACATAATATCTGAGGTATACATTTACAGAAAAGAGATGAAAGAAAGAACAAGCGAAAGGAGGAAACTACAAGTAGGGAGAAATCTTTTTTGTTTACAACATATTCATTGATTTTTGAGAATAAAATCAGGCCTAAGAGGTGTTAATGTAGTTAAACCATTTTTCTCAGTATGAATCAAATTGTCCCAGCTTATGATTAACAGATGCTGTTATCTTCTTCATTTTGTAAATGCCCATTGGAATTTCCATCCATGCATTTAAATTTGGGTTCTCCTGTGATAACCATTTCCTAGCAAGAGTCTTTTTACCAGCCACCAGCAGTATATTCATTAAATATTTATCTCTTTTCAACCATTTTTGAGGTATATATCCAAAATATATGGTCTTGCTCTCTAAGGGTATTTCACATTTAAAGATGTCTTGTAGGGCATTGTGTATCCCCCTCCAATAGTCTTTGATAACAGGGCATTCCCAGAAAATATGATAATGGTTTGCATTTTGATTTCCACAATTTCTCCAGCAAACAGGGAGGTTACTATCATAATGGGATTTCTGAGAGGATGTAATAAAATAACAAGTTTTTCCATCCAGACTCCCTCCATTTCTGTAAACTGGTACACTTCCATTGATACCTCCATATTATTGTCCATTCTTCCTCAGATATAATTATCCCTCCTTCCTTCTCCCATTTTGTTTTAATGTATGAAGTCGTATATGTTTTAAGATTTGACAAACCCTTATACATGCTTGAAATGATTCTACTACTGCTATCTGAATTGTATGCTTTTCTAAATAGCTCTATCAAACATGTTCTTGCCTTGGTTACATTTTTAACCATCCTATTAACATATTGTCGCATCTGCAAATACTGATAAAAATCTTGTTTTTCTAATAGGTGTTTCTCTTTAAGCATTTCAAGACTAAACAGTGTTCCTTCTTTCATTATATTGTAAAGAATTGTTATTCCTTTAGCTGTCCAGTCCTTAAGTCTAGCATCCAGTTTATTCAGTGTAAAATCAGTCATATGTACAACATTTAAGAATTGCAATATCTCCTAGTTTATATTCTTTTATAATAGTTTTCCATATTTTAAGAGTCCATTTCACCCATGGGTTATCAATAGTATTTATGTACCTTTGCATTTGTTATCAGCCAAAATTGCCTGTATGGGGATGGAAAGTATCCCCTCCTCAATGTTTTTCCATTGAGTGTCATATGATGGGTTGCACCAACATTTCACAACTCTCAACTGTGCTGCAAAATGATAATCTCAAAAAGAAGGTCGACCCCATTCCCCCCCCCACCTTTTCCTTGGCTAATTGCAAAGTCTAGGCAAACTCTAGGCCTTTTACCTTGCCAAATATATTTTGATAACATTTTGTTCCATTCATTTAATTGATTTTGATTAATCTCTATTGGTAGGGTCTGAAAGAGATATAACAGTCTGGGCAGTATATTCATTTTAATAGATTCCGTCCTTGAACTGAGACTAAAAAAAGGAATTAGGTTCCATCTTGTTATATCTTCCTTAACTTTTTTATATATAAGCTGATAATTGCATTCTGATAATTTTGCCAAATCTTTTGGGATAATGTTGCCCAAATATTTGAAAGACTCTGTTTGCTATGCCAAGGGATATCTACTTTCAATTTCTCTTGGTGGGCTATAGTTATATGAAAGTAATTAGGTTTTATCTGTGTTGATCTTGTATCCTGATAATTGACCATATTGTTCAAAGGATTGCATCAATTTGGGTACAGAGTATGTTGGTTGCCCTAGATAGATCAAAATGTCATCCGCATAAGAAGCCAATTTATGCTCTGTCCCTTTAATAGTAATTCCCCTGATATCTTCATTTTATCTGATGTATTGAGCTAATGGTACCAGATATAATACGAAGAGTAGTGGTGACCATGCACAACCCTGTCTTGTGCCCCTTGCTAGGGTAAGACTATTAGATAAATATCCATTGATTTTAACCTTAGCAGTAGGGTTGTCATATAGTGCCTGTATAGTTTTAATAATAGTGTCATGGAAACCAAATCTATGTAAAATCCTGTAAAGAAAGTTCCAATTAACCAAATCAAATGCCTTTTCAGTGTCCACGCTTATCGCTATTACTTCGATTTAATTTTTTTGTATATGATCCATTATATGAAGTGTCATTTGTATATTGTCTTCTGTTTTGTGTTGTTGTTTAAAACCTGTCTGATCGTTACGTATCAGTATGGGTAGAAACTCCTCTAATTGTTTGGCCATGATAGAGGCCTGTAATTTACATTAAGAGCAGATATTGCAGCTGAGGCGTTCCAAAGCCAAACAGCATATTACAAAGATCCGGAAGGAGAACGGAGACTTTACATCGGATCATTTAGAAATTAATGACACATTTAAAAATTTTTATTCTCGGCTTTATTCCTCTGAATCTCTGAATGACAATATCTCTGTTGATCAATTTTTACAGAATCTGAATATCCCCTCACTTTCATCTGATTTCAAAGCCAAACTCAATGCGCCTATGTCATTAGAAGAAATATCTACTGCAATTTCTGCACTGTCCTCAGGGAAATCTCCTGGACCTGATGGGTTCCCTGTAGAATTTTATAAATCATCCTCTTCTCTTCTTTCTCCTCAGTTACTTTCAGTATTATCTGACTCGTTTAATTACGGCAAATTGCCACCCTCTTTCAGTGAGGCATCTATTATTCTTCTTTTTAAAAAAAGGGCAAAGACCCAACAGAGTGTTCCTCGTATAGGCTGATCTCTCTGCTCAATGTTGATGTAAAGATCTTAGCTAAAGTTTTGGCTCATAGATTAGAAACCGTCATTCCCTCCATTATCTCTGATGACCAAACAGGCTTTATTAAAAACTGTTTCCCTTTTTATAACATTCGGCGTTTATTTAATATCTTATACTCACCTCCAACTGGGATTCCTGAATGTGTTATTTCCCTCGATTCGGAGAAAGCATTTGATCGTATAGAGTGGAACTACCTTTTTGCAGTTTTAGAAAAATTTGACCTTGGCCAAAGTTTCATCTCTTGGATCCAATTGCTGTACCTGTATCCTACTGCCTCTGTTTTAACCAATTTTCAGAAATCCCAAGTATTTAATCTCAAATGTGGCACCCGCCAGGGATGCCCCTTAAGTCCCTTTCTCTTTGATTTGGCTATGGAACCTCTGGCGATAGCATTTCGAAACTGCCCTGAATTGACTGGGATTTGGAGAGGGGGTGTTGAGCATAAAGTTTCTCTCTATGCTGATGACTTATTACTCTTTCTCTCAAATCCGTCTACATCCTTACCTCTAATGTTTTCACTTCTTGACCAGTTTAGCCAGATCTCTGGCTATAAACTTAATTACATAAGAGTGAACTCCCAATTAATAAAGAAGCACAAGAACTAACATTTCATGATCTCCCTTTTAAAGTAGTCCATAATCAATTTACTTATCTTGGAATTACAGTCACAAGGAAGTTTAAAGATCTCTTTCGTGAAAACTTTGCCAATCTTTCATATGCTATAAAACAGAGTCTGGTACAATGGTCACCTCTATCTATGTCTTTGGTAGGTCGTATTAATGTTGTTAAAATGTATGTCCTCCCCAAATTTTTATACCTATTTCAATCTATCCCAATTTTTATTCCTAAATCTTTTTTTGATTCCTTAGACTCTATTATTTTGTCATATTTGTGGCAGAATAAGCGCGCTAGAATTAATAAAATCCATCTCCAAAAATCTAAAAAAGAGGGTGGCATGGCTTTACCTAACTTTCGTTTATATTATTGGGCAGCTAATATACGTTGTGCTACCTTCTGGTTTTTCTTCCATGGCCAACCTGAGTGCCCGAACTGGGTGGCGATGGAGCTGAGCTCCACTAAAGAATTATCTATCTCTGCACTTCTTGGCTCTGCACTCCCTAGTAGTCTGCCCAGATCAATAGCTAATCCTCTTGTTAGACACACTTTGCGTATATGGGCTCAGATCAGGAAATGCTATGGTTTCCAGGGGTTTTCCGTTGCCAGCCCAATTGCTCATAATCACCCTTTTTTTACCTACTACATACGATTCAGCATTCCAGGTTTGGTATAGGAAGGGCATTAGACATTTTGAAGATCTTTTCATTGATAATCGCTTCGCTTCTTTTCAGCAGCTCTCTGTTAAGTTCAATCTGCCCAATGCTCATTTTTTCAGATATCTCCAAATCCGACACTTTATTGCTCCTTTAATTCCTAACTTTCCTGAAATGCCTGCGAAAAATGCTATGGACCTATTTCTTTCCATGAATCCAATAGGTAAAGGCTTAATATCAATCATCCGAGATAAACTAGCAGCCTTACGACGGGCCCCCATGGATAAAATCAAAATGGCCTGGGAGCAGGATTTAAATATTTCCTTATCTGAGGAGAGCTGGGATTCAGTTCTCAAATCGGTTAACTCAACCTCTCTTTGTGCTCGCCACTGCCTTTTACAGTTTAAGATTGTTCATAGAGCCCATTTGTCTAAATCTAAACTATCTCGATTCTACCCTAGCGTTAGTCCGCTCTGTGATAAATGCAAGAGGGGCGTGGCCTCTCTCATCCATATGTACTGGTTCTGTCCTGGCTTGGAGAAATTCTGGAAAGATGTCTTCACTATGTTATCGTGTATTCTGAATCAGCACCTAGAACCAAACCCCTTAATTGCTCTGTTCGGTTTTTGGGGCAAGACAGATTTGTGTCTGGGTCCGACCAAATGCCGAATGTTATCCTTTGCCTCTCTCCTGGCTAGACACTTGATCCTCCTCAGATGGAGAGATGCTGCCCCGCCCACTCATGCTCAATGGCTTAACGACATCATGGCCTGTTTGGACCTCGAAAAAATTCATTATTCAGTTCTCAATTCGGATCTAAAGTTCCATAAGGTCTGTGGACCTTTTATCGAGTACTTTCATAATCTTCCTCTTGACTAGGGTTTTTTTTTCTTTTCGGTCCCTTGCTTTCAGCTCCTTTTTTTTCTGGTAGAAGGCATTATTACCCTCTGTTGCTGAGTGTATTCACAGTCTGGGAGTTTGGCTGTCCTGACTTATACTCTCTATATTGTGTTGTGGTTGGTCTGGAGTTGTTGTTGTTTTTTCTTGTGTTGTGGGGCTTGGGGAGGACACTAAGCTTACTTGTCTTTAATTTAGGTGCTTTTTTTTGCTAAATTCTCTTCCTTTGTAGCATATTGTTATTGTATGCTTAATTTTGCACTATTTTAATGTTCCTCATTGGGATTTGGGGTTTTTAATTTGTAAAATGTTTTGAAAAACTAATAAAAAAAAATTTAAAAAAAAAAGAGCAGATATTGGTCTAAATGTCCCGCATTCCATTTTACCCTTGCTTTCTTTCGGTATAGCTGAGATTATCGCTTCCTTCCAGCTGGGTGGCATTTGTGCCTTTTTTTAGAGCCCAGTTCAGTGTGGGGAGTAAGATAGGAATCAACTCATTTTTTAATTCTTTGCACCACTCTGCCGTATACCCATCCGATCCTGGTGACTTGCTTAACTTAAGCCTACTAATTGCAGATTTTAGTTCAACTTCAGTTATATCAGCAGTCATCATTCTATTTTGTTCTTCGTTTAAAGTGGGTAACTCTAGACAATTCAAGAAGGTAAAAATTTGGGTTATGCTTCCCCCTGGAGCTTTGGAATATAGAGTTTTGCAAAACACTTCAAAAGCTTCTTGAATTTTATTTAGCTTATTTTTTATTTATCATTTTCATTCTTGGGTCCCTAATTCTATGAATTGTATTTTCTGCTATTTTTTTTTCAGTTTCCACGCCAGTATTTTCATAGATTTCGATCCACTTTCATAAAGTCTCTGTTTCAGAAACATTAAGTTTTTCTTGATTTCTTGCATAGCCAAACTATTAATTTCATTCCTAATTTTTAAATTTCCTCTAATGTGTGGAATGTTCCTCTGTGCCAAATTCAATTTGTTTATTTTTTCTAGTTTCTATAGCCTATTTTGTAATTCCCCTAATGTTTTATTCCTTATTTTTTTTCTTATATGAAGATATTGCTATAAATTTCCCTCTTTAAACAGCCTTCAGAGTATCCCATAAAATGGGAGGTGAAACCTCTCCATTATCATTGAATTCTAAGTAAAGACCAATTTCTTTTTTTAATTTGTTCCTTAAAGTAGGGATCATTGAATAGACTTGAATTTAGTTTCCAAATAATATTCTTTGGTTGTAGGTCAAAATCAACAGATAAATATGTAGGTGCATGGTCACTTACATCTATTGTCCCAATTCCACAGATGTTTATTTTGTCTTTGTTTTTTTCAAATGTTATGAAATAGTCTATTCTTGTATATACAGAATGGGGAGCAGAATAATGAGTGTAATCCCTTCTGTTGGGGAAAAGGTCCCTCCATATATCAATTAAACCAACATCCTCAAAAAGTGCATTAACTTTCTTATGTAAAGATTTTGTTTCATAGGTTTTTCTATTGGAAGAGTCTAAGTTAGGTTGTAATTGTAAATTTAAGTCTCCCACACATATCAGGAGACTTTCTGTTTCCTTTACCATAATATTAGTAATTTTCTGGAAGAAACCAATGTCACTTCCTGGGGGTGCATATATATTAAATAGAGTAACTGGATTTCTATCTATATTCCCTGCTTACCAGAATATATCTGCCCTTCTTATCTCCCATTTCGAATACTTTTTCAAAATTTAGCTTGCTTGAGATAAGAATAGCAACTCCTGTCCTATGTCCTGATTTATATGAGGAGAAAAACAAATTAGTGAAGCCCATTCCCTTTAGTTTTCCATGCTCATTATCACTTAAATGAGTTTCCTGTAAATATTCTACATGGGCTTGTTCTGTTTTCATTTTGGATAGAATTCTACTACGTTTGATTGGATTTAACAGCCCATTGACATTAAAAAAAAGAATTTTACTTTGTCCTTAACCATGTGTATTTATCTGTCAACATATCATTGAAATTAGCAGAATAAAATTTAATCGATCTACTCCCCGAACAAATAAGAACCAAGAAATGTGAATAATTTTTTTTAAAAAAAGGCAACAAAGATGTGATTCCAAGGCTGAAGTCTCTATTAGATGACCCTGGGCTGAGCTAGAGGAAATGTCTAGCTGTGGGGGATAACCCCTTCTACTTGTGAGTTGAGGGCCCCCATTGCAGTACCCATAAAAGTAAGTGAACAAATCTATATCCATTACATAGAAAAGATTTCCTTGTGTATTCCTCTCGTGTATATATTCTCATTTAGGTGGGGAAAAAGAAGTGAATGAATGAATAAAAAAAATTGAGTAATATAAAATCCACATTATAGTAAGTATTTCTCGACATAGGTATAGCGCCGTCTATTTTTGCTTCCGTTTAGCTTATCAACATTTTTAAAGTTAGCCAAACCTTATGGTTCTTCTGGAGGAGTGAAGGCGGTCTTCGGAGAACTCACAGTCTGTTCCTGATACATTTCTCTCGCCCTCCTCCCGTCCCCTGCTTCCTCGATTCTCTCACTATTTCCCAAGCAGAGCGGGATAACTGCTCAGCCAGGCTTTCCCTCGGTTTGATCACGCTGACGGGCAACCCTCTGGCCTTCATGTCTGTAGTCGCCTCTTCCACTGTCTGATGTAGTTGCATACCATCTTCATAAAACTCTCGAAGTTCAGCAGGGTATAGAGTTTGGAATCTAATCTTTCCTTGCGTTAATATTCGCTTTGCTTCAGAGTATTCTTTATGTTTCTGCAGGACCGCCGGGAGGTAATTTTGATCAAAATATATTAATTTCCCGTCCAAAAACACCTACTTCTTGCCCCAGACCCTTCGTAGAATCTCTGCCTTGGTTTTGTATCAAAGGAATCTAATTACTATTGAGCGTGGCTTATCTTCTCTGTCTCCAGTAGGCTGCGGGGTGAGCGCACGATGCGCCCTCTCAATTTCAAGCTGCATCGTCGAGGGAATCTCTAGCATGTCCCGAAGCAACTTTCATACAAACTCCATCATAGACAAACACTCCGCTCCTTCGAGAACATTGTATATCCTAATATTTTTATTGTCTTTCTTAGTATCTGTTCCACGGTTTGCACACCATCTTCCACCTTCTCAATTCGTGTCTCTGCCACTGCTACTTTTTGATTGACGTTGGCGAGCTCTGACTTGATATCACGTAGTTGCTGTTTTATATCTTTTTGGAACTCCCTTATCTCTTCCAGAATTTTTATCATATTTGCCGCTTCGCCTGAACAAAGGCCCATCATCAGCCTCGCTACCACGTGTTGGGATAGGAGAGCCGCTCGCTGCACCCCTCTCGTCCACAGGCTCCGCAGTGATGCTTTTTTTTATCAACATTTTTTTTCCCCATTCTTGCCCCTTACCAATTCAGATATTTTCGAAAGATCTTCTATTTGATGGATTAACGGGGCAAAAAAAAGCGTTTTTCCAGAGGAGCTATTGACTTAAGCTGCCGTTCTGGACGATGAAGTCACCGGCTCGAAAATTTCTTCCTGGAATATATCTGTATAGCACTTCCCTTGTTTTTCACAGAAACTACAGCCATTGCTGCTCTGCTGTCCTTCCTGCGAGTGTCCCTTTCCAGTCAACCTTGGGCAGTTTCCCTCTCATGCCATTGTAATTTCCTTTATTCCACCGAAATACCAACACATTGGAATTTAGTTTCTCCTTCTCAAATTTCAAAGTGAACTCGATCATATTGTGATCACTGTTCCCAAAGGGTTCCTTAACCTTAAGCTCTCTTATCACCACCAGATCATTACACAACACTGAGTCGGGCACAGCTAATCCCCTAGTGCTCAACAACAAGCTGTTCTTAAAAAGCCATCCCTCAGATATTCTACAAATTCTCTCTTGGGGTCCAGTACTGGCCTGGTTTTCCCAATACGCTTACACATTAAAATCCCCAAAGATTATCTTGACATTGCCCTTCTGACACGCAATTTCTAACTCCTGCTGTAATTTGTAGTCCGCATCCCTGCTGTTGTTTGGAGGTCTGTATACTACTGCAAGGGTCCTTTTACCCTTGCCGTTTCTTTACTCAACCCATAGATACTCTATACCTTCCGATTGTATGTCATCCCTTTCTAATGATCTAATATTATTTCTTATACACAGGGCCACACCACCCCCTCTGCCTACTAACCTATCTTTTTGATGCACCATTTATTCTTGGGTGTTCAGTTCCCAATGGCAGCCATCCTTTAGCCAAGTTTCAGAGATGGCCACAATGTCATTCTTGCCAATCTATAGCTGAATTTCAAGATCGTCCATTTTATTTATGCTGCGTGCATTCAAATACAACACTTTCAGTCCAGTATTTGTTGCTTTAACTGCAACATGCCTCTATTACTCTGTAACTCATCCCACTGGCTGTGATTATGCCTCATCTCTTGCCTGTCCTTTCTGTTGCAAGTTATCTTTGATTTATTTCTGTTTTCCCCTTCCTCAGTCCTATCACTCTGGTTCCCATCCCCCTGCCAAATTAGTTTAAACCCTCCCTAACAGCTCTATTAAACCTCCCTGCTAGGATATTGGATCCCTGTGGGTTCAGGTGTAACCAGTCCTTGTACAGGTTGTACCTCTCCCAGAAGATGCACCGATGATCCAGCGACCCTGAGCCCTGACACCAGTCTCTCAGTCACGCATTAATATGCCTGATCATGCTATTCTTGCGCTTGTTAGCACGTGGCACAGGCAGCAGTCCTGAGATTACTACCCTGGAGGACCTGCTTTTCAGCTTCCTACCCAACTCCCTGATTTCTGTCTTCAGAACCTCCTCCCTTTTTCTACCTATGTCATTGGTACCAACATGTACCAAGACTTCTGGCTGTTCATCCTCCCTTCAGAATACTCTACACCCGATCCGAGATATCCCATACCTTGGCTCCTGGGAGGCAACACACTGTGTGGGTCTGTCTGTCAGGCTGACAGAACCTCCTGTCTGCTCCTCTCACTGTGGAATCCCCTATGACTACCACATTCCTCATCTTCTTTCCCTTCTGCACCACGGAACCAGGCTCAGTGCCAGACACCTGATCACCATGGTCATCCTCTGTCAGGTCACCCCCCCCCCCCCCCCACCCAAAGTGGGGCAGAACAATTTTATATCTAATGATAAAAGTTAAAAACTTGCTGTTTATAGCATGTGATGAACAAATTGACTGGAAATATTCAGCATGTTTTGTTCAGGATATGTCTGTGAATTCAAAACAGAAAAGAGCAGGTATTTTAGACCACTGCTGTAGCTGGTATTCTTCCTTGTTTGTTTTTAGAAACAGTCTTGTAGCGGTGTGCTTCACGCAGCGCTGAAATAACGCCACGGGGTCAATGAACTGCAGTTACAAAAAGATTTTATTCGAACTTCGCGGCCTCGCTTTAAAGCCCTCCTGATTCTGCCCTCCCCGGGCACGGATGTTGTAGGGGGCACATATTCACAGTCCTGTCCTGCGCACGGGCTTTTCCCCTTGCTGGTGAGGCAGACTTGGCGCCCTTTTGGGACTGGCCTTTATGCCGGTGTGCTGGCTATTTGTGAGCTGGTTTGAGTGTGCTGGGAAGTGGGTCGCCACATAACACCCCCCCCACCAAGAACTGGTGATACACCCCTCAATGTCCACAGTCTGGGCCGGACCCTGTTTGGGAGGTCTGCCTCTGCGCCGCGGTGCTGGAAACTTGACCGGTTGTGCCACGTCCACATGGGCCGGTTTGAGTCGGTCCACCGTGAAAACCTCCAGCACGAATGTGGACCTGTTGTTTTTGATCACCGTAAACGGCCCCTCGTAGGACCGCTGTAGTGGTGCCCGATGCCCACCTCTTCATACAAACACAAACTTACAGTTCTGCAGGTCTTTGGGTACGCAGGTCGGGCTCTGCCCATGTTGTGAAGTGGGTATGGGGGCCAGGTTGCCAAGCCTCTCGCGTAGTCTGCCCAGGACTGCTGCGGGTTCTTCCTCGTGCCCCCTTGGGGCTGGTATGAACTCCCCGGGGACGACCAGGGGTGCGCCGTACACCAACTCGGCCGACGAGATGTGCAGATCGTCTTTGGGCACCGTGTGGATGCCGAACAGGACCCAGGGCAGCTCGTCCACCCAGTTAGGTCCTCTCAGGCGGGCCATGAGAGCCGACTTTAGGTGACGGTGGAAACGCTCCACCAGGCTGTTCGACTGTGGGTGGTAGGCAGTTGTGTGGTGCAGCTGTGTCCCCAAAAGGCTGGCCATAGCTGACCACAGGCTGGAGGTGAACTGGGCGCCTCTGTCGGAGGTAATGTGGGCCGGTACACCAAAATGGGATACCCAGGTGGCGATCAGTGCCCGGGCGCAAGATTCGGAGGTGGTGTCAGTGAGCGGGACTGCCTCTGGCCATCTTGTGAACCGGTCCACGATAGTGAGGAGGTGCAGCACTCCACGCGACACTGGCAGGAGGCCCACGATATCCACATGAATGTGGTCAAAATGCCGGTGGGTGGGGTGTAACTGCTGCGGCAGAGCTTTGGTGTGCCGCTGCACCTTGGCCAACTGGCAGTGCATGCACGTTTTGGCCCATTCACTGACTTGCTTGCGGAGTCCGTGCCAAACGAACCTGCTGGAGACCATCTGGACGGTTGTCCGGATGGAGGGGTGTGCCAAGTTATGAATGGAGTTGAAAACGCGTCGCCGCCAAGGTGCCTGGACAATGGGACGGGGTTGGCTGGTGGTGACGTCACAGAGTAGGGGCCTCTCACCTGGGCCTACGGGGAGGTCCTGGAGCTGCAAACCGGAGACTGCGGTTCTGTAATTCGGGATCTCCTCGTATGCCTGCTGCGCCTCCGCCAGCGCCTCAAAGTCTACCCCTTGGGAAAGGGCATGAACGGTAGGGCGAGAGAGCGCATCCGCCACGACATTGTCCTTACCCGAGACGTGCTGGACATCCGTCGTGTATTCAGAGATGTAGGACAGATGGCGCTGCTGGCGGGACGACCAGGGATCAGACACCTTCGTGAACGCAAAGGTAAGCGGTTTGTGGTCCGTGAAGACGGTGAAGGGCCTACCTTCTAAGAAGTACCTGAAATGCCGGATTGCCAGGTAAAACGCCAACAGTTCCCGGTCGAAAGCACTGTATTTGAGCTCGGGTGGTCGCAGGTGTTTGCTGAAAAAACGCCAGGGGTTGCCAGTGACCCTCGATGAGTTGCTCCAGCACCCCACCGACTGCCATGTTAGATGCGTCCACTGTGAGGACGGTAGGGACATCCATTCTGGGCTGCACTAGCATCGCGGCGTTTGCCAAGGCTTCTTTCGTTTTAATGAAAGCGGCGGCGGACTCCTCGTCCCAGGTAATGTCCTTGCCCGGACCCGACATCAGGGCGAACATGATTCGGGTAGCTGAAGGGAGGAAGCGGTGGTAGAAATTTACCATACCCACAAATTCCTGAAGGCCTTTGAGTGTGTTGGGTCAGGGGAAGTGGCGGACTGCGTCTGCCTTAGTGGGCAGAGGGGTTGCTCCGTCTGTAGTGATCCTGTGGCCCAGGAAGTCGATGGTGTCGAGCCCGAACTGGCATTTGGCCGGGTTGATTGTTAGAACGTATTCACTCAGTCGGGCATAGAGTTGATGGAGGTGGGACAGATGCTCCTGACGACCGCTGCTGGCTATGAGGATGTCGTCCAAATAGATGAAAGCGAAGTCCAGGTCGCGTCCCACCGCGTCCATTAACTGCTGGAACGTCTGTGCGGCATTCTTCAAGCCGATCGGCATGCGGAGGAACTAGAAAAGGCTGAAAGGAGCGATGAGTGTCATTTCGGGGATGTCGTCCTGATGCATCAGGATTTGATAGTATCCCCGGACGTGGACTACCTTGGAGAAGATCCGTACGCCGTGCAGGTTTGCTGCAAAGTCCTGAATGTGTGGCACAGGGTAGCGGTCCAGTGTTGTAGCCTCGTTCAGCCTGCGGTAGTCGCCGCATGGTCTCCAGCCCCCTGATGCTTTGGGCACCATGTGCAGGGGGGAGGCCCATGGGCTGTCAGACTGCCGTATGATCCCCAATTCCTCCATCCTCTTGAACTCCTCCTTCGCCAGTCGAAGCTTGTCCAGGGGAAGCCTTCGAGCACGGGCGTGGAGGGGTGGTCTTTGTGTCGGGATGTGGTGCTGTATGCCGTGTCTGGGCATGGCTGCCATGAACTGCGGTGCCAGAACCGATGGGAAATCCACCAGTACTCTGGTGAAGTCGTTGTCGGACAGCGTGATGGAGCCCAGGGGTGGGGCTGGCAACTGGGCTTCTCCCAGGGAGAGTGTCTGAAAGGTCTCAGCGTGGACCAGCCTCTGCCTCGGCAGGTCGACCAGTAGGCTGTAAGACCGCAAAAAAATCTGCTCCCAGGAGCGGTTGGGCTACGGCGGCCAGTGTGAAGTCCCACGTGAACCAGCTGGAGCCGAACTGTAGCTGCACCGTATGGGTGCTGTAGGTCCTTACTGTGCGGGTCCTTACTGTTCGCGGCCCTGTTGCGGGTGTCGTAACTCATCAGAGGTAAGACGCTGATCTCGGCACCGGTGTCGACCAAAAAACGGCGTCCCGACCGCTGGTCCCACACATACAGGAGGCTATCCCGATGGCCAGCCGCCGTAGCCATCAGCGGCGGCTGGCCCTGGCATTTCCCGGGAACTTGCAGGGCGGGCGACAGCGGCGGGCTTCTGCGCCCCACTGCTGGTGGTAGAAGCACCATTGTTCGTTGGTCTCCTCACCCCTCCCTCTGGGGCTAGTGTGCTCTGCTGCCAGGCCTGGTCTGGTCTGCTGCTGGGAGCATGGCCTGGTGATCTGTGCGACAGACACCCCACTCTCCTTCTTGGCTTTCCACAGCAAGTCCACCCGGGCTGCCACCTTCTGGGGGTCGCTGAAATCCGCGTTGGACAGCAGCAGGCATATGTCCTCAGGCAGCTGCTCCAGGAATGCCTGCTCAAACATGAGGCAGGGCTTGTGACCTCCAGCCAGGGAGAGCATCTCGTTCATCAAAGCCAATGGCAGTCTGTCCCCCAAACCATCCAGGTGCAGTAAGCGGGCAGCCCGCTCGTGCTGTGAGAGTCCGGATCCTTATGAGCAGGGCTTTGAATTCCGTGTATCTGCTGTCCGCTGGGGGAGACCGTATGAACTCCTCAGCCTGGGCTGCTGTGTCCTGGTCGAGGGAGCTCACCACGTAGTAGTAACGTGTGTCCTTCGAGGTTATCTGCCGAATGTGGAATTGGGCTTCTGCTTGCTGGAACCATAGGTGAGGTCGCAGCATCCAGAAGCTTGGCAGCATGAACAGATGCGGCGTCGGTCATCTTCGGCCCAAATATCATTTGGGCTGTCGAGGTCACCAATTGTAGCGGTGTGCTACACGCAGCGCTGAAGTAACGACACGGAATCAATGAACTGCAGTTACAAAAAGATTTTATTCGAACTTTGCGGCCTCGCTTTAAAGCCTCCCTGATCCCGCCCTCCCTGGGTGCGGATGCTGTAGGGGGCATGTATTCATAGTCCTGTCCTGCGCGCAGATGCTGTAAGGGGCACATATTCACAGTCCTGTCCTGCGCGCGGGCTTTTCCCCTTGCTGGTGAAGCAGACTTGGTGCCTTTTTGGGGCTGGCCTTTATGCTGGCTATTTGTGAGTCGGTTCAAGTGCGCTGGAAAGTGGGTCGCCACAGTCTGGTGATTTGGATAAAGGCAATGCTGGAAACACTCAACAGGTCAGGTAGCATCTGTGCAGGAAGATATGGTTAGCATTTTAGGTCTGAAACTCTTATTCAGAACTGGACTAGGAAAGTAAAAACTTCAGAACAGAAGATGGAATGATGAGTAAAACAAAGAGCATATCCGCAATAGGACAAGATCAAATGAGTTAGTGTAGCAGTTAAGGTCAGATGATTTTGACTGTATTGGTTAGCTAACAGCTAGACTGTGAAACATGCTGAGTAGATTAGACCGTACTTGTAGAAAGAAAAGCTAATGTGGTAACCAGCAGAAATGGTCAGTTCTGATACAGACAGAAAGAAGGTGAGTTGACTAATGTTTGAGAATTCTATATTGAGTCCAGGAGATAGCAGTGCACTCAGACAGAGGATCAGATGTTTGTTCCTCTAACTTGCGTTGGGCCTTGTTGTAACCAACAGGAATATCAAAGTGGGGGTAGGTTGAAGAACTACTGTGGCTCTGGGTAACTCATGAGCACTAAGCTTGGCTGTGCTTCAAAGCATTCCCCCAGTTTGCTTTTGGTCTCTCCAAATAGAGGAAACCACATTGGGAACACAAAATGTAGTACATCAGATATGTAAGTGAATCGCTGCTTGGAGGACCATTTAATCCTAGGTTATGTATCTCTGCAAGATATCTCTGCTAGGTTATGTATACTGCAAGGTATAGAGCTAGTCTTTGCAATTTCTGCCAGCTCCAACAATATTCCATTAGTAGATGCCCTTTGTTATTCTTTAGGACACTATGCCAACCACTTGACTTTTGGTAATTAGTAGAGTAGGAATACAGTTGGGTGGTTGTGATCTCTGTGACCTCCAATACTGTTATAACAACCGAAAGTAAGCCTGAACAACAATGCCTTATCCACCTGGGTACATGGCAGCCTTCTGAGCAATACAGGTCGAGTTTCGTCATCTGCTGTGGCTGATGTGGAAGGCTTAAAAAACGACAGTATGCTTGACTGCTTAGCCTCACACATTTTTCTGTCATATACTTCTTTGTAAGCATTCAAACCATCCTGCACATATGCCCTAAGCCTCCATACCCTTTCAAAATTAAAGTCATACTTTTCTGCAATCATTGCAGCGTTGTCAATCGCAGCAAAAATCTCACACATTTGCTTCCTGTTCAGTTCCTGGATGATTTCACTTTCGGGCCATTTGCTACTGCGTTCGGTTTCAATTGTTATCCTTTCCTCTTCATCAGCTCTTCATCTCTCAGATCTTGGTCATGGGATGCTAAAACCTCTTCAACATCATCTTCAACTTCCACAAACCCTTAGCCAAACTCACAATGTCCTTACTTTGTTAACCACGATCGAAACACTTAATTATGTCTAGTTTTATGCTAAGTGTAACACCCTTACGTGCTCTTTTAGGCTTTTGTGATACCTTAGAACTCATCTTGCTAACGGATACACAAAATAAATCGACATAAAGCACAGGTGCTCACAGGCACGTGTTTAAGCAATGCCGGCTAGAATACAGTTCTGGGGGAGGAGCTTGGCTGCTCGGCGAGTGCTGCCTTTTTTCATAACAGTGAAACCATCTTCTGTTAGCGAAAACAGGTTACTAATGTAGGTCTTTTGTAACAGCGAGTTGACGTAAAGTGAATGTTCAAAAAACAGGACGCCTGTAAAGAGAAAATTAAGAAATCAGAGGTGCAAAGAGACTTGAAAGTCCTCGTGCAGGATTCTTTAAAGGTTAACTTGGTAGTAAAGAAGGCAAGTGCAATTTTAGCATTCTTTTTGAGAGGACTAGAATATAAAAGCAGGGATGTAATGCTGAGGCTTTAAAAGGCATTAGCATTTTGGCTCAGTTTTGCCTTTTCTGTAAGTACAGTCTGCCCCAGTGGACATCTTCACAACCCTGATGTTAGCATATATCACCCAGAGAAAGCAGAATAATCTGATTTTAATTTTTACATTAACTCGCTTGGTTTCATCCCAACAGAGGTATTCCCATTGTTGTACCATACCCATTCTTTTGCTGCTGAAGAGCTTGTTTTCTTTCATTCTCAGTTCCGTCAAAGCATCTTGGACCTGAAATACTAATGGTTGCCTTTCCATATTTGCTGCAGCATCTGACTGTACCTGGCGTTTTCTGGTTTTATTTTAGATAATCACCTTTTGAATGGCTTTTGATTTTCAGTGATGTTATGGGTATTTGACACCTTGATGAGAATTTTGAATATTTTTCCAAGTTGAAATAACATTCAGTCTGGTTCTGCCTTAAATCTTTCAGTTTTTTTTTGTGCATTGATCGTTTGTTACTGATTATCCCGACACAACACATGGCAGTCACTAACTTGTAACTGTTTTACCACGTGCTTTTCCATAAAACAGCCGTGCCACTCCTTTCACTATGTTCATTGCAACTGTATCTCTATACATTTCAATGCAGTGCCTTTAATTGCATTTATTTTCTTAGAAATGTAATAAGAGTACAATTATGTACCTACATAGGTTGTAGTGATCTATATTCTCAACAAGTATGTAACCACCAACAGTCACGTGTTTGTATAAAAGTCTGGGCCTGTAATTTCCCCATATTAATTAAATAAAAAGTTAGTACTTGCATCCTGGTCAGTACAAAGCTAATATTACCCCATGATACTTTGCTTCTAATTACCCAGGTACCCTCCAAGACCTCAACAGCCCCCCCCCCCCATAGGATTTGCAATAATGCAATAAACCCTGTGAAATTCAATGCTAAATCTATAGTTCAAAGTTCAAAGTAAATTTATTAGCAAAGTGCATATGTCACCATATACAACCCTGAGATTTGTTTTCCTGCAGGCAATCACAGTGAAGACAAGAAACACAATAGAATCAATGAAAGACCACACCAATCAATGGTGGACAACAACCAATGTTTAAAAAAAATGAACTGTGCAAACATAAAAAGAGAGGAAAAAATAGAGTAATAAGCAATAAATATTGATAACATAATTTGAAGAGAACTTGAAAGTGAGCCCAGCTCAATGGGAGCAGTTCAGTGATTTGGCAAGTGAAGCTGAGTGACGTTAGCCACTCTAGTTCGATGATTGAGGGGTAACAACAGTTCCCGAGAGCATGGCCTGGAAGGTGGGGCCCTTGATGATGGATACTGCTTTCCTGCAACAACAATCCGTTAGATGTGCTCAGTGGTGGGGAGGGTTTTACCTGTGATGGACTAGGCTGTATCCACTAAATTTTGTGGGCTTCTCCATTCAAGGGCATTTGTGTCTGTACCAGGCCATGATGCAACCAGTCAGTATACTCTCCACCACACATCTGTAGAAGTTTATCAAAGCTTAGAGGATATGCCAAATCTTCGCAAACTTCTAAGAAAGTAGGGGTGCTGCCGTGCTCTCTTCATAATTTGCCTTGAGTTCTGAACCCAGGGCAGATCCTTTGAAATGATAACACCAAGGAATTTAAAGTTGCTGACCCTCTTTACCCGATTCCCCCACCTCGGCTGAAGACTGGCTCATGAACCACTGTTTACTCCCTCCTTGTCATTGTTAGATTTCTGTTAAAGTCTGCAATTATGTTTGTGATAATGAAGTACAATATTTGCATTTACCTTTGTAATCAACACAATAGTTAATTATTTCGTTTAGAACATGTACTTGTAATCAATACCCTAAATAATCCAATTGAAACTTTCTAATTACGTTTATTATTATGCAGTATGTAGTTAGTAACTGCATTATAATGAGAGTTAAAGCTGTAAATAAATTCAAGTATAATCCATTACAAAACCAGTACTTACACTGTTATCCATGAGAATGGCTGTTTTATGTAAATAGCTATTAAGTAGGCAATTACACCCGTTATATTTCTAGCAAAAAACATTATTTTGTATAAAATTTGTGATTATCTTATTATCACCATTCTATCTTTCAGAATGAATCATTAACCAAACAATAATCACCTGTCCAGCTATGATAATTTTTTTGTGTTTGATTTTTGTCTGATGGTGAAGAACCATCAGAATATTTTACATTATAATCCAATGCATTATACCTCCATATAAATCCAGTTCAGAAACTGCAATTATTCCATTACAATTCTTATAATTGTCAACACAATAATAGTCAACATAAAGGCTATAATTGTATCACACTATAATTCAGTAAACAGCTTCTAATTAAGTCTATAATCCAATATCAAAAATTGTAGTTAACTCCATTGTAATGTATTGTACTCATTATACATACTCCGTATGAAATCTGTAATATTTTTATATAATCTGATAGAAAGCTGTAATTATCTTCAGATGAATCCTTTATAAAATCTATAATTACGCCTATGTTCCATTACTAAGTGCTTAACCAAGCTTAATTCAGTTGAAAACATCTAACCACAATGACAATTCTAATCACCTCCATTTATAATCCGCATTAAATAACTACAATGATATCTCTGATCCAGTACAAAGCATGTGAATGTATCTTATTCTGGTATTAAGGCCAAACCTGTCATTAAGCACATTTTAACCTAGTGCAAAGATTGCAGTTACCCCATTGTTTACAATCCAGCATTTGTCATATTCTACAGTAATCCAGTGTAAAGCTTCCGAGGATGTGTTTGAATAATTGAACTGGAAAATTTTAATCCCCTATATGATAAAAATACAGCCCTCAGCAAGATTATTGATTATCTGGTAGTCCAATTGAAGCAGACTACCCACTATGTCTGTGTCTCCTAACAACCACCTATTTGCACTGATCCTACATTAATTTCAATTTCTATTCACCCTATATTCCCATCAACTCCCCCCACATTCTATCGCTCTTCTATATACTAAGAGCAACTTATAGTTGTCACTAAGCCTACCAACTCACATATCTTTGGGATGTGGTCAGAAATTGGCGCACCTGAAGGAAAACCTCATAGTAATGAAGAACATACAAACTCCACAATGTTTCAAAAGGATCACCTCTTTTCTAAACTGGAAAGAGAAGGAGCTCAACTGATATGATTATTTTTGCTCCTTAATAAAACAGTCCAATCTTGAACTGCCTCCATTGCAGACTTCTGCCAACTGAAGTAAGGACCAAAACTCTGTATGTGCAGAATTCCATTTCTGGCCTTACCATAGTCCTGTTGAGTCCTAACAAGAATTCCTAATTATTGTACTTTAATTTCTTGCAGTACAAACCAAACATTATTTACATTCATAATTGCAACATGCTAATATTTGTGTATGTCCATCTCTCTATTCACAAGTACTTGGACTCTTACCAAAATGAATAACCTTGCATTAGTAATCTTGCCCCCTCACTTTTAACTGATGAAATCCCTTTGCAATTTGTGCCTGTTTTGTAACTTTTCTTCTTCCTTGTGTCAACAGCAAACCAGGATGCACCACAATCTATTGGAGAACCAGTAAGGACACCTCTATGTAAATATGACTGTTTAGTTTTAATCCGATACAAATAGAAACTAATGCAGAGATCTGTAATCCACCTTTTGTAATTTAAAAAAAATAACACGTGTAACTATTACAGTTCATCAGAAATTTTAGTTACACTAATGAGCAATGTCCATGGTCTTTGAAATACACCAAAGTGCAGTTATACACAAGTAAAATCCAGGGCAACTGTTTTATTCACTTCATTAATAGTCCATGTTAAAACCAGTAATTATCCAATTATGAATGCACAAACCCTACAACTGCTACTTCAAATAACGCAGTGCTTGATGAAGTGGAAGGCATTAAGTTAGAATGTTTGGGGACAAAAGAGGAAAATTTCCATTGAAATAAAGAGGTAGTGCATCCAAAGCTAATCTATTACTCTTTTCAGTTTTCATAGATACCTTGGCCAGGAATGTAGACCGCAGAACTGTGATAGTTACAAAACTTGGGAAAGTAATTTACTGAATATATTTTTAGACTTCACCAGAGAGAAATAGGCAAAATCATGACAAATATTTAGGAAACAGCACATTATAAACAATACTCTTTATTTTAAGCTATTTTACTTTTCCCACACTTGCTTTTCAAACCTTTCATGTCTTTTGCCAGCTCTCAGATCAAACCTCTCCCCCATTCTCTGTAATTTAGACTCTCATGTGCCATTTACACCCCCAAACCCAATCCTTCTCCTCCCCACTGACTCTAGAGGTAGTTCCCCCATAGCCCAGTGTCTCATTGGCATAAGCGAAGAAACTAAAGCAGCCGGTGGAAATTCACACAGATCTGAGGAGAATGTATAAGGTCCAAACAGGTAGCATTGGAGGTTGGATAGTATTGTTAAAGCAGTGAGGCAGCAATATTGATCATGGTGTGCATATTATCAGACCTTAAATGCAGTAAGGCAAATAGAAAAGGTCAGGAAAGCCCATGATCAGAGTAAAGATGGTTGGGCTAAAGGGCTTTCTTCTGTGTTCACCATATGGCTAGCTTAGTTTTATAATTATAGAATAGACCGAGTTCATGCTTAGGCTTTAGGATACAGTAACTTGGCTTTTGGAGAAATCTGAACAATTCTTCATGCTTTAGCAGGGTAAGAGAGAAACCTAGGGGAGCTAATAAGATGAGACATGAAGGTTGGGACTGTTAGACTGAAAAGATTGAGGGAAAAGTTGTACAAATCTTCAAGATGTCAAGAGGATTTGATAGAGTAGATGGATGAAATATTCCATCTAGAAAGTAGATCAGTAACCAGAGATTGGAAATTATTGGCAATAGATCTGGCAACGGATGTTTCCACTCATGGTTCCTGGAACATGCTCTCTGAAAGATAATGGAAGCTAATTCCATAAATCATTTTAAAATTGGAATTGCTTGAGAATGAAGAATTCGCAGGGTCACAGACAAATAAAATGGGATGTGCAGCTGGGCATGTGCTCTGAGAAATAATACTGACAACTTTAAAAACAAAGAAAGAAAAGATGATGAAAGCAAGGTAGGTAAAAATATAGCAGTAAGAGCTTGTACAAATATATGAAAAGAAAGTCCTTTAGTGCTTTAGTCCTTTGAATTAATAATAGGAAATAAAGAAACAAGACTTTGAATAAATATCTTGTAGACATTTTCATGTTGGAAGGCACTGAAAAAGATTCCAATAATAGAAGAAAATCAGAGATAAATGGAATGGAGGAACATTAAACAATTGCTATCATTGGGAAAAGACATCAGGAAAATTAATGGGAAAATAATTGGTTTAGATGGGGCAGAATTTGTTACATGTGTCCAGGAAGGATTCCTGAGAAGGTATGTGATCAGGCCTGTTGGGGGGCAAGCATTTTGGAGTCAGTGACCACAACTGTCTGACCTTTAGCATAGCCGTGGACAGGGATAGGAGCAGATGATATGGCAAATTATTTAATTGAGAGAGGGTGAATTTTGCTTTTCGGCAGGAATTTGGGGGTGGAAATTGGGAATGGATGTACACAGGGAAACTTGCAAAGGAAATGCGGAGGTTGTTTCGGGAGCATTTGTACCACGGTTCTGGATAGGTTTGCCCCATTGAGGCAGGGAAAAGGTGTCGGGTGATGGAACCATGATTGACAAGAGATGTGAAACGTTAGTCAAGAGCAGTGGTTCCCAACCTTTTCTATGCCCCACACCCCTAGGAAATGTTTGATTAATGTTCGCACCCCCTACAAAAGTAATATCACATTTGCAGATGAAGAAGTCCAATTTTTAATTATTGAACCACATACAATACTGCAGGTGAACAAATGGAACTTAAAAAAATAAGCTTTTAACATAAAGCTTTTAAAAAAGCTTTTTGCATAAAATGCAAATATAAATTGAAAAAGTAGATTCTAATTTATTCAGAAAAAATTGTAAACAGTAAAATCAATCCGAATTGTGAACATAAAATTCAATGACTTCTTTGCTCCTGCTTCTCATTCATGATTTTGTCAAAACGTGGAACTTTCTTGCTGACTGCGATCCACAGGTCTGCCTGTGGATTCAGATGATTCCTAGATTTTAACATGATTGACAAAAGAGAACTGAATCCAGATTCACACAAGTATGTTGTTGCAAATGGAATGAGGACACGGAGTGCTTTTCCACCAAGTCTTGGGAACATATCCAGTGCTGCACACCAAAACTCCTCCAAAGTCTTGCTTCCAAATTGCATTTCTAGAGCTCGATTTGTCCGCAAATCAGTAAGATCTTCCTTCAGCTCTTCATCATCTGACATTTTCTCCAAATTGTAGGAATATGGATTCATGATCCATTCTTCTGAAATCTTCAGGTCTCCAGCAGCAAAATATCCATCAAACAATTCTGACAGCATTTCCAAATGAGCCACAATTTCTTCACGCACAGTAGGAGTTATGGATCCAGCATCATCAACCATCTCTTCTAGTGAAGGAAAATTTGAGAGACTGCCTCTTTCCATTCTTCGATGTAACTTTTCTTTGAAGGCATTCAACTTTTCACAAGCCTTCAATATGTTTATCCCTTTTCCTTGAAGAGAAACACTCAGGTCATTCATATAAGTGAAAATGTCAGCTAAGTAAGCCAGCATTTAGGTGAATTCCTGTGATTCCATTGTCCCAACCAGATCACATTCACGGCCCTCCCGAAAAACTTTGATTTCTTCCCACATTTCAAAGAAGCGGGTTAAAGCTTGTCCTCGTGACAACCAATGGGCTTCTGTGTGGAACAGCAAAACTGAATGCTCACTTCCCAGATCCTCACAAAATGATTTGAAGATGCAATGGTTCAAAGCACGCCCCCTGATCCAGTTGATGACCTTCACAAGTATCAAGGACTTTCTTCAAATTTGGAGGCAATGCTTTTGACACCAAAGCATGCCGATGAAGAAAACAATGGGTAACTTGCAAATCTGGAATCTCCTTTTTCATCAATGCAGAAAAGCCAGATTTATTTCCAAGCATTGCAGGTGCCCCGTCAGTGCACACAGAACCAATGACTTTGATACCTAAATCATGTTTGACAAAGAAGTCTTTCACCAGCTGCATCACATCCTTTTGCAGTTGTGTTTGTTTTCAGATCTTTACAAAACAGGAAATCTTCCTTCACAGCACCATCATTGACATACCTCACTAATGTGATGAGTTGACTATGTTATGATCCCAGCCCCCTCCTTTGTGAGAATCGCAAGAGCACCCGTCAAAAGGGGGGGGGGTCAGTAGACCCAGTCGGAGAGAGAGAGAGAGACGTGCCAAATTGCAGGTACCACCAGGGATACAGAATAAAGACAACAGCGACTATTGTCTCATGGAGACCACGTGAAAAGCCCTCGGGCAAGGTGGGCTGGTTGAGAGAGAGATTGCATCATCACAACCTGATTGACACCTGCGACCCCGTGAGGAAGTATAAAGGAGAGTCTCAGGGGGACAGCCCCTCAGACGCACCAAGAAGACACGAGAGTGTCCCGCAGCAGCGGGAAGCCATTCTGAAGGAAGCCACGTGCGTTAGATTCCGGGATTGGAATTTGTGGCTGGAATCACAGAAAACTGCTTTAACTAACATCGGGGAGAGGAAACCAACGCTCCCCCGATTTCACGGAAGATTCATCGAGACTCGGCAAGTTCTTTCTCTTCTCCCCCCAATCTCTCTCTCTCTCGGTCGCCCCACGTGAAACCCAGCGATTTTCAAAGGGCTGAGGCTGGCAGCCTTCTGAATGACTTTTATATTTCCAACGGACAATCTATTAACCCCTAGACATCAGCAGAGCTCACTTTTTAATGATGATGATTAATATACCCGCGCTTTAGATTGAGTGTTGACAATGTGCACTATCTGAATGTATGTATTAACCCTACTTTTGTGTCCCTTTACGAATAAAACATTTGAAAATAGTGACAACAGACTTCAACAGACCTCTCTATCTTTGCTGGTAAGTTATCCAGTTACGGGATACGTAACAACTACAACTGGAGACATCAGTTGATTCATCTAACTGAATAGAGATTTTAAGAGGACTAGCCCTGACATCTGAGATGACTTGGTCCAAAATATCTTCACTCAAATCACTGTTTTGGTTGTGAATGACATTATTTGATAGGGGCACCTGCTCAAATTTTTTCCTTGCTTCGTTGCCCAGAATAATTGTTGCCATTGCCAATGCACGTGGCTTGATGAGATCTTCCGCAATTGTATGGGGCTTCTTGGATTTGGCCACTTTATATGCCACTTGGTATGAAGCAAGAAGTAGTGGTTTTTCACCAGAAACAAAACCTAATTTTGGAAGAGTTCCTTGTGAATCAAAACGAACTCTTCTGATTTTCAATGACCCAACATTATGTCCTTCAACATCAGCTCCGCCATGCTTGTTCTTGAAGTGCTCTTGAAGCTTGGATGGCTTCAGATTTGAGTTGGAAAACACAACGCTACAAAGAATGCACTGGGATTTTTGCAAACCATCATTTCCTGTTGTACAAGTGAAACCAAAGTGCACACAGTCATCATTCTATTTCCTTCTTTTTGACATGATGAAGGGTTAAGGGTAAAGAGAAAAATATGAGCTAATATGAGAAAAACTATCTGACTAAGTCAGGGATGACTGCTTTACTCAACCAGACATGCCTATAGCAAAGTATCGTGAGAAATATGCTTTTGAATATTATATTACGATATTATCTGTGGTTACGCCAAGATAAATTGTCATGTTGAAATGCTACAGGGACCCGACACGACTTATTAGGCTACTCTCTACTGAATTTACACACATATTTCTGATGATTACCGGAGATATGAACTCCTACACACGATTCAAAGTCCTTGGTGCTAACCGTGATACCTCTTCAACTAACACAATTCAAAATTATCAACGATTCAAGAAAAAAACCTTTTAAGAGAAGAAAAACCTTTGAAATTCAAAAACCTCTTTAATGCATTGAGACAAATACAAATGAATGTGTTCAGTTGCTTTTTATCAAAATGCGGCTTTTTTAAATTTCATGATTGAATAATTTACCTACTGTCTGCGGGTTTGGTTCTAACGTGAAGTTGTTACTCGATGGTTGATTCGGGATGTATAAAGATTTTGGCATTATGAGATGATTTTTAACTCTGAGTTGCAACCTTCCAACTAACATTGATGAGACTCCTCAACTCTGAGCTGTAACTCCCAGGTAACACTGATGAGACTCCTCAATGCTGACTCGGGCAGCGAGAGACTGGAGTGAGTTTACGTCTCTCTTGCCTCGGGCAGCGGGAGACTAGAGTGCGCTTGGGACAAACGTTATTACCACTTCTCAAGGCACATTGGCAGTGTGCTGAACGATGACTCGTCACTCAAGGACACAAGCCACTCTTTGTCGCATCCCCTAAAATCCCATCTCGCATCCCAGGTTGGGGACCCCTGGTCAAGAGGAAAAAGACAGAAGCAAAAAATCTGACAGGGCTTTAGAGAATTACAAGGTAGCAAGGAAGGAGCTTAAGAATTACTTGGAGCTGAAGGGGGGAATTAGAAGGCCTTGGTGAGTACCATTAAGGAAAACTTCAAAGCATTCCACATGTGAAGAACAGGAACGTGACTAGAATGAGGATAGGACAGATCAGGAATTGAAAAGAAACATTTACTCAGGAGGAAGAAGGAAGCATACTTGAAATTTAGGAAGCAAACATCAGGCAAGGTGTTGAGAGTTAGTGAGGTAGTCAGGAAGAAGCTTGGGAAGGGACTTAAGAGAACTGGAAAGGAACATAAGAAGGACTTTGTGTGTAGGATTATGGAAACCCCCAAGGCATTTACATGTACTTGAAGAGCAGGAGAATGTGGGTAGGACTGTTCACAGTTAAAGGGGTAAACCTACCCGAAGGTGGAGGAAATTCTTAATGAGTACTTTGCTGCATTGTTCACTAGGGATAGAGACTGACGAAGGTGAAGTCAGTGCCAAAGAGGCTAATGTGCTGGAGGCATGTTGAGGTTAAGAAGGAGGCAGTGTTAGAGCTTCTCTGTTAGAAAGTCCCTGGGCCTAGACAGCATACACCCCAAGTTACTGCAGGAAGCAAGGGAGGAGATTGCTGCGGCATTGGTGATGCCTCCCTGGCCGCAAGAGCAGTACAGATGGGTTGGAGGATGGCAAATGTTGTTCCATTGTTAAAGAAAAAGTAACAGGATAAACTTGTGAATTATAAACCAGCGAGTCTTGCATCATTGGTGGGCAAGCTTCAGGAGAGGATTTTTAGGGACAGGTTATACAAGCATTTGGAAAAGTATAGTCTTATTAGGGATCATGGCTTTGTGAGGGGCAGGGCATGCCTCATGAGCCTGGTTGAGTTTTTTTGAGGAAGCGACAAAACTAATTGATAAAGATAGAGTGGTGGATGTGGTGTATGCAGATTTTAGTAAGGCATTCGACAGGGTTCTCCTTTGTACTTTCATTCAGAACGTTAGGAGGCATGGAGGTTTGGCTGTGTGGATTCAGAATTGACTTGTACATAGAAGACAGAGGGGGCGGTATGGAACATATTCTGCCTTGAGGGTGGTGACCAATAGAGTTTACATGGACCCCTGTTTTTTGTAATTTTTTTGTAAGTAACTTGGATGGGGAAATGGAGGGATGGGTTAGTAAATTTTGCATATTGCAAGAAGGTTGGTGGTGTTGTGGATAGTGTAGAATGTTTTCACTAGTTACGACAGGATATAAATGGGATCAGAGCTGGACGAAAAAGAAGCAGATGGAGTTCAATCTGGAAAAGTGTAAAGTGATACACTTTGGAAGTTTGACCTTGAAGATGGAGTACAAATGACAGGATTCTTAGCAGTGTGTAGGATAGAGGGTTCTTGGGTTCAAGTCCATAAACCCCTCAAAGTTGCTGTGTAAGTTGAGAGGGTGGTTACAAAAGTGTATGGTGTGTTGGTCTTCATTAGTTGGGGGAATTGAGTTCAAGAGCCGCGAGGTAATGTTGCAGCTTTATAAAACTCTGGTTAGACCACACTGGGAGTATTATGTTCAGTTCTGGTTCTCTCATTATAGGAAGGATATGGAAGCTTTGGAGAGGATGCAGAGGAGATTTACCAGGATGCTGCCTGGATTAGTGGGATTGTGCTTTTCTTTAGGAGCGAAGGTGGTTGAGAGGTGACTTGATAAAGGTGTATTAGATCATGAAAAGCATAGACAAAATGCCTTTCTCCCAAGGCAGTAGTGGCCAATACCAGATATGTGTTTAAGGTGAGTGGAGGAAAGTTTTAGGGGAGACTAAAACTTGTTATAGTTTTTCAACAAGGATTTGCCCTTTTAAGATAGAGATGAAGAAGATTATTTTTTCTGCTCACAGGATTGTGAAACAGTGTGCTACAGATCATGAATCATTGTCCAAGCCAGCCTCGACTATGATTATATTGTTGTTGTACAGGGAATGGAGAACAAACGAGGAAGTGGAGTTGAGGCTGAGGTTACATCAGACTGACTGATAGAGGTGGCTCATTGGGCCTAATTCTGCTGCAATTCCTTATGTCATTAATTTATGAAAAGGTCTGATTATCATAGAAACATGCATTGTAAATATTGTAATTACAGCTCAACACAGGAAAGACTGTCTAGTATATGGATGTTAATTGCTCATTATAATCAATCATAAAGCTTGTATAATCTAATATAAAATATGCAATTACTCTTTGAAATGATTCAATAGAGGGTGCAACTTCATCACAATAATCATGCCTTCAAATAACAGTAAATTGTATAATCTGGAAGAATATCTGTAACTATTCTCATAACATGAGTGAAAATTGTCTGTAATCCAGCCCATCCTTTAATTACCTCATTATGTTGAGGTACAATCCCATGGTGAAGAACATGCCAGTACAAAACCTGTAAACACTGCCCATATAATTCAGTTCGAAGCTTTCAATTGCCTGTATAATCCATTAGAAGATCTGTAATTATCTCCTCATTATAGAGCAGGTGCAGAAATATTCATTATAATTCAATGTAATTACCTTTGTTATATTCTGGTACAAAATGTCTCATCAAAAACATTTGCAATAAAATTGTAATCAAGTGTGAAGTCAGTAATGACATAATTGGAGTACACAGTAGAAAGGTTGTAACTGTCTTCATTTTAATTTGTTATGTAGTGTGTGATCACACCTCTGAATAACCCAGTACCCAGTGAGATCTGCTGCTGCTGTAGCCCATCCACTTCAAGGTTCAATGTGCTCTTCTGCATACCACCGTTGTAATGCCTTCCTGTCAGCTTACACCAGCCTCTCCATCCTCCTCTGACCTCTCTCAGTAACAAGGCATTTTTGTCTTCAGAACTGTTGCTCACTGGCTATTATCACACTATTCCCTGTAAACTCTCGAGACTGCTGTGTGTGAAAATTTCAGGAGATCAGTGGTTTCTGAGATACTCAAAACACCCGTCCTGTCACCAACAATCATTCCAGTCACTTGGATCCCATTCTTCCCCATTCTGATGTTTGGTTTGAACAACAGCTGAACTTCGTGACCATTTCTGCATGCCTGTCTGCCAAAGTAGGCCAAAAGGAAGTATTTTTCTTAAATCTGCATAATAAATACTCCATAATACTTGTGCAATTAAAACCAAAGACCAGCAGAATTCTATCTATTATGTGTCTATTAGTACCCAGTGGTGGGTTCAAGTTTGACATTGCTCTGGAATTTTTGTTAGTAGTAGAAATTTGCAAAGGGTCAGTGATTCAAGATTAGTGCAGGATGTGTGCATTGCTTTCCAGTATGTTTTTTTTTGAAAGAGCTTTTAAAGAACTGGGTTGCAAAAAGGGCTTTTGGTAGTTGGCTTATTATTGCCATGTGTACCAAGATGCAGTAAAAAACTGTGTTTTGCGTACCATCCATACAGATCATCCAAAACATATTGCAAGTTCATCAAGGTAGGATGAAAGGAAAAACAATAACATTGCAGAATGTACTGCTAGTTACTGGCAGACAGTAAGCTGCAAAGCCTACAATGGGGTAGGTTGTGAGGTCAAGAGTTCATCTATCATAGCTGAGGTGCATTCAGGAGTCTCTTGGCCTTGAGCTGAGTGGTACCTGCAGAACAACTAATGCTGTTTCCCATGGACTCCAGTTATATAAAGGACCATAGTAAGTTTTTGCTTGGATCTTTCCCCCATACTCTACTAGCACACAACTTTCATCACACACTGCTTATACATTACAGCCTCAATAAAAATTCTGCTGTCTAGGCTTGTTTCCAGAGGGCATTTAGAAAGGCTTAACACTTGCTGGATGACAAAGAAATGACAATATCAGCCTCAGCGGGAAACAAGTGACAGTGGTGTAGAACGGTTCTTCATTCAAGATCAAGACACTTGATCCCTTCTCTATTCCAAAATATTCTATTTTATTTTGGATTTCCAGTGCTTGCAGATTTTTGATTTTCTTTCATGTTTTCATATCAACGCTTATCACCAAGACTTACCTCATTGAGATCTATCATCTCAAGTGTAGCCTTGGATGTGACTGGACTGCTTTCCACTCACAGCTGAAGTTGTCATCACCCTACGCTTTCTCCCTTTTGGGACTATTTAGGTTGCTGTGCCTAGCTATGACACACCTCACGGTTTGCTTGCTCACAGCTCCACTGGAAAGGCTGCCCAACTTTTCAACAGCAAGGTGAGGCTTCAGTAATGAAAAGAGAAATTGCTGGAAACACTCCACAGGTCAGACTGCATCTGTGGGAAGTGAAAGAGTTAATGTGCCTTGTCAAAAAGCCTTTCTTCAACCTAAAACATTACCTTTGTTTCTCTTCCCAAGTTTTGATGATTTTCTCTGTTTACAGATGTTGGAAAAACTGAAAAAAATTTCAAGATTTCCATCTGCAGGGTGAGGCACTATCTTTTCTCACGGCCCTCAAGAGCTGTTCTGTAAGCAGTCATTTATATTGCATTAAAATTGCAATCACATGTCCAATATTCCACGATTTGCTAGACTTGCGGGCTTCCGTAGAGATACTGTAGGTACATATACACTGCAAACATGTACCTTTAGAGTTCATCTTCATAATCCTAGTACTATAAGCAGGGCTTCAAGTAACTAAGTACTGGTACTCCATTCTCTTTGCCTTACAGACCAACATTCCATTTGCCTACCTAATATTTATTACTTACAAACAAGACTGTTCACACAGTATAGAGCATGAAGTTAACCAAGAAAGGAATTTTTCCATGGTCAATTCAAAGAACCGTTCATATCTTCTTCATTCAGTGGATCACAGCTGTTTATCACCTGTCAGGTGTCATATGGCCCTTGAAGGAAGGATTTTCTACTGTATGGAATCGGCAGGATGGATGTTGTGCGGTGTACTGTGTGGAATTGGGGCGGATGTTGTGCGGTGTACTATGTGGAATCGGCGGGGTGGATGTTGTGCGGTGTATTGTATCGGCATGGTGTACGTTGCATGATGTACTGTGCGGAATTGGCAGAGTGGAGCAGCAATCAGTGCTGCTTACTCGTGCTGTCTGGGACCCATGGTGCATCCTCTCATGGATGCGGAGTTTGCATGTATTTCCTGTGATAACATCTGTTTCCTTGGAAACTACAGTTTCCTTCCATATCGTGAAGACTTGCTGGTAGGTTACTAACAGAAGGAAGTCTTCAGGTGCCGGAAATCCAAAGCAGCACATAAAATATTGGAGGATCTCAGCAGGTCAGGCTGCATCCATGGAAATGAAATGGAAATAGTTGATGTTTCGGGCGAAGTCCCTTTATCAGGACTCGGGTGGAACAAGATGGGAAGTCAGAGTGAAAAGGCAGGTGGAGGGGAGGATGAAGTGATAGGTGGTAGGTGATGGGTGTAGCTGGGAGAAGGGGAGGAAGCGAAGTAAAGAGCTGGAAAGTTGATTGGTGAAAGTGGTAAAGGGCTGTGGGAGGGACAATCTGATGGGAGAAGATAGAAGACCATGGAAGAAAAGGAAGGAGGAGATGATATGAGCTGTAAGAGGGGAATGGGAATGGTGGTGGGAGGCCAATTACCTAAAGTTCGAGAAATCGATCTTCATGCCAGTTCTGATGGGGTCTCTTTTCCAGTCCTGATGAAGAATCTTGGCCCAAAATGTCAGCTCTTTGTTTTCTCTTTTCAATAGATGCTGCCTGCCCTGCTGAGTTCCTCCAGCATTTAGTGTCTGTTGCTGGTAGGCTAGCTGACAGCTGTAAATTATCCCTTGGTGTAGGTCAGTGGGAAATCTGAATGGAAACTAAGTTGATGGGCAAGTGTGAGAAAAGAAATTGCAGGGTTACAGGGAAATAGAATGGGACTGATAGAATTGCTCTGCTGGGAGCTGCATGGGCTCTGGGTCAAATAGCCTCTTCTTATGATGTGATGTGTGATTTGAGTAAGGCTGTCTGGTGGGCTGTATTATAGTTTATTTTCACTACTGCTTATACAGGACCTCTCACAGCATAGCTCGAGGTTTTCCACCATTTTAATGCCCCTCCTCTACTGAGAGATCATGGAACAGAGATTCAGGGAATCAAAGGGCATGTTGCATTTCTTCAAGGAGGCTTTGAGAACATCTTTGAATCTTTTTCTCTTTGAAACATCTGTTCATTGCATTTTCATATTTTCTTATTTAGAGATACACCGTTGAACAGGCGCTTCTAGCCCAATAAGCCACACCACTCAGCACCATCACTAACCTAACCAAAGGAGAATTTACAATGACCAGTTAGCCTACCAACTGGTAGGTCTTTGGACTGTTGGAGGAAACTGCAGCACCCAGAGGAAACCCACATAGTCATGGAGAGAACGTAAAACTCATCACAGACAGTGGTGGGAATTGAATCTGGGTCACTGGTACTGTAAAGCGTTGTGCTGACCACTATACTACCCCATACATTGCATCAAAGCGTTGTCTGTAATATTTTCCAAGCTGCTAGCTTGCAATAGATGGCAATTGTGATACTGTATGGGTGTCCAACTGTGGAAGTTTAATTCAATGGTATGAGTAATTAGCCATTAGCTCCTTTTCAATACTTTCTTCCCTTGTGATCTGTAAATGCTTCATTCATTGACAGTGTTTGTATTTGAAATGTTCTGTATGTAGGTTTGCTTCCCAAAGGAAAATTTAGCTGTAATGATGAATGAGATTGTGGAAAGGGGGAATGAGGGGCATACCTGTGATTTTGCAGATATCCTCAGCTGCCCTATTGTTTAGCACTTGCATATCTTTGATAAATAAATTTAATTGCTATAATTATAGACATGAATAGAAGTGGGGTAAAGCAAGATTTCCATAGTTGTTCCTCTGAATTGCATGCTACTTCTATCCTTTGTTGCTGGAGGTAGCAGTTGTGAGAACTGCTGGTGACACTTAGCACAGTTGGAAAACTGAAGTCCTGGTATGGTGGATTGATAGAGAAGACAGTAGTGGAGAAGTTGATGACTGAGACTCTGTCAAGTCATTGCCAGTGTGTGTGAGAGAACACAAAAAGGGGTTAGAGGATGTTGTGGAAGGTGTGTGTGTGTGTGTGTGAGACCCCCCCCCCCCCCCCCAAGGGAGCCTTTTGATAGCTCAGTCATAATGTTATTTACCAGAAACAAAAGAATATGATGAGTACTTCAAGTGGAAGAACAAACGCGATTATAGCATTTCTCTGAGTATAAGCTGTTGGATAAACCATTGGATCTCTTCACAACTAAGACAAAAAAAGCCTGGGTTACACTATTTCTGTATCTTTTTGTCGCCACCACTGTCCTTGATGTGGATTCTTCTGACATAGAAGTTTCAGTGATGTACTTCTGCTTAGGACCTCATGACTCAGATTATTCACTGAAGAACTGAGTAAACATCTATTCTCTTGTTCACTTTTTCATCCTTAGTGACCTAGGCCTCCATTGAAGTTGAGCAACTTTCATGGACGATTTAGTTAGCTAAGGAAGCTTTCTAGTTCCACTTCCTCTTCATACAAATCTAAAGTGTTCATGTTGAGTCCTTCTATCATGCTGTTAGCCACTAGGCGACAAACAGGAATGGTGGCAGAAAACCACATTTGTTAATGTGTGGACTGAGTTGCTGACTTGAGGGTGGGGGGGTACAGAAAGCAGGAGATGGCATCACCTCTGGAAAACTAGAAGCCAACGATGAGTTGGCAAGTGGCACCACACCTTTACATCTCTTGCAGTGGATGAGAAGGTTGCCTCTCAACCAGCCTTAATGAACAGAAGATGTGGAAATGTTCAGCAAGTTGAGCTGTTAAAGTTGAATCTGAATAAAACTTGGGACACCGGCTCCTTATTGTCACCACAGTTTATTACGCATTCTCCTGCAGGAGTTTGAGACCCAGTTGTCAAAGGGAAGGCACGTAAGCACTGCCGTCATCTGACAAGTGGACTGACTTAGTCAGGTTACCGCTGTATGTTTATACATAGTAAGCCCCATTCATTACTATTGCAAGATGCCAAGTCTGTTGGTGCAAAACTTAGTTACAGATAAGAGAGTCCACTGAATCAAGGTTTAATTACAGATGGATTTGCTGTCCAGTCATAGTATTCATCAATTCCCAATGTCTCTCTGCCAATTAAAAAGCAACCAGTATAAGTCAGTTATTTTTCTAACTGCTGAAGACAGAGTTTATTTCAGTTCGAAAATTCCTGTTCAGTCCCAATTATTCTTTTAGCCAGAGGTTACTTAGGTTCTAACTGATTTTTTAAAATATATCCTCAATTCCTCATTCCCTCTTTATCATTTCATGATAACTGTCAGGGCCCAAAGGTTACAATTGGATCCCATCTGCTGGCAGTTTCCCTTGGGAGCCATATATAGGCTTGATTTCCATACACCCAGTGGGTGCTATTTACCAGCTGGGGAGGGTCTGCTGTGGTATAGGTGGTACAGCTGCTATTTCCCAGAAAGACTGCATCTTCCCCTCCCTGGAAGTTACAGTAACAGGTGACATTTACCACTCTGCTGCTGGGCACCTGCTGGTATGGCCAGGATGCATGTCCATTTGGTGGGGGCCTGAGATACCATCCCTCAAAACACTGATGCCACAGCCATCTCTGACTGAACTACAGTTCCTGGACTCACTTCCCCAGGTGTTATTTGAGAAAGCCCAGGAGAGAGTTTGTCACTCTGATTAAGCGGGATTACTGACATTGGAATCGTAGTTTTACCATGCTGCGGAATTTTGGCACAAACCCAGCAGGCCCCTAATTCTACCAGTTTGGCATAAGTGTGACAGAGTCAGAAAGGTGTTGACATGGGGACCACGGATTTTGGGGTGAGCCCTCTGAGACATAAGCACGAACACCACTATCAACCAATACATTTTCCTTCAGTCCGAAAGAGTCCTTCTACTCAGTTCCTTCAGTAACACGTTTGCAATCTGTTCAATGTGTCCACGGAGATTGCCCCTTCAGTTTCACAGCCGTGGGAGTGGTCAGTAATACCTGATACGGTCCCCTCCACCGAAGTCCGAGTTTCCCCCGATCCCAGTTCTTGGCCGGGACAAAATCTCTGGGTTCTATGCTGGGATAGTAGCTCCTCTCTGATGGGGTAGTTCTCTTCCTTATCGTACCTGCGAATGTAATGCTTGGAGAATTTTGGTTAGTTGGCATACATATATTTCCCCATCTCTTCCCTCAGGGTATGCATATCCAATTTTGCTGGTAGACTTTCTGGGAGCAATGGTACACAAGGTCTTGGTCCCCAGGGTGTCCTCATGGGCCGTCAATAAATGATTTCAGCTGGTGACAACCCTGTTTTCCCCTGTGGGGTACCCCTCATGTGGAATAGGACTAATCAGAGTCCAGCATCTCTGGCCCATGATAATACCTTCACAACAGTCATAGCAGTATTATTGGTAGTTGGAATAGCTTCAATCCATCTGCTAAACACATCTATAATAACTAAGCAGTATCTATAGCAATGTACTCTAGGCAATTCAGTAAAATCAACTTGTAGACATGAAAAAGGTCCACCTGGCAAGAGAGTCATACCCGGTGTGCAGGATACAGGTTACCAACCATTCCCTCCTTTCCCAGGTGTGTACAATCATGTATATAATCGACCAGTATTGGCAAAGACTGTGTAGGAACACAAACCTGTCCTGGTGGGGTGATTCAAAGGCCTAGGTCGGGATCTTTCTGGCACCCCATCTGGGACCACAATTTGCGCTCCTCCTCAGAGGCGTCCCCCTAAAAAGTACGTACCTCCCGCATGTCTGTCATACTTGTTGTGCTTAAGTCACGGAAAGTTGCTTGACGGGAACCCAAGGGGACTACAACTACTGATGGTGGTGCTGCACTTTACGCTGTCTTATCCGCTAAAGCATTGGCTTTCGTGACCCGGTCAGACATGCGGGTGTGGGCCGCACATTTAATAATCGCCAAAACTCGAGGTAGCTGCAGAGTGGTGAGTAAGTTGTTTACAAAGGTGGCATTACTAATGGGGTGGCCAGAGGAAGTCAGGAATCCCTGATGTTCCCAGAGAGCCCCATAGTCATGTACAATTCCAAATGCATAACGCGAGTCTGTGTAAATGTTCGCACATTTGTCTGTTGCTAGGATACAGGCACAAGTTAGAGCAAACAATTCAGCCTTCTGGGTTGAGACAGCTGCTTCAAAAGAGGCCTGCTCAATTACTTCACTGTCCGTCACTATCGCATCACCAGAATATCGTTTTCCTGCTGGATCCACAAAAGAGCTTCCATCCTCATAAAATCTTGCCGCAGGCTTGAGGGGGTTTTGCGGAATGGATGAGAGAGTCTCCTCCTTTCACGGTCATCCGGGGTGGGGGGTAATTGGTGCGGCTGACTTCATGGTCTGAAATTGCCCAGAGATGGGGTACAATGTCTTGGGTTCGGTCAATATTAAAAGAGTGTCTTATCAGATGTTCCGCCTTTACCTCAGACTCCTTCCAGTATCAGAGTTGGCCCGCGGGCAAATCTTGCCAGTCTCCTTTGGTGCTGGAGGCTTGTTTTGTCAGAGTGTAGGCAAGGAACCCTAGGCTCTTTGGCTTGAACCCAGGGCAAACCTTAACTGTGGTATGGGGAACCACCAGTCCTGTCTGTTGCCAAAGGAAATCCGGAACGTCGGCCAGCAATGCACTGCCCTCCCTTCCTTTAATCTCTCCAATCACCGTGACTGGGAACTTCTGTCCCTCGAGGGGTGCATAATATTGGCTTTCCTTAGTTGACCACCCCATGGGGTCATAGCACAGAGTTACATGGGGGTTGACCGCTGGCAGAGGGGGTTCAAACGAAGTGGTGTCCAGATGAAGTGCCCACCACTGGGGGTTCGGTAACTGGGGAAGCTGCCGGTTGTTCACTAGTCCCAGGGTGATACCCTTGTCCGTGCATAGAACACTGACATTCCAATGGACAGAGCAAGTCTCTCCCTGCTGGATCACACCCCAGACTGGTGGTGACTGTAAATGAAACCTCACACTGATTCCCCTGGAATTCCACCTGCAGTGGCTGGTTATGTGAATACTTATGTACTGTGCCTTCGAACCCAGACAGAGTGATTGTAGCGTCCGATAGCTGGAATCCCTGTTACGATACTATTTCCTAATCAAGAGTGGTTGTGGTTGCCCCCATATCAATCATAAATGGAATTGGAATTGCAGCAACTTGCAATATTACATTGGGCTCTTCCTGAGGGGTGGTACTCATGGTAAGAAGCATCCTTGCTCGTCAATTTCTAAACGGGTTGTTGTCCCCACCTGTCCCTTGGTAGATTTTTGTCCACGTTTCTGATCCCCAGATGTAGCCCGCTCGTGTCCTTCTTCCCCCGAACATATTCACCGTTAATATTAGTTCCCTTCAGGGTTGATCGGGATTCGAAAGCCGGGTCCCAATAATGTCAAAGCTCGTCGCATTCAATTTCAGTCATTGTCAGGCCAGTCCTTATTATTTGTTTTAATCATGTTGTCTAACTTAATTGGAGCAGTAAGACATTAAACTGGGGGGGCGGATTCCCATTATTAAAGGCTTGGCCTCCTGCGAAAGTACCCTAGCAGGTCACAAATCGCACCCAATAGTCTGGTCCCAATTCCCCAGGCTTAGGTTTGCATTCAAGTACTTTAGTGATGTTTACCGGTTGTTGGAGAGCCCTCTGCAAGGCTTGAATGCAGGTTTCCCCCACTATTCGAAAGTAGAGCGTTCCTGAAACGGTTCGTAAGCCGGAATGTCGTAAAGCGAAGAAACAATTACCATTTATTTATATGGGAAAGATTTGTGAGCGTTCACAGACCCAAAAAATAACCTATCAAATCATGCCAAATAACACATAAAACCAAAAATAATAGTAACATATAGTAAAAGCAGGAATGATCTGATAAATACACAGCCTATATAAAGTAGGAATAATGTATGTACGGTGTAGTTTCACTTACTGGAATCGGGAAGACAGCACACTAATGATGGTTTGTTAGGCTGAGTTGTCGGAGGTTGGGGTGGTGGGAGGTACAGGAGACGGGTGTCATCTCATCGTCATCTGTTTCCATCAGGGCAGGCAGGTCACCTTCTTCTATGTCTGCCTGCCTCGATGTTGAAGGTCGAGGTTCGTCATTCATTCTCATTATGGATTCCCGCTTGTAACTCCTGATAGGTTTGGTATCTCAATTCTGCCTTCCATTTCCGCCCCTCATCAGCTGAGAGAATCATGCAGCAGAGACCGAATAAATCTTGCGAGATTGCATTATACAAATGTAACACTTACCCAAAAGGCTGGTATATGTCTAGGGGAAACGGAGTTCCAGCCACTCACCAACCCCACCTCCCATACATGCAGGTGCTGTGAGAATCGAGTTTATGCCTCGCACCCGCCAACAGTATCAAATCCACAACAAATACCATTATGAAATACACTTTAAAAAGTTTACTAAAATTAAAAGAGTAGTAGGCAATACTATATATATATATATATATATATATATATATATATAGAAAAAAACAAAAGGCACCAACTTATCAAAGTTCAGTCTGTTTAGTGCACTCGTTGGAGCTCAATCAACGAACCAATCGACCCATCCGGCTGTCGCACCTGGGACCACCCCGGTGGTCTTACGAGCAGTCCAGCACACGTCCACCTTCCTCAGCGTCTTCCTCGGCCTCCCCCTCACACCCAAAACCCGCGAAAACCCCTCCCCCAAGTTCCCAGCATCACAAGACACAATAACATTCCCCATTGATTAACAGATGAATACAATTACCATATCAGCCATTCTAAAGCGAAACAACGGCAAGAGAAACACTTATCCAACAAAGAAGCATTCCTGCTCGTAACAAACCAAAAAAGCCATTTTGAGTAACATACACAGGACATTGTACACATTTGTATAGTACTGCGGACACACTGAGCAAACTGTGCTGGTTGTTCTTTTCTATCTGGGGCCTGATTCATGATCGTTATCATTTCTTGAAGCTTCCAAGGTGCATACAGGAATTACTGAGGGCTGTCCCTCCTCTGCTGCTTGTGGGTTGGGCACCATTCGGGTGGGCAATTGTCTTGGAGGAGCCATTAACTCTGGGGTTTTATTGGATTCTTCCCTCCCTATCTCAGAATAATCTTCTGTATTCCCTTTCTGGATCTCAGGGTATAGAGAGCCTCCCCTTCCCTGCTGCCGCTGTTTAACCCGAGTGGCCACCGTATCTGAATACTGGGAGGATTAGGGTTCGGGAGCACTGGGTGCACTTGGCCTCTGGTAAGGTGGGGGGGCTACAGTGGGTGCCCACTCATCTCTATAGTTGCTCTATAACCTACTGAGTATTTTCAGCATTTTTTGGTTAGAATCAGAACCAGATTTATTATCACTGATATATATATCATGAGATTTGTTGTTTTGTGGCAGCCATACTGCGCAAGACAAAAAAAAATTACTATAAGTTCCAAAAAAGTGTAGAAGATGAATAATCTTCACTGCACCCTGTTACAATGATGGTGAGAATTTGGTAAGGACCTAAAAGTACCTGGATTACAGACTTGAGTTGAGCACCAACACAGAGGCTGTGTTCAAGTAGGGCTAGAGTGGCCTCTACTTCCTGAGGAGACTGAAGTCCTTTGAAATATGCAGGCCTTTCCTCCACATGTTCTACCAGTCTGATGTCTCCAGTACAATCTTCTATGTGGTGTTGTCCTGGAGCAATGGCGTCAACAGGCTCAATAGACTGATCAGAAAGGCCGGTTCTGTTGTAGGAGTCAAACTGGACACACTGGATGCTGTGGTAGAACAAAGGACTCTATGGACAATGTTTCTCACCCTCTGCATGCCACCTTGGCTGAACAAAGAAGCACTTTTAGTGATAGACTAGGACAACTGTGCTGCTCCAAAGAATGCTAGATGAGGTCATTTTTGCCCTCGGCCATTAGACTCTATAGTCAACCTACAGCTGGGCAAGTGATGACTCCCTCCTGTTAGACTGTTCAAGGTAGCTTATTTTTTATTCTTTCTTACTTCTCTTCTGATATTTGTATATCTGTATACTTGTAATGCTACTGTGATGCTGTAATTTCCTTTGTGATCAATAAGGTATCTGTCTATCGAATAAGATGGTGTTCATGGGCTGTCCAGAAATCTGATGGTGGAGGGGTAAAAGCTGTTCTTAAAATATTGAGTGTCAGTGTTCAGGCTTCCTCGATGGTAGTAACTCAAAAAGGGCATGGTGAGGGTCTTTAACGATAGATGCTGCCTTCTTAAGGCACTGCCTCCTGAAGATGCCCCATGATGGAGTTGGCTGAATCTATAACCTTTTGCAGCCTCTTCGATTTTGTACATTGGAACCTCCATACCAGACTGATGCAACCAATCAGAATGCTCTTCACCATTCTGTGAAATTTCACCATTTCTGTGGAAATTTGAAAGAGTCTTTGGTGACGTATTTTATTTGGAGTCTGAAGAGATTTGGTAAGCCACTGCCATGTTGTCTTCTGATTACATTAATGTTTTGGGCCCTGGATAAATCCTTGAAATGTTGATGCCCAGGAATTTGAAGTTGCTCACCCTTTCCACCACTGACCCCTCAGTGAGGAGTGGTGTGTGTTTTCCTGACTTCCCCCTTCCTGAGGTCCACAATCAATTCCTTAAGAGGCACAGTAGCGTAGCAGTCAGCACAAAGCTTTACAGTGCTAGCGGTCAGTTGGAAGATCAAGGCTCAGTTCCCATTGGTGTCTGTAAGGAGTTTGTACTTTCTCTCCGTGACCATGTAGGTTTCCTTCCACGTTCCAAAAACATTCGGGTTAGGTTTGGTAAGTTGTGGGCACCCTATGTTGGTGCCAGAAGCATGGCGGCACATGCAGCTGCCCCAGTAAACTGTTAACCATTCACACAGATGCTGCATTTCATTGTGTGTTTCGATGTTCATTGGCGAATAAAGCTAATCTTCATGCTGAGTGCAAGGTTGTTGGCAGACCATTCATAAGCTGATCTACCTCAGTCCTGTAGGTTTCCTTGTAGCTATCTGAGATCTGCCGCAACAGTGGTGTCATCAGCAATTTTATAATGATGTTTGAACTGTGCCTAGCCATTCTGTCAAGAGGGTAAGTGTGCATCCTTCAGGTGCACCTGTGTTAATTGTCAGCAAAGAGGAGATGTTATTAGCATTCTGAACTCACCATAGTGTCTGAGAAAGGGAGCTAAGAGTCTAGTTGCAGAGGGAGGTACGCAGCCCAAGTGATGAAGCTTGTTGATTCGTATTGAGGGGTTGATGGTGTTGAGCACCAAGCTGCAATCTGTAAAAAGCAGCCTGACATGTTCTGCTGTTCCTTAAGTGCCTCAAAGATGAGTGGAGAACAAGGGAGATTACATCTGCTGTAGACCTGTTGTGGCAGTAGGCAAATTGTGAGACACTCTACTCTAGGCGCAATCTCATCAAAGATTTTCTATATTCGTGGTATGACATCTTCCCTCCTATACTCAAATCCTCTTGTTTTATTTTAATATTACTCTCCTAATAACTTGCTGTACCTGCATATTAGCTTTCAGTGACTTGTATCTAAGGGCACCTGATTCATATTGAGCATTTTTCAGTCCCATCACCATTTGAACAGAAAGAAGTCTGCTTTTCTGCTTGTGCAGTGTAGTGGTGACCTTTCTTTACATTGTATTCCATTTACCATGCACGTGTCTACGCTCTTGACACAGTTTTACCTCATCCTGCCTGATCACAATTTCACAGGGTTTTGTATCATCAGCAAACTTAGAACTAAGGCATATTGCCTCATCAGTCAACTAACTGTTATAGATTGTGAATAACATTGATTCCTGCAGTTCTATTTAGTCACAACCTAAGAATGATCCGTTTATTCCCACTTTTAACCAATTCTTACACCCTTTGAGTATGTTGCCCCCCAATTCTCTGTGCTCCACCTTTGCTGACTAATCTCTCTTGTGCAGTAACTTAATCAACTTTCATGCCCTGCTTTCCTCCTTTTCTATTCTACTAGTCATATTCTCAAAGAACTCTAATGGATTAGACAAACTTGGTTTTCTTTTCATAAAGCCCTGTTCACTCTGCTCTATCCTATCAACTGTTTTAGTTGTTTTGTTCCTATATCATCCATTATAGTTTAAAATGTTCTCTGCTGAGTTTGTTAGGCTAGTAGATTGATGGATCCCTGTTTTCCTTTCATATTACGGTAAGTAAGACATCACTGCCTCTGTAGATTCTGCTAACAAAACTGAGAGATAGATAATTGAGATAGATAGAGATAGAGATTGAGATAGAGATAGATAATTGAGTCCTTGGGAATTATCATCTTAAAATCCCACCAACTTGTACATTTTCTTTTACTAATTACCAGTGGCACACTGTCTCAGTTCCAGCAACCTGGAATCAATCCTAACCTTTGGAGTTTGCATGTTCTCCCTGTGAGTGTGTTTCCTCCCACATCCCAAAGATATGTAGGCATTTGCTAATTACAACTGTAAATTGCCTCTAGTGTGTAGGTGAGTTGTAGAATCTGGCAGTAGTGAGGGGGTGGTTTAGGTGGGAATGTGGGAAGAATGAAATGTACAGGGATAGGATTAATGTAAATAGTTGGTTGGCGGTCTGTGTGCAGACCCTTTCTCTGGTTCTGACTTGTATCCACACTCGTGGTTCTCGAGTATTTCTGGCAATTCTTTAGTGTTTTTTTATGAAGACAGATGTAATGTTTGTGTAATTTATTTGTCTTTATTCCCTGTATAACAAAATTTCCTATTTGTGACTATAATGGGTCCACATTTATCCTGTCTAGTCTTTTCCACTTTGCATTTCTATAGAAGCTTTTGCAGTCTGCACTTACTGTCAATTAAACCTTTCCTCTTTTTGATCAATTTCTCATGTTTGCTGTCATAAATTACTCCTAGTTTTCAAGCTTCCTGTTTTTTCTTCCCTGACAAGTTTGTGAACCATTCTATTGATTTATCTTCAATTTCTTGTCAGGCTGGCACCTTTATTCATTTTGTTTCTTATTTTACATGCTTAGTAATTTCTGTAAATCGTATGTTATTTTGTAGTTCCAGTTCTATGCATTCCCAATAAACCAAAATTTTGTTTTGATAGGACACTAGTTTCAGATTGATGTTATGGCCCAGACTTTTGCACCAAGACTTGATATTAATTCTTCCTCATTACTAGATGTAAAATGGCCTTGGTATACTAATCTAGAAAGATGTCCAGTATTGCTCTTCATTTGACCTCCACCTTTCTGCCACAAATTTAGCTTATTTAATCTGTCTGCAGATTAAAGCCCTCCTTGCCCTGTTACTGTTTTACCCCTGTTTATGGCCAATATTACAACTACTATTTGACAGCCTGCAAATAAATCCCACCCACCAGAGTTTGTTGCCCTTTGCTATTTTGTGACTCCACCCAAAATATACTAACTCTACATCTATAGAGCCAAGATAATTTCTCACTACTGACTTACTGATGCATATTAGTAGTGCAGGTTGCCTCTCCCTCTTAAATATTAATTACCCTTGTTCATTCGGCAAATTGCTTACTAATTCCATCTGAGATGTAAATAGAGGAGATGAATGGAAAGGGGAGAGGAAGAAAATCAAGATGATATCTGAGAGATCCACATTTTAGTGTTGAAAATGTGAAATGAGAGAATGCTGGAAATACCCAGAAAATCGGGCAATATCTCTGTGGGAGAAATGGGGTTAGTGCTTCAGGTTGAAGATGTTGCATCATGTCTGTGTGGACTATAGAGTCAGTAAGGTTTGCTGAAAGAAGAAAAGTATTTGGAAAATGTGTAAGAGAAAATGGTGAGATTGGGGAAGGTTCAATACAGAAGGGTTGAGGGGAGCTCTGCAGGAAGGATGTGGGAATGAGTATCACTGCGTGAGCAAGATAAAATATAAAGAAAAGTCTGAATAGACAGATGCACCCCCTCTGTTAACATGCTTCACTGCTGCTATCTGCTGCTTCGTCCTTTAGATCAGAAGTAACTCATCACATTTGATGGATTTGTTGAGCAGAGTCTGAATAAGGAAGAATGTAAAGGCTGCAGCTGTCAAATAAGTATTGAGCACTCTTGTGAGACATGGCATTTCTTCCTAGGACTGTTACTCCTAATAGACCCCTCCATGGTAGGGGTGTCGCTGTAGTCAGAGGGTCTCCATAGACCCCTATCATTGAAAGCATCTTTCCAATGGGTGGTATTCTGTACACCACTCTCCCTTCTCTAAACACTGCTTCAGCCTTGCTTCAAAAATCAGTACTGTCCGGAATGGAAGAGGGTTGCTTGTCCTCAACGCTTTCCAAAGTTGCATCTGTGTACTAGCAGCTGCAATTGAGTAGAAAAAAATGTGTTACTACATCAGGAAGTTTAACAATGCTCTAAATATCGTATTAGCACTTTTAGAAAATGGTGTAAGCAGACTACATTTCTGTTTTTAATGCATGTGAAATATGGTAGTACAAATAGTATTATCTAATTCCCAAGTTAGGCCTTGTAGCTTCGTTGTAAAGCATCTCTGTTTATATTACGTTGTACATACTTAATGTTAAAAGAAAGGCTGTTCCTCTTCTGTCATTATGGACTTGTATTTAAAGGTCATGGAAGTGAACTGCCAAGTCTATGAAACATCTGTGGTATTAAAGTCTGTGTAAACTTAATACTATGTGCTTTCATCATTCGGTTAACATGTTGCATTTTTCATACAAAAACTTAAATGCAAAATTATTTGGTTTTATGACGTTTTCTACTTGCATAGTGTGCATAGTAGCAGCCAGTACTATTCCAGTGCAGGCCCTAATTGTATGAATGTTGATGCACTCTGCAAATGGTACCATATGTTTAAAGTTTAGCAGGAAATTCTGCGGAAAGGAACTATAGGATTGCCTATTGAAGGAGGTATTTGCGGCAATTAAAAAAAATGGTATCTTATGTTGTCAAATTAATTTTGATTTCTTACGAATTGCTTTGGTTCCAGAATGATTAGAAGGAGGGGGAGAAGCCTGAACAGTCTGAACTGATACCACAGCAAGACTTATTGAAACTGCAGATGGATTATTTGAAATTAATGGAGAATTACATTAGTTTTAATAGTAGAGGAGACAGTCTTGTTCTTTCCACTCATTTCCACATCCTATCGGCTGCCAAGATCTTAAATCTGATTACCCTTCATAATTCTGTATACTTCTATCATTTCCTCCTGAATCTTTGTTCAGAGAGTATCAACCCTAGCTTCTCTGGTTCAAATTTAGAGCTGAACTCTGCTAAATCTTCTTTGCACTCCCTTGGATCTTCCTGACTGGTAACTAGATTTTGTTGAACAAAATTTCAGCTGTGGCCCAAGCAGTGTTTAATGCAGGTTGCACATATCTGTTCTCGAACACAATAAACCTGTTTATAAACCTCAGCAATGCCATATGCTTTAGACTTACCACTCAGAAATGCCCTCCGCCTGCATCCTCTTTTAGAAATGTGCTATTATTCCCTTTTCTCTATTTGTCCTGCTAAAATGTGCCACTTCACAGTTTTATGCACTGTTTCACCTGCATGTGTCTGCCCATACCCTCAACCTGTCTCTACCTTATTGCTGTACATTATCATCTACCTTATGAAGCTTTGTGTCATCTGCAATGCTGGAAACTACCGGTGCCAATCCCAGCACTGACTGACAATAGTTACATACAACAGTTTACCACTACTGTTTTCCATTTTCCATCAGTTTCCAGGCATTGTACCTTCAATTCTATTTCTGTTTTCTGTTAAGCTGATTTCTAACCATATAACCTTGGGTCTTGATATACCATAAAGTTTAATTCTTGATTTCAGTCCATTTAGCTGAACATCATTTCCTTCTAGCAATTTATCGTTGTTCTCCTCTCCATCAATGCATGAAGCCAGGGAATATGAATGAGGTCCTAAACAAATACTTCTAATCCATATTCATTACTGAGAAGATCATGAAAGCTGGAGAGTTGAGGGAGGGGTATGGTGGTATTTTGCAGCACGTCTGTATCAGGAATGTAGTAATCCTGGAAATATTGGAGTAAATTAGGATGGGAAAATCCTCACAATGCAACAGGATCTATCCCAAGATGCTAAGGGATGCAGGGGAGGAGACTTGGGACCCTGATGGAGATTTTTACATCTTTGTTAGCTTCTGGTGATGTTCCAGAGGACTTGAAGGGTAACTAATGTTGTTTACTTATACAGAAAGAAATATACTTGGAAACTACAGGTTGGTGAGTCTTGTATCTGTGGTAGAGAGGCTCCTTGAGAATTTTCTGAGGAACTGGATTTATGTTCCCTTGGAAAGGCAGGGAGTGATCAGGAAGAGGCAACCTGGGGAGATATTGTGTCTCAAATCTTGAGTTTTTTTGAGGAGATGACTGGGAAATTCGATGACCTGAATGGTAGATGTGGTTGATGTAGACTTTAGTAAGATTTTTGACAAAGTCTTGTATGGTAGACTGGTCTAGAAAGTTACAACACAATGGATCCAAGGCATCTTGGCAGATTGAATCCAAAATTTTCTTGAAGATAGGAGGTAGAGGGGAGTGATGAATGGCATTTTTCTGACTGAAAATCTCTAATAAGAGGTGTACTACAGAGATTGGTGCTGGGTGCTTTGTTTGTTACATTGATTTAGATGAGAATGATTGCTAAGTTTGCAGATGATACAAAAATTAGTGGAGTTATAGGTATAAAAAAAGAATGCCATGGACATAAATCTGCTGGAAAGTTGGTGTAGGAGATGCAGATTGAATTTAATCCAGGCAAGTGAGAAGTAATGCATTTGGGAAGTCAAATTCTGGTACAACATGGAGACTAAATGTCAGTTGGTGTTGAGATACAGAAAGAACTTGGGATACAAATTCAATACTTGCTGAAAGTAGTGACAGGTAGAGAGGGTGGTAGAAAGAGACATTTGGAATGTATGACTTTGATGGCCAAGGCATCGAGTATGAGTCGAGACATCTCTGTGCAGCTGTATAAAACATTGGTTAGATTACTCTTGGAATATTGTATAGTTCTGATTGTCATGTTGTCATAAGGATATGATAGAACTAGAGAGAGTTCAGAATAGATTCACTGGGGCATTGCCTGGAAGGAGGGCTGTAGTTACAGGCAGACAAACATACTTTATTGATCCCGAGGGAAATTGGGTTTCATTGCAGTCGCACCAACCAAGAATAGTGTAGAAATATAGCAATATAAAACCATAAATAATTCAATAATAATAAGTAAATTATTCCAAGTGGAAATTAGTCCAGGACCAGCTTATTGGCACAGGGTGTCTGACACTCTGAAGGAGGAGTTGTAAAGTTTGATGGCCACAGGCAGGAATGACTTCCTATGATGCTCAGTGTTGCATCTCGGTGGAATGAGTCTCTGGCTGAATGTACTCCTGTGCCTAACCAATACATTGTGGAGTGGATGGGAGACATTGTCCAAGATGGCATGCAACTTGGACAGCATCCTCTTTTCAGACACCACCGTCAGAGAGTCCAGTTCCATCCCCACAACATCACTGGCCTTACGAATGAGTTTGTTGATTCTGTTGGTGTCTGCTACCCTCAACCTGCTGCCCCAGCACACAATAACAAACATGATAGCACTGGCCACCACAGACTCGTAGAACATCCTCAGCATTGTCCAGCAGATGTTAAAGGACCTCAGTCTCCTCAGGAAGTAGAGACTGCTCTGACCCTTCTTGTAGACAGCCTCAGTGTTCTTTGACCAGTCCAGTTTAAAAGAAGAGATTGGATAGGTTGGGTTTATTCTCAGTGAAATATGGATGGCTGGGAGGTGACATTCTAGAGATTTATAAAAATTATAGGACTTGGTAGATAGGCACAGTTTTTTTTTACCCCAGACAGGGATGTCAAGAACTAGAGGGTACATGAAAGGGGAAAATATCAAAGGAGGTCTGAGAGATAAGTTTTTCAACAAATAGTAACTGTGTAGAATGAGCTCCTGGTGGAGGCAGATACAGTAACAATATTTACAAGATATTGAGGGATCTGGGTCTAATGTGGGTAAATGGGATTTAGCGTTGATAGTTGGTATGGACAAGATGGATTGAAAGGGCCTGTTTTTGTGCTATGTGATTTTATGTTCCTATGAGACACAAATATTTAGGGAGATTGGCCTTTAGTGCAAGTTAGATTGGGCAAATGTTGTGGAGACTTGTTGCCTTGTGCACATTACATGAGACAACACGAGTACTGGTTTCAGTTTTGCGCTCTTATTTAAGGAGGGATAATTTGGTGAAGACTCACTTGGATAATTCCTAGTTTGAGGGGGTTAATTTATGAGGAAGGGTTGAGTAAATTTAGACAGCATTGGAGCTTGAGAGGTGATCTCGTTGAAATGTACAAGATTCTGAGTAAGCTTGACAAGGTAGATGCTGAAAGGATAATTCACCACAAGAATAAATCTTGACCAAGGAAGCATAGGTTTTGGAATAAGAGGCCTCCTATGAAGAAGGAATTCTTTTATTCAGCTGTAATTCTCCACCCCTTACAGCTTTGAAGGCCGGGTCTTTAAGGCTGTGATAGATTTTTGTTCTGCTAGGGGGTTTACTGGGAACAAGAGCTGAGTTGACCCAAGGCCAAGGACAGATCAGGTAAATTAGCTCATTATTGTTATATGTATTAAGAAAAACTTTGCTTTAGGTGAGATAGTGCAAGGAAAAACATGGCCTTTCTGAACGGTGGAGCAGTCCTGAATGTCGGTATGGCTTGTTCTGATCTGATCTCTTGTATTCTTGTAATATCTTTTAGCACACTTTGGTTTCCTTTCCATTTCCTCTCTGGGCACAATATATTCATGTAGTTTCTGTCTGTGGCTGTTCACCTGATTTCTGTAGTACTCCGTTTACTTTTGTTATCTTCTGTACTACTTTATTTTTTAGGGATCTCCTAATTTTACCTTGGGAGTGAATCAGGAGCATGAAGGAATACTTTGCCTGGAGGAATGCAGCTTCAATAACACACAGGACACAGCAACCTACTTGATAGGTGCCCCACCCGCCCCACCCGAAGCTAGATTGCTCAACAAGGAACTGTGTGGGTCAATGGGACAAATGTCTCAGCAGAAACACCTCTATGATAGGTGTTAGCTCTCTCCTTGTGTTGTGAAGTTCAAAATACTTTTGATACTGAACCCAAGTTTAGAAATACAAGTGTAAGTCTGTAGTCTTGAGTAATATACTCTGATTTGGTTGCTGCTTTCTGATGTGCTCACACTTGTGACGGGGTTGAACTATTGCAGTTTTGCTCATGTATGTTATGTGACCACTTGCTGATGGCAACCACATTGGTGTAAGATTGCATGTACTTTATGTGTCTCTAATTGTTGGGCATTCTCTTGCTCAGGGTGCCGTGTTGACACAGTGGTGCAGAGAAGGATGGGGAAGAGGCGGTGCCTTCAAGCAGAGCCAACCCTCGAGCAGAAGATAGCAGCGGGTTGCTGTGGAGTGAAGAAGCCCAAGCTGTCTGGCAGCAATGTACACAACCAGCTGAACCACTCTGGTGTAGGCTGTGGCTCGGTTCCCAGCCTGCAGTCTGGAACAGCCCTGGGGAACCACCACAACTACAGCCAGAACCACAACTACAGCCAGAACCATTGCGAGAGGAACAATCGGGACAGCAATGGAAATCTGAACTCTTTGAACTCTACACACAGCTCCGTGACTGGGCTGACTGCAGTGGGAAGTCGTCCAAACGGGACTGGGCACAGTGGGACCAGTGGACTGAATGTGAGGAACTTGGTGGTGACCGCAGAGATGTGCTGCTACTGCTTTGATGTGTTGTATTGTCATCTCTATGGATTCCCACTGCCCCGATCACCCAGGTTCACCAATGACCCATAGTGAGTACTGCAGTACAAGGATAGGTTGTAAAGAGAAGCAAGCACATCCCCATTGAGGGAAGATGGAGTTAAATCCTGTCCTGTTTAAAAGAAAGTCATTGTGTACCTTGGTTTCTTTCTGACCCTTCTACCTTTCTCCAATTTATACTGAAGGACTTTGCTCTCAGGCTAACTAAACTGTGCAGTAAGTTAAGTAAAGCCTGTTCTCCAGTACACCCATATGGGCTGTGTTCTTCCACATAGAGAATGTTACGTGGGCAAGCACAGAATGTCAATTATACAATTCTTCCATAATTATGTCTATCCAGTTGAATAGTAATGTTTATATTGTTAGTGACCTGAGAGCTAAATTCTTTCTGTGTTTTGTTTTTACTTTCAAGGGATACTTGGTTATGATATTTAGATCCAGTGCATCCACTGTGCCTGAGACATCTGGCTGCAGTTTGCCAGTGGTCACTCAGGTCATTTGGACACAGTTCAGTGACCAGCGCAGTGTACAGATCAAGTACTGACACAGTGGCTGTTCTGAAGCTGTGCACTGGCCACTGCCAAGGCTTTTTGGGTGCAGTAAATCATCATGACGCCATGAAGGATCTTGTTTATGTGCATTTGCAAGTAAGAGTCTAAAGTCTTGCTAGTTTAGTGACCTTGAACAACTTTCTCTTTGCTTTCCAGCAGATGATGGAAGAACTAAACTGGTGGGAGCACAGATTGTTTCCTCTGTATTTTTTTTGTCAGGGAACAGGAAGAACATTTGGCTTAAAACAGGAGTTGCAACTCTAAGATATGCCTTCAATTTGAGTGTGGGCTGAGCAAATTAGAGTCTATTCTCCTTGCTTGGTGCTGATAAAGAGATGAGTTTGGATTGATTTTTAATAGTTTAACTGGGCCAACTGTAAAGGTGTTTGGCAATACAAAAACTCATGCAAAATTGGTGAGTGTATTTAAATTAAGTGCTGAAGATCACCATTGATCCACTGCTTCCATGGTGCTAAGAAAACACGCGGCATGTTGAATTACGTAGGGGAAAGTATAATCCATTATAAGAACAGTGTTTATAATTGTACATGACCTTAATGTGTTTTTTCTCATCTTGAGCACTCGGTTTCAAAAAGGTATTGATCCTAGAGCTACAAAATGAAGAACCAGAATTTAGAGCGTGTTGGGAGTCATCTCTTGAAGTACCATGAGGAGAATTTGTTTGAGTTATGGTTATCTTGTTCAATACAAGCAGGAACGTAGATTGAATGTGAGTGTGAACAGAATAATCACACAATCTTGGGGTAATTCCTTCTGAAGAATTGGTCAATGTGTGAATCCACTGCATGCAACTGAGTTGGAAGGAAAGGCAGAGGATGGGTTCCTGGCAGCTGGGGGAAAAATCATTCATTTAACTTCCCAGGGGAAAACTGACCAAGTAGGCTGAAGAACTGACAGTATTTCTTTATAGGAAGTCAGCCCATCCAAGAGTTTGTCATTACCACTCCTGATGCACATTGATAAGGTATTACAGATAGCAAATTAGATAAACAATCAACAGATCAAGTAGCACTTGGAATCTACTACATCCAGTTGAGTGATCTGATTTAGTATCTCATATGATGCAGTACTGCCTCTCTAATACACTGAATTAGCAATGTAAGATCATATCACTTTTAATGTAATCGAGTTTAATCCCACAATTTTAGGAATCAAACAAGAGTGTTACCACTGAACCATATTAATTCTTTGAACAAATGATTCTTGGCCTGAAGCATGTTCTGTAGTTATTTGTAATTTGTGATTGATTGAGGCGATTAGATGAATGTTTAGACTCTTGATGTTGCATGTTGAGTCTGGGGATATTCAGGAAATCTAGAGCAAACTTTCCGAAGTGTGGCTGCTTTAATTGTATTTAAAATCTCAATGTCTTATTAGATAATTAAAATGTTTTCCACATAGCATCTGGCCACCTCATTAAGTTCAGCAGAAAATCTAGGTTGACTCTGGGCTGTGGATATTCTATTTTTGAAGCTATGTCAGAATTTGATTATTTTCAAACTGTAACAAGATGAGTGCAGGGAATCAAAGTGAGAAAAGTTTCACTCTTGATACTAAACAAAATAGTTGAAAACCTGTTTTGTCTATACTGATTAGACTGATGTTGGGGACTTTTCAGATGTACATTTCAAGCACATAGAAACTCAAATGTGTGTGACAGCTCCACTAACAAACTATCTCCTTGCTGCCTACTCCGAATACTACTTTGGAGAATTTTACCATGTTTGCCATCAGCATCCAAGTATGGGAGGTAATAAATGTGGTTCACTTTACAGTAAACAAAAGTGCATGCAGTATTTAGTCAGGCTGTATTCAGAAGTGACGCAGTCAAGTTCTTTAGAAAAATAGAATTTTGTCAGCCTTTTTCATTCGACTGCAGAAATTAGCTCTTGGTTTTACATAATGCATTAAGATGGTAATTGGGAGAGTAATAGAAGTTGTTTCATTTTCCTGTGGTATGAAATTGAGATTAAAAAAAGAATTTACACTTGAAGTTGGTGCAGTGTAGGTTCACAGACTACTGTAGATTCCGGACTACAGAGCGCACCTGATTAAAAGCCGCACGCTCTAATTTTAGAAAGAAAATCAATTTTGTACTTGTACAAGCTGCACCGGATTTTAAGCCGCAGGTGTCCCACGTTGTAATATGAGATATTTACACAGAAAGATATTACACGTGAGGATTTTTTAACTTTTAATTAAATCCGTATGGTAACATAAACAAATACATATTGCAAATGCTTTTTTTCCAAACAGTGCCTGTAACACAGCTACTTTTAATATACATACCTTTCGGTAACACACAAATTACGTTGCGTATACTTTTTTACTGAACAGTGCACGAACAACATTCCAATATCTCCTAACGACTGGTAAAAAAAATATATATACTGCAGCCTACCAGGAAAAGTTATTGATCGCCTTCTTCATCTTCCTCCTGCGCACTAAAACCATCAAAGTCCTCTTCTTCAGTGTCCGAATTGAACAACCTCAGGATCTCGTCACTCACTTCAGTCTCTTCGTTGTCACTCTCACTTGAGCGCACGCGGTCCTCTTCATCATGCAGCAGTCCAGCCTTTCGAAACCCGTTGGTGATGGTGGATGTTGTGACACGGCTCCACGCATTTAGGATCCACTGGCAGACTTGAGTTAAAGATGCTCTTCGCATGCGTCCTGTTTTGGTAAAGGATTTCTCGCCGCTCGTCATCCAAGCCTCCCACTCAACGTGCAGCGCCACTTTAAATGCCCAGTTCACGCTGATGTCCAGTGGCTGCAAATACTTCGTGGTGCCCCCAGGAATCACAGCTGGAATTGAGTTTGTACTCTTGATGGCAGCTTTCACTGAACTTTCATTGTCAGCCGCTTAAAAATCACCATCGGTGGAAGCTTTAGTCCGGATGCTGTGCAGCTCAGAACACAAGTAAAATGCGTTCTCTCATGGCCACTTGTTTTCAGTGTGATGGACGAGTCACCTTTTTTATTAACAGTCCGAGTGAGAGGCAGGTCAAACGTCAAAGGTACTTCATCCATATTTATGATATCATCTGGCCCGATGGAATTCTCCGCTATCTTTGTTTGAGTGAATGTGCGGAAGTTAGCTAGTTGTTCCTCGTGGTCGGGAGGGAGCTGCTGACACAGAGTCATGCGTACCCTGACGGACAGGCCTTTTCGTCTCATAAATCTAAAACACCACGATGGCCCACCTCTAAAATCTTCGATTTTCATTTTGGTGGCGATTGCTTTAGCCTTCAGTCTGATCTGCACGGTGGAAACACCGCGGCCGCCTGCTCTCTGTGTGTTAACCCAGTCTTCAAGAAAGTTTTCAAGTTCGGGCCATCTGCTATGATTACCTCTGAAAGCTTTTGTTGTCTGTTTGCATTGACTCAGTTCTTCACGCTGGCGTCTCCACCGTCTCACCATTGATTCATTTATGCCAAGATTATGTGCAGCAGCTTGATTTCCTTCTTCAACCGCCAGATTGATTGCCTTTAACTTAAAAGCTGCATCATATGCTTTTCTTCGAGTGTTTTCCATGTTGATGAGGGTGAGTACAAATGACTGATTTACAATAATTTAATTGTGAAAGTGTGCTTGATTTATCATACAATTTCATTGGACCTCTGTGAACTACTCATCAATTTTATTGGTCTACTGTTATGAGGCAAAATGTTTTTGGCGGCATGAAAAAAAAACATGCATTAGCCGCACCGTAGTATAGGCTGCAGTGTTGCCGCAGTGTTCAAAGCGTGGGAAAAAAGTAGCGGCTTATAGTCCGGAATTTACGGTACTTCCTGTGCTGAGAGACAATGAGGAAGATGGGCGACACTCACTGGAGCTTGCAATGAAAGGTGATCTCATTGAGGCACGCAACACTGAAAGGCATTGCCACAGTTAAATGTCAAGAAGTTGTTTCCTCAAACTGTTGAGTCTGGAACTAGGAAATTCAGGCAGGGAGTCACATAAATATAGCAGGGGAGTTTCTGTCCTCAACTTTGCTAACCTTTGAAATTCACTTCCATAGAAGGCTTTTATTGTATTGAGTATGTACTAGGCTGAGATCTGCGCTTCTGGACTCTGTAGGAAGTGGATTTGAGGTGTAGGCTCAGTGTGATCATCTTGCTGAATAACGAAGCAGGCACAAGGAGTGGTGTGAATTTTACTGTTCCTTTTGTCTCTGTTCACCTTAGCAGATTTCATTCAGGAATATCCCATTGGCATTACTAATCCTAGAATTTCTAAAAAAAAATGTGCCTATCTGTATAACATTAAATCTTCTATTATCAAACAATGCCTCGAAGCTGCAGATGTAACAGCTTGTCCCATGGCATTTGATGTGAGTTTAATCCCAGGATGTGTATAATTAGCCTCCAAAGAAATTTTTGAATGTTGGAAAAAGGAAACCTTAGTGGAAAAATGTGCGGCAAAATTACCGGGCCATAATGCAGATTCTGGAATATTTGTGTAAATCAAGTCAATTCCATAAATATCTAGGCACTAAGGCAAGTCCAGCATATCCGTGAAATGGGATTCATGATAGAGCATATGGAATATTTGCCAGTTTGTATGACGAATGGAGGTAATTGCATGCTGACTGCCTCATGGAGGTTATTTGAAAGACACATTTTATTCTGAGTACATTGAATCAGATCAAGACTTGGCAAAAAGTATCAGAAACCTGTATCTGTTAAAGTTGCTAACCATTTCTAGTTTTGCATATAATCCTAAAATGTCTTCTGAACTTGTATGATTTTATGAACAGTATTACTAAAATGTTTGATACCAAATTTTCTGTAGTACTTAAGTATAATCGTGTTATCTTTCTATGAGCTACCAGAATAATGGTATTACCAAACTACGCATGTCACCATTTTGCCTATTATCATAGCTGCGAGGTTTAATGAAAAATATTGTTTCTAGACTCTTTACAGGTTTTTGCTGCTCATTCTGCGAGGTTCTTCCAGCAGTTTGTGTGGTGTATGGTGTATGGTGTATGAGTTTACCCTGACAGTCTGACATTGAGCTTATTTGAAAGACATGTTATTCTGAGTACATTGGACTTTTAGATCTTCTCTAGGTATTAATGTTCATGGACAATCCCCTTTTTATGGTTGTTGATGTACAGGGATAATACTCTGTGTATACAGGACAAAAGCTTATGTCCAGAGCACCTAAATAACTTGAGGCGGGATTTTTTAGGTTCAAAAGCACTATAACAATGAGCAAGGCATCATGCTTGCTGTCTGGTTTCAAGGTATGGGTCCTCCTGCTGCATGTTGGATTGAGTGATACAGCAGACAGCATCAACAATGTGTCCGTGAAAGTTGATTTTATTATGTAGATGAATGGCTTTGTGTTTTTTAGCCCGTTGTTTGTAACGTGGAAGATGGGCCGGGATAAACGCCTGCGAGGCTGCATTGGAACTTTCTCTGCCATGAACCTCCATTCAGGACTCAGGGAATATACACTTACCAGGTAAGGACATAAGACCCTCTGAGTAATGATAATCTACAATGAATGCAATAGACATTGTCATCCCTGTGTGAAAATGCACTCCTTTTGTCAACAAAATTTGTGTGGAATACAGACTCTCTTCCTGATCCATCTAGTTCTTCCTACGCTCCTCCCAGCTGTCTCCTTTACACACTTCTTTCACTGGTTTCCCTAACTGTTCCCACCTGTCCTCGCAGTTCCCTCACTTGATTGCACACTCCACCTCCTTTTCCAATCAGATTCCATCATCTCTAGCCCATTGTTATCGTCACCTATTACCCTGAAGCCTCCGTCACTTTCCACTCTTGCCTCCCCCATCAGCTTGTCACTTTGCTCATCTGGATCCACCTATCACCTGCCAACTCTTGCTCCACACCCTTCCCTCCATTTTGCAGTCCAGATGTAGGGTCATGATCCAAAACACTGACTATCTATTTCCCTCCATAGGCACTACCTGACCTGTTGTGGTCTTCCAGCATCTACGTAGGACTAGTTGGGCTCAATGGGCTTGATTCTAGAGTTAATATAAAATAGTCCTTTAATTGTGTATATTGGTTTAATTTCATGCACATAGTGAATGGAAACTCCATAAATGTGGTAAACCACATTTTATGAGGTGTAACTTTTGGAAGGACAATACATTCACAGCATGAGGGAACATAGACTGGTACTGGTTTAGATCATTCTGATCTGAATAGTGGAAAAGAGACTGTGACTCTACTGCTGCTGGCTCTGGGGAGAGGAGTATAACCTGTTCAGCTCCTGACTGAAAGGAATATACTCTGTGGATGTAATGTAGACGGAAACATCCACTCCTTTTGGGAAGTAAATGGAGGTGTAATGTTCAAGGACTTTGTTTTTTATTGGTGGAATGCAGCAGGCCAGGCAGCATCTATAAGGAGAAGCGCTGTCGACGTTTCGGGCCGAGACCCTTCGTCAGGATTAACTGAAAGGAAAGAAAGTAAGATAGTCCTGACGAAGGATCTCGGCCCAAAACGTCGACAGCGCTTCTCCCTATAGATGCTGCCTGGCCTGCTGCGTTCCACCAGTATTTTGTGTGTGTTGCTTGAATTTCCAGCATTTGCAGATTTCCTCGTGTTTGCCTTTGTCTTTTATTGGTGGACAAGAAAATGTTGTAGAGGCTACGCAAGGTGAGATTTTCATTGTTCAGAGAAAGAACTGTAATTGAAAGAAACTGTTGAATTCCTAACATTCATTGATCTTTAATGTAACTAAACCTCACTCCATGTTATCACAACTACCTAGATTCTGAGCTTCTCCCTGGAAATCAGTAGGACATAATCCATCAACATTCTGAATCTTCATCAGTATCTTTCTCTTCTCACAGTGCCCTTAAGGACAGTCGCTTCCCCCCGCTGACTCGTGAGGAACTTCCTAAACTCTTCTGCTCTGTTTCGCTACTCACTAATTTTGAAGATGCCAGCGATTATCTGGACTGGGAGGTAATGAAATTCCAGTTCAAACTTCTTACCACCGCAGGAAGCTGAGACAGGGCAGCCCTTTTGAAACTGAATAGAAAGTGACTCTGATGATACAGTTTTCTCCATCCCCCTTTTGAAGGTACTGATTTGTTCTAGAATGAGGATCCTGAGTATGGATAGCTTTCTTTAAGAGAGATCTACCTTTCTTGCGTCTAGACTTGGACAGTGAGTATTGGAGGTTGGGTGTTACTGTACAAAGCTGAGACTTGTTCTTGCCCAGAATCTGCTCGTTTATGCTCTATAGATGAAACCCATCACTGTTATTACAGACAGACTACTAGGAAATCTGCATCCAGCTAGTAAGATTTCCATGTACCCCTTATGAAGTGCATCTAGAGTGCTGATGGGGCATTCCTTTTATATTCTCTTTCTGAGTTCTGAGTACTGAGTGGGTAGAAGACCCACACCTCAAGGTTGAACAACAGCTGCTTCCCCACTGCCATCACGTTCTCAAAATGACCTGAAAAACCCTTAATATTATGTCAGACCTTTTTATGCTCTATGTCGTCCACTAGTGTCGTTATCTTTATTTTGCTGTTTACTTTGCACACATGCAAGTTCCATATAATTTGTGTTAATTTAACTTATTTTTGTCCTTGGCTTGTACTGTGCTGGTGCTACATTAAGCTAACTTTCCTGGCATTTATACCCTGTGTATGTATTCCTATAAGAACAATATACTTGAACTTGAGTTACCAGGGAGCTGATCAGGGGGAGGAAACCAGAGGTCCATGGGCCAGTCCTCATTGGGGTATCTGATGTGGAGAGGGTCAGCAACTTTAAATTCCTTGGTGTTATTATTTCAGAGCATCTTTCCTGGGTCCAGCATGCAAGCACCATTACAAAAAAAGCATGGCAAGTTTTCTGCTTTCTTAGATGCTTGCAAAGATTTGTTGAGTCTTCTAGAACTCTTAGTAACTTCTATAGATGTGCAGTGGAGAGTATATTGACTGGTTGTATCATGGCCTGGTATGGAAGTACCAATGCCCTTGAATGGAAAAGCCTACAAAAAGTAGTGGATATGGCCCAGACAATCATGGGTAAAGCCCTCCCCACCATTGAGCATGGAAACATTGCCTCGGGAAAGCACCATCCATCATCAAAGACCCCCACCAACCAGGTCATGCTCTCTTCTCACTGCTGCCACCAGGAAGAAGATATAGAAACTTCAGGACTCACACCACTAGGTTCAGGAACAGTTTAATACCCTTCATTCACAATTGTCTCTTGAATTTACAGAGAATGGAGCAAAAAACAAAAAAAAAAAATCAGCCAATATAGTCAAAGACCCCATATACCAAGGCATTCTTTCTTCCATCCCAAAATCCACCCATTGGGAAGAAGATACAAAAGCCTGAAGATACACACCACCAGGTTCAAGGACAGCTTCTATCCCACCGCCATAAGCCTATTGCCTTGTAGGATCAAATATAACGTCGATCTCATTGTGGCATTGCACCTTGCTGCTTGGCTGCACTGTAATTTTTTTGTAATATTTAACACTATTCTGCAGTCTTTTATCCTTTGCCCTTGTGCTATCTTCATGTACTTGTGTTTTGAAATGATCTGTATGGATGGTATGCAAAGTTGTTTTTCCACTGTATCTTGGTACATGTGACAGTTACAGTGTCCCCACCTAGATGTTTTGTGAGGGCATGGCTCCTATCCCATTTCCAGTGTAAATGGTCACATTATTTTTTTCAGAATTTTGGATCTGTTTTGTATTGATCACTACTGGTGTACTACTACTACTACTACTACTACATAACACCCCCCACCAGTAGTGTTCAATACAAAACAGATTCAAAATTCTGAAAAAAAAAAATGATGTGACCATTTACACTGGAAATGGGATAGGAGCCATGCCCTGACAAAATGTCTAGGTGAGGAGACTGTAACTGTTAGATGTACCAAGATACAGTGGAAAAACAACTTTGCATACCATCCATATAGATCATTCCAAAACACAAGTACATGAAGATAGCACAAGGATAAAAGGGGGTGAGGGAACATGTAGGTTATGATTAAAATGTGTTCTGAGTGGGATCTCAATGTGCAATTGCATAGTATAGCATGTGTGGACACACACACACACACACACACACACACACACACACACACAATGCAATTACACATAGTACGTATAGCATTGCATGGTAATAGCACTACTGCCAAAGCTAATAGAGTCCTGGATCCTGGAGCATGCCACCAGATTTAGCGTGGTGCAAATTGTGAGAGGACTTAAGGGAAATGAATCTACTTGACTTTGTTCTCACAAATTCAGTTCTCTGTTGAACATTATTATTGTGCTAAATGGAATGGATTCAGAATGGATCAGCCATTCAAGCTGGCATTCATTGTACAGGTTTCCCCTGCTATCCGAAGGTAGAGCATTCCTGTGAAACCGTTCGTAAGCTGAAATGTTGTAAAGCGAAGAAGCAATTACCATTAACTTATATGGGAAAATTTTTTGAACGTTCCCAGACCCAAAAAGTAACCTACCAAATCAAACCAAATAACACATAAAACCTAAAATAACACGAACATATAGTAAAATCAGGAATTATATGATAAATATATAGCTTGTATAAAGCAGAAATATTTTATGTACGGTGTAGTTTCACTTATCAAAAGCAGGAAGGCAGCAAGCTGAAATCGATTTGGAGGAAAAAAATCGGCACGTACATGCATGCCCACACAACTGCCCGCACATGGCTTCACGGTCATGATAGTCTTTCTTGGGGTAAACACACATATAAAGCTGGGGTCTTTTTTTCATAAAAGCGAAAATCCTCTTTAGTTAGTGAAATCAGGTACTAATGTAGGTCTTTCGTAACAGCAAGCTGTCGTAAAGCGAACGTTCGAAAAACGGGGGCCACCTGTACTGTGAGCCATCAGCCACAACATTATTGTGGTCAATCAGTATAAATAACTTGGCACAGCACATCTTTTGCGGTCTTTATCATCATTCTGGTACAACAAAGTATGCAGAAAATCATTCTGAGATCAGCTGCTCTTTTGTTAAAAACCTTGAAGCTCTAGTACAGGGCTGTGTGCAGACTAAGCAGCAGAAGCGGTGTGCCACAGAGAGCCAAGTCCAGAAAGTAATCTGATCAAAGAGCCGTTCTGCAGCCTGTAAATGTCATGGATAGTTAAACTATTAATGAGAGGAAGGAGCTTCCTGAGGATCTCCATCATTAATCATGCTACAAAAGTTCAGACTTAAAGCATTGGCTATCAACTTTAGCATCCTGTGTGATCTTTCTCAGCCTTACAACACTGAAGCCACTTTTGAAGTAAAGTAGCACCTGAGTGTACTGGATACCACAGTGGTTATGGACATCCTGGCTGCTTGCTTCAGAATTAGCCTCACCTCTGTTCAAGCTATTCAGTATACTGACATTCGGAACCTATTCCACAATGTCTAAAATTTGTCCCGTCCTGCCCGCAGAAAGCAGAAATCCAAACTGATTATTAACCCTCCTCATTTTCATTTCCACCTCCATGATGTAAAGTGTTATCCAGAATGCCGTCACTACTCATCAGCAACAGGCTCAGTTCAAATTGTGACAGGATGATACTGCTTCATCACAGCCTCAGGCATGGAAAAATTATCTGAATTTCAGAGTTGAGAAGAAATTTACTGACCTTGACATCAAGTTACCATTTGACAATGTGCATTATCAAGGATCCCTAGTAAATCTGATTGGAATTCGCAACATCTGAATATTGTTCAGACTTGGAATGATATGGAAAGTAAGGTTTTCCCAAGATGTGAAACCCTTGCTTTCATGTCATATGCATCAACATCAGCATAATTAAACTCCACAATCAACATTTTGGTGATCTCCTTTGACTGGAAGATTTATTGTCCCACCACATAAATAGTGTGGCTGGATGTTCTGTGGGAAATGATTCAGCATCTGCTGCTTCAGAGCTGGAAGATGCTTCCTTTGCCCAAGGTCAAAGCAGGTGTTTGGAAATCACTCCAGCTGCCTAAATAGGTGAAGTGCCAAGCACATACATTGAAGACATGAGGCAGCAGGTTTAGAATCTGGAGCAACACACAAGATGCTGAAGGAACGCAACAGGTCAGGCAGCATCTATAGAAGGAAATGACTCAACATTTCTGGTTGAGACCCTTCACCTGGACTGAAAGATAGAGGAAAGGTGGCCAGTACATTTAAAAAGCAAGTAGAGGAAAGTGCTGCAACAGAAGCTGTCAGGTTATAGTTGGAGGAGTGATTGGCAGATGGAGGAAAGGAGAATGGAAATTAAATAGTGACAGAAGCTGGCAGGTGATGGGTGGAAGTGACCAGAGGCTGAAGACGATGGAATTTGATAGAAAGCAAAGTGGAACTTGGTCATCACTTTGAAGGAGAGTAGATGTCCCAAAGCTGGCAGGGGGATTAAATGTCTCTGGACTCAGCTGAGATGTAGACTTCATTACAGAGAGTGATAAATGGAAATTCCACCCATTTCTTGTTCTCACTCACCTCTGTGATTGGCACCTTGGCTACTGGAAGACAACTTTGCCAGACTGGGACCAAGCAGATTGCCTCTGCCTTAAACTTTTCATGCTTTCTACAGCCATCTATTATTGATACCTCTGAAAGGACCTCCTGAATTCTGGGCTTGGTTCTCTCCAAATTAATCTGTACAAACCAAAGCAATGGGGAGGTGAGGGAAAACTCAAGTTATTCTAGATTTCAAATGCTCTTGGGTTAGGTTAAAGTAAATTTAAAAATTAGTGAACTTTGAGGCAAACTAAGTTTCCAGGGTGATTTCAAATATGTGGATTAATTTATCTGATGGTATTGTAGACTCATACGCAATGAAAACAGGCCATTTGGCCCAACTCATCAGTACCAACCAAGATGCCTCTATGTCAGTTCTGTTTGCCTGTGTTTGGTTCATATCCCTCTTAAACCTTTCTGATCCAAATACTCCTCCATATGTGTGTTAAATATTGTAATAGCTTGTACCACCTCCTTTGGCAGTCCCACCATCCCTTCTGTGGAAAAACCTGCTCCTTTAAATCTTTCTCCTCTATCTTAAACCTGTGTGCCTAGAATTTGATTTCCCCATTACCCTGGAGAAAAATCCTGTGATATCTACCCTATTCATATGCTTTGACACAGAAACTCATCATGGTCATAAATGATGCTGGAGAAGTAGTAATGGGGAACAAAGAAATGGCGGACAAACTGATTTAAGTATTTTGTTTCAATCTGTACTGTGGAAGACACCAGCAGTATACCAGAGAGTGTCAGGAGGCAGAAATGAATGTAACCGCTATTACCAAGGAAGAAGGTGCGTCGGAAGCTTAAAGGTATGAAGATAGATGTCACCTGGACCATATGGGCTACACCCCAGGGTTTTGAAAAAAAAAATTAGCTGAAGAGGTTGTGGTGTAGTGATCTTTTAAGAAACACTAGATTCTGAATTGATTCCAAAGGAATGCAAAATGACAAATATCATGCTCCTTTTCAGAAGGGAGAGAGGCAAAAGACACAGAATTATAGGTCAGTTAGCCTGACGTCAGTGGTTGAAAAGTTGTTGGACTATATTATTAAGGACGTGGTTTCAGGGTTCTTGGAGGCAAATGATAAATAGGCTGAAATCAGCTTGATTTTCTTAAGGGAAAACTTTGCCTGACAGATCTGTTGGAATTCTTTGAGGAAATAATAAGAAGGATAGTCGGTCAATAAATGTGGTTTACTTGGATTTTCAGAAAGCTTTTGACAATGTGCCCCATATGAGGCTGCTTAACAAAATAAAAGCCCAAGGTACTACAGGAAATGTACTAGCATGTACAGGCTAACTGCAGAAGGCAGAGTGGGAATAAAAGGGGTCTTCTGGTTGTTCTGCAGTGGTCGGTAGGGTCCCCTACTTTTCATGTTGTATGTTAATGATCTAGATGATGGAATTGATGACTTTGTGGCCAAATTATGGACGATACAAAGATAGAGGGGCATGTGGTGTTGAGGGAGGGAGTGTGCAGAAGGAGGTGGACAGATTAGGAGAATGGGCAAAGAAGTGACAGGTGGAATACAGCATAGGGAAGTGTATGGTCATGTTCTTCAGTAGAAAGGATAAATTCATTGACTATTTTCTAAATGGAGGGGGAAATTCAGAGACTGGAGGTGCAAAGTGCATTGAGAGTCCTTGTGGGATCCCCTAAAGGTTAATTTGCAGGTTGAGTTGGTGTAAGGAAGGCAAATACAATGTTGACATTCATTTTGAGAGGACTAGATTATAAAAACAAGGATGTACAGTGGTGCTAGAAAGCTTGTGCCACCTCTATTTCTCTGTTTCTACACAAGTAGGACCTAAAATGCAATCAGATCTTCATGCAAGTCGTAAAACTAATTTAAGAGAACCCAATTAAATAAATAACACAAAAAACATTACACTTGTTCATTTATTGAGGAAAATGATCTAATATTACATGTAACACGAGTGAATCTGCAGATGCTGGAAATAAATAAAAATACAAAATGCTGGCAGAACTCAGCAGGCCAGACAGCATCTATGGGAGGAGGTAGTGACGATGTTTCAGGCCGAAACCCTTCATCAGGAGTGAAGTAACATGGGATGGTCAAGGGGAGATAAGAAGTGGGGGGGAGGGATAAAGTAGGGAGCTAGGAAGTGTTAGGCTGGAGGGAAATGGGCTAGGGGGAAGGTGGAGAATTATGGGAAATAAAAGAGAAAGAAAGGTAGGGCTGGGGGGAGATTATAGTGAGGGGGGAAAAAGAGAGAGAAAGAGAACCAGACTAAAATAATAGATAGGGATGGGGGTAAGGGGGGGGCAGGGGTATCAACGGAGGTCTGTGAATTGGATGTTCATGCTGGCAGGTAGGAGGCTACCTAGGCTGGAGATAAGGTATTGCTCCATCGACCTGCGTGTGGCTTCATCTTGACAGTAGAGGAGGCCATGGACAGACATGTCGGAGTGGGAGTGGTCTGTGGAATTGAAGTGTATGGCCACAGGGAGATCCCGCCACTGCTGGAGGACTGAGCGCTGGTGTTCGGCGAAACGGTCTCCCAGTCTGCGGTGGGTCTCCCCAATGTATAAATGGCCACATCGGGAGCACCGGATACAGTATATCACCCCAGTTGACTCGCAGATGAAGTGGTGCCTCACCTGAAAGGACTGTCTGGGGCCTGGGATGGTGGTGAGGGAAGAAGTGTTGGGGCAGGTGTAGCATTTCTTCCGTTTACAGGGATGAGTGCCTGGAGGGAGGTCCGTGGGGAGGGATGGGGGGGATGAATGGACAAGGGAGTCGCGTAGGAGTGATCCCTGTGGAAGGCTGAGAGTGGGGGGGAGGGGAAGATGTGGCTGGTGGTGGGATCACATAGGAGGTGGCGGAAGTTACGGAGGATTATACGTTGGATCTGTAGGCTGGTAGGGTGAAAGGTGAAGACCAGGGGGACTGTATCCCTGGTGGGGGGATGAGGTGAGGGCAGAGGTGCATGAAATATGGGAGACACGATTTGTTGGCAAGAGTATGTGAATCTTTGCTTTCAGTAACTGGTGTGACACCCCCCCCTCCCCCCCCACCCCCAAATGTTTCCGATAACTGCAGATCAATCCTGCAGGTCAGCCTGGAGGAATTTTAGGCCATTCCTCCTTACAAAACGGCTTCAACTCAGGGATGTTCTTGAGCTTCCTTCAGGTCCTTCCAAGACATTTCTATAGGATTAAGGTCAGGACTTTAACTTAGCCATTCCAAAACACAAATTTTCTTCTTTTCAAACCATTCTGTTGTTGATTTACTCTAGTTTGTTTGTTTTTTCTGGATCATTGTCTTGTTGTATTATCCAACTTCTATTAAGCTTCAGGTGATGGACTGCTACCCTGACCTTCTCTTGTAAAATGTCCTGATACAAATTTGAATTCCTTGTTCCCTCAGTGGTTGCAAACTGTCCAGGCCCTGAAGGAGCAAAGCAGCCCCAAACCATGATGCTTCTTTCAGCGTGTTTCATAGTTGGAATGAAGTTTTGGTGTTGGTGTGCAGTTCCCTTTTTCCTCCAAACATAGCAATATGCACTTCTGCCAAAGAAGTTCTACTTTCAGTAAACACTAAGTACACTGCAGATGCTGTGGTCAATTCAACATGTACAAACAAGCTGGATGAACTCAGCAGCTCGGGCAGCATCCATTGAAAAGTTACTTGCCGGACTGGTTGCTCGAATGATTCTCCTTGCTGCTGATGTTGAAGAGCGTCATTGTGCTGAAGGTGCTATATACACTGGGGATCAGAATGCCTTGGCTTGTTTTTTTTCAACGGATGATGCCCGACCTGCTGAGTTCATCAAGCTTGTTTATACGTGGTAAGTTCTACTTTTGTCTCAACTGTCCACAAAACATTGTCTCAGAAGCATTGTACAACATCCAGGTGGTCTTTTGCAAACTCGAGATGTGCAGCAATGCTTTTTTTTGGAGAGCGGTGGTTTCCTCCATGGTGTCCTTCCATAAATACCATTTTTGTTCACTATTTTTCTTATAGTGGATACATGAACAGAGACTTTTGCAAGTTTGAGAGGTTTCTGCAGATGTTTTGCTATTTGTGTTCTTTTTCACCTCCTTCAGCATTGCATGTTGTGCTCTTGGTGTGATCTTTGCTGGATGCCTGCTCCTGGGGAAAGTAGCAACAGTAACTGAGTTTCTTACATTTGTAGACAATTTCTCTTGCTGAGGACTGATGAATGTTCATGTCTTTAGAAATGCTTTTGTAGCCTTTTCCAGCTTCATGCATCTCTACAATTCCTCTAAGGTCCTCTGAAAGTTGTTTTGATGGAGGCATGGTGCACATGAACAGATCTTTCTCGAGAAGAGTAGGCTCTGTCAGTAACTTGACTTTGTGTGCCCTTTTTGTAGGGCAGGGCACCTCTACAACCCACACCTCCAATCTCATTTCATTGATTGGAACACCTGATTCCAAATAGCTTTTCTAGAAGACATTACCTCAGAGGTTCACATAATTCTTCCAGCAAATACACGTAATATTGGATCAATTTTCTCAATAAATAATGAATAAATAAATTAATAAGTGAAATGTTTTTTGTATTATTTAATTGGGCTCTTTTAATCTAGTTTTAGAACTTTATGTGAAGATCTGATCACATTTTAGGTCCTAATTATGCAGGAATGGAGAAAATTATACAGGGTTCACAAACTCTGTAGCACCACTGTAAAGTTGAGGCTTTAAAGCACCGATAAGACTGCTCTTGGAGTATTGTAAGCAGTTTTGGGCCCCTTATTTTAAAAAAAAATGTGTTAGCATTGGAGAGGGTCTAGAGGAGGTTTACAAGAATAATCCCAGGAATGAAGGGATTAACACATGATGACTCTGGGCCTGTACTCTGTAGAGTTTATTGCTATCTATAACTAGGACTGTGCAACTTTGCTTATCTATTGCCAGAGTCAGATGAGGAGCTTTTGTAGAAAGATCTGATCTTGGATTTATTTTCAATCCGTTGATTTTCTCCTCTTTCCTCCCTCCCCACCTGAAAGATGAGAGGTCAACTCTCACTAACACAATAAGACAAGTGCCTTTGTTTTACTTTGCTGACTTAGTAATGCAAAGATAGTTTTGCTAAAAACCAATTTTGTCATTAATCTTTCAGCTTTCACCAACCGTAATCTCAAAATACTGGAGGCGCAGACCAGTTGGATTAGTGTCAGAGAGGAGATGAAAAGTATTTTAACGTGTATGAAGTTAAGCTTAACAATATGAAATTTGACACTGCTGAACCTGAATTTATAAGTGTTGTGCTCAGGTTCTTTGCAACTTTGGATGAAGTATGTGTTTGCCTCTTTAAATAACTAAGCCTCACTTGTCCGGCCAGTAGAAATTGGACCACTGAAATTGACCAGAATCAAAACAACAAACCTTTTTCATTAGCTAAAATCAGTTTGTAATGTGCTGTAAGGTTTCACTGCTAATGTAATTGGCCTCTCTAACGTTTCACTGCTGAGGTAATGGTTTCTTTGTAGCAACAATGTTTGGGTTTTGACCAGAGCAACAGGGGCTTTGAAATGTGGGCCATCCGATGAGAGGCATGTTGTTCTTTCTTGTGGGTCTGAGAGCAGTGATCTCACGGTCTTTTTTTTCGGGAAGAGATGAAGAGAGAAGACGCAAATAGAGAGAGTTGATAGACTGCCAGACAGAGTGGACCTGGAGGGTCCTAGGGTCGGCTATCATTTTTGAGGAGGTAGACGGGGAACAAATGAACGGAACCGCGAGCTTCAATGTTGCACATTAGTCTGTTTCATGAGAAGGGGCCCTTTTCCTTTTATGTTTCTTTACTAACCATATAGTCAAATTAAGAATTATAAAGCTCAATCATTTAATTGCATATTGTGCACTGTTTGTTATTTCGGGGTACTGATTTGTAACAGGGTAACACATCACTCAGCATTCACCCAAACAAGATTTCTTGTTTGGCTGGGCCGGGGGCTATCTTCCCCTAGATTAAGCCACCAGCTGAACCGAGGTACGAAGTTAAAATCCAAGTCAACAGACTTGGCTAACTAACCATCGTGTTGCACTCACTTCTATTAAAAAGCAACTAAAATTTATTATAACAATAGAGTGGTTGATATCATTAACTTGGACTTTAAGAAGGCTTTTGACAAGTTATCCCATGAGAGGTTAATAATCAAATTGCAGGATGCAGGGATTCAGGATAAGGTGTCCAAATGGGTGCAGAATTGGCTCAAAAACTGAAAACAATGAATTATGGTGAGAGGATTATTTTCACATCTAGATGATGATAAAAGTTGAATTCTGTAGGGATCGGTTTTGGGGCCACTGCTGTTTTTAATTTACCTTAATGATTTGGATAAGCACATAACAAATAATCTAGTAAAGTTTGCTGATGATAGAAAATTAGAGGGATGGGCTGATATAATTCAGGCACAGAATCAATACATTTAGACCTAAACAAAACCCAGGTGTAGGCAGATAAATGGCAGATGAAATTTAGTGTAGGTAAATGTAAAATATTACATATAGCAAGTATTAATATTAGATATAAATAAAAGTGCACTGCACGAGAAGGATTTGGGCTTCCTGGTAGATTCATCATTATCAACATCTAGACAATGATCTTAGGAAGGCTGATAGAATGTTGGACATATAATCCACTCAGTGGAGTTCAAGTCTAGAGACACTCTCGTTAAGCTCTATAATGCGCTTGTGAGGCCACACCTTGAGTACTGGGTATAATTTCGGTCTCCATATTGTGTGAGGGATGTGAAGGCACTGGAGACAGTCCAGAGAAGGGTGACTAGACTCATTCCAGATCTGCAGGGTATGAGCTGTGAAGAAAGATTGAAAGAATTAAATGTTTTTGGCCTAAGCAGATGTAGAATGAGAGGAGACACGATAGAAGTGTACAAAATCATTAAGGGTGTAAGTAAGATGGGTGCCATCTGCTACTTCAAAATTAATCCATCATCAAAGACACAGGGCAATAGGAGGGAACTGGTTAAAAGGAGAATTATGTCTAAAATGAGGAAGCATTTTACACAGTGAGTTGTGGACACATGGAACAAACTACCTTGTTGTGTAGTTGAAATTAGTACCTTAGAGACTTTCAAATCTAAACTGGATAGTAAACACAAAGTACACTGCAGATGCTGTGGTCAAATCAAGACGTACTCAGCAGGTCAGGCAGCATCTGTTGAAAGAAGCAGTCAACGTTTCGGGTCGAGACCCTTCGTCAGGACTAAAGAAGGAGGGGGCAGGGGCCCTATAAAGAAGGTGGGAGGAGGGTGGAAAACCAGTCAGAGGAAAGATCAAGGGGTGGGGGAGGGGAAGCAGGGAGGGGGTAGGCAGGAGAGGTGAAGAAGGAATCTAAGGGGAAAGCACTATGGGTAGTAGAAGAAGGCAGAGTCATGAGAGGTGATAGGCAGCTAGAAGAGGAGACAGAGTGAAGGTGGGATGGGGGAAGGGAGAGGGAGGGAATTACCGGAAGTTGGAGAATTCGATGTTCATACCAAGGGGGCTGGAGACTACCCAGAAGGTATATGAGGTGTTGTTCCTCCAACATGAGTTTGGCCTCATCATGGCAGTAGAGGAGGCCATGTATGGACATATCCGAATGGGAATGTGAAGGAGAGTTGAAGTGAGTGGCAACCGGGAGATCTTGTCTGTTGTAGGTGCTTGACGAAGCGATCCCCCAATCTGCGTCGGGTCTCGCCGATGTAGAGGAGGCCACATCGGGAGCACCTGATGCAATAGATTACCCCAACAGACTCACAAGTGAAGTGTTGCCTTATCTGGAAGGACAGTTTGGGGCCCTGACTGGTGGTAAGAGAGGAGGCATAGGGACAGGTGTAGCACTTATGCTCGCAGGGATAAGTGCCAGGCAGGAGATCTGTGGGAAGGGACATGTGGACCAGGCAGTCACGGAGGGAACGATCCCTGCGAAAAGCAGAGAGGGTTAGAGAGGGAAAGATGTGCTTAGTGGTGGGGTCCTGTTGAAGGTGGTGGAAGTTGCGGAGGATAATATGCTGGATCCGGAGGCTGGTGGGGTGATAGGTGAGAACAAGGGGAACACGGTCCCTGTTGTGGTGACGGGAGGATGGGGTGAGGGCCGAAGTGTGGGAAATGGAGGAGATGCGGGTGAGGGCATCATTGATGACGGCAGAAGGGAAACCATGATTCTTAAAGAAAGAGGACGTTTGGGATATCCTGGAACAGAAAGCCTCATTCTTGGAGCAGATGCTGTGGAGACAGAGGAACTGGGAATCGGGAATAGAATTTTTGCATTTGGCAGAGTGGGAAGAGCTATAATCAAGGTAGTTATGGGAGTCAGTGGGTTTATAGAAGATGTCAGTGGACAGTCTATCTCCAGAGATGGAGACCGAGAGATCGAGAAAGGAACCTTAACTACCTTGATGCTGCCTGACCTGCTGAGTTCATCCAGCATTTTTGTACGTCTTAAACTGGATAGTTATTTCAGCACACTATGTGAATAGGAATTTGGTGAGCTTTGTTGGGCTGCATGGCCTGTTTTGTCAGAATTTATCATGATTTTACACAATGTGTGATTGGGACCATCGAGTCACAGAAGGACACGAGGAAAGGAGAAATTCCAAGACAAGTCAAGTCACTTTTATTGTCATTTTGACGATAACTGCTGGTACAGTACATAGTAAAAATGAGACAATGTTTTTTCAGGACCATGTTGTTACATGACAGTACAAAAACTAGACTGAACTACGTAAAAAAACAACACAGAAAAAAACTAGACTGCATACCTACAGATTCTACAGTGAATGCAGTTGAATAAAGGCAAGCAGGTGGTTTCATTTGGATCTGAGATGTAACAATCTGAATATTTTAAATGGTGTGGATCAGTGTAGAGATTAGTTGTCTATGTACACTAAATCTCTCAAACATCAGTGAATGGCCATCAACTGTAATCTGAGAGTAAGAAAAGGGTATTTACACAAAACCTTTGTCAGACACCAGTATGAGAACAAGTTTAACTTGGAGCACTGATAATCGGGAAAGATGTATTAGTTTTAGTGGCTTATCAAACTTGTACCAGGATCTAAAGGTGTAAATTTAAACTTGACTCTGTCTCCTTGGCTGAATGGCAATTAGATGAGACCAATAACATTGAAATCGCCAGTACTTCAGCGAAGATAATCAAACTGACAGTGCACTTAAAATATCTTGGATATTTCATTCAGTGTGAGTTATCACAGGCACAATTTATTTCAACATTAGAGCCCATTCTCTTTTTTTCTCCCCCCATCTATCTTGTTTTATTATGATTTGGTCCAGAATGAAATGCACAATAATAGTGAGTAGCAGTACACTGTATGAGAATGTTGTTATCTATATAGTAATTAAGATAAATCTGTGTTTAGGTGGGAGTACATGGGATTCGAATAGAGTTTGTGAATGAAAAGGGGGCAAAACGCACAGCAACGTATCTACCAGAGGTGGCCAAGGAGCAGGGTAGGTGTAAGCAACAGCTTGGTAATCTGTTCTTGTACTCTGTGTTTCAGTAGGAAGTTGTTAAGAGCACAAGTAATAACTGTCAGTTCAATAGTGTAAAAGATTTCATGGTTCAACCCGGATGCATTATATACTAAATGCAACTTCAACTCTCTCAGGATATACAGTAAACAGATCAGGCTGCATCTTTGGAAAGAGACACAGTTGAAATCCCTTTAGAACAGATGAACATTTTTTGCCAAGAGTTTCCATTTTAAAAGTAAACTCGGTTATTGTTTCAGCAGATGCTGCCTGACCTGCAGAATGTTCTCACCATTTTCTGTTTTTGTTCCCCATTTCCAGCATAGGCAGTTGTTTTATTTTTAAATTTTAATTTAATTTTCCAACATCATCTTGTCCATAAACATTTTTCACACATTATTTTGTAGAACCATAGAACATTACAGCACAGAAACAGGCCTTTTGGCCTTGTTGGCTGTGCCAAGCCATTTTTCTGCCTAGTCCCACTGACCTGCACCTGGACCATATCCCTCCATACACCTCTCATCCATGTACCTATCCAAGTTTTTCTTAAATGTTAAAAGTGAGCCTGCATTAACCACTTCATCTGGCAGCTCATTCCACACTCCCACCACTCTCTGTGTGAAGAAGCCCCCCACTAATGTTCCCTTTAAACTTTTCCCCCTTCACCCTTAACTCATGTCCTCTGGGTTTTTTTCTCCCCTAGCCTCAGTGGAAAAAGCCTGCTTTTCCATAAACAAGCAGGTTTATGGAGCCTGCCTAAAGCTAATCTAGTTGTAAGGAAACACTTCCAGGTAATTTTTTTCCTGCAACAATTACTTTTCCTTTCTAGATTTGGTGATGTTGCTTGGGACCGTGGGGCTATTTGCTGGAGAACTAGTGCAGCTGAACCATCGTTATTAGCTGGTACCAAGTTGTGGATGTATCTCTGTAACTTCTGTTTGTGCATATATCTGATTTTGTGTTGCAGACTGGGACCAGATTCAAACTATAGACTCTCTTCTGCGTAAAGGAGGTTACAAAGCTCCCATCACAAATGAATTCAGGAAAGCAATCAAGCTCACCAGGTGAGTGACAGTGAAGCCATCTCTGATATTCATATGGTGGTTAGAGCCTATAGTGATGTTAGCTGCCAAAAGCCAGGTTATCCCCAGGAAGGGAGATTGGGAGTAGGGGAATCACCAACCTGTGTGGAGAAACTTGATGTAGAAAAGGCAAGAAGAGGAAAATTGTTTTGCTGTAGCTGAATTGACCTGGTTTTCTCTCTCTGAAATTATCTAACCCGTTGAGCACTTCCTGCATTTATTTAACCTGCTGAGCACTTCCTGTATCTCCTGTAATTGTTTGCAGCATATAAAGTATTTTGCTTTTCTAAGATTGTATACTAATTTGAAGTGCAATTGGATGTCCAATTACAGAAAAGCACAAGATGATCTGGGCACGCAGTATATAGATCTGACATTTTTCTAACTGTCACAGAACTGTTTGCCACTGATGTATGTGGGATTCTTCACTGCCAGCTGTATAAATGGCCTTAGAAGTGAAATGTGAGGTAGTGTCCACACAATACAGTGTCCAACGTGACACTGTCTTGGGAGGCACCCGGAAAATACAAGGATCAAGAGTAAGACTGTTTTTGCATTAAGGAAAGGACTTGCATTTATGTAGCACAGTTCTTTATTTAAAGATGTGCTAAAACACCACTCGGCAAATATTATTAATTTGATTGCGGACACTTATAATGAAGAAAAGTGGGATCCCTAAACACCAATATGCTAAGTAACCAGGGAGTCAGAGGTATTCCTTGAAAATGTGAAAATTTCCTGTTGTCTTAATATTACAATGGAAAGCTTTACCATGGATGACTTGGGTGAGATGGTGCCTTATTTTGATGCCTCAAGCTCTCTGGTGCAGAACTTCCTCATTGCCCACACTTAAGAGAAGGAGGGAGTAAGTGAGGGGAAACTGAGAAAAAGGATTGAATGTCAATTCAGTTTAGTGGCAGATAGCTGCTGGTGCACCCTTGTGGTTGTATCCGGCATTTAACTGTATGCCAGACAGCATTGCAGAGGGCACCCTCCTGGTTAGCTTTTGTCAAGAGCAGCGGACTGTGAATCTCCTCTTCTCTTGATGAAGTGTCCTTTGGTACATCTTCTGGGACACTGGCTTTGTCAGCCAAGGATGCTTCTATAGCTTCCCGTCAGTTCGCTGATCCAAATGTCACCTAACAATTCGTCTGACTGAGCTTAGCTCAAGCTCTGCTACTCGACCATGGTAATGCCAACTATCAGCTGGTAGCCCGTTTTCTTCCACAGAGGTGCGTGTGTAGACTCTCCCTGGCACCAAACATTCACAGCCTTGTATTTTTGTTTTGCTGTGAATTTGCTCCTGGATGGCTGGCTGTATCACTTTTTCTCTCTGTGGTCAATCAAGTTCTTATTCTACCTTGGGCCCCACTGCAGACGTCACTTGTAAAACTTCGGCTGACAGTTCTCCTTAATCTTGAACTTAGCTGCAGGACTACCGTATTGATCAAAGGTGTTATCTCGGAAAATCCACTGATGCTTTTGTAATAGAGTATTCAGTGTGGGATTTCCCCAATGTAATTGATGCTGGACAGCACCGATGGCATCTTTTTGATCCACCTTCTGCCCAGTATATGAGGCTGCTGGCCTCTCCTGACCATGTTCACAGGTAAGCGAAACAGGTCCCCTGGTGAACTACTTCTGTTGTAATGACACCATGCACATCCACACTGTCTCTAGTGGATCTGTGGAACAACAAGTTCGCTGCTGCAATTTTGGAATCTGGTGTAAGGATAAGCCCCATTTCCAGTTCAGATGTAATGGGCTGTTTGTCCACTGAGAGTGTAACCAAAAGAAGCTGGTTTCAGTGGCCTACGTCATGGGTTGGCTTGGTAAATCGTGCCCACTTCTTCACTTTGGCTTCTCCTTATGTGGAGTTGATGGTTGAATCCTGCAGTTTTCTCACGGTGTGTTGCTTAACAAAGTACACCTTCTCAAGGTTCCCTACCTTCCGACAGAACCGGCAGACTGTCTTATGATGCCCAGTGGTCTGTTTGCAAGCATGACTTGCCCCACAATGTTGGTATCTCTGGAGACTGTAGGCTGTGGGTCAGTACCCTCTGCAAGCATTGACGTTTTCAAGAGGGGGCTGAATCTACGTAAAGCCTCTCTTTACTGCCTTCCAGCGGCAATCTGTGGAGTATGCTTTGTCCCAGGACAGATCGTGCTTTTCAGACAGGAGGCTCTCCTATGCCTTTCCATCTTGAACTCTAACAATCAGCTCCTGAATAACCATCACTTCTTCAAATTTGCTTGGTGGGGTATGTTTGTACTTGCATTCCTGTACCGCTAGGGTCAGTCTTGCGATGAAATTAAATCAAAGTGCATGCGGAGCAGCTTGAGTGTTACTGCTTCCTCTGGCTTTGCTGCTGATATAAAAATTGGTAGGAGTTCTATGTGGTTTTCTGGCTGCATTCTCGCAATCGATCTGATACAGTACGATGGTATGTCTTTCTGTGGCTATTAAGCATTTCTAACAAGGTACATTATGATTTTTGTTTTTAAAGAAGTATTGTGCAATAAATAGATTTTGGCTAAAGGCCTTCATAATTAATGAGGAATACAAAGCAAGTGTGCTGATCATAATTCTGATTTCTGTTTATCTGCATTAGCAGTTGAAAATGTTCAATGTAACTTGTCCAGAGAATGAATGGGAAGAGATTTGATAAGTAGGTCACCCTGGGCAATTAGAGAGCAGCTTGACAGCTGGCTGATGAATACAAGTACAACCCTTCCCCAAAGAAAAGGAGGATGAAAACAAGCTTGAAAGTAGAAATGAGGGGAAAAATCAATAGTGCGAATTAAAAGCAGCCCACTCTGCTTCCCAGACCTGCCAGCATATGATAAAAGAAAAAATGTTAGCATTTCATCTGTGTCCCATTTATCTGAACTCTTAACTACACAATGGTGTTCTGCCAGTCATCTTTTGAAATGTTAACCTGCTCTGGGTAAAAGTCATGCTGGAACAGAAGTGGAAAGGTTACTTGGTAGTTAATGAAGGTTCTAATGTGCAAGCAAAATACCAAATGTCATGTAACATTTTGGAGCTTCGTGAGAATCCTAGTTTGTTACGGTGATGGAGGGTGGCACTTGGCCCACTTGTTTCTGTTGGCCCTGGCACAGCAGTCGTTTGATTACTGTTGAAGAATGTGGCGTGGATCAATGCCAGAATCTACAACGTTGGTCTCGTAACAAAACACAAATAATTGCTGATTTGTTTATTAATATCACATGTACCAAGATACAGTGAATAGCTTCTGTTTGCATGCCATTCTGACAGGTGATTCCATACACAAGTTCATAGGGGTGGTTCAGAAGGAAACAAGCAGAATATAGAGCATCATGCTACAGTTACAGAGGAAGTGCAGAGCAGGTAGAGAAATAAAGTGCACGGGCTATGATGAGGTACAGAGATCAAAAGATCAAGAGTTCATCTTTATCACACAAGATCTGTTCAAGAGTGTTATAACTGCACAATAGAAGCTACCTCTGAGCTTGGTAGTATGTGTTCTCATGTTTTTGTAGCTTCTGCCCTTTGGACGGTGGGGGGGGGGGTGCTGTGGGGAGAGTGATTCAACATTTATGAAAGTAAAATTGTGTTTGATTAATCTCCTGGAGCTGTTTGAGGATGTGAGTTGTGGAATTAGGGAACCACTATATTTGCACATTCAGCAGACTTCTTGTAAAACCGCCATACAAGCTAGTCGACAAAAGTCTGGCTTTGATATTTTCTTCCCCACAGGTTTGGGATTAAATTGTTTGTCATTGAATAACGAGCAACATACAACCCCAACACAATGGGTTTGTGTCCCAGCTCTTGTTTGTTAGTCTGTATATTCAGGAATCTCAGCAGAAGCAACCTGTGTAACTCACCACCCTTTCTGTCTCCTCAGGTACCGCAGTGAGAAAATAACAGTTAGCTACGCTGAGTACATGGCCTCACGACAGCATTATTTTCAGAATGGCACCCTCCATGCCCCACCTCTCTACAATCATTACTCCTGACAACAAGCAGCACGACCAATCACAGGAATCCAGCTACCACCTCATCGGAGGTGACACCTCCTCTTCCTGGTCTAGTTACTTTTACTACTGCACTATTTTATGATGCTAGCTTCCGTTGCCAAGCACGCCTTCGGTTAGCGCTACCTCAGACAGACTTGGCAACGGAACGCTGTGACGAAACAGTAGAATCTTGTTTTGGGGAAGGGAGGGATTTCTAACAAATCTTGTTTCTGTTTCTATACTTGTTTACCTATGTTTGCCTTACTTTGGTGACTTGCAGGATTCTGTGTACGAACTGCAGGTTTTTTAGTACTGAAACCATTGACGTACAGTACGTAGGGTGCTCAGTCTCTTCACCAATGGATGACGTATCCACTGGGTTGTTGATTTAGTCTTGCCTCCCTAAACCCAAAGGTTACTGGTTCGCAGTTTTCATTTTGGTGAATCGTGGGATGTGATTTCCCCAAAACGCTGCTCAGAGTGGGGAGAAAATTCCAAAATCCTGTGTAATAAAAATGGAGCTTTTCTTTATTCAGTCCGCACAAGCCAATGGTCAGTCAGTAGGTGCGGTTGAAAATGCAGTCAGGACGGAAATGTTTTCCGAAGTTGCTTAAAAGTCGTGTCTCTCATGACATGAGTAAGTATTAACTTGAAGTAAATAGCAGGACTTCTAATGGACATGCTGTGCGTAATTGCCAAGTGGTGCGCGATTATGTGTGCGTGCCTACAGGTCAAGCATAATCCAAGGGTGAATGCTGGATTTCTTTGCACATTATAGAAGATGTCAGCACAGCCCCAGTTCCAGCATCACTCTGGCAATAATCTGGTTACCTTTTAATCAACAGTGTTGGAAGGGTAGTAAAAATCTAGTTTTTTTTTTGTTGCCCTCATTTACTACTTGTATATCTATAGCCCAAGCATACATTTTGTGAATGAAAACCCTTTGATAAAGTAAATTGTATTTACTCTCTGTCTCTGTGTCTATGTGCAGCATAACAAGCCTGTTCTCTATAGCCCTACACTCACAAAATGATCCACTGTTCAGTCTTTCTCCTGCGAAAATGGGACACTGCATGCTAAAGTTGAAATTTGGCAGTGCTGAGACCAGGACTTTCAGATTCACACAGAAGCAGCTTCCAAGTTTGAATTCCGTTCAGTTTAGAATGATGTGTACTGCCACCACTCTTGGCACCCTCACAATTCAAGAGAATTCCATAATTTATACTGATCACAGTCCAGTGGCCTGTGCTCAGAATCATTTTAGTGCATCGTGACATGAGACAAAGTTGAGGGATCATGTCCTCTTTTCTCTGCAGAGCCGATGGATAGAAAAGCAGAGTTTGCACTGCTTATTTTCCACCATTATCCTCACTAAGTTAAACAAGTTGTGAAGCCAATAACTGTAACTGTATTATGGTTTATTGTCCTGTACTGAGGTACAGTGGAAAAACTTGTACACCATCCATACAGATCGTTTCATCACATCAGTACATTTGAGGTAATACAAGGGGGAAATAATGACAATGCAGAATAAAATATTACAGATATGGATAGTGCAGGGCAGCTAGATGATGGGTTGCAAAGCTATAACAAGATAAATTGTGAGGTTAGGAAGGAATTTTATTGTACTAGGGAACAATTCCATACATGCTTTGCCAATGTAAGAGAAGAGAGAATGTCCGGGGTTGATTATGTTTGCTGCTTTACCATGCCACTGAGATGTGCAGACAGAGTCCTTGGAAGGGCAGCTGGTTTCTGCAATATGTCGAGCTGCGTCCACAGCTCTGAACTGTTCTCCAGTGTACATCGTGACAGGTGAGAGATGAAGTTCAAGTTGAGGGTTGATGCCCTCTCGAATGTACAGGGAAGATGGAACAAGAGTAGAGGAGCAGAGTTTGTACCACCATTATCCTCACTAAGCCGAGCAATTTGTGCAGCTAATATTTTATTAATGCTTTAAAAATACTTGCACTGTGATTAGTATGTTAGTTTTGAAAACAAACAGGTACTTTATCAAGTAGGGATACAACCACAATGTTGTTACTAGTAATGTCCTAAAGAAAATGAGAGAATTGAGCTGTCCGTAGTTGCATCAAACCCTACTGACAGAACCAATCACAGAGCTCTATGGAACATGGAGCAGTACGGGACGAGAACGTCTCTCTCTTCAGCCCACAATGATCATCATGCCAAATTAAATAATCACTTCTGCCTACATCCCTCCATGTCCTGTATATTTGTGTGCCTGTCCAAATGCCACTGTTGTATTTGCTTTCACCATTTACCCGGCAGCCTGCTCAATAGAGCCACCACTCTGTTTATATAAACATGAAACAACTTGAACATCTACTCTTAGCTTTCCCCCTCTCCCCCTAAATGCATATACTCTAGTATGTGACATGTGATGAGGATGTTAGGAGAATTCAGGGTGACTTGGATAGGCTGGGTGAGTGGGCAGATACTTGGCAGATGGCGTTTAATGTGAATAAGTGTGAGGTTATCCACTTTGGGAGCAAGAACAGGAAGGCAGATTATTATCTGAATGGTGTACAGTTAGGTAAGGAAGAAATACAAAGAGATCTTGGAGTCCTTGTTCATCAGTCACTGAAGGTGAATGAGCAAGTGCAGCAGGCAGTGAAGAAGGCTAATAGAATGTAGGCCTTTATTACAAAGGGAATTGAGTACAAGAGCAAGGAAATCCTCTTGCATTTGTACAGAGCCCTGGTGAGACCACACCTGGAGTATTGTGTACAGTTTTGGTCTCCAGGGTTAAGGAGGGACATCCTGGCTGTAGAGGAAGTGCAGCGTAGATTCACAAGGTTAATTCCTGGGATGTCTGGACTGTCTTACGCAGAGAGGTTAGAGAGACTGGGCTTGTACACGCTGGAATTAAGGAGATTGAGAGGGGATCTGATTGAAACATATAAGATTATTAAGGGATTGGATAAGATAGAGGCAGGAAATATGTTCCAGATGCTGGGAGAGTCCAGTACCAGAGGGCATGGTTTGAGAATAAGGGGTAGGTCATTTAGGACAGATTTAAGGAAAAACTTCTACTCCCAGAGAGTTGTGGGGGTCTGGAATGCACTGCCTCGGAAGGTAGTGGAGGCCAATTCTCTGGATGCTTTCAAGAAGGAGCTAGATAGGTATCTTATGGATAGGGGAATCAAGGGATATGGGAGCAAGGCAGGAACCGGGTATTGATAGTAGATGATCAGCCATGATCTCAAAATGGCAGTGCGGGCTCAAAGGGCTGAATGGTCTACTTCTGCGTCTATTGTCTATAGTATATGTGACATTTCTATCCCGGGAAAGGCACTTGATATTTACCCTATTTACAACTCTCAATTTTATGAACCTGTCAGATCACCCCTCAGCCTCCACCTCTAGAGAAAACAACCTGTCTCCCAAACTTTCTGTGTAGTTAATACTCTCCACTGCATCCTCTCCAGAACCTGTAATGGGACACCCAGAACTGCACAATACTCCAAGTGCAGCCTAACCAAAGTTTTATACAACATGAAGTGACTTACTGCCCTTGCCAGATATACTTGCAGGTACCATGTTAACCTGATTTCCATGACTGTTTTGAAGTGTGCTAACAGCAATGACTCAACTTTTTGATTGCTAGTCCAACACTAGTACTGCACCAAATTGTCTGCCCTTCCGAACAAAGCAATTTGAATAAATTTGAAGACTACTGGTGACCTTTTCAACAGGTGTTTACCTTGTATCTCTGACAGTTTGATCTTTATTCCCAAGCCATCAGTCACTGGAGATGCATTCGTCATTGATACTGGTCATGGTTCTGACCATGGTTGACTGACAACTCCAGGATTGTTGCTCATTGTGCTCTGTTAAACTTGCGGCTGAAGAAATACCCTTGAATGAGTGGCTTTCTAGTCTTGCACAGAACAGTGGAAGCTTGATTCCTAGCACAGCATCTTATGTGAGAGAACTAGGGATGACTGACTATATCACAGGGATAGACCCTAACAAGCCATGTTATTAGCAGTGCAGTAAACTACCAAAATGAGAGCTTATATATGTGTGTGAGAGAAAAAGGCTAAGTCTCTCAAAGGAGCAAAATGTATCAATCATCAAACTAACACTTCTTTTGATGAAACTGGTATTTCCAAAACACACAGTATGCCACATACTAAGGAAAAGTAATGGACGTTACAGCCCACACAAAAACGTTAAGTCACTATCAGGAACAGGATTAAACTGTTGAGCTCTTCAATGCTGTTCTGCTATTTGGTTGGTTGGTCAGGACAAAGACGTTCACCTACCTTCCATATTTATTCATGGTCTTGGTTTCTTTGAAAAGAAATATAAATACTTCTTGAAACTGCTAGCTGATAACCAATGTTAAATGTATTTTTCTTGAGAGTTGATTTCTATTGTTGTTTGATGTTCTTCTTTGTATCACATGTGAATGGCCAAGGGCAATATCCTCTTATAAAAGATTCTCCCAAAGGAGCCAGTGGGCCAGCAGCATCTGTGGGAGAAAAACATCTTTCATCAGAACTGGGAAACAGGGATGATGAGTTGGTTTTAAGTTGCAGAGAAAATGGGAGACAAATGGCTAGGACAAAGTAATATCTGTGATTGGTTGAGGTCAGAATTGCTGTGGGGATGTTGCAAATGAGGTCACCCATTTCATGGTTTAATTGGGGAACATGAACAAAGAAACATAAAATTTATGAAACAAAGACACTTGGAATGAGAACACAAAGGAACATAAGGTACAGTACAAGATGTAGAACTCTGTTATTTCACCCAGTCTCACTGGGCATGTCCCAAAGAGCCAGTTTCACAAATGGAGGAGCCTTGTGTGGATACAGAATGAGAAAGGAAGTTGCCTGAACCTGTAGAATTGGATGAGTCCATAATGCTGTAATGTTCCCAGATGAAAGTAGAGGTGCTGTTGGTTCTTTTCCCAATCTCCCTGGTTCTCTATCCCATAGTTTTTAATCTCTCTGCATTTTCTTTCTATGACTGCCTGGGCACTTAATGACTTTAAATATCCTTGAAAGCCCCTCACAGCCTCCTCTGTTCCAAGGATAATGGAAAAATATGATGTTGATTTATTTTGGAATGTTAAATTTTAAAAGTATACAGGGTTAATGACAGGATTCTTGGCAGTGTGGAGGAACAGGGGGATCTTGGGGTCCACACCCATAGCTCCCTCAAATTTGCCACGCAAGTTAATAGGGTTGTGAAGAAGATGTATGGTGTATTGGCCTTCATTGATTGAGGGATTAAGCTTAAGAGCCGGGAAGAAATGTTGCAGCTTGATAAAACTAATTGGACCAGAGTACTATGGAACACTGGGATTAGTTCTTGTCACTTCATTATAGGTGGTGTGTGAAAGGTTAAGAGTGCAGAGGAAACTTACCAGGATGTTGTCTGGACCAGAGGGGATATCCATGAAGATAGGTTGAATGAGCTCGGGCTTTTTTCTTAGCGAAGGAGGATGAGCGATGACTTGATAAAGGTGTACAGGATAAGAGGCTTAGATCAAGTGGATAGTCAGAGACTTTTTCTCAGGACAGAAATGGCTAATACCAGGGGGGAGTAATTTTATAATTCATTAGAGGAAAGTATAGGACGGATGTCAGAGGGACGTTTTTCTACAAAGAGTAGTGGGTAGGTGAAACATGCCAAGGGTGATGGTAGAGGGAGTTAAATTAGGGGCATTTAATAAACTCCTGGATAGGCACATGGATGATAGAAAACTAGAGGACTATGTAGGAGGGAAGGGTTTGTTTCCTTGGAATAGGTTAAAAGGTTGGCACAACATCTTGGACTGAAGTGCCTGTAATGTGCTGTTCTATAACAGTCTCAACTTCTCCAGTCTGTTGACAGAACTAATGTCTCTTGCCTCCAGCATCATTCCAGTAAATCTCTCTATACCCTTCCTAAAATCTCCTTTTCTAAGACATGATGCCCAGAAATGGCCTGTTGTGGCTGAACCAGTGCTATATGAAGGATTTTGTTGCTCTTGTCCATTCTGCCTCTTATAAAGTCAGTCCCGCGTGCCATTGGTAACATTTTTGTAATTTGCCACGTCGCTTTCAGTGAGCTCAAACACAGCCAAATGTCTTTGCCCCGGTTCCATTGAGATCTGTCCCCTCCCCTCACTGACTCCAATGTTCTTATGTCCCTGTCCATTGAAATGTGGCTCTTGTCAATTTACGCAATACATTTAATTGGCTTTATGTCCGCTCCTGCCTTGGGCTGAATGGATCCTCCCCATCTTTCTCAGGATTCACTAATTATAAAATTTTGTATGCCATCTTTTTTGACTATGCCCTGCAGCAGCGGAGATAGTACAAAGAAGACTCACCAGACTAATTCTTGGAATGAAGGTTGTCTAAGTCTTAACAAGAGAGGATACTCGATTTCAGTAGGTATTCTTTAGTGTTTAGAAAAATGAGGGTTGACTTTATTGAAACAGGTAAGATCTCAAGAGGGTTTGACAACGATGTTGCAATGTTTTTACCAGTGGGAGAGTCTCCAATGAGGGGATACAATTACAGCACAAAGGGACTGAGGTGGTGTAGAAACAACTTCCTGCAGAGGAGAGTGAATATCTGGAAATTGCTGAAGGCCGGATCTTAAATATATTTGAGGTGGATAAATGTTTTTAAGCAAGGAATTTACACCTCTGGGGATCTGGTACAGAAGAGATGAGGTCTCCTGAGTGACCACCAGGAGAGGTAAGGGGAGTAAGCAGTCGGTGTTGGATTTCCCTCTGGCCATTCCCCTCAGCAACACGTACACCTCTTTGGATACTGCTGGGCTGGGGGTGGTGGGTGAGGTGGGGTGGTTGACCTATCAACCAGCCACATCAGTAGAGCAGTAGTAATAGGAGACTCAATAAGGGGACGAGTAGGAGATTTTGTGGCTGCAGAAGAGACGCCAGGATGGTGCAAAGTTAGGATATCTCAGAGTGACTACAGAATATTCTCGGGAGAGGGAAAGCAGCCAGACGTCATGGGTAGAAATGGGAAGAGGTCCTGCACAGAGAGTATAGGGAGTTAGGAAACTTGCAAAGAGCAGTATCTCCAAAGTAGTAATCTCTGGATTACTCCTGGTGCCACGTGCAATAGGAATGATAGTACAGATGAATGAATGGCTGAGGAAGTGGTACCAGAGGACAAGGTTTCAGGTTTTTGAATCATTGGAACCTCTTCTGGAGCAGGGGTGACCTGTACAAGAGAGATGAGTTGCACATGAACTGGAGGGGAATTAATATCTTGGTCAGGAGGTTTGCTGGTGCTACTCAAGAGGGTTTAAATTAGTTTTGCAGGAGGATGGGAACCAGAGCACCAGGTCAGAAAGTGGAGGGATGGAGAGGAAGGTGGATGTTGGGCAGTAAAAATTGACAGGAGCAAAGTGATAAATATGATGGGATGGATAGTTTGAAGTGTGTGTATTTTAATCCTAAGAATATTATGGAACTATGATATTGTGGCCATTACTTGGTTGAGAGAGGGACAGAAATGGGTGTTTAATGTCCCAAGGTCATGATGTTTTAGAGAAGATAGAGAAAGGGATGGGAGTGGCCTTACTAATCAGAGACAGTATCACAGCTGCTCTCAGGACAATATGGAGGGCTCAACTGAGTATGGGTAGAACTCAAAAATAGGAAGAGTGCAATCACTCTGTTAGCAACAGATAGGGATAGGTATGTACCTTGTGGGAGAGTATTAAATTGGAGCATGGCAAATTATGAGAGCATTAAGCAGGAACTGAGGAGAGTTTATCAGGAACAGCTGTATTTGGGCAAGTCCATATCTGAAATGGGGAAGGAGTTTAAAGACTGACTGCACACACTACAGAACAGGTATGTTCCAGCAGAAGGAAGGACAAAGATGGCAAGGTAAGAGAACTTGGATGTCAAGATAAGTGATGGATGTAGTCAAAAAAAGTATGTTAAGCTTAGGAAGCTAGAATGAAACAGGGTCCTTGAGAATTATGAATAAACCAGAAAAGAACTCAAGAAAGGAATTAGGAAAGCCGAGAGGCCACAAAAAGCCTTGGCAAGTAGGAGAGAATCCTAAGGCATTTAATACATGCATCACAAGCAAGAGGATAACAAGGATAAAGGGGGGAACATTTGCTTGGACGCCAAGGATGTGGGGAGGTCCTTAATGATTACATCAATATTTACAAAGGAGAAGGGTGTGGAGGATGGGGAGATCAGGGCTGAGTGTATTCATATGCTATTTAAAGGCAGAGGAGAAGGTAGATTTGGGTCTCTTAAAGAGCATTAAGGTCCCCGGGGCCTGATGGGATATACAGCAGGATATTGTCAGAGGCAAGAAATGAGATTGCTAGGGCCTTGACCAATATCTTCATGTCCACTCTAGCAACAAGTGTGTAGCTGATGTTTCATAATTCAAAGAGGGAACCAGGATAATCCTGGTAACTGTAGACCATTGTATCCCAAGTCAGTGATAGGGAAGTTGCTGGAGAGAATTCTTAAGGATAGAATTTGAGGATTTGGAGACCATGGACTAATTAGGGAGAGCCAGTATGGCTTTGTGCGGGGCAAGTCATATCTTACTAACTTGATTGTTTTTGACAAGGTGATTTTGAAAGTAGAGCTGTGGATGTTGTCTACATGGATTTTAGTAAGGCATTTGATGACGTCCCTTAAGGGAGACTCATCCAGAATATTAAGGTGCATGGGATCTGGGTGAATAGGCCATTTGGATTTGGAACTAGCTTGTCCATAGAAGACAGGGTAGTGGTTGAAGGGACTTGTTCAAGCTGGAGTGTAATTAGTGTTCTGCAGAGATCTGTACTGGGACCTTTGCTATTTGTGAGGTATATAAATGATCTGGCAGAAGATGTAGATGGGTGGGTTAGTAAGTTTGAAGATATGAAGATTGGTGATGTTGTGGATAGAGTAGAAGGCTGGCAAGAAATACAGCAGGATATAGATCAGTTGTAAATATGGGCAGAGAAATGGGAGATAGTTTTAACAAGGCCAAATGTGAGCTGTTGCGTCTGAGTCAAATGTAGAGAGACAGTATGCCACTAAGGGCAATGACTGACTGGCGAACGTTTAGGTGGGTACATGGAAGTGAGGGAATACAATAAACTATTGTGTAGGGAGAAAGGATGAGTTTAGGTAGCCATTTGATTACTAATTTAGTTGGCTTGGCACAGCATTGTGGGCCAAATGGCCAGTTCCTATGCTGTATTGTTTTATGTTCTATAAAACTGTTACCTGTCTTGGTATTCAGCGATGTTAAATTGACAACTACCCTCAGCAAAGACAGACCATTCCCAGCAGAACAATCCCATCCGTCACATCCCCTTTCATCAGTTTCCTATTTTCCTGCAATCAATTGTCTTTCACACATTTTCCTCAACTCCCCTTTGATTGTTTGCCATAATCATCAAGGAGTAGCAACCAATTCACCCAGCCCACATACCTTAATGATGAAGGAAACTGCAGCACCCTGACAAGATCCACAACAAAAGCCTGCAAACTCCACACAGCGTGGTGCCTAAGAACGGGACCGAACCTGCTTCTGTGGAGTCCTGAGACAGACATGTTAATTGCCGCATGACTTTGCTCCCCCAGTCTTGAGGTGGTATCTATTTCAGGAAAAGAAACAAGCCCCAGGTTATCTCTGCGCACGGTTACAGTGAAATCGATGTGATGGTTGGCTCTGTGCTGGGAAGGAAGAAGAGTCCTCAGGAGTGACGGCACGATCATTGGTGACTGTAGAGGCCAGTGAAATTATACAAATATATACAGGTACTGCTATTTTGCTGTAGGTGGTGATCAGAGGCCACCTCATCACAAAATCAGAAAGTCCCACTCAGGAACTCATTGCAACACCAGCCCCCTCCTCCTCAACTACCCAGTCCCTTTAGGAAGTCTTACAAAGATGCAGTGGAACTGATTTTACAATGATGAGCTGAGCCTGTGTGACTTCCAGCAACAGTGTACTGACGTGCATCATCTGGTCGAGTGCACAGTGACCCACAACATCGACACTATACAGATGCCATGCTACTGATTTTCTGGGGTAAGGTTTGCTCTGCACTACAACTAAAATACTGGCACAATGGGCTAAAACTGTTGGAATCTGATAAGGAAGTGAAAATGGAAACCATTAAGGGGAAGGTGAATGACAGATAGGGAATGGGTTAAGTGTGTGGATTTTATGTGGATAAACCAGGAAAGGGAGAGAACAAAAATAGGTGGGGGGAAACTCAATAATCATGGCACTGAATTGTAGACTACCCAGGTGGAACGTGGGGCATTGCTTCTCCAGTCTGCATTGGCTGCCTCTTATTGCTAAGGTAAGGTGCGAGGCTTCAGGATGGACAGGTCAATGAGGAGATGGGAAAGGCAGTCGAAATGGTCTGCAACAGGGAGCATTGGATGGCCACAGCGGACTGAGGGTTAGATCCCTGTCAATCTATGGCGGATGTAGAAGAAGCCACGTCGGGAGCACCGCAAACGGTGGACGAGGTGCAAGTGGATTTGGGCTGAGCTGGAACACCGACTGAAGTCGGGGAGAGAGACGAAAAGGCGATGGGGGTGGGTGACAGGGGAGGACGAAGAATTAGACTGGTGACAATGAACGGACGCCTTCCCACCCCCAGCGCCTCCGCGGGCCCGAACCAACACCCAACCGGAAATGATGCTTTGACCATCATTGAAATTTAAATCCTCTGACAACAGTGGGCAGCTCCGGACCACCTGCTAACGTTTGTGTTCCAAGTTTTTTTTGAGGTATTTTTGACACTCCACGTTAGGATTAGTGAGGTTGTCGCTCCCGGCCCCTGACCGTTCACGAGCTGCGGTTATGGGCCTAGCTACAAAGGTCGCTGACCCCGCGATCCTGTGGCCGGCCAGGGCTCCGGTGCCGTGCCGTGCCGCGGTTCCCGCCCAGCCCCAGCCCGCCTGGGGCCTTCCTCCAACTGCAATACAGGAGCAGAAATAGCACAGTTCGAGTCTGCTCCACGACGTCGTTTTGCTGGAGTTTTGTAACTTTTCCTCACGGCTTCGATACCCTCACTCCGGGCGCCACCTGTGTACTGTTGGCACGTTCTCCCTGCCACCACGCGTGTTTTACTCGGGTACCCGGTCCCAAAGACGCCAGGGTTGTCAGGTTAATTGGCCGCTGTAAAATTATCCCTGGTGTGTAAGCCAATGGCAGAATCTGGGAGCAGAATGGGTATGTGGGGAAAATTAGCTGCTCTGTATGCAGTAGTTTTCTTAGCTTTTATATGGAATTAACTGAGATTTGTGGATCTTGTGTTTGAGCAGGTTGGTGACAGCTGCTGAAGCAAATGGAGGAGGTGAAGGTTTTAACCTTTTCCCCACCACTTTACAAACAGCGATACCAGATGATTGTTGAATTAGTGGAGAAGTGTAAAGCTCAGAAGGTGAGGAGAAAAAGTTTATTCTGTCAGGACCCTGGCCCAAAACGTCGACAGCGCTTCTCCCTATAGATGCTGCCTGGCCTGCTGTGTTCCACCAGCATTTTGTGTGTTGTTGCTGTTTATTCTATATGTTACTCAAAAGAAACAATTCATTTCAACAATTGCAAGTCAGTATTTCTCCCTAGTTGCAAAGTGTAAGTTGCTGGCTATAACAGGCTAAACTTTATGGAATTGTCATGGCACTGAATTTATTCGGTTGGAACAAAGGATATTCACATGAGGACAACCTCTCAGCAAGTGAAGCAGCCCTGCCTGCTTGAAGCAAGACACAAACTTCAGACGTGAGCAACTCCTTCTGGCTGATATTCTTTGCCACAGGCAGCTGTGAAGGCCAAGTCTTTATTTATATTTAAGGCAGAGGTTGATGAGATTCTTGATTGGTTGGGGCATGAAGGGATATGGGGAGAAGGCTGGAGATCGGGGCTGAGTGGAAAATTGGATTGGCCATGATGAAATGGTGGAGCAGATGTGATGGGCCAAATGGCCTAACTCTACTCCTATATCTTATGGTCTCATTGTTACTCCAGAGGCTAAAGTTGTAAAGTGGTAAGCAATATTGAAACTACACAAGTGCCAGACAAATCCAACAATTTAACCGTTTTATTACAACTGGATTCATTCTGTGTATTGACATTTCTAGATCCCATAAGTAATCTGCAAAATTGTTAAATATAATCATATAACAATTACAGCACAGAAACAGGCCATCTTAGCCCTTCTAGTCCATGCTGAACGCTTACTCTCACCTAGTCCCACCAACCTGCACTCAGCCCATAACCCTCCATTCCTTTCCTGTCCATATACCTATCCAATTTTACTTTAAATGCCAATATCGAACCTGCCTGTACCACTTCTACTGGAAGCTCATTCCGCACAGCTACCACTCTCTGAGTAAAGAAGTTCCCCCCCCTAAACTTTTGCCCCTGAACTCTCAACTCATGTCCTCTTGTTTGAATCTCCCCTACTCTCAATGGAAAAAGTCTATTCTTGTCAACTCTTATCTATTCCCCTCATAATTTTAAATACCTCTATCGTCCCCCCTCAACCTTCTACACCCCATAGAATAAAGACCTAACTTGTTTAACCTTTCTCTGTAACTTAGGTGCTGAAACCCAGGTAACATTCTAGTAAATCTCCTCTGTACTCTCTCTATTTTGTTGACATCTTTAAATAAATCTAACATCTGAAATTCAGTGACATTGTTGTTGACATCGTAGGAGTCACCATTGACCAGAATATGAACCAGCTAGGTAAATCCTGTGGCTACAGGAGTGGCTCAGAGGTTGGGGATTGTGGATTGAATAACACTCTTGACACCTCAAAACCTTTCCCCCATCTACAGGTCAGGGGTGTGATGGAACACTCTCCATCTGCCTGGATGAGTGCAAGTCCAACAAATCTCAAACAGCTTGACACCATCTTGGACAAAGCAGCCTCTTGAGTGATATCCCATCCACCACACTGAGTGCGCCCTTCCTCCTCCACTCGGACAGGGTGGCTACAGTGTTCACTCTCTACAAATGGCACTATGGTTGTTCACTGTGATACTCTGACAAACTCAGCCATCTTCAGGTAGAAACGTGGAAAGTAGGACAAGAAAAGACCATTCAACCATCAACCCTTCTCTATTGTTTAACACTGATCATTTAACCCAAAACAGGAACAAGAATGCAATCATCTTGAGTGGTGAGGTGCCACCACCGATAAAGCTGCTACTTCACTGATTCAGAGAGCTGGTTGCAGTCCCGACCTCCGGCATTTGCTTTGTGGAGTTTGTCTGTTCTCCCCGCAGGTGTATGGGTTTACCCCAGGTGGTCCAGTTTTCTCCCCCATCCTAATGTCGTACAGGTTGGTAGATTAACTGACCACTGTACATTGACCCCAGTGTGTAGGCAAGTGGTAGAATATTGAGGTTGGGGATGGGGCTAAATGGAATGAGGGGAAGACAATAGGTTACAGGAAATATTAGTGGGCTGAGATACTCTATTATAGTGGTACAGATTGTCGGACTTCTGTGTCGTGAGGAAGAGCAGAGCCACCATATTAGTGTGGTCTCTATTCCTGAATGCTTTTTCTTAAATTGGGAAATCAGTCTGTGACTTTGAATCTATTACTGACTGCCTCAACTCTTCTCATCTAAGACCTAAATCTCTTGCCCAAACTGGTGTACCTTCATTATAGACGCTCAGTTAGGTCTTTATTACATCCAGTCTGTCCAGCCCTGCCATAGCTTCTGAAATTTCAATGAGATCCCTCTCATTTGTCTAGTAGATACAGCCCTAGTGGACCCGATCATACCTTTAGTGCATAAAGGCAATCTCTAACACTCTGGTTTTGAAAGAACAGGTAGGTTGTTATCGCAATGGAGGTGACACTGAATAATGTGGAAGAGTTTAGGTCAGATCAATATGCTGATACAAAAGTAGACCATAAGATCAGGAGATATAGGAGCAGAATTAGGCCATTCAGTCCATCGTGCAATTATGGTGCTTTTTCTTCCCCTCTCAGTCCCATTCTCCCACTTTCACCTCATAACCCTTTACCCTCTCTCATGAAGAGCCCCTGAGGTTTGCCTTAAATACATCTAATGACTTGGCCTCCACAGAACCATCACCCTCTAGCTGAAGAATTTCCGTCTCTTTATTCTGAGGCAGTACCCTTGGGTCCTAGACTCTCCTACTAATGGAAACATCTTTTTCACATCCACTCAATCCAGGCCTTTCAATGAGATACTCCCATCCCTCTGAACTCTATCAAGTACAAGCCCACAGCTGTCCATTGCTCTTCATATGTTAAGGTATTTCATCAAGGCTCTCTACTATTGTAACAAAACATCCTGGCTCCTGAACTTGAGTCCTCTTGCAATGAAGCCCAATGTTCTACTTACTTACTCAAAGTTCAAAGTAAATTTGTTAAAAGTGTGTGTATATTGCTGACATTCACAGGACAAAGAAGTAGAATAGATTCAATGAAAAACCTACATACAAAGGCTGACAAACAGCCAATGTGCAAAAGAAGACAAACTATGTAAATACAAAAAATAAGTAATGATGAGAACACAAGTTAGAGAGTCCTTGAAATTGAATCCATAGGTTTAGAGTTGAGATGAGTGGAGTTATCCATGCTGATTCAGGAGCTTGATTGTTTAAAGATAATAACTGTTCTTAAACCTGGTGGTGAGGGACCTGAGGCTTCTGTATCTCCTTGATGGCAACAGCAAGAAGCGAACGTGACTTGGATGATGGGGGTCCTTAATGATGTATGCTGCTTTCATGTGGTAGTACTCCTTGTTAACTGCTCATTGGACCTGCTTGTGTGTTTTCAGTAGTTGGTATACAATGACACACAAGTCTTCTAGCACATCAACACTTCCTGATCTAACACAGTAAATAACACATCTCCTCTTTGTTTTCTGTTCTGAATTGGATATGCTTGCATCTATCCACTGTGTACTTGTTTTTATATACTTAGCCAATTTGTCTGAACCATCTTGGCCTCCTGAATCTTCCTCAAAAAGCTACGTTTTTGATTGTCTGTAACCTTCAAAGTATTTTGCAGTTCCCTCATCCGAATCATTGACGCATATTGTGAATAGCAGGAGCATGCTTGGAGTATGCTGAATGAAAAGCTTAAAACTGTATAAATGGGAAATCTGAACTAAATGCAGAAAATGCTAGAAACACTCAGTAGGTCAGATATTTGTGGTAAGAAAACTTACTGCTTTGGGTCAAAGATCCTTATCAGAATTAAGAAAGAGAAGATAGTTTAGGTCACGGAGCAAGTTGGGGAGGACAATGAGAGGAATAAAAAAAAAAGTTCTGATAGTCTCATAAGCTTTTAAATGGAATTTGTGAGCACAGGTAGCCTGTAATATTTCAAATAACTTATTGTGCTTCACTTTATCAAATGCTTTTGTGTAGTCGATAAAACAAGCAAACAAACAAATCTTTTTGCACTTGAATAGCTCATTCTGATAGTATCCTTAACATCAATATCATGTTTCTTGTACCTTTGTCTTTCACAAAACCACATTGTTCTTTACCTGTTTCAGCTTGTATCTTACTTTTAGCTCTTGTCATCAAAATTCTTAGAAGTATCTTGGTGATATGACTCATTAAACTTATGGTCCTATGTAATTCACATTCTGTTGCTCCAGGTTTCTTAGGAAGAGTAATAAATACTGATTTTTTTCATCTCTTCTGGTATTATTCCAGACTCATAAATGCCATTGATTAAATCAATGTTTTTCAATTCCATAATCTTCAAGGGCTCAATATTCTTAATTTCTGTTTTTTTGCCTCGATCATCTTCAAACAATTCCTGAATATACTCAGTCCGTCTCTTCATAATCTCAACTTTTTCCACAATAATGGTACCGTCCTTTGCTTTCAAACATCCACCTGAAGAACAGAGGAGCATTTTACCAGTGATATTCTTGATTTGTTGATGTAACCTTTTTGGATCAGTAATAGGAATTCATAATGACCTGATTATTCATCTTGCACCGTTTTACCCATTTCTTGCCTTTTTCATTTCTTTTCCCTAGTCCGAATTTTCCTGTGGTATTTCCATCAGCACCTTGTCCTACTTTAGCATTTAGATCTCCCATGACAATAACAATATCTTGAGATTTGCATCCATTCTTTGCTTGTTCAAGCTCTTCATAGAATTTATCTATATCCTCTTTTGTTCCAAATGTTGTTGGTGCATATACCTGTATAATTGCTAAATGAAATGGTTGTCCTCTGTATCTAACAAGGAGCACTCTTTCTGATACTGTCCAATGTCCTGAAACATAAAACATTGGTTAGGTCACAGTTGCAGTACTGTGTGATTTTTTTAAAAAATTTGGTTTCCACATTATAGGGGAAACATTAATTCAGATTTCCAGTTTAAAAAAAAAATCTTTTCATTCAGCATGTCTACTGCAGAGGATGCAGGGGAAGATTCCACAGGATGATGTTGTGGTGGAATATTTTAGTGTTGACAGACTGATCAGATGGCCTTCTTGAAACTGCAAGATTGTTAAGGTGTATGATAGGGTAGATGTTGAGGCGTTTCCACTAGTGGGAGAGTCTCTAAAGGGAGATAGAGCCTGGAAACAGGCCCTTCTGCCTGCTGTCCCCAAACTGGTTATTAATCATCTATTTATACCAGTCTAAGCATTAATTTCACTTTACTCTCCACACATTTCCAACACCTCTACCCCAATTCCACCACTCACCTACAGATAAGGGCAATTTACAGCAACAAATTAGCCTACCTACCCCCACACCTATGAATGTGGGAGGGAGCTGGAGGAACCTATGTGGTCACAGACTCCACACAGACAATGCCCGAGGCCAGGATTGAACCTGGGTCTCTGCAGCAGTGGCTCTACTTGTCCTTCTGTGGTAGGCAGCAGCTACTCTTGCAACAGTGAGACTCTCAGAAGAATATATGGCATTTGTAACAAAAGCATACACTTGTATGGTATCAGTAATGTAACAAACAGAAATCAAAAGGATTACTTCTGTCCTCTGGGATTGTAAGGTGAAGTAATATGAGGGTTTATTTTCTTTAAATTGATTGATGATAGTGCTTTTACCTGTTTGCAGGTGGCAGATTTGGGCTGTGCACAGTGCACACTGCTGTCCCGCTTAAAGTTCTGCAGTTGCATTGAAGATCTTATTGGAGTGGACATTGACTTGGAACTTCTGAAGGAAAACATGTAATTTATTTTAAATAAATGCTCTTCATAGTTCCCTGTCCAGAGATGTGGGACATATATTGAAGCTGTAGGATCCTGAGGGGACATTGCAGAGTAGATGTTGAGATGTTTCCACCAGTGAATTGAATTGACTTTATTACTTACATCCTTCATATACATGAGGAGTAAAAATCTTTACATTACATCTCCGTCTAAATGTGGAATATGCAATTTATAATATGTACAACAGGATAGTCAATATAGCATCGAAATACAGTTGTGTCAGCATGAATTAACCAGTCTGATGGCCTGGTGGAAGAAGCTGTCCCAGAGCCTTTTGGTCCTGGCTTTTGTGCTGTGGTACTGTTTACTGGAACAGCTGGAACAGTTTGTGGTTGGGGTGACTTGGGTCCCCAATGATCCTACGGCCCTTTTTACACACCTGTCTTTGTAAATGTCCTGAATAGTGGGAAGTTCACACTTACAGATGCGCTGGGCTGTCCGCACCACTCTCTGCAGAGTCTTGCAATTGAGGGAAGTACAGTTCCCACACCTGGCAGTGATGTAGCCAGTATGCTCTCAATTGTGCCCCTGTAAGAAAGTTCCTAGGATTTGGGGGCCCATATCAAACTTCTTCAACCCTCTGAGGTGTAAGAGGTGTTGTTGTGCCCTTTTCACCATACAGCTGACATGTACAGACCATGTGAGATCCTCAGTGATGTTTATGCCGAGGAATTTAAAGCTGCTCACCCTCTCAAGCTCAGATCCATTGATGTCAATAGGGACTAGCCTGTCTTCATTCCTCCTGTAGTCTACAACTAGCTCCTTTGTTTTTGTGACATTGAGAGAGATCTTGTTTTCTTGAAACCACAGTGTCAGGGTGATGACGACTTCTCTGTAGGCTGCCTCATTATTATTTGAGATTAGGCCAATCAGTGCAGAGTCGTCAGCAAATTTAATTAGCAGATTGGAGCTGTGGGTGGCAACACAGTTATGGGTGTACAGGGTAAAGGAGGGGGTTAAGTATACAGCCCTGAGTGGCACCTGTGTCGAGGGGCAGAGGTGAGAGAGCCCACTCTTACCACCGACCATCTGTGCAAAGTCTCTGCTAATTAGAGAGTCACTGTGTGACCCTGTTCCACACCCTGTTCCAATTCCAACCTCACTCCTTCCAAACGCTCTGCTCTCCGCTCCCTCCGCTCCAATTCCAACCTCACTATAAAACCTGCTGATAAGGTGGGAGCTGTTGTTGTCTGGCGTACTGACCTCTACCTGGCCAAGGCACAGCGACAACTCTCTGATACCTCCTCTTATTTACCCCTTGATCATGACCCCATTAAGGAGCACAAGGCCATTGTCTCCTATACCATCACCAACCTTATCAGCTCTGGGGATCTCCCATCCACTGCCACCAACCTCATAGTTCCCACACCCCGCACTTCCCGTTTCTACCTCCTACCCAAGATCCACAAACCTGCCTGTCCAGGTAGATCTGTCTCAGCTTGCTCCTGCCCCACTGAACTCATTTCTGCATACCTTGACACTGTCTTATCCCCCCTTGTTCAATCTCTTCCCACCTATGTTCGTGACACTTCTCATGCTTTGAATTTTTTCAATGATTTTAAGTTCCCTGGCCCCCACCGTCTTATTTTCACCATGGACGTCCAGTCCCTATATACCTCCATCCCCCACCGAGATGGTCTCAAAGCTCTTCGCTTTTTTTGGGATTCCAGACCTAACCAATTCCCCTCTACCACCACTCTCCTCCGTCTTGCGGAATTAGTTCTTACTCTCAATAATTTCTCCTTTGGCTCCTCCCACTTCCTCCAAACCAAGGGTGTAGCCATGGGCACCCGTATGGGTCCCAGTTATGCCTGCCGTTTTGTTGGCTTTGTGGCAGAGTCCATGTTCCAAGTCTATACCGGTATCCATCCCCCTCTTTTCCTTTGCTACATCGACGACTGCATTGGCGCTGCCTCCTGCACACATGCTGAGCTCGTCGACTTCATTAACTTTGCCTCCAACTTTCACCCTGCCCTCAAATTTACCTGGTTCATTTCCGACACCTCCCTCCCCTTTCTTGATCTTTCTGTCTCCATCTCTGGAGACTGCCTATCTACTGATATCTACCATAAGCCTACAGACTCTTACAGCTATCTGGACTATTCCTCTTCCCACCCTGTCTCTTGCAAAAAGGCTATCCCCATCTCACAATTCCTCCGTCTCCGCCTCTCCGCTTTTCATTCCAGGACGAAGGAGATGTCTTTTTTAAACAAAGGGGCTTCCCTTCGTCCACCATCAACTCTGCTCTCAAACGCATCTCTCCCATTTCCCACACATCTGCCCTCACCCCATCCACCTGCCACCCCACTCGGGATAGGGTTCCCCTTGACCTTACCTACCACCTCACCAGCCTTCAGGTCCAACGTATAATTTTCTGTAATTTCCACCACCTCCAATGATCCCACTACCAAACACATTTTTCCATCCCCCCCGCTTTCCACAGGGATCGCTCTCTACGCGACTCCCTTATCCACTCGTCCCTCCCATCCCTTCCCACCGATCTCCCTCCTGGGTGTTATCCTTGTAAGCGGAACAAGTGCTACACCTGCCCTTACACTTCCTCTGTCACCACCATTCAGGGCCCCAGACAGTCCTTTCAGGTGAGGCGACACTTCACCTGTGAGTCGGCTGGTGTGGTATACTGCGTCCGGTGCTCCTGGTGTGACCTTTTATATATTGGTGAAACCTGACGCAGACTGGGAGACCGTTTTGCTGAACACCTACGCTCGGTCCGCCAGAGAAAGCAGGATTTCCCAGTGGCCACACATTTTAATTCCACATCCCATTCCCATTCTGATATGTCTATCCATGGCCTCCTCTACTGTCAAAATGAATCCAAACTCAGGTTGGAGGAACAACACCTTATACACCTGCTGGGTAGCCTCCAACCTGATGGCATGACATTGACTTCTCTAACTTCCGTTAATGCCCCTCCTCCCCTTCTTACCCCATCCCTGACATACTTAGTTGTTTGCCTGTTCTCCATCTCCCTCTGGTGCCCCCCCCTTCTTTCTCCTGAGGCCTCCCGTCCCATGATCCTTTCCCTTCTCCAGCTCTGTATCACTTTCGCCAATCACCTTTCCAGCTCTTAACTTCATCCCACTCTCTCCGGTCTTCTCCTATCATTTCTCATTTCCCCTTCCCCCCCCACTACTTTCAAATCTCTTACTATCTTTCCTTTCGGTTAGTCCTGACGAAGGGTCTCGGCCCAAAATGTCTACAGTGCTTCTCCCTATAGATGCTGCCTAGCCTGCTGTGTTCCACCAGCATTTTGTGTGTGTTGTTGTTTGAATTTCCAGCATCTGCAGATTTCCTCGTGTTTACAGTGTGGAGATGTTCAGTTTGGTTTACCAATTCCGTGCTGATTGTCAATCGTTAAGCTAATATGACAATGATTATATTTTACTCTCCTTAAACTGATCACGCACCTCAGATTCTACCGCTAATCTACATGCTAGGGGCAATTTATAGCATCCAGTTAACATACTTTATTTATTTAGCAATGCAGTGTGGGACAGGCCCTTTGAGCCATCCTGCCTCTGTCAACACCATTTTAACCTGTCCACGGTGACCACTGTGGATCAGTGTTCTGCAAAACAGTCTGAGATGGTAGACGACAGGAAAAAGAACCAGTATACGAGTGACGTGTGATGCTACAGGGCTCTGTATCGGGCTCCATCTATTCACAAAGTTCCTAGAGAAAGGGTTGAGTGAAGACCATAAGACATAGAGCAGAATTAGGCCACTTAGCCCATTGAGTCTGCTTCGCCACTCCATCATAGTTGATCCTGGATCCCACTCAATCCCATACACCTGCCTTCTTGCCATAACCTTTGGAGCTCTGATCAATCAGGAAACGATCAACTTGTTCCTTAAATATTTGTACAAAATTGGCCTCCACTGCAGTCTGTGGCAGAGCATTCCACAGAGTCACTACTCTCCGGCTTAAAAAAAAATTCCTCCTTACCTCTGTTCTAAAAGGTTGCCCCTCAATTTTGAGGCTGTGCCCTCTAGTTCTGCATGCCTCCACCACAGGAAACATCTTCTCCACATCCACCTTATCTAGTCCTTTCAAAATTTGGTAGGTTTCAATGAGATTTCCTCCCCCCTCCACCCCCCAATATTCTTCTAGGTTCAAGTGAGTACAGGCAGGCCCAAAGCTGCCAGTGCTCCTCATATGTTAACCCCTTCATTCCCAGAATCATCCTCATGAACCACCCTGGACCCTCTTCAATGACAACACATCTTTTCTGAGATATCAGGCCCAAAGCCGTTGACAATATTCCAAGTACGGCCTGACTAGTGCCTTATAAAGCCTCAGCATTTCTCCTTGCTTTTATATTCTATTCCCCTTGAAATGCCACCATTGCATTTCCCTTTTTTAACTAGACTCAACCTGTAAATTAATCTTATGGGAATCTTGCACGAGGACTCTTGTGTCCCTTAGCACCTCTGGTGTTTGCATTTTCTCCCTATTTAGATAAAAGTATTGACCATGGTGCATTTAAAACATGGAAGGAAATGTCATACTCAAATGGATCAAGGACAGTGGAAGCAGACAGATCAATTGTCTTTGTTCCTACCATGTCGATTCCTTTTACCAAAATGTAGTATCATACATTTTCCAACACTGTATTCCATCTGCCACTTCCCCCATTTTTCCAGTTTGCCGCAATCACATTGCTTCCTCAGCACTACCTACCCCTCCGCCTATCTTTGTAACATTTGCAAAATTTGTTACAATCCATCAGTTTCATTATCTAAATCATTGACAATGTGAAAAGTAGCAGTCCCAATACTGACCCCTGAGGGACACCACTTGTCACTGGCAGCCAACCTGAAAGGACCCCCTTTATTGCCACTCACTGCCTCTTCTATCCATGCCAGTCTTGCCTGTAATGCTGTAGGATTTTATCTTGTTAAGCAGCCTTGTGTGGCACCTTATCAAATGCCTTCTGAAAATCCAAATAAATGACATGCACCACTTCTCCTTTGCCCTGCCCCCCCCCCCCGACGGCTTGTTATTCCTCGAACCACTCTTAACAGATTTGTCAGCAAAATTTCCCTTTATAGAAACCCTCCTGATTTTTTACCTCATCCTTGATAATAGACTTAACACTTTTCAAACCACTGAGGTTAGGCAAACCAGCCTATAATTTCCTTCCTTTTGTCTTCCTCCCTTCTTAAAGAATGGAGTGACATTTGCAATTTTCCAGTCTTTCGGGACCGTGCCAGAATCAAGTGATTCATGAAAGATCATTAGTGCATCCATTATTTCTTCAGCAACCTCTCTCAGGACTCTGGGATATAGTCCATATGTTCAACCTTAAGATCTTTGAGCTTGCCTTGCACTTTTTCATTTGTAGTAGCAATGACACTCACTCACTCCTGCTCTCTGACAATCAAGGACCTCTGGCACAATGCTTGCATCTTCTACAGTGAAGACTGATGTAAAGTACCCATTAACTTCATCTGCCATTTCTTTGTCACCTATTGCTACTTCACCAACATTATTTTCCAGCGGTCCAATATCAACTCTCACCTCCCTTTTACTCTGTATATAATTGAGAAAACTTTTAGTATTCTGCTCTATATTATTAGTTGGTTTGCCCTCATATTTCATCTTTTCCTTGCTTCTAGTTTTTTTTAAATTGCCTTCTGTTGGATTTTAGAAGCTTCCCAGTCATCCAACTTCCCACTCACTTTTGCTACCTTATATGAATCCCTCAACTTTCGATTTATATATATATCAAATGACTTGGCCTCCGCATCTGTGTATGGCAATTAATTCCACAGATTCATCATCCTCTGGCTAAATAAATTCCTCCTCATCTCTGTTCTAAAGGGACATCCTTCCATCCTTCTATTCTACTCTCGTCCTAGACTCTCCCACAAAAGGAAACATCCTCTCCGCATTCACTCCATCTAGGCCTTTCAATATCTGAAATGTAACTTGCTGTAAATTTTGAAGTTTATAAATGATACAAAGCTGTGGTGGGGTGGGATTTAAATGTGTGCATGTGTGTGTAGGAGTGATGAGGTTGGGTTTGGGTGATGAGATCGATAGTGCATAGGATGTAGGGGGGCAGAGATGTCTCGTATATGGGAGGAGGAGTTGGTGTGTGTCTGTGGGTGGATAGGGAGGTGGGTCAGGTGTGCATTGGCTGTCTGATCTTACCTGAAGAATTAAGTTCTTGCCATGTAGGATGAGGGATTTACCAGGTGGGACCTGTGTACAGATTGGACTGGTTGGACTCCTCTTCATAGAATATTGAATAATAGAATAGGATCTCATCAAAAAGTAGAAAATTCTAACAGAAGTATGGAAATTAAGTATAAGGGACATGTCCCTGATGGCTGGTGAGTCCATAACAGCCTCGATTTGGAGAGTAGGCTATTTAGAATTGATTGTGAAGTATTGGTGGAATTTTCTGTCTTGATCCAACGTTGAGCTTAATCAAGTTAGAACTTTGGGCACAAACAATATGAAGGAAAGATGGGGAAGTGAATGAAGTACAGGGTTCTCGTCTAGGGAATCTCTAAAGATTAACTGAGTTTTTCAATAAATATTTGTTACAACGGGCTTTTCCATTTGATCTTTGCTATTTTAGTACCAGTGCAGATATTGAAATGAGGTTTTCACTCCTACCAGGTATCGCCTCTCGCCCTTGCCCTATGCTTACCTCCACCCCCAGCCCGCTCCACTGACAGTGAGACTGTACCAGGGGTCCATTGCTGTGAAGGATCCTCGCATGCTGGATTGTGACTTTGTCTCCTGCATTGAATTGTAAGTACTTACTTTACCATATCAGATTGATTGCGAGAATGTGGTGAGTGAGTATCCAGCTGATTTCTCACATGGTGAATTGATTGGGGCCTCCTATGTGCAGGAGGCACTCTCTTCTGGATATGGGCTTTCAAGTGTATGTCTTTTTGTTGTGACAGGCCCAATTCATATCTCCCACACTACAAATTGCACAGCCTGTGCTGTTACTAATATGACTCAGTAAAAATGGTTCATCATACTGCTCTGTTGTCATTCTTACTTTGCGCATACATGACATTTTGGCGACATGGATCAAAACACGAATGGCCATTCTACTGCAATCCATTTTATGCTGCAGCTATGGTGAAACTGATCCCTGGAACCTAGCTGTAATGAAGGAAAACCTAACTGGACTAATTTGAACTTCTACCAATTTTAACACCAATGGCAAAGCTAGAGAAGCAATGAAACTCAAGCTTCTTTGCATGCACTTGGACGAACTCGGGCAGAAATTCAGTAAATTTCAGTTAATTGGTCCATCAGTTAATCGGGGCAGCCAATTATTTCAGACAACTCATAAACAACGAAAACGAATTGAGAAAAGAGCCAGGATTCCCTTTGTTTATTTGGAATCGTGTGTTGCTTAATTCTCCAGCAGTGAGTCCAGCATGACCTGAGTGATGGGGTCCTTGATGGACACTGTCTTTTTGAAGCATCACTCCATGAGGATGTCCTGGATATCACTGAGGCCTTTGCCCATGATGGAGCTGACTCAGTTTGCAATGCTATGCAGCTCATTTTGATCCTGTGCAGTAGACCCCTCCCCCCCCATACTGAATGGTGATGCAACAAGTTAAAATGCTCTCCATGGTACATCTGTAGAAATTTGCGAGTGTCTTTGGTGACACACCAGTCGCTTCCTTTGCATCACTAGTGGTGCTGCCATGTTCTTACACTTTTAATTCTACCTCTCAGTTATTCTGTTATTGTCACTTTAGCACTTCAGTTTGCACCATTGTACTTGGTGCAATACCTTTATTTTGCATTGTTACTCTTGTATTTGTTATTACCATTCTAATGTTTACTCTGTGAGCTCCAATGAGCAAGAACTTTCATTGCACCCTGGTCTATATGACAGTTAGCTAAACTGACTCTGCAGAAATGCCGAAAGTTTTGACATGATCACGTACACGCAGATATGTTGAAGGGCAACATGCAGATGTGCTGAAGGAAGTGGTGGACATGTAATAATGTCCAGAATGCAGTGGGGCATTGGATCTTAATTTAAAGAGCCTTGTGTGTTTATAGACATTGAGTGAGCTATGTAAAAACAGGCCTGAGACATTAGAAATGATGTGACTGAGTATTGTCAATATTAGTCTGTCTTTGAGGAACATACAATAGACAGTAGGTGCAGGAGTAGGCCATTCGGCCCTTCTAGCCAGCACTGCCATTCACTGTGATCATGGCTGATCATACACAATCAGTACCCCGTTCCTGCCCTCTCCCCATATCCCTTGACCCCACTATCTATAAGAGCTCTATCTAACTCTCTCTTGAAAGCATCCAGAGACTTGGCCTCCACTGCCTTCTGGGGCAGAGCATTCCACATATCCACCACTCTCTGGGTGAAAAAGTTTTTCCGCATCTCTGTTCTAAATGGCCTACCCCTTATTCTTAAACTGTGGCCTCTAGTTCTGGACTCACCCATCAGCAGGAACATGCTTCCTGCCTCCAGCGTGTCCAATCCCTTAGTAATCTTATATGTTTCAATCAAATCCCCTCTCATCCTTCTAAATATCAGTGTATACAAGCCCAGTCGCTCCAATCTTTCAACATATGACAATCCTATACCATTCCGGGAATTAACCTACGCTGCACTCCCTCAATAGCAAGAATGTCCTTCCTCAAATTTGGAGACCAAAACTGCACACAATACTCCAGGTGGAGTCTCACGAGGGCCCTGTACAGCTGCAGAAGGACCTCTTTACTCCTATACTCAATTCCTCTTGTTAGAAAGGCCAGCATGCCATTAGCTTTCTTCACTGTCTGCTGTACCTGCATGCTTGCACCTGCATGCTTGCTTTCATTGACTGATGTATAAGAACACCTAGATCTCGTTGTACTTCCTCTTTTCCTAACTTGACTCCATTTAGATAGTAATCTGCCTTCCTGTTCTTGCCACCAAAGTGGATAACCTCACATTTATCCACATTAAACTGCATCTGCCATACATTTGCCCACTCACCCAACCTGTCCAAGTCACCCTGCATTCTCATAACATCTTCCTGACATTTCACACTGCCACCCGGCTTTGTGTCATTGGCAAATTTGCTAATGTTACTTTTAATCCCTTCATCTAAATCATGAATGTATATTGTAAACAGCTGCGGTCCCAGCACCGAACCTTGCGGTACCCCACTGGTCACAGCCTGCCATTCTGAAAGGGACCCGTTAATCGTTACTCTTTGTTTCCTGTCAGCCAGCCAATTTTCAATCCATGTCAGTACTTTGCCCCCAATACCATGTGCCCTAATTTTGCCTACTAATCTATGTGGGACTTTATCAAAAGCTTTCTGGAAGTCCAGGTACACTACATCCACTGGCTCTCCCTTGTCCATTTTCATAGTTACATCCTCAAAAAACTCAGAAGATTAGTCGAGCATGATTTTCCCTTCATAAATCCATGCTGACTCGGATTGATCCTTCTACTGCTATCCAAATGTGTCGTAATTTCCTCTTTTCTAATTGACTCCAGCATCTTTCCCACCACTGACATCAGGCTGACCGGTCTATAATTCCCTGTTTTCTCTCTCCCTCCTTTCTTGAAAAGTGGGACAACATTAGCCACCCTCCAATCAGCAGGAATCTATAGAACTATTAGAATCCTGAATCTATAGAACATTGGAAAATGATTACCAATGCATCCACGATTTCAAGAGCCACCTCTTTAAGTACCCTGGGATGCAGACCATCAGATCCCGGAGACTTACTAGCCTTCAATCTCAACAGTCTATCCAACACCGTTTCTTGCCTAATATAAATTTCCTTCAGTTCATCCTTTACCCTAGTTCCTTTGGCCACTATTACATCTGGGAGATTGGTTGTGTCTTCCCTAGTGAAGACAGATCCAAAGTACCTGTTCAACTCGTCTGCCATTTCCTTGTTCCCCATGATAAATTTACCTGTTTCTGTCTTCAATGGCCCAATTTTGGTCTTAACTATTTTTTTGCTTTTCACATACCTAAAGAAGCTTTTGCTATCCTTTATATTCTTGGCTAGTTTACCTTCGTACTTCATTATTTCTTGGCGTATTGCCTTTTTTGTTATCTTCTGTTGCTCTTTAAAAGCTTCCCAGTCCTCTAGTTTCCCACTCATCTTTGCTATGTTATACTTCTTCTCTTTTATTTTTATACTGCCCTTTACTTCCCTCGTCAGCCACGGCCGCCCCTTACTCCCCTTAGGATCTTTCTTCCTCTTTGGAATGAACCGATCCTGCACCTTCTGCATTATTCCCAAAAATACCTGCCATTGTTGTTTCACTGTCTTCCCTGCTAGGGTATTGTTCCATTGAACTTTGGCCAGCTCCTCCCTCATAGCTCCATAGTTCCCTTTGTTCAACTGTAATATTGACTCATCCGATTTTCTCTTCTCCTTCTCAAATTGTAGGTTAAAACATATCATATTATGGTCACTACCCCCTAATGGTTCCTTTACCTTGAGGTCCCTGATCAAATCTGGTTCATTGCACAACACTAAATCTAGAATTGCCTTCTCCCTGGTAGGCTCCAGTACAAGCTGTTCTAAGAATCCATCTCAGAGGCACTCCACAAACTTCCTTTCTTGGGGTCCAGTACCATTCTGATTCTCCCAGTCTACCTGCATGTTGAAATCCCCCATGACAACTGTATCATTACCTTTGCGACATGCCAATTTTAACTCTTCATTCAACTTACACCCTACATCCAGACTGCTGTTTGGGGGCCTGTAGATAACTCCCATTAGGGTCTTTCTACCCTTAGAGTTTCTCAGTTCTATCCATACTGACTCTACATCCCCTGATCCTATGTCCCCCCTTGCAAGGGACTGAATATCATTCCTCACCAACAGAGCCACCCCACCCCCTCTGCCAGTCAGTCTGTCCTTTCGATAAGATGTATATCCTTAAATATTCATTTCCCAGGCCCTATCCGCTTGAAGCCATGTCTCAATTATTCCCACAACATCGTACTTGCCAATTTCCAACTGAGCCTCAAGCTCATCTACTTTATTCCTTATACTTCATGCATTCATATATAATACTTTTAACTCGTTACTCCCCTCTCATATCATGCAGTTATCTATGCAGTTATCACCTGTGATTACATAGAACAGTATAACACATGAACAGGCCTGAAGACCACGATATTGTGCCAGACTAATTAAGTAGCGCCTACGTCCCAGGTTCAATTTTGTCGCTGTGTGTAAGGAATTTGTAAATTCTCCCCATGACCGTGTGGGATTCCTCCAGGTGTTCCGGTTTCCTTCCACATTTCAAAGACATATGTGTTAGGGTTAGTAAGTTGTGGGCATGCTATGTTGGCAATGGGAGCATGGCAGTACTTGCCAGCTGCCCCAGCACATCCTCACACTGTGTTGGTTGTTGATGCAAATAAAGTATTTCACTGTATGTTTTGATGTACATGTGGCAAATAAGGTCATCTTTATCTTCATCTTTTGTTTATACAGTGTCCATATCCTTCCATTCTCTGCACTTTTCACGTGTGTATCCAAGAGCCTCCTAAACACCTCTGCTGTATTTGACTCTACCAGTGGCAGCTTGTTTCAGACACTTATCACTGCCTGTGTTTTTAAAAAAAACAACTTTAAATATTCCCTCCCCTTCACTTTAAATGCAGTACTTTCTAGTACTTGACATTTCAACTCTGAGATAAAGATTTTTCCTGGCTCTCTATGCCTCTTAAAATGTTATAAATTTCTATCAGGTGTCCCCTCAGCCTCTGATACTTGGAGTTAACAACCCAAGTTCATGCGATCTTTCCTTATAGCTAATGCCCACTATACTAGGCAGTGTCCTAGTTACCTCTCCTGCACCCATTTTAAAGCCTCCATATAACAGAGGGATCAGAAATGACTGCAGTACTCCAGTTGTGACATAACCAGAGTTTTATACAGCTGCAACATAACTTTCTGACTGTTGTGTGACTCTAAACTTAGTCATTACAAGGGGCAGTTTACAGCAACTATTAAATCAACCTATTTGTCTGTTTTTGAGATGTGAGAGGAAACCAAGGCGCCCAGAGAAAACTCATGTTTGCAGGGAGAATGTGCAAATTCCATTCAGACTGCACCAGAGATCAGGATTGAATCTGGGACATTAGAGCAGTGAGGTAGCAGTTCTACTTGGTGTGACATTGACCACTCAATGTTCTTACTACTTTCCTGAAATGTTTCAATTAAAATCCAATAACTGGGTTAAATTGGGGTTGTGCACACTCTGCTTAGACCTATGCTGTGGAGATGTAAACCAAGGAAGTGAATGATTAATGGAGCTGGTAGCTGTGCAAGAAATACTAAAAGATGAAACCATTGTCCGAATGGTTGGATGAAGATCAGTCCACTCCATTCTCTAGGATTTGACACTGGTGTGATAATCAGGAAATGTTCATTGTAGTTCTTGGGAATCTGAATAAAAACCAACTGTTGGGAACACTCAGCAGGTTGGGCAATATCTGTAGAGAGTTAATATTTCAGAATCAAGGCCTTCCAGAACTGGGGAAAAGAGAAAACAGATTGATTTAATGTTGCAGAGATGGTTTGGGAGGAATGGCAGACACTGGAGATGTCTCGGATAGGGTGAGGCTAGCATTGTTAGAGGGATAAGTTGTAGAGGTCATCCATTTGGGTTAAAGGTGGGCCAATACAGAGGGGAAAAATTAATGAATGAAGTGAGATCAGTTAGAGCAGGGGTTATCAACCTGGGACCCACTGACCCCTTGGTTAATGTTAGGGGTCCATGGCATAAAAAAGCTTGGGAACCTCTGAGATAGAGAGTGAGGATATAGAAGCAGCAATGTGATAGAGTGTGAAATTGGTATCGGATTGGATTCTTATTGTCACATGTAGCAAGATACAGTGAAAAACTTGTCTTGCATACTGTTCATACAGATCAGATTATTACACAGTGCATTGAGCTAGAATAAGGTAAAGCAATAACAATGCAGAATAAAGTGTAAAAGAGTGCAATGCAGGCAAGTGCAAGATCATAATGAGGTAGGTTGTGAGGCCAAGAGTCCATTGAATCGTATAATACAAATGGTCAGTTCAAGAGTCTTGATAACTGTGGGATAGAAGTTGGTGGTATGTGATTTTTTTTGTGTTATCTGCCCGATGGAAGAGGATAGAAGAGAGGCTGTCTGGAGTAGTGGATGTCCTTGATTATGTTGCCAGTGAAAAGTATAGACAGAGTCCACAGAGGGGAGGCTGGATCCTGTGATGTGATGAGCTGTGTTCAGAATTCTTTGTAGTTTCTTGTGGTCATATGCAGAATAGTTGCCATGCCAATCTGTTAGGCGTTCAGATCGTCACAAAAACCTCAGCAAGTCAGGTAACATCTGTGGCAGGAATTATTTACTGTAGAATCTCTTGTTTATTAATCCAGATAGAATACTTTCTATGGTGCGTTGATAAAAATTGGTAAGAGTTGATGGGACATGCTGAATTTCTTTAGCCTCCTGAGGAATTAGAGGTTGGTGAGCTTTCTTGTGGTTGGATGAGGACAGGCTATTGGTGTTGGAATTTGATGCTCTCAACCTCAGTACTGTTGGTATAGACAGGAGCATGTACACTGTCCCTTTTCTGTAATGAATGGCCAGCTCTTTTGTTGACTGAGGGGAAAGATTGTTGTCCTGACAGTATGTTGCTATGCTCTTTACCACTACAGTGGTATTACTAGCAAGCTTGGAGATAGAATTGGAGCAGAATCTGACCACACAGTCAGAAGTGTACAGGGAGCAATAGAGGCTCTGGACACATCCTCGTAGAGCATCAGTATTTAGAATAATTGTGGCGTAGGTGTTGCAGCCTATCTTTACTGATTGTTAGGAAATCAAGGGTTAAATTGCAGAGGGAAGCATTAACTCCCATGCTTGGAATAATAGTATAGAAAGCAGAATTGTGTTCCATAAAAATAATCTGATGTAAGTCTGTCCGGATGCTCCAGAGATGAGTGTAGGGACAGGGAGATGGCATCTGCCATAGACCTGTTTTGGCAGTATGCAAATTGCAGTGGGATGAGATTGTCTGGAAAGCTGGAGCTGATGTGTACCATGACTTCATGATGGCAGCTAGTAGAGCCACAGGGTGGTAGTCATTAAGACACATTATCGAGATGATTGTGAAGACATTTCCCTCCCTAACTGTCCACATTAATCCATTGACTGGATGACCCCTACAACTTACCCCATTCCAAACTTGATCTCTCCCTATCAGATATTCCCCACCTACAATTTAACATATATACTGTATGTTAAAACCTAATGCCCTTCCCTTGGACAACATCGGTGACGTGGAGAGGGAAGACATGCAGCTTGGGCAACTGCCGGTCTTCCATATAAAAAAAACTTTGCCCAGGCTTGTGCCCTGGAAACTTTCCAAAGTGCAAATCCATGGTCTATCGAGACTAACATATGTTGAAACAACATGTTTGGATACTATAGGGAGAGTGCAGAGGAGATTTACAAGGATGTTGCCTGGATTGGAGAGCATGCCTTATGAGAATAAGTTGAGTGAACTTGGCCTTTTCTCCTTGGAGTGACGGAGGATGAGAGGTGACCTGATAGAGGTGTATAAGATGATGAGAAGCATTGATGTTGTGGATAACCAGAGGCTCTTTCCCAGAGCTGAAGTGGCTAGCATGAGGTGGCATAGTTTTAAGGTGCTTGGAAGTAAGTACAAGAAGGATGTCAGACATAAGTTTTTCCACACAGAGTGTTGGGTGTGTGGATTGCACTGTCAATGAAGACAGAGTTCAATAGGGTTTTTTAAGAGACTCTTAGATAGGTACCTGGAACTTAGAAAAAAAGAGAACAATGCGGTAGGGAAATTCTAGGCAGTTTCTAGAGTAGTCTACATGGTCGGTACAACATTGTGGGCTGAAGGGCCTGTAATGTGCTGTAGATTTCTATGTTCTATATTCTTGTTATCTTGTTTTGCCTCTAGTTTTGGCAAAGGACCTTCAACCTGAATTATTAACTGTCTCTTCCTCTGCAAGCGGTCCCTGATCTGTTGAGTGTTATCTTTTACCAAACAATGTATAGATTCCAAGGGTAAACTTGCAGGGAGAGATTATGGAAACTGTGTGTTTCCTTGGAAGGAGTGATTTAATTCAAAATTTCAAGCAATTAATATTGAACACTTCCAAGTTTGAGAACTTTTATCAGAACTGTGAAAGAGTTCAGTTGAATTCCTTGCTGGCTACTGAACATTTCCAGTATTTTCCATTTTCACCTATCTGTGAAGTTACATCTTGTCTTAAATTTAATCATTGCTTTAAAAGGTGTCTTCCTTATAGACCATCAGAAAGTTATACTGAGTTATATTCTTTTGGGTAGTTCTGTGGAACAGTGCACTGCATCAGGTTCTTAAATTGACCTGAAATACCCCAGTACTACCTTGGATTATATATATTTTTCTCTCTCTCTCTCTCTCTCTCTCTCTCTCTCTCCCTCTCTCTCTCCCTCTCTCTCTCCCTCTCTCTCTCTCTCTCTCTCCCTCTCCCTCTCCCTCTCCCTCTCCCTCTCCCTCTCCCTCTCCCTCTCCCTCTCCCTCTCCCTCTCCCTCTCCCTCTCCCTCTCCCTCTCCCTCTCCCTCTCCCTCCTCCCTCCTCCCTCCTCCCTCCTCCCTCCTCCCTCCTCCCTCCTCCCTCCTCCCTCCTCCCTCCTCCCTCCTCCCTCCTCCCTCCTCCCTCCTCCCTCCTCCCTCCTCCCTCCTCCCTCCCCCCCCACTGGTGTTATTATATTTGCTTCTTTTAATGTAAATTTATGTTACATCTTATTTGTTGTGTTTGTAATGTACTGTGCTAATGCTTCAAAAAGCTAATTATGGCATTTATATCCTGTGTATAAGAGTCTGTCGCAATAAACTCAAACTTGAAATGTTATCTTTTTTTGGTCTTATTTTATCTATTTCTTATTCCTTATTCAGAATTGAGCACTTGGACACAGCTGATCTGGCAAAGCTTCCAGAAGTATTGTTTGGTTATATGAACCCAGCAGTGGTGGTAGTAACAACTCCCAATGCTGACTTCAACCCCTTGATCCCAGGGATGGGCCAATTCAGACACCATGACCACAAGTTTGAATGGAGTAGATCGGAATTTCAGGCTTGGTAAGTACACAGGACTGTTCTGCTTGGAACTATTTAAAAACTTACACAAGGAAACAGGTGCAGGAGTAGGCAAGCCTTCCTCACCATTCACTATGATCATGGCTGATCTACCCCAGATCTCATCTCTCTGTCTCTGCCAGTTCTCCAGAGTCTTCAATCCCCAATTTTACACAACCCCAAATCATCATCTTTAGCTACCCCCAATGATCCAGCTTCTACTATCCCCAAAGCTAAGGAATTCTAGAGATTCACCACTTTCTGTGAGAAGGAATTTTTTTACACTTTAGCTTTAATTGATCATTTTATCTTGAAACTGTGATCTCTGGGGCACAGGAACAGGGCCTTCAGTCCATGATATATGTATTAACCATTCAATACATATCTCTAGTAACTGTTTTTCAGCCTTCTGTGCCTTGGTGATTCAAGTGCTTGTCTAGAGACATAAAACAGTATAGCAGAGGACAGGCCCTCTGGCCCACAATGTTTACACTAAACATGATGACAATTAAACTCAATCTTTTCTGTCTGCACGTGGCCCATATCCCTCTATTCCCTGATATTCAAATTGAATTTCAATTGACTTTATTTCTTACATCCTTCACATACGTGAGTAAAAATCTTTATATTGCATCTCCATCGAAATGTGCCATGTGCAATCATAGTAATTTATAATAAATATTTTCCATTAAATTTCCTCTTTTCATCTTAAGTGTTCATTCTTTGCTATCTGACAAATTCTGTCTACTTTAACTGTGCCTCTCAGAATTTTATAAATCTCTATCAGGTCTCCCCTCGACCTCCAAAACTCTAGAGAAAAACTGCTCAAGCTTGTCCAACCTCTCCTCGCAGCTCTTATCTTCTAACCCAGGCAGCATCCTGGCAAAACTCTCCTGCACCCTTTCCAAATCCTCTGCATTGTTTTTGTAATGGGTTGACCTGAACTGCACATGGTACTCACCAAGTGTGGCCTAACTAGAGTTTATGTACAATAGGTGCAACTTTCTTACTCTTGTACTCAATACCCCGTCCAATGAAGGCAAACCTTCCTTACTACCCTAATTACTTACTAGGGAGCTATGGTCTTGGACCACAAGATCCCTCCTAACATCAATGCTCTGTTACAGGCACTGCCATTAATTTTCCCCTTACATTTGACCTCTCAAAGTGCAATACCTCACTCTTGCTCAGATGAAACTCCATCTGCTATTTCTCCACCCATATCTCTAACTGACTTATATTCTGCTGTATCCTTTAATAGCCCTCTACACACTTCACAGCTCCACCAATGTTTGTGTTGTACAAATTTACTGACTCATCTCTTGACCCAAATCATAGCTAAATCACTAGCACTAATCCCTGCATAACACCATTGGTTGCAGACCTCTACACAGGGTATGAGTCTTGAGCTGAAACATCAAATGTTCACTTCCCTCCATAAATGCTGCCTGCACCAACATTTTATGTGTTGCTCTAGATGTCCAGCATTTTTCATCTCTCCTACTGTCAAATATGTGGAAACTAATTGAATTCAAAACTGCTGAAGTCACCATAAATCAGATGCATCCTAATCTTTTGGATCAGCTTATCATTGACCTTGTCAATTGCCTTACTACTTTCTCCATTGTTGTGTCACTTCCTCCACCATGTATCTAGGTAGTTTCTTCCTGATTCCATCCATCTGGGTAGGGGGAGAAAACCTCTGATCTCCTCTGAACCCCCAAACTTATGCCTTTGAGTGTTGGAAATCTCTGCCACAGGAAAAGGTTTCGTACTACCTATCATGCCTTGTACATTCCCAATCAAACCATTGACATAGATGACAAATAGCAATGGGCATAGCTCTGAGCACAGAGGAACACACTGGCCATGAACCTGTAATTGCTCTATGACTCTCAATTCCACCATCACTCTCCAGTCAGCCAGCTCTCCCTGGATCCTGTATGATCTAACCTTTCACAGCAGCCTATCATGTGGAACCTTATCAGAGGCCTTACTGAAGCCCATATAAACAACTTCCACTGCACTGCCCTCATCAACCTTCTTGGTTACTTCTTCAAAAATTTAATCAAATTCAGGAGGAATGCACAAAGCCGTGCTGACTATCCTAATCAACCCCTGTCTTTCCTAATGTTATATCTTATGCCTCAGAATTCACTCCAGCAGCTTTCCTACCATCAAAGTTAGGCTTACTGGCCTGTAGTTCTCATAGGACTTTTTTGCAGCTGTACTCAAATAAAAGCACAAGATTTGTTCTTGCATCTTGGGAAGACAAATGGAGATAAGACCTTACAGTGAATGATAGGGCCCTGTGTGTGTTGTAGAACTAGAGGATCTAGGAGTAAAAGTACAGGGTTCCTTGAGAGTGGCATCACAAATAGATAGGGTGGTGAAGAAAACTTTGGCATGCTAGCCTTCATCATTCGGGGCACTGAGTATAGGAGTTGGGATATTGTGTTACAGGTTTAAGATGACACTGGTGAAGCACAGTGACGCCTTACTGGCAGCAAACAGAAATACTAACTACTCCTTTAATCACTCTTTCTGGTAAACAATCATTGCAATCAGTAACCTGTAACTTCCCTTTCCGAGTTGAGCTTTTGAACTGCCTGTATGACCTGGCATTTTTGCAGTGTGAACTGAAGTCTCAAAGGTGTCGGGTGGTTGTGGCAAGGCGTGTCTGGGCCAAATCAACTTTCAGTGGGTTTCTTTGTTTTGTGGCTGCCAGTAAGGAGATAAATCTCAGGGTTGTATGTAGTGTACATATTTTGATAATGTATGTTGAACTTTGAGGTGTACAAGACATTGGTAAGGCTGCACCTGAATTACTGTGTACAAGTTTGGTCACTCTGCTATATGAAATATGTCACTAAACTGGAAAGAGCGTTAAAAAAAATTTACAAAGATGTCAGGACTTAGGGGCCCTGAGTTACAGGGAGAAGTGTAAGAGACTGAAAAGTCCTGAGGGCAAGGTGAATGCTCACTGCCTTTTTCTTAGGGAAGGAGAACTAAAAATTTAAGGTTTAAGGTGAGAGGAAAAGGATTTAGTAGGAACTATAGGGGCTTTTTTCACCCAGAAAGTGGTGGATATTGTGGAATGAGCTGCCTGGGGAAGTGGTTGAGGCAGGTCCATTAACAGCATTTAAAAGACACTTGGACAGGTAGATGGTTAGGAAAGGTTTTGGGAGATATAGGCTAAACACAGGCAAATAGGACTAGCTTGGACCAGTTGGGCAGAAGGGCCTGTTTCTGTGCTGTATGACTCTGACATCTCCAACCTTCGTTATTTCGATACTTGATGAAAGTTTGAAAAGCTGGGCATAAGAAGTTAAAAGCTGTGCGTTGTGTGGGTAATTGCTAAGATGCATCTACTTCTCTGTTACAGGTGCCTGAACATTGGCCATAAATATGACTACTCTGTGGAGTTCACTGGTGTAGGTAAAGGTCCTGAGGGTAGTGAAAGTCTGGGATTCTGCACTCAGATAGCAATCTTCCGGAGGGTACATCTCAGGAGAACCAAAACTGAAATGAAGGACTCTAAGTCACCGTACAACCTGGTGAGTGTTCTTGTCAGAAAGGAATGAATGTCATTAAGAAAGCTGTCTGTAACTTCCCAGCCATGATGAGGTCATGTGCACGGGGATAGATTTTTACCTTATAATGTGATTCTAATTTAATTCTGTATCAGGCAACTTGCATAGCTTAATCCCAGTAAATGCATAATGTCATTGGAGGCATTCTGGGCCAGTTAGTCATTCTTTCATAACCCATTCCATCCTGTTTCACAATTGCCTGTTGTTTTCAATGCTGCCATTAAATTCTGCAGCTTTCACGCTCTCACCTTTCACTCCTACGTCACTCCGTCCTCGCCTCCATCTCAAACCAGCCACTCCTAGAACACTCATTCTAGACATGGCTCTCCCACTCACGCCCATATCTATCTGCCCCCATTCCCCATCTCTCCACCCCATGCCCCCTCTGATCCTGGCCTTTGCCAGTCTCGTGGATGTTGTCATTAATTCTCACTGTTATATTGGTTGAAGTTGCTGTGTCCTGAGCTCTGACCTGTGGCCTTGGGGGACAGTGGAAACCTCTGTCTAGGGTTAGTTTTGGCACTCTTGGTGAGGGCACTGCTTCAGAACAGGGAGGATTTGGTCAGTGCTGAGGTGAAACTCCATTCCCACAACGCGCCTGTGTTCTTCCTGAAATCACCAGACCATCGTAACCTGAACCTGTTAAACAAACAAAAGAGCCTCTCCTAAAGCTTGGATTCCTTGAGTGTGCCCAGGGACTGTGCCTGTAAATGTGCTGTGCAGAACAGTGTGATTCTTTGTTGCGTCTTTTCTCCCACGATCCAGGTTTATGAAGTTGTTTACCCAAGTTTGAATGATCGGAAAATCTTGCACAATGCTGTCTTGAATGAGGTGATCTTCGCTGCAGAATGTGTGAGACGGCGGTTGACTGACAGCGAAACAGACTGGCAGACTGAATGGAGGATGTGGGGAGCTGACAGTGGGGAATGTGCACCGGATGGGTTTGGCCAGGAGGTCAGCATAATTGGTGGCCAGCTTCACATCCCCTTGCACGCCTTCTTCACCAACCCTAGAATCCGGCAGCTCAGCGGCTCCCTCCAGCAGCTGCAGAGGATACTGCAGGCATCGGACCGAGTGAAACTCAGTCACACTGGTACCTCAGTCCTGTATCCAGCTGGGGCTGAGAACAGTAACAACTGATCAGATCCTCAGGTCAGATTCCACAACCTTTGCTTGTTCCAGGAAGTCATTGGGGTAAGACTAGGAAATAAAGGATCAGGGGTTGTATCACCAGCTCTCACTGACAGTTTAGTTTCCAGTTTCTATAGGGCAGGTGTGTTTTCACAATCTGGCTCTAACAAAGCTGTTAATGCAAAGGGCTGTTTTATCTGAAGACCGATTGGTCATTTATAGTAAATACCTCAGCATTAATCGGGGTCGACACTAGATTATAAAGGAGGTTGCCTCTTCAGTGAAATTTATTATCCACGAGGACTCAGAACAGTACAGCACAAGAACAGGCCCTTCAGCCCATATTGTCAATTTAAACTACATATCTTCCTGCATATGACCCACATCTCTCCATTCTCTGCCTGTCCAGATACCATTCATGCACTGCTATTGCATCTGCTTCTACCTCCTTCACTGACAGTGTGTCCCTGGCACCCACCATTCTCTGTTTTTAAAAAAAAAATTAAAAAGCTTGCTCTTGACATCTCCTGTGAACTTTCCTTGGTTGTATATAGAATCACATGGAAAAACAGGTCCATCAATCTTTTGGGTCAATACTAACCACTGAGTACCTGTCAGCACTAACCCATTCATTGGCAGTTGCTATGTAACCACCTATGCCTTGGTGATTGTCCAGATTAATGTACCTGCCTTCACTACCCTCTCAGGCCAAGTGTTTCAAGTTTCAACCACCATCTGGGTGATAAAATTCTTCTTCAGATCCCTTCTCAATCTCCTACTTACCCTAAACCTAAGCCCTCTAGTTAAAAATTACATCTACTAAGAGAAAATGATTCCTACTCTGTATCTTATCCACATCCCTCACAATTTTGTGCAAATCAGAATCAGGTTTATTATCACTGTCATGTGATGTGAAGTTTGTTAAGTTAGCAGCAGTTCAATGCAATACATAATGTGGAAAAAATAATGATAAATGAAATTAAAAAATAATATATAAATAAGTAAATCAATTACAGTATACATATATTGAATAGATTTAAAAAACACGTAGAAAAACAGAACTAGTGTATACTTTAAAAAAAAGTGAGCTAAGTGTCCAAGGGTTCAATGTTCATTTAGAAATCAGATGGCAGAGGGGAAGAAGCTATTCCTGAATCGCTGAGTGTTTGCCTTCAGGCTTCTGTACCTCCTTCCTGATGGTAACAATGAGAAAAGGACATGCCCTGGATGCTGGAGGTCCTTAATAATGGATACTGCCTTTCTGAGACACCACTCCCTGAAGATGTCCTGGGTACTTTGTAGGCTAGTACCCAAGATGGAGCTGATGAGATTTACAACCCTCAGCTTCTTTCGGTCCTGTGTGGTAGCCCCTCCATACCAGACAGTGACGCAGCCTGTCAGAATGCTCTCCACGGTACAACTATAGAAGTTTTTGAGTGTATTTGTTAACATGCCAAATCCCTTCAGACTCCTAATGAAGTATAGCTGCTGTCTTGCCTTCTTTATAACTACATCAGGACCAGGTTAGATCCTCAGAGATCTTGACACTCAGGAACTTGAAACTGCTCACTCTCTCCACTTATGATCCCTCTATGAGAATTGGTATGTGTTCCTTCATCTTAACCTTCCTGAAGTCCACAATCAGCTCTTTCATCTTACTGATGTTGAGTTCCCGGTTGTTGCTGCGGTACCACTCCACTAGTTGGCATATCTCACTCCTGTATGCCTTCTCCTCACCACCTGAGATTCTATCAACAATGGTTGTATCATCAGCAAATTTATAGTTGGTATTTGAGCTATACGTAGCCACACAGTCATGTGTATATAGAGAGTAGAGCAGTGGGCGAACACACACCCTTGAGGTGCGCCAGTGTGGATCGTCAGGAGGAGGATGTGTTATCACCAATCCGCACAGGTTGTGGTCTTCTGGTTAGGAAGTCGAAGATACAATTTCAGAACAGGCAACCTCTTTATCTCCTCTACAAGGGAAACAGACCTAGCCTTATCTCTGAGGTACTCCAGTCCAGGCAACATTCTCTTTATGATTTTGCACTTTATCATTTACCTGCTGTACACTATTTTGGTGGCTTTTACAATTTATTCTGCATTCTTATCATTTTATCTTATTCTCCCTGCGCCAGACAAGATGCACCCTCTGCAGAACAATAACATCCTTGTTGCAGTAGAGTGCCCAGAATTGTGCATAGATTTCCAAGAATGGGGTAACCAGTATTTTATAAAGTTGTATCAAATCATGCATTTTATTGTTGGTTTATTATTGTCACATGTACCAAGATACAGTGAAAAGCTTTTGTTCTGTATGCCATCCAGACAGATCATACTGAACATACAGCATGTACAGTGAGGTAGTTAAATAAAAAAAACAGATTGCACAATATATTGTCACAGTTATAGAGAAAATGCAGTGCAGGTAGAGAAAGTGCGGGGACCACAGTGGGATAGATTGAGGTGAAGGAAGAGTAGGAGTGGTAGGGGCAGGTGATCCTCCTGCAGCAGATAGCCCAAGGCACGGTTGTTCTGAGCCTAGTCCCTTGGCTTGAGGGTAACCTGCTACGCTCCAGTTGTGAAAGTGCTGATGTCAAACCCAGACTCTGTCAGAAGTGGGGCAGGAGGGTCAGTTGGGTCCCCATCTGCCTGGCCTCAGTGTGCTCCTATCGGACAGACTCAGTGCTGAGGATCTCCCTGGTCATTTGCTATTTTGTGGTCATAAGCCCGAGATAAGTCCCTACTAACTTACCCTGCTCCCTGACAGGACAGAACCAAAAGAACTGGATAACAGATCTGGAAAGGAGGATGTTGGAAGTAAACTCCAACCTCCACACCCACCCCACAATCTCCACGGGACCCACGCTGCCCACAAGCATCTGAGGAAAAGAACAACTGAAGATAGAGCAGTCTGTCCCAGTGCTGAGGTTAAATTCCACTAGGCCAGAGCCATGCAGTCGGGGAAAGTGTAGCCAGTGCAGATGGGGAGCAGTGCAGACAGAGTAGGAAAGGGAAGCTGTGCGGACAGGGTGGGAAAGGGAAACTGTGCGGACAGGGTGGGAAAGGGAAGCAGTGCGGACAGGGTGGGAAAGGGAAGCTGTGCGGACAGGGTGGGAAAGGGAAGCTGTACGGACAGGGTGGGAAAGGGAAGCTGTGCAGACAGGGTGGGAAAATGAAGCTGTGCGGACAGGGTGGGAAAGGGAAGCTGTACGGACAGGGTGGGACAGGGAAGCTGTGCGGACAGTGTGGGAAAGGGAAGCAGTGCTGACAGGGTGGGAAAGGGAAACAGCGCGGACAGGGTGGGAAAGGGAAACAGCGCGGACAGGGTGGGAAAGGGAAGCAGCATGGACAGGGTGGGAAAGGGAAGCAGCGCGGACAGGGTGGGAAAGGGAAGCAGAGCGGACAGGGTGGGAAAGGGAAGCTGTACGGACAGGGTGGGAAAGGGAAGCAGTGCGGACAGGGTGGGAAAGGGAAGCTGTGCGGACAGGGTGGGAAAGGGAAGCTGTACGGACAGGGTGGGACAGGGAAGCTGTGCGGACAGTGTGGGAAAGGGAAGCAGTGCTGACAGGGTGGGAAAGGGAAGCAGTGCGGACAGGGTGGGAAAGGGAAGCAGTGCGGACAGGGTGGGAAAGGGAAGCAGTGCGGACAGGGTGGGAAAGGGAAGCAGTGCGGACAGGGTGGGAAAGGGAAGCAGTGCGGACAGGGTGGGAAAGGGAAGCTGTACGGACAGTGTGGGAAAGGGAAGCAGTGCGGACAGGGTGGGAAAGGGAAGCTGTATGGACAGGGTGGGAAAGGGAAGCAGTGCAGACAGGGTGGGACAGGGAAGCTGTACGGACATTGTGGGAAAGGGAAGCAGAACAGACACTGTGGGAAAAGGAGACTACGGACAGGGTGGGAAAGGGAAGCAGAACAGACAGTGTGGGAGAGGGTAACTGTACGGACAGGGTGGGACAGGGAAGCTGTACGGACAGGGTGGGAAAGGGAAGCTGTACGGACAGGGTGGGAAAGGGAAACAGTGCGGACAGGGTGGGAAAGGGAAGCAGTGCGGACAGGGTGGGAAAGGGAAGCAGTGCGGACAGGGTGGGAAAGGGAAGCAGTGCGGACAGGATGGGACAGGAAAGCTGTGCGGACAGGGTGGGAAAGGGAAGCTGTACGGACAGGGTGGGAAAGGGAAGCTGTACGGACAGGGTGGGAAAGGGAAACAGTGCGGACAGGGTGGGAAAGGGAAACAGTGCGGACAGGGTGGGAAAGGGAAGCAGTGCGGACAGGGTGGGAAAGGGAAGCAGTGCGGACAGGGTGGGAAAGGGAAGCAGTGCGGACAGGGTGGGACAGGAAAGCTGTGCGGACAGGGTGGGAAAGGGAAGCTGTACGGACAGGGTGGGAAAGGGAAGCTGTACGGACAGGGTGGGAAAGGGAAACAGTGCGGACAGGGTGGGAAAGGGAAGCTATGCGGACAGTGTGGGAAAGGGAAGCTGTGCGGACAGGGTGGGAAAGGGAAGCTGTGCGGACAGGGTGGGAAAGGGAAGCTGTGCGGACAGGGTGGGAAAGGGAAGCTGTGCGGACAGGGTGGGAAAGGGAAGCTGGGCGGACAGTGTGGGAAAGGGAAGCTGTACGTACAGTGTGGGAAACGGAAGCTGTGCGGACAGGGTGGGAAAGGGAAGCAGTACGGACAGGGTGGGAAAGGGAAACTGCGGACAGGGTGGGAAAGGGAAACTGTGTGGACAGGGTGGGAAAGGGAAACTGTGCGGACAGGGTGGGAAAGGGAAACTGTGCGGACAGGGTGGGAAAGGGAAGCTGTGCGGACAGGGTGGGAAAGGGAAGCTGAGCGGACAGCGTGGGAAAGGGAAACTGTACGGACAGGGTGGGAAAGGGAAGCAGAACGGACAGGGTGGGAAAGGGAAACTGTACGGACAACGTGGGAAAGGGAAGCAGTGCGGACAGGGTGGGAAAGGGAAGCAGTGCGGACAGGGTGGGAAAGGGAAGCAGTGCGGACAGGTTGGGAAAGGAAAGCTGTACGGACAGGGTGGGAAAGGGAAGCTGTACGGACAGGGTGGGAAAGGGAAGCTGTACGGACAGGGTGGGACAGGGAAACTGTACGGACAGTGTGGGAAAGGGAAGCTGTACGTACAGTGTGGGAAACGGAAGCTGTGCGGACAGGGTGGAAAAGGGAAACTGTACGGACAGGGTGGGAAAGGGAAACAGTGCGGACAGGGTGGGAAAGGGAAGCAGTACGGACAGGGTGGGAAAGGGAAACTGTGCGGACAGGGTGGGAAAGGGAAGCAGTGCGGACAGGGTGGGAAAGGGAAGCAGCGCGGACAGGGTGGGAAAGGGAAGCAGCGCGGACAGGGTGGGAAAGGGAAGCAGCGCGGTCAGGGTGGGAAAGGGAAGCAGCGCGGACAGGGTGGGAAAGGGAAGCAGCGCGGACAGGGTGGGAAAGGGAAGCAGCGCGGACAGGGTGGGAAAGGGAAGCTATGGACAGGGTGGGAAAGGGAAGCAGCGCGGACAGGGTGGGAAAGGGAAACAGTGCGGACAGGGTGGGAAAGGGAAACAGCGCGGACAGGGTGGGAAAGGGAAACAGCACAGACAGGGTGGGAAAGGGAAGCTGTGCTGACGGGGTGGGAAAGGGAAACAGCACAGACGGGTGCGATACAGATGGGGAGCATTGAAGCACGGCTAAGAGAGGGAGCGTGAGGCATGTAGATCTGTGCTACTTTTTCCAGAGATCCTCGGGTTTGTATACCAAGGCCCTCCGTTTCTCAGTACTCTCTATACCTGATGTGTCTTAAGGAACAGGAGGAGGAGGTGGCCATCTGGCTCGTTGAGCCTGTTCGGCTATTCGATAAAGTCATGGCTAATCTGACCATTGACTCATCTTCACCTCTCTGCCTTTTCCTTATAACCTTTAGTTCCCCTACTATGCAAAAATCTATCCAACCTTATCTTAAATATATTTACTGATGTAGCCACTGCTTCACTGGGCAGAGAATTCCACAGATTACCACTCTTTGGGAAAAGCAGTTCCTCCTCATCACTGTCCTAAATTTACTCCCTCGAATCCTGAGGCTATGTCCACTAGTCCTGATGAAGGGTTTTGGCCTGAAATGTCGACTGTGCTTCTTCCCATAGATGCTGCCTGGCCTGCTGCGTTCCACCAGCATTTTGTGTGTGTTGTTTGAATTTCCAGCATCTGCAGATTTCCTCATGTTTGCTATGTGCACTAGTTCTAGCCTTGCCTGCCAGTGGAGACAACTTTCCTGCCTCTATCTTATCCATCCCTTTCATAATTTTATATGTTTCTATAAGATCTTCTCTCATTCTGAATTCCAGTGAGTACAGTCCCAGGCAACTCAATCCTTCCTCGTAGTTTAACCACACTTCTCCCCCTCAAATCTCTGGAATCAACCAGTATATCCTTCCTCAAGTAAATAGACTGCACACAGTACTCCAGATATGGCCTCACCAGTACCCTATACAGTTACAGCATAACCTCCCTGCTCTTAAATTCAATCCCTCTGGCAATGAAGGTCAACATTCCATTTGCCTGCTACACCTGCGAACCAACCTTTTGTGATTCATGCTCAAGTGCTCCCAAGTACCTCTGCCCAGCAACATGCTGCAATCTTTTACTATTTAAATAATAATACGATCCTCCATTTTTCCTTCCAAAGTGATGACCTCACATTTACCAACATTGTATACCGTCTGCCAGACCCTTGCCCACTCACTTAACCTATCTCTATGTCTCTGCAAACTCTCCGTATTTTCTGCACAATTTGCTTTTCCACTCAATTTAGTGTCATCAGCAAACTTAGATACACTGCACTTGGTCCCCTCTTCCAGATTGTTAATGAATACCGTAAACTGTTGCGGGCCCAGCACTGACCCCTGCGGCACGCCACTCACTACTGATTGCCAACCAGAGAACCATCCATATTTCCCAACTCTCTGCTTTCTATTGGTTATGCAATCCTCTATCCATGCGAATATATCACCTCCGACTCTATGCATCCTTATATTATGGATGTATTTTATGTGGCACCTTATCGAACACCTTCTAAAAATCCAAGTAAATAACGTCCATCTATTCCCCTCTATCCATCGCTGGTTATGTCCTCAAAGAACTCCAGTAAGTTTGTCAAACAGAACTTGCCTTTGCTGAATCCATGCTGCATCTGCCTGATGGATCCATTTCTTTCCAGATGCCTTGCTATTTCTTCTTTCCTGATAGCTTCAAGAGTTTTCCCAACTGCAGATGTTAAACTAACTGGCCTATAGTTACCTGCCTTTTGCCTACATCCTTTTTTGAACAGTGGTGTGACATTCACCGTCTTCCAATCCACTGGGACCTGCCCAGAGTCCAGAGAATTTTGGTAAATTATCACCAAAGCCTCCACTATAACCTCTGCTATTTCTTTCAGTATGCTCAGCACGACCTCTGTACTGATAGCTATTGTATCGAGGTCCTCACCTCTCATCACATCCATATCATCTCTCTTCGGCATGTTAGACGTGTCCTCCACCATGAAGACCGACACAAATAGTCATTCAAAGCCTCGGCAATTCCTTCATTACCCAATATCAATTCCCCCTTCTTGTCCTCCAAGGGACCTACGTTCACTTTAGCCACCCTTTTCCACTTCATATAATTATAAAAACTTTTATTATCCATTATTATATTTTGTGCTAGTTTATTTTCATAATCTATCTTCCCTTCCTTCATTGCTCGTTTAGTAGTTCTTTGGTGCTTTTTAAAGTTTTACCAGTCTTCCAGTTTCCCATTACTTTTGGTGACTTTGTAAGCACAAGCTTTTAGTTTTTGCCTTCCTTTATTTCCTTAGTTATCCAAAGCTGGCTCTCCCCACCCTTACTGTCCTTGCTCTTAACTGGAATTTACTGTTGTTGAGCACCGTGAAAAATCTCTGAAAATCTTCTAGTGTTCCTCAACCGTTCCACCATATGTTATACATATACATAGGATAGCCTGTGTTCCCAGTCTATCCCATCCAACTCCTCCCTCATTCCATTATAGGTTCCCTTGTTTAGGCATAATACACTGGTTTTAGATCGAACTATTGTATCCTCCATTTGTATGAGAAACAGGATGTAAGAGGGTGCCCAACTACAAGATCACGAATTTTGCCTGTCTCATTGCATGGGACCAGATCCAATATAACTCGTTCCTTTGTAGGTTCACTAACATGCTGTTCAAGAAAGCTATCATGTATGCATTCTATGAAGTCCTTCTCAAGACTGCCTCGACCAATGTGATTCACCCAATCTATGTGCAAGTTAAAGTCCCTCACGATAACTGTTGTTCCATTCTTACGTGCCTCAGATGTTTCTCGGTTTATTGCCTGTGCCACTGTAATGTTATTATTCTGTGGCACAAAGACAACTCCCACCAGTGATTTTTTTCCCCCCCTTTACTATTCCTAATCTCTACCCAGATGGATTCAACATTCTGCTCCTTAGATTTTATATTGTCACTCACTATCGCCCTGATTTCATCCTTAGTGAAGAACACTACCCCATCTCCCTTACCTTCCTGCCTATCCTTCTGAATTACCTGATATCCTTGGATATTTAATTCCCAACCCTCACCACCCTGCAACCATGTTTCTATAATAACCACTAAATCATACCCCTTTATTCTGATTTGTGCGACAAGTCCACTGAGCTTGTTACGAATACTACAGGCATTCAAATAAAGTGTCCTTACACTCACTGTGCCTGTATAATCTAGTAATCTTTATCTCTTATGCACTTGACTTTCCTCCACTCCACCCTTACTTTTCTCTTTTTAGCTTCTGCTTTTATTTTATCCACACTTCTTCAATCTGTTGAACCCACCCCCCTGCCATTTAGTTTAAAGCCCTATCCACAGATGTGGTTATGCGGTTGGCTATATTGGTAACTGGTAATTGGTTTGTTATTGTAACATGCACCGTGATGCAGTGAAAATTTTTCTTCTGGCAGATCATTCCATACATCAAGTTAGTGCAAAAGGAAAAGAATAACTGAATGCAGAATGTAGTGTTACAGTTTCAGAGAAAGTACTGCGCAGGTAGACAAGGTACAAGCGTCACGATGAGATGGTTTGAGAGAGCAAGAGTTCATCTGTATTGTACAAGTGTCATAATGGGACAGAGCTCGATGGTGTATATTCTCAATCTACTGATAAAATAAAAGCAGAAGCTAAAAAGAGAAAAGTAAGGGTGGATGATAGGAGACTGAGGAATTTTCTGAGAGTGGTATACAACATTATGAAAATCATACACTCTGGCCAATTTGTTAGGTACACCTGCTTGTTAATGCAAATATCTAATCAGCCACTCGTGGCAGCAAGACAATGCATAAAAGCCTGCAGACAGGGTCAAGAGGTTCAGTTGTTGTTCAGACCAAACATCAGAATGGGGAAAAAATGTGATCTAAGTGACTTTCACCATGGAATGATTGTTGATACCAGATAGGGTGGTTTGAGTGTCTCAGAAACTGCTGATCTCCTGGGATTTTCACGTACAGCAATCACCAGAGTTTACAGAGAATCGTGCAAAAAAAAATCCAGTGAGCGACAGTTCTTTGGGCAAAAATGCTTTGTTAATGAGATAGGTTAGAGGAGAATGGCGAGACAGGTTCAAGCTGACAGGAAGGCAACTATAACTCAAATAAACACATGTGACAACATCTCTGAATGCACAAAAAATCAAATCTTGAAGTGGATGGGCTACAGCAGCAGACGACCAAAAATATACATAGAAAACCTACAGCACAATACAGGCCCTTCGTCCCACAAAGCTGTGCCGAACATGTCCCTACCTTAGAACAACCTAGGCTTTACCCATAGTCCTCTATTTTTCTAAGCTCCACGTAGCCATCCTGGAAGAATCTCTTTAAAGACCCTATTGTTTCCGTCTCCACCACCTAGTAGCCACGTTATTAGGTACAGAGGAAACCAAATAAAGAGGCCACTGAGTATAGATAGGATAGGTACAGTAATCAGAATCTTTTTTCCCATGTTAGTGGTATTAAAATCCGAGGGAATGGGTTTAAGGTAGGAGTTTTAAAGGGATCTGAGCGGTATGATTTTTTTTTAACGCAGAGCAGTTGATGTGCCAGAGGAGGTGGAGAAGTCAGATACAATCAGTATGGTTAAGAGATATTTAAACAGACACTTAACTTGGCAAGACGTGGGATTTATGGTCCTAAAGTGGGAAAAGTGATTAGTGTAGCTGGGCAAATGGGTTGATGTGGGCGTGCCGGGCTGAATGGCCTGATTCCGCGCTGTGTGAATTTATGACTATAATTAATGTCAATTACCTGAGGCACCCTGCCAGTATTGTCCTCGGGTTTACTTTGGAAACCCTTCTTATAATTAATATCAATTACCTGAGGCACCCTGCCAGTGTTGTCCGAGGGTTTACTTCGGAAACCCTTCTTATAATTAATGTGAATTACCTGAGGCATGCTACTAGTGTTGATCTGGGCTTTACTTTGGAAATCATTTCAGCCTGTGCAGATGCAGATAAACAGTGATATCCAAGCCTTGCTCTTTCTGAAAGTGCCCAGTGACACACTCATCTGAGCCTCAGTGATGTTAATGATGTTACCATCACTGAGGTGCATCTCCCCCCTCCCATTAACATCATGGGGCCACCACTTACTCGACAGTCAGCTGAATGGATGACACAAACCCCGTGGCTACAGCAACAGCTGAGAGGTTGAGATTCCTGCAGAGAGTGACTCTCCATCTACAGGACATGTCAACACCATCCAAGCAGCCCCTTGAATGACATGCCACCTACCACCCTAAACACTCACTCCCTCCATCACTGATGACCAGTGGCTACAGAGTGCACCATCTACAAAATGCACTGCACTTACCCTGGCCACTCCTAGAGCACCTCTCAAACCAATGCCCTCTGCACCACTGGATCCAAACAACAACATGAGAGCACCTTCACCACAGAAAGTCACGTTTATTGTCAAATGGACAAGTACACGCGTGCACAAGTGCAAAGAAAAATGTATCTTTGCAGATACATAGCATTATATATAGGTAGCATTTATAAGAAATACATAAATTAATCATGTTATACACAATCTTTACAAGAAAGAACAAAGAATGTGAAGTCCATTGTAGTACAAAGTGGCCACAATGTTGTTATATTTGGGTTGTGCAGGTTGGTTGAAGAATCAAATGGCTGAAGGGAAGTAGCTGTTGTTGAATCTGGTGGTGTGGGACTTTAGGGTTGTGTACCTCCTGCCCATGGTAGCTGCACAGAGATGGCATAGCCTGAGTGTTGGGGGTTGTTGATGATGGATGTTTTTTTTTGAGGCAGCATGTCGAAGGTAAGGAGGTACATGCCCAAAATGTACTGGACTGAATCTACCCTCTCAGCACCTTCTTAAGCTCCTATATTGGTTCAGGAAGGCCGCTCACCACTTACCTTGTCAGTGAAGCCCAGATCCTGAAAAATTAATAAAAAGGTTAAATTCCCTTGGGTGATGTTCTAGAGGAGAGCTGAAGATGGATGAGGTTATTGGCTGAGTGCCGGATGTGAAAATGTAGCAAATCAGTACCATTTGTATCCCTGTTGAATTTCTGGATCCTTTTGTCTCAGAAATAATTGCAATTGCTTTTTACTCTGGGGGTGAAATACTCAATTTGTTGGAATATTATAGTGAAAAACAGTGATGTAATTGGATGGATTTCCTGATCAATGTCTTAAGATGCCACAAACAGCAGGAAGATCAACATTGGTGCTTAGGAGAAGTCATTGTGTGAGAATTGTGATGATGCTGATTCCACAAATGTTAGCTGATGTACTGAGTTGATCTATTTTGGCTGATTTGTTTATTGAGAAAATGACACTGTGGATGTGAGCAGTGTGGGTGGACTCTATAATACCCAATTATAACTCCAGTTATTTACAGTGCAATGGGTCATCAGCAATTCAGATTTGCAGCTTCTCATTTCAGCAGGGTGTGTTGGCACTGTTATATAAGTTGTGGAGAACGATGCAAAGGTTTGTGTCTCATTTAATCTTCAGTTCAGCAGCTGCATAACAGAGCTGCCTTCCTGAACCAATACAGGAATGCAAGAAGTTGCTGAGGTTAGTAGGTTCAGTCCAGTACATCTTGGGCATATACCTCCCTACCATCGACATGCTTCCTCAAAACAAAATAACATCCATCATCAACAATCCCCAGCATCTACAGGCTGTTCCCAGGGGCACACACTGAGACAGACAACAAGTGCTGCTTGAAAGTCAGGAACGCAGAGAAAGGCAAGCACCCTCTGGGCTGCCCGAAACCTGGCCTTCCAGCACAGTGAGATGTCTGCCAAGCGGACTTTCCAGGAGTATTGAGGGATGCACTGAAACTCGATGCAAAGGCTGTGTGTGGGAAGGACCACACAGCATGCTACCTGACATGTTGGGTCTGTGTCCGATTGGGGGTACTCCTCAGACAATGAAAGGGTGCCATTGGGTCATATGTGATATTGGTGCTAAGGTTTTAATAAAAAATGAACACCACAGAATTATTTGACTATAAACATAAACATTTAGTGCTGTTTATTTTTTGTACAACTTTTATTATGAATAATGTTTAGTTTTGAAATAAAGACAAGTCTGGGCTGTAGAGCAGAAATACTTGGTCTGGAGCCTGGAGCCACATTAGCAGCTTCTGGCCTGGGAATGGTGCTGTTATTGAGGGATCTGAGCAGTAGAGGGTTCTGTTACATTGCTGTAGTGATGGCTGACCCTGTATACAGATACTCAGTGGGAAGGCTGCTTTGAAAGTTGACTCTGATGTAGCTGAGGAAATTTTATTTTCAGAAAGTTTAGGACTAAGTGATTTTGGCAAGATGCCTAAAGATCAGGCATAATTCCAACAGTGGCTGGTTGATATGAAGCACTGAGTCACATTTAGTCTGTACCAACCACCGACCACCCAGTTACACTAATCCCACTTTATGTTCACAACATTCCCACCAGCTTTCCACAGATTCCACATATCCCCACGCACTAGGAGTAATTTAGAGCCACCAATTAATCCAAAGACCTTTAGGAAGTGGGAGGAAACCAGAGCACTTGGACAAAACCCACAGTGAGAATGTGCAAACTCCGCACAGTCAGCATCGGAGGGCAGGATTGAACTTGGTTTGGCGGGGGGAGGTTGTGACTGAGTTGTGTGTTTCATGTAACAAAGGAATTGGATTTGGTAATAATGTTTCAAAACAGCTGCATGTCTGTTGATGTAGAGAATGGAACCAGGTAACATTGATAAAGCTGGGTTAGGGCGGAGGAAGAAACTCCTTGTACCAAAAATGTTATGATGTTGGGAAGCACAATGGAAACATTTAGTAAATAGCTGAATGAAAAAGTAATGTTATGTGGGTAGGGACATGGAACTGGGATTATTGCATAGGCAGAGTCATCAAGTTGTACTGCACAGAAACAGGCCTTTGGCCTTCTACGTCCTTTGTGCCCATCCACACTAGACCCACTTACACCATTAGGTCTGTAGTATTCTCACCCTGGGTAATACAAGTGCTGGTCTGGATGCTCCTTAAATGTTGTGAGAGTTTCCACCTCAAACTCGCCCTCGGGCAGTGTGTTCCAGATTCCAACCATCCATGAAGGAGAAAATTCTTCATAAGGTCCCCTATAAATGTCCTTACCCCTCTTTTTAAACCTCAACCTTCTCGTCTTAGACACTCACATCAAGGGAAAATAGATTTTAATATCTACCCAATGTCTCCTTTAGCATGCCATTTACCCCTATCAGATCACCTCTCAGTCTATCCAGTCTCTCCTTTTAAATGAAACATTCCATCCCAGGCACATCCTAGTGACTCTCCCTTACACCCTCTCCAGAGAACTCGAATCAAGTTTAATTGTCATTCAAACCGTACATGGATACAACCGAATGAAACAGCGTTCCTCTGGGGCCAAGGTGCAAAACATACAGGCACATTCAAAATAACAAGTAAGGGGGAATAAAAGAACATACTGCAGTCACATAAGAAAACATATTTTTAGTCCAAGACCCTGAGCAACAAGTCCCACAAATTGATGGTTTCTAGCAGTCCACACTGTGGCCTGAAATTCCACACTCCTCCTAGAGTAGTGGTCGCCAACCCATCAATCGTGATCAACTGGTTGATCTTTGAGACTTTCCCAGTAGATCTTGAAAAAAAAAGAAAAATTAATACACAAATACTGTTGAGAGATTGTTTCTGGGTTGCGGGGTTTTAGTTCCGTTCTTTCTGCCCAGTGCGCATGCGTGTAGCTCCCCTGCCACGCACTACAGTGTACTTCAGTGGTCCCCAACCGCGAGGAAACGATATGAGTCAGCTGCATTTTTCCTCATTCCCTCTCATGTCCGCTGTTGAACTTGAATGCACGCGAGGTCATTACCCAAGTGTGTCAGGGATCACTGGTTGGCCCCGGGTAACCGGCCACCTCGCGCAGCCGGCAAGAATTGCCATTGCTACTGGCTTGGAGCACAGACAGATGGGCACCGCCTCTAAACCTGTTTAGCACACTGAATGTTTGTGGGGAACCTGGTGCTAAAATATTCGCAGACAACCTAATTTGGGCTCAGGGTTTTGTAAGTAGTGGAGCAGCTACCTCACTGCAATCTACTGAAAGTCATCCCTCCAGCCAAGCTTTTGTCGGCCGATAGATCCTATCGCACCCTGTCGCATTCCTTGCTCGGTTGGTCGCTCTCTCCGGACTGCGACCGCTGTGGCCCCAGTACAGGAACAGCCACACCTGGTCAAGGTGGCAGGCAGGCGAGAGGTTGTCTAATGAGGCAATGAAGCATTCAAAACTGCTTTGGTACCTTGAGTCCAAGTACCCTGCACCTAAAGACAAACCCGTTCAGTTTTTTTTCCAGCGGTAAAAACGTGAGCAAGCAGGACAGAAGCTAAGTGCCGAGAGCGGTGAAAACTAAATTGCGGAATAGACTGGACATAAGGAACCTGCTTCGAGTATCGCTGTATTCCCGTCGTGTTTAACACCCCTCCATCACCCCCCTGCCTGGGTCAGCCGGTCTGCAAGAATATTGTCAATATTAAACTGGTCCGCGGTGCAAAGAAAGCATCATGGCCCTTGATGTTCATACATTATTTCTGCTTCCAGGTTGCGGTGTTTTACTTCAGTTCTTTTCTGTCCCGGTGCGCATGCGTGTAACTAGTTGATTTGGAGTCGATCTTGCCTTTCACTAAGGCCAAGGTAGGGGATCTTGGGCTTAAAAAGGTTGGTGACCATTATCCTAGAGTGTGTCAGTCAGAACTGCACAAGATTTCAAACGTGGCCTAACCATTTTTGAAAAGAGGGGTTGAGCAGATTGGGACTCCACAGTAGAGAACAGGAGAATGAGGGGTGATCTTGCAGAGGTATGTAACATCACGAGGGACGTGGATGGAGTAAATGTGCACAATCTGTTTGCCAGGGTTGGGGGATCAAGAACTAGAGGGCATGGATTTAAAGTGAGCGGGGTGAACTTTAATAAGAACCTGAGGGTAATTTTTTCACCCAGAGGGTGGTCAGAATATGGAATGATCTGACAGGAAATGGTTGAAAGCAGGTATGTCAACAGCAATTTACAGATACATGGATAGGAAAGTGTTAGAGGGATATGGGCCAAAAGTGGCATATAGGACTAGCTTTGATGAGAATATTGGGCTGAAGGGCCTTTTGCTGTGCTCTCTATCTCTGTGACTATGTGGAGAAGGTATTTTCTCTGGTGGGACAATCTAAAACTGGGGAGTCACCATTTAACTTTTCAGGTTCCTCCATGTGAGACAGAAGAGACATTTTGTCTCTTTGAAAGTTAGAAATCTTTTCAAAATAGAGTCGAGAGAGACTGATGGTGTGTGCTTGGTGGCATAGGTTACCAGGGGTAGGTGGGAATTTGTTTAGATTACAGTTAGATCAGTTGAGATCATATTATCTGAAGAAGTAGGATGGCGGCTTCCTCCTAGTTCCTCGACAGACTAATCTGGCTAGGTGTTTGGCCTCATATTTATCAACCAAAATAAAGACCAGTTTTCTGTAACAAGTACTCTAGATAGTGGTAGTTTTGGGAGAAACTGAAAGTTAATGTGTAATGATTTTGTTGTCCCTGGAGCAGAGGGATAAGAGAGGAAATCTCGAGGTGAAGCACCCAATCAATCCCCGGCCTATGTGCCAGGGTTTCACTCTCCAGTTTATCATGGGGAATCAGTATCCCCATTTTTATCGGGATCTCAAGACCTTGTTGGATGTTGACAATGTACTGTACTACAAGTCTGGTTCACTGGTTCATTGGTCAGACCAACGGTGGGAAAGTTGTGTTGCTTGGTTGAGGAGAGGACTAGGCCCAAGCCATGAACTCACCCGTTGCAGTTGCCCAGCAGAGGAGACACAGAGGCGGAAAGGAAAAGCCTCTGTAGGCCATATTGGAATGTGTACTGGGCTGGGGCCCGGCCCCTCCTGTTCATGCTGCCCTCTGGTGTTCATTCGGTAGAAAAACAAGCTGGACCAGGACTACAGTCATGCCATTCAAGAACTTGGGTTATATTATTTTTTTCTTTCTTTGTGACTATATGTTTTTCTGAAATCATAACCATATGTCCCATACGCTGTTGATAATATGTGTTGCACCTCGGCCCTGGAGGAACACTATTTTGTTTGGCCTTATTCATGTATGCCTGAATGATAATTCAGCTTTGAACTTGTTGACAAGAGGAAGTCACCTTTACAGATCTCATAACTCCCTGATTAGACTACATATACAATAACAAAATGTGATAATAGGCCATGGCTGTGGGTAATCAACAAAGACTGTGGCCTGAGAAAATGTAGTTTTCTGTCAAAAATTCTCACAGCCACTTACTGAGAGAACCTGGCCCCTGTAGATAAAGCTGTTTTTAACATTCCTGCTGAATGAGCTCAGAGATCGCCCTATCTACAAAGATGGGTTATCCACCAAACTTGTCACAAGCCCTCACGTCACATCAATAACAGATTCCCGCTTGAGCAGGGTGAAGGAGGTAAAAATGAACACACTCTGTCTTTCCACCATTCAGCTTTTTTTCTCCAGTCCTGCTAAAGAGTCTTAGCCGGAAACGTCAACAGTTTACTCTTTTCCATCGATGCTGCCTAGCCTGTTGAGTCCCTCCAGCATTTGTGTGTGCTGTTCCATTCAGGAATCTACTTTCACATCCAGTAAAACTCCTATTATCCAGGACAAGCAGGAATTTGCACTAGCAGATTTTACAGACTATTGGATGTTTTTCAAAAACCAATTTTAACTCACTTTTTTAGATATTGAATGGTAGTATAATAAATTTCCCAGTGAACCCAATAATAGCCTTAGAACTGGGCCACAATAATGGAGGGAAATGAAGCCTAACCTGTTGAGTTAGTTGCCAAACTACTGGGAATTCAGGAATGGATGGATGATCAGAGTTGTACTGCATCTGTCTGTGGTGATGGTCATACCACTGATATCTGGATGTCCATGACAATGTTTGCCTGTACTTTTGATCTGGTGAGTTTGCAAAGTCTAATCCTCTCAGATTTATTTTGGCAGGTTCTCTTCTCTGTTCCTCGGAGCTGAGTGACATTCCTGCTAGCCTCCTACTCCCAGATCGTATCATCACAGCTGGGACAGCCAGTCGACGTCCTCATCAAGTCCACATGCTCCAAAGGAATCGCAATCACCAGCAGAAATCTCTGACTAGTTCTCCTACTCCCTGGACAAGAAGGGAAGACTTATATTTGTTTAATGCTTTTTGTGTTGCTGAGATGTACTGGAGGGTTTCACCATCAGTGAAGCAGTGCTGTAGATTAGGAAAATAACAGGTGATCTGCACACATGGCAGGGCCCCCATTAACCTGTTCTTCGTGACAATGCTGGATGAGGCTACATATTGGCCTGAACCTCAGTGGGAAGGTCCTACATTCCTGGATCTTTGGGAATTGACACAGTTTCACATTAACATCTCATCATATGTGCAATTCCTCAGACAGCTGTAGTTCCAAGGGTACAACATTATAGAGTCGTACAGCTCAGAAACCAGACCTTCCATCCACGTCTCCATTCTGACTTCTCGTCTGCTCAGACAAATCTCATTTACTTACATTTTACTATGTAGAACTTGCCAATGTTCTTAGAGATTTCATCAATAAAGCAGGACTTCCAAAAGGTGTAATATCTGAGTTGGACTTCTCTCTGAGAATGAATGGGTTCCTAATTTAACATCTCATTTTGTCTGACAGCATTGAAACTCAAACTCTTTATCTTTTACCAGTCAAGTCCTTGACCTGTCCAGTTTGGTGATGGGGCTGACACTGGGGAGTTCTTGACCTGTCCAGTTTGGTGATGGGGCTGACACTGGGGAGTTCTTGACCTGTCCAGTTTGGTGATGGGGCTGACACTGGGGAGTCCTTGACCTGTCCAGTTTGGTGATGGGGCTGACACTGGGGAGTTCTTGACCTGTCCAGTTTGGTGATGGGGCTGACACTGGGGAGTTCTTGACCTGTCCAGTTTGGTGATGGGGCTGACACTGGGGAGTTCTTGACCTGTCCAGTTTGGTGATGGGGCTGACACTGGGGAGTTCTTGACCTGTCCAGTTTGGTGATGGGGCTGACACTGGGGAGTCCTTGACCTGTCCAGTTTGGTGATGGGGCTGACACTGGGGAGTCCTTGACCTGTCCAGTTTGGTGATGGGGCTGACACTGGAGAGTCCTTGACCTATCCAGTTTAGTGATGGGGCTGAGGTTGAGGAGCCTGCTTCTCAAACAACTGACTCCCCTTTCCGAAGTGTATATCATCATATGACATGGAATTTGTGCTGAACTTCAGGGCTGGTGTTAGACATTTTTCATCCAGTTTGTAATGCTCATATTAATAGAAAATTTAGAAATCTACAGTGCATTACAGGCCTTTCAGTGCACAATGTTGTGCCGACCTTGTAACCTACTTTAGAAGCTGCCTAGAATTATCCTATCACATAGCCCTCTATTTTTCTAAGCTGCATGTACTTATCTAAGAATCTCTTAAAAGACCCTATTGTATCCGCCTCCACCACTGTCCACACAATCATCACTCCCTGTGGAAAATCTTACCCTTGACATTCCCTCTGTACCTACTTCCAAGCACCTTAAAACTATGCCCCCTCATGCTAGCTATTTCAGCCCTGGGAAAAAGCCTCTGGCTATCGACACGATCAGTGCCTCTCATCATCTTATACACCTCTATCAGGTTATCTCTCATCTTCTGCCACTCCAAGGAGAAAAGGTCATGTTCACTCAACCTATTCTCATAAGGCACACTCTCCAATCCAAACAACCTCCTTGTAAATCTCCTTTGCACTCTCTCTATAGTATCCACATCCTTCCTATAGTGAATTGTCTAGAACTGAACACAGTGTTCCAAGTGGGGTCTAACTAAGGTTAAATATAGCTGTAACATTATCTCATGGCTCTTGAGGTCTATCCCACAGTTGTTGAAGGTCAACACACCATACACCTTCTTAACAACACCGCCAGCCTGCACAGCAGCTTTGAGTGTCCTATGGGTACAGGCCCCAAGACCTCACTGATCCTCCACACTGCCAAAAGTTTTACCATTAATACTATATTCTGTCTTCAAATTTGACCTACCAAAATGAACCACTTCACACTTAACTGGGTTGAACTCCATCTGCCACTTCTCAGCCCAATTCATTGATGTCCCGCAGTAACTTTCGACAACCCTCCAGACTATCCACAACACCCCTAACTTTTGTGTCATCTGCAAACTTACTAAACCACCCTTCCACTTCCTCATCCAGCTCGTTTATAAAAATCACAGAGGATGCGTCCCAGAATAGGTCACTGTGGAACACCACTGGTCACTGACCTTCATGCAGAATATGAATAATCTACAACCACCCTTTGCACTCTGTAAGCAAGCCAATTCTGGATCCGTAAAGCAAGGTCTCCTTGGATCCCATGCCTTCATACTTTCCGAATGAGCTTTGCATGGGGAATCTTATCCAATACCTTACTGAAATCCATATACAGTACATCCATTGCTCTACCTTCATCAATGTATTTTGTTACCTCTCAAAGACTTCAATTAGGCTCGAAAGGCACAACCTGCCCTTGACAAAGCCACACCGACTATCCCTAATCTAATTACGTCTCCAAATGCTCAGAAGTCCTGCCTCTCAGGATCTTTTTCAACAACTTGTCCACCACTGAAGTAAGACTCACTGGTCTATAATTTCCTGCGTTATATCTACTCTCTTTCTTGAACAAGGGAACAACATCTGCAACCTTCCAATCCTCTGGTACTTTTCCTGTCCCTATTGATAAAGCAAAGATCATTGCCAGAGGCTCGACACTCTCCTCCCTTGCTTCTCAACTGTTTGTCTTTCTGCATGTGCAGTCAACCACAGGACTGAATGTCCAATTCTCCAACTCCAAATAACTTCCTCCTGTCTGTATCTGAATTGGCCATTTTTGTCTGTTATCTCTCCATTCTTTCTTTCAGTTGTGCAGTGTGGCACCAGCCTGGTAAACCAGATTATGCAATATTACAAAAACTTTACAAGTTTAACAACACATTCTACAAATAGAGTTTCACAGCTACATTTTTCACCCTATTAGAACTCCCTCTGTTCTCCCATTACCTTTCTCCCACCTTCTCTGCTTCCTGGACAAAGTTGTTTCTCTCTTTCTCAGTTCTGACCTGAAACATTCAAGATTTCTCTCCCCACAGATGCTGCCTGACCTGCCAAGTGTTTCCAGCATTTTCACTTCTTAACTCAGACGTCCAGCATCTGCAGTTTATTTTTAAAAATTTTTTCACATGACTCCTGTACCTTCAATGAATAAAAATAATTCCAGTTGAAAGGTCTTCGAAGAAGAGGCTGTATTCAGTTCAGGGTAAATCAACTGGTTTGTAATCAGATTAAAAGGATGTAGTTGTAACCTGATTAAAAGAAGACAGAATGTGACAGGAACTGGGACACACTGACTCCACAGAGGCCTTCAGACCATCGATCAGATGGCCCTGATCTCCAAGTGAGTTGGGACAGTGGGAGAGAGAACCTGGAGCAGGAGATTCCTCTGCATTGTTGGTACACCCGCAGGACACAGGAATCCACAAATCTGAAGGGATGGGCCTAGCTGAGTGGAAGGAGCCTGGCAACAAGTTTCAACCTCAAGGAGCAGGTATGCTGCTTTGCTGAAACTTTGAATTACCCTCAGCAAAGTCCCTCCAGATGCAGTTCATGTCTGAGGAATTCTTAATGTAAGTGGAACTAATCTGCATGAGAATGTTCCCTGTCTGATGGCGTTCAGCTCTTTAATTTGTTCACATTCAGATTTTCTGGGTGTAATATGGGGTTAGTATGGTTGGTTCAGATTATATAAAAGAAAACAAAGGGATTGAATTCATAGAGTGGATTCCACTGCCTTAGGGAGTCCCAAAAGCATTTTACAGACAATTAAGTGTTTTGTTGATGTGGTCATGGTTGTAATGTGGAACAGGTATGTTAATGGTGTATGTAATGGCTGGCTGTATGGAAGCGGTATCTGCAAAGAGCAATACTCAAGTGTACACAATTGGCTACAAATATTTTCCAGGATTAGTGTCAGATACAATTAAGTACAGCAGTTTAGAAGCAACTAATGTAACAGCGTGGATGTTTTAACAGAACTGCTCAATGTTGCCTGTCCCTTCCATTGACTCAGCACATCTCACAGCCACACATTCCCGTGCTCAATCTCACACACACACACATCCCCTATAGCTCTGCTCACTGTTTTGTAGAATCTTTCATGTTTATGATTTGCCAGTGCCTCTTTCCCTGACTCCTTCCCGGTTTCAAGCTCAACTCTACCTACGCTCAGAGGCCACTTCATTAGATATCTCCTGTGCCTAATAAAGTGGCCACGGAGTGAATGTTCATGGTCTTCTGCTTCAGTAGCCCATCCACCTCAATGTTTGATGTTTTGTGCATTCAGAGATGCTCTTCTGCACACCACTGTTGTAATGCATGGTTATTTGAGTTACTGTTGCCTTCCTGTCAACTTGAACCAGTCTGGCCATTCTCTACTGACCTCTCTCATTAACAAGGTGTTTTTGCCCCCAGAACTGCCACTCGCTGGATTTTTGTTTTGTTTTTTGCACCATTCTCTGTAAGCTCTAGAGACGGTTGTGTGAAAACCCCAGGAGATCAGCCGTTTCTGAGATACTGAAGTCCCCACCCCATATGGCATCAACAATCATTCCGTGGTCAAAAGATCACATTTCTTCCCCATTCAAATGTTTGGTCTGAACAACAACTGAACCTCTTGACCATGCTTGCATGCTTTTATGCATTGAGTTGCTGCCACATGATTGGCTGATTAATTATTTGCATTAATGAGCAGGTGCACCTAATAAATTGGCCACTGAGCGTACTCTCTGAGCCCACCTTACGACTGACCCCTTGGCAGCACTGAACTGTTGCCTATCTATCTACTATCCTGGCCTCTACTAGTGGCTGTGACATCTTGGGCTCCCTAATCCTCTCACAACTCTCCCAAGAGAAACTCTGGCACCTGACACCCCTTTCCACTGTCAGCTTCCTGTGTGGGGAATTTCCTGCAGCTGACCTGCTTCAGGCATTGTGATCTGGTCATCAGTGTTCCATCCTGAAGCACCTGGTAGCCCTGGCTTTCTGTTTGGCTGTGTCATTACGAAGACACCTTCAGGATTGACTGGGCTGGTCTGTTTGACCCTGACCTCCAACACTGTCTGTGTGGCGTTTGCAGGTTTTACCTGTAAATATGTAGTGACTATAACTAGTAACTCATTCAAACTCCTCAGTAAGGCTCCTAACTTTATTTCTGAAACGTGGCCCCCTGATGCAACTTGTGAAGATGGTAGACATCTATGTCACTGGGGAGAAGAAGCAGTGTACAGTCCTGGTTTGAAAGGCCAAGTGGAGATGGAGTATATGAATGCATGTATAGTACAGTCAGCACTGGGAATGGACTGTGGTACTTTATACAAAACAACAACCATTAAGTTCAAGTTTATTGTCATGAACAACATCCCGGGGTACAAATGCCATGAAAATTACAATTAGCTTTTGGCAGTAGTAGCACAGTACCTTACAAACAATGGGTTTCAATAGGTACATCTAATCTCAGAGAGATGTATACAATATACACTCTGAAATTATTCTTCTTCACAAACATCCACGAAAACAGAGGAGTGCCCCAAAGAATAAATGACAGTTAAATGTTAGAACCCCAAAGCCTCCCCAGCTCTCCCCTCCCACACATTAGCAGCAGCAAAGCAACAACCCCTCTCCCTGCCCCACCAGCAAAGGAGCATCAGCACCCTCCACGGAGCACTCAGGTATGTAGCAAAGCATCAATAAAGACACAGACTTGCAGTATCCCAAAGACTACTCGTTCACCCAGTATTCAATATACCACAGGCTCTCTCTCTGTCTAATAAGGGAAAAAGCTGTCCCCGTTTCACAGTGAGAGGGGAGACATAATGAACAACTCGTTAATTTATGCTGTTAAAAGTCTGTTGCGTCACTTTTTCCAAGCTCTGCCTCTGGGCACACAGCCAACATCAATCCCACAGTCTTAATCATAATCTTAAATTATCATTAATTATACATAACCTACACAACAAAATAAATATAGCACCAGAAATGCAAGTTGAGAGAGAGAAAATAGAAGTGCGGTCCAATGTACGTTAGGGCTTTTCTGGTTAGTTTAAGAATTAAGATGACGGTGGGGAAGATGCTTGAGGTGTGAGTTTTCAGGCTCTAGTATCTCCTTCCCAGAGGCAGCCATGAGAAGAGGCCCGTGCCATGATAGTGGGGTCTCTGATAATGGACATTGCTTCTCGTAGATGCCCTCAGTGGTGGGGAGAGCTGTACCGGTGATCAAATTGGCTGAGTCCACCACATCTGGTAGACTCATATGTTCATGTATAGTAGAGTTTGTGGCCGCCAGGCTGGGCTGCAGGTAAAACTGAAGCACAGTCATAAGGCCCCTCACCATACCATTCTCCTGACTAATATATGGTCTCTGGCAAATAAACTGAAGACCTCAGAGCAAGATTGCATTGCAAGGATTGAGGGATATTAGGGATCGTTATGTATATGGTACACCCCCCAGCACTCTGAACACAGCAGTTCAGAATGAGATTTCACTTTCTTCTGCAGTATCAGGTAAAGGAAGAGGTGGGGTGTTTGCTTCATGGTTAACTCATAGTGGTGCACGGATAAGGCGGTTCTGTCTCAGTGCTGCTCCCCTGACCTTATATGGGGAGGGAAAGCATTGTCCATTTTGCCTGTCGAAGTTGGTTTTCCACCATGATACTGGTGGCAGTGTACATTCCAAGTCTGGCTAATGTTAGGCTGGTGCTGGAGGAACTGAGCAAATGTGATCAACAGTCATAGACAGTGCACCCAGTTGCTTTCAGTATCATCACAAAGGGACTTCAACCAGACTAACATTGACCAACATGTCAACTACAGAACCAGAGGTGCCAACGCATTCAATCACTTTTTCACCACCATCAAGAGTGTTTATCATGCCATCCTGTGTGTAACTCCAAAACATCAAACTAATTGAAAGCAAAAGTACAGAGCCGGGAATATCATGCGTATCTTCAGTTCATTTTTACTTTAAGCGATTTGCACATGTATGATGTGGAGTAATGACACCTGCCATTTACGTACTTTTACATATAATTCGCAATGCATATGCAAGCAACAAGAAATGCTTAATCAAGCAATATATTGACAATAGACTCAAAACTTGCTGTAATATTAAATATACAACACTATTCCCTGCTTAGCTATAAACTCCAACTCGATATAGAATACAACTCAACAATATAAACACACACACACTTCTTCGGTTGTACATTGGAATCCGATGACGACCTCCACTCCTTTAACAGTGAGATTTTTGATGATTATACAGTCCTACCTGGACCCACAAGTTCTATTGCAGGTGGGACATGTATATGTGGTAGTGATGGCAACCATGGCTGCATTTCTCCTGGCTCTCTTCTGCTGTCTTCTGGTTGATCTTTCCATCTCCAGAATACGAACCCCGTCCCTACACAGCTGTCGCCAAGTGTTACGGTCAGCAGCAACAACCTCCAGTTCCTCCGGTCTGATCTTGCACTTCCTTAAAGCATTCTTCATCTGATCCTTATAGCGCTTCTTCGGCCCTCCAGCTGAGCATTGACCATGATGTAGCAGGCCATGTAACACTCTGCGGGGTAGCCGACACGGGCGCATCCTTATCACGTGTCCCAGCCACTGCAGCCGATGCTGAGTGATCATGGCCTCAATACTTCTGCAGTTGGTCTTTACAAGTATTTCAGTGTGAGGCACCCGCTTATGCCAAGTAATTCCCAGGATGCGCTGAAGGCAGCTTATGTGGAAGTGCTCCAAGGATTTGATGTGATGGCTGTAAAGTCATAAAGGAGGGTGGTGACACAGACCGCTTGGATACAGCGACCTTTGTGGAGAGACGAAGACTCCTGTTCTGAAACAGCTGATGCCTGTTTAATGCGGCTCTGGATGTCATTGTCAATGCCGCTACCCTCAGAGAAAATGCTCCCCAGATACTTGAAAGATGGCACTACTGACAGTTTCTTATCACCAACAGTGAAGACAGGTAGGGTGGGTGGGACACTTCTGTCTTGGTGGTATTGACAGTCAGCCCCATCCTGCTGTACGCCCTCACTGCCACAGCAAGGACAGTCTGAAGATCCTCCGGAGTGTGGGCCACAAGAGCACAGTCACCTGCATACTGCAGTTCCAGGACCCGTTCTCTATGGAGTTTGGTGGTTTCGTGGAGCCTCCTGATGTTAAAGAGGTTGCCATCTAATCTGACATCCACTGCTGTCCTCAATCTCATTGTGGAGAAGTTTGGTAACACACATGCTCACACACTCACTCACTCTCACAATATACTACACAATACCCTACTATATACACATCCCACATCCACAGCGCAGCAATTTTTAAATAGTCCCATGCAGGCTGAAAGATTTAATCACTGTGGAGGATTTCTCACTCTTGTGGAGTGAGATCTTTCCTGACAAGGGGGTATGGGGAATCACTCTGCTTGGCAGGAGAGATTTGTAGCTGTGAAACAATCTCAGGTTCTGGAGCCTCGTCCATGGTGGTTGTAGGAGTTGACTCTGGGACCGCAGGAAGTAGTTCTGATAGCTAAGGATACCCTTCTCCTGGACACAGAAACATAGAAAACCTACAGCACAATACAGGCCCTTCGGCCCACAAAGCTGTGCCAAATATGTCCTTACCTTAGAACTACCTAGGCTTTACCCACAGCCCTCTATTTTTCTAAGCTCCATGTAGCCATCCAGTGGTCTCTTAAAATACCCTATTGTTTCTGCCTCCACCACCGCCACCGACAGCCTATTCCACGCACTCACCACTCTCTGTGTTTTTAAAAAAAAAACAAAAAAAAAGAAACAAACAAACAACAACTTACCCCTGACATTTCCTCTGTACCTACTTCCAAGCATCTTAAAACTGTGCCCTCTCATGCTAGCCACTTCAGCCCTGGGAGAAAGCCTCTGACTATCCACATGATCAATGCCTCTCATTATCTTATACACCTCTATCAAGTCACCTCACATCTTGCGTCGCTCCAAGAAGAAAAGGCTGAGTTCACTCAACCTATTCTCATAAGGCATGCTCCCCAATCCAGGCAACATCCTTGTAAATCTCCTCTACACCCTTTCTATGGTTTCCATGTCCTTCCTACACTGAGGCGACCAGAACCAAGCACACTACTCTAAGTGGGCAACCAGAATTGAGCACACTACTCCAAATGGACATGTTGGCATCCTGAACAGTGTATAGCAAGCTTCACTGGATGGGTTGGATCATAATGTGCGAGTACAGTGTCTGGTGTCACCATTTTCTTCACCGTTTGGAAAGCCACACTGCTTTGTCCATCGTCATTTCTTTCTGATCAGTAGTAGTGAGGTCAAGGGGTGGTGCACAGTAACCAACTTTGGCAAGAACTTGTTATGGTAATTGACAAATCCTAAAAAGGACCACAATTATGACATGTCCTTCAGCCCTTGAACATTCATCACTTCTTGAATTTTCTTAGCACACTTGTGTAAATCTTGTGCATTGATGATGTGATCACAATAAGTGATGTTTGCTTTAAAGAAGTCACTTATTGTGTCATGCTCTGACCCCATAATCTTCTAATCTTTTTGTCTTGAGATCTTGGAGATGCTCCTTGTCATCCTCAAGATAATCAAAGTTCAAAGTACATTTTATTATTAAAAATAGACATATGCCACCATATGAACCCTGAGATTCATTTTCTTGTGGGCATACTGAATAAATCTATAAAATAATAACCTTAATGGAATCAATGAAAGACCACCCAATGAGGATGTTCAACAATAAAGCAGAAGACAATAAACTGCAAATACAAAAGGAAATAATAATAAATAAGCAATAAATATTGAGAACATGAGATGAAGAGTCTTTGAAAGTGAGTCCATTGGTTTTGAAAATATTTCTGTGATGAGGCAAGTGAAATTGAGTGAAGTTATTCCTGTTCGTTCAAGAGCCTGAGAGTTGAGAGGTAGTAACTGTTCCTGAACTTGGTGGTGTGAGGCCTGAGGCTCTTGTACCTTCTTCCTGATGACAGCATTGAGAAAAGGCATGTCCTGGGTAGGGATCCTTGATGATGGATGGTGCTTTCCTGCAACAGCGTTTCATGTAGAAATGCTAAATGGTTGGGAGGGATCTACCCTTGATGGGCTGGACCATATCCACTGCTTTGAATGATTTCATCCAGGTAACACTGAGTGCCTGGACAGCCTTGCAGCACCTGGTCCATAGTTTTCTGTCAGAGTGCAGGTGTAGATGCTGCTTCAATAAAAAGCCTGTTATAGCGATAAAGTCCTCTGTGAGTGTTTTGGTGAGAAACACTTGCAATCTTCTTCCATTGCCATCTGCAGGTAGGCCTTAGCTAATTCAACTTTGCTGAAGTGTTTTCATCAAGAAAGATTTGCAAAAATATCCTCTATCTAGGGCAGAGAGAATTGATCAACTTTTAGTACTGGGTTGATCATGACTTTGAAATTAACACAGATCCTGACAGACCCATTCTTCTTGGCTACCGGAACCATTAGTTTTGCCCATGGGCTCCACTGAACCTTGGAAAGAATTCCTTCAGCCTCCATACGATCTAGCTCACTGCCTACTTTATCACGGATGTATATGGAACTGGATGGGCTTTGTAAAACATGAGTGTGGCATTTTCATGTAACACTATTTTACCCTTGATATGTTTGGGTTTTCCAGTGCTATCCCTGAACACTGCTGTGGCATCATCCACTACCTTTCTTGATTGGCTTTCAGTCGACTCTATTGTAGGGGATGTGGCATGCAAATGGTAGATGGATCTCCAATTAAGTTGTAGTTGTCTCAGCCAATCACAACCCCACAATTCTGGCCCTCCTGTATTTACCACGTACAAGCCTTGTTGGTTGTTGTATTTCACTGTTATAAAAGTCATTCCCACAGGAGTCATCTTTTTCTCCAGTGTAAGTTCTTAGTTAGATAACTGCAGACTTCAGTAGAGTATCTTTGAAATGTCAAAGTCATTTGGAGGAATGACTGAAACAGCCAAGCCAGTGTCTAGTGCCATTTTAATTAATTTGCCTTTTACTTCTGGTGTAAGCCATATTGTTAGTTTTCACACTGTAAATGTTAAGGCTATCCAGCACTGCGCCACTCTCATCATTATCAGATTTTTCATCAACAGGATGCAGATTAGTGCTCATTTTGAAACTGCAACTTGACTTTTTAGCTTTTTTCTATTCCCTGTGCAGTCCATTTATTTTTGTCTGCCTAACATGCTCGTTGTACATGTCCTACTTCGTTGCATTTTCTGTAAGTTTCACCTTTACATTGGTCTAGTGATACGTGAGTCCCTGCCACAATGGTACCAAATTGTTCTCCTAGGTCGAGACTCTGCACTTTCGTTCATGCTCATTTTCATTCCTGACTGCAACTCAATTGTGTCTCAGCTGTTTCCATTGATGCAGCTATTTCAACTGCTCTTTGAAATGCAAGTTGTGCTTCAGTTAGGAGCCACTTATGAATGCTTTCTTGTAAAATTTTGCAAACTAAGTTATCTCTCAGTGCATCATTAAGCCCGTCACTGAACTGAAAATGCTCAATCTCTTCAGTTCATCCACATACACTGAAGTGGACTTGCCTTCCATTTTATTCCGCTTATGAAACCTAAAGCATCCTGCAATCAACAATGGTTTTGATTCTAAGTACTCCTCCATTAATTTCATGATATCAGCAAAGCTTGGTTTGGTTGGAGCAGTCAAACTTCTAAGCAGACCTTGAGATGAGGGCCTCCATGGATATTGCATCTAGATAAGCAAGCCTGGGCAGCACGATAAGCAAGCTGCTACCCACGAAGAAAGCTCCCCCTCTACATGCATCTCATGAACCCAAAGGAACAGCAGAGACCAATACAGTTTGGTACCAATGGTGTTGCAGGAGTTGCCAGACAACTTTGAACTCAATGTAGGACTGCCTTAGGGACTCCAGCTCTGGGTTTCTCCTTTGGATTTACTCCCAAAGCCTTCCCCATGAGTGGGTATAGCTGCAAGGCAGCAGAGATTTGAGATCAGAACTTTTCTTCTCCTAAATGTGCTGCCAACTATAGCTAATGAGTCCCATCTGCCCAAAGCCACTGGTTTTAAGGCACCAGTAGCCTGCCTTTGCCCCTTCTGTCAGTAAAAATAGTTCTGCCTGGCTTAGTAGTTAAGCCACACAATGAGGCCAGGAGCTGGACGTTGTCAGAGGCTATTTGAGGTGCAAGCCATTGGGAGCATTTAGTAGGTAGTGGGAGCTTGTCCCCATTACCACCCTTAATAACAACCTTAATGAATAAGCAAACTGTATGCCTTTAAATCCAGTGCACTCAGTAAAGTTGGCATTGACTTCTCATTGGAAATTTCATTTGCTTCAAAATACTGTTCAATTTGTTCCATATACATTTTACAGCTATCTTTTGTGCCATCAAGTGTCTTTCCAATATAGCCAGTCATTTCTGCTCTTTTTAAAAAATTATAATAATTATCACCATTTATGAACCTGTGAATTTGTCCATTTTCTGCTTTTTTTTAAACTTGATTGTCTCCTCTTAAGTAGGTACATGCAATGCACTGCTTTTTTAAAAACTTGAACATCTTGCCATGATATTTTTAAAAACTCAAATGTCTCACTGTGCTTCAACAGGTAGGTGATCGTTTTGGGTTTGTTTTAAACTTACTCATCACCACTGTTATTTTTGTAACTCCAAAACAAAAAACTAATTGAAAGAAAAAGACAGGAACCTAGGAGAGGGTGTTTTAGTTTCATTTTTACTTTAAGTAGGGTGCACATGTATGACATGGCAGCATAATAACACATGCCATTTATGTACTTTTACATATAACCTGTAATGAATTATGTAATCAAATGAAGAATGCTTAATCAAACAATATTTTTACAATGTTACTCGAGTATCATTGAAATATTAAATACACAACACTGCAGTTGAACTTTGGCAAGTCTGATAACCTGGCTGTACCTCTACTCCTAGTGTACAGGCAGAGACTAAAAACTGCAGCACCAGTGTTGAGGACTGCGAAGATATGGTCAAGGGAGGTGAAGGAACACTAACAGGATTGCTTTGAGTTGGTGGACCAGACCATAGACTCATCTTTGAATCTGAATGAATACACCAGAGTTGTCATCAAGACCTTCATGGTTGAGTGTGTGCCTTCAAGAACATACCAGACATAGCTAAACCTGCTGAGTGCTAGACCTGCGGCATTCAAGACTGACGACATAGATCCCTACAGGAAATCCAGCTATAACCTATAGCAGGCCATTGAGAACAAAAGGCAACTCCAAATGAAGGTAGAGACAGAATTGGATGCACAACAGCTGTTGCAGAGTTTGTATACCATCACTTCCTATAAGGAGAAAACTAACATCATAAATGGTAGTGATGCCACACTCCCCAATTAACTCAAAGCCTTTTATGCACACTTTGAAAGTGAGAAGACCATCACACCTGTGAGAATTCCTAAAGCACCTGACCCTGCGATCTCTGTCTTGGAGGCTGATGTCTGAACATCCTTCAAGAGGGTGAAGTCTCATAAGGCGACAGATCCTTATGGTGTACCTGTGCCAACCAATTGGCAGGAGTGTTCAGAACATCTTCAATCTCTCACAGCTGTGGTTTGAGGTCCCCACCTGCTTCAAAAGGGTTTCAATCAAACTGGTGCCCAAGAAGAGCAGGGTGAGCTGCCTCCCAGTTGCACTCACGTCTACTGTGATGAAGTGTTTTGAGTAATTGATCATGGCTAGAATTATCTCCTACCTGAGCAGGGACCTAGACCTTCTGCAATTTGCCTTCCACGTCAACAGGTCTATAGTTGCTCCTTCTGCAGCTGGATCATCAATATCCTTATTGTGAGACCACAGTCAGAGTGGATCAGTAATAACATCTGCTCTTCACTGACAATCAAAAACTCCTATTCTCTTTACACTCATGACTGTGTGGCTAGCACAGCTCAAACACCATCTATAATTCACTGATGACACCATGTTTATTGGCAGAATCTCAGATGGCTACAAGGAGGCCTAGGGAATGGGAATTATCAGCTGGTTGAGTGGTACCTCAACCACTTTGTATTCGCCCTCGGCAAGATCAAGGAATTGATTGTGGACGTCAGGAAAGAGAAGTCATGAGAAAATGTATCAGGTGTCATTGAGGGGTCGGGGATTAGTGGTGAAAAGACTTAGCAGGTTCAGGTTCCTGGGCATCGAGAGTCCAGAGAAGGTTCTTGAGAATGATCCTGGAAATGATAGGGTTGATATATGAAGAGTGTTTGATTGCTTTGGATCTGTACCCGGGGGGCGGAAATCTCCTAGCACAGAGATGAAGAGGAATGTTGTTTTCGGAGGGTGGTGAATCTGTGGAGTCCATTGACACAGCTGGCTGTGGGTATATTTACAATGGGGGTTGAAAGGATTAGTAAGGGCACTAAAAGTTATGGAGAGAAGACTGGAGAATGAGACTGAGAAAGATAATAAATTGGCCATGATTGAATGGCAGAGCATTTGTTGGGCTGAATGGCCTAATTTGCTCCTATTTCTTATGGCCTTATATTGAACAGTCAAGCAGGCTTGAGAGGCTGAGGAGCCTACTCATGCTACTGTTTTCTACTAATTTCCACTGATTTGGAGCAATGGGCAGTGCCCCATGCAAGTCTATCAGTGATTGCATGAGGCTGCAGGAGGTGGGGATCCAGAGGCTCCTTGGTGAGAGTGAGTGTGCAATAGAAACACTCAGTGGTTGGATGTGATCTTGCACTCATCCAGCAAGGTTGCAGCACCGGGGTATGCCGTGAATGTGTGGGGAAGAGATAGCAGCCTGCACTAGTGCACTGGTAGTAGATGTCTGAGGCATAGTCTGCTAGGGTAGCGACTGGAACAGCAAGAGAAGGAATGTGTAGAATCCTGTGGTCGGGAAATTCCTGCACCGGGAAGGAGAGTATCACTTCAGTTTTCTATCTCAGTGAGAATGAATGTTGGGGAGAAGGTATCACATCTCCTGTATTCAATAAAATGGATAATCTGCATTCTAGCTCACTGGACAACCTTTCCTGTGCTCCCTTCCTATTCATTTAGGCCCCATTTCCTGCACTCTCTTTAAACCAACCAGGGTCTTGTTTCCCACTCTCTTTAAACTACTGGTTTCACTGAGAAGACACTGGAAATTACAGATGCTGGAATCTGGAACAACACACTGGGTCCAAATGAAGGTTCTTGGCTAAAACATCAACACTGTTCCCCTCTGTAGATTCTGCCTGACCAGCCAGGCTTTTTATAACCTGTGTAACATCTGGCACCAACAGTGTTCCTAGGCCATATTTTTATAGTTTTACTGGAAGCCAAGATATGGAAGGAGGCTTACTGGCAGGAGTATCGGTACTGGATCACAACCATGCTCATAAAACATAGAACTCTGCAGGCCCTTCGGCCCACGATGTTGTGCTGACTTTTTAACTTACTCTAAGTCCTTCTCTCCCATATAGCCCTCCTTTTTTCTATCATCCATGTGTCTATCTAAAAGGTCTTAAATGTGTTTCTGCCACCAACCCTGGCAACTGTTCCATGCACCCGGCATTCTCTGTGTAAAAACTTACTGCTGACGTTCCCCTAAACTTTGCTCCAATTAGCTTAAAACTATGACCCCTCATTAGCCATTTCCAACCTGGCTGACCACTCGATCTATGCCTTTTATCATTTTGTACACCTCTATCAAGTCATGTCTCATCTTCCTTCAGTTCAAAGCCCTTGCTCGCTCAACCTATCCTTATAAGACATTCTCTTCAATTCAGGCAGCATCCTGGTAAGTCTCTGCACTCTTTCTAGTGCTTCCTCTTATTTTCCATAATGAGGTGAACACAATATTTCAAGCAGGCATTCCTCTATCTCCACATCGAGTTCCTTGTTCCTAGGTGCCACCCTTTTAGTACTAGTAGGATTAGTCTCCATCTGGTACAGTGTTTGATCCAGTGAACCCAGAGGAACGATTTCAGCTGATTCCCCACTCAGGATAACTTGCCAATGACTATGACATCTCATGCCTAGCCACTGAAAGACAAAGTTAGAATGAGTTACAATTTCAAGTAATCTGCATGTTTAAAGCTAGCTCAGTCAAATCGCCATGTTCACTTAGAACAAGCCATCCCAAGGTAACAAATGAGTTCATTTTTTATAGTCATCCATCAGTTGATTTTGTCTGTGTCAGAAAACACACAAAAATCACTGGAGGTGGTAACCGTACTGCCCCATTATTGTAATCAATGGCATCAAAGTCACACAAGACTGATAAGAAAGAGCAATCTCTAAGAGTGGAGAGAGAGAGAAACATTTGTAGGAACTAAAGTACCAGCAGTACACACATTAGATATATGAATATAACAATATTATGGGAGCTCATTCATATATGGGGGTGTCCATGTGTTAGGTGATAGTAACTGGGATGGTCTGTTTTTGTAGACAGAAACCTCTTTGTTCATCTGGACTTTTTGAAATGCTGCCCCTTATAGAACGTAGAACATTACAGGACAGTATTGCACTTAAATAGGGTTAACTTGGACTGAAGTGTGGAGATGACTGACATGACTTTGAGAAGATTCACATTTCCTTACAACTGAAGGCTGATTTCATTAAACTTTGCAAATAATTCTGACAAATAGCAAAGTCATACCTAATATTCTTGAGTCGATTGCTGAATGAAGCATTTGAGACTTCAGAGAATTTTATCAGCTTCTAAAAGTCTCAGGCAGTTCACTTTTAAGATCCATCTGACTTCTGTGTGCACCAGCAAACATTCAAACTGTTCAATCATTCTGAATACAAAATTGTCAAAATAGTCAAGAATCGAGAGCATGAAACTTGCTTTTATTTACCTCTTTGATGACAGTATTTAATGGTTCTTGCAGCTGATTGCTCAAGTTTTTTTGTGACAAGATGGTGCCTGTGAATAACATACAGCTTTTTCAAGAAAATAATAACCCTATGGTGTCCTGTCAATGATGGTTGCACAAGCAAGCATGTACCTACCTTTGAAAAATTGCTGAACAACCTGAAATAATGACTCATTTGTATTTGTTTCTAATCCCCTTGCATATAACAACTCTTGAACCATGCTTTCATCTTTTATGAAGTGAACATAACCAAAAAGCAAAGATTCGTTGTCTTGCAAAGTTGACTCATCCAACTGCAGAGCAAATTCTGTAGTCATAAGTGTGTTGCACAATGTGTCTTCCACATTCTCAGACATTTCATCTATTTGCCTTTGAACAGAGTTGTTGCTAAGTGTAATCGCTTTAATTGTTTGCTCTGGTAACTTATGCAAACCTGTACTCAGAACCTCTTTTACTGCTTGCAGAATCAGTTCTTCTTCAATAGTATGGGGTTTTCCAGATTTAGCAATGAGCAATGAAATGCATGAAGCATGCAAGCCATCACCTTTTTGTGCTGAATTGCTGGCAAACATGTTTTGAAGTGTTTTCCATTTCTGAATGTTTTCATGAAGTGACTGAAAATAAGCCAAGTCCTTGTTTGCTTCACCAGAGTGTATTCTCTTCAAACGTTCAAGGAACCCAGATGTTTTCATTACCTCATTTACAAAAACCTTTTCACACAACAGACCCATTACCTCCTGTTGGTTGCTTGGTGCCCCCTTTCAGATACTCCAAACTATACTGTCTATACTTATTTTTCATTTGGTCTGTTTCTGTCATTTCATTATGGATTAATGCCCACAGTATCACAATTTGCTTATAATTTAAATTGAACCTCAAGCATTACGATCAATAAAGGGGAAAGTTCTGATGTATTCATAGCACGGGCAAAACATGACTCTCTGCCTGAAGATACTTAAAGTGGGGCCACAACAATATCTCAGTTGGGCCCTGGGCTAGAGAAATGTGGTCAAAACCATTTGAAAGAGCAGATTCTGAACTTTACCCCATTGAACATCTTACCCTAGTTCACAGGAATTGCATCACTGTGTGGTTAGAGTAGCGAATCATACTAGCTAACACTGTACCACAGTAGTGAGTGACAGCACAGCATGTGCTGGGCCCAGAAATAACATAATTTGTTCAGAACAGATTTCTCATGATATGCCAAAAACAGAACTGTTACTTTGTGTTTTGACAACTGTAACATGCTTCAAGCAAAGTCTAAGAGAACGGTGGGTTAGCAAGAGTTGAGGTGATTGTGTTACCATTGTAATCAATTATGAAGCACTGAGGATCAAATACTTATTAAAAAATTAATTAATTTCTTAAATTAAGCCTGAAAGCCCTCAGCTGCCTCGCTTGCTGCTAGGCCCCCACCCGCCTCCACTGCCTTTATTTTTATCTTTCCATTAGAAATTCCCACTGCCCCCAGGGGGGTGATAGCGCCCAACCACTGATCTAACCCTTCCCTCCTACATAGCCCTCCAGTTTTTCTATTATTCATATAACTGTCTAAGAGTTTCTTAAATGCCCTAATGTTCCTCCCTGTAACACCATCCCTGGCATGGTGTTTCATGCATCCACTACGCTGCGTAAAGAACTTACCTCTGACATCCCCCACTGATATGATAGTGATAATTTAGCAGTTAGCGTGACACTTTGCAGCTCAGAGTATTCTGGAGTTCGGAGTACAATTCTGTAAGGAGTTTGTACGTTCTCCCTGTGAGTACATCTGTTTCTTCTGGTGCTCCGGTTTCCTCCACAGTCCAAAGACATAGAGGTTAATACATAGGTTAATTAGTCATTGTAAATTGTCCTGTGATTAGGCCAGGGTTAAATAGTGGGTTGCTGGGCAATGCCACTTGTTGGGCTGGAAGGGTCTGTTCCCTGCTGTATCTCTAAATAATAAATCCCCTAAACTTTCCTCCAATCACTTTAAAATTATGCATCCATTTATGAGCCATTTCTGCCCTGAGAAAAAAGTCTCAGGCTGTCCACTCAATCTATGCCTCTTATCATCTTATACATCTCTATCAAGTCACCTCTCATCCTCCTTCGCTCCAAAGAGAAAAGCCCTAGCTCACTCAACCTATCTTTATGAGACATGGATATGCCCTCTAGTCCAGGGAGTATCCTGATAAATCTCCTCTGCACTTCTCTAAAGCTTCCACATTCTTCCTGTAATGAGGCAACCAGAACTGAACACAATATTCCAGGTGGTGGTCTAGCCAGGGTTGTATGGAGCTGCAACATTACCTCATGACTCTTGAACTCAGTCCCCCTGACTAATGAAGACTAAGACACCATATGCTTTCCTGACAACACTATCAACCTGAGGGATCTATGGATGTGGACCTCCAAGGTCCTCTCTTACTCCACATGGCCAAGAATACTCCCATTAACACTGTGTTCTGCCTTCAAATTTGAACTTCCAAAATGAATCACTTCACAATTTTCCACTTTTCAGCCCAGCTCTGCATTCTGTCAATGTCCATTGCAAACTACAACAATCCTCCACACTATTCACAACTCCACCAACTTTCGTGTCATCTGCAAATTTATTAATCCATCCGTCCGCTTCCTTATCCGGTCATTATAAAAATCACAAAGAGTGGTGCTCCCAGAACAGATTGCTGTGGGATCCACTGGTCACTGACCTTCAGACAGAATGCTCTTCTACTACCACCCTCTGCCTTCTATTGAGCAAGCCAATTCTGTATCCACAAAGCCAAGTTTCCCTGGATCCCATGTCTCCTGACTTTCTGAATGAGTCTACCATAGGGAACCTTATCAAATTCCTTACTAAAGTCCATATACACCACACCCACTGCTTTACGTTCATCAAAGTCCTCTGCTGCAACCTCAAAGAATTCAATCAGACTCGTGAGGCAGATCTGCCCCTCACAAAGCCATGCTGACTATCCCTAACCAAGACTATTTTTCTCCAAATACTTGCAAATCCTGCCTCCAAGAATCTCTCCTATAATTTACCCAATGAAATTGTAAGCAGCACTGTTGGGATTTTGATGGTGCTGGACTGGTAGATTTACCGCTCTATCAGATGTTATTTCATTAACACTTTAAATTTACTTTAAAGAAATGTTACATGGTGACATTTCAGCACACCCCATAAGTCTCAGAATTTAAAGGGAGCTTAGGAAGTGAGGAGTCAGCATATGGAGACTGCAACTCTTAGCTAGTGATTGGGATTTCTGAGTGGTTACACAGGGACTTCACCGGGATTTTACTCTGTTGTCTTATGTTGTACTCCAAGAGTACATCACTTCCACTTCTCTGCACTGAACTCCATTTTGTAAGGTTCTGAATATTTTGACATTACAATTTTAGCCAATGGCAATATTCATTATTGTCTGTTTATTTTGTTAAGCTTCCTGCAAAGTTGTCTAGACAAATGGCTCCAAATCACACTCCTGAGGACAGCCCTGTTAAGTACATGCTGGTTATGAAGACATCCATTCACTTCTACTCATGCTAATATCCACCTCAACTTTATCCTTAATTCAATGGGCTTCCATTTTTCTACATGCCCCCTATTGAAGAAAGCCTTCCACAAGGCCACATTTACAATACTTGTTGTTCTGCCCTGATCGCCCTTCTCAAGATTGTCATGCATAAATTCCTGTTGAAATATATTTCCTGTTTTTTTTTAAATTAACCTTCCTGAGTGCATGTTTATTTTGCCTGTGGTGTTGGTTTTCAATAACTTCCCCACTGCCGATGTGAAGCTGAGCTGTAGTTTACTAGATTATTCATTTCCCTTTTTGTAAACTGAAGTGGAACCTAAATCTACTCTATTGTTACTACGTGCTTGTATAATGTATCACTCTACTGCAGTTCCTTCCTGCAATCCTGGATCAATTCTATCACAGCCAAATGACGATGACATTCAGATATTCCCTGATTTGCAAAAGGGATTCTTTTCCCCCCCACAAAACATTTCCATAGATCACGGAGTGACATAGCATAGAAACAGGTCCTTCAGATCACCAAGTCTGTGCTGACCATCAACCACCCATCAAGACTATTTCTGCACTAGCCCCATTTTATTCTCACTTTCCCATCATCACCTGCCAGAATCCACCACTAACAGACCAGGGACGATTTACATGGCCAATTAATCTACTGGTCTCATGATGTTAGAATGTGGGGAGGAAACGTAGGACATTCGGAGAAAACCCTCACAGTCACAGGGAGAAATGGAACTCAGGATTGGACCAAGATGATTGGAACCTTGAGGAGATTCTTTACCAGTTGCCCATCTTGTTAAGTAAGATTCTGCAAATCAAAGAAGCTGGTGGAATGCAGTTGAGTATTTTGGTACAGCATAATTTTACTAATGGAGAGAGGCTTGGTATATTTGTATGTATGTTTTTTAGAGATACAGCAAGGTAACAAGCCCTTCCAGCCCGACAATTCCATATTGCCCGATTACACTCCTGACTCAAACATCTTTGAAATGTGTGAGGAAACTAGAGTACCCAGAGGAATCACACACAGTGCACAGGGAGAACAAACAAACTCCTTACGGACAACAGAGGAATTGAACCTAGGTTGTTGGCACTGTAATAGCATTATGCTAACCACCTCGCGTTGTGTGCATTGTAGAAAAAGAATAGCTTAGTAGAATGGGGAGGTATACCTCAGAGAGCCAATGACATAAGAATGAAAAACATTTAACATTTGTAGATTGAGGAATTGCAAAATTCCAATTCATGATCCGCTTGTTCCTGAAAGGTCAACTGACAGAGAAAGTTCCATCAATTCCTGAGGTTCTTATCTCAGTGGGAGAGGTTCAAGTTACTCAAGTATTGCAAGCTATGAGTGCCAAGGATTGCTAAACCCATGATGTCCTCATGCACCTATCTGTCCTAATGAGGAATGACCCCTCACACCAGGAGCTGACAATGCCACAGCCTTTTCTTAAGGTAATTCTGAATTTGCTTGGGTTCATAGTGTTGAGAATTTTCCTTTTTCCTTAAGGGTGGACTTACTCATTCCAGGTAAGACTGGGAAACACCCATCCCAATTTCCATTTATTAACATGGTAAATTTCAGCACTTCTCCTGAGAGTCTTTGCTCAAACTGATTTATTTTCTGTTGCCTACCATCTGCCAGGATATTGTTCCAGGATGACATGATCCCTTCTCTTTCATCCAAGTTTGTCCTGGGAGAGCAGTCAGACAGAGGCAGCATGTGTTAGCCAGCTGTACATAAAACCTCTGACTCTGCACCAGATCCCACTGTGGAATCTTGGCTTATCCACTAATGGATGGACGTTATTTGAAGCAAGGACATCCCCTGCGGTGCCTGGCCCATCTTTTGGGACATTTTCACACTTATATATACAAGCTTGTTTAATAACATAGCCAGAGCTGATAAACTGTCAACTTGCAGTGAATTGAGATTTCTGGGAGTTAATTAAACAGTTGTTCCTTGACTTACAAATGGGATACATTCTTGGAAAACATTCTGATATGTGAGCTTTTGCAAATTGTGACAGCATTCCTGGGGCTAGAGAATGCTGTGTCACAGAGTCATAAAGAAGCACAGCACAGAAATAGGCCCTTCAGCCCATCCAGTCCATGCCAAAATTATTTAAGCTGCCTACTCCACTGGACCTGCAACGGGACCATTGCCCTCCATACCCCTACCATCCATGTACCTACCCAAACTTCTCTTAAACATTGAAATTGAGCTCACATGCACCACTAGTGCTGGCAACTCATTCCGCACTCTCAAGGCCCTCTGAGTGAAGACGTTTCCCCTCATGTTTCCTTTAAACTTTTCACCTTTCACCCAATAACCCATGATCTCTGGTTGTAGTCCCATTCAACCTTAGTGGAAAAAACCTGCTTACATTTACCCTATCTGTACCCCTCATAATTTTGTGTACCTCTGTCAAATCTCTCCATCTTCCACATTCTAAAGAATAGCCCTAACCTATTCACTCTTTCCTTATACCTTCAGACCATCAACATTCTTGTAAATTTTCTCTGTACTTTTTCAACCTTATTTACTTCTTTCCAGTAGGTAGATGACCAAAACTGCACACAATACTCCATAATAGGCCTCATCAACATTTTCAACATATCATCTCATCTCCTGTACTCCATATGTTGATTAATGAAGACCAATATGCGATAAGCTTTCTTTACAACCCTATCTATCTGTTTGCACCGCTTTCAATGAATTAAGATCCCTTTGTTCTACCACACTCCTCACTGCTCTACTATTCACAGTGTAAGGGCATGGTTGATCCCACCAAAGTGTAAAACCTCATACTTGTCTGCATTAAATTCCATCTGCCATTTTTCAGTCCATTTTTCCAGCTTGTCCATATCCTCCTGCAAGCCATGATATGCTTCCTTGTTGTCCACTGCACCCCCAATACTGGTGTCATCCACAAACTTGGGCAATCCAGTTAACCACGTTATCATCCAGATCTTTGATATAGATGACAAACAACAGTAGACCCAGTACCGATACCTGCAGCCCACCACTAGTCACAGGCCTCCAGTCAGAGAGACAACCATCTACTACCACTCTCTGGCTTCTCCCACAAAGCCAATGTCTATTTTAATTTACGACCTCATCTGTGCTGTTTGTTATAACAGAAATTAATTTTGTAAAGTGAACGGTGTTACAGTGAATGTTTGTAAATGGAGAGATTACTGCATAGCAGCTCTGTCTTATTGCAAATGTTAGTTTATGGACAATACTTCACAGATAATGAACTCTGTACGAGAATCATGCAGTAACTGGACACATACTGTGTGTCAGCACAGCAGCAGATATATTCTCAGTGAGTGGGTCCATTGTCATCATTGTAAGCTAGTGATCAATGAGGTAGCAGTGAAGTCCCTCACTGTATCTGGATAATGTCATCAGCCAGTGAATCCTCACTTCTACAAGCGCAGTCAGACTCCAATAATCCAACACTCAGGATTTTGGTGATGTTTCAGACTTTTGGATGTTTTCCTATTAAACACCAACACGCATCCAGTCTACAGTTTTTTAAAAGCTTTTACTTGGTAATAAATTTTCCACAAAACTTGATAAATGTCAGGGCAGCTTGGGAAATTGGGCCCCAGTGAGTGGACAGGGAATGCCACAACCCTTTTGAGAGTTGATGGAGCTACACTTTCCGGATGAGGGTTTTCCATCTTCAAGACACTCCTGACATGTCATGTCCTGAAGATGGAAAAGCACCAGTGGATCAGAAGTGAGTCACTGCAAAATACTCAGCCTCTAAACTTTCTGTGCCATGGAATTTTTGTGACTGGTCTGTGGAATTTCCAGTTGACAGTGACCCTCATCGAAGGAAATGATATCATTTAATATCAAGAATAGGTGGTTAAATTCCCTCTGCTGGAGCTTGTCTGCTTTAATAAAATCCTTTCTCTGCATAACTACTATCAACATATCACCTGTAATACAAGAGGACTCTAACACTTGACCAATGCTATACCTCCATTAATTATGCCTACCACCCACCCTTCGCCTGCAGTTTGGTAAATCTGACAACCTGGCTTTGTGTCTGCCTGTGTACAGACAGAGACTGAAGAACACTGTTCCAATGAGGACCATAAAGAGATGGATGGCAGAAGTGGTGGAGTAAATTTGAGGTTGTTTCAGGTCAGTGGATTCATCTGTGAGCCTAAATGAATACTTAGGACTTCAGTCACAGTCATCACTAACTTCAAAAGGACAGGCAGAGACGAGTGTGTACTCAGAAAAAAGTATTCTGAATTTAGCCCCTGAACCAGGAGATTCATAATCTGCTGAGGGCTAGATCTGGGTGATTAGGACTGGAGTCATAGAGTTATATAAAAAGACTAGGTGTAACCTCCAGAAGGCCAATATGAGCACAAAGAAGCAACTGCAGATTAAACTGGTATCAACAATGGGCACTGGACAACTATGGCAGGTCTTGCACAATATAACTTCCTACAAGGTGAGATTGGGAAGCACAAGGGGCAACAGCCTCCCAGAAGAGCGCTTTGCCTTAAGTGCACACCTTGACAGGGAAAACTATGCAACAACCGTATGAGCCCTCACATCACCAGATGACCCTATAATTCCAGTCTCTGAGGCCAATGTCGAAGTGTCCTTCAGGAGGGAGAATCCATGGAAGATGCCTGGCCTGGATGGTGTACCTGGCTGAGTAATAAAGATCTGTGTGGACCAACTGGCTGGAATATTTACAGGCATATTCAGCACGCTGTGTCTGTAGTTTGAGATTCCCACCAGCTTCAAAGAGGTGCTTACCATTCTGGTGCCTGAGAACACGGTGACCTGTCTCGATGAGTGTCGTCTGAGTGGCACATCACATCTGCAGTAATGAAGTTCATGGTGCAAGTTAACTCCTGCCTCAGAGATGATCTATATCTGCTCTAATTTGCTGATTACCACAGCAGGTCAAAGCAGATGTAATTTCTCTGGCTCTTCACTCTGCTCTGGACCACCTGGACAATAGGAACTTGTTCATCGATTACAGCTCATCTAAACCCATCCCCAAGCTACAAGACCTGGGCCTCTATATGTCTCTCTGCAACTGGATACTCAATTTCCCTATCAGCAGTCCTCAATCAGTGAGAATTGGTAACAATATCTTCTCCTCACTGACCATAAACACAAGGCTGTGAGCTTAATCCATTGTTCTACTCTCTAGGCACATACGACTGTGTGGCTAGGTACAGTTCCAATGCCATCTTCTAATTCGTCAATGGCACCACTGTTGTTGGACAAAACACAGGTGGTGGTGAGACAGCTTACTGGAGTGAGATAGGTCACCTGGAAGAGTAATGCTGCAACAACCTCTTGCTCTATGGTCAGCAAAGCTGAACAGCTGAGATCTAAAGAAGTTCTCTTTTTGATGGGAGACCCTCTCTCACTGCTCCCCCTCTGTGATCTATGCTACTCTCTGACTCTTTTGACAACATGTTGATTATCTGCCAGATTGTACTCCACTTCTTTCCCCCAGCTTCTTATTCTGGTTTTTGCACCCTTCTTTTCCAGTTCTGATGAAGTGCCTCGGCCAAAAACATTAACTGTTCATTCCCGTTTATAGATGCTGCCTGACCTGTTGAGTTCCTCCAGCATTTTGTGTGTATTGCTAAAGAGCTGATTGTTGATTTCAAGAAGGGGAAGAAGGGTGAATATATGCCAATCTACAATGGGGGGTTGATGGTGGAAAGAGTCAGCATTTTAAAATTGTTAGCTGTTAACATATTGGGGAACCTATTCTTGGCCCAGCACATAGATGCAATCACAGAGAAGGTGCATCAGTGTCTCCACTCTTTTGGAAGGTTAGTGAGATTTGGCATGCAGTCTACCCAACTCTGTGGACTGTTGCAAATACCATACCTGGTTGCATCATTGTCTGGTATGGCAGTTCAAATACGCAAGAACGTAAGAGGCTGCGAGAGTAGAGGACTCTGCCCGACACATCATTGGCACATCTCCGCCTGCTATTGGAGGTGCTGCCTCAAGAAGGCAACATCTATCATCGGGATCCCCACCATCTGGGCCATGCATTTTCTCCCTGCAACTATTGGGAGGGAGGTAGAGGAAAGAGTTTGACACACAAAATGCTGAAGAAACTCAGCAGCCCAGGCAGCACCTATGGAAAAGAGTAAACAGTCGATGCTTCAGACTGAGACCTTTCATGAGAACTGGTGAAACAGGATGAGAAGTCAGAGTAAGAAGATGGGGGAAGGAGAGAAAGAAATACAAGATAGTAGGTGATAAGTGGAACTGGGAGAGGGCAAGGGGTGAAGTAAAGAGCTTGGAAGTTGCTTAGTGAAAGAGATAAAGGGTTGGAGAAGGGGAATCTGATAGGAGAGAACAGAAGGCCATGGAAGAAAGAGAAGAGGGAGGAGCTCCAGAGGGAGGTGATGGGCGGGTAAGGAGATAAGGTGTGAGATGGGGATAAGGGAATGATGAGGGAGGTGGGGAGGGAGCATTACTGGAAGTTGGAGAAACCAATGTTAAGACCTTCTGTCCCTTATCTCTTTCACCAATTGACCTCCCAGCTCTTTACTTCACTCCTCCCCCTCTCCTAGTTTCACCTATCGCCTACTACCTCTTAGTCTTCCTCCCTTCATATCCCCTTCTTACTCTGACTTCTCATCTTTTTTCTCCAGTTTTGAAGAAGGGTTTACCCTTTTCCACAGATGCTGCCTGGCCTGCTGAGTTCCTCCAGCATTTTGTATGTGCTTTGCTTGGATTTCCAGCATCTGCAGATTTTCTGTCATATATTCTTGGACAAGGCAACTTCTCTCAAATCTCTTCCACTTCTTTCCTTCTAATCTTTCCTCTGTTCTCTCTCACTTTGCTCAGCGTCACAATCCTTTTTGTTTTCTGTCACATATTTAATATTTTAAATACTCATGGGTCAAAAGACCAGGGGGAGTTACAGAATGCAGCCACTGCTTATAGTTCTGAATTGGAGTTTAGGAAGCAGAAGTAAAGTTGATTTTGTACCTCAGTCATCATACTTGCCTCTCCAAGTATCCTTCCCACTTTTTCCCTGGGGCTTTCACCTCTGCTCATGAGATCACTGTGACTCAGGGTTGTCTTAGTCTCCCATTCTGGACTTGTAATTCTAGGCAACCTTACTGGGAATTCCCTAGTCAGCCACCATGATTCTGTGAGTTTCCACATTCAAGAGATCTTTTGTCCAAATGAAACCACAGACTACGGACACAAGGCACAAAGGGTGGGTGAGCTATGATCTCTGACCAAAGAAGAGATCATAAGGTGCAAGGCTTTGAGGGAGTAGGTGAGCATGCTTAGGGAAAGGGATGTTGCAGTGATGGAAGGAAGATTGTAAAGAAGGCAGGATTCTAAACATTTAGGGCATTCTGGAATAGAGGACATTTATTAGAGATACAAAGGGCTGTTAATGCTGGAATCTGGGACAAAGAGCTAACCACTGGGGGATAGCAGCATCTGTTGGAGGGAGAAGGACGGTTGACATTTTGGGTCAGGGCTCTGCATTTGGGACTAAAGGGAGGCTCCCTAAACTCCCCATCCCCCTCCCTCACCTGGCTCCATCTGACAATCACTCTGTTCACCCTCACCTGGGTCCACCTATCACCAGCCAACTCCTGCCTCACCCCTCCCTCTCACCTCTGTAATAACCAAACTGTCAACCTTGATGTGGAGTCTTGACCAGAAACATTGACTATGCCTTGCAAATGTTACTTGATCCACTGAGCTCCTGCAGCAATTTCTTCTTTGCTCTGGAAGGACTATTAAGTATCTGAATCCTCATAAGTTGGGCAATGCCCCTGGTCTGCCAAGGGACAATGATGCAGCAGGGAGAGCCACTGTCTCTAAATTAATTCTTCTTCCTAAGCCTATCACCGGGGAATAGGCCACAGACCAGCTTGCTAGAGTCGTCTGTCCAGGATCAGTCTTTCAGGTTTCCCCTGGTGTAGCCCACCTCAGAAGATACCTCCTGTCCCAGGGATAAAGTATTTGGAGATTCTGTTGTCATTTCTGTAGCCCTGGGTTTTTATGGGATAGGATTGCTAGCCCCATGCCCAACTCTTCTCCTTTCACAGCAGGATTGGGACAACCCAAGGCAAAGCTGGTAAATTAAATGGCCAATGTAAATTGCTCCAGCGTATGGGGGACTGGGAAATCTGAGGGTGTGGGGAGTTGAATAGTGTTTAATGTCCCTGGGCCTGTACTCAATTTGAGTTCAATAGAATAAGGAGGGAGGAATTTAATTGAAACCTACTAAATATTGAAAGGCCTGATTGAGTGAACATGGAGAGGATGATTCCATTTCTAGGAAAGTCTAGGATCCCAGGGCACAGCCTCTAAATATAGGGGCATTCCTTTAGAAATGAGGTGAAGAGGGATCTCTTCAGCCAGACAGTGGTGAATCTGTGGAATTCATTAGCGTGTTGGACTGTGGATGCTAAATCACTGGTGTGTTTCATGCAGCAAGGATTGGTTTGTGGTTGGGAAGGGGGTTAAGAGAAATTGAGTTGGTTTAGTTGTCATTCAAGCATACATGAATACAGCCAAATGAAACAGCAAGGTGCAGAACACAGTACAAGTACATATACACATACAAAAATATAGCACATATACAATGGCAGTAAACACAAAAAATATAGCTTGTCCGTAAGTGACACGTCCCATGGGTTGATGGGGCGTGAATGTTGTTAGCAAGAACAAGCCCCCAGCAGTCCTCAGACGAACGAACACACTCTCAAAATTCAGCTTGTCTTCCACCAAGCGAATACTGGAGGGCAGCACCAATAGGAGTGGCCTTCCCCCAATCCAGCATGGACACCATGCCACATCACCCACTGGCCTCTCCCCTCCCGGTGGCTGCGGCAGGCAAGAGGCCGAGTCTGTGATACAACTAAGCTCCCCCGCAGTTGGTCTCGCCAATAAACCTGTGAACCAGACTTGCAGCATTCTGCATTACCAATGTCTAACAGGGTTTTGTGATCACAAGAAAAACATCCCAGACAATTACTTGCTGTTAAACTGTAAGCTGCCTTCGCACTGACTCTTAACACTTTTCTGTAGCTGGCTGGGTCAGAAATGAGCCTCAGCCGGGATGAGGAATATTATGTCAAATTGGACTCTGCCCTTTCTTGAAGTTGATGGCGAGTGAGTCCTGGTGGCCGGTGGAAGCTCTGCTTCAGGGTGTAATTATTTGGTGCATTATAAAAACTATCAATTGTTAACCAGCCTCCACTGACTCCACACTGATACAGATGACAGTCTCCAGGCAGACAGCACTGATCTTTGGACTGTGTTCACATGAACTACACAAAGTCAAAGCAACAGCAGATGGTTTATTGCCCTTCCTGGACTTGTTGGCAGCAGGTAACATCAGCCCTTCCCTTTGGTGATGCATGAGCACATGATGTTGGAGTATATTGCTGGCCTTTCTTATTGGAATCTGGTCTGAGTTAAGCTGGTCTTTCAGAACACTTCACAGGTACCGACAAGTAGAGAAAGACTTCAGTTTGTGTATCACCCAGACAGACTGTGCCATACATCACTACACTGAGACAGCAAAAAGAAAACAGAACATTGTGTTGCAAGTGCTGAGAAAGGGCAGTGCAGGCAGACAAATCAATAGGGCTTAACTGGTTCTTTTTGACACATTCTTCGAGTTGTCGGACTAAGGGCAAGATCAGTCAGCACTTATTGCCCATCCCTCACTGGCCCCAGCTTGTTCTACGTTTCAGAGGGGAGGGAGGTTGATTTTCCCACCTTGCATTGGATCTGAGGTCACTCGTCAGCCAGTCAAAGCTGAGAGGGTAAATCTCATTCCCTGGGTGCGTTTGAGTGAGTCGGATGGGATTTTTCAGCAGTTTCACTGTATCAGTGGTAGTCTTTCTTCTGGCTTTCACTTTCATGGGCTGGCTCAAACTTCTGGTTCCAGCTTCAAGTCATTACGCTCCATATGGTGCCTGAGCATTTGGTCTGTTTCCAACACTGTGCTTCGATATAGAAGTATGTTAAAGTTAATATAGTGTATAACACTGAACCTGGAACTTTGATCCAATGGGGACATGAACTGCCCATTTACACTAAACCTATATTAATCCAGATTCCGCTCCTCATCCACACACTAGGGTTGATTTACAGTGCCAGTCTGCATATTTTTGGTGTTTGGGAGGAAACCGAAGCACTTGAGGAAAACCCACATCATCATATGGAGAACATGCTAACTCCACATAGAAAGCAACTGAAGTTAGGATTGAATCTGGGTCTCTGGCACTATGAAGCAGCAGCACTGCTAGCTGTTCCACTCTGCTGCCTTATTAACTTGTGTTAATGTGTTATCCAAGTTACCCACCTTAGCCTTTGTTTATTTGAGAGTGAATATATCAGATACTTGCCCTCAGCACCCTCCCTCCCACTCTCCTCTGGGTCGAAAACCCACTGACTCGATGTACAATCTGCTAGTGTAACGGTTAGGTCACTTCAAGATGTTTGCCATGTTCTGTAATATCCACTACCTGGGAGCACAGGTTAGAAGGGACTGTAGACTGATGGCACATTCCATACCTGTGTTAAGATGAACCTCTGGATCAAAGGAGAAGGCTTGTTTCTACTTTCTCAAGGTAACCAGGAAGGGCTTTGTACAGCCCCGCTAACAAAACCCCAAATCCTGAGGATAAATTTAGTAGCCTTCCAACAGGCAGAGAAGAGGTGAGATCCTAAGTTGTCTGAGTTTTAAAAAAAAGTCTGTTGCTCTTTTCATCTCTCTCTCTCATTAATTCTTTCCTTCTTTCTCTGTCATTCTCTATTCTTTCTCTTAATTTTCTCTATCCCTCAGCCACTTTGTCTCTCTCTCACATACAAGCACACACCCTCTTGCCCATATATTTCTGGGCGGGAACGCTCTAATTAAAAAGGGTCAAAGTTTCTTACTGTGTGCATCACATCACAATTAATTCATTTGTTGAGCTACAGGTTGTAGTTAAAGGAAATTGAAAGAAAACTACAGGGGAATATATTTATTGAAGGCAAATTCCACCTATGGCGCAGTCTTTTCAAAGCAGGTAGAGTCTGTGCTGTGTTTCTGTGTTACTGCTGTTTCCTCAATCCCAGTGCAGAGAAGGGCTGAGACCGCAGACTATCACCGTGTTCGGTGCTTTCACACTTTTTAATTTTCCTTTTTTAAGAAAATCTCTTCTGTGCTGAAGTTACCGAGAGAGAGAGGTGCTGCCGATCACTATGGTCGTTCTGAGAGTGGTAAGGAATTGTATTATTATTTTATTAATCTAAATTTTCTACTGATCTGAGTGAAATCTGGTAACGTCAACATGGGAGATAATTTCTTTCTGTTGTGAAATGCCTTCGTTGTTTTTCCCTAGAAATTAGGGACTTTTATTTCTCATGTAGCCTGCCAGAGGGGAAGATTTGTTTTTGTTTATTATGAACCTGTACAATATTAAACATAGAGTCAGAGAGATAGGGACCGGAAACAAGCTCTTTAGCCCACCAGATCTACACTACCATTTACACTAATCCTACACTAACCCATTTTAGTCCCTTCATTCTGATCAACTCCCCCCAGATTCAGCCACTCAACAACTTACTGTAGCCAGTTAGACAAACAACTCCCCGAGTATCTCGGGGAAATCCACACACTTCTGGGGAGTACGTACGAACTCCACACAGACAGAGCCGGTGATTGGGACCGAGCTCAGATATCTGGAGATGTGAAGCAGCGGCTCTGCCACCGATGTCCCTGAGCTGTCTTTGAATCACTTTCAAAGATTCTTTACACCATGTTCCCAGTATTATTATTCATTTTTATTGATTTGCACATTGTCTTTTTTGCACTCTGGTTGTTTGTCAGTCTTTGTTCATCTATAGTTTTTCATAAATTCTACTGTATTTTTTCCTGTAAATGACTGCAAAAAAAAAGAATCTGATGCCAGTTAGTATATGGTAACATATATGCATTTTAACAATGAAGTAATTTTGAACTTTGAACTTTAAATCTCCCCTTAACCTCTGCTCCATCACACAATTGATGCCCCTCAGCCCTGGACCGATTGCAGTAAATCAGCATCCTGCACCCCACACCCAAAGGTCTGAAGTCCATAAAGAGGATGCCAGGCACTGCATACATGAACCATGGCCTAACCTGTGACTGATAATGGTTTAGCACAATGTCCTGGCTTTTAAAGTCCATCCCCTCAGTCTGTCAAGCCAAGAGTTCTCAATGCTCCTTTCATTAACTAATCCAGTCACTTTCAAACACGAGTGTATGTGACTGTCATGTCTGCTTGAGGGTGGCCCAGTGTGCAGCTGGCAGAGCCACCGCTCAAGGGACCTTAGGAGCTGTCTGTCTGGAGTTCGCATGTTCTTCCTGTGACTGTGGGTGCTTTACATGAGCACACTTTGCATTTATATCATTGCGTTCCCATTGCACTCTTGCAAAGTGTTTTGCCCTTTGGTTTTATACTCCGTCTGGCTGCACTCTCTGTTACCTTCTATTCCACCACTACCAAAGGCCCTTCAGACTTTTGCTACCACCCTGTCATTGGAGTTAATCTAACCTGGGTAGGAAATGAATAGGCTGGTAAATTGGAGAGCTCATGGTAAAATGTAAGTACATAGTGAAATATCCAGTGAAAGGGCACTGGAAACAAATCGGAGTTATGTGCCGCTAATGGTCAGAATCCAAGCCGAAGCAGAGTGAACAGAATGAAGGAAGTTCTTGGCAAGTAATGATGAGAGATGCAGAGTGGATTGACTGATAGCTCTCTGTACAGTCCTTTAACTGAGGGGCTGGGCTTCCAGCTTCAATCCATGCCCTGTCCCCTCTCTCCTTCAACCCTGTCCCCTCTCTCCTTCAACCCCCATCCCCTCTCCTTCAACCCCTGTCCCCTCTCTCCTTCAACCCCCTGTCCCCTCTCCTCCACTGCCCTGTCCCCTCTCTCCCCCAAATCCCTGTCCCCTCTCTCCTTCAACCCCCATCCCCTCTCCTTCAACCCCTGTCCCCTCTCCTCCACTGCCCTGTCCCCTCTCTCCCCCAAATCCCTGTCCCCTCTCTCCTTCAGCCCCCATCCCCTCTCCTTCAACCCCTGTCCCCTCTCCTCCACTGCCCTGTCCCCTCTCTCCCCCAAATCCCTGTCCCCTCTCTCCTTCAACCCCCGTTCCCTCTCACCTCCAATCCCTTGTCCTGTCTCTCCTCCAATCCCTGTCTCTTGCCTCCTCTCTCCTCCAATTTCCTGTTCCCTCTCTCCACCAACCCCCAACCCCTCTCTCCTCCAATCCCTGTCCCCTCTCTCTCCCAATTCCCTGTCCTCTGTCCCTTCTCTCCTCCAATCCCCTACTCCTTCTCTCCACCAATCCCTTGTTCCCTCTCTCCTTGAATCCCCTGTCCCCTGGCCCCCCCTCCTCCAATCCCCCTTTCCTTTCATCTGCAGTTCCATGTCTTCTCTTTCCTCCAATCTGTTGTCTCTTCCAAAACCCTGTTTCCTCCACTCTCCTTCAGTCCCTCTCTTCCATCCGCTGCCCTCTCAACCTTTCCCATTCCTCCGTGTACCCCCACCGATCCTCAGACTTCTCTCCCTCTCTGTCCTCTTTCTCCCTTTACCCTGCTCTCTTCTGGTCTCCCTCCAACCTTCCCGTCTGACCCCCATCCTCACCCTCTGTCCTTTGTCGGATGCCAGTGATACATCGAACCCCAGCTCACTGTGACTCAAACTGCACTTGCAGCCACCATCCTATTAGCGCGAACCAAAAAACTATCAGCAGGCAGGTCCAACAGGCAGCAAACATTTGTTGGTCTTGATTGCAAAGGGGTGGGACTTTAAGAACAGGGAGGCTTTGCTACAGTTGTATGGGGTGCTGGTGAGGTCACACCTGGAGTACAACACGGTTTTGTCCTCTTATCCTAGGAAAGGATACAAAACATTGAAGACTGTCTGAAGGAATGTATCACCAGGCTAATTCCTAGAATGAGAAGTTGTTCAGTCAAGTGAGGCTGGACAATTTGAGTATGTGTTCCTCAGAGTTTAGAAGAAAGAGTGGTGTTCTTATTCAAATATATACATGGTTTGATGTTCACGTTTCACCAAAGGGAGGGTTACGAATGAGGGGACATAGTTACTGAGATGCATAGAGATATCTTCTCTCAGAGGTGGTGAATCTCTGGAATTCTCTGTCCCAAGGATCCTGGAGGCTGGAGAGATAAATATTTCAAAAATTGAGGGATTGAGGGTTATGGGGAACTGTCGCAGAAGAGGAGTTGAGACCAACATAGATCAGCCATGATCATATTGAATGGCGGACAGGCTGGAAGGGCTGAGTGGCCTTCTCCCGTTCCTGTTTTTCTGTGTTGTGTCCTGACTGGGAACCCCCTTGGCTTCCTCCTACTCCATCTAACAAGTCCTGTGAAATCCCTGCCTATTGACATAAACAAGACTGATGTGATGAGCTGCTGTGGAGGGACAAGCCCACAGTGGTTTCTCCCCACTTGTGTCATTAAGGTTGAGCTATACTTCTCGCTTCTCCTTAGTCTGTTGATATTTTAGGGTGTTTTATATTGTTTTCCAGTGCTTTAATATCAGTGTGAACAAGAACTCCTCCACTAAGTTGCTGGAGCCCTCTTGTCATCTCCAGGAATCAGAGGAACAGGCCCTTTGGCCCATTGAGTCTACCAGCCATCAGCCACTGACTTACATCAATTCTACACAAATCCCATTTTGTATTCTCCCCGCATCTCTACAAGCTGCTGCAGATTCTACCAATTGCAATTTACAATGGCCAATTAACCCACTGACCTACACGCTTTGGGGAAGTGGGAGGAGATCAGAGAAACTGGAGGAAGTCCACACAGTCACAGGGAGAGTGTACCCAGACAGCACCCAAAGTCAAGAATGAGCCCGGATCTCTGGTGCTGTCAGGCCGTGATCCATAGAACGAGCAGTTTACTATCCAGTTTTAATCCTCATGTCTGTGGTTCATGCAGTGACTAAGAATTATTGTCAGTGCATTGGCCCAAACTGTGAATCAACCAGGCCACAAAACTTCCAACTGTCTAATCAGGCCTCACTTTGCAGGGAGGCGCCTGTCCTCCTGTCCTCATCTGTCCTATCAGGGCTCACGTTGCAGGCCGCAGAGTCTAGGGACTTTACTTCAGCCATTACCCCAGCAGCACAGTCATGTAGTGCCAGCACAACACTTTACCGTACAGGCAGCCTGTGATGAGTTAGTACATTCTCCCTGTGACCGTGTGGATTTCCTCCTACTGTCCAAAGATGTACCGGTTGGCAGGTTAATTGGTTATTGTAAATTGTCCTGTGATTAGGCTTGGGTTAGATCAAGGGATTGACAGGCAGTGCGGCTCGAAGGGCCAAAGGGTCCATTCTGCACTGTATCTCAGTAAATGTTTTGTATATAAGGTACTGGGATAAACATCATCATGTCGTGTTCGTGTTCCTGAAGTGGAGGTTGACACTATCTCACTCCTTCTCACTTTTCGATGCTGCCTGATCCTTTGAGTCTCTGCAGCAGCTTGCATTGTGCTCCTGATTCCAGCACCTGCAGTCTCTTTTGTCCTTGTCATTGCGTATCGTTCACCAAGGAGGGCAGTAGCGGGTGAGGTGAAGTCCCTGGACTCTGCGGCCTGCAACATGAGACCTGATAGGACAGATGAGGACAGGAGGACAGGTGCCTCCCTGCAAAGTGAGCTCTGATTGGACAGTTGTTTCAAACAGTGGGAGGCACCTGTGACTGCGTCAGAGGGAGTGACGCTCCACCATCATACACAGCACAGATAGCCAAGGTGAACACACGGTGCGGGGCTATCAGCACGCAGCGCACAGACAGCAGGTGAATGCTTTGACTATCAAAGTCCATATGAAGGGTCTCCACTCAGCCCTCTCGATGGCCAGTTTCTCTCCATAGATACTGGTCTTCCAGCAGTTAGTATTCTGCTCCACATCCTGGCAGTCACAACCCCTTTCGAAAGCTGCAGGTGCTGGAAATCTGAAACAAAAACAGAAAACACTGGAAGCACTTAGGAGGTCAGGCAGCATCTGTGGAGAGAAAGAAAGAGAGTTGATGTTTCGGGTTGAGCCAGACTGTTACTGTCTCCACTGCCTGACCCACTGAGTCTTTCTAACCGTCTCTGCCTTTGTTACCTAAGCCATTCGGTCTCCATCATCACTCTCCCCTTTGGTAAAACGGTAACCCCGTGATGGCTGACCCTGTTCCAGCTGAAGACTGTAATCGAAGCCTGCAGTATTTTATATTGGATGGATAGGCAGTTGATCTATCAGAAGGAGCTACCGGCAGTGGTGAATTCCAGGAGTGTGTTCAGCACACTGTATAGCAGATATTTAGCAGCTCTGTCCCACAGAGTTGACTCATGACTTGGGCTGTGTGTAACACTGGGCTGTCTTTGCAGGGTGATCATGTGTGGCTCCAGACGAACAGGGGAGAGTTCAGTGTGCCTATTGGGGCGGAGGTGAAGCGGACTGACTCCAGCAAGGTCCTGTTGCTGGATGATGAAGGCAAGGTCAGTGTCCAACCCACTCTTCATACCCTTGCCAGATAATTGCTACCTCTTCACAGAGAAGCAGGTCTCATTCATGTCTCCTCAGGGTCCAAACCCAGGGTTGGGACTGTGATCTCAAGGGAGTTTACAGTATCCATCTTCATTGACAGTTGCTGAAAATCAGTGATTACCTCCACCCTCTGGTCCTTACCCTCCATCTGTCCCATTAATAACCCCACTGCCCCATCACCCACCTCTTGCCCAAGCACTCTCCCCGAACAGACTTCCAAACTATATCTTTTGCTCCTCACTACCCCAACTGGAGCGTGTAGATCCAAAACATCAACTGATGACTTCCCTTTGCAGATGCTGCCTGACCTATTGAGTCCCTCCACCAGTTTGTTGCTCCAGATTCCCAAACAACCTTCCTCCTGATTCTCTTTGCTGGCAGAGAGCCCTCTCCCCTCCCCAAGATTTTCTCTCTCTCATCTCATGATCAGACTACACGCTTCCTCACTGCCACCATTTTTCCCTCCACTCCCCCAACCAACCATAACCTTCTGCCCAACCAGCCCTCACCCCTTACAACCTCTGTGTCCACAACGACCTGTAGATCATGTCTCAGGTATGGAGATCCTCACAAATTGGGGGTGGGGTGTTGGTTTGCATGAGGAGGGGTCATATTTAAAACCAAGTTTAAAGTCAAACTGCTTAACTTGAATCCCATGCACCGCATGTTGCCTCTGGCTTCTGTGTACATAACATCCACTGGTGCTGAGCGGGGAGTGTGACTGATGAGGCTGTTTTTGTTGGGTTTAGGAGCTGTGGATCGGCACAGCAGACAGACACCGAGTGGAGCTGATGCATCCCAGCTTGCTGAAGGAAGTGGACGACATGATCCAAATTGAGGATCTGAGGGAAGCTGTGATGTTGCGGAACCTCTTCATCCGATACCAGAAGGATGTCATTTACGTAAGGCACTCGGCCAAGGGGTTAACAGAGTTGCAGAAGGTGTATGGGGCTGGAGAAGACCAGTTAGCTCAGAGTACCCACAATGGTCAGAACTAGCCCCAGCTTCATCTCAACTTCATCATACATAATGGAATCTGGTCCTTCAGCTCAACCAGTGCATGTCAACCAAGGTTCCCACCTAATCTAGTCCCATTTGGCCGCAAATGACCTCTATTTCTCTAGACCTTTCCTATCCATGTACTTGTCTTTTAAGTTCTCCTCTGGCAGCTCATTCCACATAGATACCACCCTTTCTAAGCACTGTTTAACTGGGATCGGGTCTTGCCTCTACCACCCTTGCAGGCAGTGAGTTCCACATTCCACTCTATTTGAGAGGAAAATTGTTTTCTCAGCTCCCCTTAGATCCTCTAACTGTGTTAAAGCTACACTTGTTGGTCTTTAACTCTTTGGCCTAGAGAGCCAGCCTTTCCTAATTCCTCTGCCTGGGCTCCTCACAACCCAAGGAAATAGGAGCAAGCCTAGGCTACATGGCCTCTCAAACCTGCCCGACCATTCATTAAGATCATGTCTGATACTCCTCTCCTCTCGTAGTTCATGTCTGATTCTCAACTCCTCTCGTAGTTCCCCATAGTCCCCATTCCCATGATCTTTTAAAAATTATCTACTTCAGCCTTAAATACTTCTAACAATTTAGCCTCCACACCCTCTAGGGCAGAGAGTTCCAGAGATTAATATCTTACATGTTTATCTTCTAACTATATCCCCTCCTTTGTGACTGTCCCTCTATGGACAAGATTACAGTATGGTTACACTGCTTTATATTCCATCATTCATTCATAAAGGTAAGGACCACCCCTACTAAATTATTCCAGCACATTGCTTTTTGCTCAGGATTCCAGCATTTTGTATCCCCTGTAGGAATCCTGTCTTGCTACCTCTAGCATTTTGACTGGCTTGTCACATGGGACTTTGTCAAAAGGGTTGTTAAAATCCCTATAGAACACATCTAACACACCATCCTGATGTGTTCCACCCTGTGTTCCACAGATGTGTCCCACCCTGACCTCTTGTGCATTCCTGATATTGCAGGAGCTCTTCTGGCTTCCTTTTACAACCAAACATGTCACAAGCAGCTCCTGTTACAGATGAGTCTGCTACAGGAGAACCTGCACAGGCAGCTTCTGTTACAGGCGAGCAGGTGATTCCTGTCACTGGTGAGCTCATTAGATACTGTTCCTGTCCCGAACAGCTCTAGGCAGATGATAGCTGGTGTTGGTGCGTTCATTATGGGCTATATCCGGGTTCAAGGAGATTCCTATTCGCTGGCATTACTGCGAAGTGCCAGTATCAAAGTCCACTGCCTGTGTCCATTTGTCGCTGATAGCAGCTGTGTTGTTGGCAGTGATGCTATGTCAGAATGTCCACGTCTTTGTCTTACACAGACCTACACCGGCTCCATCCTGGTGGCTCTGAACCCTTACCAGCAGCTCCCAATTTACAACGTGGAGCAGATCAGCCTGTACACCAACAGGAGGATTGGAGAGCTGCCGCCCCACATCTTCGCCATCGCTGATAACTGCTATTTCAACATGAAGAAGACCAACAAGGACCAGTGCTGCATCATCAGGTGAGGGAGGGGCTTCTCTCGCCAAAGGCCCAAACTTCTTTGGTGATGAGGTTGAGTCCAACTTCATGAGAAGTGGGTGGTGAATCACTAGAACAAAGTGCCGGATCTTTCCATGACATCACGGAGCACTTGCCTGGAATTGATGAGGACAGGCAAGCTGAGGTCTCCAGGGTCTGGCATCACTCACTCCAAATGTAGCTCAATAAACAATCCATTCATGCAGGTTCTCTATCTGGGCAGCACAGTGGAGCAGCAGATAGACCCACTACACCACAGCACCAGAGACCCTGGTTCAGTCCTGACCTTGGGTGCTGTCTGAATGGAGTTTGCACTTTTCCCCTGTGTTCATGTTTCCTCCCGCATCCCAACAGTACATGGGCTAGTGGGTTAATTTGCCACTGTAAATAGTCCCTAGTGTATAGGTGAGAGGGTGAATGTGAGGGAGATTGATGGTAATGTGAGGAGAAAAGAATGAAATTAGTGCAGGATTAGTGTCAATGGGTGGTTGATGGTCAATATGGACTGGGAGAAAAGTTGTAAGTGGTTTATTATTGTCACACATGCCAATATACAGTAAAAAACTTTATTTTGCATTCCATCTATCAGACCATTCCAACTGTATGGCAGGGTAGTATAAAGGAAAAACAATAATAAAATGCAGACCATAGTGTTGCAGAGAAAATGGGGTGCAGACAGACAATAAGGTTCCAAGGCCACATCAAAGTAGATTGTGAGTTTAAGAGTTCATCTATATTATACAAGAATTTCCTTCTGGAGTCTTATAACAGTCGGATCGAAGCTGTCCTTACTCCTTCAAGCTCTTGTATCATCTGCCCATTGGGAAGAGGGAGAAGAGAGAATGTGCAGAAGCTGGGGCCTTGATTATGTTGCTGCTTCCTCAGGCTGCAGGAAGTACAGGTGGAGTCCTCGGAGGAGATTGTGGCTTTTGTTATGGACTGGCTGTATCCACAAAGCAGTCACATGCAGAGCAGTTGCCTTACCAAGCTGTGATGTACCTGAGTAAGATACTTCCTATAGTGCATTGATTAAACATTGCTGAGGGTTAATAGATAGATAGATGGATAGATACTTTATTCATCCCCAAGGGGAAATTCAACATTTTTCAAGTGTCCCATACACTTATTGTAGCAAAACTAATTACATACAGTATAAATATGATATGCATCTAAAATCACCCTCCCAAAAAGCATTAATAAATAGCTTTTAAAAAGTTCTTAAATAGTTTACTAAAGTGCATTGAGTGGTAACTTAAGCTCATGCCAGGTTGCTTTAGTCTCCTGAAGGTGCTGTGCTGCTGTGCTTTCTTGGCCATAGCTTCTAGTTGGTTGGTGATATTTTCACCAAGAAACTTGAAGGTCTGAGCCATCTCCACACAGCACCATACAGGGGCTGTGCACACTGCATCCCTTCCTGCAGTCCAGGACCAGCTCTGATGTTTTGCAGATATTGATACCATGCCTCTGGGCTCTTCATATCCTTGCTGTACTCTGACTCATAGTTATTAGAGATTTGGCCCACTACAGGGGTATCATCTGCAAACTTGCGGATGGAAGCTGAGCAGAATCTGGTCATGTAGTTCTAAGTGCCCAGGAAATAGAGTGGGTGCTGAGGATGCAGCCTTCCAGGAGTCCTGTATCGAGGATAAGCAGTTACAAGTTCCTGGCTGTCAACATCCCTGAAGATCTATCCTGTGCCCAACATATTGATGCAATTACAAAGAAGGCACAGCAGTGGCTAGATTTGATTAGGAGTCTGATGAGATTGGGTATGTCACCAAATTTCTAGCGATGTACCACAGAGAGCATACTCTAACTGGTTGTATCACCATGTGGTGTGGAGAGGTCACTGTACGGGATTGAAAAAGGCTGGAGAAAATTGCAAACTCCATCCAGGATGTTAGCATCCCCATTATCTTCAAATGGCAATGCCTCAGAAAGGCAGCATCCATCATTAAGGATCCCCATCACCCAGAACATGTACTTCTCATTGCTACCATCAGTTAGGAGGGACAGGAGCCTGAAGGCACACACTCAATGTTTTAGGAACAGCTTCTTCCCCTCCTCTATCGTATTTCTGAACAGACAATAAACCAAACCATGAGCAACTTATGAATGTGTGTGTGTGTGTGTGTGTGTGTGTGTGTGTGTGTGTGTGTGTTTAAAACAGTGGGGCAGTGTTCATGGGTTGGTTTATTGTCCGTTCAGAAGTATGGTGACAGATATTTTTATGCATTGCACTGTACTGCTGTCACAAAACAACAAATTCCACAACATATGCCAGTGATGGCAAACCAGATTCTGATTCTGGTGGTGGAGGTGCTGCTGATTGCAGTTTGTTGGCCAGTTGCAGAGAGAAGCACTACCTCCTAAGTCTAGGATTTTGGAAATGAATTTGTTTAGAATTATGGTATTGGTGTTGGAGTTGTAGTCTGTTTCTATAAATCTGTAATGCCACCAGTTTCTTTAGTTGCAGCCACAATGTGTTGGTAGTATAATGACATAAGTTGTGATCATTGTTTACCTCTATTCCACATTCAGTACCCCACCATCAAAATTCTTATCCTTGTCAATAAGCCGTTGTTTTGCTCATTCCTTCCTCTGTCAGACATTTCCCCCATCCTTCTAATACAGTCCTCAGCTTGAGACACTTCAGCTCTCGAGATGTTCACCTGGATTTCCCAGTCTGTGCTATTTAATTCCTGCAATGTAAGTGATCTACTGGAGGCAGAGAGGTCCCCCAGTGTCATGGCCTGTACCACAGAGTCAGAGAGTCAACAGCACAGAGACAGGCCCACTATGTCCATGCTGACCATTCACACTAATACCATTGCAGCTCTTCTATGCCTTAGGTGCTTGTCCAGTTGATTTTTAAACGGTGTAAGGGTCGTCAAATCCACCAACTACCCAGGCAGTATATTCCAGACTTCAAACACCTTCTGGGGGAAGAATCCTCCAACAATCCCCTCTAAACCCCTTACCCCTTACCCAGATCTTATGGCCATTTGTTTTAGATGCCTCTGCTAAAGGGAAATGTGCCTCCCTCTTCTTCCTATCTATTCCTCTCACAATTGTGTTCATCTCTATCAGGACCTCCTCTGCTCCAGGGAAAACAAAGTCAGTCCGTCCAGCCTCTTCTCAAAGTGAGATCCTTCCACCTCAGGTATTGGCATGGTGGATCTCCTTGGCACCTTTGCCAGTGTAATTGTATCCTTTTATATAATTTTATCATATTGTGGAAGATTTTGCTGTAAATTCTCTGAGATTCTGCATTAATTTTTCTACTAATAAATTCTGAAGACGATTTATTAGCTTTGAATTGGCTCAGTGTTATCTCCTGATTGACTCTGCTCAGGTCTGTATGTGGCTGCAGAGCGGAGGGGTAAGACTGGAGTCGTAGGGCTAGAAATTCCTCTACCAAGGTACTAGAAGGACTCTGTTACCCCCCCCCAGACAGATACAGTACTGAATCAGACCTTTTCAGCCCATTGAATCAGCCACCCAATTCCATTACTCCTATTTTATTCTGCCTATGTTCCCCCCACTCCAGATTCCAGCACTCACCCATACAATAGAGGCAAATTACCTGACAACCTCTTAATGAGGGAGGAAATCCACGCCGTGCAAGTTCCACGTAGCAGTGCTTGAGCTCAAGATTGAACCCATGGCTCAGGAGCTGAGGGTCTGCTGCTCTACCCGTACACCGTAGCACCAGAATGGCAGTGACCTACCGAAGAGAAACTGCCATGGTCCAGAACATACCTGGTTGAGAGAGATCTCACAGTATTAAACATAAGAAATGGGAGCAGGAGTCAGCCATCTGGACCGTTGAATCTTCTCTGCCATTTAGTAAGATCATGGCTGCTCTGTGGAGGGCTCAGCTCCACCTACCTGCCTTTTCCACATAACCCTTAATTCCCCCAGCTATGCAAAAATCTGTCTAACTGTGTCTTAAATATAATTAATGAGGTGTCTCTACTGCTTCCCTGGAGAGAGTATTGGATGGTCCTACGGGCATTAGATTGAAGCAGGTTTCATAGTATACAGAACTTTGCAATAAACAAAGTGTTGTTAATTACAGCGGAGAGTCGGGGGCAGGGAAGACAGAAAGCACAAAGCTGATCCTGAAATTCCTGGCTGCAATCAGCGGACGGCACCAGTGGATCGAACAGCAGGTCCTGGAGGCAAACCCGATTCTGGAGGGTAAACCTTGCGTGAAGAAACCATAGTCAAGTTAAGGGATGTGTGTGTGTGTGTGTGTGAGTGTGTGTGTGTGTGTGTGTGTGTGTGTGTGTGTGTGTGTGTGTGTGTATCTGTCTGTGTGTGCATGTATTGTGTGTGTGTGCATATATTTTGTGCGCGTGCGTGCGTGTATCGTGTATGCCTTCTCCAAGGATCATCACCTTGTTGTGGTGGAGAGGCTTGTGAGTTCCTGAGATCTTGAGAGCATTGCCAGCTGCAGTTCAGCCATCTGGGGCTTTGCTCCTGGTAGGTTTATCCATGGTAGGTCAAAGGGGAGGTTCCAGACAAACAGTGGTTCAAGCAAACCCCCAACAGTGGAGCAGGCAGAAGATGATGACATATCACAACGGCAGTGAAGGGTCCCCAGTCACCTTGCATTCCGTGCCACTGGACCTTCACCCTGATCGCTCAAGGACTGTGTGGTGGCTGCCCATGCACCAGCCTTCCCATGTTAAACAATTTCCTGCACAGGCATTCTCCATTAAAGGAATTCACCCTCCAGAATACGTTGATCCTAAATTGGCCTCTACAGCCACCTGAAGCCACAGCAACAAACATTCCCTTAAGGGAACATTATATTCAACTTGAGTGATCTCCCTAAACTGTGTGAGAGTGTGAGTGTGAGTGTGAGCGCGTGTGTGTGTGTGTGTGTGTGTGTGTGTGTGTGTGTGTGTGTGTGTGTGTGTGTATGTGTGTGTAGTTCTGGTCCCACAGAGTAGGAAGATTGTGATTACAGTGGAGGGGGTGCTGAGCAGATCCACCAGTATGTCGCCTGGGAGAAAGTTTTAACTTTGAGGAGACATTGGACAGGTTGGGTTTATCTTCAGAGAGTCATCCAGCACAGGAACAGGCCCTTCTGTGTCAGCCACTAAATTCCCCTTGTTGTCTATCACTAATGACACATGCAAATGAACACAATCAGTGTCCAGCTCTAAACTACCTTGTTGCCACATGCATATTTTAATTACTTCGACCATCACTGTTAACGTGTGTGATTACGTTCACTTTTCTATTACTGAGCTGGGATATTACTCATCAGTGTGAACCCCTCATTGTGAATGAGGGGTTTTCCTATTTCTCCATTCTCGATATGAGGGAATCACCTTCTACCCTTATGATAGTTGTCTCCAGATTTGTGACTGCCAATACCTTATAAAGTCTCCTCACATGCATTTCTCCACATGCCATCCAGATACTTCATCTTTTCTTCACAGGCAGTTACAAGGCTCTGTTCTTTTCTTTCCATTGTCATACTAGTTCTTTCAGCTTCTTCACTTATTATTTCTACTCCCATCCTTTGGTTCACCAGTTACCTGTTCATTCACAATGTGCTCAACTGACAGAGTGTATCCGTTCTATGGTGTAGCACTGACTCCCCTGTGTTGCTCAACATCCCGAGTCTGAACTTCTCCCTAACCAATTATGCTCCCGACCGGAGTCTGGTCTGAATGTCTCCCTCTCTTCCTTTGACAACCCTCTCCGGTTACAGCCTCTACACTAATTCCATTTACCAGAAATTGGTTTGAAGTCTTCTATCTATACCTTACAATTTATGCATTTGTCCAGATAGGTCTTGGGTGTTGTGAAAGTGTCTCCCTTCACCACCTTGGTGAGCAGTGCATTCCAGATTCCACCCACTCGCTTGGTGAAAAGAATTCCTACGCATTTTCCCTTGCACACTTTCTCTGTGGCTTTGTGGATTTCTCCCAGATACTTTGGTTTTTCCCCACATTGGTATTGGTATTGGTTTGTTGTTATGACAGGTACCAAAACACAGTGAAAAGCTTGTGTCTGTGTGCTATCCAGACAGATCATTCCATACGTGAATAGAATGCAGTAGTAAAATAAAAACAGATTGCAGAGTAAAGTGTGACAATTGCAGAGGAAGTGCAGTGTGTGTAAACAAATAAAGTGCGTGAGCCTTGATGAGGTAATTTGGGAGATCAAGAGTTCACTTTTAACATATGAGCAGTCTTTTCAAGTGGATAGAAGCCTTCCCTGGGTCTGGTGTACGTGCTCTAAAGCTCATGTACTTTGGAAGATGTGTGGGTTGGTAGCTTAATGAGTTGTTCCTAGTGTGTGGGTTGGGTGAGTGGTAGAACCTGAGGAGAATTGATGAGGAGGGGGGAAAATTAACAGGGGATTTGATACAAATGAGTGACTGATGGCTGGCACAGACCCCACCCCCTGTTAAAATGAAGACACTGACTGGACACAGATGGCAGAGCTGTTGACTCACAGCACCAGAGTCATAGGTTCAATTCTGGCCTTGGGTGCTGTCTATATGGAGTTTTCAGATTGTCACTGTGACTGCATGGGTTTCCCCGGATGCTCCAGTCTCCTACCACATCCCAAAGGTGTGGCGGAAGCTGGATTAATTGGCCGTAGTAAATGACCGTTAGTGTGTAGGTGAGTGGTAGAATTGGTGGCGGGGAGTGGAATTGATTGAAATGTATGAGAATCAAATGGGATTGGTGTGAATGGGTAGTTGGTAGTTGCATGGACCCCGTGAGCCAAAGAGCCTGTTTCTCAGGTGTGTGACTAGATTCTCTGATACAGTCCCACAGGCATGTGTTGAACCATTGCCATACCCAACCTGACTGACATAAGCACCTCTGATGCTATTCCTACATTTTTCATCCTCAGCCTTTGGAAATGCAAAAACCGTGAAAAATGACAACTCGAGTCGCTTTGGGAAGTACATTGACATTTTCTTCAGTGGAGATGGGATGATAGAAGGGGCAAAGATTGAGCAGTACTTGCTTGAGAAATCCCGGGTGTGTCAACAGGTAAGGGTAAAAGTTGTAGCCCTCCTCTGGATGAGCACTGATAGGCTCCCACATCAGCAAGGGCCCATTCTTCACCACTATTAGCAGTGTGGTTAGTGATACTTGCTTGACAGGCGAGACCACGTCAAAGGTTCTGCAGCCGCATCTCTGCCCAACACAACTGCAGGGGATTTGGTGACAGCAGATCAACGTGAGACACATTGACGAAATGTCAGTAATGATCCACATGTAGTCTGTCAAATGCAAAGGCATGTCTTCCACCTGAAGCTGCATTAATCCCTTTCAAAGTGGAAGAAGCAATATATTGGATATTTTACAACCTCGTTGCTTTAAGACAGGCCCCCACAACCACTGCTGAGAGGAAGGGGCTAAGGGTGATGTCATATCACTGCCCTACTGGTGCCACTCTCCAGTGATCTGCACCCTTGCTCCATATTTCTGCATTCTCCTCCTATTTTCAACCTTGGTCAGGGCTCAGAGCAGCTTTCACCATCCCAGTTTCCTGGGTGGTTCCACTGGCTACAGCTGTGCCATTGACCACAGTCGTCATCTGTTCAGCGCATGGAGGGTGTCATGTAACTGCTGGACCTTGAGCCTGGTCACACATATTGTACCTGTGTGCAACTTTAAGATCAGCGCAGATGCACATGTCTAATCTCCCAGGTGTTGTAGTCCTCAGTCAGCAACTACTCTGCAAGCAAGGAGGCTGATTGAAGCAGGAGACTGGGTTCCCACATGCATGAGCGCTCTGCTTATTTAACAGAAGGACTGGGATTGTGGTGTTTCACAGAAGAGCTGATCCTGTGCCAGAGTCCTGAGTTCAGTGCTGACCTCTGTGTGGACACACCGGTGCTCCAGTTTTCAACCACATCCCAAAGATGTGCAAACTGGCAGGTGAAACCTTGTTGTTTAGGGTGAGTGGTAGAATGTGGAGGGGTGGGTGTGGTAGGTGGAATGGGATTAGTATTGGATTATAGTTTTGGTTACTTGATATCAGCATGGACTCAATGGGCTGAAAGGCCTGTTTCTGTATTTTAAGACATTTGGTCCGTTAGTCCTGACCGTAGTGGCTAGTTCGCTGGCAGAGGCTCAGTGAAAAACAAAGTGATTTGCGTGTCCCCTCTTCATCTGGATTGTCATCCCCTCCTTAAGGCTACCTTCCTCTGCCTTACAATCTTGATCCAAAATATTGACTCTCCATTTCCCCCATGAGTTCTGCCTGGCCCACTGACTTCCAGCAGTTTGCTATCCACTGCAGATTTCAGCATCAGCAGTCTCCGGAGATTTTGCATGGGTACTGCTAAGCTCCTGGGTTGGTGCCGGGTGAAATTGCTGAGGGAGGCTGAGACAATCTAACCGCTTGGTGAGGAAGTGACCTGTTCTTCTCAATAGACAAGTGCTGGGTCAGCACTGTGCTGTAGCTGCTACTCAATTATTCACTTTGCCACCTCTTTGTTTGTTATTCTGTGCTCCACCCAGGCTCCAGATGAGAGAAACTACCACATATTCTACAGTCTGCTGGTGGGCATGAACACAGAGAAGAAGAAACTGCTCAGTCTGGGCACCGCACACGAGTATGACTATCTCACCATGGTGAGTTGCTGCATCAGCCAGAAGCCAGCCTGTAGAGCCATTTGTGAGTTTGTGCCGTACATATAAGATTGAAAATCAGCCTTCTCCATCCAATGTTTATTCATAAGATCTTAAACTCTGTGAAGAAACAAGATTTGATTAGCATGAAGTACTATGGAACAGAATAGCAGACTGGCTTGTAGTGGGCTGGAAGTAATGGGCTGATTCAGAATTGCTGTCGCGGCACCAGACTTGCTCTTTTGTTTCTAAAGAAAAGCTATATTGTGTAAAATAATATACTGGAAGGCTGAAATCTCCATACACTGTAAAAGCAAGCAGTAATGACTGTCTCATAAAAACACAGCCCCTCCAACCACAGCTGGCACTGAGCTACTTTTTTTTTGTCACAAAGGGACAACATTTCTGAAAGAGATGCAAAAAAAGTACAAGATCAGATACTTGGGTCATTAGATCAAAACTATTTCCAGCAGTAAAGTTATTTGGCATTTCCAGAAGCTTTTTATTCAAAATTTCCAGTATCTGCATTCTCTTGTAATTATATCTGATTTAACTAATCTCAGATTGCTTTGTGGTTTAAATAGGCTGCTTTGAATTGCCCTTGGTGTAAAATCTGGGGGGGGGGGGGTAATTAAGGGGAGAATAAAATGGGATTGTGATCCATGGCTGATGGTCAGCATGCATTTAGTGGGATGTATCTTAAAGCTAGAACGAACTCTACAGATACTAGTAATCTGAAATGAGAATAGAAAATGTTAGAAGTACTTAGTGAGTTAAGCAGCATCTGTGGAGAGAGAAAAATAATTAACACTTCAGGTGGATGAGCTTTGTAGACTGTGTGCCTTGTGTGGCACTAATAAGAAATACATTGAATGAAATATACAGTATGTTCACAACACTTAGAATAGAATGCCTATAGAGAGTCTATATGAAGCACAGATAAGCAGGGCCACAAGATAAGGGAGTGCAAACCTAGGTTTAGGGTGAAAGGGGGAAGATTTAAAAGGGAGCTGAGGGACCCCTCTTTCATGCAGAGAATATGAGTATATGAGTGAGCTGCCAGAGGAAGTAGTTGAGTCAGGTACATTGAAGATGAACAGGGAGGGGAGGGACCTGGAGGGATATGGGCTGAGACAAGTTGGGTGGACAATGTGTTTGGCTGAAGGGCCTATATCTGTGTTGTATTGGTTCATAGAGCCACCAAAACAAGCACGTTGGCCCGCTGAATCCATGCTAACCATCAACCATGTAGACTAATCCAATGTAATTCTTTCCATAACTCCCCCAAGATTTTGCACCGGGGCAATTCGCAGAAGCGTACTAACCTACCAGCCAGTGCCTTTTGGAATTTGGGAGGAAACCAGAGCACCCACACTGGGAACTAGAGAGACCTATAGTGTCATAAAGAGAATATGCAAACTGCACACAATACCAGAGATCAGGACTGAACCTAGATCACTGAGGCCACCTGCACTACCTCTGCTACCGCAGGTGAAAGCGGTGATAGTCGGGAGGTGGTAAATGGTAGCAATTCTCAGTCAATGTTATGGTAATATGGTTATTATTTAGGACAATCACATTCAGTTTCCACAAAGTGTCATGTTTTCCTGCAGGGTAACTGTACAAGCTGTGTTGGGCAAGATGATGCAGAACATTACGCTGATATTTGCTCAGCTATGAAAATCCTGACATTTTCAGATAAAGAGCAATGGGAAATTAACAAACTACTGGCTGCTATTCTGCACCTGGGTAACCTCAAGTTTCAAGGTATGAACAAACAGGAGAGTGTGGCAGACAAGGCCACTGGTTGGTAAGATGGTCGAGTAGACTTAATCATGTGGTCACCTTGATTGTATTGTGGGCTATGGGAATATGGGAACACCAGGAAATAGGAGTGGGAGTAGACCACTTAGCTCCTCAACCCTTCAATATGATCAGGACTGATTGACTTCATCTCCTTCTCTGTCCCAGTTCTGCAGAACTTAGAATTCCCTGATCTTTCAAGAAATGATCCACTGCCATCATAAAGCATTCTAATGATCTGATCTCCACCATTCTTCGGGCAGAGAATTCCAGGGATTCACTACCCTCTGCCAGAAATCTCTATGTACCTCTGTTTTAAATGACCAGCTCCTATGTCCCTTTGTCCAAGGCTCTTCCACTAGTGAAAACATCTCAACATCTGCCCTGCCAAGCCCCCTCAGAATTTTGCCTGTCTTAATAAGTCAATCCCTCTTCTAAACTCTGAAGAATACAAACCTGAACTGTCCAACCACTCTGGATCAAACAACCCCTTCATCCCAGGAATTAACCTGAAGAATCTCCTTTGAACTGCCTCTGATGTAGTATCTTTTTGTAGGTAATGGGACCAAAACTGTACACAGCACTCCAGGTGCTGCCTCACTAACACTCTGTCCATTTGCAACAAAACCTCTCGATTTTTAAACTCTAAGCACTTCATCAAAAAGGCCAAATGATGTACAGTTTAGGAGCTTAGACCTTCACCTCCAGCATCTGATGCTCTCATTAAGTGCATTTCATTTCAGACCCCTGAAGTCCAATGAACTCTCTGAATACTGACAGCCTGTTTATATCTCCACTGCATGAAGCAGAGTGGGTTTCTGCTCTCCTCTCTGACTTAACAGCCCACAGTTTTCAGATCACCCTAGTTTCCCTTCTTCACTACAGATGCTGGATTCTGGATCAACAAACAATCTGCTGGGAGAACTCAATCCTGATTCAGTGTTTGACCTGAAACCTCAGCAGATGACACTCAGCAAAATGTTTGTTGCTCTCTTTATCACTGTACACTGTCACCTTTAACCTCTCCCCTATCCCTTCCTGTACCATGAGTGACTCACATTGAGACTATTTAGTTACAGCCTCTACCAATTATTCCTTCCTCTCAAAGTTCAAAGTAAATTTATGATCAAAGTACATATATGTTAGCAGATACTGAGATTCATTTTCTTTGTGGTCATTCACAGCAAATACAGGGAAACACAATAGTCAATGAAAACCTGCACCCAACAAGACCAACAAATAACCAATGTGCAAATATAACTGTGCAGATTACAAAAATAAATAATAAATAAATAAATAGATAGATAGATAGATATCGAGAACCTGGGATGAAGAGTCCATGAAAGTGAGTCCAGAGGTTGTGGGAACAGTTCAGTGTTGGGCTGGGTTGAGTGAAGTTATCCTCTTTGGTTCAAGAGCCTGGTGGTTGAGGGGTAATAAGTGTTCCTGAACCTGGTGGTGTGAGTCCTGAGGCTCCTGTACCTCCTTCCTGGTGGTTGAGGGGTAATAACTGTTCCTGAACCTGGTGGTGTGAGTCCTGAGGCTCCTGTACCTCCTACCTTGTGGCAGCAATGAGAAGAGAGCATGGCCTGGATGGTGGGGGTCCTTGATGATGGATGCTTCTTTCCTGTGACAGCGCTTCATGTAGTGGGGAGGTGGTGCAATCAGCGATGGAGAAGAACCAACGGTGGCACTATATCTGAAGGTCTAATGGAGGTCTCTAGATCTGCCCAGTATGGTGGCCATACAGCTGGAGGGAGAGGACTGGAAGCAGAGCTTCTGTTTGCCGACAGTGTAAACTGCTGCAGGGGCTGCGGTGAGATCACCACCTCAGTGGTGGGAAGGGCTTTACCTGTGATCTCCATTCTAGGTTCTCTTAGCCCTGCAATTAAAGCCTCCCCTAAGCTCACTTTGTGGGCGCCCTAAGCTCATCGGTTTCTCAAGCTTCCCACCCATGCCATCTCAGGCCTTTCTTTCAACTCTCCCTGGCTAAATAACATGTAGGTTATTGAAGCATACCAGAATCAATGTGGTTTAACAGGGTAAATGCTGGGAGGGTATTTCACCTTACTGTACACTGTTGGAAGTTTGGTCTCTGAACAACGTGTGCAATGTGGATGAGTTTCTTCTCATATGAAGCTTCCTCATGTCATGGCAGACTGCTTTTGTTCTTAACACCTATGGTCTTTTGAACATAACCTGCTCCCTAAACCCTGCTCCACTAACTATTTGGTTGCCCAGCACCTTTTTTCACCCACCCACGTCAGCTGATTTTGTAAATGATGTCCTCTTCTCCAAGTCTGCCCTCCACAGAATATCATCTTCTTGACCCATTTGTCCTTGCCAACATGTATCCTTCCACTCCTCTGCAATTCCCAAAATGTCACAGGTTGGCAATCTGCAATCTTCATCACTCCATCTCCTGCTCTGGGATACAAGCGGTTGGTATAAGGTATCATCCCATAATGACCCCCCTGCCCATCCACCCATTATCTGCTTCAGATAGTCTGACCTTGTCCATCCCATCTTTGCTCCTGTCATGTTACCTTGGAATTCCCAGGAATCCGTTGCTGACTCCTGCCCTCCAGACTTGACACTCGGGTGTAATCTGTCACTCGGCTTGATCTCACCGCAGCCCCTGCAGCAGCTTACACTGTCAGCAAACAGAAGCTCTGCTTCCAGTCCTCTCCCTCCGGCTGTATGGCCACCATACTGGGCAGATCTAGAGACCTCCATTAGACCTTCAGACATAGTGCCACCGTTGGTTCTGCTCCATCGCTGATTGCCTGCTTCTACCCTCACAGCACAGGCTGATCCCACTGTACTGTGCTGAAACCTTTGTTTCTGCCTTTGACCCCCCCCAAGCCCATCTGTGCAGCTTCTTATCCTACCCCCCCCAACTCTCTCCCTTATCTCTGTGTCCTGTCATCGTCATCCCATTCAGTTCAACCAGCACCGACCTCAGCCTCGTAGGTTTAAACCTCTCGCCTGCTTTCAACCTCCAGTTCCCCTGTCTGCCCTGCTGTGAGATTGTTGCTGGGACCTCTGTTCATCCCTTCTGTGAGTGACCTAGGCTTGGGAATTGGAAGTTGGTGCTGAATTGTGCAGATTAAAGGACAACAGATTACAAACCAACACAGTACAGAGCAGAGACACTTAGAGATGGACGTATGGACAAAGGGTGCAAATGCTAATTTAACTTCAGCGTCGCAGGTTTGACATTCCTTTGTACGATGAAATATGTTCTACCACATGGAAAGGAATTTTATCAAAACCCAGACATTTTTAGCTAAATGCAATCAAGTTCACACTGTGAATTCATCGAAAGGCATGGAGACGAGAGTCCAGGACTTGGTGTGAATGACAAACGTAAGACAGAGCTGCTTGGACACATGCACTGCTGTCAGGTGTGTTCAGTGAGACTTCACTGGCATAAAGTTTGTCTGCAAATCATGTGTTCCTGAAGCAGGTCTTAAGATGTTCTTAGAGCTGAGCTGCCTTTCCTATGGCCCAGTGATCTGAAGTTCAATATCAGTATTTTCTTGTAGTCAGCCATCCACCTACACACCCCCAACACCAGTTCGCTATGGGTCTCTGGGTCTTCACATCATCAGATCTGAGCTAGAATATCCTCTGTCTTCTATGGGCAAGCCAATTCTGAATCCAAATGGCCATGCATCCCATGCATCTTCTGGATGAGCCTCCCATGAGGGACTTCGTTACACCAAGTCCTGGACTCCCGTCGCCACGCTTTTCAATGAATTCACAGTGTCAACTTGATTACACTTAGCTAAAAATGTCTGGGTTTTGATAAAATTCATGTAACCCCAAATCCAAACGGGAATTCCAAAGGAATTTCTTTTCCACAAGGATCATAGGGAATATGGAACTCACTCCTCTATGGAGGGACTAAAGAAAGTAGAAGAATCACAATTAAGGGGAGACTGGACAAATAAATGAGAAAGGAAGAAAGGTCTGCTCCCACCTATCCAAATAACCTTTCACCTTCTCACTTATCAAGAAGCCATCTAAAACTGTAAAGAATGCAGGATGGGACAAAGAAGCTATTTCCTGGAATTTAGAATTTTAAAAATTTTAAAAGGAGGAAGGTAATATTGAATTTATAGAGAATCTAAGGTTGACCACACTTGGAGTACCATGCCCCATGCTCATCTCCATACCTCAGGATAGACTCCTTAGTAAACTGTAAAGTCTGAGTAAGAAATCTTGCTGTTTTTGCCTTCAGAAGTGGTGTCTGGAATGGTGACGATGAAAGATTAGGAAGCATCATTTCAAGTGACAGGATAATTAGAGGACACGAGGAGGTACCAGTAAAAGACTGGTAGAGGATTGATGTCATGAAGCTTAAGAAGGGTGCCACACCTCTCACCCAAAGGGCAGGTGGATGTTTAGTTGGGGAGATCTTCTGCCATTACAGTGGGATGAGTTCAACCCGTTTGTCTCTATTGCACTGTCGGTGAATGTGTTCATTAGATTCTGCCCCATTTTGGTGAAATTTACAACACTGGTTTTATAGTCTGGATGGTTATCAGAGGTTATGGCAGGACATCAATAAGATGCAGAACTGGGCTGAGAAGTGGCAGAAGACATTCAACCCAGATAAGTGTGAATTGGTTAATTTTGGTAGGTCGAATTTGAATACAGAATATAGAATTAAAGGTAAGACCCTTGGCAGTGTGGAGGATCAGAGAGATCCTGGGGTCTGTGTCCATAGGACACTCAAAGCTGTTGCACAGGTTGACAGTGTTGTTAAGAAGGCATATGGTGTGTTGGCCTTCATCAGTCATAGGATTGGATTCAAGAGCCATGAAGTAATGTTACAGCAATATAAGACCTTGGTTAGATCCCACTTGGAATACGGTGTTCAGTTTTGGTCACTTTACTACAGGAAGGATGTGGATACTATAGAGAGAGTGCAGAGGAGATTTACAAGGATGTTGCCTGGATTGGAGAACATGCCTTAAGAGAATAGGCTGAGTGAATGTGGCCTTTTCTTCTTGGAGTGATGGAAAATGAGAGGGACCTGACAGAGATGTACAAGATGATGAGAGGCATAAGATGATGAGAGGCATTGATTGTGTGGATAGCCAGAGGCTTTTACCCAGGGCCGAAGTGGCTAGCATGAGGGGGCATAGTTTTAAGGTGCTGGTTAGTAGGTACAGAGGAGATGTCAGAGTTAAGTTTTTCACACAGAGAGTGGTGGGTGCAAGGAATGGGCTGCCGGCGACAGTGGTAGAGGCAGAAATGATAGGGTCTTTTAAGAGACTCTTAGATAGGTACATGGAGTTTAGAAAAATAGTAGGGAAATTCTAGGCAGTTTCTACAGTAGGTTACATGGTCAGCTGAAGGGCATGTAAGTGCTGTAGACTTCTATGTTTCTATGTTCTATGGTTCTAGAAGCATTATATCACTGGGGATCTTGAGGTAACAGAACTGGTGGAGTGTCTTTCACAACTCATTGCACCATAAAGCACTTTACAGCCAATATTCTGAACTCAGCAGAAACACCAGCAGAACAAGAACTAGAAAATAATCTGACAAACCTGGTGAACTCATTGTTTAGGAACAGAAATTTCACACACATACATACACTTGTATTCATGTCCTCTCTCTCTCTCTCTCTCTCTCTCACTCACACACACACACACACACACACACACACACTCTCACACACACACACACACTCACACACACACACATACACACAAACACACACGCTCACACTCTCACACACACGCACACGCGCGCGCACACACACACACACACACACATACACACACACACACACACACACACACATACACACACACACACACACACACACACACACACACACACACACACACACACACACACACACTTACTTTACCAGACACATCGATCAGTAACCTTTGGAACTCTAAAGCTGGCTTCCACTAGTCTCTCTGCAGCCATGCCCCTCTTACAAGGGAATGAATCCTTAAGTCTCCAGGAAGGAAGGTTTTTTAAAAGCCCTCATGTTATTGTTTTGTAAGATTTGCATGTGACTACATCAGAGAGAGCCCACAAGTACAGAGTGCCAGAAATCAGTTTGATCTCAGGAATAACAAGTATAACGTCTTTATGTTTTCAGTTTTCAGAGTTCACCATTGACCTCATGTTGTCCTCACTTGTATATTCCTCTACAGCCACTGTATATAATAACTTGGACTGCTGTGAGCTTTTGTCTTCAAATCACCTCTCCATGGTAACCAAGTTACTTGAGGTAGGTAAATCAGTCCTTATTAAATACCCGGCGTGGTTTCTTACAGAATGAAGAGCCTGTGAGAATAAGGCTGGTGTCTGTGCCTGTGAGTGAGTAGGAAGATATCCCATTCCTCACGGCACTTTGAGCACCATCTTTGTCCCTGTGGTATTCTGGTACTGATGCACCATCAATAACTCTCCGAGATGTGAGGCGAGATACAGGCTTTTATTGGCTGGAAGAAAGAACAAGCAGCAATTGTCAACCACACTACGTCCTGAGGCCGGGGCTGTGTCTCCAATCGCCTTTATACCGGGGTCCATGGGAGGAGCCACAGGAGCAGTCAGCGGGGGGGGGAACGTGTCCAGACAGGTATATGTAGCTCACCACAGGTACCATATCTCAAACTCCTGTGGTGCCTATTGTAATGGTGTCACTGGACTGGGACTGAGGTTTGAGTTTGCGCTTTGCTGCTAAATGTGGCTGAAGAAGAGGGAGTACTGGCCGATTCATTGCATCTGTTTGACAAACCCTACCCACCCCTCTCACACCCAGCACCATGGCCTCTCTAACCTGTCTGGCAATGACATAAAAAAACACTCTGCAAACTTTGCATCAAAAAACTTCTCCATCTCCCTCACTTCCCATCCACCATTAAAATTCTTCTTGAAACCTCACAGATGGCATGAAAACAGGTCCCTGTCCTAATGAGTCCATGCTGACAGCCAAACACCAGCTAACACTAATTCTATTTATTCTTCCCACATTCCCATCAACTCCCCCTGATTTAACCACTCACCCATGCACGAGGAGTAATTTATAACAGCCAGTCACACATCTTGGGCTGTGAGAGAAAACCAGGATACACACAAAGCCCACGCAGTCAAGGGAGAACGTGCAAACTCCACTCAGATAGCACCCGAGGTCAGGATCAAACCCAAGCCTCCACAGCTCTACCCACTGCACCACTGTGCCGACCCTCACCTCCCAGCACAGGGGTGTAAGCCCCTGCCAGTGGTGGTGTTGAGGGGACTGCACATGGTGAGTGGAGTGTGCAGACAAGGTGAGGCTGGGAATTGTGTATGGTGGTATCAGCTGAGAAGACACTTGCTTCCCTATGAAAGTTGCTGATCCAGCTACTGCCTGACACACATTCCTCACTTCCCCTGACAGGTATTCTCAAGCTTTTAAAGTTCTTCCCAATCTGTACCATCACGAGTGGCAGATTGCAGACTGCAGAGGTCGTTGCCGTCAATAAAAATGTGGAAGCACCCAGCCGATCAAACTGATGTGGGCCAAGAGACACCGTACTTTTTCCGAACTAGCTGACCTCTGCAATGTATCAGCCTGCAACCCCGGCATTGTTGTATTTATTTATTGAGATACAGTGTGGAACAGGCCTTTCTGGCCCTTCGAGCCACACTGCCCAGCAACTCCTCGATTTAACCCTAGCCTAATCACTGGACAATTTAACCTGCCAACTGGTACATCCTTGGGCTGTGGGAAGAAACTGGAGCACCCATGCGGTCACAGGGTGAATGTATGAACTCCTGACAGGCATGAGTTGCCTGTTCTATAAAGCGTTGTGCTAACCACTATGCTACTGTGCCACTGCATGTCAGAGATATTCCCTTAGAAACATCCAGCTGACCCGCTCTCTTCTGCAACATAAAGATACAAATACAACAAAATAAATAAGATTAAAAAGATAAGGAAAAAACAATATAAAATAAAGATAAATTGCGTTCTCTCTTTCCAAGTTCATGATCTTGAACCTGGAATATTAACTATTTCTGTTTCCACAGATGCTCAGAATCAGCGTTGTTATCAGTGATATCTGCAGATTTTCTCATGTTTATGTTGTGAAATGTTTTGTCTTTTGGCAGTAGTGCAGTGGAAAATGTGGGAAGACTACTATAAGTTACAATAAGAAACAAAATAAACACATACATAGTGCTAAAGAAGAATCGTGAGATAGTTTTCATGGGTTCATAGACCATTCAGAAATCTGATGGCAGAGGGGAAGAAGTTGTTCTTAAAACATCGATGGTGGGTCTCCAGCCACCTATACGTCTACCTGATGGTACTAATGAGAAGAGGACTGCTTGACCCCCTGAGTATTTCTAACATTTTTCTGCTTTGTTACATGTTTCCAGCATCTGCAATTTTTTTGAACTTTCATTTACTCTATTGGTCTTGTCTTGAAAACTTTTATTTACTCTATTGGCTTTGTCTGGATTCAAACCAGCCAACCATTCCTCATTCTGTTGTTATCAAAACAATTCCAGAAACTTCCTTGGAAAGTAGAATTTCTCCACTGTTAGTTCCAACCTTGCATATTTCTCTTAACAAGTAGGCAATTGAGGTTTAAGAGTGCCCTTTGATGTTATATCTCTCTCCACTTCCCTTCTTCTTGCTCTCTTTCTGGCTTACAAAGTCTTGCAGTCCTGGGATTTGCTCTGAACATTTACTGAAGTTAAGGAACCTGAGAGGTTTGGCTGTAGTGATTTAGTAGCCTCTCAGCTGGATACCTTCTGCCAGATCACCTTCATGTTTCCAGTGAGGTCTTAAAGCCAGAATCTGCCCATACTCCATGAGTTACCACACACTTGCCAGATACCCCTTTTGAAGAGTGGAGTAATTATTGTCACATGTACCAAGATACAATGAAAATCTTTGTTTCACATGCCACCCATACAGAATCATTTCATTACTTTAGTACAAGGGAAAGTGATAACGAGTCAGAAAATAATTACGAAGTGCAGTGCGGGTAGGCAATCAGGTGCAGGGCCACGACGAGGTAAACCATCTTGTCTTGTCTCTCTTTGCTGCAGGTGGACCTCATGGAACTGGAGAATGGAATGACCAACAGATCCATCTTAATCCGAGGAGAAAGTGTGTCAACCCCAATGAGTAAGGCATGGGCAGCCGGTAACCGTGACGCACTCGCCAAGGTAATGCACTGTTGGCCGTGAGTCAGTCAACGGCAACGGGCAAATATACTCCTCATCCTTGCAGCCCGAGGAGCACTTCCATTTCCTTTCAGTTCATGGGTCAGAAACAGGCCCTTCAGCCCACTGACCTGCTTTATGCTACTCCCATCTCAACCCATCCTCATCTTCCTCAAATTCCCATCAACTACCCCCCACCTCCAAGTTCTACACTTTAAGGCCAATTTACAGTAGCTGATTAGCCTCCTGACCTGCATGTGTTTGGGATGTGGAAGGAAATAGTAGTATCCAGGAAAAACCCACACGGTCACAGATAAAACATGCAAACTTGTTACAGGTAGAACCAGGGTTCAGCACAGAATGCAGGTCTCAGGGGCTGTGAGGCTATGGCTCCACCAGTTGTACTGCCCATTTTCCTCTCGCTTCCTATCTTGGATGCATTGATTCCATAGCCAAGATAATTCCATGTCTGCTACTTGCCTTTGCCACATATGATCCTCCCCCCACCCCCTGCCATCACAGGCTCCACTTGTCCCAATTTAATTGAGGCCATAGGCTCACTAGGCCAACATCAGCAATTGGTGTTGTTGCATCCTGTCTAGCAGCAGGACACTGACTGGCTGACCCTGATCCGACAGAAGGATAAAGGATTGGCCATCCTGAGTTGTTCTGCCGTTCAGTGAACGTGTGGTGGGTCTCCTAAATCTGCGTAGTCTACAGTCTCCTTCGTACCTTTTGATTAATGAATCCTGGATTTGAAATGAACAATTTGTAATTGGTTTATGAGTGTCACAGCTACAGAGGAACAGTGAAAAATTGTTTTGCATGCCATCCGTAGAGATCATTTCACAACATAAGTATATCCAGACAGTACAAAGTAATAGAACACTAAAGTAATAGAACACAAAATATAATCGATCTAAAATGAGGAGAAGTATCTCCACTGAGTGACAGTGTATCTTTGGAAACTAAGTTCAGTCAAAGCAGAAATCTAAAAGATACCTGGATATTATGAGAATCAAGGGATATGGGGAAAGTGCAGGAGAGGTAGAAGAGCAGTCATCATCTTGAGAAAAGGCAGAACAAACTAGAGGGGCTGAGTGGCCTAGTTCTGCTCTTATTTCATATGTTCTTCTGTTCTTGAACTCACTTGAGAGATCTTTGGGAATGCAGAGCAGCTTAGCTGGTTGAACCACTGTCTGAGAGCTTCAGAGGCCCAGGTTTAATCCTGACCTCCTGTGCTCTCCATGTGGAGTTTGCATATTGTCCTTGTGACTCTCTGGGTGCTCCAGTTTCCTCCCACACCCCAGGTTAATAGATGAATTGCTTCCTGTAAATTCCCCTGAGTGTGCAGGTGAGTGTAGAATCTGGTGGTGGGGGTGCAGTTGATGAGAATCTGGGAACAATAAAATGAGATTAGTGTAAGTGAATGGAAATAAAAACAGAATCCTACTGATGCTGGAAATATTTAATAAAAGCAGAACATTCTGGAAATACTAGGAAACCAAAGGGTGCGCCTGTTGGAAAAGAAACAGAGCTAACTTTTTAGGTTGAAGACCCTTCCTCAGGACTGAGGAGATAAAAGAAACTGGGTGGGTGAGGGCAATGTCTCTGGTAGGATCAAATTGCAGTACACTTGTGGGGATAAGTTGTAGAAAGCTTATCGGGGCAATGAGTGAATAGGAGCAGTTGGAGAGTGAGAACTGTTAGAGTGATTCTTGGTTTTAGCGCATTTACATTTGGCAAATGACTTGGCTACCAGTCTTCATGTCTGAATATGTATTGTGGATTTATTTTGGAGTGCAGCTCAGCGAGCAGTTGGAGAGTGAGAGCACAGAGAAAAGAATGTGGGAGTTGTAAAATGCAGAGCAGGAAGACATAGAACCATAGAACAGTACAGCACAGTACAGGCCCTTCAGCCCTCCATGTTGTGCCGACCCATATAATCCTTAAAAAAAGTGACTGTCAGGTCCTCCCATTTCAGAGAGGAAAAAGTAAACAAGTTAAACCAATTGTACAGGTGGACAGTAGATGTAAAAAAGAAATTGAGTTACCTAATTCAATATCGAGTCCAGGAGGCCACAGCATGCCTGGTCAGAGGATTAGGTGCTGTTCCTCAAGCTTGCAATGGACCTCATAATAATAGTGCAGGAGATCACAGACCAATAGGTCAGAGTTGGAGTGGAATGGGGAATTAAAGTGACAGCGATAGAAAGATCAGGGACATCCTGAGGAATGAATGCAAAATGATCAACCAATTTGTGTTTGGTCTCTCCACATTGTGAACACTGATTGCAGTGCATCAGATTGGAAGAAATACACATGAATGCTGTTTCATCTGGAAAGACTGTTTGGGTCCCTGGATGATGGGAAGGAAAGAGGTGGAAGATATGTGCTGCATTACTTGTAGGTGCAACGGAAAGTGTAATAAGAAGTGGGGTGGATGGTGGCAATTAGAGAAGTGGACCAAGGGGACGGTCCCTGAAAACTGCTGGAAGAAGAGGGAAGTGTGTGTCTGCTGGTGCAACATCTGAAAGTGGTGGAAATTGAGGGGAAAGATCTGTGGAAAGTGGAGGCTGGTGGGCTGGAAGGTGAGTACGGGAATGATTCTTGTTTTGTTCTAGAACGGGCTGAGAGCAGAGGCATGTGAAACTGATGAGGTGTGTTCAAGGGCTTTGTTAGCAATGGTAAAGGAGAAGCTGCAGATCAGGAGAAGGAAGACTTTTCAGAGCACCTGTACAGAAGGCCTCCTCATCAGAGCCGATATGATGGAGATGGAGGAACTAGAAGAGTGGACTAGTGTGGATTATCTGGCATGTCTCCTGAGTGATATCCAGAAGACAGAAAGACAAGTCAGAATATGGCCATGTGAGGGCAGGACAGAAACTGGCAGTCAAAGTAATGAAGCCATCGAGTTCTGCATGACTACAGGAAGTAGCATCTATGCAGTACTGATGTACTGGAAATGTGTGGCTAGGTGGGTAGTGGTTAAGATGATGAGCTAAAGGACTTGCTTCTATGCTCTAGGACTCTTTAACATTAGCTTGTTCACTCTTACTTCCTGTAAAATCCCAGGATAGAATTTACCTAGTCTTAGGGGTTTAGCACTGTTCACCCCCTCCCCATCCCCAAGATGCCAGATGCTGGTGGAAGCTGGATTTATTAGCACAAAGTAATGTAAACTTAATTTAGCCAACTCCTAGTTGCTTTCTAACCATTTCTTAGTCATTGCACATGACTGCCTGCTGCAGGCAGCTGCTCCATAGTGCTGCAGATGGTAACTGGGCCTCCACAGAGTCATGGCCAACTGGAAATCAATGCAGCGGGTTTACAGCCATTGTCTTCTCCGCCTGAAACTCACTCATCCAGGAAGGGAGGCTCTGGAAGTAATTGCAAACTTCACTGGAGACTTCTCCCACACCTTACAACAAACTCGGAGTTCACAGAGTTCTTAAATATTTTTCCATTTTTCATGATCTGGGATTGTCAGCATTTATTGTCCACCCATAATTACCCTTGAGAAGACCACAAGATCATTAGATACAGGAGCAGAATGAGGCCATTTGGCCCACTGAGTCTGCTCCACCATTTCATCGTGGCCACTCCATTTTCCTCTCAGCCCCAATCTCCTGCCTTCTTCCCATATCCCTTCATGTACTGAGCAACCAAAAATCTATCAACCTCAAAATACATTAAAAAAATTTAGAAAGTAGTTAACCCTTTCATTTCTTCTACCAAAGTGCATGATCGTACACTTTCCTATGCTTTATTCCATCCGCCATTGTTTTGTCCATTCTCCTAGTCTGTCTAAGTCCTTCTGTAGCCTCTCTACTTCCTCAAAACTATCAGCCACTCCACCTATCTTCATATAGTCTTCAAACTTTGCAACAAAGCTATCAATTCCATCATCCAAATCATTGACATATACTGTGAAAAGAATCAGTCCCAACACAGACTCCTGTGGAACACCGCTAGTCATAGGCAGCCAATCAGAAAAGGCTCCTTTTATTCCCACTCTTTGCTTCCTGCCAATCAGCTACTGCTCTATCCATGCTAGAATCTTTCCTGTAATACCGTAAGTTTGTAGCTTGTTAAGTAGCCTCGTGTGGCACCTTGTCAAAGGCCTTCTAAAAATCCAAGTACACAACATCAACTGATCCCTCTTTGTCTATTCTGCTTGCTATTTCTTCAAAGAATTCCAACAGATTTGTCAGGCATTTTTTCCCTTGAGGAAACCATGCTGACGACAGCCTATTTTATTATGTGCCTCCAAGTACCCTGAGACCTGGTCATCTTTAATTATCGACTCCAACATCTTTCCACTGAGGTCAGAGTAACTGGCCTATAGTTTCCTTTCTTCTACCTCTCTCCCTTCTTGAAAAGTGGAGTGACATTTGCAATTTTCCAGTTTTCCAGAACCTTATTGAACCATACCTGCATAATGAAATCCCCCATGACTATTGTAACATTGCCTTTCTGGCATGCATTTTCTATCTCCTGTTGTAATTTGTAGGCCGCATCCTTACTACTGTTTGGGGGGCAGTATACAACTCCCATTAGGGTCTTTTTACCCTTGCAGTTCCTTAGCTCTATCCACAATAATTCAATACCTTCAGACCCTATGTCACCCTTTTCTAATGATTTGATTTTATTTTTTTACCAACAGTGCAATGCCGCCCCTCTACCTTCCTGCCTGTTCTTTTGATACATTGCATATCCTTGGACATTCAGCTCCCAGCTATAATCTTCTTTCAGGCATGATTCATTCAGTGATGACCTCAACATTATACCTGCCAATCTGTAACAGTGCTGCAAGTTCATCTACCTTATTCCGTATACCGTGCGCTTTCAAATACAACACGTTCAGTCATGTATTCACCCTTTTTAATTTTGTCTGCCTTATATGTAACCCTCGGGTTCAGCCCGCATGCATTTGTTTAGGGGAAGACAGCCTCTGGCCCAGCCAAGCCGAGAAATCTTATTTGTGTGGATGCTGCATGATGTGTTGCCCGGTTACAAATCAGTACCACAAAATATCAGACAGTACACCATATGCAATAAACGATTTTGCTTTATAATTCTTAATCTGACTATAGGGTTAGTAAAGAAAACAAAAGGAAAAAGGGCCCATTTTACTGAAACAGTCTAAAATACACATTGGAGCTCACGGTTGTCCGTCCATTTGGTCCCCATCAAACTCCTCCGAGCATCATTGACCCACATTCCAAGTCCACTCTGTCCTGCGGTCTACCAACTCTCTCCACTCGCGTATTCTCTCTTCATCCCTCACCGACAAAAGACCACTAAGCCCTTCTCTCAGACACACAAGAAAGATGCAACATGCCTCTCATTGGATGGCACACATTCCACAGCCCATTATCTCCAGTCAAAGCCCAAACGTTGCTGCTACAGAGAAACCATTAGATTAGCAGTGAAACATTACAGATTGTTACATATATGTTGCAACCAACTCATCCTGTTGACTGCAATTTTTGCCCTGTCAACAGCCTCTCCTCACTACACATTGCCTCTTTTTGTAAACCAGTGACCTCATCTTCAGCGCTATTATCCACCTTTCCTATGATACTTCTTGCATTGAAATATATGCACTAGTTGCATCATGCTCAACCTTTTGATTCCTAACTTTCTTGGAGGTCTTACCAACAACTGTCTCCCCAACCTCTCCACTAAATGTCTTGCACTCTGGTTCCCATCCCCCTGCAACTCTAGTTTAAACCCCATCATGCAGCATTAACAAATCTTACTGCAAGATATTAATCCCCATCCATTTCAGGTGCAAACCGTCCTTTCTGTACAGGTTCCACCTTCCCTGGAAGAGAGCTTGATGATTTAAAAATCTTAGACCAACTCCTTAGCCATGTATTAAACTGTATAATCTTCCTAGCCTCACTAGCACGTGGCATGTGTAGCAATCCTGAGATCACAACTGTGGAGGTCCTGCCTTTTAACTTAAAACCTAACTCTCTGAACTCCCTATTCAGAACCTTGTCACTTGTCCTACCCACATCATAGGTACCTACACGGACCACAACTTCACGGCTGTTCACCCTCCCATTTAAGATTGCTGAGGACCCGATCTGAGATATCCCGGACCCTGGCATCTGGGAGGCAACATACCATCCAGGAAACACACTCAAAATGCTGGTGGAACGCAGCAGGCCAGGCAGCATCTATAGGAAGAAGCACTGTCGACCTTTCGATCTGAGACCCTTCGTCAGGACTAACGTCCAGGAATCTAGTTCTTGCCCACAAAACCTCCCGTCTATTCCCCAAACTAATGAATCCCCTATCACAGCTTGCTTCTTCCCCCCTTTCCTTCTGAGTCACAGAGGCAGACTCTGTGCTAGAGACTTGACCACTGCAGCTTTCCTCTATTAGGTCATCCCCCCATCGGTATCCAAAGCAATATACCTGTTGAGGGGAATGGCCAAAGGGGAACTCTGCACTGGATGTTTAACCCCTTTCCCCTTCTTGATAGTCACCCAGTTCCTCTGTTCTGCACCTTGGGTGTAACTACCTCTCTATATGATTATCTATCATCCCCTCAGACTCCTAAACGATCTGGAGTTTGCCCAGATCCAGGTCGAACATGTTAACGCAGATTGTTGGAAGCTGCAGCTGGATGCACTTCTTGCAGTTGTTGTTATTAGGGACACAGGGCACCTCCTTGCCTTCCCATATCCCACAAGAGGAGCATTTCACTATCCTGCCTGGCATCCCTACTGTCCTTGCCGAGCAGATATAAAGAAGAAAATGAAAAAACGTGAACTTTTCTGTCCTTTGCTTTCTCTGACTGAAGCCTCGAAGAGCTAAAGCCTCAAGATCACCACTCTGACTCTGTCCACTCAGACAATGGCCGCTCCGCTTGCCCCGCCTTCCTTTAACGTGCTGTTGCTAATCAATCCCAAACAGCGATTGGCCACTGGTCGAAGGTCTTTCTCACTGTACTGACCTCCTTCTGCCTCTTGTCCCCTGAAAGAGAACCTGATTGAAGTCCCTTCCAAGGTTTCAGACTGGATGCTGGACAAAGCTATTTTTTTCTAGGAAGCTGGAAAGCTAAGTAGGTAGTAGTGAGCCCGCTTGAACTGCTGCTGTGCTTCTTCTGAGGGTGTTCCTACAATGCTGCTGTGGAGGGAGTTCCAGAAATTAGACTCACAGTGGTGAAGGACTGGTGAGATATTAGCAGGTCAGGTTGGTGTGTGGTTTGAGGAACAACCTGCAGGCTGTGGCTCTCCCTCATCCCTACTGCCCTTGTGCTTCGTATTCTGTATTCGCACGTGAGTGTGTGTGTGTGTGTGTGTGTGTGTGTGTGTGTGTATGTATGTGTGTGCACGTGTGTACATTTGTACAATTTGCATGTGCATGTACAGTATACATACACAGAATACATACACAGAGGAAATAATGTGTGTGTGTGTATATATATAATGCTGAATAATTATGTGACAGGAAATAGGAGTGTGTGTTTGTGTGTGTGTATCTGTATGTGAATGTGTGTGTCTGTGTATGTGTGTATTTGTGCCTGTTTATGTGTGTGTGAGTACATTTGGGTATGTGTGTGTGTCTGTGTGTGCATATGTGAGTGCGTATGTGGAGATTGGATTGTGTTTCATTTGGAAGCTCTTTTTATTACAACTCATGTGGTCATTTATTTTCTGCTTTGTTCCACTGACAAACTAAATCAACCTCGCAAAACGAACCTTCCCCCACCCCACATACCTCATGTGTGGGTCTTGTTTTCCTGCTCTGACTCCAGATCTCTTAACACCTAAAAATCCTGTTGATTTGTGTTGAATCCACTCAGTGACTGGCTCTCTTGGGTAGAGAGATTGACTCCCATCTAGGTGAAGAAATATTCCCTCATCCCCATCTTAACCAGGCAATCTGAGACGATGATCATATGTGAGTTCTGAATGCTCTATCTTTAGGGAAATCTTTACTCAAGAAACATAGAGATCATCTCTCTTTCATCTAAACTTGAGTGGGAACAGGCTCCACTCGAACAGGTATTAAGCCTCTGTCACACATTTATAACCTGTAACTCATTCCTAGGGTCAGATTCCTGAAGTGGTGGTGGTATCTATAATCTGGAGCACACAAGAACGTTTAACACTTAATCTGTGCCAGTGTTTGAAATAATACCACCTCTCTGTTTCTTTCAGGCAATTTACAGCCGTCTCTTTGTGTGGATTGTGAATAAAGTTAACACTGTGATCTACACACACCCTGTCAGTAATCCAGGAAAGGTCTCATCAATTGGTCTGCTTGACATCTTTGGCTTTGAGAACTTTGATTTAAACAGGTACCTAGTTTCCCTTCCATTATTTTGCAACAGGGCAGAGAGTAATGTATGGTCTGTTTCACTTATTTAAATGTATATGACTTATTCTCTGTCTTGCATGGTTGCTTGGGTCATCTTTGAACTCTCAATGTGCAATGGGGAATTTTGTTTTCATTGGATCTCATCCATGAGCGGGAGAAGGCCCAGGGTTGCAGGCCAGGGAGTCAACAGAAACACTGCATCTGTGGCTCCTCCCTTTAGCCTAAAGGGGTGGAAGAAGCGGACAGCACTGTTGCTCAAGGGCTAGAACCACTGCCTCACAGTGTCCGAGACCCATGTTTGATCCTGACCTCTAGCCCTGTGGGGAGTTTGCACATTCTCCCTTTCACCCAGGTGCTCTGTTTTCCTCCCACGTCTCAAAGACATGTAAGTTTGTAGGTTAATTGGCCATTGTAAATTACATCTAGTGTGTAGGTGAAGGGTGGAAATGATGAGAGGGTGGGGAGAGTAAAAGCAGATGAATGTGGGATTAGTGTAAATGGCTAAGATGATCGGCACAGCTTGAGTGGGCCAAAGAGCTTTCTTCTAAGTGGTAAGAACACATGACATGAGACTACAGTAACTATATCTCATAAGTACTACATTTACAATCCCCTGTGGACCTCTATAAAGACAAGTTCAGATTTTCGTCTTGTAAACTTAAGATGTACACATACATATTTATAAAGTCATGGAAAGATTTTGAGGAGGTGACGAAGGGGAGTGATGGGAGTAGGGCAGTGGATGTTCTAGACATGGACTTCATTAAAACTTACAGCAAGGTACCTCATTGTAGACAGATCCAAAAGCTTAAGGCACATGTAATCTCTGGAGACTTGGTCAATTGGATCCATAGTTGACTAGGGTAGAGTAGACGGAGTGCTGGTGGAAGGGTGTTATCCTGGCTGCGGGTCAGTGACCACTGGTAAATTGTTCTGCAGAGATCTCTGCTGTTTGTGATTTATAATCAGTGGCCATTTTATTAGGTACAGGAGGGACCTAATAAAGTGACTGCTGAGTGTATATCAATGAGTCAGACTAAACTGGGTGTGAGGTGATTATTACGTTAGTAGATGACATAGAATTTAGCAGAGTTGTGGGTACTGAGGAAGGCTGTTGTAGGATAGAAATGAAGTTTTACTCGAACAAGTGTGAGGTGCTGTACTTAAAGAGGTCAGATGTAAAAGGGAAGTATATAGTTGTAGGATTTTGCGAATAAACATGCAAGAGTCATTTTATGTGCTTAACAAAAGCCACAGCCCTTTACTTCCATTACGAACAAACCAAAAACAGTCATTTTACACTGACATCATTATGTCAGACACCACCTCTTAAAGTGAGCACAACAACTCAATGACTGTGTTTGTGAGTTATGCAGATCAGTTTCTGTTATGAACAATATGTGTTATCTGTCACCCGTTACATTACCCTACAAATGATGTGACCCTTAGAGCATTGATGTACAAAAGGATCTTGGGGTACAAGTCATAGCTCCATGAAGGTAACAACGCAAGTGGATAGGGTGGAGAGGAAAGTGTTATTGATTGGAGTATTGAGTATATAATACACGTGTTGGCGCATGGCCAAGTGGTTAAAGCGGTCTGAAGGTTGCTGGTTCGAGCCTTGGCTGAGGCTTGCGTGTGTGTGTCCTTGAGCAAGGCACTTAACAACACATTGCTCTGCGACGACACCGGTGCCAAGCTGTATGGGTCCTAAAGCCCTTCCCTTGAACAACATCTGTGGTGTGGAGAGGGGAGACGCAGCTTGGACAACTACATTAAAAAAAACCCCTTATCGAGACTAATGGAGGCCTACACACACTTATAAATTGGAAAGTCATGTTGCAGCTGTATAAACTTTGGTTAGCCTGCATTTGGAGAAATATGTGCAGATCAAGTCACCAAACTGCAGGAAGGATGTGGAGGCTTTAGAGAGAGAGCAAAAGAAGTTCAGCAGGATATTGCCTGGATTCTAGAGTAAGAACTATAAAGAGAGGGTTGGACAGACTTAGTTTGTTTCCTCTGGTACGCTGGAGGCTGAGGGGAAACTTAATCAAAATATAATGATAAAATTATGAGAGACATAGAAGAAGTTAATAGTCAGAATCTTTCCCCCAGATGGAAACTGCAAATATTGGAGGGCATTGGTTTAGTGTGACAGGGGCAAAGTTTGAAGGAGATCTATGAGACAAGTTGGTTTTACGCAGGGGCTGTTGGGTGCTGGAGTGCACTGCCAGGAGAAGTGGTAGAAACAGATATGATAGCAATATTTAAGAAGTGTTTAGACAGGAGATTAAATGAACATGAATGGGGGGGGGGGATAGAGACCACGTACAGGCAGATGGGATTAGTTTAGATTGGCATTGTGGTTGGCACAGACATTTTGGGTTGAAGGGCCGGTTCTTTACTCCATCTTGCAGCACTGTGTCTCTATTTAATGTAATGTAGACTCTGCTTAGCAAGATCAAACTCTCTGTTTTTGTTGATGTATATGAAGGAGTTTATAGTCACTGTTCCCGGGATGACATAAATTCAATCACTCATGCCCAGGACCTAGAAACCATCAAGTTCACCAGCTGCAAAAGGCAAAGATATTCACCTTTATTTTGCAGGATGATGTTCTGTTGGACTTTGTGAGTTACAGAAATAGAGGGAGAACTTACAGCACTAATTTGTGAGAGACCTCCCTCAGATTAACAGTATGCTCAAATCTGTTGGTGTTTTTGTTGTGTTTGGCAGTGGCATCCGACTTGGATCCAGCAATAAGCTGGTATCGCTTTGTTCATAAATCCTATTGGTTCAGTATCTGTCTCACCACCTTCAAAACTTGCTAGGTTGTTACCACTCCTTTTAAACTCAACATGATCCTTTCAAATTCTGTAGCCCACAACATCTGCCAGTCCAAATCCAAGGAAGCCCTAAGGGTGTTGTATTACTGTGTGTTTGCTGTGGTCCTCAGTTTCTGCTCCTTCATCTACTGTCCACTCTTTCCAGTTTCGAGCAGCTGTGCATTAACTTTGCCAATGAGCAGTTACAACAGTTCTTTGTGAGGCACATTTTCAAGGAGGAACAAGCAGAATACAAGCAGGAGAACATAGTCTGGCAAAACATTGAATATGTTGACAACCAAAAAGCACTGGACGTTCTCAGCATCAAACCAATGAACATCATCTCACTCATTGATGAAGAAAGCAAGTTGCCAAAGGTAAGTTGTCCTGTGCCCTTCTCTTGATCGGTCGTTCACTCACGAGATTCCAAATCAAGTCAAGTTTATTGTTGGGTGCACATGTATGATGAGGTACAGGTAGAATGAGGCAGCACAACATAATTTAGATTCAGACGATACAGAGAACATAAATTAAAACAACAGTGGAGAAAAAGCCTTTGCAAAGTAAGACACTGGTGCAAAAACACAATTAAAAAACATGATTTGAATGACAAGCTAGTATTTAATACAAACTGCCCTTATTGGAAGCCATTGCCTGAAATACTGCAGTTTCTGTAGAGTAAGGAATTCTGGAATTCAGACCCAGTGGCAAGGTATTTCCAAGTGAGTCGGGGGTGTTTGCGGGTGGTGACATTTGCATGAGTTGGCTTAATTTGTTGTATGGTTGATAAAGAAAGCTAGAGAAGAGGTGCAGTCGACCGCACCCTGCACTCAGGTGTGCTCCATGCTGAGCATGACGAATGGAGCAATTAAGTCCTGGAAGGGGATGAGCTTCCAGGAGGCACTCATCCAGGTGAGCAAAGAGTTATTCATCGCACCCATGACCTACGTCTTAGAGATGATGCAAAGGCTTTGGGGAGTTAGGAGGGGTGTGATCTCTATCCTGCTGAATCTTTTGACAACCTTCCTCACTACTCAAAACTCAGCCAATTTTTGTGTCATCTGCTAAGGTTCAAGGAGAGAGGATTTGGCTGTCCCTTGTAAAGGTTCCTTGCTTGACACAAGTCAGGTCACAGCTGAAAGCAGTCTCCTCCAGTTTGGACCTCAGAATGAGGCTGAGGTGGATGAACATTCTCTCTTTCTCTCTTTCCCTTTTTATTTTTTATCTCTCTCACACACAGTCACTTATTTTCACTTTCTCTATTAATCTCCTTCCTTCCTCCTTCTCTCCCACACTCTTCCTCCCTTCCCTCTTTCTCTTCTTTCCTCACTCCCTCTTCCACATTCTATCTAATTTCTTTCACTTTCTCTGTCTCTTGCTCCCTCTTTCCACCTCTCTCTCTCACATACACACTGTCATTAATACCAGTGTGCATCAATGATACTTTGTCGCTCAAGCTGTGCCCCAGTAGACTCTGGCCTTTGATTTAAAAGCCAGTGGGTTTGCCATCCAGGTCTAGAGACTGGGCACCAAGCTGAAGCTGTTTGACTGTAGTATGAAGGGATGCTGCTAAGGTGGAAGTGTTATCAGATAGATGAGAGTAAAACAGAAATCACTCTTTTCTCTTAGGTGATTATAATAACTCTAACTGGGACGTGAATTGGTTTATTATTGTCACATTAACTATGGCACAGTGAATACAGCTACATTGTGCCATTCAAACAGATCATTTCATGCAAATGTACCCTGAGGTAGTACAAATAGAAACAAAATGCAGAATATAGTGTTACATTACAGAGAATACAGCGCATTGTTGTAGGGAATTTATCTCTAAGTCTTGATTTGAATTTGTGCTTCAACATTGTTAAATAACAAACAATATTCTCACAGTCATTGCTGCTTGTGGGATCTTGCTTTACACAGATTGACAGCCATACTTTCTACTCTGTATTTGTGCCTGTCCTACAAAGCACACTGGAGTGCCTTGTGGTTGTAAGCATTGATTTGTTGATGTGTGTCTCTCTCCCTTTTCTGCAGGGCACTGATAGGACGATGTTAAACAAGCTGAGTGATCACCATAGCAATAGTAGAGTCTACCTTCCACCCAAGAGCTCCCATGACACCGAGTTTGGCATTGCACACTTTGCTGGAGTGGTCTACTACAACTCGAATGGTACTGACCCTGTGTGGCAGCAGCCTCTTTGGATCTTGTTAGTGCAGAGATGGGAGGTGTTCTTCTGTGGAGATATTCTGCAGCTCCAAGATCTAGAGGAGGACCTCGCCAGTGTCCTTTGTGGAAATGAGCCCCTTTGCCAAACCCCCATGTCACATGAGACTCCAGTCCAAAAGCCACTTACTTGTCAGTTGAAGTGGCTTTGTAAGCTCTCCATTTTCCTTTCTGCAGCTCTCTACAGGTGTACATTCATTGGTGACACCCTCATCCTTTGGTTTTACATGGCCTTAAGGAGGCAGCTAAGCAACCAGCCATTGTGGTTCAATTATCAGTTTGGCAGCTGTGGATGATGGTTTGACATCATGACCTGTCCATCCTTGACCAGACTGCCTGTGTGACTTCCTCCTCAGTCAGTGATTATCGCTGGAGCAATCTGACGGCCTCCCTAGCCGTTCCTCAAGCCCTACCATTGATCTTGATCTTGCCAGTGTCAGCCATACCTTTTGAAATGGTTTCTCCATTCTTGGGTCTAATGGGACCAAATCGGAGGTGAGCCTCTGGGTGGTCAAACTCTGCGCTGATGAGGTTGATGGGCCAATTGACTGCCAGAGACAAGTCTGGGTGGAGTGAATTGAAGGGGATGTGCATGAAATATTGAAAATACTTAAGCCCTCACTGTCATTTCCTGAGGGGAATGCTGGAAGTGGTGTGAAGGAGATTCAGCAGGGTAATTCCTGGGGTGAGTAAGTTGTCCTATCAAGAGAGGCTAGACAGTTTGGGTCTGTATTCCGTGGAATTAATAAGAAAGTGGATAACATTATCGAGACATATAAAACTAAGGTTCTTCTCTCAGACAGTGGTGAGTCTCTGGAAATCTCTGCTTCTGAGAGTGGTGGAGGCTTAGTTTGAGGTGAAGTTTCAAAGATCAAAGAATTGAGGGTTCGGGGAACTGGCATAGAAAAAGAGTTGAGGCCTGGGATTGACCAGCCATAATCATGTTGAATGGTGGGGTTGTCTCGAGGGGCCAAGTGGGCCCCCTCTTTCTGTTTTCTTGTGTTCTTGTGACTCTCAGGTAAAGGTTGGCTGTTTAACTTCCAGTGCTGGAGCTCAGAAACCCGAACCTAAGCCCCTGAAGAAACCGGGAACCTGATGTGAACTCTTGATAAGGATGGCAACAGGTGGTGGCCAAGGCTGCAGTTACTGCACCCCTGGGCCTCTTTCAGCAGTGACATGGGGAGTCCAGGGTCTACCTGTGGGTATCTGGATACGGTACTAGAAGCAGCATACACAGAATGTTGGAGGACCTCAACGGTCCAAGCAGCGTCAGTGGAGAAGAGTAAACAGTCGATGTCTCCCTTCATCAGGACTGGAAAGGAAGGGCAGAAGTCTTCTCTTCCTTTCCAGTCCTGAAGAAGTGTCCCAGCCCAAAGCGTTAACTGTTTATTCCTTTGATTAATGCTGCCTGACCTGCTGAGATCCTCCAGCATTTTGTGTGTGTGTTGCTTTGGACTTACAACACCCGCAGATTTTCTCATGTTAATGGTACCAGAAGGTGGGTTTACAAATCAGGATGCAATGTCAGCAGCAACTGAGGATCCTGGGACTGCAAAGGTCTATGAGCTCTGGAATAGTAGACCTTCCAGTCTCCTGGGTACCCTAAGGTTCAAATGTGGGAACGGGACAGACTAGTGAAAGTCTTCTGGGTCGAAGTTTTCTTAGCTATTCTTTTTTTCTTTTTTAAATCTTTTTATTAATTTTAAACAAACATAAATGAAACATGAATGCAGAGTTTGAGAGTTAATAGTTTAAAGTATAAATACAAATAGATGATAATCCATATATAATAACCTCCCAAACTCATAGTAATTACGAAAAATGGAGTAAATAAGAAAAAAAACCCCAAAAAAAGAAAAAGAAACCTAACCAACATGGCCATTGCATTATGTCAAATATACACAGTAGCATCAATAACTCCGTACCTCCATCCAAATAACTAAGGATAACAAAAGTAAGGTTTAGGAAAAGTAAGTTTAGCTCATATGAAAATGTTGAATAAATGGTCTCCAAGTTTCTTCAAATTTAACTGAAGGGTCAAAGACAACACTTCTAATTTTTTCTAAACTCAAACAAGAAATAGTTTGAGAAAACCACTGAAATATAGTTGGAGGATTAATTTCTTTCCAATTCAATAGGATAAATCTTCTAGCCATTAATGTAACAAATGCAATCATCCGTTGAGCTGAGGGGGATAAACAACTATTATCCACCATTGGTCAACCGAAAATTGCAGTAATAGGATGCGGTTGCAATTTGATATTCAGAACTGTTGAAATAGTACCGAAAATACCTTTCCAATAATTTTGCAAACAAGGGCAAGACCAAAACATGTGGGTCAATGAAGCGACTTCAGAATGACATCTGTCACAGGTTGGATTAACATAAGAATAAAATCGAGCAAGTTTATCCTTAGACATATGAGCTCTATGTACAGCCTTAAATTGTATTAGGGCATGTTTAGCACAAATAGAAGAAGAATTGACTAATTGTAAAATTTTCTCCCACTGCTCAGTGGGTATAAGACAATGAAGTTCTTTTTCCCATTCCTCCTTAATTTTTTCTGATACTCCTGGCTGTATTTTCATGATCATATTATCAATGATGGCTACTAAACCCTTCTGGCGAGGATTCAGAGCTAAAGATTTTTCCGTAATGTCCATTGGACATAATTTCAGAAAAAACTGTAACATATTATTCAAGAAATTTCTAACTTACAAGTATCTAAAAAATTGAGTTTTAGGCAAATTATATTTATTAGATAGCTGTTCAAAGGACATAAAACTTATCTAAAAATAGATCACGAAAACATGTTATACCTTTTGTTTTCCATAATACAAAGGCTTCATCCATAAAAGAGGGCTGAAAAAAAAGTTAGATATAATAGGGCTTGATAAGATAAACTTATTCAGGTCAAAGAATTTACAAAATTGAAACCATATTTGTATGTATGTTTAACTATGGGATTAATTATTTGTTTATTCAATTTAGATAAAGCAAAAGGAAGTGAAGATCCTAAAATCGAAAACAATGAAAAGTCTTGTACAGATTTACATTCCAAATTTACCCATTGTGGGCAAGATGCTATAATCGATTCTTGTGTCCAAAATATTAAATATCGAATATTAACTGCCCAATAGTAAAATCTCAGGTTTGGTAAAGCCAAACCACCCTCCTTCTTAGGCTTCTGTAAATATTTTTTATTTAATCTAGGATTTTTATTCTGCCCTTAGCTATTCTTTAGTGTTCAGCCAGGGCCCTCCCCGAGTTGTGATAAGAAATGTAGCCGTCCTGAGCGTCATGGGGAGGAGGCAAGTTTCTGAGAGCTTGGGGCTCCCTAATGAGCAGCTACAGCAGATCTGACTGAGACGACATTGTATTTCTAGTGGTGCTGGTTACCATCCAAACATCACCCATTCCCCATCTGTACAGCCAATTAGTGAAGTGAACCACAACCACAACCAGAATGTCTGCACACTGCCCATGGATCTGTCAGACAGGACTGTCCCAGCAGCTGAGATTCCTCATGTCCTTTCAGGCTTCATCGAGAAGAACAGGGATGATCTGAGCTCCAGCATCATCCAGATGGTACAGTCATCCAGCAACACCTTCCTCAAACAAATTTTCCAGAGCAGCTCCGGGTCAGCTCCAGGAAAGAAGACCAACCATCTTCTCATTCCCTACGGAGGATCCATCAAGGTGCAAATTACAGTCGGTCAACCCACCCTTCCAGTTGTGTTCTGGTACTGTCAGCTCCTATGCTTTCCCTACACCATCCCATTCCACTCTATCTATCCCATTCTGTGTGTCTCTCCACACCACTCCATCCCATTCTGATTGTCAATCCACTCCACTCCATCCCACCCCCAGTCAAATATCACCACTATTCCCCATTCCCATTGTCTATCCACTCCATCCCATTACCAGTGTCTATCCCCACCACACCATCCCACCTAAGTGTCAAATGGCACCATGATTCACCATTCCCAGTGTCTGTCCATTCCATCCCATTCCCAATGTCTATCTGCACCACTTTATCCCATTCCCAGTGTCTATTCACTTCATCCCATTCCCAATGTCAATCTACTCCATCACATCCCTTGTGTCTATCCACTTCACCCCATCCCATTTCTTTTGTCCACCCCATCCCATCCCATTCCCAGTGTCTATTCACTCCACTCCCTCCCATTCCCTGTGTCTATCCACCCCACACCCTCCCATTCCCAGTGTCTATCCACTCCACCCCATCCCATTCCCAGTGTCTATCCACCCCACACCCTCCCATTCCCAGTGTCTATCCACCCCACTCCCTCCCATTCCCAGTGTCTATCCACCCCACTCCCTCCCATTCCCAGTGTCTATCCACACCACTTCATCCCATTCCCAGTGTCTATCCACACCACTCCCTCCCATTCCCAGTGTCTATCCACACCACTTCATCCCATTCCCAGTGTCTATCCACACCACTCCCTCCCATTCCCAGTGTCTATCCACACCACTTCATCCCATTCCCAGTGTTTATCCACACCACTCCCTCCCATTCCCAGTGTCTATCCACACCACTTCATCCCATTTCCAATGACTATCCACTCCACTCCCTCCCATTCCCAGTGTCTATCCACTCCACTTCATCCCATTCCCAGTGTCTATCCACTCCACCCCATCCCTTTCCCAGTGTCTATCCACTCTACTCCCTCCCATTCCCAGTGTCTATCCACTCCACTCCCTCCCATTCCCAGTGTCTATCCACTCCACTCCCTCCCATTCCCAGTGTCTATCCACTCCACTCCCTCCCATTCCGTGTCTATCCACACCACTCCCTCCCATTCCCAGTGTCTATCCACACCACTTCATCCCATTCCCAGTGTCTATCCACACCACTCCCTCCCATTCCCAGTGTCTATCCACTCTACTCCCTCCCATTCCCAGTGTCTATCCACTCCACTCCCTCCCATTCCCAGTGTCTATCCACTCCGCTCCCTCCCATTCCCAGTGTCTATCCACACCACTCCCTCCCATTCCCAGTGTCTATCCACACCACTTCATCCCATTCCCAGTGTCTATCCACACCACTCCCTCCCATTCCCAGTGTCTATCCACACCACTTCATCCCATTTCCAGTGTCTATCCACTCCACTCCCTCCCATTCCCAGTGTCTATCCACTCCACTCCCTCCCATTCCCAGTGTCTATCCACACCACTCCCTCCCATTCCCAGTGTCTATCCACTCCACTCCCTCCCATTCCGTGTCTATCCACACCACTTCATCCCATTCCCAGTGTCTATCCACACCACTCCCTCCCATTCCCAGTGTCTATCCACACCACTTCATCCCATTCCCAGTGTCTATCCACACCACTCCCTCCCATTCCGTGTCTATCCACACCACTTCATCCCATTCCCAGTGTCTATCCACTCCACTTCATCCCATTCCCAGTGTCTATCCACACCACTCCCTCCCATTCCCAGTGTCTATCCACACCACTTCATCCCATTTCCAGATCACTCTAGGCATACATTCCCCTTCCTGCTCTGTCCATGGGCATCATCTGGTGGCTGCTGCTGTAAGGGAGGGTCAGATCAGTTGAGTGAGCTGGATTATTTCAGCAACAGCACACCCTCGGCCTCACCTACACCTCATCATGTCACACCCTCCCATAATTCAGCTCTTGACTTAACCTGGTCCTAAATACAAAGCCTCCAGCGGGGGTGTGGGAGGCCACTTGTGCTCCTTTTTCTGCCGAGGGTAGAAATGGTTTGCAACGTTGAACTGTGCTTCCAGACACACCAAGGTATCATTTTATTTTCCTGACTCTTTTCAGATCGCCGGTGATGCTTCTCCAGGATCTATCCTACAGATGACTGACGGTCACAGACGACTGACGACACTCTGCAGCCAGTTCAGGCAATCTCTGGAAAATCTAATGAGAACTCTCAGAGCTAGTCAGCCCTTCTTCATTCGCTGCATCAAGCCCAATAAAGACAAAAAACCTCTGGTAAGGGGCCATCGTGGAATGGTACAGTAAGGTATGGTGGGTGTCCCAGGCCTAGACTAAGGGGACCTCTGTAGTGATGGGTTTCCAGGCTTGGACAGGGGCCCAGTGAACAGATGTGGAGTGATGGACTGCTGGTTACAAACCCTGACTCGTGGGGTCATGTTCCAGATGTGAAGAGATGACTCCATATGTTCAGATATGGAGTGACATGGTCTCCACATAGATTTTGAGGGTGGAGACTGGGAATGGGACGGGATGGTGAGGGTGGAGACGGAATGGGATGGGATGGTGAGGGTGGAGACAGGGGATGGGATGGTGAGGGTGGAGACAGGGAATGGGACAGAATAGTGAGGGAGGAGACAGGGGATGGGACAGAATGGTGAGGGTGGAGACGGGATGGGTTGGGATGGTGAGGGTGGAGACGGGATGGGACAGAATGGTGAGGGTGGAGACGGGATGGGATGGTGAGGGTGGAGGTTGGGAATGGGATGGGATGGTGAGGGTGGAGACTGGGAATGGGACAGAATGGTGAGGGTGGAGACTGGGAATGGGATGGGATGGTGAGGGTGGAGACAGGGGTTGGGATGGAGAGGGTGGAGACAGGGAATGGGACAGAATGGTGAGGGTGGATTCAGAGGATGGGATGGTGAGGGTGGAGACAGGGGATGGGACAGAATGGTGAGGGTGGAGACAGGATGGGATGGTGAGGGTGGAGGCTGGGAATGGGATGGGATGGTGAGGGTGGAGACAGGGGATGGGACAGAATGGTGAGGGTGGAGACGGGATGGGACAGAATGGTGAGGGTGGAGACTGGGAATAGGACAGAATGGTACAAATGGAGACTGGGAGTGGGACGGAATGGTGAGAGTGGAGACAGGGAATGGGATGGGATGGTGAGAGTGGGACGGAATGGTGAGAGTGGAGACAGGGAATGGGATGGGATGGTGAGAGTGGGACGGAATGGTGAGAGTGGAGACAGGGAATGGGATGGGATGGTGAGGGTGGAGACAGGGAATGGGATGGGATGGTGAGAGTGGAGACTGGGAATGGGACAGAGTGGGACTGGTATGTTTTAATAATGAATTTCTCCTACAGACCTTACCAAGGAGCACCAGGCCATTGTCTCCCATACCATTACCCACCTTATCAGCTCTTGGGATCTCCCATCCACTGCCACCAACCTCATAGTTCCCACACCCCGCACTTCCCGTTTCTACCTCCTACCCAAGATCCACAAACCTGCCTGTCCAGGTAGACCTATTGTCTCAGCTTGCTCCTGACCCACTGAACTCATTTCTGCATACCTTGACACTGTCTTATCCCCCCTTGTTCAATCTCTTCACCTATGGTTGTGATACTTCTTACGCTTTGAATTTTTTCAATGATTTTAAGTTCCCTGGCCCCCACCACCTTATTTTCACCATGGACGTCCAGTCCCTATATACCTCCATCCCCCACCTGGACGGTCTCAAAGCTCTTCACTTCTTTTTGGATTCTAGACCTAACCAATTCCCCTCTACCACCACTCTCCTCCATCTAGCGGAACTAGTCCTTACTCTTAATAATTTCTCCTTTGGCTCCTCCCACTTCCTCCAAACCAAAGGTGTAGCCATGGGCACCCGTATGGGTCCTAGCTATGCCTGCCTTTTTGTTGGCTTTGTGGAACAGTCCATGTTCCAAGTCTATACGGGTATCTGTCCCCCACTTTTCCTTCACTACATAGATGACTGCATTGGCGCTGCTTCCTGCACACATGCTGAGCTCGTTGACTTCATTAACTTTGCCTCCAACTTTCACCCTGCCCTCAAATTTACCTGGTCCATTTCTGACACCTCCTTTCTTGATCTTTCTGTCTCTATCCCTGGAGACGGCTTATCTACTGATATCTACTATAAGCCTATGGACTCTCACAGATACCTGGACTATTCCTCTTCCCACCCTGTCTCTTTCAAAAATGCTATCCCCTTCTCGCAATTCCTCCATCTCCGCTGCATCTGCTCTCAGGATGAGGCTTTTCATTCCAGGACGAAGGAGATATCCTCCTTTTTTAAACAAAGGGGCTTCCCTTCCTCCACCATCAACTCTGCTCTCAAACGCATCTCTTTCATTTCACGCCCATCTGCTCTCACCCCATCCTCCCGCCACCCCACTAGGGATAGGGTTCCCCTTGTCCTCACCTACCATCCCACCAGCCTCCAACGTATAATTCTCCGTAACTTCCGCCACCTCCAACGGGATCCCACTACCAAGCACATCTTTCCCTCCCCACTTTCTGCTTTCTGCAGGGATCGCTCCCTACGCGACTCCCTTGCCCATTCGTTTCCCCTCCATCCCTTCCCACCGATCTCCCTCCTGGCACTTATCCTTGTAAGCGGAACAAGTGCTACACCTGCCCTTACACTTCCTCCCTCAGCACCATTCAAGGCCCCAGACAGTCCTTCCAGGTGAGGCGACATTTCACCTGTGAGTCTGCTGGTGTGGTATACTGTGTCCGGTGCTCCCGGTGTGGCCTTTTGTATATTGGTGAGACCCAATGCAGACCGGGAGACCATTTCGCTGAACACCTACACTTTGTCCGCCAGAGAAGGCAGGATCTCCCAGTGGCCACACATTTTAATTCCATGTCCCATTCCCATTCTGATATGTCTATCCATGGCCTCCTCTACTGTCAAGATGAAGCCACACTCAGGTTGGAGGAACAACACCTTATATTCCGTCTGGGTAGCCTCCAACCTGATGGCATGAACATTGATTTCTCTAACTTCTGTTAATGCCCCCCTCCCCTCTTACCCCATCCCTTATTTATTTATTTATTTATTTATTTATTTAGCTATCTATCTATTTATTTATTTACCTATCTGTCTATCTATCTATCTATCTATCTATCTATCTATCTATCTATCTATCTATTTATTTATTTATTATCCCCCCCCTCTCTCTCTCTCTCTCCCCCCCCTTTCTTTTCTCTCTCTTTTTTCTCTCTCTGCCCCTCTCACAATCACTCCTTGCCCGCTCTCCATCTCCCTCCGGTGCTCCCCCTCCCCCTCTCTTTCTCCCTAGGCCTCCTGTCCCATGATCTTTTCCCGTCTCCAGCTCTGTATCCCTTTTGCCAATCACCTTTCCAGCTCTTAGCTTCATCCCTCCCCCTCCTGTCTTCTCCTATCATTTCGGATCTCCCCCTCCCCCTCCTACTTTCAAATCTCTTACTATCTCTTTTTCCCATTAGTCCCGACAAAGGGTCCTGGCCCGAAATGTCGACTGTACTTCTTCCTAGAGATGCTGTCTGGCCTGCTGTGTTCCCACCAGCATTTTGTGTGTGTTGCTTAAACCCTCCAGTGTGTTTTTAATCTCATGTTGTGATTCCTTCCAGCTATTTGATCGGGAGTTATGCATTAAACAGTTGCGATATTCTGGAATGGGAGAGACTATTCGTATCCGCAAGTCAGGTTATCCCATTCGCTTCACCTTCTCAGATTTTGTACAGAAGTACAAGGTAGCAGTGAAGTCGGCAGTGTGGAGGGGCACAGAGGTAAGCTCAGCAAATGGCTGCCGGAATTTTCTGCTGATTCCAATCAGACATTTTGTTTGTGGTGTTACATAGAGCATGGAAACAGCCCTTCAGCCCAGCTAGACACGTCAACTAAGATGTCCATTTAAACTGGTCTCATTTGCCTCCATTTGATCTATATCCTTTCCTATCCTTGTACCCGTTCAAGAGTCTTTTAATTGTTAGTGCAACAGCCTCTGGCAGCTTGTTCCATATACGTGCCACCTAGTGTGTAAAAAAAAACTTGGCCTTGGGATCCTATGGAACCTTTCCCCTCTCAATTGCCCTCTAGTTCTTGATTGTCCAACCTTGAGAAAATGATAGTGTGCCTGCCATGATTTTATATACCACTGTAATATCACTCCGCAGTCTCCTTTGCTCCAAGGACAGCCTCCGTGCTGCTTGGAATGTGGCCTGTTCGGCCTCCCTGGACAGCTCAGTCAGCGTTGGAGTTGTGTTCATTGACGCAAGCACAAGTACACATCATGCACAAGTGCAATGATAAACTTGCTGTGGGATCACAGGCATGCACAGTCGCTCCAGATGATCGAAGAGTCAAGATTGTTCAGTGCCATTTCCAGTAGACAAGTGTAAAGGAGAACAAAATAATTGTTACTGCGGATCCTCTGCAGCATAAAAAACATAATAAGATGCAGAACACAATAATAAATATTGCAATAAGTATAAATACAGAAGCTAGATTACACAGAGATTGATTGTGTGTCCACGAAGTGAGGCTAGGCACAGGAGTACCTCTACATAAAGCACCAGGAAATGATAAAGTAGTGGTGGTTGAGGGTGTGATGTGGTGGGTTAGTGGGTGGAGGTGTTGATCAGCCTTATTGTTTGGGGAAAATAACTGTTCTTGAGTCTGATAGTCCTGGTATGTAGCCTTCTCCCAGATAGGAGTGCGATGAACAGCCTGTGAGCAGGGTGGTGGGATCCTTCACAACTTTGCTGGCCTTCTTCTGGTACCTCTCTGTATATCTCTCCTTGATAGCAAGTAGGAGGGTGTCACTGATGCATTGGGGCATTCCGGCTACCCGTCGCATTCCTGTCTGTCACAGTTCAGTTTCTGTCCCTGTCAGGACGCTGGAGCAGAGATCCAATCGCAGACCCAGTACTGTGCACTCAGTGATATCAATTAAGTAACAATCCCGAGGTGCAAACAAAGTCAGTGTCAGAGTTCAGGCAGAGATCAAAACATCCAGAGAAGTCCAAAAGCCAGAGTCAATATTCAGACAGACAGAGTACAAATGGTGGAACAGCTTGGAAAACTCACTGGTACTAGCTGGAAACAAGCAGGTGAAAACTCATTCTCCACCTTCCCTTTCCTCAGCACCATAGATCTTGATTTGGCTGGTTTGAAATGCACCCAGGCCCACTCCAGCAGCTTTTCGAGCCCCTGCGGAATCCACCGGCAGCCTGGGACTGATTCTGTGCTGACTTGAGGTCATCCATGAATGCCCTGATGGGTGGTTGTCGTTGAGTGGAATTCATTCTGGGCCCTCTGCACTCTGTTTCAGCAGAATTAGTGAGCATGGTCATGGCTAGGGAGAACAGTGTCACTGAGATAGTGCACCCTGTGATGATGCCAATCTCCACCTTGTCCCAGCTTGACGTAATTGCTCTTGAAGAGACCCTCATCCTGAAGTTGCTGTAATAGTCAGCGATAAGGTCTCTGATCCTGCTGGAGACGTGATGTTTGGTCAGTGTGAGCTGCACCAGCTTGTGCGGAATGGAGCCATATGCATTTGCCAGGTCGAGCCACAACACTGACAGGTTGCCCTTGTTCTCTCTGGCCTCCCCGATGAGCTGTGTCACTGTGCTCCAGACAGCCCAGCATCCCTGAAGTGCCACCCTTCTGGACTGATGGATCGATATAGGTGTTCTTTGCTAGGTCGGTGCACAGCCCATTGGAAACGGCATTGAAGAAGATCACCTCGACACACAACAGGGAGATGATGCGGAACTGGTCTAACTGGGTGGCGTCTTCCTCCTTCGGGATCCACACCCCTTCAGCCACTCTTCACTGCTCTGGGATCACCCCCCTTCTCCAGAAGATTCTCAGGATCTTCCACAGACGCAGCAGGAGTTTGTACACTTCTTGTACAGTTCTTGTACACTTTGTACGAGGTGCTACTTGTTCCTGGAGCCAAGCTTGCCCTTGCTTTGTGGACGACCTCTCTGACTTACTTTAGCTACACATCCGGTTCCGGGGGGTCTATTAGGATGTTGCACTCTCCCAGCTCCTGCTCTCTTTCAGGATCACTGTAAATCTTCTTCAGATGTTGGTCTGTGTCTTCCTGTGAATGGGCCAGTTTCCCACTGTGCTTCTGCCCCAGCAACTCCCTGGTGAACTTGAAGGGGTTGGTGATAAAGGCACCACATTTTCACGACACCACCTCCGATGCCAGTTTGCCCGGTGGAAGACCTTGATCTTCTTTCGTAGTATGCACATCAGCTGGGCCAAGCCAATGCACTCCTCCTGCCTCCTCGTACTGGGACTTCAGCGCTTTCATTTCCTGCCTGATGTTGCGGATTCTCAACGCTCTTTGGTTCTTTGAGTAATGTGTTCTGGAGCCTTTCTTCTCCTCTTCTCTGAACCGTTCAGCTGCGATGCTGACAGTGATTGTTGTCGTGGCTTGTAGCTTGCTATCAACCCCTCCCTTCGCCGTTGCCTCCAGAATTTGGTTGACATCTTCATCAAACTGCTTCCACAGATAAGTCATGTTAGCTGCAGGCCACTTGATTCTCTTCCTGTTAGACTTGATGTTAGAAGGATCAGTTTGCAACACTTGGAGGTTCTGGGCACTATGGGGTGACTCCAGGCCTGGCACCTCCTTCGTCTCACCAGGTTGGACACCTGCGCGTTGTGCTGCTCCTGCTCCCACCAGACACTTCATCCTCGCTTGGCGGACTTTCAAGCCGCGATAGTTCTGGTATATATGTACTTGGTTGTTTTCAGGCTGAGTGTCAATGGTTTGAGCTGCCAGTCCATATTCATTCACCCTCACAGGCTGGAGATTGGTTTGTTATTGTCACATGTGCTGAGATACAGTGAAAAATTTGGTTCTGCATGCCAACCAGGGCAGGTCTTTCCAAACATAAGTACATTGATGTAGTACAAAGGGAAAAGCAGTAACAGAAGGCAGATACAGTTACGTTACACCGAATTTAGATTTAAAAGAGCAGAATGGTTATAATGGGTGTAATGTGTAGATCTGCTGAAAGCAGCTTATAATGAGTCGCCATGCTCCAGCACCATCTTGGCTTTCCACTTCTGTATACACTCAGTGGGTCGGGCAGCATCTGTGGAGGAAAAGGGATGGTCAGTGTTTCAGGTGGAGACCCTGGATCAAGATGACCTTCCCCTTTGCTATCCCGAGTTCTGACTTGTAACGGATCCGTTTAATGTGTGGTCTGATGTCATCATAAACAGACTGTCGTCACCGAGGCAGTGTTGGAAACCTGGGTCAGGGCTCTTCTTGCTAGCGGATTGACCTTTGATAGGAAGCTTCTGTGTCATCAGTGAATCCTTCACAGGTCAAAGTTCAGATGCATGACTTGAATAGGAAAGAGTTCGACACACAAAATGCTGGAGGAACTCAGCAGGCCAGGCAGCATCTATGGAAGAGAGTTTGATCCCTTTTAAAGAGGCTGTTTGATTCTACAGAATCAGAATCAGGTTTAATATCACCAGCATATGTTGTGCAGAAACGTGAGATGGGTGGGTTTATTGAAGGTTGGATTGAATGGCCAAGGTGATTTCTTTGTAAACATGTTACAATCTGGTCTTGTTTGTAAGTTTGTGTGCTACCCCAGGAGCATAAATAGTTACTTCTGCTTTTGGACTTGCATAAAAATATTGTTTTTTTGTAGCTTGTCTGTTGTTTATTCTTATGTCACTCTTGTATTTTGCCTCAGCTAACTTCAATATCTCACATCCCCTTTCATTCTGTATCAGTTCGGTTTCCTCATGTTCTCCTTCCTCCTCGGGCTCTGGTTCTGGCTGTGAAGCAGTGCTATTTCTTTATGTTCAGTGAGAAGTTCATTGCTGTGAGGCCCTTCAACCTGCCTTATACATGCAAACAGCAACTCCCCGCTGCTTCCACACCACAGGTCTGGTTTAATAGAAAGGCTGGAATTCAAAGGTTTCAAAGGTACATTTAATGTCAGAGAAATGAATACAATATACATCCTGAAATGCTTTTTCTTCGCAACCATCCACAAAAACAGAGGAGTGTCCCCAAAGAATGAATGACAGTTAAATGTTAAACTCCAAAGTCCTCCCCCAGCTCCCCTCCTCCCGTGCGTAAGCGGCAGCAAAGCAACAATCCCCCTCCCCCACCAGCAAAAAAAATGCATCGGCACCCCCAACCGAGCACTCAAACGTGAGCAAAGGAACAGCAAAGACACAGACTTGCAGTTACCCCAAAGACTACCCCTTCACCCGGTATTCGACATACCTCAGGCTCTCTCTCTCTCTCTCTCTCTCTCTCTCAAGGGACAAAGAGATATCTCCATTTCACAGTGAGAGGGGAGACATAACAAACAACTCACTGGTTTACACTGTTAAAAGTCCATTGTGTCACTTTTTCCGAGCTCTGTGCCCAAAGATCTCAGGTCTCCGGGCACATAGTCATAGATCTTCTGACTCCCACCGGTTTCTTCTATTCCAAAAAGTTCAAAGTTCAAATTAAAATGTATTATTAGAATACATACATGTCACCACATACAACCCTCAGATTCTTTCTTCTGCGGGCATGCTTAGCAAACCTTTAGAACAGTAACTGTAAACAGGATCAAAGGGCAACAAACAGCAAATGCAAATATAAATAAATAGCAATAAATAATGAGGGCATGAAATAACAAGATAAAGAATCCTTAAAGTGAGATCATTGGTTGTGGGAACACCAGAAGTAAAATGAGTGTAGCTATCCACTTTTGTTCAAGAGATTGATAGCTGAGGGGTAGTGTGAACCTGGTGGTGTGAGTCTGAGGCTCTTGTACCTTCTACCTGATGGCAGCAGTGAGAAAAGAGCTTGGCCTGGGTGGTGGGGATCTCTGATGATGGATGCTGCTTCCCTATGACAGTGTTTCATGTAAATGTGCTCAATGGTGGGAGAGTTTTACCCATGATGTACTGGGCCAAATCCACTACCTTTTGCAGGATTTTCTGTTTAAAGGTATTGATGTTCCCGTACCAGGCTGTATTGCAGCCTGTCAGTACACTTTCCACCACACATCTGTAGAAGTTTGCCAAGGTTTTTGATGACATGCCGAATCGCCGCAGACTCCTCAGGAAGTAGAGGCATGGTCGTGATTTCCTTGCAATTATATTTATATGATGGGCCCAGGGGGATGTCCTCTGAGGTAGTGACACCCAGGAATTTAAAGTTACTGAACCTCTCCACCTCTGATCCTTCACTTTGTCGTTGGATTATGATATGGCAAAATTTCTGTCTGTCTGAGCTATCAGTTTCTTTAGCAGCCAGGCTCCTGACAGAGGAACGTCCCAAACAAGACTCAAAGTAAATAAGCAGATACAAGTATCACGCAAGGTTCTTGAGGAATTTAGCAGGTCAGGGCAGCACCTGTGGAGGGAAATGTTGATGTTTCAGGTCAACACCCTTCATCTGAACTGAATGAGTAGAGGGCAGACAGCTGGTATAGAGATGGGAAGGGAAGGGCTAGAGCAAGAGATGGCAGGTGGATTAAGGTGAGGAGAGGTGACAGGTAGGTGTAGGAAGGGGAGAGTGGGACTAGTGTCAGAGACTGGAGTGAAAGGTGGAGGCAAAAAAAGTGTTGGAGTCTGATAGGAAAGGAAGATAGAATGTGGAACCAGGTGGGGGAGGTGTGAAGGGCAGGTGGGAACAGTGGGGGAACCAGTGGTAGGAATGTAAGGGTAATGGGCAGGTGAAGTAGGTAGAAGAGTGGAGAAAAACAGGGTGATAGGGGAGGGAGACAGCTAGGGTGAGTGTAGGAAGAACTGGATAGATCAGGAGGAGAGAGAGAAGGGACAGACTAGCGTCTAGTCTGGTGTTCGATCACTGTTGGTGTTCCAGTTATATTGGTGCAGTGAAGCAACGTGTCGCTATCTGCCATTGGGACGTCAGTAGTGCATGCCATTGCCACCTGTGCTTTTGTTTTATTGCACTCTGTATTTCTCCAACAGAGACACAACACACTTCTCTGTTTATAATTACAGGACAACGTCCAGCTCTGCTGCAAGCAGATTGCTGAGTCGATGATTGGAATCAGTGGAGGTTGGAAGATTGGGAAGACAAAGATCTTTCTTAAGGTTGTGATTTACCGGAGGACTTTCAGGCCATCAACACATGCTGGGGCAAGCTTCCCAGCTTATCACCAAGTGGGGCGAGAGAGGGGAAGCTTCAAAGCTGATGATAGTACCATATCCTGGTGCCTGGAACCAGGTGTTCTGTCCGTGCAGTCTGCTGGGCATAGTGCCACCCGATTAGAGAGATAAGGCCACTGTATCTGAGCTGACCACCAAACTCCTTTTGCAGTAAACCCATTATGTATTCTCCCCACACTCCCATCGATTACCCCTAGACCCCGAACTCTAGCACTCACCCACAATTTACTGTGGACCTACACATCTTTAAGCTGTGGGGGCGGGGGGGGGGGGCGAGGGGTGTGGTGGAACCCACACGGTCCGAGAGAGAACATGCAAACCTGAATCCCTTGTGCTGTGAGGAACCCACACTACCCACTGCGCCGCTGTGGTGTTGACAAGACACAGATTTTAACCCATCCCAATGCAGTCGTTTTTTTTGGTTGTACTGCCATGTTTTTGTTTAGGCCGAGAGATCTAGTTCACTGTGGCCAGCTGGCCTGTAGATTGCCCGATATATTAGGAGAAGGTACACAGAAGCCTGGAATTCTATGGAGCTATCACAGTCTCTGGCTCCTCCCGTGCCTGTGATCTCTCAGTCTGTTATAGGAGGGGTCTGGTGGTTTCTACATTAAGAGCCCTTCTGTCCTGTAATGCTGTATGGATCAACTCTCCCTTCCTGCCTCCTTTGGTGATGAAACAGGAGCTATAGGGATAAGCACATTGTAAAATCTGTCCTGGGGTATTCTCAGAATGGATTTTCTTTTTAACTATTGTATCAGCCACTTTTCCAGGACTATCTGTTGTTGAAAATTTATCTTTTTATGGCAAGCAATATTTGCTTGCAACATGGGTGTAGTATTTTACAATCCTTATCGCCCCACTCAGCATTAACAAGGAACTGAGCTGTGGGAGGTCATGGGTGAAAAGGACACTGGTGTTCAGTTAAAATCATTGACACCAGGTGAAAAGTTCCAGAATATAAAATATTGATGGTTTTATAGACACAATGTAGAAAGAGGAGTAACTATATCCACTGGCCTTGGCTCTGTTTGCTTCAAATAAAACTTATATATTGACTTGACTTGAAAATAGATGGCTGAACAATGAGAGAGTGGCATGTGACATGATTTACTTTCCTAAATCTGCTGGGAACACTCAGCATCTATGAAGTGAGAAACAGAATTAACGTTTCAGAAATGCTGGGAGCACGCAGCAAGTCAGGCAACAACTGTAGAGAGATAGAAAGAAAGAAACAGAATTATTATTTCAGGTCAAAGAATCTTCATCAGAACCCTGATGGAGAGAAAAACAATTTAGATTTGCAGAGAAGATTAGGGAGGACTGTACAGGACAAAAGGAATATCTCTGAATGGGTGAGGCCGGGAGTGCAGATGCCTTATAAAGAACCCCTGGTCAATGGGTTAAGGGGAGGTCAAAGAGTGTGAATACAAAGAGGAATAGTTTGAAATACTGTTGGAAGTAACCAGTAGGCTAAACTGTGCTAATGACTGCCAGCATCGTTGAGATCATTAAAACTTGGTATGTGCCCATTACCTCCCCTGTCCTGCTCCTCCCTGTGGCCTGAACTCATCAATTGTCCTGCCTGTCTTCCAGGAGAGCGATCATCTGACCTTGGAACTTGAGCGAGACAGAATCTTGATAGCAAAGATCCTGATGATTCAGAAAGTCCTGCGTGCTTACAAAGACAGGTAAGTCCGCACAAACGCACACCTGTGTGGGACCATCCAAAATACAGCGACCACACTGGTTATAAACGTATCAATATTGAGCAGCAGACAACCAAAACACCACTCCAAGACAAGCTATCATTCAGCATCTGAAATGTTTGTGTGGTGCTATCAAATGTACCATGTAACTGGATGATCATTAATGCAACTCTTTGGGTCAAGGGCAGGGATTCTGTCCCATGTCAGAGGTTAAGTTCAGGTTGTGTTGATAGTTTGAGTTGGATCACAAGATTATGTTTAGCTTCAGAGGCTGAATGACACAAAGGTTGGGGATGTTGTGGATAGGGTGGAGAGCTGTCAGAGGTTACAGCGGGACATAGATAGGATGCAAAACTGGGCTGAGAAGTGGCAGATGGAGTTTAATTCAGATCAGTGTGAGGTGGTTCATTTTGGTAGGTCAAATATGATGACAGGATGTAGTGTTAATGGTAAGACTCCCGGCAGTGTGGGGGATAAGAGTCCGTAGGACTCTCAAAGCTGCTGCGCAGGTTAATGCTGTGGTTAAGAAGGTATACAGTGCATTGGCCTTTATCAATTGAAGGATTAAGTTTGGGAGCTGAGAGGTAATGTTGCAGCTATATATGACCCTGGTCAGACCCCACTTGGAGTACTGTGCTCAGTTCTGGTCGCCTCACTACAGGAAGGATGTGGAAACCATAGAAAGTGTGCAGAGGAGATTTACAAGGATGTTGCCTGGATTGGGGAGCTTGCCTTACAAGAATAGGTTGAGTGAACTTGACCTTTTCTCCTTGGAGCGACGGAGGATGAGAGGTGACCTGATAGAGGTGTATAAGATGATGAGAGGCATTGATCGTGTGGATAGTCAGAGGCTTTTTCCCAGGGCTGAAATGGCTAACACGAGAGGACAGTTTTGAGGTGCTAGGGAGTAGGTACAGAGGAGATGTCAGGGGTACGTTTTTTACGAAGAGAGTGGTGAGTGCATGGAATGGGCTGCCAGCAACAGTGGTGGAGGAGGCAGATACTATAGGGTCTTTTAAGAGACTCCTGGATAGGTACACAGAGCTTAGAAAAATAGAGGGCCATGGGTAACCCTAGGTAGTTTCTAAGATAAGGACGTGTTCGGCAGAGCTTTGTGGGCCAAAGGGCCTGTATTGTGATGTAGGTCTTCTCTGTTTCTGAGTGACTTAGGAGAGCGAGAAGAGGCATGAGAAGGCTTCGGTGAGAAGGATTAAGGAAAACACCGAGGTATTCTACATGTACATGAAGAACAGGAAGATAACGGAGATAATAGGCAGATCGAAAACAGCACAGGGAAGTGTATGGTATGATAGAAGAAATAAAGCTATAACTTATTTCCTAGATGGGAAGCATATTTGGAAATTGAAGCGCAAAGGGACTTGGGCGTCCTAGTGCAGGATTCCCTAAAAGCAATGTAAAAGAGTGTATAAGGCATTGTTTAGACTACATTTGGAGTATCATGAGCAGTTTGCATCCTATGTCTAAGAAAGGATGTGCTTGCGTTAGAGAAGGTCCAGAGGAGGTTTATGAGAATAATTCTGTGGTGGAAATTATTAACGTATTTGGAGTTTTTGATGGCTTTATGTCTGTGTTTTCTGGAGTTAAAAAGAATGGGGAGGGGACCTACAAAATACTGGAAGACCTAGGTAGAGTTTACTTGGAAAGGATGTTTCCAATAGTGGGAGAATCTAGAAGCAGAGGGCACACCTTCAGAATAGAAGGATGTGCCCTCAGAACAGAGGTAAAGAAGAATTTCTTAAGCCAAAGGGGAGTGATTCTGTGGAATTTATTGCCACAGACAACTGTGGAGGCAGAGTTTGTGGATATATTTAAAGTGGAGAATGATAGGGTCTTGATTAGTAAAGGCATCAAAAGTTATGGGGAGAAGGCAGGAGAACTGGGTGAGAAGAAAAATAAATTAGTCATAATCAAATGGCAGAGATAACTTGATTGGCCAAATGACCTATGCTCAAAAAATTAGAAAAAGATAATCAGAATAATGGTTGGACTGCTCAAGTATAAAGGGTGAAATGTGCATGGAAGTGGAAGAGTTAGGGGAGGTTCTAAATTAATACTTTGCTTCAGTGTTCATCAGGAAGAGGGGCTTTGACAAATGTGAGATCAGCATTGAACAGGCTAATGTGCTGGATGTATGTTGAGATTAAGAAAGAGGCAGTGTTGGAGCTTCTGTAAGACATTAGGATAGTTAAGTCCTGAGGTTGGATGGGATATGGTCCAGGTTATTACGGGAAGTGAGGGGAGAATTTGCTGGGGCATCGACAATTACCCTTGTGTCCTCCCTGGCCACAGGTGAAATACAAGAGGAGGATAGCAAATATTGTTCTGTCGTTCACTAAAGGTAATAGGGATAATCCTGGCAGTTATGGACCAGTGGTGGAGAAACTAATGGAGAGAATTCTTAGGAATAAGATTTATAAGTATTTAGAAAAGAATAGTCTTAATAGGGATCATCAGCATGGATTTGTGAGGGCCAGGTCATGCCCCATATGGTCTACCAGCCTTCATTAGGCAGAAACCTGAGTTCAAGAGCCATGAGATAATGTTGTAGCTCTATAAAACCACACTTGGAATATTGAGCTCTATTCTAGTCACCTCATTATAGGAAGGATGTGGAAGATTTAGAGTGGGTGCAGAGGAGATTTACCAGGATGCTTCTTGTATTAGAGTACATGTCTTATGAGGAAAGATTGAGTGAGCCTGAGCTTTTATGTTTGGCATGAAGGAAGATGAGAGGCATAATAGAGTGAGAGCCACACTCTGCAGTGCTGTTCTATGTTCTCTTCATGTCTTCCTACAAAATGAGATCTTCTGCTGTTGGGGATATTTAATGATTCGCCCTGTGAATGACAATCCACATTGAGAAATTGTTCAAGGTATTCAGTTATGGAACTGACCCAGATTAATTCTCTGATCAGCACACAACAATTTGCCAGTTGTTTCCAGTTCCCATCCCAATGGTCATTTCTGCTAAGCATCGGGGAGTGAGAGGTTAGTGATTCCCTTTGACTAACCACCATTGATGACCCTTCCCATTTTGTGATGTGCAGTTTTCTGTAAACTATTTTACTGTTTGTGACAGATTTCCCTTGGGGAGAGTGTTCTGCATGGTTCATTCTCCGTTTCAGGTCAGTTATGGTCTGCGCTGTCATTTCTCCCTCTGATAACACAAGTGCAAAGTGAGTTGTGTTGACCAGTAGCATGGCCAGGATTATTCTGCCCCCCTCTCCTCATTGACCAGAGGAGAATGGACTGGACAGTCTTGTTCAGTAGCACACACTGGACAGTAACTTTTTCAGTAGAGATTTGTCAGAACAGTCCTTTCCCCCTTTGTTGACAAACAGAGAGGCCTGCTCAGTGCCTCCTCCCTTTGACCAGGCAGAATTGTAATGGTATCTCTCCTCCTCCTCCCAGACCAGACAGGATGATGTGCACATTTTCTCTCCACGTTCCAGAATTTTGACACTACATCCCGATTTCTAGCTGACTGAAAACAGGCAGCAGGATATGAATTGTTGTCAGACAATTCGTCACAGCTTAGATGGCAACTGTTCTGCCCAAGACTGCAGTAACTACAGAGTTGTGAATGTAGCCCAGTCGGTCCACCATGCAAACCAGTCTACAACACACACAAAAGGCTGGAGGATCTCAGCAGGCCAGGCAGCATCTATGGAGAGGAGTAAACAGCTGATGTTTTGGGTTGAGACCCTTCGGCAGGACTGGAAAAAATGATGAGAAGTTCGATCAAGAAGGTGGGAGGAAGGGAAGGAGGAAGTACAAGGTGGTAGGTGATAGGTGAAACTGGGAGAGGGCGGTGAATGAAAAGGCTGGGAAGCTGATCACTGGAAGAGATAAAGGGCTGGAGAAGGGGGAATCTGATAAAAAGGGTAGAAGACCATGGAAGAAAGAGAAGGGGGAGCACCAGAGGGAGGTGATGGGACAGATGCTGCCTGGCCTGCTGAGTTCCTCCAGCATTTTGTGAGTGTTGTTCGGATTTCCAGCATCTGTAGATTTTCTCGTCTTTATGCAAACCACTCTCTCCTCTATTGACTCTGTCTATACTTCTTACTGCCTCAGGCAAACAGCTAACATAAATAAGGACCCCTCCCACCTCAGTCATTTGCTCTCCTCTCCATTCAAGCAGAAGGTACAAAAGCTTGAGAACGTATACCACTGGCTTAGGGACAGCTGTTATCAGATTGTTAAATTCCTTCATTTGCTTGATCTCTCACTATAGCTCGTGAGCCGGGCCCTTCATTTGTTTTCCTGCATCACATTTTTTCTGTAACCGCAGCACTATATTCTACTTTCTATTCTCTTTTTCCTACCTCACTGTAGTTATGCATGGCATCTTTTGTCAAAGAAAAACTTTTCACTGTATCTTTGTATGTGACAACAATAAACCACTTAACAGCAGGAGTGAAGGTTGAATCTGATTGAAGAATTAACAGACGTACATAGAAAAATCCATTCTTCTTCCCTGTTTTGACAGGAATAAGTTCCTGAGACTGAGGGCTGCAGCTCTGAAGATTCAGAGTCACTGGAGAGGACAGCAGTGTCGCAGGAAGTACAAATTGGTAAGTGTTTGGCTTTCTAAATCAATCAGAACTTGGGGCTTGGTGGGGTTTTCTTAACCCACAGCACCGAGAGCAGTAGCTTGTCTGTTCAAGTTCGCACTGAGGTTTTCGGGGAAGTTCGGACGAGTTGCCTTCTAGGGCTACAGGGAAGAGCAATACTTTGCCACTGGAGGCAGATGATCAGGTGAACGTTATGGCATGTTTTCAGGGAAAATTGGCTGACTGTTGCAAACAGAGGAAACTGGGTAGCGGGAATTAGTCTGGGAGTGGTGCATAAGTGTGGGAGCTGGGAATAATTTTATGCTTTGGGAAGAGACAGTGAGATTAGGTTTAGGGTTGAGATATAAGAGACAGCAGATGATGGAGGAACTCTGCAGCTCGATCAGGGAGAAGAAGTATTGTGGATGTTTTGGATCGAGACCCAGAATCAGTGGAGAGCGTAGATTTATTTATTTATTGAGATACACCATGGACCCTTTGAGCCCTTCGAGGCGTTCTGCCCAGCAGCCCCCAATTTAACCCTAGCCCAATCATGGGACGTTTACAATGACCAATTAACCTACCAATGGGTATGTCTTGGACTTTGGGAGAGACTGGAACAGCCACGTGGTCAAGGGGAGAACATATAGACAGCGGCAGGAATTGAACCTGGGTCGCTTGTACTGTAAGGCATTGTGCTGACCACTACGCCACTGTACCCAGTGGGATGGCTAGTTAGAGAGGAGATGGGGAGTGGTGAGACAAGAGTCTGAGGTTATTGGTGGACTGAGGAGAGGCGAAGGATGACAAGCAGAAGCTGCCAGGGGAGCAGGGATGGAGTGGGAATCAGGTTAATGAAAACGTTGACGGAGCGAGGGTGGAGACTGCTGCTGGAACACAAAGGGCTGCCAGTGCTGGACTCTGATAGATGAGCCAAGATGGGAAGCATTAGGGGAGAAGTGAATGGCAGGTGGAATCAGAACTAGATGGTGGAGAGTCTGGGGAGAGTGGTTGGGTGATAGGTGGGGAGTGGGTGGATGAAACTGGGAGGAAGGGGTGGACAAAAGAGGTGATAGGAGGCTGGAGGGCATGTAGGAAAGGGGACAGAAATGAGGAAGAAAGATTGGACCTCACCATGGCAGCAGAGGTGTGTGAGGGGTTGCCGGGAGTTGACATGGGATGACAATGGGACTTTGGAGTCAGTTGGGATTAGAAGCATTTAAAGAGGAGGTAGGAATATTTTTAGATGATCAGGGATTTGAAGACAATGGGGAGTTGGCTCAGAAGAAGAGATGAGGCCTGGGGCAGATCAGCCCGGATGCTGTTGAATGGCAATGCAGGCTTGAGAGGCCGAGTGGGCTACTGACGCTCAATTTACTGTGTTCTAGGGTCAGTACCAACCATGGGATGAGAGTGGGTCTTTGGCGTTAGTTTAACACTGGGCTGTAGGGAGAGAAGGGGACAGTTTAATGTTAGCACTGGGCTGTGGGAGAGAGTGGGACTGGGGGTTTTATTGGGACTTTAGTGTTAACCACTGAGCTGTGGGGAGAAAAGGGGACAGTTTAATGTTAGCACTGGGCTGTGGGAGAGAGTGGGACTGGGGGTTTTATTGGGACTTTAGTGTTAACCACTGAGCTGTGGGGAGAAAAGGGGACAGTTTAATGTTAGCACTGGGCTGTGGGAGAGAGTGGGACTGGGGGTTTTATTGGGACTTTAGTGTTAAACACTGAGCTGTGGGGAGAAAAGGGGACAGTTTAATGTTAGCACTGCGCTGTGGGAGAGAGTGGGACTGGGGATTTTATTGGGACTTAGTGTTAAACATGAGCTGTGGGGAGAGAAGGGGACAGTTTAATATTAGCACTGTGCTGTGGGAGAGAGTGGGACTGGGGGTTTTATTGGGACTTTAGTGTTAAACACTGAGCTGTGGGGAGAGAAGGGGACAGTTTAATGTTAGCACTGGACTGTGGGAGAGAGTGGGACTGTGGGTTTTATCGAGCAGCAATGTGTTGATGTGGAAAAATGGGCAGAATATGTTGGTGCTGATACAGGACAGTGGGGAGTGTGAAGTGTCAAATTATCAGGTTGAGTTTGGAGAGGGTGTGGGGTGGTGGGGAGTGATACTTGCTTTGAGGAGATTATGAGTTTCTTCCGGACACAAGATAACCATTGTGTGTAACAATCCTCGGGCACTGCCGTTCATCTGTGGTGTTTCTGGTTTTCTGCCCCAGATGAGACAAGGATTTGGAAGATTACAGGCTCTCTATCACTCGCAGAGAGTGGCCAAACAGTACCAAGACACCCGGCAGCTGGTGAGCCTGTTCCAGGCACGGTGCCACGGTTACCTGGCACGACTGAACCACCGCAAGCGGCTGGAAGCTCTGATCATCATCCAGGCCTATACGAGAGGGCTGTTGGTGCGGCAAAAACATCTGAGAAAGAGGAAAGACGTAAGCGATGGAGGTGGTGGGGCACGGAGGAAACACATTTACCACCTCAAACTACACTATTGCCAATGACATACAGCTGTAGTGCAGGAAACACTCCTCTCTGACATTCAGAAACAACATCCAACTACAATCAGGTTGAGTCAGGGATGATTATTTGTCCAGAAGGGGACAGTGATGGGGTGGGAATGGGGGAGATGGGGGAAACTTTGGCATTAGCTGACAGTGGAACACTCACTCAGCAATGCGCAGCAGTGTCAGCTACTGGAGTAAAGCCATGCGAGGAAACACGAGTTATACCCCATGAAAATGTGCTGGGATTTTGTGTGTGTGTGTGTGTGTTTATACCTGTAAGTGTATGTGCATGTGTAGCACATGAATAGATGTGTGTGTGTGTGTGTTTCTGAGTAGATGTGAGTGGTGGAGCTTCCTGTGTGTATGTAGTGGTGTGCCTGTGAATGGGTAGAAGTGTAAGAGTAGGCTGTGTGTGTGTGTGGAGGTTCAGGCAGGGGATAGTAGTGTGTGGGAAATGAATCTGGATGCCCCTTGCACCTGGCTGCATTGGGGTTGGGTGCGGATAAGGTTAACCTACGATGTTAAAAGCACTCACTCAACTTCACATCTACAAGTCTTCATCCTTTAACCTCCGCAGGCCATTCATGGTGTTGGGATGGGGCAGCTCGGTGGTGCAGGCAAACGACGGCATGTGAAGTTAGTTGGCATCACAGTGGGAGATGAAGAGATGGACACAAGAACATCGGTATGATTGACTCAACGTCTAGCCCTGCAAACACTTCAGGACATAACACACTTCTGAAAGTACCTGGTGTCTGTTGGTTGGTGAGAGATCCTTGCTGACCGCTGAAGGGATCTTGGATCTACAACAGATCAACAACCAACTCACCCCAGTCCAGCGTGGCATATTGCAAAAACCACTGACTGCCCCAGGATCTCACAGCTCACATTTCCATAATTAAACCTCGGACTCAAGTCTCAAATTGGGATACAAGCAGAAAATGTTGGAAATATTTTGTGCTAGGCAGCATCTGTGGAGAGAAAGAAGAGTTAATGTTGCAGGTTGATGATCCTCCATCATAATTGGAAAATGGTTAGAAACCAAACTTGTTTTAAGTTGCAGAGGAAGGGGAGATGAGCAGAGAACACAAGGAGGGGCTGTGGCACCGCGGAGAACAGGAGAGACTGAATGACACAAATGATGGTGTTGTTGCCTGGGAGGTGGGGGAGGGAGGCTTACTACCAACAGCAGGGTGTAAGTAGAGGGAGGTGAATGAGAGGAAGGAGAGGTGAAGTAGAAGTTGTTTCCCTGTCATTGAGTCCAGGTGACTGAAAAAATTGAAAAGTTGATTTTATTAATTGTGAAGGGTCTTGGTCATAAGGGGTAGGCCTTTGAAGACTGAGATGAGGAAAAATGTTTTCACTCGGGGATGGGGATGAATCTTTGGAATTTTTTTTACTGTGGAGTCTCATTGGGAACAGGATGAGTAAGGGAAGAAAGTATTGAGGTAGATTCTGTTGGGACACGACAGGATCAAAGGGCTGAAGGGTCTTCTGTTGCTCCTGTTTACTATATTTTAGTCCACTGTTCTATGATAAAATCAAATCCTTGTTTTGGTGGAGATACACCTACATTTCACCATTGTACTGGAGGGGAACCATTGGGAAGGTCCACTCCATGGGTCAGACTTCCAGAAGGCTGGAGTTGCTAGAGATGAGGGTCTTGGTCTGTGACGTTCTCCTTAACGGCTGGAGTATCGACTCCCTGAGCACAGAGATCAGAGGAGATACAGGCGCAGCTGGCCAAACTGGATGGAGAGACTGAGGGAAATTAATTTTAGTTCTTCATTTGAATTAAAAATAAAGTTTTAATTTACAGTCATTGAGTTATATAGGGCCAAACGGTCCTTCAGCCCAACTCATCCATACTAACCAAATTATCTACTTGGGCTATCGGCGTTTGACTCATATCTCTCTAAACCTTTCAGTATGCCTGTCCAAATACCTCTATATTATAATTGTACCCACCTCCACCACTTCCTCTGGCAGCTTATTCCATATGCCCACCACACTCTGTGTGAAGGTCACCCCTCAGATCCCCTTTAAAAATTTCCTTTCTCACCTTAATTCTACACCCTCCGGTTTTAGACTTCTGTACCTTAGGAAAGTGTGACAATCCACCTGATCTACGTCCCTCATGATGTTATAAACCTCACCCCTCAGCCTCCGACACTCCAGAAAGAAATCCCAGCCTACCTAATTTGTCCTTATAGCTCAAGCTCTCCCATACTGGTAACATCCATGAGAATAGTTTCTACACTGGTTTCTAGCTTAATGACATCTTTCCCATACCCAGGAGATCAGGACTGCACACAGCACCCAAGTATGATCTCACTAATGTATTGACTAGCTGGTGTACATAATGTATTACAAACACATTTATAAATGTGCTAGAAATGAACTTACATTTTTCAAATAGTATCATATTTAATTATTGAAATCTGAGTCAGTTATTTTTTTAATGATTCATTAAAAAATTAAAATTTTTGAGAAGGCCAAGATTGGAAAAGACGAAAGTTGCCATCTGAGGTCTAGAGGCTGCTTGTAAACTCCTCCAAATCATGTGGCCACAGAAGATGGTCTCCAGACGCTGGATAGCCAGCAGGGACCATATCTGAGAGAAGCAATCTCCTTTTGGATTCCTTCCTAGTTTCCTGACTGATGAAAATGTACCTCACCCACCTGACCCATGTTAATAAACAAATCATGTCTCTCTCTACAGGCAAGGATATCCAAACAGGACATGGTGAATGAGAGGAGGCAGAGAGAAAAGTTCTTGAGGGCACAGCAGGAAGAAGAGAAGGCTGAGACCCTCAGGGACCTGGAGATGGTGGACAACATCTTCAGCTTCTTGCCAAGTGTGCTGGCAAGTTCAGACAAAGAAGGTCCTTCAGGATTTGAGGTAATAGTTCCATTTCAGGAATTAAGTACCAGAATTTCCCAGATAAGATCTTCACTGATTGTTCAATGAGACGAGGAAGTGGAGATTTTCTTTTTGGATCCCAGCTCGATTTCATAATTCAGGGATAAGTAATCTCTGCTTGTGCCCCTGGAGTCCTGGATTATATAAATGGTTTAAATAATTCAATTCAATATCAGGGAAAGTATACAGTATACTATCTGGAAATTCTTGCACTTCACAGAGACATCCATGAAACAAATAACCTCAAAGAGAGAATAATAGTGACATTGGAACCCCCAAAGTGCCCCTCCCCCTTCCACACACAAGCAGTAGCAGAAGCATCAACCTCCCCCCCACCCCCCCACTTACACCAGTAAAAGCATCCCACCAAGCAAGTGATAGCAAAACTCCCCAAAGAGTCCTTCACCAGTGAGGGAGAGAGAGATGGCTCCTGTGACAACGAGAGCAGAGACCAGCAGCTCACTGTTCCGATGTTACAGTCTTCCACGTTGCTCCTCCAAGCCCCTGTCTCAGGGACCAACAGGCTCTCACTCACCATCAGAAGAGAGAGAGAGAGGGATCGCTCAATACAGGGGTCTTCTGACAGCAGAGCATACCACCTGCTGTCCCAATGTTATAGTCTTCCATGACATTTCAGGCAGGATTCCTGCCCTGGAAATTCTTTTGTGCATCTGCAAAATAAATGTTGCTGTGCAATTAAGTATCAGTGTAAACCAGACCATCCCACAGGTTTGTCCTCCTTACTGTGGCTGAAATTGTCCTGCAAGTGAGGGCTTCCGTTTCATTCAACACTAGACGGCCGTAACACTGCACCCATTTCTGGTTGTGGACAGGAAACTAGTCTTCTGAATTTTCGGTGGGAATATCATTTATTACAGGATCTTTCGCTTCACTGGTGAAACATCCAAGGCTTAACTCCAACAGCATTTTATGCCTTCCATGTTTGAGAAATAACTGCTCCTGTTCACCCGTAAAATAGAGAAAATCTGCAATGCTGGAAATCCGAGCCACACACATCAATTGCAGTCGACTGTACTCTTTTCCTAGGTGCTGCCTGGCCTGCTGAGTTCCTCCAGCACGCTGTGTGTGTTGCTCTCACAGAATAACCCAGTTTTATCAACCCAATTTCTCCTGTAACTCTGCTGTTTAAGGAACCATTACTAAAGCTGACATCAGTACAGTCCTTGAGGTTCATGACTTCCAGTGACCTCAAACATAACCAGGTCTGTGTGTCAGGAACTCAATGCCAGCAGCTGCTTCCAAGCTCAGCTGAGCAACTGGTCTGTTAGTTCTTATAAAAGTTAATTACTGAATTATATTTGCCTCCATCACTGGGGCTGTCTACTGACCATTACATGATTACAATAGATTATTTGATTGATTGGTTGATCTTCACTACTAAGATCTCAGCTACTTTTGAAATCCATAGGAGCAGGCAGCATATCCTCAGGGAGATCCCACTCTGTAACGCTGACACCTGTTCACAGGTGATCAAGCTCGGTTGCTCACATTTCGTTACTTTTGGTCTTTTTCAGGACCTGGTGGTGAATCAGCAGAAACTGGAGGAGTTTGATCTAGATGATACCTCTCTATCCTCTGACTTTGGTGAGGAGGACGATCTGGACCAATACACCTTCGCAAAATACGCTGCCACTTATTTCCAAGGGTCTTCTACTCCCACTCATATCCGACGGCCTCTCCGACATCCTCTGCTCTTCCACGAGAACCAAGTTGACATCCTGGTAGGTGAATTTTGCCCATCCTGGGAGAAATGCTGGGAGCCACTGACACAACTCACTGGCTTCCCAACGATCCATCCAACTTTATGTTGCTTTAATTGAAGAAACAATCAAGCAGACAGAAGAGAAACAGGCCGTTTAATTTATTGAATCTACTTATACCAATTCTCCATTTATCCTGTCTTAATTTCACCACATTCTCATTAGCTCCCGCTCACCAGTACACTAGGGGCAACTTACAGTGACTGGTTCATCTACTAATCTGCACGTCTTTGAAATGTGGGAGGAAACTGAAGCACTTCAAAAAACAAACCCACAGGGAGAACATGCAAACTCCAGACAGGCAGTGGCCGAGGTCAGCATTGAACCCATGTCCCTGGTGCTGTGGAGCAGAGCACTGTGCTACCCTGGAATTGACTTGGGATGGTTGGAAGTTTCTGTCTGCCTATCTGAAAGGGCCATAGATAATTACACTAAAGAGCTCAGGTTCTACTTTGAAATGTGGTGTCACGATGTCACTCCTAATTCAATCACCAGCTGGGCCCAGAGGTTTTGAACTGGCTGTGTATGTCACTTTACTAATGTGTGGAATCTGCTTCTACAGGCTTCCCTGGCCGTATGGAATATTATCCTAAGGTTCATGGGAGATCTTCCAGAGCCCAAGACATTTGCAAAGGCCTCAGAGAAGAAGAAGGACTCCATCATGACACAGATATATGACTCCCTTGGCAGAAAGTCGAAGGCTTGCATAACTACAAACCAGACCTCAGATGAGGTAAGGTCTGTCCTCTAACTGTGTTCTGTTACTAGAGAAATGGAGGAGTATAGACCCAGATATGTCCATTATGCACAGGAGCCACACAATGGTGTGAATTAGTATACTCTGGTCAGATGGGACCCCACTGTCCTACCAAAGGACCCTTCAGTAGATCCTAGCCACAGGGCCAACGACTCAGGAATGGGGATCTGAGCTGTCAGTCTTCCTCTGGGATCATTGGTGATCACCTTCACCGTTTGATTCCCCCCACCCAGTAATCTGCTGGACATCGCATGTTTCCTGATTCATAATCACCTCATAACCGTCTCCTTTGGTTAATGTCAGGAGCTACAGCCTCTCTGTACACATCAGCCTATTCATTCTCTCTTCTCTCCACTCCTGTCAGGCAGAAGATCCAAAAGCGTAAGGGCATGTACCAGTGGATTTGAGGACAATTTCTATCTTGTTATCAGACCTTTCACATGTTGAACATTAATGATCTCTTAATCTACCCTGTTGTAGCCCTTCCACTATATTTGTCCATTTTCTCTATATTCTACATTCCGTTTGTTATCTTTTTACTACTTTGATGTACCTATGTGTGACGTGATCTGTGTGGATAACATGTAAACAAAGTCTTTTCACTATATCTAGGAAATGTGTCAATAATAAACTAATGCCAATACCGACCTTCATCTTCTCCTGAAATCCACTGTTCTCCCCAACACCACTCACTTCTTCCTATCCTTGCACTCAAACGTCCTTCAGACACGCTCCCATGATGGGATCCTTTCACCTTTGCCCAGCTGTTCTGGTGGGGTGGGTGAGGAGGTCCTGTTCTACCAGGCACTATGTTGAGGGTGGTATGTACAGTGGAATATAGGACAGGCGGTAGGTTCCATAGACAATCCTTTATACCAACCCCCAAAAGGATTCACTTGGCCTTTGATTAGCAATGTATCAAGACTCTCTGTATAAAAATGATTTATTCCCTATTAGTTGCTTTATATGCCTGTGTATCAGTGATGACATGTACCCCACTGAGGTAAAGTTTTGTAACCATTAACAGTAGGGCAATCTGAATGTTAACAAATTATTTGATTATAAGCCTTCTGTGTTACAATGCAGCAACAAACTGTGCTCTCACACCTCTGCCTACTGTTAGGCTTGAAGGCGAGTGTGCCTCTCTCATTCAAGAGAAGAGAAGGCTGGTGGTTTCACTAATCCCTGTCCAGACTACTTTTTAAAGGCAAAGAGTGGCTGTAGATGGGTCATATTCTGTATGGAGGGCAGTGACCAGTGGTGTGCCTCAGGGATCTGTTTTGGGAACCCTACATTTGTTGATTTTTTTATAAATGACCTGGATGAGGAAGTGAAGGGATGAGTTAGTAAATTTACTGATAACACAAAGGAGAGTAGTGTGGAGGTCTGTCAGAGGTTACAATGGGACATTGATAGGTTGCAGAACTGGGCTGAGAAGTGGCAGATGGAGTTTAACCCAGATAAGTGTGAGGTGATTCACTTTGGTAGGTCAAATATGATGGCAGAATATAGTATTAATGATAAGACTCTTGGCAGTGTGGAGGATCAGAGGGATCTTGGGGTCCCAGTCCATTGGACACTCAAAGCAGCTGTGCAGGTTGACTCTATGGTTAAGAAGGCATATGGTGCATTGGCCTTCATCAATCGTTGGATTGAGTTTAAGAGTCAAGAGGTAACGTTGCACATGTATAGACCATGGTCAGACACCACTTGGAATACTGTGCTCAGTTCTGGTCGCCTCACTACAGGAAGGATGTGGAAGCCATAGAAAGGGTGCAGAGGAGACTTACAAGGATGTTGCCTGGATTGGGGAGCATGCCTTATGAGAATAGGTTGAGTGAACTCGGCCTTTTCTCCCTTGAGTGACGGAGGATGAGAGGTGACCTGATAGAGGTGTACAAGATAGTGAGAGGCATTGATTGTGTAGATAGTCAGAGGCTTCTCCCCAGGGCTGAAATGGCTAACATGAGAGGGCACAGTTTTTAGGTGCTGGGGAGTAGGTACAGTCAGTGGTAAGTTTTTTACGCAGAGGGTGGTGAGTGCGTGGAATGGGCTGCCAGCGGTGGTGGTGGAGGCGGAAACGATAGGATATTTTAAGAGTCTCCTGATGGCTACATGGAGCTTAGAAAAATGGAGGGCTATGGGTTTTGAGCATTGTGGGCCAAAGAGCCTGTATTGTGCTGTAGGTTTTCTATGTTTCATCTCTGAATGCAGACCTACGCTCTCACTGAGACCTCTTAGTACTGCATCATTTGTGTTATGTCTCAGGCTGGTGGACTTGTGCAGTTGTCATCAGGGGCCAAGAGAACCCAGGAGGCAAAGCAGGAGTCTAGGTCCACAGCATGGGACTCATGGAGACATAAGAGACTACAGATACTGGCCATCTGTTTCCACTCTCAGTCCTGAGGCAGGGCTTTCAATCCTCTTCCCCCAAGGTAGTGCTCAACCCTCTGAGTTCCTGCAGCAGATTACTTATAGCATAAGGGTTCCAAGTGTTGTCCTAGCTGTATTGTAAGGGATTAGGACAGAGTAGATTAGTGGTTGCCAACCTGTCGATCGCGATCGACTGGTCGATCTTTGAGACTTTCTCGGTAGATCCCAAAAAAAAAGAAAAATAAATACACAAATACTGTTGAGAGATTGTTTCTGGGTTGTGGGGTTTTACTTTTGTTCTTTTTGAGCAGTGCGCATGCGTGTAGCTCCCCTGCACTACACAGTGTACTTCAGTGGTCCCCAACCACCGGGCCGCGAGGGAACGATACGAGTCAGCTGCACCTTTCCTCATTCCCTGTCGCGCCCACTGTTGAACTTGAACCCACGCGAGGTCATCAGTCGCTTAACCGCAGTGTCACCCTCATGCCAGGGATCACTGGTTGGCCTCAGGTAACTGGCCGCTACGTGCGGCTGGCGGGAAGTACCGTTGCTACTGGCCTGGAGCACGGACAGATGGGCTTGTAAACCTGTTTAGCACACCAAATGTTCGTGGGCAATCCGGTGCTAAAATATTTGCAGACGACCTAATTCGGGCTCAGGGTTTCATAAGTAACAGAACAGCTACCTAGTTGGGATCTACTGAAGCAAACTTTTGTCGGCCGATAGACCCTACAAGGGGCACGGGTGTGCCCTGTCGCACTCCTCACTCAGTCGGTCGGTCACTCTCTCCGGACTGCGACTGCCATGGCCCCGGCACGGGGGCCTCCGGCCCTGACCTTGTCCTCTCACCCCACCCACGACCAGCCGCACCTGACCAAGGCGTCTGGCGGCAGGCGGGCGGAGGCTGGAGTTCAGGCCTGGAGGCTGCCTAATGAGGCAATGAAGCCCTCAGAACTGCTTCGGTACCTTAAGTCCAAGCACCCCGCACTTAAAGACAAACCCAATGAGTTTTTTCAGCGGAAAAAAACCTGAGCAGCGCGGGACAGAAGCTAAGTGCCGAGAGCTGTGAAAACTAAATTGCGGAATAGACTGGACATAAGGAACCTGCTTCGAGTATCGCTGTATTCCCGTCGTGTTTAACACCCCCGCGTGCCCCCCCCCCGTCGGCCGGTCCACAAGAATATTGTCAATATTAAAGTGGTCCGCAGTGCAAAAAAGGGTGGGGACCCCTGGTGTTCATACACTATTTCTACTTCCAGGTTGTGAGGTTTTACTTCTGATCTTTTCTGCCCCAGTGCACATGCGTGTAACTAATTGGTCTGGGGTCGATCTTGTCTTTCACTAAGGCCGAGGTAGGGGATCTTGGGCTTAAAAAGGTTGGTGACCACTAGAGTAGATACTAGGATGTTTCCATGTCTCAAATGGACATAGTTACAAGGTTAGGGTGGCCATTTAACAATAAGGTGGGTAGGAACTTTGCTTACAGAAGGTGCTGATCCACTGGACTTCTCTGCCCAAAAACGTTGTGCAGTCTGGATCATTGGAGGTACAGAGATAATGGATAATTTTTTCAAAGGTCAGGGAATTGAGGGCTGTGAGAAACTGGCACAGAAGGAGTTGAGCCCTGGTGTAGATCAACCACGATCATAGTGTGTGGCGGGGCAGGCTTGAGGCCTTCTCCTGCTTCTATTTCTTTATGATTTGACCTGGAATATAGAGCAACTGAGTGGTTCCAATAACACTGCCTGGTCTGGACTCTGCTTTGGATCCTGGACAGAGGGAGGGGGATGTAACCAGCCACCAGATGAAAGGTCGTTCATTTTGATCTCTTCAGTGAAGAATGATGCGTGGTAGCGTTTGAGCCTGTTACTGGGCTAGCAGATTGAGGAAAATGACCGACACTCTTAGGATGGTCTGAAGGAGAAGATAATATCACAGAGTCACACAGCCCTTCAGCCCTCCGAGACGAGCAACCACCCATATGCATGAATCCTGTACTGATTCCAACAACCCAGACTCTGCCGCCCACACACCATCAGCTTTATGGAGCTGGAACTCTTGGCTGATGATCTCCCTTGTAAGAAATGTTCTTCTGGTTTATGCTGCAGGATTCCCACACTCAAACACCTGGAGGGGGAATGCTGTTGGATGAGAATCCTGTCTCGGACAGACCGATGTCAAACCTGGAAAAGCTTCACTTCATTATTGGTAATGCCATTGCCAGACCCAGCATCAGGTATGTGCTGACAGCTCCTGCCACAGGTTCTTCTCCTTCCCAGTGCTGTTTGCAGAATGAAATTAAATGATTTCAGACATATTTTCTAGTGAACTGCCATTGGTAGGTGTATGTTAAAGGGTGACACAGTGAGAATCTGGGTTAGGAAGAAGGAAGCTTAATTCCTGGACTTTCCATTTTCAGTGGGGTAGGCATGGGGATTGGACCAGGAACAATCTCATTGCCAGTCTTGAGCAGTTCAAATGGTATGAGACTCTATAGGGAGATGGCAAAGAACCTGGAAGATAGTGGAAATATGACTACAAGGTGGTGGGGGTACCCATTGACCCCACCCCTCCTGAAGTACCATAGATTAAGGTGTTAGCTTGGCAGTGCTACTCAAACCCAGGTCTAACAGTGGGAAGGGCCGTCCGAATCCAAACAGGTTCATCAGTTTTTCCTTCCTTACAGTAAGTTCGGATAAATTTCCAATGCAGCTTGTCTATCACATTTACTTCTACACTGGTCCTGTTGGCTAACATTGCTCAGAACATACTGTAGGTCCACTGTGGTTTATAAACTGAGCTCAACATGGAACAGTACAGCACAGGATAGGGCCTTCCACCCACCATGTCTGTGTCAACCTTGGTGCCAATCTAACTAATCCTATGTGCCTGCAATCGAGGAGGACATTGTCTGGATGCTGTTAGTTTGCAGGAGTCAGCCACAGGAAGGTTTGTGTCTGTGAGATGATTCCTTATATCAGCCTCCCTGTGAGTGTGTCACCAACAATTTCTCTTCACTGGGCTGCAGTTGTTGTCTGCTGGTCTCCGGAACAGGACTTGCTTGTTGCCTGACTAGCCAGCACTCAGCTTTAATGACAAAGTTGATATTTGCTCTGTTAGCAGAGTGCATTTTACAGCCCATTCTTCCTCAGTCCCTCTATGCAGTCTGAGCACTTCCCTTCTGTCTACACGGTGGAAATTGAACCAGTTCATTCAGTTAGACCAGCTGCCAGGAAGCTCCAATACTGGGCTTTAAATGAGAACAAACTTGCTGGAAACTCTCAGTCAGTTAAGCTGCAGCAGGGCAGAAAGAATTAATGTTACCTTTCATCAAAACTATAGAAATTGTTGGAGCATTAATAGTTTTACCCTCGGCTCTGGACTGTTTTACTCCCCAACATCAGTGACCTTTATCCCTGCAGACTGATCGGTATGTTGGTTATCCACTCAAAGTTTAGTTTCTTCAGTGTGGAGGAGGCAACGGTACAGTGGAGTAGATTAGATGAGCAATTGGGAAGAGAAAAAGTCAAATGGCAAATGTTGCAGCCCCTGTGGATGCATGGGAAATTTTCCTGGCTGGTGGAGACAGAAGAGCAGACCGGTGGAAATGGTCCCTTCGGAATGCTGAGATGGAGGGAAGGGGGTGGCCTTGCATCAGCTTTCCATAAGCCATATAGAACATTATGTCCTCATGAAGATCAAGCTGGCAGGATGATGACTGCTGTTAATAATAGAGAGCTGTAATAATACAGCTTGAAATCAGGCCATTCGGACCCCTGCACAGACCATCAACCTTACTCATTTACATTAATTCTACATTCTACATTTTATTCTCCCCACCAATTGCCCCCAGATTCTGCCACTGACCTACATACTCAGGCCGATTAACCTACCAAGCAGAACGTTTCTGGGATGTGGGAGGAAACCAAAGCACCTTGAGGAGGTCCTCCATTGTTTGCTTCCACACAGTTTTCATGTTTGCTCGAAACTGCAATGTTTAAAATCTATTTTCGAAGTGGTAATGATGGGTATGACATCATTTGGATTCTCTAATCATCCTGTTTGCTAATGGTGGATAAGAGCTGACCAGCTCTCTCCTGATGAGCAACACTTCATCTCCTTTGGCACATCTTCACCACTGCTTAGCATCTTTCTGTTTGTTTTAAGGGCATTCAAAACTCTAGGGAAATCCTCATCTCCAACTTCTTGGTGCAGCTGTTATCACAGTACAATGGTAGGCATATTAGTGAACGTCTTCTCTTCGGAAAGGACGAAGGAAGTGTTCACACTCTTGCTCTCAGCTGCTAAGGCCCTTTGTTTTAGACTGACTTTCCAAGTCCCAGTGCTGTCGAGTCACTCTGATTTGTTAGGGATCTGAAGTTGCTGAGGGTTTCAGGAGGTCTTCTGTCAGAACAATAATAGAATTCCAAGTCAGCACCATTTGCCCCATTTTCCTGTAGCTCTTAGGAGAGTTCACCTTTCTGTTCCAACAGCTCACAGATTGTTTTGTTGCTTTGTGTAGATTGCAACTTCAATGTCCCTGATGTTTCCACCTGTTGGAAGTGGTTCTTTAAATTGCTCATCCACAGAGACAGCTTTTCTGACTCTTTCCTTGTTTTTATTGCAGGGATGAGATTTATTGTCAGATCTGTAAGCAGCTTTCAGACTGTTACAACAAGAATGTCTATGCCAGAGGCTGGATACTCATGTCCCTGTGTGTTGGCTGTTTTCCACCCTCCGAGGGCTTTATGAAGGTTAGTTTCACTGTGCTCCCCACACATCTACATGCTGGTTCTGCTTTGCTGCCTGCACACTGGTGAACCTATTAGTCAGGTTTGGTAAGGTATTGCTGAGCATTGATGTTTGGTGAAGAACCCTTCCTGTAGCCCCGGACAGGTCCTGGCCTGTTCGTCCTGTGATGAAAGTGTGAGCAAAACTTGTAAACAGTAACTTAACAGTGTGTGGGCCTCCAGAGAAATACTCTAGGGTAGGGGTAGGCCAAGCCCTTTAAACCCACTAATGGTTTATTACGCAATGTAATGTGTAGATAAGATGCTGGCTGGCCACAGTGTGATTGATCTCACATTCCTTCTATCACTGGCATCATTCCACTCCTTATTTGTTGAAAAGGACACTACTTCCACTGCTTTTTGAGGATGAATTTCTGTTTGCCAGTTCCATGTCACTCACTTTCCCACCTCATGAAGCACACTTCCTTTAGCAGTCCACTTTATGACCAATGCGTTGTTGAATTAACTTGACTGTGAGTTGGTCATTGTTAATGCTGGCATCACGTTAGGTCAGAAGTGCAGCACTCAGAGCTCTCTGGTAAAGAAAGGCAGCAGCAGGGAAATGCTGGGCATCTGTCCAACTTGGATTTCAGTCAATGACTGAAGCTGCAGCGATCTCGAGTTTGATGCCAATTGACTTGTTTCCTTGCCTCTTCTTGCCAGACAAGCCGGAGATATCAGGAGCCCAATGTTGAGGTCCTAACACAAACTGGAACTGAAGGTCAACAAGTTGACCCTACTCCTGTTACAGCCAAGATCCTGGTCAGCCCTGGGCCAATTCCAAACACCATGGCCAAATCTCCTCCTCTGTAGCCACTTTCCACAGCTGTGCATTCCTCTCATCTTGTCCTCGCAACCATCTCTTGGCAGATTGCCAGCAAGAAATCTTACCCAGCAGCCACACAACTTGAAAGCAGAAGCACAAATAGTATTCAGTCTAACAGGCTGCTAACTCATCTGCAATACATTGCTGAAACTCTGTTGATCTGACATCCCTGGTGCTGAGATGTTCCAGACTATCGGATGTCATTATTTTGTTACACAATAATACAAGAAATCATTCAATGAGATTAAACCAAGTGGAAAAATATATACAGTAGGCACTCCAGACCCTGGCTACAGCCTCAAGCCCACCCACCTTTCTGACCTCTGACATTCTGGATTCCAACTCCAGATCCAGCCTTCAGTTCAGACCCCAGCCCCAGCCCCACTTCATATCTGAGGCTCACAGTCCAGACTAATGAGTGACCCAAGAGCCAAGCTATCGGAATTCTTCTCTATCTTTCTGGTAACTCTGTTATTGTCACTTCAGCAATTCTTTAGCTCTATAATCTTTGCACTGTTCTGCTTTATAAGACTGTAAGATACAGGAGTTGAATTAGGAAATTTGGCCCACTGAGTCTGCTCCATCATTTCATCGTGGCCGATCCATTTTCCTCTCAGCCCCAATATCCTGCCTTCTCCTGTATTCCTTCATGCCCTGACCAATCAAGAATCTATCAACCTCTGCCTTAAATGTACATAAAGACCTGGCCTCCTCAGCTGCCTGTGGCAAAGAATTTTGCAGGTTCACCACCCTCTGGCTAAAGAAATTCCTCCTCATCTCCGTTCTAAAAAGACATCCCTCTATTCTGACCCTCCCACTATAAAAAGTATCCTCTCCACATCCATTCTCTCAAGATCTTTCACCATTCAATAGGTTTCAATGAGGTCATCACTCATTCTCCTGAATTCTAGTGAATACAGACCCAGAGTTATCAAGCGCTTTTCATATGACAAGCCATTCAATCCTGGAATCATTTTTATGAACCTCCTTTGAACCCTTTCCAGTTTCAGCACATCCTTTCTAAGGCAAGAGGCCCACACCTGCTCACAATACTTCGTGAGGCATCAGCAGTGCTTTTTAAAGTCTCAACATTATATCCTTGCTTTTATATTCTAGTCCTCTTGAAATGAATGCTAACATTGCATTTGCCTTCCTCACCGCAAGCTCAACGTGCAAATTGACCTTTAGTGAATCCTGCACAAGTACCCTGAGACCTCATCCTTCATAATCAATTCCAACATCTTCCCAACCACTGAGTTCAAACTAATTGGCCTATAATTTCCTCCCTCCCTCCCCCCTCTCTCCCCCCTCTCTCTCCCGCTCTCCCTCTCTCTCTCTCCCCTTCCATCCCCCTCCCTCTCCCTCCCTCCTTGAAGAGTGGAGTGACTTCTACAGTTTTCCAATCTTCCAGAACCATTCCAGAATCGTGATTCTTTCTTTTTACAATATTTTTATTCAGAAAAAAACAAGATTTACAGAGTGCAACACATAGATACATCTCAACATGTGTACATTCATATATTGTAATAAAATTGATCAAAATGTTATAGCATAACACATAAAGGTATACCACTCTGTAATCGAAAATTTAAAGATAGGTTATACATCATAAAAGAAATTTTTTATATAAAAAAAGTCAACCCTCTACCAACTACCAAAGAAAAAAGCTGATGGATGATGATGGATAATTAGAAAAAAAAATGTTCACTTAAGAAGAGAAGACAAAAATATACATAAAAGTCTGTGCCCTGTTAAACTTTATAAATTGGAAAAGTAATTTAGGAAAGGTCCCCAGATATCATAAAAAGATTGTTTCGAATTTAAGTGAGCAGCGGATCTTTTCTAAATTTAAATAAGACATAATATCTCGTAGCCATTGAAGATGTGTAGAAGGGGTAGACTCCTTCCATTTAAGCAAAATTGCTCTCCTTGCTAAAAGAGTAAAAACTAAAACCTGTAGGTTAGGAGTATTTAAAGTTATATCTTCATTTGCAATAATACCAAACAAGGCAGTAAGGGGATTTGGGTCAAATTGGACCCTAAAAAGTTGTGAGAAGGTATGGAATACTTCCTGCCAAAACTTTTCAATTTGAGGGCAAAACCAAAACATATGAATTAAAAAGGCATCAGCAGAGTTGTGTTTATTACAAAGTGATTCTTGAAAGATCATTACTAATGCTTCCATGATCCCTTCAGCCACCTCTTTCAGAACTCAGGGCTGTACACCATCTGGTTCAGGTGACATATGTATCTTCAGACCTTTCTGTTTGCCAAGAACCTTCTCTCTAGTTATGGTAACTTCATGACCCCCGACACCTGGAACTACCACCACACAGCTAGTGTCTTTTACAGTGAAGACTGATGTGAAATACTTACTCCGTTCACCTGCCATTTCCTTGTCCCTCATTACTATCTCTCCAGCGTCATTTTCCTGTGGTCAAATATTCACTCTCGCCTCTCTTTTACACTTTATGTATCTGAAGAAATTTTTGGTATCCTCTTTAACATTACTGGCAAGTCTACTTTCATTTTTCATCTTTATCTTCTTAATGACTTTTTAGATGCATTCTGTTGGTTTGTAAAAGCTTCCCAATCCTCTAACTTCCCACTAATTTTTGATCTATTATATTTGTTGTCTTTGGCTTTCATGTTGGCTTTGATTTCTCTTGTTAGCCATGGTTGTGTCATCTTGCTTTCAGAATAACTCTTCCTCTTTTGGATATATATATCCTGTGCCTTCTGAATTGCTTCCAGAAATTCCAGTCATTATTGCTTTGCTGTCATCCCTGCCAGTGTTCTTTCCCAATCAATTCTGGCCAACTCCTCTCTCATATACCTTTACTCCACTGTAATACTGATACATCTGACTTTTGCTCCTACTTCTCAAATTTCAAGGTAAATTTGATCATATTGTGATCACCCACCCCTAAGGGTTCTTTTACCTTAAGCTCTCCAATCAATTCTGGTTCATTGCACAATACCCAATCCAGAATAGCTGATCTTCTTGTGGGCTCAACCAAGAGCTGCTCTAAAAAGTTATCTTGTAGGGACTCTAGAAATCCCCCCTCCTGTAATCCAGCACCAACCTGATTTTCCCAAAAAAGCCCATGACTATTGTAACATTGCCCTTTATGGCATGCGTTTTCTATCTCTCATGTAACTTATAGACCACATCTGTTTGGGGGTTTGAATACAACTCCAATCAGGGTATTTTTACCTTTTGCAGTTCCTCAGCTCTATCCACAAAGGTTCAACACCTTCTGACCTGATGTCGCCTCTTTATAATGATTTGATTTCATTTTTTACCAACAGAGCAATTCTGCTCTCTCTGATTTCTTGCCTGGCCTTTCAATATAGTGTGTATCCTTGGAAATTAAGCTCCCTGTTATAATCTTCTTTCAGCCATGATCCAGTGATGCCCACGCCATCATACTTGGTCTACAAGATTTTGAGAGGCATAGATAGGGTGGATAGTCAGTACCTGTTTCCCAGGGCACCAATGTACAAAATTAAGGGAGGGAAGTTTAGGGGAGACATCAGGGGTAAGTGTTTTACACAGAGGGTCGTGAGTGCCTGGAATGACTTGCCAGGGATGGTGGCAGAGGCTGAAACATTAGGGGTATTTAAGAGCCTCTTGGACAGGCACATGGATGAAAGAAAAATGGAGGGTTACGGGGTTGTGTGGGTTTGGTACTTTTTTTTAAGGATTATATGGGTTGGCACAACATGGAGGGCTGAAGGGCCTGTACTGTGCTGTAGTGTTCTATGGTTCTATACCTGCCAATCTGCAACTGTACTGCAGGTTCATTTACCTTATACCGTATACTGCACGCACTCGGATACAACACCTTCAGTCCTGTATTCACCTTTTTGATTTTGTCCGCTTTTTACATTGCAACTCATCCTGTTGACTGCAATTTTGCCCTGTCATCAACCTCTCCTCTTACACATTGCCTCTGTTTGTAAACCAGCTACCTCATCTTCAGCATTATCATCCGCCTTTCCTATGATACTTGCATTGAAATATACACAGCTCAGGACAGTAGTTGCACCATGCTCAACCTTTTGATTCCCGGCTTTGTCTGAAGTCTTACCGTCATCTGCCTCCACAACCTTCCATTACCTGCTCTGGCACTCTGGTTCCCATTCCACTGCAGCTCTAGTTTAAGCCCCATCATACAGCATTAACAAACTTTCCCACTAGGATATTAATCCCCCTCCAGTTCAGGTGCAAACTCTCCCAAGTGTACAGGTCCCACCTTCCCTGGAAGAGAGCCCAATGATCCAAAATCTTATGCCCTCCCTCCTACACCAACTCCTTAACCACATATTAAACTTTATAATCTTCTGTACACATGGCATGGGCAGCTATCCTGAGATCATAACCCTGGAGCTTCTGCCCTTTAAGTTAGCCCCTAACTCCCTGAACTCCCTATTCAGAACCTTGTAATCTGTGCTCATCGTTTTATTTAATGTAACCATTATACTGTAGTCTGCGAGCTTCATTTGAACAAGGAATTTCATTGTGCTGGTGTATATGACAACGTCAGAGTGGTTGGGAGATAGAGATACGTGGAAGCAGACAGGCAGATCGAGCCATGAGGCAGAAGGTCAGAGTGCAGGTTGGAGACAGCTTCTGTAGGGTGAAGAATGGGGAGACAAAGGCTGCCAGTGGGAGCCATTGAAGGACAGGTGGAACCAAATAGGGAGGGAGAAGTATCTGGGTAGTTGACGATAGGCCCAGGAGTGAGAAGGGGGCAAAAATAGTGAAGAGAGGAGGAGGTATAGGAAAATGGAACAGAAGTGGGAGGATGGAGATAGACCGGAGGAGAGAAGGGGAGGGTCACAGGAGGTAAGAGTTACCTGAAATTGGAAAACTCAGTGTTTGTGGCATTTGGGTCTGAGGTGCGGTTTTGTCAAGCTCGTGTTGGGATTCACCCTGAGGTTAGCCTGGGTCTCCTGGCCACACTGTCAGTAACGCTTCCCTCAATGAGTGTCTGACTTCACCTCTCGTGTGCTTGCCTTCATCAGTATCTGCGTAACTTCCTTCGAGCTGGACCAGTGGGGTACGCACCATTCTGCGAGGAGCGGCTGTGGCGGACGGCAGTCAACGGAGTGCGGACAGAGCCGCCGAGCTACCTGGAGCTGGAGGTGCGTGCACCTGAGTTGGGGGGGGGGGTGGCACTGCTAAGTGGGGAGGGTCGCTGTTTTGGAGAAACGAGTATGGAAGGTGAGGGACTGGTGTGGGAGAGATTGGGGAGAAGGAGGTGAGAGAAGACTGTGTGGGGGGGGTAGGGAGGAAAGGGGTAAGTGAGGCAGGGACGGATTGATGGTCACTCCTACAGTGGCAGAAGTTGCTGTTTACAACAGAGGGAGTCTGAGATAAAGGTTTTGTGTTATCTGGGAGTGGCATGGTTCTCTCACTCTCTCTCACACACACGCACACATGCTGCACACTGCATATGCGGGTGTGTTTCCTGTGTGTAGTTATCTCTTTCCAGGTAGACAGAAGCAAATGTGAGAAATGAAATGTCGATGTTGGAAATCCAAAATAAAGAAAATGCTAGAAATACTCAGCAGGTCAGGCAGCATACGTGGAGAGAGAATTCTGCTGCAGGCAGAGTGCAGACAGGCCTTGGCACATGGGCAGTCATTGAGGAAAGGTATTCTCTATGGACCAGTGTATTTTGTGGCTAGGCGACTGAGAAGCAAAGTCTGTTTTCCTGTTTCTGACAGGCATCCAAGACAAAGCAGCCAATGAAGGTGACTGTGACATTGATGAGCGCACGGAGCTACTCCATCTGCATTGACTCTGCTACCACAGCCAGTGAGTTGTGCAAGACCCTGGCAAGCAAAATTGGACTGACCGACTCCTTTGGCTTCTCCATCTACATCGCTATGTACCAGAAGGTGAGTTACTGAGACCAGTTGTGCACAGCAAGGTGTGTAAGGAGTTGTGGATGGCTTTGTTGCGGAGGCCACTGGACGCTCAGAGGGAGGGAGGAAAGTGGAGTTCAAGTTAGGGGAGACCTCTCTGAGATTTGAGTTCAGAGACTGATCTGATGTACATAGTTTGGAATCTGCTAACACTGTGCCAGACTGAGTTTCAAAGTCGAAAGTCAAAGAAAATTTATCATCAAAGTGCATGTATGTCACCATATGCTACCTTCAGATTTGTCTTCCTTCAGGCATTTACTGGAAAATGAAGAAATACAATAGATTTTATGAAAACTACAGAAAACTGCAGGTCATGCTGCAGTAACTAAATGACACTGGGAGCATGAAAGCCTTGAACGTGCTTTCCTGTAAGGCAGCTTGTAACTGTGCTCAGCGGGCTGGGCTGTGTCCCCCACCTTCTGTGATCTTTTCCATTTCAGGATGTGATGCAACCAGTCAGGACACTCTCCACTGTGCGTCTGTAGAAGTTTCCACAATAAAACAGGAGCTGGAGTAGGCTTCTCTAACCCTTACACTTTCCCACCATTCAATACAACCGTGGCTGATCTACTCAAGGCCTCATCTACTCCCCTCAATCACTCGATATTTCAAAAAATTGCCTACCTCCTCTTCAAATACTTATAACAATCCAGGTGTCCAGAGTCCAGTCATGAAGAGACTTTCAGAGATTCTCAACACCCACAGCGAGGAGACATTTCTATGTAACTCATTTAAGTGGCTTGATCTTGAAATCATGTCCCCTGAATTGAAAACCCCCCATCCATAAATCCAGTCATTTACTGGACCTCTTTGTCCCAGTGTTACTTCATGTGGATTGGTGTCAGTGGATTTGTGATGGCTGGTATGTTCTCAGTGGGTCCTCTGACTCTACACCTGTACAATTTCATACAGATGTTTTTTTGGATTGATCCTTGCCCTTGCAAAAGGCAGAGCTGTCGGAGAAGGTACAAAATAGAGTGGTGTCAGAGGTGAGAATGCATTGACTGTGCATTACAACCCAAACCCGTGACATCTACTGCCAATTCCTCACTGTCACTCTGTCCAAATGCAGACATCTGGCCAGCCCAGGCAGATAGGTAGTAAGTAACCTATTCATGGCAGACAAGTGCCAGCCAATGCCAATATCCAACAAAGGATCCAGCTATCACCCTCCGACATTCCTCATTGGAATTACAATCACCGAATTCCCCTTCTGTTAATGTCCTGGGAGTTAACACTGACCAGAAACAGATCTGGAATGGCCATTGTGGCTACTAGAGCAGGTTGGAGGTTCAAAAACCTATGGTGAGTAACTCACCTCCTAATTCTCCGAACCCTGTCCACCATCTACAAGGCTCAAGTCAGGAGTGTGATGGAATACTGTCTACTTTCCTGGATGAATGCACCTTCAATAACACCCATACAAGGTAGAGCAGCCCACCCGATAGGAACCCCATACGCATCTATTCATTCACTCCACCATCTTTTTTTTAAACTAGAGGCCAGACAAATGCAGTCTCCCACTACCACAACTTTTGCAGTAAAGTATCCCACCTTTGGGGACGTCAGCACGCCCGAAGTGCAATGGGATAGACTCATCCTGGGAGCACTGTCTCTCTGATGCCAGCACCATCGACACAGTAGCAGCAGTTTGTACTGCCTATGTGATGAAGTGCAGCCCACCATTGTTAGTACCTTCCAAACCCACATTCTCTACCAGCTAGAGGACACAGGTAGTGAAAACATAGGAATACGGCCACCTGGAAGTTAACCTGCAAGCCACATATCCTCTGGACTTGAAAATATATCACGTGGGTACTGAGTACAGTGTCCACTGAGCGAATCTGTGTCTGTAAGTCTATATTCTGCATTCTGTTTTCTTTTAACTAAATTGGTAAATGTGTTTATTGTTGTCACATGTACCAAGGTAGAGTGAAAAAACTTTGTTTTGCATGCCATTCATACAGGTCTTTTTATCAGTGCATTGAGGTAGCTCAAGAGAAACCAATAACAGAATAAAGTGTTACAGCTACAGAGAAAGTGCAGTACAGGTGGGCGGTATGGTGTAAGGCCACAATGACGTAGATTGTGAGGTTTCATACTAAGGGCCCATTTAGTAGTCATAGCAATGTGATAGACACTGTCTTTGAGCCTGCAGGTCTGTATTTCAGGCTTTTGTATCTCATGCCTGATGGGAATAGGTAGAAGAGAGAATATGTGGTTTGGGTGAGTATCTTTGATTATGTTGGCTACTTTAACAAGTCAGTGAGTAGTGTAGACAGAATCCATGGAGGGAAGGCTGGTTTCTGTAATGTGCAGAGCTTCAGCCTCCTGAGGAAGTAGAGGTACTTCCTTGAACATGACGTCCACGTAGCTGGACCAGGACAAGCTATTGGTACCGTTCACTTCTTGGAACTTGAAGCTCTGAACCTTCTCAAGGATTAATGCTAATGGGAACATGAGCAGCATCCCCATTTTATTGCAGTCAATAACTACCTTGATGCACTATGTGTGGAATGGTCTGTTTGAATGGCATGCAAAGATTTTTATTGTGCCTTAGTACATGTGACAATGATAAACCAATTACTAACATGTACAACCTTTCAGACTTTCAGATGAGGAATTAAGTACAAGGTCTGGTTACCTCTCCAGTGGGAGTAAGAGGTCCCTTGGCAGAAGAAGTGACCCTGAGTTCTGACTGGCAATATCCTTCAAACCCATGATCATTATCATTATAACCCATTGCTTTGCTCAAACTGACAGTCCGTTTTCAATCAGCAGCTTTGAGAGTATTTCACTGTGAATTTACAATTGCCATATGTGATGGAAAATGTTATAGAAATGGAAGCATTTCCCAAACAGTTACTGTTGCTCATTGTTCCTCTATTCAGCTCCTTCCTCCTCCCACATTCACCACTTTATGATATCTGCACATTCGAGTCGCTCCCCTCCAAGCTCCAAAAAACAGGTTCAATCCTAACCTCTGCTGCTGTCTGTTTGGAGTTTGCATGTTCTGGTGACACATGGTTTTCCCCAATGTCTTCAGTTTCCTACCCATCCCTGGTTTGCAGGTGAGTGGCCACTGTAAGTTGCCCTGCATGTGTAGCTGTGTGGTTGGATCCGGGGGGAGGGAGATTGGAATGTGGAGAATCAATTGGGATTAGCGTAGGATTAGTGTAAATGAGCGATTGATGTTCGGCATGAACAAGATGGGCCGAAGTGCCTGTTGCCATTCTGAATGGCTTCATGGTTTCAACTCATTCACTCCTCGGACACCTCCTCTTGCTGCTGGTCTTCACTATTGCCTGTAGGCGTGTCTGGTGCTCACTGCCAGTCCTAATGTTTGGGTTGCACTGGTGCAGTTTGCTTGGGCTGTTGGTTTTAGTGAGTGGGACGAGACAGAACTGCAGCCACAAGAAAATGCAGATGAAGGAATCTGGAGCAATACACAATATACTGGAGTAACTCATCAGGTCAGTCGGCATTTGTAGAGGAGGTTTACATTCAATACTTCATTTGGACTGGAAGAAGAGGGAAGATAGCCAATGTGGAGGGAAGAGACGGAGCGAGGGCTGGCAAGAGCTGGGTGGAGTTCAGTCCATTCAGTTCTGATAAAGGGTCTCAACCCAAATCATCAAATGTCCATTCCTCTCAACAGATGCAGCCTGACCCACTGAGTTCTTCCAGCGTTTTGAATGCTGATAGGGATGGAGCACCCTCTGACCTGGCTCTCTCTTCTCCCCCACACCCTACTGCTAGGTTTCCTCACTCGGGAGTGGTGCTGATCACATTATGGACGCCATATCGCAGTGTGAGCAGTACGTGAAAAGGCAGGGTGGGCAGGAGCGACACGCGGCCTGGCACCTGCTATTCCGCAAGGAGATCTTCACCCCCTGGCACAACTGCAGCGAGGACCCAGCCAGCACAGACCTCATCTACCAGCAGATCCTTCGCGGCATTCGGTTTGGAGAATATCTATTTGAAAAGGTAGGGAATCATGATAATTACGTTCTATGCAATTAGCATCTTATTATCAGCAGTGTATCTAAACATGTTGCAAAAACAAGAATATTCTCCCCCAGCATCTGGTTGGAATCTGGAACATGCTGCCTGAGCACATGGTGGAGGCAGAGACTGTCACAACATTTAAGTGTCTGGTCCTGTGCTTGAATTATCAAGGCAGAGAAAAATACAGTCCATGCGCTGGCGCATGCGGTTAGTGTAGAGGGGTTCTTATTGGTCGGCTGTGCTTTACGACCATTTGACTCGAAGGCTAAAGTTTTTCTTCTGCTTCCCCAAAGTTCTTGGACCTCAGTCATAGAGTCATCAAGAGATGCAGCATGGTGTAGGCCCTTTGGCCCATTGAGTCTTTGCTGACTATCAAACACTCATCTTCAGCAATCCCTCATTAATCCATTTTATTCTCCCCACATTCCCAACAATTCCCACCACTCACCTATGTACGCAGGGTAATTTAGTATCCAATTAACCAGCAAATAAACTACCAGTTGCTTCATTGGTTTGAGTGAAACACAACCACTCGACACTGGAAACATCCCGTCAGCAGGCAGGACTCTACATGATATGGTGGGTTGCCAGTCAGCAATGTTGTTTTACAATCAAGTGATTCAAGAGCATTCTTTGCATAAAGCAAAGTACTTAACTGCCACTTACTTCATTGTTTAATTTATGATTTGGCTGTTCAATGAAACACAAGCACTGCATTAGAAATGCTCAGTTTGCCTGCTTAAAGCATGTAGGCTTCTTTGCACAACTTTGGTATGTGGGGGGAAACTAGAGTGCCCGGTTGTGTGTGGCCATAGAGTAGTATAGCACAAAACAGGCCCTTCGGCCATCTACTCCATGCTAAAACTGCCTACTCCCATCAACCTGCACTGGGACCTTAGCTCTCCATACCCCTACCATCTAACTGCCTATCCAAACTTCTCTTAAACGTCAAAATCGAGCTCACAAGCACCACCTGTGCTGGCAGTTCATTCCACACTCTCACAACCCTCTGAGTGAAGAAGTTTCCCCTCATGTTCCCCTTAAATTTTTCACCTTTCACCCTTAACCCATGGCCTCTGGTTGTAGTGTTACCCAACCTCGGTGGAAAACGCCTGCTTGCGTTTACCCTATCTACGTTCACCCTGGCCCAAGTGGATGCTCCTCATTTGCCAGCCCATGTCAAGCTATCGCCCTACACCTCAGTCGAACCTCATTCAGAAAGACCGGCTGCTTCTGTCTGTGGTCAAGGGTCACAGGAAGCCGAGCAGAACGGTGTATTAGAACACTAGTTAGTATTTCCTCCTTCCTTCTATGGCAGACTACTTATGGTGGTCAGCTGGGAGAGTGTGGGAGGAGTGGTATCTGGTTCTCTGGGCGGGACTTGGTGGCTGACCAGGAGATGATTGGGCTGGTTAACTGGTGTCATTACAAACCCACAGGAGGAGGAGCTGGTGGAGATCGCTGCTAAATATTACTACACAAGGTTTGGAGTAGACACTGAGGCTGAGAAGGGGCTGGAGGTTGTCCGAACTTGTATCTCCACCAAACTCTTACGGAGCAGGCCTCCAGAGGAATGGAGTCAACAGATCACAGCATCAGTGAAGGTGAGTAAGGAACCTTATTTGCCAGAGCTGTTTAATCCTGGGAGTAACAGGAGAAATGAAAGCTGGTTGCTTGACAACCATGCAACAATTGGAACAGGACACAGCTCTCCACCTTAAACCCTTCAGCACTGTCAGTTCCTCACTATCTGCTGCTACACTGTGTCTGGTGCACACCTGCTGCTAGTCCGCCGGTAGTGAAAGGTGTCAGAGCGGATGGGATTGTGCCTGTAGACAGATGTAAGGTACCTGCTCACATGTCTTACAGACGGCTGGGGTGGGTGGAATCATGCTGCCCGCTGTATAGGCTATAACTCCTGGGTGGTTCCGGTGCAGTGGAGTGATATCAGCAACTGCTCCCTGTGGCTCTTTAACGCGCACTGGCTGTAGGCTACAGGACCACATATTATAGGAACCACGTGTTATGGAGGCTGGGAAATACCTTGTTAGTGAGGGAAATCTGAGGAGAATAGACAGCCTGATTCAAGCTAACAGGAAGGCAACAGTAACTCAAATAACCACACGTTACAACAATATTGCACAGAAGAGCACCTCTAAACATAAAACACATAAAACCCTGATGTGGATGGGCTACAGCGGCAGAATATCACGAGCATATACTGTGGGCACTTTATTACGCCTGGCGCATACACAAATTTAGCAGATGGGAGGGACAGGAGTACGACTCCACTCCTTTCCTCACCTATTGTAGGCACTGTGTCCTCTGCCACCATCAACACACACACACGAAGAATAAGGCCATTCCGCCCATCGAGTCTGTTCTGCCATTCCATCATGGCTGATTTATTATCCCTCTGAACCCCATTCTCTACCTTCTCCCCATAATCTTTGACTCTATGATTAATCAATCTCTGACTTAAATAGACACAATGATTTTGCCTTCACAACTATCTGTGGCAATGAATTCCACAGATTTGCCAGCTCTCTGGCTAAAGAAACTTTTCTTCATCTGTTTTCTAGATGGACATCCCTCAATTCTGAGGCTGTGCCTCTGGTCCTAGACTCCCCCACTACAGGAAACACTCCTCTACATCCACTTTATTCAGACCTTTCAATATTTGACGGGTTGAAATGATATCCCCCCTCAATCTTTTAAACTCCAGTGAGTACTGGCCCAGAGGCAACAAACGCTCCTCATATGTTAACCCTTTCTTTGCTGGGATCATTCTTGGGAACATCCTCTGGACCTTCTCCAACGTCAGCACAACTTTTCATAGATAAGTGGCCCAAAACTGCTCTCAGTACTCCAAGTACACTCTGACCAATGCCCTATAAAGCTTCTGCATTACATCCTTGCTCTTATATTCTAGTCCTCTCAAAATGAATGGTGACGTTGCATTTGCCTTCCGTGCTTTTGACCCAACCTGCAAGTTAACCTTTAGAGAATCCTGCATAACAACTCCCAAGTCCTCCTGAACCTCTGATTTTTTTCTCCCCATTTAGAAAATAGTTTATGCCTTTATTCCTTCTGCCAAAGTGCATGATCATCCACTTCCCTACAATAAATTCCATCTCCCATTTTTTTGCCCATTCCCCCAATCTGTCTGTCACCTGTGTACATCCTACTTCTTCCATGCCTCCTGCCCCTCTACCTATCTTTATACCATCTGCAAACTTGGCTACAAAGCCATCAATTTCTTCATCCAAGCCATTGACATATCATGTGAAAGTGATATATATCATAGGTACAGACGAAAGAGCGATGGACACATGTTGATAAACTCTCACAGACGTGTATGCACAGACATGAACACACAGACACAGGCAAATGCATGCACATCCATGGATACATATGATTATGTATTACATTTATATATACTGATACATGCACCAACACACACGCATCAGCACACACACAGAGACAGATCCACACACTCACAGATACACATATGTACTGTACACCGATGTAAAAGGATAACACAAAAATAAATATGCATACTCACAGGTTACACTGCTCACACTGCTATATACTCACAGGTACAGGGACACCTAAGTGTGCAAGGATACACAAAAATATAGACAATCAGATCACCACTAATACAGAGCAGATACATACAGGTCCACACACAGATATGCAGCACATGTGGGCACGCACATACACACACCCACACACACTCTCAGCCACGTCAACACACGAAGGTACTCCCCTGAGCTCAGTCTATGAGGGACACATCAGTTTACTGGACCCAACTGGTTTCAATGGCTACATACATTTTGGCTGACTGCAAAGTCACTTCTCAACAGACAATATCCTGTTAGAGGTTTATTTTCAACACTGCATTAATTATCTGTCTCTACGTGTGCGTGTGTGATTCATCACTGATCTCTCGACTATTTGTGACAGAGGTTATTCAGCACCGAGAAACCGGACCCTTTCTCTCTCAAGGCCCAACTCGTAGACCTTGTCCGCATGAAGTGGCCCTTGCTGTTCTCCAGGTTTTTTGAAGCTGCAAAGTTTTCAGGTACTGAGTGTGGGAATGAGTTTCCATCTTTGGCTATGAATGTGAATAGGTGTGTTACACTCTATTTATGCAAGTGCATTTGTCCATGTGCGTGTGTGTACATACCTGAGGTACAGCACGCTGACAGTGCCAGAGACCCAGGATCGATCCTGACCTCAGCTGCTCTCTGCACTTCCTCCCTGCGACTACGTCTGTTTTCCCTCGATGTTCCAGATTCCTCCCACGTCCCAGGGACGTGTGGGTTAGTAGGTTAAATTGCCCTGAGTGTGTAGGTGAGTGGTGGAATCTGGGGGGGATTTGATGGGAATGGGGGGAGAATGAAATACGACAGATGTAAACTAATGCTGGATGGTCAGCATGGTGGCTGAAGCCATTTTGCTGTGTGGTGTGACTCTGGCTAACGTGTGTGAGTCTGTGGTAGCTGGGAATCTGCTGTGTTTCTGCCGTCCCTGCAGGACAAACCTGGGCAATCCCTGGTCACCCACATCCAAGCAACAATCCGGGGGGAGGGCAAAGGGTAGTGTCACCATACTGCCCCTACCCTTGGTACGTAGGGTTAATGACACGGGGAAGAGGGAAGGAACTGCAGACCAACAGGACAGTAGTGGCCTTTGGCACGGACCGTGGGCAGGTAGGCTGGGCTGTTGGTTCACTCACATGCCGTTCACTTCCAGGGCCCACCCACATCCCAAGCAAGCTGGTGGTTGCTGTCAACTGGCTTGGCCTCAGTCTTGTGGACAAGAGTGAGAGAGTCCTATGGAAACGTTCCTTCCCGGAGATCACCGGAGTGAATACGAACAGGTCAGAGCTCCAGGAAATGGGCTTCTCTTGCTGTATACTCTCCCTCTCTCTTGCAACTCCCCCCATTTGGAATTCTCCTCACCCTTCTCTTCTGTCCTACATCTGCCACTGGTGTCGGCTGGGGCATTTAAACCCTCTCCGTTACTTCCTTCCTCTTCTCTACAGCTCAGTGTGCTTGGCAAGTCTCTGGGATCTGGACTGGTGTTTGGGCTGAAGGCACACCAAGGACAGAGTTGGGCTGTTGGGCAGAGTTTACAGAAGTGTAGAGGTCATGAGAGGGTGGAGGTCAATAGAGTAAGAGGTTGAGCTGGGGGTGGAGATCATGTCGAGGTTGGGGAGGTCTCACTATGAAGGAGGAAGGAGGGAAGGATTGAAACACATCAACTTTTTCGCAGCCATTTCAGTGAGCTGATGTAAGTAGCAACCAGCAGCTGGCAAGGATCAGGGTGGAGGGAGGTGGTTACGGTAACAGGATGGAACAATTCTTGTGTTCAAAGGAGGATTATTGTATAAACTCGGGGCAGTCAGCAGAAGCCGATTGGCCAGGAGCTGGGTTGGAAATGGAATAATGGGCAAAATTGTTGGGCTTCCTGGACAAGACCCGGTGTGAGCCGAGATCTCCTCTTATTTTGATGTGGCTGGTGTCTTGTCACTTCTGCCAATAAGTATTTTGCTTGCAGTGTTTTGTAACCTCCCACACCTGACTGTTCCACACAGAGCTTCGAAGCTGTTTGGGCAAAGTGTGACAGTGAGCACACTGCAGGGCGAGGAGTATACCCTCACATCTGGGCACGCTGCCGACATCGCTGATTTGCTCATGATGTTTCTCAATGGTCTGAAGGTGAGGTCAGAGTATGCGGTGGCACTGCTCAACAGTCCCAAGCAAGGTACGGTAAGCATTTATGCCAGTTCCCTGGTGCCACTCAAACACACCTGACAACTTTGTCTAGAGACCAAGCCTTTTCCCTGATTGCACAGAGTAAAGGAGCAAGAGTTACCCGATTGCTAAAATCTGCTGGGCTAATTCATTGTTACTTCTTCAAATGTTTGATCAAGTTGGTTAAATATGAGCTTCTCTCGATAAATCCTCACTGACTTTCTCTGATTAACCTACCCTTTCCAAGTATTGCTTTCCGCTAATCCATGGAACTTGAGTTGTCCGATAAGTTCCTATCGCCAGTACAGCAGTAACAACTGAGCCATTTTTAGCCTCGCACCCGAGCAAAGGGTGTTGCAGAATGGAGCTTAGAATTATTTCCTACATTCTTTTAGAAGTGTGTGGAGCTAGTGAGTTTGCTACTGTTAGTAGTCATTTCAGTTTAGAATTACAGAGTGCCTCAGCACAGACACAGGCCCTTTGGCCTCTCTGGTCCATGCTGAACTGTCATTCTACCTAGTCCCATTGACCCAAATCTGGGCAATAGTCCTACATACCCCTTCCATCCATGCACATCCAAACTTCTCTTAAATGTTGCCATCTAACCCATATCCACTGGCCATTCATTCCACACTTTCACCACCATTGGCGTGAAGGTCCCCCTCAGATACCTCTTAAGTATTTCACCTTTCACCCTTAACCTATGACTTCTAGTTCCAGCGCACCTAACTTCAATGGAAAAAGTCTGCTTGCATTTACCTTATCTTATTCTTTGTAATTTTGTATACCTCTGTCGAATATTCTCTCATTCTCCTATGCTCCTAACTTTATAAATTATATGTATTAACATTTTTGTAAATGTTCTCTGTATTCTTTCAATCTTTTGATATCTTTCCTACAGGCAGGTGACTAGAACTGCCACAATACTCAAATTAGGCCTCATCAAAATCTTTTACAACTTCAACGTAACATCCTAACTCCTGTACTCAGTACTCTGATTTATGAAGGCCAATGTGCCAAAAGCTCTCTTCATGACCCTAGTTACCCTTGATGCCACTTTCAAGGAATTAAGGTCTGTAGTCCCAGATCCCCTTTGTTGTGCTGCATAACTCAGTTCACTATGATTCATCGTGTAACACCTCTGCTCATTCATATTCTTCCTCTTCCATGCCTGTGTCACTTCCTTCCTCCATTAAACCACATCTTCTTTCTGCACACAGAGTTTACATTGCTCTTTCACATCACACGGGGTTTACCAACTAACTTTCTTCAGGAACATCCTTTGCCCCCCACCCCCTTAACCCCAACTTCAGTTTTCTTTCCTCCAGGCTTTCTGCATTGTTTGTTTCAGAGTCAAGGAACACGCTCTTCAGCCCATATTCATGCCAATCATCAAGAAACAATTTATACTAATCTGTCCTCTCCCCATGTTATTACTCTCCGCTTATTGCTCCTCAGTATTTACTTTCAGAATCTACATTACTGAGTGAAGTTAAGAAATGTATCCAGCTGTAAATAAAGTTTGAGATTCTCAGTTGATATGAAACCAATTGTAAATTTTAAATGCCCTTGATAATATTTTAGTGGAAGGGGCTTCATGTTCAGGTTGCATTCAGAAGCTAATTGATCTCTGTATGTTCCTAAGACCGAGCAAGATGAATTTGTGGTGGGTGAATGGAGGAATAAAAAGAAGGGTCTGCTTTAGGCTGGAAGATGACAGAGATTAAATAACAAAGGGTACTTCCAGAGGACTTAGTTGCAAAGCCATGGTCCTGAAATTGTTATCTTGTTTTTATTGTGTACCGTACCAGCAGTTATGGTCGAAATGACAATAAAAAATGACTTGACTTGAGCTCCTTGGAACATCCTGAAATTATGTAAAACACTATATTAATAAAAGTCTTTCTGAGGTCTAAAAAGTGAAATAGCTAACAAGATTGTTTCTTCATCTGTTCATCAACTATACCTTTCCTACCAGATTTCTGTACATAGTATCAGATCCCACAGTCTAACTGTTCATTTGCAGTGGGTGTCCTTATAGGTTAACCGTATCTCTATTGTCTTTAGTGTCTGATACTACAGTCTAATGACCATCTCTTGTGCTTGACCCTACAGTCTAACTGCCCTTCCATTGTGTCTGATCCTAGGGTCTAGTTGTACCTCTGTGATGTCTTGTCCTCTAACTGTATCTCTATGGGCCACCCTATAACCTAATGGTGTCTCTGTAGTGTCTGACTCCACAGTTTAATTGTACCTCTGTGGTATTTGACTTTACAATAAAAACTTTTGTGTTCTTCAGTGCAAAGTTAAATTTTCTGTCACATTTTTCTATTCCAGATGACCCCATCTTCCTAAAATTTGAGAAGGGTGATTTGATCAAGCTGTTGAAAACTGAGGAGAATACTCAGGTGCAAGATTACGGCTGGATTCAGGGGTTGAATGAGCGTACGGGACAGACGGGAAGTATTTCCCTGGCGTCTGTCTACGTCATTCCTATCCTCAAGAAACCTTCAAAAGACGTGATGGTATGTTGGCTCATTAGTATTTGTGTAGAAATGGGCTCCTTCTGGGTCTAGGTCTCTTGGCTGAGGCCCTGCCCTTTGTTGTATCTGGGGACCATTGCCCTTCCCATTACAGAGCTAAGCAATGCACAGCAAGAGTCCACACCTATTACAGGCCTGTATATTCGCTCCCTACTGTTACAGGGCTGAGAGTTCCTCCTGTTCTGTGCCATCCACAAAATATACTGCACCTATCACGCAGGCTACTCTGACCGCACCTCCGAAAAGAATGATTCCTGCCCCCAAAGAGGGCAAATGTAGAAGGGACACAGAGACACCACCATCTGCAAGTTGCACTTCTCGTCACACATCATCATGACTTGGAAATGTGTGCCATTTCTATGTCATCACTGTATCTACTCGCTCCTCTCCAGCACCCTCACCAGTGGGCTGCAGCGACACAGCTTACCCTCACCTTCTCAAGAGTAGTTCGAGATGGGCAATTAAATGCCCATCATACTGACGATATCCAGATCACTGCGAAATAAATACATTTTGGAAATAACAATTTAAGAGAGTGTGAGAAAATAAAAGTCCAGCATACTCGTTTGATCTGATAATTTCTTTTCAACATTAGCTGGAATTGATCATTAAACAACAGTGACCCTTGCAGAGTCATAACAAGTTTACACAGTGTTGTTGTGAAGGGAAATTCTTGTTTGTTTAGTTTATTAGTGTGTTTTAAGGATGTAACTAGCTGAGTGAGTAAGGGGGAAGCAAGTGGTATGGCATCTCTGGGCTTTCAAACACCATTTGATAAATTACCACATAAGATGATGTATGTAGAATTAAGAGGGAAGGGTTGAGCATGAAGTTCAGGGTGAGTAATGAAAACAGAGCTGGCCATTTCCAGTTTGATGGATCAGTCCTGTGCTCTTAGGAATTCTGACTATTTTAGATAAAAGGTAGAGCTTCACGGATGATACAAAGTGGTGAAGCAGCAGCTAAGGATCTGTAAAGGCAGGCAAGCAAGCGGCTCAGGGAGTGCGCTCAAGTGTGAAGTTACTTACGGTGATTGTAAGACAAGGGCCAGAACATTTCTTTAAATGGGAGAGACCACAAAATTATAGTGCCAGTGTGGACTCGCTGGGGAGGAGGCTCTGTTCCCTTGCTGTGTGCCTCTACATCCAGCACCTGTCAGGTTTGATAAGTCTAACCAGCTGCCTGAAAACCAAAGGCGATACGACCAAATAACCCCGCATCTGTCAAGACTCAAAACTCAAAAGTCAGGAAATGCCATTGTTTAAATGTCGGAAACTGTGATAAACATGTTCTTCCTGAACTGATCAGTAGTTCCCTTATCACACTGCATTCTCAGCTCCTGAATTTTCCCTTGGCAGGATTTGATCTGCATGTCTCCCGACCAGCGGCGCCAGGCCACACAGACTATCCCTCCAGATGAAGTGGAGGCCAAGCTTTACACCCTCGAGGAGTTCTCCTACCACTACTTCAGGTTCACCTGGCTTCTTGAATCTCCAACAAATCTGCAACGGATATGCCATCTTTTAACTTTATTGTGTCTTTGTTTATGAAGTTTTTTTTAATAACTCACTGGGAGTTAAGTGGAGAGGGAGGTCATACTCAGGAAGCAGTGAGTCTGCAGAAGGACTTAGACATTAGGAGAATGGGCAAAGAAATGGCAGAGGGAACAAAGTGTAGAGAAGTGTATAGTTAAGTACTTTGGTAGAAGGAATAAAGGCATAGACTATTTTCTAAATGAGGAGAAAATTCAAAAATCAAAGATGCAAAGGGACTTGGGAATTCTTGTGCAGGATTCCCTAAAGATTAGCTTGCAGGTTGAGTTGGTGGTAAGGAAAGCAAATGCAATGTTGGTCGTCATTTCAAGAGGATTTGAATATAAAAATATATGTAATGCTGAGGCTTTTAAAGTATTTTTTCAGACCAGGCTTGGAGTATTATGAGCTACTTTGGGTCCCTTATTTAAGAAAAGAAGAGGAGCACCTATCCTAAGAAAGAATGGATAGGGTCCAGAGGAGGTTCGCGAGTGGTTCCAGTATGAAAGAGTTAACGTATGAGGAGTGTTTGAGAGCTCTGGCCTTGTATTAGAAAAATGCGGGCCATCTCATTGAAACCTATGGAATGTTGAAAGGCTTAGACAGAGTGGATGTGTAGAGGATGTATCCTAAAGTGGGTATATATCCTATAGTTGGACCAGAGGGCACAGTCTCAAGATAGAGGGACATCCATTTAGAACAGAGAGAAGGAATTTTCTGAGTTAGACGGTGGTGAATCTGTGAAATTCGTTGCCACAGACTACAGGAGGCCTGTCTTTGGGTATGTTTGAAGCGGAGGGTGATAGGTTCTTGATTAGTAAGTGTGTCAAAGGCTTTGGAGAGAAAGCAGGAGAATGGGTTGAGAGGGATAATAAATCAGCCATGATGAAATGACAGAGCAGACTCAAGGGACTGAATGGCCTAATTCTGCTCCTAAGTCTTATGACCTTATAATATGACTTGCCACGCACAAAGCCAAGTTGACTACCTCTTATCAAGCCCTGCTTATCCAAGTGCTTGTATTTCTTCTCTCTTTCTCTCTATCTCTCTCTCTCTCTCTCGCTTTCTCTCTCTCTTTCTCTCACTTTCTGTCTCTTTCTCTCTCTCTTCTCTTTTTCTCGTCTCTTTCTCTCTCTTTTCTCTCTCTCTTTTTCTCTCTTTCTCCCTCTCTCTCTCTCCCTCTCTCTTTCTCCCTCTCCCTTTCTCTCTCTCTTTTCTCTCTCCTCTCTCTTTCTTTCTCTCTCTATCACCCCTCTCTCTCACTTTCTCTCTTTTGTTCTCTTTCTGCCTCTTTCTCTCACTTTTCTCTCTTTCTCATCTGTCTCTTTCTCTGTCTTTTTTCTCTCTATTCTCTCTTTATCTTTCTCTCATTCTTTCTCTCTCTCTCTTTTTCTCTCTCCCTATTCTCTCTCTATTCTCTCTATCTCTCTTTCTATTCTCTCTCTTTCTCTCTCTATTCTCTCTCGTTATTCTCTCTCTTTTTCTCTCTGTCTTTCTTTCTCTCTCTCCCTTTCTCTTGCTCCCTTTCTCTTTCGAGAATTTAGCATTGTGAGAGAGCCAGTACAGAGCAGCATACGACAGGTTTCCTTCTTGGTGGAACAGAAGGCCCGGAGTTGTTGCTTCTTGTGAATTAGATCTGTTGTGTTGAGTGTGACTGAGTTGTAGACGGTATTAATCAGACCCTTTTGCTCCTTCAGGCCCCCAGGTAAAGAGTCAATGAGCCGAGCGGTGTTTGCAAAGGCTCGTGTGAAGGACCGGATCTGGGCCTGTTCCAAGGAGCCACTGAGATTGCCTTTGTTGAAGAAAGTCTGTGCCAATCCAGAGATGGTACAAGTGGCATGCCAAAGCTTCACTGATATCCTTTTGGTCAGAGCAAGCAGTCTCCAAAATCCTCCTCAACCCCATATCTTAGAGGTTTCTGACCAAGAGAGCTACTAGCAAAAGTATACATATAAGGTTAAATTTCAGATTGCACAGATATCCAGTGCTCACTGTAATCACAGCCGGAGATCCGGTCCCCACTGTAATCACAGATAGCCAGTTCCCACTGTAATCACAGTAAATCTCCCCCCCCCCCACTGTAATCACAGATATCCAGTTCCCACTGTACACATTGGAGAGATTTCAGTGCACACTGTGAAATCAATTGAATCTACGCCCTTGGCTTATGCTGCACCCTAACACCAGCCCAATGGACTGCCTACTGTATATCAGTCCCTTGCATCGTATTTGCTGGCCATGAGTGTTATCATTCTCTCTTGTTGGCATCCCCTGATCTTAGGAGGTCAGCTCCTGCTCCAGCCGAGGTCCTCACCTTCCTACCCACCCATTGAGAGACTTTTCCTTCTGTTGCCCATTTTGGAGGGTGGAGCCAGGAATTTCCCAAGGTTGGGATGTGTCAAAGCTGACTATCTCCCTGACATCAGTACTGACTCCCCTGCCAGCAATGGACAGCTATAACTCCAACTGTGAACCTTGTCACAGTTGTTAACACCCAATCTGCCTGTTTTGTCACCCGATTACCCTCACCAAAACTGACTGAGTTGATCTGCGTGGGGATTAGGGAAAAACCCAGACCCAGAGAGAAGCTGATGGTTCCAGTGTTCAAACTCCATGAACTGCTGCTTGTGTTCGCTGGTAGAGCAAACAGAGTTAAGGGAAATACTGGCCAAGATCTATTTAATGGCTGAAGATCCAATGGTGGGAGTATGTCATCCATTGAAAAGTCCCAGTATGTGGCACTGAGCTGGGGCAGGTGCAAGTCCAGCCAGCAGCTTACAGCCCCAACATGAACTCAATTCAGGCAGTCAGCTCCCTACTGTGTCTTCTCAAGTCCAAAACACTGATTTTGTACCTACCTGCCCATTATTCGATCCCCCCATATTGATTCCTTAATCATCACCGTACCTATAATGAAGTACATGGGCGATTACCCAGGTAAGCTGTCCAAGACTGGCACTCAACTTACTGACCAGATATTTTCTGGAGCCATGCAGGAGGAGGCTCTACAGGATGAAGTCTACTGTCAGGTCATGAAGCAATTGACTGGCAACCAGAACAGGTAAGCACTGAAGTCAGACCTTGACTCCCAAATCCTCACTTACTCAGAGGTCAGAGACTCATAGAGTCAAAGTGGAGTTTATTGTCACATGCACAAGTACATGTCTGTACAGGTGCAATGCAAAGCCTATATTACATATCTGCTAGGGAGGGATAGAATGGAAACAGGCCTTTTGGCCGATCAAGTCTGTCTGTGCAATCAGCAGTTGTGGGGATCTAGAGCCAAAAACAAATGCTAAAGTTCATTTTAGTCCTGACAAAGAGGTTCAACCCAAATTATAGACCATCCCTCTGCCTCCAAACATGCTACCTGACCCACTGAGATCACCTTCAGTTTGGTTTGCTCCAATGCTTCTCATTGTTCACACTGATTTCAACATCCACTGCTCCTCAATGAGCAGAATGTGCCCAGAATCCAGTGCTTCCCATTGATCACACTGTATCCAACATCCAGTGCTTCCCATTGATCACACTGTGTCCAACATCCAGTGCTTCCCATTGATCACACTGTGTCCAACATCCAGTGCTTCCCATTGATCACACTGTGTCCAACATCCAGTGCTTCCCATTGATCACACTGTATTCAACATCCAGTGCTTCCCATTGATCACACTGTGCCCAACATCCAGTGCTTCCCATTGATCACACTATCCAACATCCAGTGCTTCCCATTGATCACACTATCCAACATCCAGTGCTTCCCATTGATCACACTGTATCCAACATCCAGTGCTTCCCATTGATCACATGTGACCAACATCCAGTGCTTCTCATTGATCACACTGTCCAACATCCAGTGCTTCCCATTGATCACACTGTGCCCAACATCCAGTGTCCTTTGCTGTTCACACTGTGTCCAACATCCAGTGTCCTTTGCTGTTCACACTGTGTCCAACATCCAGAGTCCTTTGCTGTTCACACCGTGTCCAACATCCAGTGTCCTTTGCTGTTCACACTGTGTCCAACATCCAGAGTCCTTTGCTGTTCACACCGTGTCCAACATCCAGTGTCCTTTGCTGTTCACGCTGTGTCCAACATCCAGAGTCCTTTGCTGTTCACACTGTGTCCAACATCCAGTGTCCTTTGTTGTTCACACTGTGTCCAACATCCAGTGTCCTTTGCTGTTCACGCTGTATCCAACATCCAGTGTCCTTTGCTGTTCACGCTGTATCCAACATCCAGTGTCCTTTGCTGTTCATGCTGTGTCCAACATCCAGTGTTCTTTGCTGTTCACACTGTGCCCAATATCCAGTGTTCTTTGCTGTTCACACTGTGTCCAATATCCAGTGTTCTTTGATGGTCACACTGTCCAACATCCAGTGTTCTTTATTGACAACACTAACTGACTGTGTTTGTTATTGATCACACTGTGCCCAACATCCAGTGTCACTGATTGATCAGACTGTGTCAAAGTCTGGGGTCACAGTTTACTCACTGTATCTACCATCTAGTTAAGCTCCTTTGACTGTGCAATGTGTTGCTACCATTGTGAAGTCTGTGTAATGTTGTACATTCTGGCCTACTCTGCAGGTCAAACTGAATGAGGAAATGGAAAAGAAAGAGAGGGCTGATAGACACAAATGGCCAATCTGGATAGAAACAGTGAGAACAAGCGAGCAGGAGATAGGGATAGTGCTCCTCCTGACCCACACCCAAGGCAAGCTCCAAAGCCCAGAGGCTTTGCATCTCTGGACTTCGTGGTGTATTCAACCCCTTCCCACAGGGGCTTCCAGAGAAATGTCTACTCCTTCTCCTGGACAGCTTGAAATGCACACAAGTTGGAAAATCAGATCGTTTCCAGCCTGGGACCACAGTGTGGAGGAAAGTCCTCCTATTGCTGTAAGAGGCCAGGTGGTGGGCAGGTACAGAATGTGGACCGGTCGACGAGAGGAGAGGCTGTACTGGATCTAGTTCTGGGTAATGAACCTGGTCAGGAGGCAGACCTGTTGGTGGGGGAGCATTTTGGTGAGAGTGACCACGACTCCCTTAGCTTCAACCTAGCTATGGAAAAGCATAAAATGAGACAAAATGGCAAAGTGCTTAACTGGGGAAGGGCTAACTATGAAGGGATGAGGCAGGAACTAGTGAGTGTAAATTGGAGACAGTTGTTCAAGGATGAAAGCACAGAAGTAATGTGCGGGAAGTTTAGGGACCATGTGCTGGATTCAGGACAGGTTTGGCCCACTGAGACAAGGAAAAAAAATGGTAGGAAAAGGAAACCGTGGCTGATGAAACACGTGAGGCAACTCGTCAAGAGGAAGAAGGAAGCATATGTTAGATATACGAATCAGGAAGGACTCATGAGAAGTATAGGGTAGCCAGGAAGGAGCTTAAGAAAGGACTTAGGAGAGCTCGAAGGGGGCATGAGAAGACATGTAGGATTAAGGAGAACCCCAAGGCGTTCTATGCATATGTGAAGAACAGAAGGATGACAAGAATGAAGGTGGGGCTGCTAAAGGATAAAGAGGGCAACATGTGCCTGAAGGCGGAGGAGGTTGGTGAGGTCCTAAATGAATACTTTGCTTCAGTATTCACAAGTGAAAAGGACCTTGATTACGGTGAGGTCGAAATAGAACAGGTCTATGTGCTGGACAATGTGGAGATTAAGGAAGAAGTGTTGAATCTTCTCAAAATCATCAAGATTGATGAGTCACCAGGGCCAAACATGATATACCCCAGGTTGCTGTGGGAATTGAGAGAAGAGATCGCTGGAGCAGTAGCTATGATCTTTGAATCCTCTTAGGCTGCAGAGGAGGTGCTGGAGGATTGGAGAATGACAAATGTAGTTCCCTTGTTTAAAAAAGGTAATAGGGAGAATCCTGGGAACTATAGACTGGTGAGTCTTACGTCAGTGGTCTGCAAACTGTTGGAAAGGATTCTTAAGGATAGGATCTACGAGCTTTTGGCCAAGTACAGTCTACTGAAGGATAGTCAACATGGCTTTGTGAAGGGAAGGTCGTGCCTCACGAGCCTAATTGAGTTTTTTGAAGAGGTAACAGAAGAAATTGATGAGGGTAGGGCAGTGGATGTGGTCTACATGGACTTAAGCAAAGCATTTGACAAGGCCCCTCATGAGAGACTCATCCAGAAAGTCATGAGGCATGGGATCAGTGGAACCTTGGCTGTTTGGATAAACCTTGGCTTACAGGAAGAAAGCAGAGGGTAGTTGTGGAAGGGAAGTATTCTGTCTGGAGGTCAGTGACTAGTGGAGTGCAGCAGGGATCTGTCCTGGGACCCCTGCTATTTGTGATTTTATAAATGACCTGGATGAAGAGGTGGAAGGATGGGTGAGTAAGTTTGTGGAAGACATGAAGATTAGAGGAGTTGTGGATGGAGCTGTAGGTTGTTGAAGGTTACAAGAGGATATAGACAGGCTGCAGAGTTGGGCAGAAAAATGGCAGATGGAGTTCAATCCGGACAAGTGTGAGGTGATGCATTTTGAAAGGACAAACCAGAAGGCTGAGTACAGGGTTAATAGTTGGTTATTTAAGAGTGTGGATGGACAGAGGGACCTTGGGGTTCAAATCCATACATCCCTCAAGGTTGCTGCGCAGATTGATGGGATAGTTAAGAAGGCCTATGGGATGCTGGGCTTCATTAATGGGGGCATTGAGTTCAAGAGTAGAGAGGTCATGTTGCAACTCTACAAATCTCTGGTGAGACCACATTTAGAGTATTGTGTTCAGTTCTGGTCACCTCATTATAGGAGGGATGTGGAAGTTATGGAGAGGAGATTTACCAGGATGTTGCCTGGATTGGAAAACAAGTCTTATGAAGCAAGGTTAGCAGAGCTGGGACTTTTCTCTTTGGAGCATTGAAGGATGAGAGGGGACTTGATAGAGGTCTACAAGATTATGAGAGGCATTGATAGGGTGGATAGTCAGTACCTGTTTCCCAGGGCACCAATAACAAACACCAGAGGGCATGTGTACAAAGTTAAGGGAGGGAAGTTTAGGGGAGACATCAGGGGTAAGTTTCTTACAAGGAGGGCTGTGGGTGCCTGGAATGACTTGCCAAGGATGGTGGTGGAGGCTAAAACATTAGGGGTATTTAAGAGCCTCTTGGACAGGCACATGGATGAAAGAAAAATAGAGAGTTACGGGGTAGTGTGGGTTTGGTACTCTTTTTTAAGGAATATACAGTTGGCCCTCCTTATCTGCGAGGGATTGGTTCCGGGACCTCTCGCGGATACCAAAAAACCCGGATGCTTAAGTCTCTTATTCAACCTGTCTCAATGTGGTGGACCTTAGGACCCAGTGGAACCCCAGACCTTATTTAACCTGTCTCAGTGTGGTGGACATTAGGACACAGTGGTACAGCTCTGAATCTGCAGTGTTTCTGTTCACGAAAATAATCACAATCACAATTGAAAATAAAGGGGAAATAATTAAAGAGATGAAACGCCATCGGTCATCGGAAAAGTGTTAGGTTACAGTCAGTCAACAATCGGAACTATTTTAAAGGATAAAGTGAGAAAGGCCCTGCCCCGATGAAAGCTACAATTATTACTAAGCAATGCAGTGGTTTAATTATTGGAATACATACATTTCTTAAGTGTTTTATATGTATAGAATGGTAAAATATATACTATATACTAAGACAAACGTTTGACTAACTGACGCAAAATAATACCGGATGTGCCTGTTCTGACTGACTTGGTAAGAGAACATCCGATTTTTTCCCATCCCGATCCACGATACCCCACGCACATCCTCCCGTATACTTTAAATCATCTCTAGATTACTTATAATACCTAATACAATGTAAATGCGATGTAAAATAGTTGTTATACTGCATTGTTTAGGGAATCCTGATAGGAAAAAAAGGCTGTACATGCTCGAACAAGTGCTGGAAGAGCATTTCCGGGTTTTCTCGCTTTGTGTTGGTTGAGTTCGTGCATGCGGAACTCGTGGATAAGGAGGGCAGACTGTATGGGTCGGCACAACATCGAGGGCTGGAGGGCCTGTACTGTGCTATACTATTGTGTTGATAGCCTCCCATGTTGTTGTAATTCGTAGGTACAGCATGGACAGTGGCTGGCAGCTGCTCTGGCTCTGCACCGGGCTCTTCCCTCCCAGCAGCATGCTCTTCCCTCATGTGAAGATGTTCCTTGAGAGTCGGCCAAAGGAGCAGCTGTCGGCAGAGTGTATTCAGAGACTAACAAAGACTAAACGGTACAGTAACTGGTCTTTACCCCGCTCTGTAAAGGTAGGAAACCCACCCACCTTGTGTTGAAGATAAGCTATCCCTGTGTTAATAATGGTGTGTCCTGAGGCTGAGCAAATCAGGCAGTGCAGTAACTTCACATAGTCTGTCTTCACTTAGTTTGCTCTCTGGTGATTACAAGAAATTGTGAGCGTGGGATGGATTTCCGGTCACACCGACATCCTTGTGCCTGTTTTAAATAGTTGAATACATTTGGCCATTCAAATCAGGAATGTGATCAAACTGGATGTGTGATCCACATCCCTGTGTGTGTAAGAGCATGCATGGAAATCTGTTGTTAGTGTATGAGTGGGTGTCTGTGTGACTGAGTGAGCATGTGTGTGTCTGTAACTAGGTCTGGAAATTTTAAGTGTATATTTGTATTAAGGTATCTGTATATCATTGAATGGAAATATGTATGTATGTATAGAGTGAAATCAGATATGTGTATATTATTCTGGGTGTAGATAAATGTGTAAGGGTGTGTGTGTGTTAGTACGTGTGTATATATTTGTGTGTGTGTGTGTGTTAAAGTGTCCAGCGTGAGTCCAGCACAAACTCCACTTGTAAGTACATCAGTCCACCCTGTGGCACTATGTTCCCCAGTGGTGAAGACTTGCCCTGCTGAGCTGTGTAGAGTGAATGTGCAGCTGTTGTCTCCGCCGACAGATGTGGAGCTCGGAAGAACCCACCACATGTGATGGAGGTAGAGGCAATCCAATGCTGGAACACCAAGATCCTGCACAAAATCTTCTTCCCTAATGACACCAACCAGGTGAGCATCAGCCCAGGCCCACTGGCTGCTCTGTGGACCCTCAGACTCTCCATCCCTTCTCACCCACTTCTCCTCCAATAGGCCTTCGAGGTCCATGCCAGCACCAAAGCAAAGGGCCTGTGTGAGACCATCGCCAAAGAGCTGGAGCTGAGCTCTCCAGAAGGACTCAACCTCTTTGTACAAGTAGAAGATAAGGTAAGGGCCATCAGTGCCTGACCCTCATCCTCCCAATGACACACTTACAGTACAAATAATGTTTCTGCACAACATAGTGAGGTACCCATGGGGACTCTAATTGCCCATACTCTAACTGTTACCCATGGGGACTCTAATTGCCCATACTCTAACTGATACCCATGGGGACTCTAATTGCCCATACTCTAACAGTTACCCATGGGGACTCTAATTGCCCATACTCTAACTGATACCCATGGGGACTCTAATTGCCCATACTCTTACCCATAGGGACTCTAATTGCCCATACTCTAACTGTTATCCATGGGGACTTTAATTGGCTAAACTTTATAAGCTACCCATGAAGGCAAATCCCTGCCTCTTCCTTGTGGCATTGATCTGCTTCACTCCCTCTAGGTTTCCCTATCGTTTTTTCACACTCTGATCCATAGTGGGGCTTAATTGCAGTCCATATCACTGGACCCCCCCTGAGATTTCTGTCCCATGTCTGTTTAGGTGATCAGCATCCCAGAAGGAGATTTCTTTTTCGATTATGTGCGGCAGGTGTGTGACTGGGTGAAGAAGGAAAGGTGTACACCGGAAGGTGAGTCTTGTGCCAGGGTTCTGGATGTTTCCAGAGTCCCAACGTCCTTAGCTGGAGTCAGAATGTGTTCTGCTGTTGTGTTCCAGGACTGGCTGGGTCAGTGGCATACAAGGTGCTCTTCCTGAGGAAGCTATGGCTGAACGTGGTTCCTGGGCGGGACCTCAAAGCAGACATCATCCTTCACTTCCCACAGGTGAGTGGGACTCGTGAAAAGCAGCAGTGACCAACATGTCTTCAGCCATTCCTTGACGCTGCACAAAGAATCCTAGCTTCCCTGTGTGAGCCACAGTGAGTCAGCACTCTGGGAACATCAATAAAATTTGCTGAAGGAGAGTTGAGAGTGTGGGCATTTTGGCCTCACTGGTCATTGAGTACTAATGGGTTGTCCTGAATCCACTAGGCACATTCTGACCCATTCTGTTTCTATATCATGTTGGCTCCATTTTACTCACCCTACATGAATATGTAGCTTGTCAGACAATCCAGCAGCTTTACCATGAGCACGTCTTTGCCTAAACCAAGAAAGTCTACACAATGTTAACTATCCCCATTTTGACTCATCTTATTACACACATTCCATTTGCTCCACACATCTCTCCCCACATCTCTCCTACTGAAAAATACCTTGTGTTTCTCCTTTCCCAGTTGTTAATGTGGAGGCAGTTTCAAGGATCCACTACGTGAAACTGAAGACACACATTGCAAATGGACACATAAACTATCTATTTAAAAACGAACAGTGACGCATTAAAATAGTGTTCATCTAAACTACCCTGAACTACACAAAACCAAAATATTGAACACTTAGTTATCCTTTAACTTAATGAGTACTCCATTAAATCTTCCTAAATTAGAACTAAGCTTGCTACAAATGAATACTGAACTAAACAAATACCAGGGGCGTGGGTTGCATCTATGTCTTCAATGCTCTTTCTCAATGGTCCTTTAGCACTGGTTGCGATTTCAGCCTGAAGCTGGCCCTGGAGACAAAGAAAAGAAAGAAAGGAGTGTGAACCTCTCACAAGTACTGTTCCTATACCTCAAGGCACCCAGAGTTGGAAACTGGTGCCATGGTGCACAAACCAACCAATGGGAAAGAGCAGCCACATCCTTTAAATGGACCAATCATCAACTGATACAGTAGAAATGGCTTTCGACTGGCAAATAAGCCAACCCACCTACAGGACACCAGTTCTTATGGAGAGCCATGGACTTAAAACATTGTCTGTTTCTCTCTACATGATTGTTGTCCAATTGCTGAGTTTTTTTTGCACTTTCTGCTTTGACTTGACATTTTGACCCTCTCTTTTTCTCAATGCCAAGGAACTTCCAAAGTACTTGCGGGGTTATCACCAATGCACCAAAGAAGATGCCATCCAGATTGCTGCATTCCTGTACAAAGTGAAGTTCGACAGTGACAAATCTCAGTTCCACAACATTCCCAAACTACTGAAGGAACTGGTTCCTCAGGATATGCTTCGGATAATGTCTTCTGAGGAATGGAAGAAGGTATTCCAGGAGTTTATTGAACTTGTTAATGAATCATTAAGTCTACTATGGGACAAATTGTTCCTTCTCTACCATTGACCTACCTTATTACCATTTTCCTGCACTATCTGTATATCCCCCAATTCCCTTATTCTACCTGTCTTTGTATTGAATGAGCCTAATCACCAAGTTTCCACAGACTTCCAGGATAAACAATCTCACGGCTTCACCAATCTCCATTTAAAGAAATTCCTCCCCATCTCCATTCTCCTGAATGTCCAGCCCCTCATTTTCAAATCCTGACCCTGGCCGTGACACTTTAGCCAAGGGAAATGTCTTCCTTGTATCTAGTAAGCCAAGCTCTTTAACAATCCTCTATTTTTGGTCAAGATCTCTTCTCATTCTTCTATACCCCAGAATACACAGTCCCAGTTGATGCAATGTATCCTCCTGTGGCAAATCCATTGCCTCAGGAACCAGGCTTGTGAACATTCTCAGTACAAGTTACAGTCTCATAGAGTCATGAAGTATTACAGCCCATCTAGTGCATGAAATTATCGTTCTAGCTGGTCCCATCAACCTCCACTAGGACCATAGCCCTCCATACCCCAGTTCAATTCTGATAATCCACTATCCAACTATTTTGAAATCCCAATAGTTCATCATTTGCCACCGGGTGATATTTGCCATGCCCCTTTGAATGATTGAGCCACATTTCCTACCCTCACCCTAAACTCATGGGTTGCCTTTTTGTTGACCATGTTCACTGAAATGTTACTGTGTAACATCGTAAAAACAAAGTTGCAATATTAATAAAATAAATCTGATGGTGCATAAAATCTGCTAATCAGGCACTATCAAAGGCTTGGGTGTGCTGGATTAGTGAAGATTTACTGTGGTATGCATTTGTATTGGATGTTATTGCTATGGAAACAGTAATCCATATTGCCTTTCCACATGGACCTCCTGGGTGTGGGCTCACTGCTTTCCTAAGACTTGGCTGTGTCTGCCTGTGACTGAGTTCCTCACCCCTGTTCATGACAACCTTCAGTGATTGCATTTCACAGACTTAACTGCTGTTAATAGTTCAAGTCACCAGTTACTAGACAGTTTGGCTCTTTAACATTTGGAGGTAATAAGATGTAGGATGCAATTTGGCGTTTTGGAATGGGGGCCTGCAGACACCAGGGTGGGTGTGGTGGACGGAGGGCTGAGAAAAGGAGCTGGAAAATAAAACTATGGAAAACATTTGTTAGGTTGGGAGAAGTCTGGTATTAGGGTGCTGTAGACGATCCAGCATGTATACGTTTGTGTGTGCACAGACACGCTCACTCAGACACACTCGCACAGACATACTCACACAGATACGCTCACACAGACACTCTCTCAGGCACTCACACTCACTCACACTCACAGCGCTTGCATGCTTTCTCTGTCTCGCGGGCTCTCTCGTGCACTCTCTTTTTCTCGTGCGTGCACACACACACACACACACACACACACACACACACACACACACACACACACACACACACACGTGCGCAAGTGCAAGCTCACATACTCTATGCACAAACTCTCTTTCTCAAACCCCCTCCCACCAACAATCCCCCACTTTCGCTCTAGTCCTTTTTTGAAATCTGCCTCAATTACCCTCTCTCACCCCTCCCTCACTCTCCTCACTTCTCTCTTCATTCTTCCTTTCTCCCATCATCCTTCTCATCACTTCTCTCACTATTCCTCTCTCCCGTCACTTCCCATCCTCACTCTCCCTCCTCTTTCCCTTCCTCCTTTTGCCGTTCACTACCCCCATCTCCCCCTCTACTGTCACTTGCTCTCTGCTCTCCTCTCTCTGATCTCTCCTCACCCTCATAGACCTATCTCCCCCTCCCACTAGTAACAGAAGGTGAGACACAAATAGCCTGGGAGTTAACACAGACCGACCACCCTCCCTCTCCTGTAGGAGAACCGAACACTCACAGAAACTTGGGATGGTGCATCTTCCAGGAGAGGTGTGACTAGTTTGTGGATACAGAGAGGTCCTGTACCTCAGACCCTAACAGGCAGAAGGATTTTGAAGCTGTCCATCTGTAGGATGAAGCCCACCTCAACAAATGAAATGCAATGGACACTAGAGACTGCAGAAGCTGAAATCTGAAGCAAAACCCCAATTGCTGGTACAACTCAGAAGGTCAGGCAGCATCTGTGGAGGCAGAGGGATGGTCAATATTCAAGTAGAGACCCTGCATCAGGGCTGAGAAGGGGGCTTTGGTCAATATAAACAGGTGAGAGGGATGGTTGGTAGGTGATGGGTGGATCCAGATGAGAAGGGAGGTGATGAGCAGACGAAAAGGATGAGCTAAGTGGCTGCTGGGTGACAGGAGCAGCACAAAGCTAAGAAACAGAAGATCCTTGTAGCTCCCCAGAAATAACACAAACAATAGGAAGATAAACCTTGTGGGTAAATCTCTGCCTTAACTAGTTGATAAGCATGGAACCAGGAGAGTGTTGTTGACCATCCAGCTCAACAGAGTCTGATGGAGGAGCCTCCTCTCCCCTGGTAGTAGTTACCATCCCAGTAACTGAACGGTGAAAATAATTCCGTTGAAAACAGGACTCTGGAACATTTAAGAGCTTACAAGAACTCCGAAGTATTACAGTGTGAGATCAAGAAGTTAGTTGGTGACATGAAACTCAAGGAGTGAGTTGCACTATCTTGAACATTATGCATTTACATGAAAAAACAATCCTAAACTAACTTTCCTCCATCTAACATTGCTGTTCCTCTGGACTGAACCAATGATGAGCTGGTCCAAAACTGATGAGTGCAGCCTCCGGGCCCAGAGCGAGCTTACACTGAATCATCATCTGATCCAGAGAAGATGGAGTGGCTTGCACAATAAGTTGCATTGTGAGATGGCTTGTAACAAGATAAAGAGAGTAATTTGGGCTTCTGTTCAAAGGATAGGTATATGGTGAGGAAATGATTATGTTTAGGTGTCAGTAAAACTCTGTATACCATAGAAATCAGAAATTAAAATGGAAAATGTTGGACATACTTAAGAGTTCAGGCCATGTCTATGGAGAGAGAAACAGAGTCACCACTTCGGGTTGATAGCCTTTCATCAGAATTGGGAGAAGGTAGAAAAGAAGCAAAAGTACTAAGGAGAAGGTGGTAAGGGACAGTGAATCAGAATTTTTAGAATCACAAAGGAAGGGTGTGACTCCACCACTCAGCCCTTCCAGCCTACCCTGCCATTCTATATGACCATGGCTGATCTACTCAGTCCACATCTCCTCAATTCCCTGGTCTTCTCAGAATCTATGTACTGTGTCCTTAGTTACCCCCACTAATCCAGATTCCACAACCCTTTGGGGTAGAAAATTTCAGAGATCCACACCCTCTGTAAAAAGAAACTCCTGAATATCAGTATTAAGTGATGGCCCCCAATCTTATAACAATGTCTCTTTGCTTGAGACTCTCCTGCTAGTAACACCATCTTGTCCTCTGCAAAGCAACATCTCTTCAAGATTTTATCATTTATTTTTGTTGTTTCAATAAAACGATTCCTTGTTCTACTAAGATGGATAAATAATAAATCGAATTTCTTCAGCTGTTGGTAATAGTCCCACCCTTTCATTCCTTATGTCCACAGAAATGGAACGGAACAAAATCTGGAATGCCAGGGATGAGGAAGAAAGAGAAATGTGGCTGATGATCTGAAATTGTCACATTTGATGATGAATTCAGTGGGCTGTGTATGTAAAAAGTCAGAACATGAGGTGCTGCCCATTGAGATTGTGTTGAGCTTCATTGAAATAATGTACAGTATGTCAGAGGTAATGTTAACATGTAGATGGGATCCGTAGTTCAAATGCAAGGAATCTGAAAGCTCAGGGTCACCCGTGGTCTTTTCGGCTTTGCTATCACCCAGTCTATATTTGGTTTTCCAGTGTAGAGGGATACATTGAGAGCATGAGATGCACTATATCAAATTGGAACAATTGCAAATTTACCTGCTTCGCCTGGGGAGAAGTTTGTGTGTCTGAATAGGGGAGGAAATAGCTGTTGCTCTCCTGCTGTTAGAGTCATAGAAATAAGAAACACAGACAGATGCCCAAATCACCAAGATACCATAAAACCATAAGACATAGGAGCAGAGTTATGTCATTTCAGCCCATCGAGTCTTCTTTCTCATTCTATCATGGCTGATTTATTGTCCATTCTCTTACTTTTCTCCCTTTAACCTTTGACACACTTACTAATGAAGAACCCGGCAACATCTGCTTTAAGTATACCTAATGACTTGGCCTCCACAGCTATCTGTGGTAATGAATTCCACAGTTTCAACACCTTCTGGCTACATTCCCCCTCATCTATGTTCTAAAGAGATGTCCTTCTCATGAGTATGCACCCTCTGGTCCTGAACTCCTCCACAATAGGAAACATTCTCCCCATATCAAATTTATCTCTGCCTTTCAATATTGGATAGATTTCAATGAAATCTGTCCTCCTTATTCTTAAATCCAGTGAATACAGGCACAGAACCATCGAATGCTCCTCTTACATTAACCCTTTCATTCCCCTGATCATTTTCATAAACCTCCTCAGGACTCTTTCTTAGATAAGGGACCCAAAACTACACACAACACTCCAAGTGAGGTCTCACCAGGGCCTTATAAACCCTCAGTATTACATATTTGCTTTTATATTCTAGTCCTCACAAAATGAGTGCTAACATTGCTTTTGCCTTCCAACCTGCAAATTAACATTTATGGAATTGTGCACAAGGATTTCCAGGTCCCTTTGCTCTTCGGATTTTTAAATTTTCTTCCTATTTTGAAAATAGTCCACTTCTTTATTCTTTCTACCAAACTGCATGACCATACACTCCCTATACTATATCCCACTTCTTTGCCCATTCTCCCAATCTATCTAAGTACTTCTGCAGACTCCCTGCTTCCTTGACACTACCTGCCTCACATCTTTTATTTGTATCATCAGCAAATTTGGCCACAAAGCTATCAATTCTGTCATCCAAATTATTGACGTATAACGTGAAAAGGATCTGTACCATCACCAACCCCTGTGGATTAACACTAGTCACCGACAGCCAAACAGAAAAGGTTCCCTTTATTTCTAGGATCTTTCCAATAATACCATGGGCTCTCACCTTGTTTAGAACCTTTATGAATGGCTCCTTGTCAAAGGTCTTCTGAAAATCCAAGTAAACAACATCCATTGACTCTCCTTCGTCTATCCTGCCTGTTATTCTCTCAAAGAATTACAACAGATTTGTTAGGCAAGATTTTTCCTCAATGAAACCATCCTGACTTTGGTCTAATGTGTGCTTCCAGGTACCCCGAAACCTCATACTTAACAATTGACTCCAACATCTCCCCAACCACTGAGATCAGGTTAACTGGCCTATAATTTCCTGTCTTCCATCTCCCTCCCTTCTTAATGATTGGAGTGGCATTTGCAATTTTCTAATCCTCTGGAACCTTTACAGAATCTAGTGATTCTTGAAAGATCACTGCTAATGCCTCCATAATTTCTCCAGCTACCTTTTTCAGAACCTTGGGGTAGTCCATCTGGTCCAGGTGACTTAACTACCTTCAGACCTTTCAGCTTCCCGAGCACCTTCTCCTTAGTGTTAGAAATTACTCTCATTTCTTCTCCTGACTCTATCAAATTTTGGCACACTGCTTGCATCTTCCACAGTGAAGACTGTTGCAAAATACTTATTATCTTTGTCTGTCATTTCTTTGCCCCCATTATTACCTCTCCAGCATCATTTTCCAACAGTCCAATATCTACTCTTGTCTCTGTTTTACATTTTACATTGCTGAGAAAAATGTTGATATCACCTTTTATGTTATTGGCTAGTTTACCCTCATACTTCACCTTTTCTTTCTTTATTGCTTTTTTAGTTGTCTGCTGTTGGTTTTTAAAAGGTTTCCAATCTTCTAGCTTCCCACTGATTTTTTGCTAAATTATATGCCTTTTCTTTTGCTCTTATGTTGTTTTTAACTATTCTTGTCAACCATAGTTGCTTCTTCCTCTCTTTAGAATACTACTTCTTTAGGATGCTTTTATCCTGCAAATTCTGATTGCTCCCAGAAACTCCAGTCAATGCTGTTCTGCCATTTCTCTACTACTGTCTCCTTCACTTTGTCCACCTCCTCTCTCGTGCCTCTGTAGTGCCTTTACTCTACAGTTATACTGATACATATAATTTTAGCTTCAACCCCTCAAACTAGAAGGTGCAAACTTAGAAATCTACCTAAGTTAGTCCCATTTGGGCATATTCCTCTAAGCCTTTCCTGACCATGTATCTATCCAAATATACATATTTTTAAAAAGTTGTGTGAGAAGGAGAAGTCGTCAGTGGAGGTGGAAGATGGAGCCAAGGAGTTGCAGAGTGATACTTCTGGAATGCAGAAAGGGGACAGGACTAGAGGTAGGTCTGGTGGTGGGATCCTGTTAGAAGTAAAACTAGAGGGGATAATGGTGCATTCAATGTTGTATCTGATAGAATGGGAGGTGAGGACACTGCCCTGGAAGGAGAGGCAGTGAAGGCATAAATGGGTAAAAGTGAAATGAAACAGAGTGAGTTGAGTGATCTGTCAACTACGGTGGAGGAGAAACCATGGCTGAGGAAAAGTGGAACATTTCAGATTTTGAGAAAACCCATCTGTTGCTTCTGCTATTCGTTAAATACAAATTTCAACCTTTTAGTCAGTTGGTAAAAGATCCTGTTCCAGATTTTGGTGTAGACTTTATCCATGTGAACAGACTTTCCTCTGTAGGATGTAGTTGTTCTGTCAATGTGTACCTCTTCTACACATTAAATCGCACCAAGCATTGATGTGGGTCCTGGAACTGGTGAACTGCCACTCATGAAAGAGGTTGTTGTCTTCTGGAAAAGAATCTTAAGATGAAGTCCCATTGAAATTTTAAATTACCCTCTTAGAATTGTGCATAAAGTTTTAAGAGTTTTAAATTTTAAAGGGATACATGACTTAACATACTGACATGGTTTGTAAAGGATTTCAGCATACGTGTTGAATTCTGTTCATTGACCTGTTCAGTATTGCGTACTGAGCCACTTTCATTCTGATATGAAATATATTGGAGAGTATATACCGTACTTAGAAAGTTCACAAGAATGATGTATGTGGAGTGTTTGATGTTTCTGGACCTGTACTCAGTGAGTTCAGAAGGATGGGGATGGGGGGAGCTTGGAGCTTCTGTTGCTGTTTCTGCAGCTCTGAGTTTCTATGGGATGGTGGTGCTAGCCGCATGCCTAACCCTCCTCCTTTCACAGCCGGGTTTGGCACCTTCCACGCCAGTTCTTTTGAAACCTACTAAATACTGAAACGCCTAGAAAGAGTGGATGTCAAGAGGATGTTTCCATTAGTAGCAATGTCTAGGGTTGAAGGATACAGCCTCAGCAAAAAGGGACATGTCTTTGAAACCGATGTGAGGAGGAATTTCTGTGATGATCTGTTGAATTTGTTGCTCCAGAGGGCTGTAAAAGCCAAGTCATTGGTAGTCTTTAAGGCAGATTTTGATAAGTTCTTGTTTGTTAAGAAGTTTAAAGGTTACAGGGATCAGACAATGGGGATGAAAACAAATCAGCCATGAATGAAGCAGACTCAATGGGCCAAATGGCTTAATTCTGCTCTCATACCTTCTGGTCCAGTCATAAATCATGGAGACAGACTCTTTGACCCAACTTGTCCATGTTGACTGTGATATTTGGGTGGCAGAGTGTTGCACCTGGTAGAGCTGCTGCCTCACAACACCAGAGATTCTGATTCATCCAATCCTCTGGCATTATCTGTGTCTCCCTGTGAGCTTCTAACATGTGCTCCGGTTAACTCCCACATTCTAAAGACGTGGGTTGGTAGGTTATTTGACCACCGTAAATGGCCTTCAGTATGTAGATAAATGGTAGAAACTGTTAGGATGGGGGGAATTGGTTCTGCACGATGCTCCGCAACATTTGCCCTGCTCTCCACTGAACTGTTGAGGCTGTGGGCCTGCTCCAGGCTCAGGGTCTGAAGGCTCTGTCACATTTGCTCCACTGTGTGATGAACTGAGGATGAGGCTGTGGGCCTGCTCCAGGCTCAGTGTCTGAGAACTCTGTGACATTTACTCCTCTGTGTGATGAACTGAGTTGAGGCTGTGGGCCTGCTCCAGGCTCAGTGTCTGAGGGCACTGTGACATTTACTCTGCTGTGTGATGAACTGAGGATGAGGCTGTGGGCCTGCTCCAGGCTCAGTGTCTGAGGGCACTGTGACATTTGCTCCTCTGTGTGATCAACTGAGGATGAGGCTGTGGGCCTGCTCCAGGCTCAGTGTCTGAGGATTCGTAACATTTGCTCTGCTGTGTAATGAACTGAGGGTGAGGCTGTGGGCCTGCTCCAGGCTCAGTGTCTGAGGGCACTGTGACATTCACTCTGCACTGTGATGAACTGAGGATGAGGCTGTGGGCCTGCTCCAGGCTCAGTGTCTGAGGGCTCTGTCACATTTGCTCCTCTGTGTGATGAACTGAGGATGAGGCTGTGGGCCTGCTCCAGGCTCAGTGTCTGAGGCCTCTGTGACATTCACTCTGCACTGTGATGAACTGAGGATGAGGCTGTGGGCCTGCTCCAGGCTCAGTGTCTGAGGGAACTGTGACATTTGCTCCACTGTGTGATGAACTGAGGATGAGGCTGTGGGCCTGCTCCAGGCTCAGTGTCTGAGGGCTCTGTCACATTTGCTCCTCTGTGTGATGAACTGAGGATGAGGCTGTGGGCCTGCTCCAGGCCCAATGTCTATGACATTTGCTCCGCTGTGTGATGAACTGAGGATGAGGCTGTGGGCCTGCTCCAGGCTTAGTGTCTGAGGACTTGTGACATTTGCTCCATTGTGTGATGAACTGAGGATGAGGCTGTGGGCCTGCTCCAGGCTCAGTGTCTGAGGACTCGTGACATTTGCTCCGCTGTGTGATGAACTGAGGATGAGGCTGTGGGCCTGCTCCAGGCTCAGTGACTGAGGGCTCTGTCACATTTGCTCCGCTGTGTGATGAACTGAGGATGAGGCTGTGGGCCTGCTCCAGGCTCAGTGTCTGAGGACTCGTGACATTTGCTCCACTGTGTGATGAACTGAGGATGAGGCTGTGGGCCTGCTCCAGGCTCAGTGTCTGAGGACTCGTGACATTTGCTCCTCTGTGTGATGAACTGAGGATGAGGCTGTGGGCCTGCTCCAGGCTCAGTGTCTGAGAGCTCTGTGACATTTACTCTGCTGTGTGATGAACTGAGGATGAGGCTATGGGCCTGCTCCAGGCTCAGTGTCTGAGGGCACTGTGACATTTGCTCCACTGTGTGATGAACTGAGGATGAGGCTGTGGGCCTGCTCCAGGCTCAGTGTCTGAGGGCACTGTGACATTTGCTCCACTGTGTGATGAACTGAGGATGAGGCTGTGGGCCTGCTCCAGGCTCAGTGTCTGAGGACTCGTGACATTTACTCCACGGTGTGATGAACTGAGGATGAGGCTGTGGGCCTGCTCTGGCTGCTCCAGGCTCAGTGTCTGAGGGAACTGTGACATTTGCTCCTCTGTGTGATCAACTGAGGATGAGGCTGTGGGCCTGCTCCAGGCTCAGTGTCTGAGGGCACTGTGACATTTGCTCCGCTGTGTGATGAACTGAGGATGAGGCTGTGGGCCTGCTCCAGGCTCAGTGTCTGAGGACTCGTGACATTTGCTCCGCTGTGTGATGAACTGAGGATGAGGCTGTGGGCCTGATCCAGGCTCAGTGTCTGAGGGCACTGTGACATTTGCTTCTCTGTGTGATCAACTGAGGATGAGGCTGTGGGCCTGCTCCAGGCTCAGTGTCTGAGGACTCGTGACATTTGCTCCTCTGTGTGATGAACTGAGGATGAGGCTGTGGGCCTGCTCCAGGCTCAGTGTCTGAGGGCTCTGTGACATTTGCTCCACTGTGTGATGAACTGAGGATGAGGCTGTGGGCCTGCTCTGGCTGCTCCAGGCTCAGTGTCTGAGGGCACTGTGACATTTCCTCCACTGTGTGATGAACTGAGGATGAGGCTGTGGGCCTGCTCCAGGCTCAGTGTCTGAGGACTCGTGACATTCACTCTGCAGTGTGATGAACTGAGGATGAGGCTGAGGGCCTGCTCTGGCTGCTCCAGGCTCAGTGTCTGAGGGCACTGTGACATTTGCTCCGCTGTGTGATGAACTGAGGTTGAGGCTTTGGGCCTGCACTGGCTGCTCCAGGCTCAGTGTCTATGGACTCACTTTCATTCTGAATGCTGTTTGCTTGCTTTCATTGTTTGTACATTTTTCCCCCTCTCTCTGCACATTGGGTATTTGTTGGATTTTTTAAATTGGTTCTTTTGGGTTTCTTGTTTGGTGGCTGCCTGTAAGGAGTCAAATTTCAATGTTGTATGATGTATTCCCAGTTTGTTAATGAATGTACTTTGAACTTTGGTTGATGGGAATGTCAGGAAAATAAAAATGGAATTAGAAGATTAGTGTACGTGGATAGCTGAGGGTCAGTGTGGATTTGGTTTGCCAAAAGGCCTTCTTCTGTGTGCATCTCCCTGTCGAAGCCACTGTTAGCAAGCCCTTGCATCCGTACTGAGCTTGTAACACCACTCTCGAAGGTCCGCTGATGTAATAGTTTTATGGCAGCCAATTCAACGGGAATTTCTGATACCTGAGAACACAATAAAGTAAAACACAATTATTTTAGTGGTTATGTGTACAGTATTGTGATTGGAAGCCTGCATCCCTGTGTTGGGGGGACACACTGCATGGAATCACTCCTTGCTGATTTCTCTTCACAGGCAGTCGTGGCCATGTTCAACAAACATGCAGGCAAGACAAGGGACGAAGTGAAGCTCGGCTTCCTTAAAATGCTGCACCGTCTGGCAACCTTTGGCTCGACCTTTTTTGAAGTGAAGGTAAAAAACTTCCACTGAGAATGTCCCTCCGGCAATGGTGCTGTGTGCCTTGGCCCTCTGAGGAATACATGCATGCTAGCCTAGGTTCAACTGAGTGTAGGGTATTCGGCCCTTCAGACCTGTCCCATGATTCAATATGATCTTGAGTGATCTACGCTGATTTCACTCCTCTTCTGTGCCTGTTCACACCACCCTCAATTGCTTGATCTCTCCACTTTCGATCAATATCTATTTAAAATCTGTCCACTCGTCTGGCCCCCACCAACCTTAGGGGCAGAGAACTCCAAAGGAGATATTTCTCTGTGCCTCATTTTTAAGTGACCGACCCTTCATCTTGTCGTTCTGTCCCTGTGATTATGACTCTCCCACCAGAGAGAACACCTCGACATACTCCCTGCCAAATCCTCTTATGATTTTATATTTTTGAATAAAATTACCCTCATTCTTCCTAACTTAAAGGAATAGAAATACAATCCTTTTGCGAGACCTACTGAGTTTCTTCAGCTTTTCATGTGTTACTCCAGATTCTGGCATCTGCAGTCTCCTGTATCTTCAGGCCAACATGTAGTTTGCCTCCTTTAAGCACCCGTTGGACCTACCTGCTAACCTCTGGATCACCTAGATCCCACTGAACTTCACTCATTTGAAGTCTATCTCCATGTATATGATAAACTGCCTTTTGATTCCTCATACCAAAGTGGATGACCTCACACTTCTCTGTTTATCAGCTTTTTACCACTCACTCATTCTACCTGTACACATTGTAGAATCGCAACGTTGGCATCCTCAGAAACTCTTCTGGCTATTTTCATCTCATTAGCAAATCTGGACAGCTTGCATTTAATTCCTTTCTGCAGGTCATTAATATACAGTACATGGTAAATAGTTGAGAAGCAAGAACCAACTCCTGTCGTACTCTTCTCGTTTCATCCATCCATCCTGAAAAAGGACACATTTATCTCAATGCCTTGTTTTCTCTTTGACAGTCACTTTATAATCTCTGCTAGCACCACTCCATCCAACACCTTTGGCTGTTAACTTGTGCACTAGCTTCTATTTAGCATCTTGTCAAGTGCCTTTTGGAACTCCAAGAACACTACATCTATAGGTTTCCCTGTCACATCCTCAAAGAATTCAAGCAAACACACAGCTAATCAAATGAAACTTCAACAATGCCTTCCCATTGGTCCTTGGTACTTCCACCCCTGGTTTATGGAGCATCTATCTGCATCTTTTAAGGCTCATCTTCCATCGCCCTTTGAGGAAAAAGTCATGATCCTCAGAGAGAGAAAAGAATGACCTCTCCTCTGTCTGAAATGGATGACCCTTTATTTCTACTGTCACTCACAGTTGGAAATTCTCTCACAAGAGGAGACGTCCTGCACATTCCCCCTGTCAAGACCCCACAGAAGCTCAGCCTGTCCAACGTTTCCTCAGACAGCCCATTCCAGATGTCTCTGAACTGCTTCCAAAGCATTAACTGCCTTGGTTAAATAAGGAGACCAGTACTGTATAGGAAGCAGATGCAACAACAATATATTTAAGAGGAGCTTAGACAGACTTGTGAACAGGCAGGGAATAGAGGAATACAGACTGCGTGCATTAGTTTTGATTAGCATCGTGGTCAGCACAGACATGGTGAGCTGAAGGGTCTATTCCTGGCTGTACAGTTCTACGTACACAGAACTCTAAATGTTGACCCAGCAGTGCCCTCTTTAACTGAAGCATTATCTACCTACTTTTGTATTCATCTCCCTGACAAAATCTCGTAGTATTGTCAGCCTGATGAAGGGTCTTGGCCAGAAACATCGACTGTTTATTCCTCTCCATAGGTTTTGCCTGATCTATTGAGTTACTCCAACTTTTTGTGTGTAATTGCATATTGTCAGCCTTCATGGTTTCCTGTTCCTGTGCACATGCCCTTTGCTAATCAGGAGTTACTCTTCCTTCTCCACAAGGCAGAAATGTTTGGTGGTTGCTAATAGACTGAAAATACTGTAATCTTTCTAACAATCCAGATTAATTGACTCAGCCAGCGAGGGTTCAAGTCAGACACTGCTTCATCCCAACCCTCGAAATGACCCGGCACTGCAGCTCTGACCCAACCCTGGCCCGAAACGAGATGTCATTTTAAAAGTATGTCACTGTCAGAGCCTGAGGGTATCAAATGGTAGTATTGAGTGTTTAATTGTTTTACATTAAAAATAACTTGCTGCCTTGCACAGACAAATGAGTCCTGGAAAATGTTTTGTCTGGTGCCCTCATCTGGGTTAGGCTAAGAACTGGTCTAAAGCTCTGTGTAGCATCAACACTAGAGGCACATACAAAACCCCACCGTGTGGTCCTTTCTGTATTGTGTGCCCGTCTGCATGTGCTTTCAGAAAATTCAGCAGGTTTTTCAGTGCAGATCCCTCATTTACTGCTGCAGGAAATGCTTGCTTCCTACATTATAAATGGCTGATACTGACTTGAATTGTTTCCCCGCTTTTTATTTCCTCTTTTTCAGCAAATATCTGATCCTAAGATTCCAGATATAGTGAGGATAGCCATCAACAGGTACGGGGTGACGGTGATAAACCCACGGACAAAGGTGAGTACCGAGCACCAGTTGTCACCTGAGCTCTCAGAACATGTCACTGAAGGAGCAGGACTCTCAGACGCACAAAACAACATGCTCACACGTGTCACTCTTAGTTCCTGTTTCACAAAAGACAGGCCAGGACACGTCTGGATATCTGGTCACCTCAGTGCGCAGAGGACACGGTGACTGTGGAGAGGGTATTCACAAGGATGTTGTCTAGGATGGAGTGTCTCAGTTATGAACAGATGTTGGATAGGCTGAGCTTGGAGTGGAGGAAGCTGACGGGGGACTTGATGGAGGTGAGCCATAGGTAGGGTAAACAGGAGCAAACTTTTCCACAGGTTTAAAGTAGGGAAGAAGAGGTTTAGGGGGTGGGGTTAGAAGGAGACATGTTTGGAATCTAGAATGCACCACCGAGGTGGACGAGGCAGAGACCCTCAGAACACTTGAACAAGGATCTAGATAAGCGCTGAAATTGCTGAGGAATATAAGGCTATGGACCAAGAGCTAGTACATGGGATTAGTTAGGTGGGTATTTACTGATTGCCATTGACACGGTGGGACAAAGGGCCTGTTTACGTGCTGGCCTTCAGTAACTCATGAGGACACAAAGCACAAATACCTTTGGTATTGTGATCAAAGTCTTTACATTGGAAAAGAGCAGCTGGGTTATTCACGTCCCCTCCGGAAAGACTGGACTCTTGCTTCAGTCTGTACAGGGATTGGTTTGGTGTAAATTGTACCCCAGCCCTGGAACAGCCAACACTCCCATCCCAAACCGCAGCCTAAATAAAGATCCCTATTAAAAAAATCTATACTTGGAGGGAATCTCTGATAATAAAATTCCCAAAATAGACTGATTTATGCACAACAGGATGAATGATGGTGAGGCGCCCTTTACCCGAGGTTTGAGCCATAGAGGCAGGGAGGTAGAGTCAGTCTTGGGTCCTGCATCTGCATCTTGTGCAGAGGCCTCACGACCAGCAGAGACTAAGAGCTTCACCCCACTGCTTGTATGGATCAACACAGAAAATGAAAGAGAAATGGGAAGCACAGACATAATAGGATCTGAGAGTCCATTGGTGTGTGTGTGTGTTGCATCTGGATAGTGTTCCTGTGTTAAATGTGTATTTTGTGTCCTGTGTGGGTGTCTTGTGTTTAGAATGTGTATGGGTAAGAATCATTGGGTTATGCAGATCCTTTGGCCCACCTGGTCCATACAGACCAGACTACATCCATTTGCCAGTGTTTGGCCCATAACCTTCTAAACCTATTCAATCTGGTCCAGTCCAACTGTCTTTATCTGCCTCAACCAATTCTTCTGGCAGCTTATTCCACAGAGATACTGCCTTCTATATATAAAAAACAATGTCCCTTATGTTTCCATTAAAACTTTTCCCTCTTGCCTTAAACATAATTCTTGATTTTCCCCAACCCTGAGACTGTGTGCATTCACCCTGTTTACCCATTCACTCCTCATGATTCTATAAAATCAGCTCTCAAGCTCCTAACTTCCAGTGAATAAAGCCCTTGCCTGGCTGACATTTTCCTATTAATTAGTCCCTCAAGTGCTGGCAACATCCTTGAAAATCTTTTCTACACTCCTTCAATTTAATAACATCATTCTTATAGCAGGGCAACGAGAATTGAACACAATCCTTCATGCGTCTGAACAATCACACCACGACTCCCAACACTTGTCCTGACTTCCAAACGGCAGCATGCCAAAATCCTCCTTCACCACCCTGTGACTCCACTTTCAGGAAACTAAGTAGCTGCACTCCAAGGTCTCTCTGTTCTACAACATTCCCAGGGCCTTGCTGTTCACTGTGAAAGTTCTACTTAGATTTAATTTTCCAAAATGCCACAACTCGCATTTATCTGAATTGAGTTCTGTTGTGAAGATCGGGAGGGGCACAAATTTCACTGGGGATCAGTGAAAGTCATGGCACAAGCGAAAGCGCGCATGCAAGTGAATTCTTAGAAGCATGGCTTTCTGCAATTCCTTCTGTAAACAGACATGTAGACCTCGATCCCATTTATAAGCCAGTGCAGGCAAATCTCCAGACGAAATGTTTGCAAATGGAATGCCTAGATTGGAGAACAGCTCAACCCAACCATTCTGTTTGGTATTCTTCAGCCCATTTACTCAACTGAACAAGAACCCTCTGTAATTTCTGGTACCCTTCTTCATTGTCTACAATACCACCTATTTTAGTGCCATCTGTGCATTTACAGTGTACATCCTTATCCAAGTCGTTGATATAGATGACAAACTACAAAGGGCCCAGCACCAATCCCTGACGCACATCATCTACCGTTTTCTACTGCTGTGTATCCAATCAGACAGCTCTCCCTGGATTCCATGTGCTTCAACCTTCCAGGGCAGCCTGTCATGTGGAACCTTATCAAAGTCCACATAAACCACATCTACCACCCTGCCTTCACTGATCATTTTGGTTACTTCAAACAAATCAAGTTTGTGAGACGTCATCTCCCATGCACGTCACGCTGACTATCTCTAATCAACCTCTTCTTTCCAGATGAATAACTATCTTAACCCTCAGAATCCTCTCCAACAACTTACCTACTGCAAATGTTAGACTTACTCGTTTATAGTTCCCAGTTTTTTCTGCCACCTTTCTTAATAAAGATGCCATTCACAACCCTGAATTCTATCGTCATCTCACCTATTATTTACAATAATGCAAATATCTGAGTCAGGCCTCCCACTATTTCTTCTCCGGCCTCCCAGTGTGTTTTTGGATAAACTTGCTCAGATTCTGGAGGTGCGTCTACCTTCAGAGCCTTCAGACATCCCAGCTAATGATGACGCAGATATGTTAGCCTTCCTTCCGTGCTTGTGGGTTTCTTGCATGTAAGCAGCATTCCGGCTCAGACCAGGCAATGGTCCTGCACTTGCCCTATTTCCCCACATCTGTTCTGCTGCAACTCCTGTATCTTTTCTTCCTTCCCCTTGCGTACCTCTGTGTGTGGTGGGGGTGGGGGCGACTTTCTGCCTGTGCACATCTATATGGGTTAGAGGGTGGTGTCTGTTAAAATGCTCTTTGTGTTTAGACCCCGCACTGCTTTGACAAACTTTGAGTGCAGTGATCAAACGTAGCCCCTGGGACTGTTGTTGTGGCCAGCATTGTACACAGTGCCAGGCGCCTGACAGAACGGGTGGTAAATCAAGACCCTCCCTGTGAGACACGGTTCACAGCGTGTCATTTGATTGCAAAGCGATTTGCTACAGTTTGGTGCTGTACAGTCTCCCCACCAGCTGTCGCTTGGTGCACTTCTGAGGGAAACCCGGCCTGGCCAACGCTGCACTGCAGTGTGCAGCGGGGGAGGGAGAGAGAGGGGAGCTGCCGGAGGGGGTAGGATCATCAGTTGCATGGTGCATCGACGCTTCCCTCAGCACAACTCTCCTCCCTTAGGTAATCAAGAGATGTGTACCCTCCTCCCACACAACACAGATCAGGAAGGGACACTGAGACTTGGAGAGTGGAGTCAGATGTAGGATCTCTCCGTTCCCTTCCCACATATCTTAGTCTGGAAGTAGTTTCCTCCATAGTTTATAGTCATGGAAGCAATTGAATTTCCCATGGAACAGTTGGGTTTGGATCAGGGAGGAGTTACAGACGTCTAAAATACAAAACAAGAAAGATAGGCACCTCCCTGGGTGAAAAGCTTACCCCTGACATCACCCTTGTACCTACTTCCAAGCACCTTAAAACTATGCTCTCATGTCAGCCATTTCAGCCCTAAGAGAAAGCCTCTGGTCATCCACACAATCAATGCCTCTCATCATCTTATACACCTCTATCAGGTCACCTCTCATCCTCTGTCGCTCCAAGGAGAAAAGACCAAGTTCACTCAACTTATTCTCATAAGACATGCTCTCAAATTCAGACAACGTCCTTGTAAATGTCCTCTGCACTCTCTCTATAGTATTCACATCCTTCCTGTGGTGAGGTGACCAGAACTGAACACAATATTCCCAGTGGGGTCTGACTAAGGTCTTTTATCACTGTAACGTTACCTCACAGCTCTTGAACTCAGTCCCACGGTGATGAAGGCCAACACACCATATGCCTTCTTAACAACACTGTCAACCTGCGCAGCAGCTTTGAATGTCCTGTGGATGTGGACCCCAAGACCTCGCTGATCCTCCACACTGCCGAGAGTCTTACAATTAATATTATATTCTGTCTTCAAATCTGACCTACCAAAGTGAACCACTTTCTTGTATTTACTGTGAATGCCCACAAGAAAATGAATCTCAGCTTTGGACTTCGAATGACCCTTTCTTCAGCCACTCTGTTCATCTGACCACTGCCACCCACCCCTGGTTCTCTGCCCCATGTGACTGGCTGAGGGACCCAGGTCTCTCTGGGCTGTGAGCCATTGCTGCTGCAGAGAGCAGCCTCCCTGACAAGTAGCAAAGCCCATGAGCCCCTCTCCTGTCTGGTGAATCTGCATGAAGGAATTATGCATTAATATTTCATAGGATCCTCAGTCCCCACCAATCCTCTTCTAGGGAAGGCTGCGGACTCTAAGGCAGGTAGTGACAGCTCCAAGGGCTAGGATAGTTTCAGTTGAGGTAGAGTACTAGGAACTGGAGGTGAATGTGTTCAATATGTTTGGAAAGGCCCAGGCAACGTGACAACATGGAGCCCTCCCCACTGTTATCACCTCTATCCATTCTCGTTTGGGGCATATCGAAATCAGCCCCAACAAATATTCTGTAGTTCCTGGAATACAGGGAGAAAACATTGAATAACCAGGAAATGGTCATAAATGGTCATAAAGGTCAGGCAGCATCTATGGAGGGAGAAACAGTTCACCTTTTAGTCCTTTCACTGGAACTGGTAACTGAGATCAAGCAGTACAGCAGAAGGCCTTTCACCTGAAAGGTTAACACTGCTTCTCCCTCTAAAAACATAAGAGAATCTGTAGATACTGGAAATCCAGAGCAACACACACAAAATTTCTTAAGGAATTCAGCAGGTCAGGCAGCGTCTGATGAAGGCTGTGACCCTCCATCAGGAAGGTGCCAGGATAAGAAGGTGGATGGGGGCGGAGGGTGGGGGAGGAGGAATACAAGCCAGAATTGATAGGTGAAGCCAGGTGGGTGAGGAATGGGATTGAAATAAGAAGCTGGGAGGTGATAGGTGAAAAAGGTAAAGGACTGCTGAAGAAGGAATCTGCTAGGAGAGGAGAGAACCAGGGAGTGGTGACAAGCAGGTGAGTAGACGACAGAAGAGACAGAGTAGGGAATTGAAGAAGGGGGAGGGGGAAAATTACCATAAGTTGGAGAAATTGATGTTCATGCCATCAGGTTGGAGGCTACCCAGACAGAATATGAGGTGCTGCTCCTGCAAACTGAGAGTGGCTTCATCGTGGCAATCGAAGAGACCATGTCTGAATGAGAATTGGGATTGGAATTGAAATTGTTGGCCACTGGAAAACCAGAGAGAAGTTGATTGTGAAAGCGGTCTCTGAATCTACATTGGATCCCACCAATGTAGAAGAGGCCGCATTGAGAGCACCGGATAAAGTAGGTGATCCCAACAGATTCACAGGTGAGGTGTTGCCTCATCTGAGAGGACTATTTGGAGCCCTGAATGGAGGTGAGGGAGGAAGTGAATGGGCAGGTGTAGCATTTCTTCCGTTTGTAAGGATAAATGACAGGAGGGAGGTTCGTGGGAACGAATGAATAAGGGAATTATGGAAGAAGTGGTCCCTGCAGAAAGCAGGCAGGTGAAGATGCATTTGGTGGTAGGGTCTGGTTGAAGATGTGGAGGATGATGTGCTGAATGAAGAAGCCCACGGGGTGGTAGATGAGGACAAGAGGAACTCTATCCCTGTTAAGGTTCAGAAGATGGGAAGAGCACAGACACTTAGGAAATGCAGGAGATGTGGGTGAACGCAGCATCAATGGTGGAAGAAAGGAAATCCCATTCTTTAAAGATAGAGGACATCTCTGATGTCGTGGAAAGGAAAGGCACATCCTGGGAACAGATGCGATGGAGATGTAGGAACAGAGAAAGGGGAATTGTATTTTTACAAGACACTGAGTAGGAAGAGCTATAATCAAAATAGCCATGGGAATCAGTAGGTTTATAAAAGATATCAGCAGCTATTTTATCTCCAAAAATGCAGACAGAGGGATTGAGAAAGGGAAGAGTGGTGTCAGAAATGGACCAAGTGAATTTAAGGCGTGGTGGAAGTTAGAGGCAAAGTTCTCTCTCTACAAATGCTCTTGGCATGCTGAGTGTTCCCATTAGCTGAGCAATTGAAAGAATCTGATTTCCTGAACTGTCTGTAGTTTCAGTGTAACAGCTAAAGGCAAAGGATGAATGACTTTTCCATGGTTTTCTGTTTGGGTTGGTACCACAGTGATAGAGATTCCTGAGCTCTGGGTGGCTGTCCAGCTCAGAGTCCCCCTAATGTCCAGCCACACTCACACTCCTCTGCTTTCTCACAGGAACCTCTGGTGACTCATCCCTTCAACAAAATCTCCAACTGGTCTAGTGGCAGCACATACTTTCACATGTCAGTTGGCAGCATGACGAGTGGAGGGAAGATCCTGTGTGAGACCTCGCTGGTGAGGCTGTTCACAAGATCCAGAGTGGCTTTGTGCCTTAAATTCCATTTCCTTCTTTAACCATTGTTTTGTTTGATCAAAGGGTTACAAGATGGATGACCTGCTGACGTCATATGTGAGTGCCTATTTAACAGCAGCAAGGCAGAGAACGGCTGGGGGTCCTGCCTGATGCGATCAAGGATAAAGAAGAACTTCATCAACTATACTTTATGATTTACTTATCTGCCCAGCTCTCTCTCACTGTTTTGATTTTTCCTCATCCCTCTCCCCCACTTCCTTTCCCTCTTTTTCCATCTCCCACTCTCTTTCTTGCTTATGCTTTCTTCCTCCTTTTCTCTCTCTCCCTCTCTCTTTCTTGCCCCTTTCTCCATCCTCCTAAATGCATACTACACACTCTGCCCTTCCTTTTGTGGGAAACGCTTCACAGCTGAGAGTTCTGCTCATGCAGCTGTTTGTGATTAGAGCTGGACAATGTGATGCACAGTGCCTTGTTAACTGGTGATATAATTCAAAGAGACCCATCAAGAACACCTTTAAACCATTGAATGGGTGTGATGGCCACATCCTCTGCTTCTATCTCCAACAACTGATTGATGACAGACCCATTGTTTAATTTGGGTCTACATATTATAGGCAACCTTGGTGCTTACAGTGTGATCCCACATCCTTAAACGTGGATAGAGAATTTTCTGTGACATCGCAGATGATAAACAGGGAAAGGGGGTGACCTGCTCCTTCTGCAGAGTACAACATCCCACGCGCGCCAGCTGGTTTCAGATGAAAGTTCTCAATCGGAATTGTCGACTGTCCATTTCTCTGCATGGGTGCTGTTTGGCCCGCTGAGTTCCTCCAGCAGAGTGTTCATTGCTTCAGGCTGATTCCCTGTTTTTCAATTTTCGGTGGTGTCACTGGACAAAATGCCTTTGCACCAGTGATGTCACCACGGAGGGTCCTCATCTCCTCCACCCTTCCCACAGAATGCCATGTTCTGGTCACCTGTAGGTCAGAGGATTCATCTCCGACCGCTTTGGACATCAACATCTTCAAAGAGAAAATGTTCATAAATGTAAATACTTAGATGCAGACTATCTGCAGAGGTTTCTTCGACCTTCTGTGCTTCTCTGGAGATGCTGGCAGGTGTGCCCAGCACTGCTTCAATCTGCAACGGTCCAGCACCTACCCACTCTATACTGAGAGAGCCATGACTGATGCAGGTAGCATCGAGCAGTATTTTTGTGCCTTCCCCGTGCCAGAGGACCCTCCTCCATGGGGAAACACCAGGAGTCGCCAACCTCCACAGCACAATCTTTCTGTTGTAAATTTTAATGTGGCAGTATATCAGTCCAAATTCCAGCTTCCTCTTGTTGGAGAGCTTGGGCCACTTGCCCTCTGTTAGCTCCAGACACCTCCACTAAAAGGTTCAGTGAACCTCTGCCTTTCCAATGGGTGAAGGTCCGATCGACCATGCATCTGTACGAGAGTGTCTGGCTGAAGCTGGGATGTGTCCGGGTGAATGAGATCATGTGGTGGGATGATTGTGGTGACTATAATCTGGAGACATCTGGGAGGTTTGTCTGCAAACAACATCTGGAAAGTTGCGTCTAGTTCAGGGGGTGTGGTAGTCTGATCAGTGTGTCTAGGTCTGGGGGAGACTGGACAGTGTATCTGAGCCTGGGCATGACTATGAGTGTAGATATGAGCACCATGAATCAGTGATTTTGGGTGTGGTTGATGTCAACAGTGTTGTATCATGTGATGGGTGATCTGGGTGGAGTGAGGTTTGGAGTGTTATGGATGATGTAACATGGGTGGGTGATGTGTGGGATGATGTAATACTGCTGATGATAGTGTTTGCATTGTGTTCTGGATGGGGATGTTCCATTGACCTTTACCTGGGGGATTGAATGATTTCCTTATGGAAAATTTATGTGACTCCACCAATCTACACAGCTTCTAAAGAAGCCATAGATATTCAACCGTAACTGCCTCTGTAAAAATTAACCAGCATTATGATTACTCACAACCAGCATTACACTTTAAAAGGACTTTATTGGTTTTAAAGCACAGTGGGACCTTGTTAAAGACGCGGTGAAAATGTGTGCACTTTCTTTAATTATGCATGTTTATTTAGTCACTGAAATAAATTTTAAAATGACAACTGGTGTTCATGCAAAGTTTGTAATGCAATAAAGCTCCCAGAATGAGGTTTAATCAGATCAAACTAGACACAAGCATATCTGAAAGACAGGGACAAACGTTTGCGCAGATGATTCAGTTGGAGATCCACTTCTCCGTCCAAAAGCTCAGCTGCTGCTTGTGTGTGGTGCTGGAGTGTGCTGCACACTCAGGGGCATTGGTCTCTGAAATATGCAAAGCACAACTCCCGGCATGTTGAGATGGAAGTGTCATGGGCCTGGGGATAGGAAGCTCTGAGACTCTGCAGAGACTGAAATTGGAGATGCTGGGTGTCAAATAGCAATGGAATTAATGACACTGAGTGAAATTATGGTCAGGGCATGGCCAATATAAAGATGAGGTCACCTTGGGTCAAAGTAGCTTGATCATCTTGGGAGTTTTGAAGAAAGTTTGGATACCAGGGTGACTGCGAACACCCCAGGACCACTAATGGGAAATGTCTACTTTCAGGGTCTTCCTGGGAGAGAATTCAATAGAACTGCTCTACACCCTCCCAATTCCTAAGGATGAAGGTTAGGGTAGAAACTAAGAGGCTCTTTACTCTGCTCGATAGTGCATCTGTTGAAAATATTCTGGGGAATGTCCAAGCTTTGATTAATGCACCCAGTATAATTAATCAGCCTTAACTGGAGATAATTGCGAGAATCTCGGGTAGGTCCCAGTGATAAGGCTTGGCTATTTAGGGTTGCGAAGGAGAGTGATTTTTTTCCTGACAGTTGTGCATTTTGAGTATTTTCTACTCCGGTGAGCTGAGGAGGCCGAGTCACTTGGCACTTTTAATGTTCATTCAACTTTGCCACAAAGGAAATTTCGAGGATGGTTAAGAGGAAAATCAGAAGCATGTAGAAAATGGTCCTGACCTCAATGTATGTAGAATCAGGCTTGAGGGATAGAAATTACTTTGGAAAAAATTCCAGGAGGTGAAAATCTCGAATATGAAAGTTGGAGAAGAATGTCGCTAGGCTGGGTAAGAGTGTGATGAATAAAGTATCAGGGTCTGTGATTCATGCACCGCCACTCACATCCCAGTTCTCTGGGCCCAGGCAATGCAAGTAACCTGCTACCTAAATCAGGGCATCAACAACTATTGTACAAAAGCCTTCACTGAGCTGAGCAAGCAAAACTACGAGCAATTTACAACACAGGCTTTATGCAGCTGTCAACCATAATCAGTATATCTGCTTTCTAAGCTGCTAAATCCAGCTCCAACATGGGCACCTTACATTATGACACTGGAGACACTTGAAGTCCTGGGACTTCCTTCCTCCCTCTGAAAGTGAGTCTTTGTTGTTTTGGGAAGGGTGCCACATTTCACTTTTCAGATCTTGTCTAAGTTTCAACCTCTTAAACTTCTGTGCTTTGATGAGCTGGGCATGGATAATGTTTCATTCCCTTTACACTACCAGCATGTTTTCCCCTTGGCACAGTTTTCTTTAATTCCTTTCTGTCGTGAAAGATCTCGTGTACAGACCGTGAGGTTTTGAAACTCTAGGTAACAACACAGTTATGCCTAATCTGGACCACAGGTAAATTCCACATAATGCAAGTTTTCTCAAAGTGAATTAGTGACATTGAGGTTTGTTGTAGTAACACATCTGTACTCAGCCAGTTCAATGCGTGAGCTGTCAGAGAAGTAATTGAAAATGTAAAAACAATGCAGATCTGGAAATACAAAATAAAAACAGAAAATGTAAATACTCTGTATCTTGAGTTCTGAAGAAGGGATGTTGATCTTATAGGGATGACTGTTTTTCTCTCCCCTGATGCTGTCAGATCTGCCATTTCAGCTTCTCTATCAGAGATACATTGGCGTTCCGTTTGAGTTAGAGAATGGAAGAATTGGTACTCTAAAGAATCACAGGTAGAGATCAGAAGTTTGAAGACCTACTAGTCAGGAAACACTGAATAAGTTGTGACCTAGAGCTGGTGTAACAGAGATCTAAAAGTTTAGTTCAGTAAATGTAGAGAAGTGATAATCATTATGAAGCTAAATCACATTAAAGGCATGAATATCATAGCTGGCAAGGAGAGGCTGATGATAGGGCAAAGTCAACAGGATGAGTTGCAATGTAAAATAAGGACAAAAATCAAAAAGGGTGAATACAGGACTGAAGATGTTGGATCTGAATGCACACAGTATATGGAAAAAGGTAGATGAACTTGTAGCACAGCTACAGATTGGCAGGTATGATGTGGGCATCACTGAATCATGGCTGAAAGAAGATTATAGCAGGAAGCTAATATTCAAAGATACACATTGTATTGAAAGGACAGGCAAGTAGACGGAAGGGGTAGCATGGCTCTGCTGGTTAAAAAAAAATCAGATCCTTAGAAAGAGGTGATATAGGTTCAGAAGGTGTTAACTCATTGTGAGTAGAGCTAAATAACTGAAAAGGTAAAAAGACCCTGATGGGAGTTATATAGAGACCCCCAAACAGTAGTAAAGATGTAATCTACAAATTAGAATGGGAGATAGAAAATGAATGTCAAAAGGGCATTGTTACAATAGTCATGGGAGATTTCAATATGCAGGTAGGTTGGGAAAATCAGGTTGGTGCTAGATCCCAACTGGGGGAATTTAGAGTTTTAGAGTAACTTGTGATTAAGCCCACTAGAGAATTAGCTATTCTGGACTGGGCGTTGTGCAATGAAGCATAATTGATTAGAGAGTTTAAGGTAAAGGAACCCTTAGGTTCACCCTGCAATTTGAGAAGGAAAAGATATCAGATGTATCAGTACTACAGTGGAGTAAAGGTAATTGCACAGGCAAGAGAGAGAGGAGCTAGCCAAAACTGATTGGAAAAGAACACCAGCAGGGTTGACAGCAGAGCCACAATGACTGGAATTCGGAAGGTGCAGAATATATGCACCCCAAGGAGGAAGAAGTATTCTAAAGACAGGGTGATGCAACTGTGGCTGACAAGAGAAGCCAAAGCCAACATAAAAGCAAAAGAGAGGACAGATAATAGAGCAAACATTAGTGGGAAGTTGGAGGGTTGGGAAACTTTTTAAAACCAACAGATGGCAACAAAGAAAAGTCATTAAGAGGGAAAAGATGGAATACATAAATAACCATTTTAATAAATATCTTTTTTATTAGCCAATAAAAATAAAGAGGACACTAAAAGATCCTTCCAATACATGAAGTGTAAAAGAGAGGCAAGAGTAGATATTGGACTACAGGAAAAAGGGGGACAAGGAAATGGTGGAAAAACTGAACAAGTATTTTGCATCAGTCTTCACCATGGAAGAGACTAGCACTATGCTGGAAGTTTGAGTATTGGGGCAGAAGTGTGTGGAGTTGCTGTTACTGGGGAGAAGGTTCTTGGAAAAATGCAAGGTCTGAAGGTAGATAAAGTCACTTGGACCAGATGGTGTTACACCCCAGGGTTCTGAAAAAGGTGGCTTAAGTGATTGTGGAGGCATTAATTATGATCTTTCAAGAATCAATCGATTCTGACGTGGTTCTGGAGGAATTGAAAATTACTAATGTCGCTCCACTCTTCAAGAGGGGAGAGAGGCAGAAGAAAGGAAACTATAGGCCAGTTCATCTGACCTCAGTGGTTGGGAAGTTGTTGGGGTCAATTGTTAAGGACGTGGTTTCAGAGTACTTGGAGGCAAATGATAAAATAAGCCATAGTCAGCAAGGCCTCCTTAAGTAAAAATCATGCCTGACAAATCTGTTGGAATTCTTTGAAGAAATAACAAGCAGGATAGACAAAGAAGAATCAGTTGATGTTGTGTTCTTGGATTTTCAGAAGGCCTTTGACGAAGTGCCACAGGTGAAGCTGCTTAACAAAGCTATGAGCCCATGGTATTACAGGAAAGATAGTAGCATAGATAGAGAATTGGATGATTGGCAGGAATTAAAGAGTGGGAATAAAGGGAGCCTTTTCTGGCTGGCTGCCGGTGACTAGTGTTCTCCGTGGTCAGTGTTGGGACCAATTATTTTTATATTATATGTCAATGATTTGGATGATGGATTTGAATGGTTTGCGGCCAAGTTTGCAGGATAGGTGGAGGGGTAGGTAGTTTTGAGGAAGTAGAGATGCTACTGAGGGAGTGAGACAGATTAGGAGAATGAGCAAACAAGTGGCAGATACAATGCAGTGTCGGGAAGTGTATGGTCATGTACTTTGGTAGAAGAAATAAAAATATCAGAGGTGCAAAGGGACTTGGAAGTCCTCGTGCAGGATTCCCTAAAGGTTAATTTGCAGATTGAGTCAGTGGTGAGGAAGGCAAATGTGATATTAGTATTCATTTCAAGAGGACTAGAATATGAAAGCAAGGATGTAATGTTGAGGCTTTCTAAAGCACTGGTGAGGCCTCACTTGGAGAATTGTGAGCAGGTTTGGGCCCTTTCTCTAATAAAGAATGTGCTGACATTGGAGAGGGTTTAAATGAGGTCTATGAAAATGATTCCTGGATTGAAAGGCTTGTCATATGAGGAACGTTTGATGCTCTGGGCCTCTACTGACTGGAATTCAGAAGAATAAGGGGTGACCTGATTGAAACCTATCGAATACTAAAAGGCCTTGATAGAGTGGATGTGGAGAGAATGTTTCCGATGGTGGGGGAGTCTAAGACAAGAGAACACAGCCTCAGAATAGAGGGCGTCCTTTTAAAATGGAGATGAGGATGAATTTCTTAAGCCAGAGAGTGGTGAATCTGTGGAATATGTTGCCACAGGTGGCTGTGGAGGGCAAGCTATCGAGTATATTTAAGGCAGAGGTGGATAGATTCTTGATTAGTCAAGGCGTGAAGGGATGTAGGTAGAAGCAGGAGATTGGGGCCGAGAGTGAAAATGGATCAGCCTTGATGAAATGGCAGTGCAAACTTTTGATGGGCCAAATGGCCTAATACTGCCCCTATATCTTATGGTCAAACAGGAGTTCAGAAAAAGCTTGTTTACCTGGAGAGTGCTTGGAGGGGTAGTAGAGGATGGGGCAAGGTAGACCAGAGAAACACAGGAGGGGAATGGAAAGCAGGTGGGACTGACTGTGTGAGATGAACAAGGCTGGTAGAAGGTGAATGTGGAGTAGAGAGTCCAGCACAGGACCAGAGATCCAGCAGTCTGCTCAGTAATTTATGTGTAAATATCAGTTGAACACAGTCAATCAACAGCTTGAAGTGCACCAACAGTGAGAATCCATGTTACAGCATCCTCTTTGTCAAATATCTCTCAACTCCAAGGTTAGACCTGGAGTGATTAACAAGGTGTAACTCTTGGCAAGATCATCTGCATTTCCCTTCAGGACGGTTACATTGTTCAAAAGGGGGTTCAGTGCAAGTTCTTTCTGGGGAAGAGAATGTGGTATTACAAAGAGAGCAAAGAATGAGAGCAAACCTCATTGGGACAGATTAAACATTTGGAATTGATTTAGAAAGTAATCTTGAATGTAATTGAAGATGGAGCAGTGAAATGGCCCCCATACCTCATGTTCCTATAATAGCGGAGAGCTTTGAGACACAGAGTTTACATCCCACACCCCTCGACACTGAACTGATCCACACAACCCAGGAAGATTCCTGGTCCAACCCTGTCCACCCAGCTGATTGGGCTAGGGGCACAGAGAGCATGTGGGGCCTGCGAAGTAGGGCTGGAAACACAGGGCTCCTGTTTCTGATCAGCACCCACTCCCAGTCCATGGGCATCGGGTGAGGAAGGGTGGGCTCTTGCACTGTGATGCCTGATGTCTATCAGGTCTCCTGCTTGGATTCATGTGATCTTGGGCAGCAGGTGGTACCAAAGTGACCAGGGAGGGTGGGACTGGTACTGTGTTCTTTCTGTCTCTCTGTGTCATTGTTCGGTGTCCTGGGAGATGGAGAATGAGTCACCTGTCAACAAATTTCTGCTGTTACTGGGTACCATGAACCATAGTCATTGGCCACAAGAGCTTCAGTTGCTTAATCATTTTCCATTGTTTTCCCATGATTGCATTGGATGAGACTGGAACGTACTTGAGAGAAACCTCCACTTTAAATGTTACAGGGTAAGAGCAGAGTGTGATGATAGGGAAACACTCAGCAGATCAGGCAGCGTCTGTGGAGAGGGGGCAGTCAGATCTGACAAAGGTTCTCAGACCTGAAACATGACTGTTTCTCTCTCCACAGATACTGCCTGACCTGGTGAGTGTTTCTACAGCTGTTTTTATTTTGGATTTCCAGCACTTGCAGTTTTGTTGGGCTCCATGCACCAGATTGCGAATCACTGCCCAGTGCCTAGTGAGAGTCCTTCATCAATCCATCCCATTGCGGGGCGGGGAGTAAGTTGAGCACAATCTCCGATTCTGCTCCAACAACCCTTTACTTTCACCTCTCCAGCTGGCCGGTGAGTCTGTTTTGATTTGAAACTCTATACGGTAACACAGAGTCTGAGAAGGAGCCTAGTGTTTTAACCTGATAGTGTCCAGCCAGCTGCTTTGTCTGTTTAATCGAGCATTGTTCAGGGTCACGGCCAGTTGAACCGGGGGCGTCAGTGTTAACATTGGCTGATGATAATTGCTCACATTACTTGCATTAAATCTGCCATTTCAGGCTTGGGAGACCTCGCACCCTTAAGCCACATCTGTGGTTTCTGAATAACTTCTGTTGGAGAACACTACCCTTTCACACTGCCATCTTTTTGGGTTTCATTCTGGTCAGTCACATTTTCTTCATTAAGGTGGAAGAATTAATAGATTCAACTTGGCAACAATTCTCCAGCCTTAAGCAAACACTGAGTAAATCTTGCAAGATTTACTGTGCAAAATCTTATCTAGTTCCTTCAATCACAGGTTGGTGACAAGATGAAGGTCTGTTACTCACTCCAGAGTAACTAAAAGACAAAGATTCAGCTTTGTGTCTGCTGGTCCATGGGCTCAGCTCTGAAAAAGTAACCTAAGTGAGGTGCAGTGTAGAGAGCACAGTGTTAATACCCCCGAACAGCCCCTGGCTCAACCCACACTCAAAAATGTCGCAGTTCCTTTTCTCACACAAACATGAGCACGTTAAGCACGTCAGAGCATGTTAAGATGAGATTTAAATTTGTAAGGAGTTTTTCCATTCTCCCAGTGACTGCATGGGTTTCCTCCTGAAGCTCCAGTTTCCAAAGATGTGCAAATTAGGGTCAGGTAGCTATGGGCATGCTATGTTGGCATCAGAAGCCTGGCGGCATTTGTGGGCTGTCACCTACACACACTCAGCCTGTGTTGGTCCGTAGCACAAATGATGCATTTCACTCGATGTTTCGTTGCATCATACAAATAAATCTAATCTAAATTCTTATTGGTGGGAAGATGGGGTTATTATTGGAGAGAGTGGGTTATTGGTCATGAGAAGGGTTGTTGGTGGAGTGGATTATTGTCAGGGAAAGGGTTATTGTTAGGAGGGGTGGGTTATTGGTTGGAGGAGGGGATCGTTCAGGAAAGGGGATTGTTTCTGGACTGGGTGGGTATTGGCCGGGGGAAGGGGATTGTTTCTGTAGGGGGTAGGTTATTGTTGGTAAAGGGTTATTGTTGGGGGAGGTGGGTATTGGTCAGGGGAAGGGGATTGTTTCTGTAGGGGGTAGGTTATTGTTGGCGAAGGGTTATTGTTGGGGGAGGTGGGTATTGGTCAGGGGAAGGGGATTGTTTCTGTAGGGGGTAGGTTATTGTTGGCGAAGGGTTATTGTTGGGGGAGGTGGGTATTGGTCAGGGGAAGGGGATTGTTTCTGTAGGGGGTAGGTCATTGTTGGGGAGGTGGGTATTGGTCAGGGGAAGGGGATTGTTTCTGTAGGGGGTAGGTTATTGTTGGCAAAGGGTTATTGTTGGGGGAGATGGGTATTGGTCAGGGGAAGGGGATTGTTTCTGTAGGGGGTAGGTCATTGTTGGGGAGGTGGGTATTGGTCAGGGGAAGGGGATTGTTTCTGTAGGGGGTAGGTTATTGTTGGCGAAGGGTTATTGTTGGGGGAGGTAGGTATTGGTCAGGGGAAGGGGATTGTTTCTGTAGGGGGTAGGTCACTGTTGGGGGAGGTGGGTATTGGTCAGGGGAAGGGGATTGTTTCTGTAGGGGGTAGGTTATTGTTGGCAAAAGGTTATTGTTGGGGGAGGTAGGTATTGGTCAGGGGAAGGGGATTGTTTCTGTAGGGGGTAGGTCATTGTTGGGGAGGTGGGTATTGGTCAGGGGAAGGGGATTGTTTCTGTAGGGGGTAGGTTATTGTTGGCGAAGGGTTATTGTTGGGGGAGGTAGGTATTGGTCAGGGGAAGGGGATTGTTTCTGTAGGGGGTAGGTCATTGTTGGGGAGGTGGGTATTGGTCAGGGGAAGGGGATTGTTTCTGTAGGGGGTAGGTTATTGTTGGCGAAGGGTTATTGTTGGGGGAGGTAGGTATTGGTCAGGGGAAGGGGATTGTTTCTGTAGGGGGTAGGTTATTGTTGGGGGAGGTGGGTATTGGTCAGGGGAAGGGGATTGTTTCTGTAGGGGGTAGGTCATTGTTGGGGAGGTGGGTATTGGTCAGGGGAAGGGGATTGTTTCTGTAGGGGGTAGGTTATTGTTGGCGAAGGGTTATTGTTGGGGGAGGTAGGTATTGGTCAGGGGAAGGGGATTGTTTCTGTAGGGGGTAGGTCATTGTTGGCGAAGGGTTATTGTTGGGGGAGGTAGGTATTGGTCAGGGGAAGGGGATTGTTTCTGTAGGGGGTAGGTTATTGTTGGCGAAGGGTTATTGTTGGGGGAGGTAGGTATTGGTCAGGGGAAGGGGATTGTTTCTGTAGGGGGTAGGTCATTGTTGGGGAGGTGGGTATTGGTCAGGGGAAGGGGATTGTTTCTGTAGGGGGTAGGTTATTGTTGGCGAAGGGTTACTGTTGGGGGAGGTAGGTATTGGTCAGGGGAAGGGGATTGTTTCTGTAGGGGGTAGGTTATTGTTGGCGAAGGGTTATTGTTGGGGGAGGTAGGTATTGGTCAGGGGAAGGGGATTGTTTCTGTAGGGGGTAGGTTATTGTTGGGGGAGGTGGGTATTGGTCAGGGGAAGGGGATTGTTTCTGTAGGGGGTAGGTTATTGTTGGGGGAGGTGGGTATTGGTCAGGGGAAGGGGATTGTTTCTGTAGGGGGTAGGTTATTGTTGGGGGAGGTGGGTATTGGTCAGGGGAAGGGGATTGTTTCTGTAGGGGGTAGGTTATTGTTGGCGAAGGGTTATTGTTGGGGGAGGTAGGTATTGGTCAGGGGAAGGGGATTGTTTCTGTAGGGGGTAGGTCATTGTTGGGGAGGTGGGTATTGGTCAGGGGAAGGGGATTGTTTCTGTAGGGGGTAGGTTATTGTTGGCGAAGGGTTATTGTTGGGGGAGGTAGGTATTGGTCAGGGGAAGGGGATTGTTTCTGTAGGGGGTAGGTTATTGTTGGCGAAGGGTTATTGTTGGGGGAGGTAGGTATTGGTCAGGGGAAGGGGATTGTTTCTGTAGGGGGTAGGTCATTGTTGGGGAGGTGGGTATTGGTCAGGGGAAGGGGATTGTTTCTGTAGGGGGTAGGTTATTGTTGGCGAAGGGTTATTGTTGGGGGAGGTAGGTATTGGTCAGGGGAAGGGGATTGTTTCTGTAGGGGGTAGGTTATTGTTGGGGGAGGTGGGTATTGGTCAGGGGAAGGGGATTGTTTCTGTAGGGGGTAGGTTATTGTTGGGGGAGGTGGGTATTGGTCAGGGGAAGGGGATTGTTTCTGTAGGGGGTAGGTTATTGTTGGGGGAGGTGGGTATTGGTCAGGGGAAGGGGATTGTTTCTGTAGGGGGTAGGTTATTGTTGGCGAAGGGTTATTGTTGGGGGAGGTAGGTATTGGTCAGGGGAAGGGGATTGTTTCTGTAGGGGGTAGGTTATTGTTGGGGGAGGTGGGTATTGGTCAGGGGAAGGGGATTGTTTCTGTAGGGGGTAGGTTATTGTTGGCGAAGGGTTATTGTTGGGGGAGGTAGGTATTGGTCAGGGGAAGGGGATTGTTTCTGTAGGGGGTAGGTTATTGTTGGGGGAGGTGGGTATTGGTCAGGGGAAGGGGATTGTTTCTGTAGGGGGTAGGTTATTGTTGGCGAAGGGTTATTGTTGGGGGAGGTAGGTATTGGTCAGGGGAAGGGGATTGTTTCTGTAGGGGGTAGGTTATTGTTGGGGGAGGTGGGTATTGGTCAGGGGAAGGGGATTGTTTCTGTAGGGGGTAGGTTATTGTTGGGGGAGGTAGGTATTGGTCAGGGGAAGGGGATTGTTTCTGTAGGGGGTAGGTTATTGTTGGCGAAGGGTTATTGTTGGGGGAGGTGGGTATTGGTCAGGGGAAGGGGATTGTTTCTGTAGGGGGTAGGTTATTGTTGGTGAAGGGTTATTGTTGGGGGAGGTAGGTATTGGTCAGGGGAAGGGGATTGTTTCTGTAGGGGGTAGGTTATTGTTGGGGGAGGTGGGTATTGGTCAGGGGAAGGGGATTGTTTCTGTAGGGGGTAGGTTATTGTTGGCGAAGGGTTATTGTTGGGGGAGGTGGGTATTGGTCAGGGGAAGGGGATTGTTTCTGTAGAGGGATAGGTTATTGGTTGGAGGAGGGGATTGTTTCTGGAGGGAGAGAAGTATCAGCCAGATATTGGACTTAATTAATGCAACAATTGAATCAGATGTCCCACCACTGTCCCTGTTCAAACTGTTACTTTGCAGTCAGCAGATGCAGGCAGAGGTTTTTCTGGCTCTAGGCCTACCAGAGCTGTTGCTGTTAAAACATATCTGCTCCAAATACCATGCCTGCTGCCTGGGCTCCCTCAGTGCTATGAATCCCCAGTGTCACCAGAAACTCTTGTTTTCACTGGAGCTGGTTCAACATTTCACTTTCTGGTCAGTCAGGGAACACAGAGGATGGACTAGCTGGTACAGACCTGGGTCTCTTCACTGGAGCTGTAAGTATCATCCCCCGCCCCCGCCCCCGCCCCCGCCCCCGCCCCACTGAACAGCAATGAATATCTTGGTCAAGCATCACGTCGCTCTGTCCTTGCAGAGTATATCGAGAGCATCCCCGGAATTCCAGATTCATGGATTGTTCCCATCCCGGCCTTACTTCCCGGTGTTTTTCTCAGACATATTCTTCAGCCGCTTCTTCAGTTCCAGCGGGAACTTCTCGTAGCATCTCTTGCACACAGGCTTCATGTCAAACTCCACAAACTTGTTCCTGCACAGGAAACACAAGCCGCTCAACATCTCGGTCACCGGAGAACACTAGCACTCATATCCGCGGATGCTGACCGACTGCTGACCCCCTTGTCCGGAGGTTCTGCCACACGCTCTCTGTCTCAGTGTCACAGCAGAGAGGAGTTTCCTGGAATTACCAATAACGGGACCGACACCGGATTCACCCTCCGGGGAATGTGATAGGATGGGAGCCCCAACGCTCCCAGAACTGTAAGGAGTTGCAGCTGGTATTATTCTGGCATCTTCCCCCTGCTTTCCAGTCCTGAAGAAGGGTTTCAGACCAAAACAGCAACTGTTTATTTATTTCTATAGATGCTGTGAGGTACTCCAGCATTTTGTGTGTGTGCTTTGCATTTCTAGCGCCTGCAGAATCTGATGTTTGTATGTGTTGGAGCTCACACTGTGTTCAAACAGGGAACATGGAGGTTGCACTATATCTAGAAAATATATTGCATGGAGGTTTTTTCCTCAAAGGACACCAGATCCTGTAGCTCACTACCCTCCCAGTTCATGGAGCTATTCTCTGTTAGGGTTACCAGCACCGAAGTGAATGGTAGCTCGGGTTGGCAGCGTATTTGGTGGGTCAGGTCTCTAAACAGTCGCGCTGACATCACTGGTGTGCAACGGACTGTTGTTTCTGCAGAGTGCTTGCGTTTATATCGTTCCGACTTGTTCTGTTTGCTTGGCTCTCACACTGGCCGCTAGTCTCCACTGGGTCCCTGGTTGCTCGGGTGTCTGAGGCAGACGATAGGTTTGTAAATTGCATCTACTTCGGTGTGCTTGTCAGTGGAGTCTTCCACCGAGGAACCAACACTCACAAAGACCGATAACCAGGGACCCAGCGGAGACTGGCCGCCAGCGTGACAGGCAACCAACGAGAACGAGTTGGAGCTCCCTGCGGAAATTGCACTAAGATGATGTCAGCTCCACTGGTAACAAAACATTTGCAACCTAACCCCCCAGGCCCGGTGAACAACCTTACAGACAATTGCCAGCATCATAGAGTCATGGAGAGCACGGCCAGGCCCTTCAGCCCATCGAGTCTGTGCCAACCATTTACACTAATCCCTTTGAATTACCTCCACAGTAAACACTTGTATTCACACGGTAAGGGAATATCTACGAGCAGGACCACACTGAGCCTCAGTGTGAAGGTTCCAGTAAATGTCCCCGTTAGCTGCCCCCTGTATCGTCCCTGGTCATCACCCTTGGTAACCCTTCCTGGCGACCATCTCTGATAGAGTCCCAGCAACCACCCTGGTCATTGTCCTGGCAACTGTCACTGGTAACCGTGGACATTGAAGGAAATTGTTAAGTAAAAGCAGAGGTGGGGAGAAAATGTCATTAAAATCTGTTCCTGAAGAGGGTTTATCCTCCGTGTGTGTAACTCCTACCGGCCACACTCAGGACTGTATACCTGTCCTCTACGTGTGCCTGCATTGTGCGTATATAAAACTCTGTGTGTGTGTGTATACATGCACCAAGCCATTTAGCTAAGCTACTTAGAGGACCTGCATCTCCCTTTCGCCTACATCAGGACACTGTACACATTTCTGACAATCACAGAGGAAGACCATTTAGCTCATGGAGCTTGTACTATCTCCCAACAGAACTAACTCATTCCTTTTGTTCATCTTCCTCTGTAACCTTTGTGTATGTGTGTGTGTGTGTGTATGTATGTATATACACACACACCACCTATCAACACCTCCACAAATCTCTGGCACCCCCCCACCCCACACTAGGAGAGGTTTACAGCACTGATTAACCTGCCAGAAGGATTGATCCCCATGCTGAGGGCATTAGGCTCAGAGACGCTGCAGCCGATCTCATCGGTCAGTGGGAGCAAAGGTGAAACAAACAGCTGTAGGTGTAAGCTCAAGTGTCTCCTCAACAGGGCAGCGTGAGGCCGGTTATCAGAGCACCCTGCTGTGCATCATCTTGTTGGTTGTGGCAGTGTGACAGCAGGGAGAGAGTTTCTATAACTCAGTCAGCCCCTGGTAGTGGGGAACTTATGCCAATGAGACGAGCTTAGATGTTACCCTCGGTCAGCATCGAGCAGATGAGCAAAAGGGCCTATATTCCTGCTTTTTGACTGTGCTGTACGGGTGGGAGTGTGAGCGCAGAGGAGGTCAGCGTGGAGGCCGATACTCACTTCAGGGTGAGCTTGGAGCGACAGGTGGAACAAGCAAAGCAGTGGACACACCAGGTCTTGTTGAGAGCTGACACCACTGCAACAGAAAGCAGACCACATTATCTTCATGTCCCACCACCCCCGATAATTCATCACCCGACATTTGAAGCAACTGGGTTGCTCAGAAATAGCAAGTGTCCGATCAGCCCCTCTCAACCTTCTACCCTCCCTTCGAACAATGTGGCCCTCAGTCTATTTATGATGCCCTGCCTTGTATCGTTGCCTACACAAAGCACTTGGGGACAGATCATACCCATTTCCAACTGTGCAGAAGTGATTTTTGACATCTCCGGCCTAGCTTTATTTTAAACATGTTGCACTAGTTCTGTGCTCCTCCACCAGTGGAAATAGTTCCTCTCCCTCCATACAATTAACTCTTTCCGTGCCTCAGTTAGCTTTCTCCCAACTCTCCCATCACAAGGGAATGCAGGCTGTCCCAGGAAAGGAAAGGGTTCCATGTTTACAAGTGCCCACATGTTGATTTTCATCATAACTGGGAAAACACTTGATATGGTAACTATATCACCATGCTACTGTATTAGTGACTTCAAAAGCAGGTAAGGTAGATAAGAAGGTAGAATTACTAAGAGGGAGGGAGGGAAGGGGAGAGGGATACTGACATTCTGCTAATCATAGAAACAAATGTATTGGGAAGGTATGTAGGACTTTCGAATTTAATAATATTGTAGGAGCTCTTTCATACATCTGTGAGTTGGACATTCATAACCTGGGACAGTCTGTACAAGTCTGATCTGACCCGTCCCCCTAAGTTAATCCTTTCAGTTCTGGTTTCATTCTGGGCCACACCACTCCAGAGTTAATGTGACCCAGTGCCACAGGACTACAGGAAGAGGTTTAACCTGAGGTCTCGTTGCTGGGGAGAAGAGGAGAGAGGGTGGGGTCAGGGAAGATGGGAAAAATCAGAATGACGACAGAGAAGGGAAAGGAGCGAATGGAAATATTGAGCACAGAGATAGTGAGGGACAAGAATGGATATCTACTTGGGAGCTGACTGATTGGATACTCACCGTCACCCTCAATCACATGGTTACAGTGGTAGCAAACATCTCCGAACAGCTGAGGAAACAAACACAGCCAGTGAGAATCATCGAAACTGACACGTCAGCAGGTCGGTGCTCGAGATCCCACTTCCATATTTGATAAATCTCTAGATCAGGCACAGATGCAGGATCTCGACCTGGAACATCGACCATTCCTTTCTCTGCCACAGATGCGGCTAACCCCACTGAGTTCCTCCAGCAGATAGTGTTTCCAACACCTGCAGTCTTCTGTGTCTCCACACATCAGAAGGCAGGGAGCTGTGAAGTAACACACCCATGGGTCAACGATGCAGTTAGTCACATTACTAAGTAACATTCAGTATTACAGCAAGAGTCTTACTGTATTAGCAGGTAAACCTGCTGTACCATTTCAGGTATTCACAATGAGTAACATCACCATTTAAACTGAGCAAGAGACATTCCAGTACTGTAGGCAGGTGGCAGAGTATCTGCCTCACAGCACCAGATACCCGGCTTCGATCCTGATACGTTGTGCTGTCTGAGTGGAGTTTGACCTTCTCCCTGTGGCTGTGTGAGTTTCCACCCACATCCTGTTGATGAGCAGATTGGTAGGTTAATTAGCCTCAGTAAATTGGCCCTGCTGTGTAAGTGAGTGGTGGAAGATGGGAAGAATAAAATGAGATATTTAAGGAGTGATGCCTCAACAAGGCAGCATCTATCATGGACTCCCATCCCCCAGGTCATGCCTTGTTCTCATTGCAACCATCAGGAAGGAGGTGCAGAAGCCTGAAGCCACACACTCAGTGATTCAGGAACAGCTTCTTCCCCTCTGCCATCAGATCTCTGAATGGACACTGAACCCATGAACACTACCTCACTGTTTTTTTGTTCTATTTTTTGCACGTTATTTAATTGAAGTATTTTAAAATATACATACTTACTATAATTCACAGTTTTTTATTATTATGTATTACATTGTACTGCTGCAAAGACAAATTTCACGACATGTGTCAGTGATATTAAATGTGAATCTAATTCTGGATTCATGTGGGATTAATGTGAATGAGGGGCTGATGATCGGTGTGGATACACTGAACCAAAGGGCCTTTCCCTGTGCTGTATCTTCATCTGACCACGGTGAGAAACATTACCCTAATGGTGGGTAACTGTTGTACTGAAGAGAAAATGGATTTGAGAAATATAAATATGGTCATATCTGGGGAAAAAGGTGAAGTTCGAGGTTATTGTTAACAAAAGCCTACATGCCCAGGGTATTAATGCCATGAAAATTAACTTCTGGCAGCAACAGCAGAAAGTGAGTTACAAATAAGCTAATATAAACTTAAATTCACATAAAACAACTCACATATGCAAAAATGAACAAATGACACTAGCACAAGAAAAAGACTTTGTAATAATGGATTGCCGCTATATTTTGGGGGATGTCTGAAAATTAGATCAATGTTTGTGACTTAGAATAAAATGTCCTTGTTTTCAAGAGAAGAAACTAAAGCTGATAAATAGAAAGGAAACATTGTTAGGAGATTTCCATTAGTTGAAGATGCAAGTTCTTCACGATTTTTAAAACTCTAGCTTGTTTAGTTGTACACTCAACCAGAAATACAGCGGGCATATCACCTGTAAAATAACTTCTGTTGACTACAAAGGATTAGAATTAGAATTAAATGAGGAAAGAGCAATTGTACTGGGACTGATTACCAAATACAGAAACTGCTGGAAACACTCAGCAGGTAAGGCAACACCTGTGGAAAGTGAAATTGAGTTAATGCGTCAAGTTAAACACACTTCACCTGAGTGTTTCCAGCATTTTATTCCACAATAATGATGTGGTTACACTGAGAGGAAGGAGTTTAAAGGAGATCTGAGGGGGAAGGTTTTACAGAGAATGTTTGATATCTGGATCTCAGTCTCAGAGGAGATGATAGAGTCAGATCCAGTCACTACATCGATGTTTGTCATAAGGCCAACTGTGGTTATGGGTAAGACCAAAGCCATTACTGTCGAAGAAGTCACAAATGAAGTTTTACCCAGCAGTGAATATCTCCACTGCTCATTACTAGCTCCTTTTATTTATACACCCATAAATATTTTCTCCTGAATTAATATTCCTATATTCTGACCCACCACCAATGATTAAGTGACTCTATTTGGCAAGTTTATCCCGAACAAGTGTGTGACATTAACACATTTTCTCTCAGATTCTAGACCACTGGACCTGGAGGTGATCAGAATCCTGCGGACCTTTATTCCTCTAACAATCCCAGATACATGCCATCTGGAGCAGGAACCTTACTATTTTAAGCACAGTTAATCTTCCCAGTCTCTTCCCTTCTTGATATCTCCTTAAGTATCCTTGATTTGTAATTCTGAGTGCTTTTTTGGTCCCTGATTGGTGCTCTGCATACTCTTTTGGTTTCCTGATTGGCTATTTGAAATGAATTTTTTTTAAACTTGCAGATGCTACAATTCTGAAATAAAAACAGAAAAAGTTGGAAAGTTTCGTCATGTCAGGCAACATCTGTGGAAAGCAAAACTATGTTAATGTTTAGGATCAGAGATCCTTCATCAGAAGTAGGAAAGAGGGATTAAAAGAATAACTTTAGGTTGCAGGGAAGCTATTCTTTTGATCCCTGATTGTTCTGGATTATCTTTTTCCTTTGATATGGCCTGCACAGCTGTTGGATTTTCTTTCATATTGAGCCACAAATCTGCTGTATGTGTGACTTAACCCACTTTGGATCAAAATTATTAGATTTGATTTAAATAGTGAAAAGCAAAAAATAGTGGATGCCAATGAAATACAGGGACAATGAATTTAAAGTCCCTAAAATGTAGAAATCTAGACAATTAGAATACAAAGGAAAGGAAGCTATGCTACAGTTAGACAAAGCCATGTTCTAACCACATCTGGAATTCTGTGTAACCAGAGTTCAGAAAGGATATATTAGCCTAAGAAGGGTTCACCAGATTGTTAGCTGAGCTCAAAGGCTAGGTCAAGATTACAGAAAGTTACAGAGTTATAAAGTGATGGAATGAGAGCAGGCTAACCATCAGCTACCCATTCCAGGACTCCTCTGTACACCAGGGGTGACTTACAAGTAACGTAGCAACACACACATCTTTGGGATGTGGAAGGAAAGCAGAAATCTCAGAGGAAACCCACATAGTCAGAGGGAGGCTGAGCAAACTCCACACAGGCAGCGCTGGAGATCAGAATTAATAAACTAAGGCTCTGTGGATGGATGTCAGTTCAAAATGCTGTTTACTTGTGTTTATTGTTTGTATGATTTGTTTTTCTTTTCTCTCCCGCACATTGAGGGTCTTTTTTTAATGGGTTCTTTCGGGTTTCTTTGTCTCGTGGCTGCCTGTGAGGAGACGAATCTCAAGGTTGTATAATGTATATGTACTAAGATAATAAATGTACTTTGTACTTTGAACTTTGAACCTGTGCTGTGGGCAGTGCCTCTTGCAGAATATTCAATGACAATCTTACAAAACATCAGCAAATGAGTGATACGTCCACACTTAATGCGAGCACCTGGTTGTAATGTTTCTCACAATAGGCCAGTCCTTTTCGCTCGAAGTGATGGTGCCCCAGAAAAGGTTTCTCACACTTTGCACAAACAAAATGCTGCAAAACAAGGAGGGAGAAAGTCTGACTGCATCACATCCATCCAACAAAAGAACTGCTCCACCTCCCACAAAACACATCAACCACAGAGACCAGGGACCAGTGGAGCCTATGGTTGGGGGTGCGAAGGGTCTGCCCAGGGAAGGGTGGAGTCTGTTCACTGAGGGGCAAGTCATTCCATGGAGGGGCAGCTACTGTAGGTGCACAGGGTGTGTTAATGGAGGGGCCAAATCTGTCGTGGGAGGGTGGGAGTCTGGGTCCTGTGAGTGGATGGGGTCAGTCTAGAGCAGCATTTCTCACCCGGGGTCCCGCAGAACACTTGGGGGTCCCGCGAGAAATCATAATTAAAAAATAAACCTTGTTTTTGAACTTTGCGCAATGTGCAATGCTAGCCGTCACAGCAGTGGGCAGTGACTCAGCAGCCCCATAGGCAATCTCATTAGAGGTATCTCAGCCCAGTATGGCAGGGCACAGTTGAACCGTGATTATTTGCTTGAGCCCATTCTCAGTTTTTGACACAAGAGGGGGAGGTCACTGATAATTGGTGAGTGCTGTATTGCACAGAGGGGAGGTTGGTAGGCTGGTATTTGGCGAGTGGAGGGGTTGATGATAGGCTGATAATTGGTGAGTGCAGTATTGCACAGAGGGGAGGATGGTAGGCTGATAATTGGTGAGTGCAGTATTGCACGGAGGGGAGGATGGTAGGCTGGTATTTGGTGAGTGGAGGGGAAGACAGTAGGCTGATAATTGGTGAGTGCTGTATTGCACAGAGGAGAGGATGGTAGGCTGGTATTTGGTGAGTTGGGATGACGATAGGCTGATAATTGGTAAGAGCAGAATTGCACAGAGGGGAGGATGGTAGGCTGGTATTTGGCGAGTGGAGGGGAAGACAGTAGGCTGATAATTGGTGAGAGCAGTATTGCACAGAGGGGAGGAAGGTAGGCTGATAATTGGTGAGTGCTGTATTGCTGAGAGGGGAGGATGGTAGGCTGGTATTTGGTGAGTGGAGGGGAAGACAGTAGGCTGATAATTGGTGAGTGCTGTATTGCACAGAGGGGAGGATGGTAGGCTGGTATTTGGCGTGTGCAGGGGATGACGATAGGCTGATAATTGGTGAGAGCAGTATTGCACAGAGGGGAGGAAGATAGGCTGATAATTGGTGAGTCCTGTATTGCACAGAGGGGAGGATTGTAGGCTGGTATTTGGCGAGTGGAGGGGAACACAGTAGGCTGATAATTGGTGAGTGCTGTATTGCACAGAGGGGAGGAAGGTAGGCTGGTAATTGGTGAGAGCAGTATTGCACAGAGGGGAGGATGGTAGGCTGGTATTTGGAGAGTGGAGGGGAAGACGGTAGGCTGATAATTGGTGAGTGTTGTATTGCACAGGGAGGATGGTAGGCTGATAATTGGTGAGTGCTGTATTGCACGGAGGGGAGGATGGTAGGCTGGTATTTGGCGAGTCGAGGGGATGACGATAGGCTGATAATTGGTAAGAGCAATATTGCACAGAGGGGAGGATGGTAGGTTGGTATGTGGTGAGAGGAGGGGATGACAAAAGGCTGATATTTGGTGAGTGCTGTATTGCACAGAGGGGAGGATGGTAGGCTGGTATTTGGCGAGTGGAGGAGATGACGATAGGCTGATAATTGGTGAGAGCAGTATTGCACAGAGGGGAGAAAGATAGGCTGATAATTGGTGAGTGCTGTATTGCACAGAGGGGAGGATGTGTAGGCTGGTATTTGGCGTGTGCAGGGGATGACGATAGGCTGATAATTGGTGAGAGCACTATTGCACAGAGGGGAGGAAGATAGGCTGATAATTGGTGAGTCCTGTATTGCACAGAGGGGAGGATTGTAGGCTGGTATTTGGTGAGTGGAGGGGAAGACGGTAGTCTGATAATTGGTGAGTGTTGTATTGCACAGGGAGGAATGTAGGCTGATAATTGGTGAGTGCTGTATTGCACAGAGGGGAGGATGGTGGGCTGGTATTTGGCGAGTGGAGGGTATGATGATAGGCTGATAACTGGTGAGAGCAGTATTGCACAGAGGGGAGGATGGTCGGCTGGTATTTGGCGAGTGGAGGAGATAACGATAGGCTGATAATTGGTGAGAGCAGTATTGCACAGATGGGAGGAAGATAGGCAGATAATTGGCGAGGGCTGTATAGCACAGAGGGGAGTATGGTAGGCTGGTATTTGGCGAGTGGAGGAGATGACGATAGGCTGATAATTGGTGAGAGCAGTATTGCACAGAGGGGAGGAAGATAGGCTGATAATTGGTGAGTGCTCTATGGCACAGAGAGGAGGATGGTAGGCTGGTATTTGACATGTGGAGGGGATGACGATAGGCTGATAATTGGTGAGGGCAGTATTGCACAGAGGGGAGGAAGATAGGCTGATAATTAGTGAGTCCTGTATTGCACAGAGGGGAGGATTGTAGGCTGGTATTTGGCGAGTGGAGGGGATGACGATAGGCTGATAATTGGTGAGAGCAGTATTGCACAGAGGGGAGGAAGATAGGCTGATAATTGGTGAGTCCTGTATTGCACAGAGGGGAGGATGGTAGGCTGGTATTTGGTGAGTGGAGGGGAAGACGGTAGGCTGATAATTGGTGAGTGTTGTATTGCACAGGGAGGAAGGTAGGCTGATAATTGGTAAGTGCTGTATTGCACGGAGGGGAGGATGGTAGGCTGGTATTTGGCGAGTGGAGGAGATAACGATAGGCTGATAATTGGTGAGTGCAGTATTGCACAGAGGGGTGGAAGATAGGCAAATAATTGGCGAGTGCTGTATTGCACAGAGGGGAGGATGGTAGGCTGGTATTTGGCGAGTGGAGGAGATGACGATAGGATAATTGGTGAGAGCAGTATTGCACAGAGGGGAGGATGGTAGGCTGGTATTTGGCGAGTGGAGGGGATGACGATAGGCTGATAATTGGTGAGTGTTGTATTTCACAGGGAGGAAGGTAGGCTGATAATTGGTGAGAGCAGTATTGCACAGAGGGGAGGATGGTAGGCTGGTATTTGGCGAGTGGAGGAGATGACGATAGGCTGATAATTGGTGAGAGCAGTATTGCACAGATGGGAGGAAGATAGGCTGATAATTGGCGAGGGGTGTATAGCCCATTGGGGAGGATGGTAGGCTGGTATTTGGGAAGTGGAGGAGATGACGATAGGCTGATAATTGGTGAGAGCAGTATTGCACAGAGGGGAGGAAGATAGCCTGATAATTGGTGAGTGCTGTATTGCACAGAGGGGAGGATGGTAGGCTGGTATTTGGCGAGTGGAGGGGATGACGATAGGCTGATAATTGGTGAGAGCAGTATTGCACAGAGGGTAGGAAGATAGGCTGATAATTGGTGAGTGCTGTATTGCATGGAGGGGAGGATGGTAGGCCGGTATTTGGCGAGTGGAGGGGATGACGACAGGCTGATAATTGGTAAGAGCAGTATTGCACAGAGGAGAGGATGGTAGGCTGGTATTTGGTGAGTGGAGGGGATGAGAAATGGCTGATAATTGGTGAGTGCTGTATTGCACAGAGGGGAGCATCGTAGGCTGGTATTTGTCGAGTGGAGGGGATGACGATAGCCTGATAATTGGTGAGAGCAGTATTGCACAGAGGGGAGGAAGGTAGGCTGATAATTGGTGAGTGCTGTATTGCTGAGAGGGGAGGATGGTAGGCTGGTATTTGGTGAGTGGAGGGGAAGACAGTAGGCTTATAATTGGTGAGTGCTGTAATACACAGAGAGGAGGAAGTTAGGGTGATAATTGGTGAGTGCTGTATTGCACAGAGGGGAGGATGGTAGGCTGGTATTTGGCGAGTGGAGGGGATGACGATAGGCTGACAATTGGTGAGAGCAGTATTGAACAAAAGGGAGGATGGTAGGCTGGTATTTGGCGAGTGGAGGGGATGACGATAGGCTGATAATTGGTGAGAGCAGTATTGCACAGAGTGGAGGATGGTAGGCTGGTGTTTGGTGAGTGGAGGGGATGAGAAATGGCTGATAATTGGTGAGTGCTGTATTGCACAGAGGGGAGGAAGATAGGCTGATAATATGTGAGTGCTGTATTGCACAGAGGGGAGGATGGTAGGCTGGTATTTGGCAAGTGGAGGGGATGGCAATAGGCTGATAATTGGTGAGAGCAGTATTGCACAGAGTGGAGGATGGTAGGCTGGTATTTGGTGAGTGGAGGGGATGAGAAATGGCTGATAATTGGTGAGTGCTGTATTGCACAGAGGGGAGCATCGTAGGCTGGTATTTGTCGAGTGGAGGGGATGACGATAGCCTGATAATTGGTGAGAGCAGTATTGCACAGAGGGGAGGAAGGTAGGCTGATAATTGGTGAGTGCTGTATTGCTGAGAGGGGAGGATGGTAGGCTGGTATTTGGTGAGTGGAGGGGAAGACAGTAGGCTTATAATTGGTGAGTGCTGTAATACACAGAGAGGAGGAAGTTAGGGTGATAATTGGTGAGTGCTGTATTGCACAGAGGGGAGGATGGTAGGCTGGTATTTGGCGAGTGGAGGGGATGACGATAGGCTGACAATTGGTGAGAGCAGTATTGAACAAAAGGGAGGATGGTGGGCTGGTATTTGGCGAGTGGAGGGGATGACGATAGGCTGATAATTGGTGAGAGCAGTATTGCACAGAGGGGAGGAAGATAGGCTGATAATATGTGAGTGCTGTATTGCACAGAGGGGAGGATGGTAGGCTGGTATTTGGCAAGTGGAGGGGATGGCAATAGGCTGATAATTGGTGAGAGCAGTATTGCACAGAGTGGAGGATGGTAGGCTGGTATTTGGTGAGTGGAGGGGAAGAAGGTAGGCTGATAATTGGTGAGTGTTGTATTGCACAGGGAGGAAGGTAGGCTGATAATTGGTGAGTGCTGTATTGCACGGAGGGGAGGATGGTAGGCTGGTACTTGGCGAGTGGAGGGGATGACGATAGGCTGATTATTGGTAAGAGCAGTATTGCACAGAGCGGAGGATGGTAGGCTGGTATTTGGCGAGTGGAGGGGATGACGATAGCCTGATAATTGGTGAGAGCAGTATTGCACAGAGGGGAGGAAGGTAGGCTGATAATTGGTGAGTGCTGTATTGCTGAGAGGGGAGGATGGTCGGCTGGTATTTGGCTAGTGGAGGGGATGACGATAGGCTGATAATTGGTGAGGGCAGTATTGCACAGATGGGAGGAAGATAGGCTGAGAATTGGCGATTGATGTATTGTACAGAGGGGAGGATGTTAGGCTGGTATTTGGCGAGTGGAGGAGATGACGATAGGCTGATAATTGGTGAGAGCAGTATTGCACAGAGGGGAGGAAGATAGGCTGATAATTGGTGAGTGCTGTATTGCACGGAGGGGAGGATGGTAGGCCGGTATTTGGCGAGTGGAGGGGATGACGACAGGCTGATAAATGGTAAGAGTGGTATTGCACAGAGGGGAGGATGGTAGGCTGGTATTTGATGAGTGGAGGGGATGAGAAAAGGCTGATAATTGGTGAGTGCTGTATAGCACAGAGCGGAGGATGGTAGGCTGGTATTTGACGAGTGGAGGGGAAGACAGTAGGCTGATAATTGGTGAGTGCTGTATTGCACAGAGGGGAGGATGATAGGCTGGTATTTGACGAGTGGAGGGGAAGACGATAGGCTGACAATTGGTGAGTGCTGTATTGCACAGAGGGGAGGATGGTAGGCTGGTATTTGGAGAGTGGAGGGTATGACGATAGGCTGATAATTGCTGAGAGCAGTATTGCAGAGATGGGAGGAAGATAGGCTGATAATTGGCGAGTGTTGTATTGAACAGAGGGGAGGATGGTAGGCTGGTATTTGGCGAGTGGAGGAGATGACAATAGGCTGATAATTGGTGAGAGCAGTATTGCACAGAGGGGAGGAAGATAGGCTGATAATTGGTGAGTGGAGGGGAAGTCCATAGGCTGATAATTGGTGAGTGCTGTAATACACAGAGGGGAGGAAGATAGGCTGATAATTGGTGAGTGCTGTGTTGTACAGAGGGGAGGATGGTAGGCTGGTATTTGGCAAGTGGAGGGGATGACGATAGGCTGATATTTGGTGAGTGCAGTATTGTACAAAAGGGAGGATGGTAGGCTGGTATTTGGCGAGTGGAGGGGAAGTCCATAGGCTGATAATTGGTGAGTGCTGTATTGCACAGAGGGGAGGATGGTAGGCTGGAATTTGTCGAGTGGAGGGGATGACGATAGGCTGATAATTGGTGAGAGCAGTATTGCACAGAGGGGAGGAAGATAGGCTGATAATATGTGAGTGCTGTATTGCACAGAGGGGAGGATGGTAGGCTGGTATTTGGCGAGTGGAGGGGATGGCAATAGGCTGATAATTGGTGAGAGCAGTATTGCACAGAGTGGAGGATGGTAGGCTGGTATTTGGTGAGTGGAGGGGAAGAAGGTAGGCTGATAATTGGTGAGTGTTGTATTGCACAGGGAGGAAGGTAGGCTGATAATTGGTGAGTGCTGTATTGCACGGAGGGGAGGATGGTAGGCTGGTACTTGGTGAGTGGAGGGGATGACGATAGGCTGATTATTGGTAAGAGCAGTATTGCACAGAGCGGAGGATGGTAGGCTGGTATTTGGCGAGTGGAGGGGATGACGATAGCCTGATAATTGGTGAGAGCAGTATTGCACAGAGGGGAGGAAGGTAGGCTGATAATTGGTGAGTGCTGTATTGCTGAGAGGGGAGGATGGTCGGCTGGTATTTGGCTAGTGGAGGGGATGACGATAGGCTGATAATTGGTGAGTGCAGTATTGCACAGAGGGGAGGATGGTAGGCTGGTATTTGGCGAGTGGAGGGGATGACGATAGGCTGATAATTGGTGAGGGCAGTATTGCACAGAGGGGAGGATGGTAGGCTGGTATTTGGCGAGTGGAGGGGATGACGATAGGCTGATAATTGGTGAGGGCAGTATTGCACAGAGGGGAGGATGGTAGGATGGTATTTGGCGAGTGGAGGGGATGACGATACGCTGATAATTGGTGAGTGCAGTATTGCACAGAGGGGAGGATGGTAGGCTGGTATTTGGCGAGTGGAGGGGATGACGATAGGCTGATAATTGGTGAGTGCAGTATTGCACAGATGGGAGGAAGATAGGCTGATAATTGGCGATTGATGTATTGTACAGAGGGGTGGATGTTAGGCTGGTATTTGGCGAGTGGAGGAGATGACGATAGGCTGATAATTGGTGAGAGCAGTATTGCACGGAGGGGAGGATGGTAGGCCGGTATTTGGCGAGTGGAGGGGATGACGACAGGCTGATAAATGGTAAGAGTGGTATTGCACAGAGGGGAGGATGGTAGGCTGGTATTTGATGAGTGGAGGGGATGAGAAAAGGCTGATAATTGGTGAGTGCTGTATAGCACAGAGCGGAGGATGGTAGGCTGGTATTTGACGAGTGGAGGGGAAGACAGTAGGCTGATAATTGGTGAGTGCTGTATTGCACAGAGGGGAGGATGGTAGGCCTGTATTTGGCGAGTGGAGGGTATGACGATAGGCTGATAATTGGTGAGAGCAGTATTGCACAGAGGGGAGGAAGATAGGCTGATAATTGGCGAGTGTTGTATTGAACAGAGGGGAGGATGGTAGGCTGGTATTTGGCGAGTGGAGGAGATGACGATAGGCTGATAATTGGTGAGAGCAGTATTGCACAGAGGGGAGGAAGATAGGCTGATAATTGGTGAGTGGAGGGGAAGTCCATAGGCTGATAATTGGTGAGTGCTGTAATACACAGAGGGGAGGAAGATAGGCTGATAATTGGTGAGTGCTGTGTTGTACAGAGGGGAGGATGGTAGGCTGGTATTTGGCAAGTGGAGGGGATGACGATAGGCTGATATTTGGTGAGTGCAGTATTGTACAAAAGGGAGGATGGTAGGCTGCTATTTGGCGAGTGGAGGGGAAGTCCATAGGCTGATAATTGTTGAGTGCTGTATTGCACAGAGGGGAGGATGGTAGGCTGGAATTTGTCGAGTGGAGGGGATGATGATAGGCTGATAATTGGTGAGAGCTGTATTGCACAGAGGGGAGGATGGTAGGCTGAAATTTGTCGAGTGGAGGGGATGATGATAGGCTGATAATTGGTGAGAGCAGTATTGCACAGAGGGGAGGAAGATAGGCTGATAATTGGTGAGTGCTGTATTGCACAGAGGGGAGAATGGTAGGCTGGTATTTGGCGAGTGGAGGGGATGACAATAGGCTGATAATTGGTGAGAGCAGTATTGCACAGAGGGGAGGATGGTAGGCTGGAATTTGTCGAGTGGAGGGGATGATGATAGGCTGATAATTGGTGAGAGCAGTATTGCACAGAGGGGAGGAAGATAGGCTGATAATTGGTGAGTGCTGTATTGCACAGAGGGGAGAATGGTAGGCTGGTATTTGGCGAGTGGAGGGGATGACAATAGGCTGATAATTGGTGAGAGCAGTATTGCACAGAGGGGAGGATGGTAGGCTGGTATTTGGTGAGTGGAGGGGAAGAAGGTAGGCTGATAATTGGTGAGTGTTGTATTGCACAGGGAGGAAGGTAGGCTGATAATTGGTGAGTGCTGTATTGCACGGAGGGGAGGATGGTAGGCTGGTACTTGGCGAGTGGAGGGGATGACGATAGGCTGATTATTGGTAAGAGCAGTATTGCACAGAGCGGAGGATGGTAGGCTGGTATTTGGTGAGTGGAGGGGATGACAAAAGGCTGATTATTGGTGAGTGCTGTATTGCACAGAGGCGAGGATGGTCGGCTGGTATTTGGCTAGTGGAGGGGATGACGATTCGCTGATAATTGTTGAGTGCAGTATTGCACAGAGGGGAGGATGGTAGGCTGGTATTTGGCGAGTGGAGGGGAAGACAGTAGGCTGATAATTGGTGAGTGCTGTATTGCACAGAGGGGAGGATGGTAGGCTGGTATTTGACGAGTGGAGGGGAAGACAGTAGGCTGATAATTGGTGAGTGCTGTATTGCACAGAGGGGAGGATGGTAGGCTGGTATTTGCCGAGTGGAGGGGAAGACGATAGGCTGATAATTGGTGAGAGCAGTATTGCACAGAGGGGAGGATGGTAGGCTGGTATTTTGCGAGTGGAGGGGATGACGATAGGCTGATAATTGGTGAGAGCAGTATTGCACAGAGGGGAGGAAGATAGGCTGATAATATGTGAGTGCTGTATTGCACAGAGGGGAGGATGGTAGGCTGGTATTTGGCGAGTGGAGGGGATGGCAATAGGCTGATAATTGGTGAGAGCAGTATTGCACAGAGTGGAGGATGGTAGGCTGGTATTTGGTGAGTGGAGGGGAAGAATGTAGGCTGATAATTGGTGAGTGTTGTATTGCACAGGGAGGAAGGTAGGCTGGTAATTGGTGAGTGCTGTATTGCACGGAGGGGAGGATGGTAGGCTGGTACTTGGCGAGTGGAGGGGATGACGATAGGCTGATTATTGGTAAGAGCAGTATTGCACAGAGCGGAGGATGGTAGGCTGGTATTTGGCGAGTGGAGGGGATGACGATAGCCTGATAATTGGTGAGAGCAGTATTGCACAGAGGGGAGGAAGGTAGGCTGATAATTGGTGAGTGCTGTATTGCTGAGAGGGGAGGATGGTAGGCTGGTACTTGGCTAGTGGAGGGGATGACGATAGGCTGATAATTGGTGAGTGCAGTATTGCACAGAGGGGAGGATGGTAGGCTGGTATTTGGCGAGTGGAGGGGATGACGATAGGCTGATAATTGGTGAGGGCAGTATTGCACAGAATGGAGGATGGTAGGATGGTATTTGGCGAGTGGAGGGGATGACGTTAGGCTGATAATTGGTGAGAGCAGTATTGCACAGATGGGAGGAAGATAGGCTGATAATTGGCGATTGATGTATTGTACAGAGGGGAGGATGGTAGGCTGTAATTTGGCGAGTGGAGGGGATGAAGAGGCTGATAATTGGTGAGAGCAGTATTGCACAGAGGGGAGGAAGATAGGCTGATAATTGGTGAGTGCTGTATTGCACGGAGGGGAGGATGGTAGGCCGGTATTTGGCGAGTGGAGGGGATGACGACAGGCTGATAAATGGTAAGAGTGGTATTGCACAGAGGGGAGGATGGTAGGCTGGTATTTGATGAGTGGAGGGGATGAGAAAAGGCTGATAATTGGTGAGTGCTGTATAGCACCGAGCGGAGGATGGTAGGCTGGTATTTGACGAGTGGAGGGGAAGACAGTAGGCTGATAATTGGTGAGTGCTGTATTGCACAGAGGGGAGGATGGTAGGCTGGTATTTGACGAGTGGAGGGGAAGACGATAGGCTGACAATTGGTGAGTGCTGTATTGCACAGAGGGGAGGATGGTAGGCTGGTATTTGGCGAGTCGAGGGTATGACGATAGGCTGATAATTGCTGAGAGCAGTATTGCAGAGATGGGAGGAAGATAGGCTGATAATTGGCGAGTGTTGTATTGAACAGAGGGGAGGATGGTAGGCTGGTATTTGGCGAGTGGAGGAGATGACAATAGGCTGATAATTGGTGAGTGCAGTATTGCACAGAGGGGATGACGATAGGCTGATAATTGGTGAGTGCAGTATTGCAGAGGGGAGGATGGTAGGCTGGTATTTGGTGAGTGGAGGGGAAGACAGTAGGCTGATAATTGGTGAGTGCTGTAATACACAGAGAGGAGGAAGTTAGGCTGATAATTGGTGAGTGCTGTGTTGCACAGAGGGGAGGATGGTAGGCTGGAATTTGTCGAGTGGAGGGGAAGTCCATAGGCTGATAATTGGTGAGTGCTGTATTGCACAGAGGGGAGGATGGTAGGCTGGAATTTGTCGAGTGGAGGGGATGACGATAGGCTGATAATTGGTGAGAGCAGTATTGCACAGAGGGGAGGAAGATAGGCTGATAATTGGTGAGTGCTGTATTGCACAGAGGGGAGAATGGTAGGCTGGTATTTGGCGAGTGGAGGGGATGACAATAGGCTGATAATTGGTGAGAGCAGTATTGCACAGAGGGGAGGATGGTAGGCTTCTATTTGGTGAGTGGAGGGGAAGAAGGTAGGCTGATAATTGGTGAGTGTTGTATTGCACAGGGAGGAAGGTAGGCTGATAATTGGTGAGTGCTGTATTGCACGGAGGGGAGGATGGTAGGCTGGTATTTGACGAGTGGAGGGGAAGACAGTAGGCTGATAATTGGTGAGTGCTGTATTGCACAGAGGGGAGGATGGTAGGCTGGTACTTGGCGAGTGGAGGGGATGACGATAGGCTGATAATTGGTGAGAGCAGTATTGCACAGAGGGGAGGAAGATAGGCTGATAATATGTGAGTGCTGTATTGCACAGAGGGGAGGATGGTAGGCTGGTATTTGGCGAGTGGAGGGGATGGCAATAGGCTGATAATTGGTGAGAGCAGTATTGCACAGAGTGGAGGATGGTAGGCTGGTATTTGGTGAGTGGAGGGGAAGAATGTAGGCTGATAATTGGTGAGTGTTGTATTGCACAGGGAGGAAGGTAGGCTGGTAATTGGTGAGTGCTGTATTGCACGGAGGGGAGGATGGTAGGCTGGTACTTGGCGAGTGGAGGGGATGACGATAGGCTGATTATTGGTAAGAGCAGTATTGCACAGAGCGGAGGATGGTAGGCTGGTATTTGGCGAGTGGAGGGGATGACGATAGCCTGATAATTGGTGAGAGCAGTATTGCACAGAGGGGAGGAAGGTAGGCTGATAATTGGTGAGTGCTGTATTGCTGAGAGGGGAGGATGGTAGGCTGGTACTTGGCTAGTGGAGGGGATGACGATAGGCTGATAATTGGTGAGTGCAGTATTGCACAGAGGGGAGGATGGTAGGCTGGTATTTGGCGAGTGGAGGGGATGACGATAGGCTGATAATTGGTGAGGGCAGTATTGCACAGAATGGAGGATGGTAGGATGGTATTTGGCGAGTGGAGGGGATGACGTTAGGCTGATAATTGGTGAGAGCAGTATTGCACAGATGGGAGGAAGATAGGCTGATAATTGGCGATTGATGTATTGTACAGAGGGGAGGATGGTAGGCTGTAATTTGGCGAGTGGAGGGGATGAAGAGGCTGATAATTGGTGAGAGCAGTATTGCACAGAGGGGAGGAAGATAGGCTGATAATTGGTGAGTGCTGTATTGCACGGAGGGGAGGATGGTAGGCCGGTATTTGGCGAGTGGAGGGGATGACGACAGGCTGATAAATGGTAAGAGTGGTATTGCACAGAGGGGAGGATGGTAGGCTGGTATTTGATGAGTGGAGGGGATGAGAAAAGGCTGATAATTGGTGAGTGCTGTATAGCACCGAGCGGAGGATGGTAGGCTGGTATTTGACGAGTGGAGGGGAAGACAGTAGGCTGATAATTGGTGAGTGCTGTATTGCACAGAGGGGAGGATGGTAGGCTGGTATTTGGCGAGTCGAGGGTATGACGATAGGCTGATAATTGCTGAGAGCAGTATTGCAGAGATGGGAGGAAGATAGGCTGATAATTGGCGAGTGTTGTATTGAACAGAGGGGAGGATGGTAGGCTGGTATTTGGCGAGTGGAGGAGATGACAATAGGCTGATAATTGGTGAGTGCAGTATTGCACAGAGGGGATGACGATAGGCTGATAATTGGTGAGTGCAGTATTGCAGAGGGGAGGATGGTAGGCTGGTATTTGGTGAGTGGAGGGGAAGACAGTAGGCTGATAATTGGTGAGTGCTGTAATACACAGAGAGGAGGAAGTTAGGCTGATAATTGGTGAGTGCTGTGTTGCACAGAGGGGAGGATGGTAGGCTGGAATTTGTCGAGTGGAGGGGAAGTCCATAGGCTGATAATTGGTGAGTGCTGTATTGCACAGAGGGGAGGATGGTAGGCTGGAATTTGTCGAGTGGAGGGGATGACGATAGGCTGATAATTGGTGAGAGCAGTATTGCACAGAGGGGAGGAAGATAGGCTGATAATTGGTGAGTGCTGTATTGCACAGAGGGGAGAATGGTAGGCTGGTATTTGGCGAGTGGAGGGGATGACAATAGGCTGATAATTGGTGAGAGCAGTATTGCACAGAGGGGAGGATGGTAGGCTTCTATTTGGTGAGTGGAGGGGAAGAAGGTAGGCTGATAATTGGTGAGTGTTGTATTGCACAGGGAGGAAGGTAGGCTGATAATTGGTGAGTGCTGTATTGCACGGAGGGGAGGATGGTAGGCTGGTATTTGACGAGTGGAGGGGAAGACAGTAGGCTGATAATTGGTGAGTGCTGTATTGCACAGAGGGGAGGATGGTAGGCTGGTACTTGGCGAGTGGAGGGGATGACGATAGGCTGATAATTGGTGAGAGCAGTATTGCACAGAGGGGAGGAAGATAGGCTGATAATATGTGAGTGCTGTATTGCACAGAGGGGAGGATGGTAGGCTGGTATTTGGCGAGTGGAGGGGATGGCAATAGGCTGATAATTGGTGAGAGCAGTATTGCACAGAGTGGAGGATGGTAGGCTGGTATTTGGTGAGTGGAGGGGAAGAATGTAGGCTGATAATTGGTGAGTGTTGTATTGCACAGGGAGGAAGGTAGGCTGGTAATTGGTGAGTGCTGTATTGCACGGAGGGGAGGATGGTAGGCTGGTACTTGGCGAGTGGAGGGGATGACGATAGGCTGATTATTGGTAAGAGCAGTATTGCACAGAGCGGAGGATGGTAGGCTGGTATTTGGCGAGTGGAGGGGATGACGATAGCCTGATAATTGGTGAGAGCAGTATTGCACAGAGGGGAGGAAGGTAGGCTGATAATTGGTGAGTGCTGTATTGCTGAGAGGGGAGGATGGTAGGCTGGTACTTGGCTAGTGGAGGGGATGACGATAGGCTGATAATTGGTGAGTGCAGTATTGCACAGAGGGGAGGATGGTAGGCTGGTATTTGGCGAGTGGAGGGGATGACGATAGGCTGATAATTGGTGAGGGCAGTATTGCACAGAATGGAGGATGGTAGGATGGTATTTGGCGAGTGGAGGGGATGACGTTAGGCTGATAATTGGTGAGAGCAGTATTGCACAGATGGGAGGAAGATAGGCTGATAATTGGCGATTGATGTATTGTACAGAGGGGAGGATGGTAGGCTGTAATTTGGCGAGTGGAGGGGATGAAGAGGCTGATAATTGGTGAGAGCAGTATTGCACAGAGGGGAGGAAGATAGGCTGATAATTGGTGAGTGCTGTATTGCACGGAGGGGAGGATGGTAGGCCGGTATTTGGCGAGTGGAGGGGATGACGACAGGCTGATAAATGGTAAGAGTGGTATTGCACAGAGGGGAGGATGGTAGGCTGGTATTTGATGAGTGGAGGGGATGAGAAAAGGCTGATAATTGGTGAGTGCTGTATAGCACCGAGCGGAGGATGGTAGGCTGGTATTTGACGAGTGGAGGGGAAGACAGTAGGCTGATAATTGGTGAGTGCTGTATTGCACAGAGGGGAGGATGGTAGGCTGGTATTTGGCGAGTCGAGGGTATGACGATAGGCTGATAATTGCTGAGAGCAGTATTGCAGAGATGGGAGGAAGATAGGCTGATAATTGGCGAGTGTTGTATTGAACAGAGGGGAGGATGGTAGGCTGGTATTTGGCGAGTGGAGGAGATGACAATAGGCTGATAATTGGTGAGTGCAGTATTGCACAGAGGGGATGACGATAGGCTGATAATTGGTGAGTGCAGTATTGCAGAGGGGAGGATGGTAGGCTGGTATTTGGTGAGTGGAGGGGAAGACAGTAGGCTGATAATTGGTGAGTGCTGTAATACACAGAGAGGAGGAAGTTAGGCTGATAATTGGTGAGTGCTGTGTTGCACAGAGGGGAGGATGGTAGGCTGGAATTTGTCGAGTGGAGGGGAAGTCCATAGGCTGATAATTGGTGAGTGCTGTATTGCACAGAGGGGAGGATGGTAGGCTGGAATTTGTCGAGTGGAGGGGATGACGATAGGCTGATAATTGGTGAGAGCAGTATTGCACAGAGGGGAGGAAGATAGGCTGATAATTGGTGAGTGCTGTATTGCACAGAGGGGAGAATGGTAGGCTGGTATTTGGCGAGTGGAGGGGATGACAATAGGCTGATAATTGGTGAGAGCAGTATTGCACAGAGGGGAGGATGGTAGGCTTCTATTTGGTGAGTGGAGGGGAAGAAGGTAGGCTGATAATTGGTGAGTGTTGTATTGCACAGGGAGGAAGGTAGGCTGATAATTGGTGAGTGCTGTATTGCACGGAGGGGAGGATGGTAGGCTGGTATTTGACGAGTGGAGGGGAAGACAGTAGGCTGATAATTGGTGAGTGCTGTATTGCACAGAGGGGAGGATGGTAGGCTGGTACTTGGCGAGTGGAGGGGATGACGATAGGCTGATTATTGGTAAGAACAGTATTGCACAGAGCGGAGGATGGTAGGCTGGTATTTGGTGATTGGAGGGGATGACAAAAGGCTGATTATTGGTGAGTGCTGTATTGCACAGAGGGGAGGATGGTCGGCTGGTATTTGGCTAGTGGAGGGGATGACGATTCGCTGATAATTGGTGAGTGCAGTATTGCACAGAGGGGAGGATGGTAGGCTGGTATTTGGCGAGTGGAGGGGATGACGATAGGCAGATAATTGTTGAGTGCAGTATTGCACAGAGGGGAGGATGGTAGGCTGGTATTTGGTGAGTGGAGGGGATGACGATAGGCTGATAATTGGTGAGTGCAGTATTGCACAGAGGGGCGGACGTTAGGCTGGTATTTGGCGAGTGGAGGGGATGACGATAGGCTGATAATTGTTGAGTGCAGTATTGCACAGAGGGGAGGATGGTAGGCTGGTATTTGGAGAGTGAACTGGAAGACAGTAGGCTGATAATTGGTGAGTGCTGTATTGCACAGAGGGGAGGATGGTAGGCTGGTATTTGACGAGTGGAGGGGAAGACAGTAGGCTGATAATTGGTGAGTGCTGTATTGCACAGAGGGGAGGATGGTAGGCTGGTATTTGCCAAGTGGAGGGGAAGACGATAGGCTGATAATTGGTGAGAGCAGTATTGCACAGAGGGGAGGATGGTAGGCTGGTATTTTGCGAGTGGAGGGCATGACGATAGGCTGATAATTGCTGAGAGCAGTATTGCACAGTGGGGAAGAAGATAGGCTGATAATTCGTGAGCGCTGTATTGCACAGAGGGGAGGATGGTAGGCTGGTATTTGGAGTGTGGAGGGGATGACGATAGGCTGATAATTGGTGAGAGCAGTATTGCACAGAGGGGAGGATGGTAGGCTGGTATTTGGCGAGTGGAGGGGATGACGATAGGCTGATAATTGGTGAGAGCAGTATTGCACAGAGGGGAGGATGTTTGGCTGGTATTTGGTAAGTTGAGGGGATGAGAAATGGCTGATAATTGGTGAGTGCTGGTATAGCACAGAGGGGAGGATGGTAGGCTAGTATTTGGCGAGTGGAGGGGAAGAAAGTAGGCTGATAATTGGTGAGTGCTGTATTGCACAGAGGGGAGCATAGTAGGCTGGTATTTGTCGAGTGGAGGGGAAGTCATAGGCTGATAATTGGTGAGTGCTGTATTGCACAGAGGGGAGGATGGTAGGCTGGTATTTGGCGAGTGGAGGGGATGACGATAGCGTGATAATTGGTGAGAGTAGTATTGCAGAGAGGGGAGGAAGGTAGGCTTATAATTGGTGAGTGCTGTATTGCACAGAGGGGAGAATGGTAGGCTGGTATTTGGCGAGTGGAGGGGATGACGATAGGCTGATAATTGTTGAGTGCAGTATTGCACAGAGGGGAGGATGGTAGGCTGGTATTTGGAGAGTGAACTGGAAGACAGTAGGCTGATAATTGGTGAGTGCTGTATTGCACAGAGGGGAGGATGGTAGGCTGGTATTTGACGAGTGGAGGGGAAGACAGTAGGCTGATAATTGGTGAGTGCTGTATTGCACAGAGGGGAGGATGGTAGGCTGGTATTTGCCGAGTGGAGGGGAAGACGATAGGCTGATAATTGGTGAGAGCAGTATTGCACAGAGGGGAGGATGGTAGGCTGGTATTTTGCGAGTGGAGGGCATGACGATAGGCTGATAATTGCTGAGAGCAGTATTGCACAGTGGGGAAGAAGATAGGCTGATAATTCGTGAGCGCTGTATTGCACAGATGGGAGGATGGTAGGCTGGTATTTGGAGTGTGGAGGGGATGACGATAGGCTGATAATTGGTGAGAGCAGTATTGCACAGAGGGGAGGATGGTAGGCTGGTATTTGGCGAGTGGAGGGGATGACGATAGGCTGATAATTGGTGAGTGCTGTATTGCACAGAGGGGAGGATGTTTGGCTGGTATTTGGTAAGTTGAGGGGATGAGAAATGGCTGATAATTGGTGAGTGCTGGTATAGCACAGAGGGGAGGATGGTAGGCTAGTATTTGGCGAGTGGAGGGGAAGAAAGTAGGCTGATAATTGGTGAGTGCTGTATTGCACAGAGGGGAGCATAGTAGGCTGGTATTTGTCGAGTGGAGGGGAAGTCATAGGCTGATAATTGGTGAGTGCTGTATTGCACAGAGGGGAGGATGGTAGGCTGGTATTTGGCGAGTGGAGGGGATGACGATAGCGTGATAATTGGTGAGAGTAGTATTGCAGAGAGGGGAGGAAGGTAGGCTTATAATTGGTGAGTGCTGTATTGCACAGAGGGGAGAATGGTAGGCTGGTATTTGGTGAGTGGTGGGGATGACAATAGGCTGATAATTGGTGAGAGCAGTATTGCACAGAGGGGAGGATGGTAGGCTGGTATTTGGTAAGTGGAGGGGATGAGAAATGGCTGATAATTGGTGAGTGCTGGTATAGCACAGAGGGGAGGATGGTAGGCTAGTATTTGGCGAGTGGAGGGGAAGAAAGTAGGCTGATAATTGGTGAGTGCTGTATTGCACAGAGGGGAGCATAGTAGGCTGGTATTTTTCGAGTGGAGGGGAAGTCATAGGCTGATAATTGGTGAGTGCTGTATTGCACAGAGGGGAGGATGGTAGGCTGGTATTTGGCGAGTGGTGGGGATGACAATAGGCTGATAATTGGTGAGAGCAGTATTGCACAGAGGGGAGGATGGTAGGCTGGTATTTGGCGAGTGGAGGGGATGACGATACACTGATAATTGGTGAGAGCAGTATTGCACAGAGGGGAGGATGGTAGGCTGGTATTTGGCGAGTGGAGGGGATGACGATAGCGTTATAATTGGTGAGAGTAGTATTGCACAGAGGGGAGGAAGGTAGGCTGATAATTGGTGAGTGCTGTATTGCTGAGAGGGGAGGATGGTAGGCTGGTATTTGGTGAGTGGAGGGGAAGACAGTAGGCTCATAATTTGTGAGTGCTGTATTACACAGAGGGGAGGAAGTTATGCTGATAATTGGTGAGTGCTGTATTGCACAGAGGGGAGGTTGGTAGGCTGGTACTTGGCGAGTGGAGGGGATGACGATAGGCTGATAATTGCTGAGAGTAGTATTGCACAGTGGGGAAGAAGATAGGCTGATAATTCTTGAGCGCTGTATTGCACAGAGGGGAGGATGGTAGGCTGGTATTTGGAGTGTGGAGGGGATGACGATAGGCTGATAATTGGTGAGAGCAGTATTCCACAGAGGGGAGGATGGTTGGCTGGTATTTGGCGAGTGCAGGGGATGACGATAGGCTGATAATTGGTGAGAGCATTATTGCACAGAGGGGAGGATGGTAGGCTGGTATTTGGCGAGTGGAGAAGATGACGATAGGCTGATAATTGGTGAGAGCAGTATTGCACAGAGGGGAGGATGGTAGGCTGGTATTTGGCGAGTGGAGGGGATGACGATAGGCTGATAATTGGTGAGAGCAGTATTGCACAGAGGGGAGGATGGTAGGCTGGTATTTGGTGAGTGGAGAGGAAGACAGTAGGCTGATAATTGGTGAGTGCTGTATTGCACAGAGGGGAGGATGGTTGGCTGGTATTTGGCGAGTGGAGGGGATGACGATAGGCTGATAATTGGTGAGAGCAGTATTGCACAGAGGGGAGGATGGTAGGCTGGTATTTGGTGAGTGGAGAGGAAGACAGTAGGCTGATAATTGGTGAGTGCTGTATTACACAGAGGGGAGGACAACAGGCTGATGAGGAGCATCAAGTGTGTTTTCTGAGCATTTGAACTGAATTGCCCAATTCGGGCCGTGACGTCAGCCTCTCCCTCCCGAATTACCTCACGCGACTTCCCCTTATATGCTGCTGACTCACTTATGGGAGTGAACATACTCTGCTGGTGTATTATAAAATTAAATCTACTAAGCCTACTTTAGAAAATTTAAATCGCATTTTGGCATAAGCCAGTTATTTAACACAAATTTATTCTGTTTTCCTTATGAGTTTTAAACATTTATGAAAGGGAAAGAAAAATATTAATTTCATGAAAGGTGAACTAAACCTAACTTGCATTTGGACTTGTATTTTTTCAAGAAAGGTTGGGTAAAAATTCATTCTCTATTGAAAACACCTTTTCCAATCATTTTTGGATTACTATATCCACAGTTTACTATTTCACACTAATGTACAGTAAGCTGCACATATAATAACTTTTATACAGGGGTTCCCCAAGACATGAAATTATTGCAAGGGTTCCTCCAGGGTGAAGTGGTTGAGAAAGGCTGGTCCAGAGATTGGGTGTGGACTGTGCCTTTGTCTGAGAAAAGCTGGAATCCACCATTCCAGACATGTACCTTTGGTATCTGAGTTCGGACTGACACCTGTGGTCTTGTGTCTGAGTTCGGACTGACAGCTGTGGTCTGGTGGCTGTTTCGGACTGACCCTTGTGCTCTGGTATCTGAGTTCGGACTGACCCCTGTGGTCTGGTATCTGAGTTCGGACTGACCCATGTGGTCTGGTATCTGAGTTCGGACTGACCCCTGTGGTCTGGTATCTGAGTTCGGACTGACCCCTGTGGTCTGTTATCTGAGTTCAGACTGACCCCGGTGGTCTGGTGACTACTTCGGTCTGACCCTATGGGCTGGTACATGAGTTCGGACTGACCCCTGTGGTCTGGTATCTGAGTTCGGACTGACCGCTTTGGTCTGGTGGGTGGTTCGGACTGACCCCTGTGGTCAGGTGGCTGAGTTCGGACTGACGACTGTGGTCTGGGTGCTGGTTCGAACTGACCCCTGTGGTCTGGTATCTGAGTTTGGACTGACCCCGGTGGGCTGGTATCTGAGTTCGGTTTGACCGCTGTGGTCTGCTATCTGAGTTCGGACTGACCCCGCTGGTCTGGAGGCTGAGCTTGGACTGACCCCTGTGGACTGGAATCTGAGTTTGGACTGACCCCTGTGGTCTGGTATCTGAGTATGGACTGACCCCTATGTGCAGATATCTGAGTTTGGACTGACCGCTGTTGTCTGGTAACTGAGTTTGGACTGACCCCTGTGTGCCGGTATCTGAGTGTGGACTGACCCCTGTTGTCTGGTATCTGAGTTCGGACTGACCCATGTGGTCTGGTATCTGAGTTTGGACTGATCCCTGTGGTCTGTTATCTGAGTATGGACTGACCCCTATGTGCAGATATCTGAGTTTGGACTGACCGCTGTTGTCTGGTATCTGAGTTCGGACTGACCCATGTGGTCTGGTATCTGAGTTCGGTCTGACCCCTATGTTCTGGTATCTGAGTTCGGACTGACCCATGTGGTCTGGTATCTGAGTTAGGACTGACTGCTGCGGTCTGATGGCTGGTTCGGACAGACCCCTGTGGTCTGTTATCTGAGTTCGGACTGACCTCTATGGTCTGGTATCTGAGTTTGGACTGACCCCTGTGGACTGGAATCTGAGTTTGGACTGATCACTGAGGTTGGTGGCAGGTTCGGAATGACCCCTGTTGTCTGGTACCTGAGTTTGGACTGACCCCTGTGGTCTGTTGGCTGGTTCAGACTGACCCCTGTAGTCTGGTATCTGGGTTCGGACTGACCCCTGTGGTCTGGTGGCTGGTTCGGAATGACCCCTGTGGTCTGGTATCTGAGTTCGGACTGACCGCTGTGGTCTGGGTGCTGGTTCGGACTGACCCCTGTGGTCTGTTATCTGAGTTCGATCTGACCCCTCTGGTCTGTTATCTAAGTTCGATCTGACCCCTATGGTCTGGTATCTGAGTTTGGACTGACCCCTGTGGTCTGTTATCTGAGTTCAATCTGATCCCTGTGGTCTGGTATCTGAGTTCGGACTGAGCCCTGTGGTCTGGTGGCTGGTTCGGACTGACCCTTGTGGTCTGGTAGCTGAGTATGGACTGACCCCTATGGGCAGGTATCTGAGTTTGGATTGACCCCTGTTGTGTGGTATCTGAGTTGGAACTGACCCCTGTGGTTTGGTATCTGAGTTCGGACTGACCCCTGTGGTCTGGTATCTGAGTTCGGACTGACACCTGTGGTCTGGTGTCTGGTTCGGACTGACCCCTGTGGTCTGGTATCTGACTGGACTGACCCCTGTGGTCTGGTGGCTGTTCGGACTGACCGCTGTGGTCTGGTATCTGAGTTCGGACTGACCCCTGTGGTCTGTTATCTGAGTTCAGACTGACCCCGGTGGTCTGGTGGCTACTTCGGTCTGACCCTATGGGCTGGTACATGAGTTCGGACTGACCCCTGTGGTCTGGTATCTGAGTTCGGACTGACCGCTTTGGTCTGGTGGGTGGTTCGGACTGACCCCTGTGGTCAGGTGGCTGAGTTCGGACTGATGACTGTGGTCTGGGTGCTGGTTCGAACTGACCCCTGTGGTCTGGTATCTTAGTTCGGACTGACCGCTTTGGTCTGGTGGGTGGTTCGGACTGACCCCTGTGGTCTGGTGGCTGAGTTCGGACTGACCCCTGTGGTCTGGTGGTTGGTTCGAACTGACCCCTGTGGTCTGGTATCTGAGTTCATTCTGACCCCTATGTTCTGGTATCTGAGTTCGGACTGACCCATGTGGTCTGGTATCTGAGTTCGGTCTGACCCCTATGTTCTGGTATCTGAGTTCGGACTGACCCCTGTCGTCTGATATCTGAGTTCGGACTGACCCCTTTGGTCTGGTATCTGAGTTTGGACTGACCCTGATGGGCTGGTATCTGAGTTCGGACTGACCTCTATGGTCTGGTGGCTGAGTTTGGACTGACCCTTATGGGCTGGTATCTGAGTTCGGACTGACCTCTATGGTCTGGTGGCTGAGTTTGGACTGACCCTTATGGGCTGGTATCTGAATTTTGACTGACCGCTGTGGTCTGGTATCTGAGTTGGGACTGACCCCTATGGGCTGGTATCTGAGTTCGGACTGACCCCTGTTGTCTGGTGTCTGAGTTCAGACTGACCGCTGTGGTCTGGTGGCTGGTTCGGACTGACCCCTGTGGTCTGGTATCTGAGTTCGGACTGACCCCTATGGGCTGGTATCTGAGTTTGGACTGACCACTGTGGTCTGGTGGCTGGTTCAGACTGACCCCAGTGGTCTGCTTTCTGAGTTCCGTCTGACTCCTGTGGTCTGGTGGCTGAGTTGGGTCTGACCCCTGAGGTCTGGTATGTGAGTTCGGACTGACCCCTGTCGACTGGTGGATGGGTTCAGACTGACCGTGTGGTCTGGTGGCTGAGTTCAGGCTGACCCCTGTGGGCTGGTATCTGAGTTCGGACTGACCCCTATGAAATGGTATATGAGTTTGGACTGACCCCCTTGGTCTCGTATCTGAGTTCGGACTGACCCCGGTGGTCAGCTGGCTGGATCGGTCTGACCCCTATGGCAGGTATCTGAGTTCGGACTGAAGCCTATGGGCTGGTATCTGAGTTCGGACTGACCGCTGTGGTCTGGTATCTGAGTTCGGACTGACCCCTGTGGTCTGGTATCTGAGTGTGGACTGACCCCTATGGGCTGGTATCTGAGTTCGGACTGACCCCTATGGTCTGGTGGCTGGATCGCACTGACTCCTGTGGTCTGGTGGCTGGTCGGACTGACCCCTGTGGTCTGGTTACTGAGTTCGGACTGACCCCTGTGGTCTGGTATCTGAGTTTGGACTGAAGCTTGTGGTCTGGTCACTGGTTCAGACTGACCTCTGTGGTTGGTATCTGAGTTCGGACTGACCCCTGTGGTTTGGTGGCAGGTTCGGACTGACCGCTATGGGCTGGTATCTGAGTTTCGACTGACCCCTGTGGTCTGGTGGCTGAGTTCGGACTGACCACTGTGGACTGGGTGCCGGTTCGGACTGACCCATGTGGTCTGGTATCTGACTTCGGTCTGACCCTATGGGCTGGTACATGAGTTCGGACTGACACCTGAGGTCTGGTATCTGAGTTCGAACTGACCCCTATGGGCTGGTATCTGAGTTTAGACTGACCCCGGTGGGCTGGTATCTGAGTTCGGATTGACCGCTGTGGTCTGCTATCTGAGTTCGGACTGACCCCGCTGGTCTGGAGGCTGAGCTTGGACTGACCCCTGTGGACTGGAATCTGAGTTTGGACTGACCCCTGTGGACTGGAATCTGAGTTTGGACTGATCACTGAGGTCTGGTGGCTGGTTCGGAATGACCCCTGTGGTCTGGTATCTGAGTTTGGACTGACCCCTGTGGTCTGTTGGCTGGTTCAGACTGACCCCTGTGGTCTGGTATCTGGGTTCGGACTGACCCCTGTGGTCTGGTGGCAGGTTCGGAATGACCCCTGTTGTCTGGTACCTGAGTTTGGACTGACCCCTGTGGTCTGTTGGCTGGTTCGGACTGACCCCTGTCGTCTGGTATCTGAGTTCGGACTGACCCCTTTGGTCTGGTAACTGAGTTTGGACAGACCCTTATGGGCTGGTATCTGAGTTTGGACTGACCCCTGTGGTCTGGTATCTGAGTATGGACTGACCCCTATGTGCAGATATCTGAGTTTGGACTGACCGCTGTTGTCTGGTAACTGAGTTTGGACTGACCCCTGTGTGCCGGTATCTGAGTTTGGACTGACCCCTGTTGTCTGGTATCTGAGTTCGGACTGAACCCTGTGGTCTTGTGTCTGAGTTCGGACTGACCTCTGTGGTCTGGTATCTGAGTTCGGTCTGACCCCTATGTTCTGGTATCTGAGTTCGGACTGACCCATGTGGTCTGGTATCTGAGTTAGGACTGACTGCTGCGGTCTGATGGCTGGTTCGGACAGACCCCTGTGGTCTGTTATCTGCGTTCGGACTGACCCCTATGGGCTGGTATCTGAGTTTAGACTGACCGCTGTGGTCTGGTGGCTGGTTCGGACTGACCCCAGTGGTCTGGTATCTGAGTTCGGACTGACCGCTGCGGTCTGATGGCTGGTTCGGACTGACCCCTGTGGTCTGTTATCTGAGTTCGGACTGACCCCTATGGGCTGGTATCTGAGTTTGGACTGACCACTGTGGTCTGGTGGCTGGTTCAGACTGACCCCAGTGGTCTGGTTTCTGAGTTCAGTCTGACTCCTGTGGTCTGGTATCTGAGTTCGGACTGACCCCTGTGGTCTGGCGTCTGAGTTCGGACTGACCCCTATGGTCTGGTATCTGAGTTCGGACTGACCCCTGTGGTCTGGTATCTGAGTTCGTACTGACCCCTATTGTCTCGTATCTGAGTTTGGACTGACCCCTGTGGTCTGTTGGCTGGTTCAGACTGACCCCTGTAGTCTGTTATCTGGGTTCGGACTGACCCCTGTGGTCTGGTGGCTGCTTCGGAATGACCCCTGTTGTCTGGTATCTGAGTTTGGACTGACCCCTGTGGTATGTTGGCTGGTTCGGACTGACCTCTGTGGTCTGGTGGCTGGTTCGGACTGATCACTGTGGTCTGGGTGCGGGTTCGGACTGACCCATGTGGTCTGGTATCTGAGTTTGGACTGACCCTTATGGGATGGTATCTGGGTTAGGACTGACCCCTGTTGTGTGGATTCTGAGTTCGGACTGACCCCTGTGGTCTGGCGTCTGAGTTCGGACTGACCGCTTTGGTCTGGTGGGTGGTTCGGACTGACCCCTGTGGTCTGGTGGCTGAGTTTGGACTGACCCCTGTGGTCTGGCTGCTGGTTCGAACTGACCCCTGTGGTCTGGTATCTGAGTTCGTACTGACCCCTGTTGTCTCGTATCTGAGTTTGGACTGACCCCTGTGGTCTGTTGGCTGGTTCAGACTGACCCCTGTGGTCTGGTATCTGGGTTTGGACTGACCCCTGCGGTCTGGTGGCTGGTTCGGAATGACCCCTGTTGTCTGGTATCTGAGTTCGCACTGACCCCTGTGGTCTGTTGGCTGGTTCGGACTGACCCCTGTGGTCAGGTGGCTGGTTCGGACTGACCCCTGTCGTCTGGTATCTGAGTTCGGACTGACCCCTTTGGTCTGGTTTCTGAGTTCGGACTGACCCCTGTGGACTGGAATCTGAGTTTGGACTGACCGCTGTGGTCTGGTATCTGAGTTCAGACGGACCCCGGTGGTCTGGTGGCTACTTCGGTCTGACCCTATGGGCTGGTACATGAGTTCGGACTGACCCCTGTGGTCTGGTATCTGAGTTCGGACTGACCACTTTGGTCTGGTGGGTGGTTCGGACTGACCCCTTTGGTCTGGTGGCTGAGTTCGGACTGACGACTGTGGTCTGGGTGCTGGTTCGAACTGACCCCTGTGGTCTGGTATCTGAGTTCGGACTGACCCCTGTGGGCTGGTATCTGAGTTTGGACTGACCCCGGTGGGCTGGTATCTGAGTTCGGATTGACCGCTGTGGTCTGCTATCTGAGTTCGGACTGACCCAGCTGGTCTGGAGGCTGAGCTTGGACTGACCCCTGTGGACTGGAATCTGAGTTTGGACTGATCACTGAGGTTGGTGGCTGGTTCGGAATGACCCCTGTGGTCTGGTATCTGAGTTTGGACTGACCCCTGTGGTCTGTTGGCTGGTTCAGACTGACTCCTGTGGTCTGGTATCTGGGTTCGGACTGACCCCTGTGGTCTGGTGGCAGGTTCGGAATGACCCCTGTTGTCTGGTACCTGAGTTTGGACTGACCCCTGTGGTCTGTTGGCTGGTTCGGAGTGACCCCTGTGGTCTGGTGGCTGGTTCGGACTGACCCCTGTCGTCCGGTATCTGAGTTCGGACTGACCCCTTTGGCCTGGTATCTGAGTTCAGACTGACCCCTGTGGACTGGAATCTGAGTTTGGACTGACCCTTATGGGCTGGTATCTGAGTATGGACTGACCCCTATGTGCAGATATCTGAGTTTGGACTGACCGCTGTTGTCTGGTAACTGAGTTCGGACTGACCCCTGTGTGCCGGTTTCTGAGTTCGGACTGACCCCTGTTGTCTGGTATCTGGGTTTGGACTGACCCCTGCGGTCTGGTGGCTGGTTCGGAATGACCCCTGTTGTCTGGTATCTGAGTTCGCACTGACCCCTGTGGTCTGTTGGCTGGTTCGGACTGACCCCTGTGGTCTGGTGGCTGGTTCGGACTGACCCCTTTGGTCTGGTAACTGAGTTTGGACAGACCCTTATGGGCTGGTATCTGAGTTTGGACTGACCCCTGTGGTCTGGTATCTGAGTATGGACTGACCCCTATGTGCAGATATCTGAGTTTGGACTGACCGCTGTTGTCTGGTAACTGAGTTTGGACTGACCCCTGTGTGCCGGTATCTGAGTTTGGACTGACCCCTGTTGTCTGGTATCTGAGTTCGGACTGAACCCTGTGGTCTTGTGTCTGAGTTCGGACTGACCTCTGTGGTCTGGTATCTGAGTTCGGTCTGACCCCTATGTTCTGGTATCTGAGTTCGGACTGACCCATGTGGTCTGGTATCTGAGTTAGGACTGACTGCTGCGGTCTGATGGCTGGTTCGGACAGACCCCTGTGGTCTGTTATCTGCGTTCGGACTGACCCCTATGGGCTGGTATCTGAGTTTAGACTGACCGCTGTGGTCTGGTGGCTGGTTCGGACTGACCCCAGTGGTCTGGTATCTGAGTTCGGACTGACCGCTGCGGTCTGATGGCTGGTTCGGACTGACCCCTGTGGTCTGTTATCTGAGTTCGGACTGACCCCTATGGGCTGGTATCTGAGTTTGGACTGACCACTGTGGTCTGGTGGCTGGTTCAGACTGACCCCAGTGGTCTGGTTTCTGAGTTCAGTCTGACTCCTGTGGTCTGGTATCTGAGTTCGGACTGACCCCTGTGGTCTGGCGTCTGAGTTCGGACTGACCCCTATGGTCTGGTATCTGAGTTCGGACTGACCCCTGTGGTCTGGTATCTGAGTTCGTACTGACCCCTATTGTCTCGTATCTGAGTTTGGACTGACCCCTGTGGTCTGTTGGCTGGTTCAGACTGACCCCTGTAGTCTGTTATCTGGGTTCAGACGGACCCCTGTGGTCTGGTGGCTGGTTCGGAATGACCCCTGTTGTCTGGTATCTGAGTTTGGACTGACCCCTGTGGTATGTTGGCTGGTTCGGACTGACCTCTGTGGTCTGGTGGCTGGTTCGGACTGATCACTGTGGTCTGGGTGCGGGTTCGGACTGACCCATGTGGTCTGGTATCTGAGTTTGGACTGACCCTTATGGGCTGGTATCTGGGTTAGGACTGACCCCTGTTGTGTGGATTCTGAGTTCGGACTGACCCCTGTGGTCTGGCGTCTGAGTTCGGACTGACCGCTTTGGTCTGGTGGGTGGTTCGGACTGACCCCTGTGGTCTGGTGGCTGAGTTTGGACTGACCCCTGTGGTCTGGCTGCTGGTTCGAACTGACCCCTGTGGTCTGGTATCTGAGTTCGTACTGACCCCTGTTGTCTCGTATCTGAGTTTGGACTGACCCCTGTGGTCTGTTGGCTGGTTCAGACTGACCCCTGTGGTCTGGTATCTGGGTTTGGACTGACCCCTGCGGTCTGGTGGCTGGTTCGGAATGACCCCTGTTGTCTGGTATCTGAGTTCGCACTGACCCCTGTGGTCTGTTGGCTGGTTCGGACTGACCCCTGTGGTCTGGTGGCTGGTTCGGACTGACCCCTGTCGTCTGGTATCTGAGTTCGGACTGACCCCTTTGGTCTGGTATCTGAGTTCGGACTGACCCCTGTGGACTGGAATCTGAGTTTGGACTGACTGCTGTGGTCTGGTATCTGAGTTCAGACGGACCCCGGTGGTCTGGTGGCTACTTCGGTCTGACCCTATGGGCTGGTACATGAGTTCGGACTGACCCCTGTGGTCTGGTATCTGAGTTCGGACTGACCACTTTGGTCTGGTGGGTGGTTCGGACTGACCCCTTTGGTCTGGTGGCTGAGTTCGGACTGACGACTGTGGTCTGGGTGCTGGTTCGAACTGACCCCTGTGGTCTGGTATCTGAGTTCGGACTGACCCCTGTGGGCTGGTATCTGAGTTTGGACTGACCCCGGTGGGCTGGTATCTGAGTTCGGATTGACCGCTGTGGTCTGCTATCTGAGTTCGGACTGACCCAGCTGGTCTGGAGGCTGAGCTTGGACTGACCCCTGTGGACTGGAATCTGAGTTTGGACTGATCACTGAGGTTGGTGGCTGGTTCGGAATGACCCCTGTGGTCTGGTATCTGAGTTTGGACTGACCCCTGTGGTCTGTTGGCTGGTTCAGACTGACCCCTGTGGTCTGGTATCTGGGTTCGGACTGACCCCTGTGGTCTGGTGGCAGGTTCGGAATGACCCCTGTTGTCTGGTACCTGAGTTTGGACTGACCCCTGTGGTCTGTTGGCTGGTTCGGAGTGACCCCTGTGGTCTGGTGGCTGGTTCGGACTGACCCCTGTCGTCCGGTATCTGAGTTCGGACTGACCCCTTTGGTCTGGTATCTGAGTTCAGACTGACCCCTGTGGACTGGAATCTGAGTTTGGACTGACCCTTATGGGCTGGTATCTGAGTTTGGACTGACCCCTATGGTCTGGTATCTGAGTATGGACTGACCTCTATGTGCAGATATCTGAGTTTGGACTGACCGCTGTTGTCTGGTAACTGAGTTCGGACTGACCCCTGTGTGCCGGTTTCTGAGTTCGGACTGACCCCTGTTGTCTGGTATCTGGGTTTGGACTGACCCCTGCGGTCTGGTGGCTGGTTCGGAATGACCCCTGTTGTCTGGTATCTGAGTTCGCACTGACCCCTGTGGTCTGTTGGCTGGTTCGGACTGACCCCTGTGGTCTGGTGGCTGGTTCGGACTGACCCCTGTCGTCTGGTATCTGAGTTCGGACTGACCCCTTTGGTCTGGTATCTGAGTTCGGACTGACCCCTGTGGACTGGAATCTGAGTTTGGACTGACCACTGTGGTCTGGTATCTGGGTTCGGACTGACCCTTATGGGCTAGTATCTGAGTTCGGACTGACTGCTGTGGTCTGGTATCTGAGTTCAGACGGACCCCGGTGGTCTGGTGGCTACTTCGGTCTGACCCTATGGGCTGGTACATGAGTTCGGAATGACCCCTGTGGTCTGGTATCTGAGTTTGGACTGACCCCTGTGGTCTGTTGGCTGGTTCAGACTGACCCCTGTGGTCTGGTATCTGGGTTCGGACTGACCCCTGTGGTCTGGTGGCAGGTTCGGAATGACCCCTGTTGTCTGGTACCTGAGTTTGGACTGACCCCTGTGGGCTGGTATCTGAGTTTGGACTGACCCCCGTGGTCTGGTATCTGAGTTCGGACTGACCGCTGCGGTCTGATGGCTGGTTCGGACTGACCCCTGTGGTCTGTTATCTGAGTTCGGACTGACCCCTATGGGCTGGTATCTGAGTTTGGACTGACCACTGTGGTCTGGTGGCTGGTTCAGACTGACCCCAGTGGTCTGGTTTCTGAGTGCAGTCTGACTCCTGTGGTCTGGTATCTGAGTTCGGACTGACCCCTGTGGTCTGGTGGCAGGTTCGGAATGACCCCTGTTGTCTGGTACCTGAGTTTGGACTGACCCCTGTGGGCTGGTATCTGAGTTTGGACTGACCCCCGTGGTCTGGTATCTGAGTTCGGACTGACCGCTGCGGTCTGATGGCTGGTTCGGACTGACCCCTGTGGTCTGTTATCTGAGTTCGGACTGACCCCTATGGGCTGGTATCTGAGTTTGGACTGACCACTGTGGTCTGGTGGCTGGTTCAGACTGACCCCAGTGGTCTGGTTTCTGAGTGCAGTCTGACTCCTGTGGTCTGGTATCTGAGTTCGGACTGACCCCTGTGGTCTGGCGTCTGAGTTCGGACTGACCCCTGTGGTCTGGTATCTGAGTTCGGACTGACCCCTGTGGTCTGGTATCTGAGTTCGTACTGACCCCTATTGTCTCGTATCTGAGTTTGGACTGACCCCTGTGGTCTGTTGGCTGGTTCGGACTGACCCCTGTGGTCTGTTATCTGAGTTCGGACTGACCCCTATGGGCTGGTATCTGAGTTTGGACTGACCACTGTGGTCTGGTGGCTGGTTCAGACTGACCCCAGTGGTCTGGTTTCTGAGTTCAGTCTGACTCCTGTGGGCTGGTATCTGAGTTTGGACTGACCCCGGTGGGCTGGTATCTGAGTTCGGATTGACCGCTGTGGTCTGCTATCTGAGTTCGGACTGACCCAGCTGGTCTGGAGGCTGAGCTTGGACTGACCCCTGTGGACTGGAATCTGAGTTTGGACTGATCACTGAGGTTGGTGGCTGGTTCGGAATGACCCCTGTGGTCTGGTATCTGAGTTCGGACTGACCCCTGTGGTCTGGCGTCTGAGTTCGGACTGACCGCTTTGGTCTGGTGGGTGGTTCGGACTGACCCCTGTGGTCTGGTGGCTGAGTTTGGACTGACCCCTGTGGTCTGGCTGCTGGTTCGAACTGACCCCTGTGGTCTGGTATCTGAGTTCGTACTGACCCCTGTTGTCTCGTATCTGAGTTTGGACTGACCCCTGTGGTCTGTTGGCTGGTTCAGACTGACCCCTGTGGTCTGGTATCTGGGTTTGGACTGACCCCTGCGGTCTGGTGGCTGGTTCAGAATGACCCCTGTTGTCTGGTATTTGAGTTCGCACTGACCCCTGTGGTCTGTTGGCTGGTTCGGACTGACCCCTGTGGTCTGGTGGCTGGTTCGGACTGACCCCTGTCGTCTGGTATCTGAGTTCGGACTGACCCCTTTGGTCTGGTATCTGAGTTCGGACTGACCCCTGTGGACTGGAATCTGAGTTTGGACTGACCACTGTGGTCTGGTATCTGGGTTCGGACTGACCCTTATGGGCTAGTATCTGAGTTCGGACTGACTGCTGTGGTCTGGTATCTGAGTTCAGACGGACCCCGGTGGTCTGGTGGCTACTTCGGTCTGACCCTATGGGCTGCTACATGAGTTCGGACTGAGCCCTGTGGTCTGGTATCTGAGTTCGGACTGACCACTTTGGTCTGGTGGGTGGTTCGGACTGACCCCTTTGGTCTGGTGGCTGAGTTCGGACTGACGACTGTGGTCTGGGTGCTGGTTCGAACTGACCCCTGTGGTCTGGTATCTGAGTTCGGACTGACCCCTGTGGGCTGGTATCTGAGTTTGGACTGACCCCGGTGGGCTGGTATCTGAGTTCGGATTGACCGCTGTGGTCTGCTATCTGAGTTCGGACTGACCCAGCTGGTCTGGAGGCTGAGCTTGGACTGACCCCTGTGGACTGGAATCTGAGTTTGGACTGATCACTGAGGTTGGTGGCTGGTTCGGAATGACCCCTGTGGTCTGGTATCTGAGTTTGGACTGACCCCTGTGGTCTGTTGGCTGGTTCAGACTGACCCCTGTGGTCTGGTATCTGGGTTCGGACTGACCCCTGTGGTCTGGTGGCAGGTTCGGAATGACCCCTGTTGTCTGGTACCTGAGTTTGGACTGACCCCTGTGGTATGTTGGCTGGTTCGGACTGACCTCTGTGGTCTGGTGGCTGGTTCGGACTGACCCCTGTCGTCTGGTATCTGAGTTTGGACTGACCCCCGTGGTCTGGTATCTGAGTTCGGACTGACCGCTGCGGTCTGATGGCTGGTTCGGACTGACCCCTGTGGTCTGTTATCTGAGTTCGGACTGACCCCTATGGGCTGGTATCTGAGTTTGGACTGACCACTGTGGTCTGGTGGCTGGTTCAGACTGACCCCAGTGGTCTGGTTTCTGAGTGCAGTCTGACTCCTGTGGTCTGGTATCTGAGTTCGGACTGACCCCTGTGGTCTGGCGTCTGAGTTCGGACTGACCCCTGTGGTCTGGTATCTGAGTTCGGACTGACCCCTGTGGTCTGGTATCTGAGTTCGTACTGACCCCTATTGTCTCGTATCTGAGTTTGGACTGACCCCTGTGGTCTGTTGGCTGGTTCAGACTGACCCCTGTAGTCTGGTATCTGGGTTCGGACTGACCCCTGTGGTCTGGTGGCTGGTTCGGAATGACCCCTGTTGTCTGGTATCTGAGTTTGGACTGACCCCTGTGGTATGTTGGCTGGTTCGGACTGACCTCTGTGGTCTGGTGGCTGGTTCGGACTGACCCCTGTCGTCTGGTATCTGAGTTCGGACTGACCCCTATGGTCTGGTATCTGAGTTCGGACTGACCCATATGGTCTGGTGGCTGAGTTCGGACTGATCACTGTGGTCTGGGTGCGGGTTCGGACTGACCCATGTGGTCTGGTATCTGAGTTTGGACTGACCCTTATGGGCTGGTATCTGGGTTAGGACTGACCCCTGTTGTGTGGAATCTGAGTTCGGACTGACCCCTGTGGTCTGGCGTCTGAGTTCGGACTGACCGCTTTGGTCTGGTGGGTGGTTCGGACTGACCCCTGTGGTCTGGTGGCTGAGTTTGGACTGACCCCTGTGGTCTGGCTGCTGGTTCGAACTGACCCCTGTGGTCTGGTATCTGAGTTCGTACTGACCCCTGTTGTCTCGTATCTGAGTTTGGACTGACCCCTGTGGTCTGTTGGCTGGTTCAGACTGACCCCTGTGGTCTGGTATCTGGGTTTGGACTGACCCCTGCGGTCTGGTGGCTGTTTCGGAATGACCCCTGTTGTCTGGTATCTGAGTTCGCACTGACCCCTGTGGTCTGTTGGCTGGTTCGGACTGACCACTGTGGTCTGGTGGCTGGTTCGGACTGACCCCTGTCGTCTGGTATCTGAGTTCGGACTGACCCCTTTGGTCTGGTATCTGAGTTCGGACTGACCCCTGTGGACTGGAATCTGAGTTTGGACTGACCACTGTGGTCTGGTATCTGGGTTCGGACTGACCCTTATGGGCTAGTATCTGAGTTCGGACTGACTGCTGTGGTCTGGTATCTGAGTTCAGACGGACCCCGGTGGTCTGGTGGCTACTTCGGTCTGACCCTATGGGCTGGTACATGAGTTCGGACTGACCCCTGGTACATGAGTTCGGACTGACCACTTTGGTCTGGTGGGTGGTTCGGACTGACCCCTTTGGTCTGGTGGCTGAGTTCGGACTGACGACTGTGGTCTGGGTGCTGGTTCGAACTGACCCCTGTGGTCTGGTATCTGAGTTCGGACTGACCCCTGTGGGCTGGTATCTGAGTTTGGACTGACCCCGGTGGGCTGGTATCTGAGTTCGGATTGACCGCTGTGGTCTGCTATCTGAGTTCGGACTGACCCAGCTGGTCTGGAAGCTGAGCTTGGACTGACCCCTGTGGACTGGAATCTGAGTTTGGACTGATCACTGAGGTTGGTGGCTGGTTCGGAATGACCCCTGTGGTCTGGTATCTGAGTTTGGACTGACCCCTGTGGTCTGTTGGCTGGTTCAGACTGACCCCTGTGGTCTGGTATCTGGGTTCGGACTGACCCCTGTGGTCTGGTGGCAGGTTCGGAATGACCCCTGTTGTCTGGTACCTGAGTTTGGACTGACCCCTGTGGTCTGTTGGCTGGTTCGGAGTGACCCCTGTGGTCTGGTGGCTGGTTCGGACTGACCCCTGTCGTCTGGTATCTGAGTTCGGACTGACCCCTTTGGTCTGGTATCTGAGTTCAGACTGACCCCTATGGGCTGGTATCTGAGTTTGGACTGACCACTGTGGTCTGGTGGCTGGTTCAGACTGACCCCAGTGGTCTGGTTTCTGAGTTCAGTCTGACTCCTGTGGTCTGGTATCTGAGTTCGGACTGACCGCTGCGGTCTGATGGCTGGTTCGGACTGACCCCTGTGGTCTGTTATCTGAGTTCGGACTGACCCCTATGGGCTGGTATCTGAGTTTGGACTGACCACTGTGGTCTGGTGGCTGGTTCAGACTGACCCCAGTGGTCTGGTTTCTGAGTTCAGTCTGACTCCTGTGGTCTGGTATCTGAGTTCGGACTGACCCCTGTGGTCTGGCGTCTGAGTTCGGACTGACCCCTGTGGTCTGGTATCTGAGTTCGTACTGACCCCTATTGTCTCGTATCTGAGTTTGGACTGACCCCTGTGGTCTGTTGGCTGGTTCAGACTGACCCCTGTAGTCTGGTATCTGGGTTCGGACTGACCTCTGTGGTCTGGTGGCTGGTTCGGAATGACCCCTGTTGTCTGGTACCTGAGTTTGGACTGACCCCTGTGGTATGTTGGCTGGTTCGGACTGACCTCTGTGGTCTGGTGGCTGGTTCGGACTGACCCCTGTCGTCTGGTATCTGAGTTCGGACTGACCCCTATGGTCTGGTATCTGAGTTCGGACTGACCCATATGGTCTGGTGGCTGAGTTCGGACTGATCACTGTGGTCTGGGAGCGGGTTCGGACTGACCCATGTGGTCTGGTATCTGAGTTTGGACTGACCCTTATGGGCTGGTATCTGGGTTAGGACTGACCCCTGTTGTGTGGAATCTGAGTTCGGACTGACCCCTGTGGTCTGGCGTCTGAGTTCGGACTGACCGCTTTGGTCTGGTGGGTGGTTCGGACTGACCCCTGTGGTCTGGTATCTGAGTTCGTACTGACCCCTGTTGTCTCGTATCTGAGTTTGGACTGACCCCTGTGGTCTGTTGGCTGGTTCAGACTGACCCCTGTGGTCTGGTGGCTGGTTCGGACTGACCCCTGTCGTCTGGTATCTGAGTTCGGACTGACCCCTTTGGTCTGGTATCTGAGTTCGGACTGACCCCTGTGGACTGGAATCTGAGTTTGGACTGACCACTGTGGTCTGGTATCTGGGTTCGGACTGACCCTTATGGGCTAGTATCTGAGTTCGGACTGACTGCTGTGGTCTGGTATCTGAGTTCAGACGGACCCCGGTGGTCTGGTGGCTACTTCGGTCTGACCCTATGGGCTGCTACATGAGTTCGGACTGACCCCTGTGGTCTGGTATCTGAGTTCGGACTGACCACTTTGGTCTGGTGGGTGGTTCGGACTGACCCCTTTGGTCTGGTGGCTGAGTTCGGACTGACGACTGTGGTCTGGGTGCTGGTTCGAACTGACCCCTGTGGTCTGGTATCTGAGTTCAGACTGACCCCTGTGGGCTGGTATCTGAGTTTGGACTGACCCCGGTGGGCTGGTATCTGAGTTCGGATTGACCGCTGTGGTCTGCTATCTGAGTTCGGACTGACCCAGCTGGTCTGGAGGCTGAGCTTGGACTGACCCCTGTGGACTGGAATCTGAGTTTGGACTGATCACTGAGGTTGGTGGCTGGTTCGGAATGACCCCTGTGGTCTGGTATCTGAGTTTGGACTGACCCCTGTGGTCTGTTGGCTGGTTCAGACTGACCCCTGTGGTCTGGTATCTGGGTTCGGACTGACCCCTGTGGTCTGGTGGCAGGTTCGGAATGACCCCTGTTGTCTGGTACCTGAGTTTGGACTGACCCCTGTGGTCTGTTGGCTGGTTCGGAGTGACCCCTGTGGTCTGGTGGCTGGTTCGGACTGACCCCTGTCGTCTGGTATCTGAGTTCGGACTGACCCCTGTGGTCTGGTGGCTGGTTCGGAATGACCCCTGTTGTCTGGTATCTGAGTTTGGACTGACCCCTGTGGTATGTTGGCTGGTTCGGACTGACCTCTGTGGTCTGGTGGCTGGTTCGGACTGACCCCTGTCGTCTGGTATCTGAGTTCGGACTGACCCCTATGGTCTGGTATCTGAGTTCGGACTGACCCATATGGTCTGGTGGCTGAGTTCGGACTGATCACTGTGGTCTGGGTGCGGGTTCGGACTGACCCATGTGGTCTGGTATCTGAGTTTGGACTGACCCTTATGGGCTGGTATCTGAGTTCGGACTGACCCCTTTGGTCTGGTATCTGAGTTCGGACTGACCCCTGTGGACTGGAATCTGAGTTTGGACTGACCCTTATGGGCTGGTATCTGAGTTTGGACTGACCCCTATGGTCTGGTATCTGAGTATGGACTGACCCCTATGTGCAGATATCTGAGTTTGGACTGACCGCTGTTGTCTGGTAACTGAGTTCGGACTGACCCCTGTGTGCCGGTATCTGAGTTCGGACTGACCCCTGTTGTCTGGTATCTGGGTTTGGACTGACCCCTGCGGTCAGGTGGCTGGTTCGGAATGACCCCTGTTGACTGGTATCTGAGTTCGCACTGACCCCTGTGGTCTGTTGGCTGGTTCGGACTGACTCCTGTGGTCTGGTGGCTGGTTCGGACTGACCCCTGTCGTCTGGTATCTGAGTTCGGACTGACCCCTTTGGTCTGGTATCTGAGTTCGGACTGACCCCTGTGGACTGGAATCTGAGTTTGGACTGACCACTGTGGTCTGGTATCTGGGTTCGGACTGACCCTTATGGGCTAGTATCTGAGTTCGGACTGACTGCTGTGGTCTGGTATCTGAGTTCAGACGGACCCCGGTGGTCTGGTGGCTACTTCGGTCTGACCCTATGGGCTGCTACATGAGTTCGGACTGACCCCTGTGGTCTGGTATCTGAGTTCGGACTGACCACTTTGGTCTGGTGGGTGGTTCGGACTGACCCCTTTGGTCTGGTGGCTGAGTTCGGACTGACGACTGTGGTCTGGGTGCTGGTTCGAACTGACCCCTGTGGTCTGGTATCTGAGTTCGGACTGACCCCTGTGGGCTGGTATCTGAGTTTGGACTGACCCCGGTGGGCTGGTATCTGAGTTCAGATTGACCGCTGTGGTCTGCTATCTGAGTTCGGACTGACCCAGCTGGTCTGGAGGCTGAGCTTGGACTGACCCCTGTGGACTGGAATCTGAGTTTGGACTGATCACTGAGGTTGGTGGCTGGTTCGGAATGACCCCTGTGGTCTGGTATCTGAGTTTGGACTGACCCCTGTGGTCTGTTGGCTGGTTCAGACTGACCCCTGTGGTCTGGTATCTGGGTTCGGACTGACCCCTGTGGTCTGGTGGCAGGTTCGGAATGACCCCTGTTGTCTGGTACCTGAGTTTGGACTGACCCCTGTGGTCTGTTGGCTGGTTCGGAGTGACCCCTGTGGTCTGGTGGCTGGTTCGGACTGACCCCTGTCGTCTGGTATCTGAGTTCGGACTGACCCCTTTGGTCTGGTATCTGAGTTCAGACTGACCCCTATGGGCTGGTATCTGAGTTTGGACTGACCACTGTGGTCTGGTGGCTGGTTCAGACTGACCCCAGTGGTCTGGTTTCTGAGTTCAGTCTGACTCCTGTGGTCTGGTATCTGAGTTCGGACTGACCGCTGCGGTCTGATGGCTGGTTCGGACTGACCCCTGTGGTCTGTTATCTGAGTTCGGACTGACCCCTATGGGCTGGTATCTGAGTTTGGACTGACCACTGTGGTCTGGTGGCTGGTTCAGACTGACCCCAGTGGTCTGGTTTCTGAGTTCAGTCTGACTCCTGTGGTCTGGTATCTGAGTTCGGACTGACCCCTGTGGTCTGGCGTCTGAGTTCGGACTGACCCCTGTGGTCTGGTATCTGAGTTCGTACTGACCCCTATTGTCTCGTATCTGAGTTTGGACTGACCCCTGTGGTCTGTTGGCTGGTTCAGACTGACCCCTGTAGTCTGGTATCTGGGTTCGGACTGACCTCTGTGGTCTGGTGGCTGGTTCGGAATGACCCCTGTTGTCTGGTATCTGAGTTTGGACTGACCCCTGTGGTATGTTGGCTGGTTCGGACTGACCTCTGTGGTCTGGTGGCTGGTTCGGACTGACCCCTGTCGTCTGGTATCTGAGTTCGGACTGACCCCTATGGTCTGGTATCTGAGTTCGGACTGACCCATATGGTCTGGTGGCTGAGTTCGGACTGACCCCTGTGGTCTGTTATCTGAGTTCGGACTGACCCCTATGGGCTGGTATCTGAGTTTGGACTGACCACTGTGGTCTGGTGGCTGGTTCAGACTGACCCCAGTGGTCTGGTTTCTGAGTTCAGTCTGACTCCTGTGGTCTGGTATCTGAGTTCGGACTGACCCCTGTGGTCTGGCGTCTGAGTTCGGACTGACCCCTGTGGTCTGGTATCTGAGTTCGTACTGACCCCTATTGTCTCGTATCTGAGTTTGGACTGACCCCTGTGGTCTGTTGGCTGGTTCAGACTGACCCCTGTAGTCTGGTATCTGGGTTCGGACTGACCTCTGTGGTCTGGTGGCTGGTTCGGAATGACCCCTGTTGTCTGGTATCTGAGTTTGGACTGACCCCTGTGGTATGTTGGCTGGTTCGGACTGACCTCTGTGGTCTGGTGGCTGGTTCGGACTGACCCCTGTCGTCTGGTATCTGAGTTCGGACTGACCCCTATGGTCTGGTATCTGAGTTCGGACTGACCCATATGGTCTGGTGGCTGAGTTCGGACTGATCACTGTGGTCTGGGTGCGGGTTCGGACTGACCCATGTGGTCTGGTATCTGAGTTTGGACTGACCCTTATGGGCTGGTATCTGGGTTAGGACTGACCCCTGTTGTGTGGAATCTGAGTTCGGACTGACCCCTGTGGTCTGGCGTCTGAGTTCGGACTGACCCCTGTGGTCTGGCTGCTGGTTCGAACTGACCCCTGTGGTCTGGTATCTGAGTTCGTACTGACCCCTGTTGTCTCGTATCTGAGTTTGGACTGACCCCTGTGGTCTGTTGGCTGGTTCAGACTGACCCCTGTGGTCTGGTATCTGGGTTTGGACTGACCCCTGCGGTCTGGTGGCTGGTTCGGAATGACCCCTGTTGTCTGGTATCTGAGTTCGCACTGACCCCTGTGGTCTGTTGGCTGGTTCGGACTGACCCCTGTGGTCTGGTGGCTGGTTCGGACTGACCCCTGTCGTCTGGTATCTGAGTTCGGACTGACCCCTTTGGTCTGGTATCTGAGTTCGGACTGACCCCTGTGGACTGGAATCTGAGTTTGGACTGACCACTGTGGTCTGGTATCTGGGTTCGGACTGACCCTTATGGGCTAGTATCTGAGTTCGGACTGACTGCTGTGGTCTGGTATCTGAGTTCAGACGGACCCCGGTGGTCTGGTGGCTACTTCGGTCTGACCCTATGGGCTGCTACATGAGTTCGGACTGACCCCTGTGGTCTGGTATCTGAGTTCGGACTGACCACTTTGGTCTGGTGGGTGGTTCGGACTGACCCCTTTGGTCTGGTGGCTGAGTTCGGACTGACGACTGTGGTCTGGGTGCTGGTTCGAACTGACCCCTGTGGTCTGGTATCTGAGTTCGGACTGACCCCTGTGGGCTGGTATCTGAGTTTGGACTGACCCCGGTGGGCTGGTATCTGAGTTCGGATTGACCGCTGTGGTCTGCTATCTGAGTTCGGACTGACCCAGCTGGTCTGGAGGCTGAGCTTGGACTGACCCCTGTGGACTGGAATCTGAGTTTGGACTGATCACTGAGGTTGGTGGCTGGTTCGGAATGACCCCTGTGGTCTGGTATCTGAGTTTGGACTGACCCCTGTGGTCTGTTGGCTGGTTCAGACTGACCCCTGTGGTCTGGTATCTGGGTTCGGACTGACCCCTGTGGTCTGGTGGCAGGTTCGGAATGACCCCTGTTGTCTGGTACCTGAGTTTGGACTGACCCCTGTGGTCTGTTGGCTGGTTCGGAGTGACCCCTGTGGTCTGGTGGCTGGTTCGGACTGACCCCTGTCGTCTGGTATCTGAGTTCGGACTGACCCCTGTGGTCTGGTGGCTGGTTCGGAATGACCCCTGTTGTCTGGTATCTGAGTTTGGACTGACCCCTGTGGTATGTTGGCTGGTTCGGACTGACCTCTGTGGTCTGGTGGCTGGTTCGGACTGACCCCTGTCGTCTGGTATCTGAGTTCGGACTGACCCCTATGGTCTGGTATCTGAGTTCGGACTGACCCATATGGTCTGGTGGCTGAGTTCGGACTGATCACTGTGGTCTGGGTGCGGGTTCGGACTGACCCATGTGGTCTGGTATCTGAGTTTGGACTGACCCTTATGGGCTGGTATCTGAGTTCGGACTGACCCCTTTGGTCTGGTATCTGAGTTCGGACTGACCCCTGTGGACTGGAATCTGAGTTTGGACTGACCCTTATGGGCTGGTATCTGAGTTTGGACTGACCCCTATGGTCTGGTATCTGAGTATGGACTGACCCCTATGTGCAGATATCTGAGTTTGGACTGACCGCTGTTGTCTGGTAACTGAGTTCGGACTGACCCCTGTGTGCCGGTATCTGAGTTCGGACTGACCCCTGTTGTCTGGTATCTGGGTTTGGACTGACCCCTGCGGTCAGGTGGCTGGTTCGGAATGACCCCTGTTGACTGGTATCTGAGTTCGCACTGACCCCTGTGGTCTGTTGGCTGGTTCGGACTGACTCCTGTGGTCTGGTGGCTGGTTCGGACTGACCCCTGTCGTCTGGTATCTGAGTTCGGACTGACCCCTTTGGTCTGGTATCTGAGTTCGGACTGACCCCTGTGGACTGGAATCTGAGTTTGGACTGACCACTGTGGTCTGGTATCTGGGTTCGGACTGACCCTTATGGGCTAGTATCTGAGTTCGGACTGACTGCTGTGGTCTGGTATCTGAGTTCAGACGGACCCCGGTGGTCTGGTGGCTACTTCGGTCTGACCCTATGGGCTGGTACATGAGTTCGGACTGACCCCTGTGGTCTGGTATCTGAGTTCGGACTGACCACTTTGGTCTGGTGGGTGATTCGGACTGACCCCTTTGGTCTGGTGGCTGAGTTCGGACTGACGACTGTGGTCTGGGTGCTGGTTCGAACTGACCCCTGTGGTCTGGTATCTGAGTTCGGACTGACCCCTGTGGGCTGGTATCTGAGTTTGGACTGACCCCGGTGGGCTGGTATCTGAGTTCGGATTGACCGCTGTGGTCTGCTATCTGAGTTCGGACTGACCCAGCTGGTCTGGAGGCTGAGCTTGGACTGACCCCTGTGGACTGGAATCTGAGTTTGGACTGATCACTGAGGTTGGTGGCTGGTTCGGAATGTCCCCTGTGGTCTGGTATCTGAGTTTGGACTGACCCCTGTGGTCTGTTGGCTGGTTCAGACTGACCCCTGTGGTCTGGTATCTGGGTTCGGACTGACCCCTGTGGTCTGGTGGCAGGTTCGGAATGACCCCTGTTGTCTGGGACCTGAGTTTGGACTGACCCCTGTGGTCTGTTGGCTGGTTCGGACTGACCCCTGTGGTCTGGTGGCTGGTTCGGACTGACCCCTGTCGTCTGGTATCTGAGTTCGGACTGACCCCTTTGGGCTGGTATCTGAGTTCGGACTGACCCCTGTGGACTGGAATCTGAGTTTGGACTGACCCTTATGGGCTGGTATCTGAGTTTGGACTGACCCCTATGGTCTGGTATCTGAGTATGGACTGACCCCTATGTGCAGATATCTGAGTTTGGACTGACCGCTGTTGTCTGGTAACTGAGTTCGGACTGACCCCTGTGGGCTGGTATCTGAGTTTGGACTGACCCCGGTGGGCTGGTATCTGAGTTCGGATTGACCGCTGTGGTCTGCTATCTGAGTTCGGACTGACCCAGCTGGTCTGGAGGCTGAGCTTGGACTGACCCCTGTGGACTGGAATCTGAGTTTGGACTGATCACTGAGGTTGGTGGCTGGTTCGGAATGACCCCTGTGGTCTGGTATCTGAGTTCGGACTGAACCCTGTGGTCTTGTGTCTGAGTTCGGACTGACCCTTGTGCTCTGGTATCTGAGTTCGGACTGACCCCTGTGGTCTGGTATCTGAGTTCAGTCTGACCCCTACGTTCTGGTATCTGAGTTCGGACTGACCCATGTGGTCTGGTATCTGAGTTAGGACTGACCGCTGCGGTCTAATGGCTGGTTCGGACAGACCCCTGTGGTCTGTTATCTGAGTTCGGACTGACCTCTATGGTCTGGTGGCTGAGTTCGGACTGACCCATGTGGTCTATTATCTGAGTTTGGACTGACCCTTATGGGCTGGAATCTGAGTTTGGACTGACCGCTGTGGTCTGGTATCTGAGTTGGGACTGACCCCTGTTATCTGGTGTCTGAGTTCAGACTGACCGCTGTGGTCTGGTGGCTGGTTCGGACTGACCCCTGTGGTCTGGTCTCTGAGTTCGGATTGACCGCTGCGGTCTGATGGCTGGTTCGGACTGACCCCTGTCGTCTGTTATCTGAGTTCGGACTGACCCCTATGGGCTGGTATCTGAGTTTGGACTGACCACTGTGGTCTGGTGGCTGGTTCAGACTGACCCCAGTGGTCTGGTTTCTGAGTTCGGACTGACCCATGTGGTCTATTATCTGAGTTTGGACTGACCCTTATGGGCTGGAATCTGAGTTTGGACTGACCGCTGTGGTCTGGTATCTGAGTTGGGACTGACCCCTATGGGCTGGTATCTGAGTTCGGACTGACCCCTGTTGTCTGGTGTCTGAGTTCAGACTGACCGCTGTGGTCTGGTGGCTGGTTCGGACTGACCCCTGTGGTCTGGTATCTGAGTTCGGATTGACCGCTGCGGTCTGATGGCTGGTTCGGACTGACCCCTGTGGTCTGTTATCTGAGTTCGGACTGACCCCTATGGGCTGGTATCTGAGTTTGGACTGACCACTGTGGTCTGGTGGCTGGTTCAGACTGACCCCAGTGGTCTGGTTTCTGAGTTCGGTCTGACCCCTGTGGTCTGGTGGCTGAGTTGGGTCTGTCCCCTGAGGTCTGGTATGTGAGTTCGGACTGACCCCTGTCGTCTGGTGGATGAGTTCAGACGGACCGTGTGGTCTGGTGGCTGAGTTCAGGCTGACCCCTGTGGTCTGGTATCTGAGTTTGGACTGACCACCTTGGTCTCGTATCTGAGTTTGGACTGACCCCGGTGGTCGGCTGGCTGAATCGGTCTGACCCCTATGGGCAGGTATCTGAGTTCGGACTGAAGCCTATGGGTTGGTATCTGAGTTCGGGCTGACCGCTGTGGTCTGGTGGCTGGTTCGCACTGACCCCTGTGGTCTGGTGGGGGGCTGGTTCGGACTGACCCCTGTTGTCTGGTATCTGAGTTCGGACCGACCACTGTGGTCTGGTGGCTGAGTTCGGTCTAACACCTGTGGTCTGTGGCTGGTTCGGACTGACCGCTGTGGTTGGTATCTGAGTTCGGACTGACCCCTGTGGTCTGGTATCTGAGTTTGGACTGACCCCTATGGGCTGGTATCTGAGTTCGGACTGACCACTGTGGTCTGGTGGCTGAGTTCGGTCTAACACCTGTGGTCTGTGGCTGGTTCGGACTGACCCCTGTGGTCTGGTATCTGAGTTCGGACTGACCCCTGTGGTTTGGTGGCAGGTTCGGACTGACCCCTATGGGCTGGTATCTGAGTTTCGACTGACCCCTGTGGTCTGGTGGCTGAGTTCGGACTGACCACTGTGGTCTGGCGTCTGAGTTCGGACTGACCGCTTTGGTCTGGTGGGTGGTTCGGACTGACCACTGTGGTCTGCTGGCTGAGTTCGGACTGACCACTGTGGTCTGGGTGCTGGTTCGAACTGACCCCTGTGGTCTGGTATCCGAGTTCGGACTGACCCCTGTGGTCTGGTGTCTGGTTCGGACTGACCCCTGTGGTCTGGTATCTGACCGGACTGACCCCTGTGGTCTGGTGGCTGAGTTCGGACTGACCCCTGTGGTCTGGTATCTGAGTTCGGTCTGACCCCTGTGGTCTGTTATCTGAGTTCAGACTGACCCCGGTGGTCTGGTGGCTACTTCGGTCTGACCCTATGGGCTGGTACATGAGTTCGGACTGACGACTGTTGTCTGGTATCTGAGTTCGGACTGACCCCTGTGGGCTGGTATCTGAGTTTGGACTGACCCCGGTGGGCTGGTATCTGAGTTCGGATTGACCGCTGTGGTCTGCTATCTGAGTTCGGACTGACCCCGCTGGTCTGGAGGCTGAGCTTGGACTGACCCCTGTGGACTGGAATCTGAGTTTGGACTGATCACTGAGGTTGGTGGCTGGTTCGGAAAGACCCCTGTGGTCTGGTATCTGAGTTTGGACTGACCACTGTGGTCTGTTGGCTGGTTCGGACTGACCCCTGTGGTCTGGTGGCTGGTTCGGACTGACCCCTGTCGTCTGGTATCTGAGTTCGGACTGACCCCTTTGGTCTGGTATCTGAGTTCGGACTGACCCCTGTGGACTGGAATCTGAGTTTAGACTGACCCTTATGGGCTGGTATCTGAGTTTGGACTGACCCCTATGGTCTGGTATCTGAGTATGGACTGACCCCTATGTGCAGATATCTGAGTTTGGACTGACCGCTGTTGTCTGGTAACTGAGTTCGGACTGACCCCTGTGTGTCGGTATCTGAGTTCGGACTGACCCCTGTTGTCTGGTATCTGAGTTCGGACTGAACACTGTGGTCTTGTGTCTGAGTTCGGACTGACCCTTGTGCTCTGGTATCTGAGTTCGGACTGACCCCTGTGGTCTGGTATCTGAGTTCAGTCTGACCCCTATGTTCTGGTATCTGAGTTCGGACTGACCCATGTGGTCTGGTATCTGAGTTAGGACTGACCGCTGCGGTCTAATGGCTGGTTCGGACAGACCCCTGTGGTCTGTTATCTGAGTTCGGACTGACCTCTATGGTCTGGTGGCTGAATTCGGACTGACCCATGTGGTCTATTATCTGAGTTTGGACTGACCCTTATGGGCTGGAATCTGAGTTTGGACTGACCGCAGTGGTCTGGTATCTGAGTTGGGACTGACCCCTATGGGCTGGTATCTGAGTTCGGACTGACCCCTGTGGTCTGGTATCTGAGTTCGGTCTGACCCCTGTGGTCTGTTATCTGAGTTCAGTCTGACCCCGGTGGTCTGGTGGCTACTTCGGTCTGACCCTATGGGCTGGTACATGAGTTCGGACTGACCCCTGTGGTCTGGTATCTGATTTTGGACTGACCCCTTTGGTCTGGTATCTGAGTTTGGACTGACCGCTGAGGTCTGGTATCTGAGTTGGGACTGACCCCTATGGGCTGGTATCTGAGTTCGGACTGACCCCTGTTGTCTGGTATCTGAGTTCGGACTGAACCCTGTGGTCTTGTGTCTGAGTTCGGACTGACCCTTGTGCTCTGCTATCTGAGTTCGGACTGACCCCTGTGGTCTGGTATCTGAGTTCAGTCTGACCCCTATGTTCTGGTATCTGAGTTCGGACTGACCCATGTGGTCTGGTATCTGAGTTCGGACTGACCCTTGTGCTCTGCTATCTGAGTTCGGACTGACCCCTGTGGTCTGGTATCTGAGTTCAGTCTGACCCCTATGTTCTGGTATCTGAGTTCGGACTGACCCATGTGGTCTGGTATCTGAGTTAGGACTGACCTCTGCAGTCTAATGGCTGGTTCGGACAGACCCCTGTTGTCTGTTTTCTGAGTTCGGACTGACCTCTATGGTCTGGTGGCTGAGTTCGGACTGACCCATGTGGTCTATTATCTGAGTTTGGACTGACCCTTATGGGCTGGTATCTGAGTTTGGACTGACCGCTGTGGTCTGGTATCTGAGTTGGGACTGACCCCTATGGGCTGGTATCTGAGTTCGGACTGACCCCTGTTGTCTGGTGTCTGAGTTCAGACTGACCCCAGCGGTCTGGTTTCTGAGTTCGGTCTGACCCCTGTGGTCTGGTGGCTGAGTTGGGTCTGTCCCCTGAGGTCTGGTATGTGAGTTCGGACTGACCCCTGTCGTCTGGTGGATGAGTTCAGACGGACCGTGTGGTCTGGTGCCTGAGTTCAGGCTGACCCCTGTGGTCTGGTATCTGAGTTTGGACTGACCCCCTTGGTCTCGTATCTGAGTTCGGACTGACCCCGCTGGTCTGGAGCTGAGCTTGGACTGACCCCTGTGGACTGGAATCTGAGTTTGGACTGATCACAGAGGTCTGGTGGCTGGTTCGGAATAACCCCTGTGGTCTGGTATCTGAGTTTGGACTGACCCCTGTGGTCTGTTGGCTGGTTCAGACTGACCCCTGTGGTCTAGTATCTGAGGTGGGACTGACCCCTGTGGTCTGGTATCTGAGTTCGGACTGACCCCTGTGGTCTGGTATCTGGGTTCGGACTGACCCCTGTGGTCTGGTGGCAGCTTCGGAATGACCCCTGTGGTCTGGTACCTGAGTTTGGACTGACCCCTGTGGTCTGGTATCTGAGTTCGGACTGACCCCTATGGTCTGGTGGCTGGTTCGCACTGACCCCTGTGGTCTGCTGGCTGGTTCGGACTGACCCCTGTGGTCTGGTATCTGAGATCGGACTGACCACTGTGGTCTGGTGGCTGAGTTCGGTCTAACACCTGTGGTCTGTGGCTGGTTCGGACTGACCCCTGTGGTTTGGTATCTGAGTTTGGACTGACACTTGTGGTCTGGTGACTGGTTCAGACTGACCCCTGTGGTCTGGTATCTGAGTTCAGTCTGACCCCTATGTTCTGGTATCTGAGTTCGGACTGACCCATGTGATCTGGTATCTGAGTTAGGACTGACCCCTGTGGTCTGGTATCTGAGTTTGGACTGAAGCCTGTGGTTTGGTGGCAGGTTCGGACTGACCCCTATGGGCTGGTATCTGAGTTTCGACTGACCCCTGTGGTCTGGTATCTGAGTTCGGACTGACCCCTGTGGTTTGGTGGCAGGTTCGGACTGACCCCTATGGGCTGGTATCTGAGTTTCGACTGACCCCTGTGGTCTGGTATCTGAGTTCGGACTGAGCCCTGTGGTCTGGTGGCTGGTTCGGACTGACCCTTGTGGTCTGGTAGCTGAGTATGGACTGACCCCTATGGGCAGGTATCTGAGTTTGGATTGACCCCTGTTGTGTGGTATCTGAGTTCGGACTGATCCCTGTGGTCTGGTATCTGAGTTCGGACTGAGCCCTGTGGTCTGGTGGCTGGTTCGGACTGACCCTTGTGGTCTGGTAGCTGAGCATGGACTGAACCCTATGGGCAGGTATCTGAGTTTGGATTGACCCCTGTTGTGTGGTATCTGAGTTCGGACTGACCCCTGTGGTCTGGCGTCTGAGTTCGGACTGACCGCTTTGGTCTGCTGGCTGAGTTCGGACTGACCACTGTGGTCTGGGTGCTGGTTCGAACTGACCCCTGTGGTCTGCTGGCTGAGTTCGGACTGACCACTGTGGTCTGGGTGCTGGTTCGAACTGACACCTGTGGTCTGGTATCAGAGTTCGGACTGACCCCTGTGGTCTGGTGTCTGGTTCGGACTGACCCCTGTGGTCTGGTATCTGACCGGACTGACCCCTGTGGTCTGGTGGCTGAGTTCGGACTGACCCCTGTGGTCTGTTATCTGAGTATGGACTGACCCCTATGTGCAGATATCTGCGTTTGGACTGACCGCTGTTGTCTGGTAACTGAGTTCGGACTGACCCCTGTGTGCCAGTATCTGAGTTCAGACTGACCCCTGTTGTCTGGTATCTGAGTTCGGACTGAACCCTGAGGTCTTGTGTCTGAGTTCGGACTGACCCTTGTGCTCTGGTATCTGAGTTCGGACTGACCCCTGTGGTCTGGTATCTGGGTTCAGTCTGACCCCTACGTTCTGGTATCTGAGTTCGGACTGACCCATGTGGTCTGGTATCTGAGTTAGGACTGACCGCTGCGGTCTAATGGCTGGTTCGGACAGACCCCTGTGGTCTGTTATCTGAGTTCGGACTGACCTCTACGGTCTGGTGGCTGAGTTCGGACTGACCCATGTGGTCTATTATCTGAGTTTGGACTGACCCTTATGGGCTGGTATCTGAGTTCGTACTGACCCCTGTTGTCTCGTATCTGAGTTTCGACTGACCCCTGTGGTCTGGTGGCTGAGTTCGGACTGACCGCTGTGGTCTGGTATCTGAGTTCGGACTGACCCCTGTGGTCTGGTATCTGAGTTTGGACTGACCCCTATGGGCTGGTATCTGAGTTCGGACTGACCCCTATGGTCTGTTATCTGAGTATGGACTGACCCCTATGGGCTGGTATCTGAGTTCGGACTGACCCCTATGGTCTGGTGGCTGGTTCGCACTGACCCCTGTGGTCTGCTGGCTGGTTCGGACTGACCCCTGTGGTCTGGTATCTGAGTTCGGAGTGACCACTGTGGTCTGGTGGCTGAGTTCGGTCTAACACCTGTGGTCTGTGGCTGGTTCGGACTGACCCCTGTGGTCTGGTATCTGAGTTTGGACTGAAGCCTGTGGTCTGGTGACTGGTTCAGACTCACCCCTGTGGTTGGTATCTGAGTTCGGACTGACCCCTGTGGTCTGGTATCTGAGTTAGGACTGACCGCTGTGGTCTGGCGTCTGAGTTTGGACTGAAGCCTGTGGTTTGGTGGCAGGTTCGGACTGACCCCTATGGGCTTGTATCTGAGTTTCGACTGACCCCTGTGGTCTGCTATCTGAGTTAGGACTGACCGCTGTGGTCTGGCGTCTGAGTTCGGACTGACCGCTTTGGTCTGGTGGGTGGTTCGGACTGACCGCTTTGGTCTGGTGGGTGGTTCGGACTGACCCCTGTGGTCTGCTGGCTGAGTTCGGACTGACCACTGTGGTCTGGGTGCTGGTTCGAACTGACCCCTGTGGTCTGGTATCTGAGTTCGGACTGACCCCTGTGGTCTGGTGTCTGGTTCGGACTGACCCCTGTGGTCTGGTATCTGACCGGACTGACCCCTGTGGTCTGGTGGCTGAGTTCGGACTGACCCCTGTGGTCTGGTATCTGAGTTCGGACTGACCCCTGTGGTCTGTTATCTGAGTATGGACTGACCCCTATGTGCAGATATCTGCGTTTGGACTGACCGCTGTTGTCTGGTAACTGAGTTCGGACTGACCCCTGTGTGCCGGTATCTGAGTTCAGACTGACCCCTGTTTTCTGGTATCTGAGTTCGGACTGAACCCTGAGGTCTTGTGTCTGAGTTCGGACTGACCCTTGTGCTCTGGTATCTGAGTTCGGACTGACCCCTGTGGTCTGGTATCTGGGTTCAGTCTGACCCCTACGTTCTGGTATCTGAGTTCGGACTGACCCATGTGGTCTGGTATCTGAGTTAGGACTGACCGCTGCGGTCTAATGGCTGGTTCGGACAGACCCCTGTGGGCTGTTATCTGAGTTCGGACTGACCTCTACGGTCTGGTGGCTGAGTTCGGACTGACCCATGTGGTCTATTATCTGAGTTTCGACTGACCCCTGTGGTCTGGTGGCTGAGTTCGGACTGACCGCTGTGGTCTGGTATCTGAGTTCGGACTGACCCCTGTGGTCTGGTATCTGAGTTTGGACTGACCCCTATGGGCTGGTATCTGAGTTCGGACTGACCCCTATGGTCTGGTGGCTGGTTCGCACTGACCCCTGTGGTCTGCTGGCTGGTTCGGACTGACCCCTGTGGTCTGGTATCTGAGTTCGGAGTGACCACTGTGGTCTGGTGGCTGAGTTCGGTCTAACACCTGTGGTCTGTGGCTGGTTCAGACTGACCCCTGTGGTTGGTATCTGAGTTCGGGCTGACCCCTGTGGTTTGGTGGCAGGTTCGGTGACCCCTATGGGCTGGTATCTGAGTTTCGACTGACCCCTGTGGTCTGGTGGCTGAGTTCGGACTGACCACTGTGGTCTGGTATCTGAGTTTGGACTGACCCCTGTGGTCTGTTATCTGAGTTCGATCTGATCCCTGTGGTCTGGTATCTGAGTTCGGACTGAGCCCTGTGGTCTGGTGGCTGGTTCGGACTGACCCTTGTAGTCTGGTAGCTGAGTATGGACTGACCCCTATGTGCAGGTATCTGAGTTTGGATTGACCCCTGTTGTGCGGTATCTGAGTTCAGTCTGACCCCTATGTTCTGGTATCTGAGTTCGGACTGACCCATGTGGTCTGGTATCTGAGTTAGGACTGACCGCTGCGGTCTAATGGCTGGTTCGGACAGACACCTGTGGTCTGTTATCTGAGTTCGGACTGACCTCTATGGTCTGGTGGCTGAGTTCGGACTGACCCATGTGGTCTATTATCTGAGTTTGGACTGACCCTTATGGGCTGGTATCTGAGTTCGTACTGACCCCTGTTGTCTCGTATCTGAGTTTCGACTGACCCCTGTGGTCTGGTGGCTGAGTTCGATCTGATCCCTGTGGTCTGGTATCTGAGTTCGGACTGAGCCCTGTGGTCTGGTGGCTGCTTCGGACTGACCCTTGTAGTCTGGTAGCTGAGCATGGACTGACCCCTATGGGCAGGTATCTGAGTTTGGATTGACCCCTGTTGTGCGGTATCTGAGTTCAGTCTGACCCCTATGTTCTGGTATCTGAGTTCGGACTGACCCATGTGGTCTCGTATCTGAGTTAGGACTGACCGCTGCGGTCTAATGGCTGGTTCGGACAGACCCCTGTGGTCTGTTATCTGAGTTCGGACTGACCTCTATGGTCTGGTGGCTGAGTTCGGACTGACCCATGTGGTCTATTATCTGAGTTTGGACTGACCCTTATGGGCTGGTATCTGAGTTCGTACTGACCCCTGTTGTCTCGTATCTGAGTTTCGACTGACCCCTGTGGTCTGGTGGCTGAGTTCGGACTGACCACTAAGGGCTGGTATCTGAGTTTGGACTGACCGCTGTGGTCTGGTATCTGAGTTGGGACTGACCCCTATGGGCTGGTATCTGAGTTCGGACTGACCCCTGTTGTCTGGTGTCTGAGTTCAGACTGACCCCAGCGGTCTGGTTTCTGAGTTCGGTCTGACCCCTGTGGTCTGGTGGCTGAGTTGGGTCTGTCCCCTGAGGTCTGGTATGTGAGTTTGGACTGACCCCTGTCGTCTGGTGGATGAGTTCAGACGGACCGTGTGGTCTGGTATCTGAGTTTGGACTGACCCCCTTGGTCTCGTATCTGAGTTTGGACTGACCCCGCTGGTCTGGAGCTGAGCTTGGACTGACCCCTGTGGACTGGAATCTGAGTTTGGACTGATCACAGAGGTCTGGTGGCTGGTTCGGAATGACCCCTGTGGTCTGGTATCTGAGTTTGGACTGACCCCTGTGGTCTGTTGGCTGGTTCAGACTGACCCCTGTGGTCTGGTATCTGAGTTCGGACTGAGCCCTGTGGTCTGGTGGCTGGTTCGGACTGACCCTTGTGGTCTGGTAGCTGAGCATGGACTGATCCCTATGGGCAGGTATCTGAGTTCGGACTGACCCCTGTGGTCTGGCGTCTGAGTTCGGACTGACCGCTTTGGTCTGGTGGGTGGTTCGGACTGACCGCGTTGGTCTGGTGGGTGGTTCGGACTGACCCCTGTGGTCTGCTGGCTGAGTTCGGACTGACCACTGTGGTCTGGGTGCTGGTTCGAACTGACCCCTGTGGTCTGGTATCTGAGTTCGGACTGACCCCTGTGGTCTGGAGTCTGGTTCGGACTGACCCCTGTGGTCTGGTATCTGACCGGACTGACCCCTGTGGTCTGGTATCTGGGTTCGGACTGACCCCTGTGGTCTGGTGGCAGCTTCGGAATGACCCCTGTTGTCTGGTATCTGAGTTTGGACTGACCCCTGTGGTCTGTTGGCTGGTTCAGACTGACCCCTGTGGTCTGGTGGCTGGTTCGGACTGACCCCTGTGGTCTGGTATCTGAGTTCGGACTGACCACTGTGGTCTGGTGGCTGAGTTCGGTCTAACACCTGTGGTCTGTGGCTGGTTCGGACTGACCCCTGTGGTCTGGTATCTGAGTTTGGACTGAAGCCTATGGTCTGGTGACTGGTTCAGACTGACCCCTGTGGTTGGTATCTGAGTTCTTACTGACCCCTGTGGTTTGGTGGCAGGTTCGGACTGACCCCTATGGGCTGGTATCTGAGTTTCGACTGACCCCTGTGGTCTGGTGGCTGAGTTCGGACTGATCGCTGTGGTCTGGTATCTGAGTTCGGACTGACCCCTGTGGTCTGGTTTCTAAGTTTGGACTGACCCCTATGGGCTGGTATCTGAGTTCGGACTGACCCCTGTGGTCTGGTATCTGAGTTCGGACTGACCCCTATGCTCTGGTGGCTGGTTCGCACTGACCCCTGTGGTCTGCAGGCTGGTTCGGACTGACCCCTGTGGTCTGGTATCTGAGTTCGGACTGACCACTGCGGTCTGGTGGCTGAGTTCGGTCTAACACCTGTGGTCTGTGGCTGGTTCGGACTGACCCCTGTGGTCTGGTATCTGAGTTTGGACTGACGCTTGTGGTCTGGTGACTGGTTCAGACTGACCCCTGTGGTCTGGTATCTGAGTTCAGTCTGACCCCTATGTTCTGGTATCTGAGTTCGGACTGACCCATGTGGTCTGGTATCTGAGTTAGGACTGACCACTGTGGTCTGGTGGCTGAGTTCGGTCTAACACCTGTGATCTGTGGCTGGTTCGGACTGACCCCTGTGGTCTGGTATCTGAGTTTGGACTGAAGCCTGTGGTTTGGTGGCAGGTTTGGACTGACCCCTATGGGCTGGTATCTGAGTTTCGACTGACCCCTGTGGTTTGGTGGCAGGTTCGGACTGACCCCATGGGCTGGTATCTGAGTTTCGACTGACCCCTGTGGTCTGGTATCTGAGTTCGGACTGAGCCCTGTGGTCTGGTGGCTGGTTCGGACTGACCCTTGTGGTCTGGTTGCTGAGTATGGACTGACCCCTATGGGCAGGTATCTGAGTTTGGATTGACCCCTGTTGTGTGGTATCTGAGTTCGGACTGACCCCTGTGGTCTGGCGTCTGAGTTCGGACTGACCCCTGTGGTCTGGTGGGTGGTTCGGACTGACCCCTGTGGTCTGCTGGCTGAGTTCGGACTGATCACTGTGGTCTGGGTGCTGGTTCGAACTGACCCCTGTGGTTGGTATCTGAGTTCGGACTGACCCCTGTGGTTTGGTGGCAGGTTCGGACTGACCCCTATGGGCTGGTATCTGAGTTTCGACTGACCCCTGTGGTCTGGTGGCTGAGTTCGGACTGACCACTGTGGTCTGGTATCTGAGTTTGGACTGACCCCTGTGGTCTGTTATCTGAGTTCGATCTGATCCCTGTGGTCTGGTATCTGAGTTCGGACTGAGCCCTGTGGTCTGGTGGCTGGTTCGGACTGACCCTTGTAGTCTGGTAGCTGAGTATGGACTGACCCTTATGGGCAGGTATCTGAGTTTGGATTGACCCCTGTTGTGCGGTATCTGAGTTCAGTCTGACCCCTATGTTCTGGTATCTGAGTTCGGACTGACCCATGTGGTCTGGTATCTGAGTTAGGACTGACCGCTGCGGTCTAATGGCTGGTTCGGACAGACACCTGTGGTCTGTTATCTGAGTTCGGACTGACCTCTATGGTCTGGTGGCTGAGTTCGGACTGACCCATGTGGTCTATTATCTGAGTTTGGACTGACCCTTATGGGCTGGTATCTGAGTTCGTACTGACCCCTGTTGTCTCGTATCTGAGTTTCGACTGACCCCTGTGGTCTGGTGGCTGAGTTCGGACTGACCACTAAGGGCTGGTATCTGAGTTTGGACTGACCGCTGTGGTCTGGTATCTGAGTTGGGACTGACCCCTATGGGCTGGTATCTGAGTTCGGACTGACCCCTGTTGTCTGGTGTCTGAGTTCAGACTGACCCCAGCGGTCTGGTTTCTGAGTTCGGTCTGACCCCTGTGGTCTGGTGGCTGAGTTGGGTCTGTCCCCTGAGGTCTGGTATGTGAGTTCGGACTGACCCCTGTCGTCTGGTGGATGAGTTCAGACGGACCGTGTGGTCTGATGCCTGAGTTCAGGCTGACCCCTGTGATCTGATATCTGAGTTTGGACTGATCCCCTTGGTCTCGTATCTGAGTTCGGACTGACCCCGCTGGTCTGGAGCTGAGCTTGGACTGACCCCTGTGGACTGGAATCTGAGTTTGGACTGATCACAGAGGTCTGGTGGCTGGTTCGGAATGACCCCTGTGGTCTGGTATCTGAGTTTGGACTGACCCCTGTGGTCTGTTGGCTGGTTCAGACTGACCCCTGTGGTCTGGTATCTGGGTTCGGACTGACCCCTGTGGTCTGGTGGCAGCTTCGGAATGACCCCTGTTGTCTGGTACCTGAGTTTGGACTGACCCCTGTGGTCTGTTGGCTGGTTCGGATTGACCCCTGTGGTCTGGTGGCTGGTTCGGACTGACCCCTGTGGTCTGGTGGCCGGTTCGGACTGACCCCTGTGGTCTGGTATCTGAGTTCGGACTGACCACTGTGGTCTGGTGGCTGAGTTCGGTCTAACACCTGTGGTCTGCGGCTGGTTCGGACTGACCCCTGTGGTCTGGTATCTGAGTTTGGACTGAAGCCTATGGTCTGGTGACTGGTTCAGACTGACCCCTGTGGTTGGTATCTGAGTTCGGACTGACCCCTGTGGTTTGGTGGCAGGTTCGGACTGACCCCTATGGGCTGGTATCTGAGTTTCGACTGACCCCTGTGGTCTGGTGGCTGAGTTCGGACTGACCACTGTGGTCTGGTATCTGAGTTTGGACTGACCCCTGTGGTCTGTTATCTGAGTTCGATCTGATCCCTGTGGTCTGGTATCTGAGTTCGGACTGAGCCCTGTGGTCTGGTGGCTGGTTCGGACTGACCCTTGTAGTCTGGTAGCTGAGTATGGACTGACCCTTATGGGCAGGTATCTGAGTTTGGATTGACCCCTGTTGTGCGGTATCTGAGTTCAGTCTGACCCCTATGTTCTGGTATCTGAGTTCGGACTGACCCATGTGGTCTGGTATCTGAGTTAGGACTGACCGCTGCGGTCTAATGGCTGGTTCGGACAGACACCTGTGGTCTGTTATCTGAGTTCGGACTGACCTCTATGGTCTGGTGGCTGAGTTCGGACTGACCCATGTGGTCTATTATCTGAGTTTGGACTGACCCTTATGGGCTGGTATCTGAGTTCGTACTGACCCCTGTTGTCTCGTATCTGAGTTTCGACTGACCCCTGTGGTCTGGTGGCTGAGTTCGGACTGACCACTAAGGGCTGGTATCTGAGTTTGGACTGACCGCTGTGGTCTGGTATCTGAGTTGGGACTGACCCCTATGGGCTGGTATCTGAGTTCGGACTGACCCCTGTGGTCTGGTATCTGAGTTCCGACTGACCCCTATGCTCTGGTGGCTGGTTCGCTCTGACCCCTGTGGTCTGCTGGCTGGTTCGGACTGACCCCTGTGGTCTGGTATCTGAGTTCGGACTGACCACTGTGGTCTGGTGGCTGAGTTCGGTCTAACACCTGTGGTCTGTGGCTGGTTCGGACTGACCCCTGTGGTCTGGTATCTGAGTTTGGACTGACGCTTGTGGTCTGGTGACTGGTTCAGACTGACCCCTGTGGTCTGGTATCTGAGTTCAGTCTGACCCCTATGTTCTGGTATCTGAGTTCGGACTGACCCATGTGGTCTGGTATCTGAGTTTGGACTGAAGCCTGTGGTTTGGTGGCAGGTTCGGACTGACCCCTATGGGCTGGTATCTGAGTTTCGACTGACCCCTGTGGTCTGGTATCTGAGTTCGGACTGAGCCCTGTGGTCTGGTGGCTGGTTCGGACTGACCCTTGTGGTCTGGTAGCTGAGTATGGACTGACCCCTATGGGCAGGTATCTGAGTTTGGATTGACCCCTGTTGTGTGGTATCTGAGTTCGGACTGACCCCTGTGGTCTGGCGTCTGAGTTCGGACTGACCGCTTTGGTCTGGTGGGTGGTTCGGACTGACCGCTTTGGTCTGGTGGGTGGTTCGGACTGACCCCTGTGGTCTGCTGGCTGAGTTCGGACTGACCACTGTGGTCTGGGTGCTGGTTCGAACTGACACCTGTGGTCTGGTATCTGAGTTCGGACTGACCACTGTGGTCTGGTGTCTGGTTCAGACTGACCCCTGTGGTCTGGTATCTGACCGGACTGACCCCTGTGGTCTGGTGGCTGAGTTCGGACTGACCCCTGTGGTCTGGTATCTGAGTTCGGACTGACCCCTGTGGTCTGTTATCTGAGTATGTACTGACCCCTATGTGCAGATATCTGCGTTTGGACTGACCGCTGTTGTCTGGTAACTGAGTTCGGACTGACCCCTGTGTGCCGGTATCTGAGTTCGGACTGACCCCTGTTGTCTGGTATCTGAGTTCGGACTGAACCCTGAGGTCTTGTGTCTGAGTTCGGACTGACCCTTGTGCTCTGGTATCTGAGTTCGGACTGACCCCTGTGGTCTGGTGGCTGGTTCGGAGGGACCCTTGTGGTCTGGTAGCTGAGTATGGACTGACCCCTATGGGCAGGTATCTGAGATTGGATTGACCCCTGTTATGTGGTATCTGAGTTCGGACTGATCCCTGTGGTCTGGTATCTGAGTTCGGACTGAGCCCTGTGGTCTGGTGGCTGGTTCGGACTGACCCTTGTGGTCTGGTAGCTGAGCATGGACTGAACCCTATGGGCAGGTATCTGAGTTCGGACTGACCCCTGTGGTCTGGTATCTGGGTTCAGTCTGACCCCTACGTTCTGGTATCTGAGTTCGGACTGACCCATGTGGTCTGGTATCTGAGTTAGGACTGACCGCTGCGGTCTAATGGCTGGTTCGGACAGACCCCTGTGGTCTGTTATCTGAGTTCGGACTTACCTCTATGGTCTGGTGGCTGAGTTCGGACTGACCCATGTGGTCTATTATCTGAGTTTGGACTGACCCTTATGGTCTGGTATCTGAGTTCGTACTGACCCCTGTTGTCTCGTATCTGAGTTTCGACTGACCCCTGTGGTCTGGTGGCTGAGTTCGGACTGACCGCTGTGGTCTGGTATCTGAGTTCGGACTGACCCCTGTGGTCTGGTATCTGAGTTTGGACTGACCCCTATGGGCTGGTATCTGAGTTCGGACTGACCCCTATGGTCTGGTGGCTGGTTCGCACTGACCCCTGTGGTCTGCTGGCTGGTTCGAACTGACCCCTGTGGTCTGTGGCTGGTTCGGACTGACCCCTGTGGTCTGGTATCTGAGTTTGGACTGAATCCTGTGGTCTGGTGACTGGTTCAGACTGACCCCTGTGGTTGGTATCTGAGTTCGGACTGACCCCTGTGGTTTGGTGGCAGGTTCGGACTGACCCCTATGGGCTGGTATCTGAGTTTCGACTGACCCCTGTGGTCTCGTGGCTGAGTTCGGACTGACCACTGTGGTCTGGTATCTGAGTTTGGACTGACCCCTGTGGTCTGTTATCTGAGTTCGATCTGATCCCTGTGGTCTGGTATCTGAGTTCGGACTGACCCCTGTGGTCTGGCGTCTGAGTTCGGACTGACCGCTTTGGTCTGGTGGGTGGTTCGGACTGACCGCTTTGGTCTGGTGGGTGGTTCGGACTGACCCCTGTGGTCTGGTATCTGACCGGACTGACCCCTGTGGTCTGGTGGCTGAGTTCGGACTGACCCCTGTGGTCTGGTATCTGAGTTCGGACTGACCCCTGTGGTCTGTTATCTGAGTATGGACTGACCCCTATGTGCAGATATCTGCGTTTGGACTGACCGCTGTTGTCTGGTAACTGAGTTCGGACTGACCCCTGTGTGCCGGTATCTGAGTTCGGACTGACCCCTGTTGTCTGGTATCTGAGTTCGGACTGAACCCTGAGGTCTTGTGTCTGAGTTCGGACTGACCCTTGTGCTCTGGTATCTGAGTTCGGACTGACCCCTGTGGTCTGGTATCTGGGTTCAGTCTGACCCCTACGTTCTGGTATCTGAGTTCGGACTGACCCATGTGGTCTGGTATCTGAGTTAGGACTGACCGCTGCGGTCTAATGGCTGGTTCGGACAGACCCCTGTGGTCTGTTATCTGAGTTCGGACTGACCTCTATGGTCTGGTGGCTGAGTTCGGACTGACCCATGTGGTCTATTATCTGAGTTTGGACTGACCCTTATGGGCTGGTATCTGAGTTCGTACTGACCCCTGTTGTCTCGTATCTGAGTTTCGACTGACCCCTGTGGTCTGGTGGCTGAGTTCGGACTGACCGCTGTGGTCTGGTATCTGAGTTCGGACTGACCCCTGTGGTCTGGTATCTGAGTTTGGACTGACCCCTATGGGCTGGTATCTGAGTTCGGACTGACCCCTATGGTCTGGTGGCTGGTTCGCACTGACCCCTGTGGTTGGTATCTGAGTTCGGACTGACCCCTGTGGTCTGGTGGCTGGTTCGCACTGACCCCTATGCTCTGGTGGCTGGTTCGCACTGACCCCTGTGGTCTGCTGGCTGGTTCGGACTGACCCCTGTGGTCTGGTATCTGAGTTCGGACTGACCACTGTGGTCTGGTGGCTGAGTTCGGTCTAACACCTGTGGTCTGTGGCTGGTTCGGACTGACCCCTGTGGTCTGGTATCTGAGTTTGGACTGACGCTTGTGGTCTGGTGACTGGTTCAGACTGACACCTGTGGTCTGGTATCTGAGTTCAGTCTGAACCCTATGTTCTGGTATCTGAGTTCGGACTGACCCATGTGGTCTGGTATCTGAGTTAGGACTGACCACTGTGGTCTGGTGGCTGAGTTCGGTCTAACACCTGTGATCTGTGGCTGGTTCGGACTGACCCCTGTGGTCTGGTATCTGAGTTTGGACTGAAGCCTGTGGTTTGGTGGCAGGTTCGGACTGACCCCTATGGGCTGGTATCTGAGTTTCGACTGACCCCTGTGGTCTGGTATCTGAGTTCGGACTGAGCCCTGTGGTCTGGTGGCTGGTTCGGACTGACCCTTGTGGTCTGGTAGCTGAGTATGGACTGACCCCTATGGGCAGGTATCTGAGTTTGGATTGACCCCTGTTGTGTGGTATCTGAGTTCGGACTGACCCCTGTGGTCTGGCGTCTGAGTTCGGACTGACCCCTGTGGTCTGGTGGGTGGTTCGGACTGACCGCTTTGGTCTGGTGGGTGGTTCGGACTGACCCCTGTGGTCTGCTGGCTGAGTTCGCACTGACCACTGTGGTCTGGGTGCTGGTTCGAACTGACACCTGTGGTCTGGTATCTGAGTTCGGACTGACCCCTGTGGTCTGTTGTCTGGTTCGGACTGACCCCTGTGGTCTGGTATCTGACCGGACTGACCCCTGTGGTCTGGTGGCTGAGTTCGGACTGACCCCTGTGGTCTGGTATCTGAGTTCGGACTGACCACTGTGGTCTGGTGGCTGAGTTCGGTCTAACACCTGTGGTCTGTGGCTGGTTCGGACTGACCCCTGTGGTCTGGTATCCGAGTTTCGACTGAAGTCTGTGGTCTGGTGACTGGTTCAGACTGACCCCTGTGGTTGGTATCTGAGTTCGGACTGACCCCTGTGGTTTGGTGGCAGGTTCGGACTGACCCCTGTGGGCTGGTATCTGAGTTTCGACTGACCCCTGTGGTCTGGTGGCTGAGTTCGGACTGATCGCTGTGGTCTGGTATCAGAGTTCGGACTGACCCCTGTGGTCTGGTTTCTAAGTTTGGACTGACCCCTATGGGCTGGTATCTGAGTTCGGACTGACCCCTGTGGTCTGGTATCTGAGTTCGGACTGACCCCTATGCTCTTGTGGCTGGTTCGCACTGACCCCTGTGGTCTGCTGGCTGGTTCGGACTGACACCTGTGGTCTGGTATCTGAGTTCGGACTGACCACTGTGGTCTGGTGGCTGAGTTCGGTCTAACACCTGTGGTCTGTGGCTGGTTCGGACTGACCCCTGTGGTCTGGTATCTGAGTTTGGACTGACGCTTGTCGTCTGGTGACTGGTTCAGACTGACCCCTGTGGTCTGGTATCTGAGTTCAGTCTGACCCCTATGATCTGGTATCTGAGTTCGGACTGACCCATGTGGTCTGGTATCTGAGTTAGGACTGACCACTGTAGTCTGTTGGCTGGTTCGGACTGACCCCTGTTGTCTGGTACCTGAGTTTGGACTGACCCCTGTGGTCTGTTGGCTGGTTCGGATTGACCCCTGTGGTCTGGTGGCTGGTTCGGACTGACCCCTGTGGTCTGGTGGCCGGTTCGGACTGACCCCTGTGGTCTGGTATCTGAGTTCGGACTGACCACTGTGGTCTGGTGGCTGAGTTCGGTCTAACACCTGTGGTCTGTGGCTGGTTCGGACTGACCCCTGTGGTCTGGTATCTGAGTTTGGACTGAAGCCTATGGTCTGGTGACTGGTTCAGACTGACCCCTGTGGTTGGTATCTGAGTTCGGACTGACCCCTGTGGTTTGGTGGCAGGTTCGGACTGACCCCTATGGGCTGGTATCTGAGTTTCGACTGACCCCTGTGGTCTGGTGGCTGAGTTCGGACTGACCGCTGTGGTCTGGTATCTGAGTTCGGACTGACCCCTGTGGTCTGGTTTCTAAGTTTGGACTGACCCCTATGGGCTGGTATCTGAGTTCGCACTGACCCCTGTGGTCTGCTGGCTGGTTCGGACTGACCCCTGTGGTCGGGTATCTGAGTTCGGACTGACCACTGTGGTCTGGTGGCTGAGTTCGGTCTAACACCTGTGGTCTGTGGCTGGTTCGGACTGACCCCTGTGGTCTGGAATCTGAGTTTGGACTGACGCTTGTGGTCTGGTGACTGGTTCAGACTGACCCCTGTGGTCTGGTATCTGAGTTCAGTCTGACCCCTATGTTCTGGTATCTGAGTTCGGACTGACCCATGTGGTCTGGTATCTGAGTTTGGACTGAAGCCTGTGGTTTGGTGGCAGGTTCGGACTGACCCCTATGGGCTGGTATCTGAGTTTCGACTGACCCCTGTGGTCTGGTATCTGAGTTCGGACTGAGCCCTGTGGTCTGGTGGCTGGTTCGGACTGACCCTTGTGGTCTGGTAGCTGAGTATGGACTGACCCCTATGGGCAGGTATCTGAGTTTGGATTGACCCCTGTTGTGTGGTATCTGAGTTCGGACTGACCCCTGTGGTCTGGCGTCTGAGTTCGGACTGACCGCTTTGGTCTGGTGGGTGGTTCGGACTGACCGCTTTGGTCTGGTGGGTGGTTCGGACTGACCCCTGTGGTCTGCTGGCTGAGTTCGGACTGACCACTGTGGTCTGGGTGCTGGTTCGAACTGACACCTGTGGTCTGGTATCTGAGTTCGGACTGACCCCTGTGGTCTGGTGTCTGGTTCGGACTGACCCCTGTGGTCTGGTATCTGACCGGACTGACCCCTGTGGTCTGGTGGCTGAGTTCGGACTGACCCCTGTGGTCTGGTATCTGAGTTCGGACTGACCCCTGTGGTCTGTTATCTGAGTATGTACTGACCCCTATGTGCAGATATCTGCGTTTGGACTGACCGCTGTTGTCTGGTAACTGAGTTCGGACTGACCCCTGTGTGCCGGTATCTGAGTTCGGACTGACCCCTGTTGTCTGGTATCTGAGTTCGGACTGAACCCTGAGGTCTTGTGTCTGAGTTCGGACTGACCCTTGTGCTCTGGTATCTGAGTTCGGACTGACCCCTGTGGTCTGGTGGCTGGTTCGGAGGGACCCTTGTGGTCTGGTAGCTGAGTATGGACTGACCCCTATGGGCAGGTATCTGAGATTGGATTGACCCCTGTTATGTGGTATCTGAGTTCGGACTGATCCCTGTGGTCTGGTATCTGAGTTCGGACTGAGCCCTGTGGTCTGGTGGCTGGTTCGGACTGACCCTTGTGGTCTGGTAGCTGAGCATGGACTGAACCCTATGGGCAGGTATCTGAGTTCGGACTGACCCCTGTGGTCTGGTATCTGGGTTCAGTCTGACCCCTACGTTCTGGTATCTGAGTTCGGACTGACCCATGTGGTCTGGTATCTGAGTTAGGACTGACCGCTGCGGTCTAATGGCTGGTTCGGACAGACCCCTGTGGTCTGTTATCTGAGTTCGGACTGACCTCTATGGTCTGGTGGCTGAGTTCGGACTGACCCATGTGGTCTATTATCTGAGTTTGGACTGACCCTTATGGGCTGGTATCTGAGTTCGTACTGACCCCTGTTGTCTCGTATCTGAGTTTCGACTGACCCCTGTGGTCTGGTGGCTGAGTTCGGACTGACCGCTGTGGTCTGGTATCTGAGTTCGGACTGACCCCTGTGGTCTGGTATTTGAGTTTGGACTGACCCCTATGGGCTGGTATCTGAGTTCGGACTGACCCCTATGGTCTGGTGGCTGGTTCGCACTGACCCCTGTGGTCTGCTGGCTGGTTCGAACTGACCCCTGTGGTCTGGTATCTGAGTTCGGACTGACCACTGTGGTCTGGTGGCAGAGTTCGGTCTAACACCTGTGGTCTGTGGCTGGTTCGGACTGACCCCTGTGGTCTGGTATCTGAGTTTGGACTGAATCCTGTGGTCTGGTGACTGGTTCAGACTGACCCCTGTGGTTGGTATCTGAGTTCGGACTGACCCCTGTGGTTTGGTGGCAGGTTCGGACTGACCCCTATGGGCTGGTATCTGAGTTTCGACTGACCCCTGTGGTCTGGTGGCTGAGTTCGGACTGACCACTGTGGTCTGGTATCTGAGTTTGGACTGACCCCTGTGGTCTGTTATCTGAGTTCGATCTGATCCCTGTGGTCTGGTATCTGAGTTCGGACTGACCGCTTTGGTCTGGTGGGTGGTTCGGACTGACCGCTTTGGTCTGGTGGGTGGTTCGGACTGACCCCTGTGGTCTGCTGGCTGAGTTCGGACTGACCACTGTGGTCTGGGTGCTGGTTCGAACTGACCCCTGTGGTCTGGTATCTGAGTTCGGACTGACCCCTGTGGTCTGGTGTCTGGTTCGGACTGACCCCTGTGGTCTGGTATCTGACCGGACTGACCCCTGTGGTCTGGTGGCTGAGTTCGGACTGACCCCTGTGGTCTGGTATCTGAGTTCGGACTGACCCCAGTGGTCTGTTATCTGAGTATGGACTGACCCCTATGTGCAGATATCTGCGTTTGGACTGACCGCTGTTGTCTGGTAACTGAGTTCGGACTGACCCCTGTGTGCCGGTATCTGAGTTCGGACTGACCCCTGTTGTCTGGTATCTGAGTTCGGACTGAACCCTGAGGTCTTGTGTCTGAGTTCGGACTGACCCTTGTGCTCTGGTATCTGAGTTCGGACTGACCCCTGTGGTCTGGTATCTGGGTTCAGTCTGACCCCTACGTTCTGGTATCTGAGTTCGGACTGACCCATGTGGTCTGGTATCTGAGTTAGGACTGACCGCTGCGGTCTAATGGCTGGTTCGGACAGACCCCTGTGGTCTGTTATCTGAGTTCGGACTGACCTCTATGGTCTGGTGGCTGAGTTCGGACTGACCCATGTGGTCTATTATCTGAGTTTGGACTGACCCTTATGGGCTGGTATCTGAGTTCGTACTGACCCCTGTTGTCTCGTATCTGAGTTTCGACTGACCCCTGTGGTCTGGTGGCTGAGTTCGGACTGACCGCTGTGGTCTGGTATCTGAGTTCGGACTGACCCCTGTGGTCTGGTATCTGAGTTTGGACTGACCCCTATGGGCTGGTATCTGAGTTCGGACTGACCCCTATGGTCTGGTGGCTGGTTCGCACTGACCCCTGTGTTCTGCTGGCTGGTTCGGACTGACCCCTGTGGTCTGGTACCTGAGTTCGGACTGACCACTGTGGTCTGGTATCTGAGTTTGGACTGAAGCCTGTGGTCTGGTGACTGGTTCAGACTGACCCCTGTGGTTGGTATCTGAGTTCGGACTGACCCCTGTGGTTTGGTGGCAGGTTCGGACTGACCCCTATGGGCTGGTATCTGAGTTTCGACTGACCCCTGTGGTCTGGTGGCTGAGTTTGGACTGACCCCTATGGGCTGCTATCTGAGTTCGGACTGACCCCTATGGTCTGGTGGCTGGTTCGCACTGACCCCTGTGTTCTGCTGGCTGGTTCGGACTGACCCCTGTGGTCTGGTACCTGAGTTCGGACTGACCACTGTGGTCTGGTATCTGAGTTTGGACTGAAGCCTGTGGTCTGGTGACTGGTTCAGACTGACCCCTGTGGTTGGTATCTGAGTTCGGACTGACCCCTGTGGTTTGGTGGCAGGTTCGGACTGACCCCTATGGGCTGGTATCTGAGTTTCGACTGACCCCTGTGGTCTGGTGGCTGAGTTCGGACTGACCACTGTCGTCTGGTATCTGAGTTTGGACTGACCCCTTTGGTCTGGTATCTGAGTTCGGACTGACCGCTGTGGTCTGGTATCTGAGTTCGGACTGACCCCTGTGGTCTGGTATCTGAGTTTGGACTGACCCCTATGGGCTGGTATCTGAGTTCGGACTGACCCCTATGGTCTGGTGGCTGGTTCGCACTGACCCCTGTGGTCTGCAGGCTGGTTCAAACTGACCCCTGTGGTCTGGTATCTGAGTTCGGAGTGACCACTGTGGTCTGGTGGCTGAGTTCGGTCTAACACCTGTGGTCTGTGGCTGGTTCGGACTGACCCCTGTGGTCTGGTATCTGAGTTTGGACTGAATCCTGTCGTCTGGTGACTGGTTCAGACTGACCCCTGTTGTTGGTATCTGAGTTCGGACTGACCCCTGTGGTTTGGTGGCAGGTTCGGACTGACCCCTATGGGCTGGTATCTGAGTATCGACTGACCCCTGTGGTCTGGTGGCTGAGTTCAGTCTGACCCCTACGTTCTGGTATCTGAGTTCGGACTGACCCATGTGGTCTGGTATCTGAGTTAGGACTGACCGCTGCGGTCTAATGGCTGGTTCGGACAGACCCCTGTGGTCTGTTATCTGAGTTCGGACTGACCTCTTTGGTCTGGTGGCTGAGTTCGGACTGACCCATGTGGTCTATTATCTGAGTTTGGACTGACCCTTATGGGCTGGTATCTGAGTTCGTACTGACCCCTGTTGTCTCGTATCTGAGTTTCGACTGACCCCTGTGGTCTGGTGGCTGAGTTCGGACTGACCGCTGTGGTCTGGTATCTGAGTTCGGACTGACCCCTGTGGTCTGGTATCTGAGTTTGGACTGACCCCTATGGGCTGGTATCTGAGTTCGGACTGACCCCTATGGTCTGGTGGCTGGATCGCACTGACCCCTGTGTTCTGCTGGCTGGTTCGGACTGATCCCTGTGGTCTGGTACCTGAGTTCGGACTGACCACTGTGGTCTGGTGGCTGAGTTCGGTCTAACACCTGTGGTCTGTGGCTGGTTCGGACTGACCCCTGTGGTCTGGTATCTGAGTTTGGACTGAAGCCTGTGGTCTGGTGACTGGTTTAGACTGACCCCTGTGGTTGGTATCTGAGTTCGGACTGACCCCTGTGGTTTGGTGGCAGGTTCGGACTGACCCCTATGGGCTGGTATCTGAGTTTCGACTGACCCCTGTGGTCTGGTGGCTGAGTTCGGACTGACCACTGTCGTCTGGTATCTGAGTTTGGACTGACCCCTTTGGTCTGTTATCTGAGTTCGATCTGATCCCTGTGGTCTGGTATCTGAGTTCGGACTGAGCCCTGTGGTCTGGTGGCTGGTTCAGACTGACCCTTGTAGTCTGGTAGCTGAGTATGGACTGACCCCTATGGGCAGGTATCTGAGTTTGGATTGACCCCTGTTGTGCGGTATCTGAGTTCAGTCTAACCCCTATGTTCTGGTATCTGAGTTCGGACTGACCCATGTGGTCTGGTATCTGAGTTAGGACTGACCGCTGCGGTCTAATGGCTGGTTCGGACAGACACCTGTGGTCTGTTATCTGAGTTCGGACTGACCTCTATGGTCTGGTGGCTGAGTTCGGACTGTCCCATGTGGTCTATTATCTGAGTTTGGACTGAACCTTATGGGCTGGTATCTGAGTTTGGACTGACCGCTGTGGTCTGGTATCTGAGTTGGGACTGACCCCTATGGGCTGGAATCTGAGTTCGGACTGACCCCTGTTGTCTGGTGTCTGAGTTCAGTCTGACCGCTGTGGTCTTGTGGCTGGTTCGGACTGACCCCTGTCGTCTGGTGGATGAGTTCAGACGGACCGTGTGGTCTGGTGCCTGAGTTCAGGCTGACCCCTGTGGTCTGGTATCTGAGTTCGGACTGACCCCGCTGGTCTGGAGGCTGAGCTTGGACTGACCCCTGTGGACTGGAATCTGAGTTTGGACTGATCACTGTGGTCTGGTGGCTGGTTCGGAATGGCCCCTGTGGTCTGGTATCTGAGTTTGGACTGACCCCTGTGGTCTGTTGGCTGGTTCAGACTGACCCCTGTGGTCTGGTATCTGAGTTCGGACTGACCCCTGTGGTCTGGTGGCAGGTTCGGAATGACCCCTGTGGTCTGGTGGCTGGTTCGGACTGACCCCTGTCGTCTGGGATCTGAGTTCGGACTGACCGCTTTGGTCTGGTATCTGAGTTCGGACTGACCCCTGTGGACTGGAATCTGAGTTTGGACTGACCCTTATGGGCTGGTATCTGAGTTCGGACTGACCCCTGTTGTCTGGTATCTGAGTTCGGACTGAACCCTGAGGTCTTGTGTCTGAGTTCGGACTGACCCTTGTGCTCTGGTATCTGAGTTCGGACTGACCCCTGTGGTCTGGTATCTGGGTTCAGTCTGACCCCTACGTTCTGGTATCTGAGTTCGGACTGACCCATGTGGTCTGGTATCTGCGTTAGGACTGACCGCTGCGGTCTTATGGCTGGTTCGGACAGACCCCTGTGGTCTGTTATCTGAGTTCGGACTGACCTCTATGGTCTGGTGGCTGAGTTCGGACTGACCCATGTGGTCTATTATCTGAGTTTGGACTGACCCTTATGGGCTGGTATCTGAGTTCGTACTGACCCCTGTTGTCTCGTATCTGAGTTTCGACTGACCCCTGTGGTCTGGTGGCTGAGTTCGGACTGACCGCTGTGGTCTGGTATCTGAGTTGGGACTGACCCCTATGGGCTGGAATCTGAGTTCGGACTGACCCCTGTTGTCTGGTGTCTGAGTTCAGTCTGACCGCTGTGGTCTTGTGGCTGGTTCGGACTGACCCCTGTCGTCTGGTGGATGAGTTCAGACGGACCGTGTGGTCTGGTGCCTGAGTTCAGGCTGACCCCTGTGGTCTGGTATCTGAGTTCGGACTGACCCCGCTGGTCTGGAGGCTGAGCTTGGACTGACCCCTGTGGACTGGAATCTGAGTTTGGACTGATCACTGTGGTCTGGTGGCTGGTTCGGAATGGCCCCTGTGGTCTGGTATCTGAGTTTGGACTGACCCCTGTGGTCTGTTGGCTGGTTCAGACTGACCCCTGTGGTCTGGTGGCAGGTTCGGAATGACCCCTGTGGTCTGGTGGCTGGTTCGGACTGACCCCTGTCGTCTGGTATCTGAGTTCGGACTGACCGCTTTGGTCTGGTATCTGAGTTCGGACTGACCCCTGTGGACTGGAATCTGAGTTTGGACTGACCCTTATGGGCTGGTATCTGAGTTTGGACTGACCCCTATGGTCTGGTATCTGAGTATGGACTGACCCCTATGTGCAGATATCCGAGTTTGGACTGACCGCTGTTGTCTGGTAACTGAGTTCGGACTGACCCCTGTGTGCCGGTATCTGAGTTCGGACTGACCCCTGCTGTCTGGTATCTGAGTTCGGACTGAACCCTGAGGTCTTGTGTCTGAGTTCGGACTGACCCCTGTGGTCTGGCGTCTGAGTTCGGACTGACCGCTTTGGTCTGGTGGGTGGTTCGGACTGACCGCTTTGGTCTGGTGGGTGGTTCGGACTGACCCCTGTGGTCTGCTGGCTGAGTTCGGACTGACCACTGTGGTCTGGGTGCTGGTTCGAACTGACACCTGTGGTCTGGTATCTGAGTTCGGACTGACCCCTGTGGTCTGGTGTCTGGTTCGGACTGACCCCTGTGGTCTGGTATCTGACCGGACTGACCCCTGTGGTCTGGTGGCTGAGTTCGGACTGACCCCTGTGGTCTGGTATCTGAGTTCGGACTGACCCCTGTGGTCTGTTATCTGAGTATGTACTGACCCCTATGTGCAGATATCTGCGTTTGGACTGACCGCTGTTGTCTGGTAACTGAGTTCGGACTGACCCCTGTGTGCCGGTATCTGAGTTCGGACTGACCCCTGTTGTCTGGTATCTGAGTTCGGACTGAACCCTGAGGTCTTGTGTCTGAGTTCGGACTGACCCTTGTGCTCTGGTATCTGAGTTCGGACTGACCCCTGTGGTCTGGTGGCTGGTTCGGAGGGACCCTTGTGGTCTGGTGTCTGAGTTCAGTCTGACCGCTGTGGTCTTGTGGCTGGTTCGGACTGACCCCTGTCGTCTGGTGGATGAGTTCAGACGGACCGTGTGGTCTGGTGCCTGAGTTCAGGCTGACCCCTGTGGTCTGGTATCTGAGTTCGGACTGACCCCGCTGGTCTGGAGGCTGAGCTTGGACTGACCCCTGTGGACTGGAATCTGAGTTTGGACTGATCACTGTGGTCTGGTGGCTGGTTCGGAATGGCCCCTGTGGTCTGGTATCTGAGTTTGGACTGACCCCTGTGGTCTGTTGGCTGGTTCAGACTGACCCCTGTGGTCTGGTATCTGAGTTCGGACTGACCCCTGTGGTCTGGTGGCAGGTTCGGAATGACCCCTGTGGTCTGGTGGCTGGTTCGGACTGACCCCTGTCGTCTGGGATCTGAGTTCGGACTGACCGCTTTGGTCTGGTATCTGAGTTCGGACTGACCCCTGTGGACTGGAATCTGAGTTTGGACTGACCCTTATGGGCTGGTATCTGAGTTCGGACTGACCCCTGTTGTCTGGTATCTGAGTTCGGACTGAACCCTGAGGTCTTGTGTCTGAGTTCGGACTGACCCTTGTGCTCTGGTATCTGAGTTCGGACTGACCCCTGTGGTCTGGTATCTGGGTTCAGTCTGACCCCTACGTTCTGGTATCTGAGTTCGGACTGACCCATGTGGTCTGGTATCTGCGTTAGGACTGACCGCTGCGGTCTTATGGCTGGTTCGGACAGACCCCTGTGGTCTGTTATCTGAGTTCGGACTGACCTCTATGGTCTGGTGGCTGAGTTCGGACTGACCCATGTGGTCTATTATCTGAGTTTGGACTGACCCTTATGGGCTGGTATCTGAGTTCGTACTGACCCCTGTTGTCTCGTATCTGAGTTTCGACTGACCCCTGTGGTCTGGTGGCTGAGTTCGGACTGACTGCTGTGGTCTGGTATCTGAGTTGGGACTGACCCCTATGGGCTGGAATCTGAGTTCGGACTGACCCCTGTTGTCTGGTGTCTGAGTTCAGTCTGACCGCTGTGGTCTTGTGGCTGGTTCGGACTGACCCCTGTCGTCTGGTGGATGAGTTCAGACGGACCGTGTGGTCTGGTGCCTGAGTTCAGGCTGACCCCTGTGGTCTGGTATCTGAGTTCGGACTGACCCCGCTGGTCTGGAGGCTGAGCTTGGACTGACCCCTGTGGACTGGAATCTGAGTTTGGACTGATCACTGTGGTCTGGTGGCTGGTTCGGAATGGCCCCTGTGGTCTGGTATCTGAGTTTGGACTGACCCCTGTGGTCTGTTGGCTGGTTCAGACTGACCCCTGTGGTCTGGTGGCAGGTTCGGAATGACCCCTGTGGTCTGGTGGCTGGTTCGGACTGACCCCTGTCGTCTGGTATCTGAGTTCGGACTGACCGCTTTGGTCTGGTATCTGAGTTCGGACTGACCCCTGTGGACTGGAATCTGAGTTTGGACTGACCCTTATGGGCTGGTATCTGAGTTTGGACTGACCCCTATGGTCTGGTATCTGAGTATGGACTGACCCCTATGTGCAGATATCCGAGTTTGGACTGACCGCTGTTGTCTGGTAACTGAGTTCGGACTGACCCCTGTGTGCCGGTATCTGAGTTCGGACTGACCCCTGCTGTCTGGTATCTGAGTTCGGACTGAACCCTGAGGTCTTGTGTCTGAGTTCGGACTGACCCTTGTGCTCTGGTATCTGAGTTCGGACTGACCCCTGTGGTCTGGTATCTGGGTTCAGTCTGACCCCTACGTTCTGGTGTCTGAGTTCGGACTGACCCATGTGGTCTGGTATCTGAGTTAGGACTGACCACTGCGGTCTAATGGCTGGTTCGGACAGACCCCTGTGGTCTATTATCTGAGTTTGGACTGACCCTTATGGGCTGGTATCTGAGTTCGTACTGACCCCTGTTGTCTCGTATCTGAGTTTCGACTGACCCCTGTGGTCTGGTGGCTGAGTTCGGACTGACCGCTGTGGTCTGGTATCTGAGTTCGGACTGACCCCTGTGGTCTGGTATCTGAGTTTGGACTGACCACTGTGGTCTGGTGGCTGGTTCAGACTGACCCCAGCGGTCTGGTTTCTGAGTTCGGTCTGACACCTGTGGTCTGGTGGCTGAGTTGGGTCTGTCCCCTGAGGTCTGGTATGTGAGTTCGGACTGACCCCTGTCGTCTGGTGGATGAGTTCAGACGGACCGTGTGGTCTGGTGCCTGAGTTCAGGCTGACCCCTGTGGTCTGGTATCTGAGTTCGGACTGACCCCGCTGGTCTGGAGGCTGAGCTTGGACTGACCCCTGTGGACTGGAATCTGAGTTTGGACTGATCACTGTGGTCTGTTGGCTGGTTCAGACTGACCCCTGTGGTCTGGTGGCTGGTTCGGAATGACCCCTGTGGTCTGGTATCTGGGTTCGGACTGACCCCTGTGGTCTGGTGGCAGGTTCGGAATGACCCCTGTGGTCTGGTGGCTGGTTCGGACTGACCCCTGTCGTCTGGTATCTGAGTTCGGACTGACCGCTTTGGTCTGGTATCTGAGTTCGGACTGACCCCTGTGGACTGGAATCTGAGTTTGGACTGACCCTTATGGGCTGGTATCTGAGTTTGGACTGACCCCTATGGTCTGGTATCTGAGTATGGACTGACCCCTATGTGCAGATATCTGAGTTTGGACTGACCGCTGTTGTCTGGTAACTGAGTTCGGACTGACCCCTGTGTGCCGGTATCTGAGTTCGGACTGACCCCTGTTGTCTGGTATCTGAGTTCGGACTGACCCCTGTGGTCTGGTATCTGAGTTCAGTCTGACCCCTATGTTCTGGTATCTGAGTTCGGACTGACCCATGTGGTCTGGTATCTGAGTTAGGACTGACCGCTGTGCTCTAATGGCTGGTTCGGACACACCCCTGTGGTCTGTTATCTGAGTTCGGACTGACCTCTATGGTCTGGTGGCTGAGTTCGGACTGACCCATGTGGTCTATTATCTGAGTTTGGACTGACCCTTATGGGCTGGTATCTGAGTTCGTACTGACCCCTGTGGTCTGGTGGCTGAGTTCGGACTGACCACTAAGGGCTGGTATCTGAGTTTGGACTGACCGCTGTGGTCTGGTATCTGAGTTGGGACTGACCCCTATGGGCTGGTATCTGAGTTCGGACTGACCCCTGTTGTCTGGTGTCTGAGTTCAGACTGACCCCAGCGGTCTGGTTTCTGAGTTCGGTCTGACCCCTGTGGTCTGGTGGCTGAGTTGGGTCTGTCCCCTGAGGTCTGGTATGTGAGTTCGGACTGACCCCTGTCGTCTGGTGGATGAGTTCAGACGGACCGTGTGGTCTGATGCCTGAGTTCAGGCTGACCCCTGTGATCTGGTATCTGAGTTTGGACTGACCCCCTTGGTCTCGTATCTGAGTTCGGACTGACCCCGCTGGTCTGGAGCTGAGCTTGGACTGACCCCTGTTGTCTCGTATCTGAGTTTCGACTGACCCCTGTGGTCTGGTGGCTGAGTTCGGACTGACCGCTGTGGTCTGGTATCTGAGTTCGGACTGACCCCTGTGGTCTGGTATCTGAGTTTGGACTGACCCCTATGGGCTGGTATCTGAGTTCGGACTGACCCCTATGGTCTGTTGGCTGGTTCGCACTGACCCCTGTGGTCTGCTGGCTGGTTAGGACTGACCCCTGTGGTCTGGTATCTGAGTTCGGACTGACCACTGTGGTCTGGTGGCTGAGTTCGGTCTAACACCTGTGGTCTGTGGCTGGTTCGGACTGACCCCTGTGGTCTGGTATCTGAGTTTGGACTGAAGCCTGTGGTCTGGTGACTGGTTCAGACTGACCCCTGTGGTTGGTATCTGAGTTCGGACTGACCCCTGTGGTTTGGTGGCAGGTTCGGACTGACCCCTATGGGCTGGTATCTGAGTTTCGACTGACCCCTGTGGTCTGGTGGCTGAGTTCGGACTGACCACTGTGGTCTGGTATCTGAGTTTGGACTGACCTCTTTGGTCTGTTATCTGAGTTCGATCTGATCCCTGTGGTCTGGTATCTGAGTTCGGACTGAGCCCTGTGGTCTGGTGGCTGGTTCGGACTGACCCTTGTAGTCTGGTAGCTGAGTATGGACTGACCCCTATGGGCAGGTATCTGAGTTTGGATTGACCCCTGTTGTGCGGTATCTGAGTTCAGTCTGACCCCTATGTTCTGGTATCTGAGTTCGGACTGACCCATGTGGTCTGGTATCTGAGTTAGGACTGACCGCTGCGGTCTAATGGCTGGTTCGGACAGACACCTGTGGTCTGTTATCTGAGTTCGGACTGACCTCTATGGTCTGGTGGCTGAGTTCGGACTGACCCATGTGGTCTATTATCTGAGTTTGGACTGAACCTTATGGGCTGGTATCTGAGTTTGGACTGACCGCTGTGGTCTGGTATCTGAGTTGGGACTGACCCCTATGGGCTGGTATCTGAGTTCGGACTGACCCCTGTTGTCTGGTGTCTGAGTTCAGTCTGACCGCTGTGGTCTTGTGGCTGGTTCGGACTGACTCCTGTGGTCTGTTATCTGAGTTCGGACTGACCACTATGGGCTGGTTTCTGAGTTTGGACTGACCACTGTGGTCTGGTGGCTGGTTCTGACTGACCCCAGCGGTCTGGTTTCTGAGTTCGGTCTGACACCTGTGGTCTGGTGGCTGAGTTGGGTCTGTCCCCTGAGGTCTGGTATGTGAGTTCGGACTGACCCCTGTCGTCTGGTGGATGAGTTCAGACGGACCGTGTGGTCTGGTGCCTGAGTTCAGGCTGACCCCTGTGGTCTGGTATCTGAGTTCGGACTGACCCCGCTGGTCTGGAGGCTGAGCTTGGACTGACCCCTGTGGACTGGAATCTGAGTTTGGACTGATCACTGTGGTCTGTTGGCTGGTTCAGACTGACCCCTGTGGTCTGGTGGCTGGTTCGGAATGACCCCTGTGGTCTGGTATCTGAGTTTGGACTGACCCCTGTGGTCTGTTGGCTGGTTCAGACTGACCCCTGTGGTCTGGTATCTGGGTTCGGACTGACCCCTGTGGTCTGGTGGCAGGTTCGGAATGACCCCTGTGGTCTGGTGGCTGGTTCGGAATGACCCCTGTGGTCTGGTATCTGAGTTTGGACTGACCCCTGTGGTCTGTTGGCTGGTTCAGACTGACCCCTGTGGTCTGGTATCTGGGTTCGCACTGACCCCTGTGGTCTGGTGGCAGGTTCGGAATGACCCCTGTGGTCTGGTGGCTGGTTCGGACTGACCCCTGTCGTCTGGTATCTGAGTTCGGACTGACCGCTTTGGTCTGGTATCTGAGTTCGGACTGACCCCTGTGGACTGGAATCTGAGTTTGGACTGACCTTTATGGGCTGGTATCTGAGTTTGGACTGACCTCTATGGTCTGGTATCTGAGTATGGACTGACCCCTATGTGCAGATATCTGAGTTTGGACTGACCGCTGTTGTCTGGTAACTGAGTTCGGACTGACCCCTGTGTGCCGGTATCTGAGTTCGGACTGACCCCTGTTGTCTGGTATCTGAGTTCGGACTGAACCCTGTGGTCTTGTATCTGAGTTCGGACTGACCCTTGTGCTCTGGTATCTGAGTTCGGACTGACCCCTGTGGTCTGGTTTCTGAGTTAGGACTGACCGCTGTGCTCTAATGGCTGGTTCGGACAGACCCCTGTGGTCTGTTATCTGAGTTCGGACTGACCTCTATGGTCTGGTGGCTGAGTTCGGACTGACCCATGTGGTCTATTATCTGAGTTTGAACTGACTGCTGTGGTCTGGTATCTGAGTTGGGACTGACCCCTATGGGCTGGTATCTGAGTTTGGACTGACCACTGTGGTCTGGTGGCTGGTTCAGACTGACCCCAGTGGTCTGGTATGTGAGTTCGGACTGACCCCTGTCGTCTGGTGGCTGAGTTCAGACGGACCGTGTGGTCTGGTGGCTGAGTTCAGGCTGACACCTGTGGTCTGGTATCTGAGTTCGGACTGACCTCTATGGTCTGGTGGCTGAGTTCGGACTGACCCATGTGGTCTATTATCTGAATTTGAACTGACCGCTGTGGTCTGGTATCTGAGTTGGGACTGACCCCTATGGGCTGGTATCTGAGTTGGGACTGACCCCTATTGTCTGGTGTCTGAATTCAGACTGACTGCTGTGGTCTGGTGTCTGGTTCAGACTGACCCCAGTGGTCTGGTATGTGAGTTCGGACTGACCCCTGTCGTCTGGTGGCTGAGTTCAGATGGACCGTGTGGTCTGGTGGCTGAGTTCAGGCTGACCCCTGTGGTCTGGTATCTGAGTTTGGACTGACCCCCTTGGTCTCATATCTGAGTTCGGACCGACCCCGGTGGTCAGCTGGCTGGATCGGTCTGACCCCTATGGGCAGGTATCTGAGTTTGGACTGAAGCCTATGGGCTGGTATCTGAGTTCGGACTGACTGTTGTGGTCTGGTATCTGAGTTTGGACTGAAGCCTATGGTCTGGTGACTGGTTCAGACCTACCCCTGTGGTTGGTATCTGAGTTCGGACTGACCCCTGTGGTTTGGTGGCATGTTCGGACTGACCCCTATGGGCTGGTATCTGAGTTTCGACTGACCCCTGTGGTCTGGTGGCTGAGTTCGGACTGACCGCTGTGGTCTGGTATCTGAGTTCGGACTGACCCCTGTGGTCTGGTATCTAAGTTTGGACTGACCCCTATGGGCTGGTATCTGAGTTCAGACTGACCCCTGTGGTCTGGTATCTGAGTTCGGACTGACCCCTATGGTCTGGTGGCTGGTTCGCACTGACCCCTGTGGTCTGCTGGCTGGTTCAGACTGACCCCTGTGGTCTGGTATCTGAGTTCGGACTGACCCCTGTGTGCCGGTATCTGAGTTCGGACTGACCCCTGTTGTCTGGTATCTGAGTTCGGACTGAACCCTGTGGTCTTGTGTCTGAGTTCGGACTGACCCTTGTGCTCTGGTATCTGAGTTCGGACTGACCCCTGTGGTCTGGTTTCTGAGTTAGGACTGACCGCTGTGCTCTAATGGCTGGTTCGGACAGACCCCTGTGGTCTGTTATCTGAGTTCGGACTGACCTCTATGGTCTGGTGGCTGAGTTCGGACTGACCCATGTGGTCTATTATCTGAGTTTGAACTGACTGCTGTGGTCTGGTATCTGAGTTGGGACTGACCCCTATGGGCTGGTATCTGAGTTTGGACTGACCACTGTGGTCTGGTGGCTGGTTCAGACTGACCCCAGTGGTCTGGTATGTGAGTTCGGACTGACCCCTGTCGTCTGGTGGCTGAGTTCAGACGGACCGTGTGGTCTGGTGGCTGAGTTCAGGCTGACACCTGTGGTCTGGTATCTGAGTTCGGACTGACCTCTGGTCTGGTGGCTGAGTTCGGACTGACCCATGTGGTCTATTATCTGAATTTGAACTGACCGCTGTGGTCTGGTATCTGAGTTGGGACTGACCCCTATGGGCTGGTATCTGAGTTAGGACTGACCTCTATTGTCTGGTGTCTGAGTTCAGACTGACCGCTGTGGTCTGGTGGCTGGTTCGGACTGACCCCTGTGGTCTGTTATCTGAGTTCGGACTGACCCCTATGGGCTGGTATCTGAGTTGGGACTGACCCCTATTGTCTGGTGTCTGAATTCAGACTGACTGCTGTGGTCTGGTGTCTGGTTCAGACTGACCCCAGTGGTCTGGTATGTGAGTTCGGACTGACCCCTGTCGTCTGGTGGCTGAGTTCAGATGGACCGTGTGGTCTGGTGGCTGAGTTCAGGCTGACCCCTGTGGTCTGGTATCTGAGTTTGGACTGACCCCCTTGGTCTCATATCTGAGTTCGGACCGACCCCGGTGGTCAGCTGGCTGGATCGGTCTGACCCCTATGGGCAGGTATCTGAGTTTGGACTGAAGCCTATGGGCTGGTATCTGAGTTCGGACTGACTGTTGTGGTCTGGTATCTGAGTTTGGACTGAAGCCTATGGTCTGGTGACTGGTTCAGACCTACCCCTGTGGTTGGTATCTGAGTTCGGACTGACCCCTGTGGTTTGGTGGCATGTTCGGACTGACCCCTATGGGCTGGTATCTGAGTTTCGACTGACCCCTGTGGTCTGGTGGCTGAGTTCGGACTGACCGCTGTGGTCTGGTATCTGAGTTCGGACTGACCCCTGTGGTCTGGTATCTAAGTTTGGACTGACCCCTATGGGCTGGTATCTGAGTTCAGACTGACCCCTGTGGTCTGGTATCTGAGTTCGGACTGACCCCTATGGTCTGGTGGCTGGTTCGCACTGACCCCTGTGGTCTGCTGGCTGGTTCGGACTGACCCCTGTGGTCTGGTATCTGAGTTCGGACTGACCACTGTGGTCTGGTGGCAGAGTACGGTCTAACACCTGTGGTCTGTGGCTGGTTCGGACTGACCCCTGTGGTCTGGTATCTGAGTTTGGACTGAAGCCTGTGGTCTGGTGACTGGTTCAGACTGACCCCTGTGGTTGGTATCTGAGTTCGGATTGACCCCTGTGGTTTGGTAGCAGGTTCGGACTGACCCCTATGGGCTGGTATCTGAGTTTCGACTGACCCCTGTGGTCTGGTATCTGAGTTCGGACTGAACCCTGTGGTCTGGTGGCTGGTTCGGACTGAGCCCTGTGGTCTGGTGGCTGGTTCGGACTGACCCTTGTGGGCTGATAGCTGAGCATGGACTGACCCCTATGGGCAAGGTATCTGAGTTTGGATTGACCCCTGTTGTGTGGTATCTGAGTTCAGACTGACCCCTGTGGAATGGCGTCTGAGTTCGGACTGACCGCTTTGGTCTGGTGGGTGGTTCGGACTGACCGCTTTGGTCTGGTGGGTGGTTCGGACTGACCGCTTTGGTCTGGTGGGTGGTTCGGACTGACCCCTGTGGTCTGCTGGCTGAGTTCAGACTGACCACAGTGGTCTGGGTGCTGGTACGAACTGACCCCTGTGGTCTGGTATCTGAGTTTGGACTGACCCCTGTTGTCTGGTATCTGAGTTCGGACTGAACCCTGTGGTCTTGTGTCTGAGTTCGGACTGACCTCTGTGGTCTGGTATCTGAGTTCGGTCTGACGCCTGTTGTCTCGTATCTGAGTTTGGACTGAACGCTGTGGTCTGTTGGCTGGTTCAGACTGACCCCTGTGGACTGGTATCTGCGTTCGGACTGACCCCTGCGGTCTGGTGGCTGGTTCGGAATGACCCCTGTTGTCTGGTATCTGAGTTCGCACTGAACCCTGTGGTCTGTTGGCTGGTTCGGACTGACCCCTGTGGTCTGGAGGCTGGTACGGACTGACCCCTGTCGTCTGGTATCTGAGTTCAGACTGACCCCTTTGGTCTGGTATCTGAGTTCGGACTGACCCCTGTGGACTGGAATCTGAGTTTGGACTGACCGCTGTGGTCTGGTATCTGGGTTCGGACTGACCCTTATGGGCTAGTATCTGAGTTCGGACTGACTGCTATGGTCTGGTATCTGAGTTCAGACTGACCCCGGTGGTCTGGTGGCTACTTCGGTCTGACCCTTTGGGCTGGTACATGAGTTCGGACTGACCCCTGGTATCTGAGTTCGGACTGACCGCTTTGGTCTGGTGGGTGGTTCGGACTGACCCCTGTGGTCTGGTGGCTGAGTTCGGACTGACGACTGTGGTCTGGGTGCTGGTTCGAACTGACCCCTGTGGTCTGGTATCTGAGTTCGGTCTGACCCCTATGGGCTGGTATCTGAGTTTGGACTGACCGCGGTTGGCTGGTATCTGAGTTCGGATTGACCGCTGTGGTCTGCTATCTGAGTTCGGACTGACCCCGGTGGTCTGGAGGCTGAGCTTGGACTGACCCCGCTGGTCTGGAGGCTGAGCTTGGACTGACCTCTGTGGACTGGAATCTGAGTTTGGACTGATCACTGAGGTCTGGTGGCTGGTTCGGAATGACCCCTGTGGTCTGGTATCTGAGTTTGGACTGACCCCTGTGGTCTGTTGGCTGGTTCAGACTGACCCCTGTGCTCTGGTATCTGTGTTTGGACTGACCCCTGTGGTCTGTTGGCTGGTTGGGACTGACCCCTGTGGTCTGGTGGCTGGTTCGGACTGACCCCTGTCGTCTGGTATCTGAGTTCGGACTGACCCCTGTGGACTGGAATCTGAGTTTGGACTGACCCTTATGGGCTGGTATCTGAGTTTGGACTGACCCCTATGGTCTGGTATCTGAGTAAGGACTGACCCCTATGTGCAGATATCTGAGTTTGGACTGACCGCTGTTGTCTGGTAACTGAGTTCGGACTGACCCCTGTGTGCCGGTATCTGAGTTTGGACTGACCGCTGTTGTCTGGTAACTGAGTTTGGACTGAACCCTGTGGTCTTGTGTCTGAGTTCGGACTGACCCTTGTGCTCTGCTATCTGAGTTTGGACTGACCCCTATGGGCTGGTATCTGAGTTCGGACTGACCCCTGATGTCTGGTGTCTGAGTTCAGACTGACCGCTGTGGTCTGGTGGCTGGTTCGGACTGACCCCTGTGGTCTGGTATCTGAGTTCGGACTGACCGCTGCGGTCTGATGGCTGGTTCGGACTGACCCCTGTGGTCTGGTGGCTGAGTTGGGTCTGTCCCCTGAGGACTGGTATGTCAGTTCGGACTGACCCCTGTCGTCTGGTGGATGAGTTCAGACGGACCGTGTGGTCTGGTGGCTGGTTTGGACTGACCCCTGTCATCTGGTATCTGAGTTCGGACTGACCGCTTTTGTCTGGTATCTGAGTTCGGACTGACCCCTGTGGTCTGGTGACTGAGTTCGGACTGACCACTGTGGTCTGGGTGCTAGTTCGGACTGACCCCTGTGGTCTGTTATCTGAGTTCGATCTGACCCGTCTGGTCTGTTATCTACGTTCGATCTGACCCCTATGGGCTGGTATCTGAGTTTGGACTGACCCCTGTGGTCTGTTATCTGAGTTCGATCTGATCCCTGTGGTCTGGTATCTGAGTTCGGACTGAGCCCTGTGGTCTGGTGGCTGGTTCGTACTGACCCTTGTGGTCTGGTAGCTGAGTATGGACTGACCCCTATGGGCAGGTATCTGAGTTTGGATTGACCCCTGTTGTGTGGTATCTGAGTTCGGACTGACCCCTGTGGTCTGGTATCTGAGTTCGGACTAAGCACTCTGGTCTGGTGGCTGGTTCGCACTGACCCCTGTGTTCTGCTGGCTGGTTCGGACTGACCCCTGTGGTCTGGTACCTGAGTTCGGACTGACCACTGTGGTCTGGTGGCTGAGTTCGGTCTAACACCTGTGGTCTGTGGCTGGTTCGGACTGACCCCTGTGGTCTGGTATCTGAGTTTGGACTGAAGCCTGTGGTCTGGTGACTGGTTTAGACTGACCCCTGTGGTTGGTATCTGAGTTCGGACTGACCCCTGTGGTTTGGTGGCAGGTTCGGACTGACCCCTATGGGCTGGTATCTGAGTTTCGACTGACCCCTGTGGTCTGGTGGCTGAGTTCGGACTGACCACTGTCGTCTGGTATCTGAGTTTGGACTGACCCCTTTGGTCTGTTATCTGAGTTCGATCTGATCCCTGTGGTCTGGTATCTGAGTTCGGACTGAGCCCTGTGGTCTGGTGGCTGGTTCGGACTGACCCTTGTAGTCTGGTAGCTGAGTATGGACTGACCCCTATGGGCAGGTATCTGAGTTTGGATTGACCCCTGTTGTGCGGTATCTGAGTTCAGTCTAACCCCTATGTTCTGGTATCTGAGTTCGGACTGACCCATGTGGTCTGGTATCTGAGTTAGGACTGACCGCTGCGGTCTAATGGCTGGTTCGGACAGACACCTGTGGTCTGTTATCTGAGTTCGGACTGACCTCTATGGTCTGGTGGCTGAGTTCGGACTGTCCCATGTGGTCTATTATCTGAGTTTGGACTGAACCTTATGGGCTGGTATCTGAGTTTGGACTGACCGCTGTGGTCTGGTATCTGAGTTGGGACTGACCCCTATGGGCTGGAATCTGAGTTCGGACTGACCCCTGTTGTCTGGTGTCTGAGTTCAGTCTGACCGCTGTGGTCTTGTGGCTGGTTCGGACTGACCCCTGTCGTCTGGTGGATGAGTTCAGACGGACCGTGTGGTCTGGTGCCTGAGTTCAGGCTGACCCCTGTGGTCTGGTATCTGAGTTCGGACTGACCCCGCTGGTCTGGAGGCTGAGCTTGGACTGACCCCTGTGGACTGGAATCTGAGTTTGGACTGATCACTGTGGTCTGGTGGCTGGTTCGGAATGGCCCCTGTGGTCTGGTATCTGAGTTTGGACTGACCCCTGTGGTCTGTTGGCTGGTTCAGACTGACCCCTGTGGTCTGGTATCTGAGTTCGGACTGACCCCTGTGGTCTGGTGGCAGGTTCGGAATGACCCCTGTGGTCTGGTGGCTGGTTCGGACTGACCCCTGTCGTCTGGGATCTGAGTTCGGACTGACCGCTTTGGTCTGGTATCTGAGTTCGGACTGACCCCTGTGGACTGGAATCTGAGTTTGGACTGACCCTTATGGGCTGGTATCTGAGTTCGGACTGACCCCTGTTGTCTGGTATCTGAGTTCGGACTGAACCCTGAGGTCTTGTGTCTGAGTTCGGACTGACCCTTGTGCTCTGGTATCTGAGTTCGGACTGACCCCTGTGGTCTGGTATCTGGGTTCAGTCTGACCCCTACGTTCTGGTATCTGAGTTCGGACTGACCCATGTGGTCTGGTATCTGCGTTAGGACTGACCGCTGCGGTCTTATGGCTGGTTCGGACAGACCCCTGTGGTCTGTTATCTGAGTTCGGACTGACCTCTATGGTCTGGTGGCTGAGTTCGGACTGACCCATGTGGTCTATTATCTGAGTTTGGACTGACCCTTATGGGCTGGTATCTGAGTTCGTACTGACCCCTGTTGTCTCGTATCTGAGTTTCGACTGACCCCTGTGGTCTGGTGGCTGAGTTCGGACTGACCGCTGTGGTCTGGTATCTGAGTTGGGACTGACCCCTGTTGTCTGGTGTCTGAGTTCAGTCTGACCGCTGTGGTCTTGTGGCTGGTTCGGACTGACCCCTGTCGTCTGGTGGATGAGTTCAGACGGACCGTGTGGTCTGGTGCCTGAGTTCAGGCTGACCCCTGTGGTCTGGTATCTGAGTTCGGACTGACCCCGCTGGTCTGGAGGCTGAGCTTGGACTGACCCCTGTGGACTGGAATCTGAGTTTGGACTGATCACTGTGGTCTGGTGGCTGGTTCGGAATGGCCCCTGTGGTCTGGTATCTGAGTTTGGACTGACCCCTGTGGTCTGTTGGCTGGTTCAGACTGACCCCTGTGGTCTGGTGGCAGGTTCGGAATGACCCCTGTGGTCTGGTGGCTGGTTCGGACTGACCCCTGTCGTCTGGTATCTGAGTTCGGACTGACCGCTTTGGTCTGGTATCTGAGTTCGGACTGACCCCTGTGGACTGGAATCTGAGTTTGGACTGACCCTTATGGGCTGGTATCTGAGTTTGGACTGACCCCTATGGTCTGGTATCTGAGTATGGACTGACCCCTATGTGCAGATATCCGAGTTTGGACTGACCGCTGTTGTCTGGTAACTGAGTTCGGACTGACCCCTGTGTGCCGGTATCTGAGTTCGGACTGACCCCTGCTGTCTGGTATCTGAGTTCGGACTGAACCCTGAGGTCTTGTGTCTGAGTTCGGACTGACCCTTGTGCTCTGGTATCTGAGTTCGGACTGACCCCTGTGGTCTGGTATCTGGGTTCAGTCTGACCCCTACGTTCTGGTATCTGAGTTCGGACTGACCCATGTGGTCTGGTATCTGAGTTAGGACTGACCACTGCGGTCTAATGGCTGGTTCGGACAGACCCCTGTGGTCTATTATCTGAGTTTGGACTGACCCTTATGGGCTGGTATCTGAGTTCGTACTGACCCCTGTTGTCTCGTATCTGAGTTTCGACTGACCCCTGTGGTCTGGTGGCTGAGTTCGGACTGACCGCTGTGGTCTGGTATCTGAGTTCGGACTGACCCCTGTGGTCTGGTATCTGAGTTTGGACTGACCACTGTGGTCTGGTGGCTGGTTCAGACTGACCCCAGCGGTCTGGTTTCTGAGTTCGGTCTGACACCTGTGGTCTGGTGGCTGAGTTGGGTCTGTCCCCTGAGGTCTGGTATGTGAGTTCGGACTGACCCCTGTCGTCTGGTGGATGAGTTCAGACGGACCGTGTGGTCTGGTGCCTGAGTTCAGGCTGACCCCTGTGGTCTGGTATCTGAGTTCGGACTGACCCCGCTGGTCTGGAGGCTGAGCTTGGACTGACCCCTGTGGACTGGAATCTGAGTTTGGACTGATCACTGTGGTCTGTTGGCTGGTTCAGACTGACCCCTGTGGTCTGGTGGCTGGTTCGGAATGACCCCTGTGGTCTGGTATCTGGGTTCGGACTGACCCCTGTGGTCTGGTGGCAGGTTCGGAATGACCCCTGTGGTCTGGTGGCTGGTTCGGACTGACCCCTGTCGTCTGGTATCTGAGTTCGGACTGACCGCTTTGGTCTGGTATCTGAGTTCGGACTGACCCCTGTGGACTGGAATCTGAGTTTGGACTGACCCTTATGGGCTGGTATCTGAGTTTGGACTGACCCCTATGGTCTGGTATCTGAGTATGGACTGACCCCTATGTGCAGATATCTGAGTTTGGACTGACCGCTGTTGTCTGGTAACTGAGTTCGGACTGACCCCTGTGTGCCGGTATCTGAGTTCGGACTGACCCCTGTTGTCTGGTATCTGAGTTCGGACTGACCCCTGTGGTCTGGTATCTGAGTTCAGTCTGACCCCTATGTTCTGGTATCTGAGTTCGGACTGACCCATGTGGTCTGGTATCTGAGTTAGGACTGACCGCTGTGCTCTAATGGCTGGTTCGGACACACCCCTGTGGTCTGTTATCTGAGTTCGGACTGACCTCTATGGTCTGGTGGCTGAGTTCGGACTGACCCATGTGGTCTATTATCTGAGTTTGGACTGACCCTTATGGGCTGGTATCTGAGTTCGTACTGACCCCTGTGGTCTGGTGGCTGAGTTCGGACTGACCACTAAGGGCTGGTATCTGAGTTTGGACTGACCGCTGTGGTCTGGTATCTGAGTTGGGACTGACCCCTATGGGCTGGTATCTGAGTTCGGACTGACCCCTGTTGTCTGGTGTCTGAGTTCAGACTGACCCCAGCGGTCTGGTTTCTGAGTTCGGTCTGACCCCTGTGGTCTGGTGGCTGAGTTGGGTCTGTCCCCTGAGGTCTGGTATGTGAGTTCGGACTGACCCCTGTCGTCTGGTGGATGAGTTCAGACGGACCGTGTGGTCTGATGCCTGAGTTCAGGCTGACCCCTGTGATCTGGTATCTGAGTTTGGACTGACCCCCTTGGTCTCGTATCTGAGTTCGGACTGACCCCGCTGGTCTGGAGCTGAGCTTGGACTGACCCCTGTTGTCTCGTATCTGAGTTTCGACTGACCCCTGTGGTCTGGTGGCTGAGTTCGGACTGACCGCTGTGGTCTGGTATCTGAGTTCGGACTGACCCCTGTGGTCTGGTATCTGAGTTTGGACTGACCCCTATGGGCTGGTATCTGAGTTCGGACTGACCCCTATGGTCTGTTGGCTGGTTCGCACTGACCCCTGTGGTCTGCTGGCTGGTTAGGACTGACCCCTGTGGTCTGGTATCTGAGTTCGGACTGACCACTGTGGTCTGGTGGCTGAGTTCGGTCTAACACCTGTGGTCTGTGGCTGGTTCGGACTGACCCCTGTGGTCTGGTATCTGAGTTTGGACTGAAGCCTGTGGTCTGGTGACTGGTTCAGACTGACCCCTGTGGTTGGTATCTGAGTTCGGACTGACCCCTGTGGTTTGGTGGCAGGTTCGGACTGACCCGTATGGGCTGGTATCTGAGTTTCGACTGACCCCTGTGGTCTGGTGGCTGAGTTCGGACTGACCACTGTGGTCTGGTATCTGAGTTTGGACTGACCTCTTTGGTCTGTTATCTGAGTTCGATCTGATCCCTGTGGTCTGGTATCTGAGTTCGGACTGAGCCCTGTGGTCTGGTGGCTGGTTCGGACTGACCCTTGTAGTCTGGTAGCTGAGTATGGACTGACCCCTATGGGCAGGTATCTGAGTTTGGATTGACCCCTGTTGTGCGGTATCTGAGTTCAGTCTGACCCCTATGTTCTGGTATCTGAGTTCGGACTGACCCATGTGGTCTGGTATCTGAGTTAGGACTGACCGCTGCGGTCTAATGGCTGGTTCGGACAGACACCTGTGGTCTGTTATCTGAGTTCGGACTGACCTCTATGGTCTGGTGGCTGAGTTCGGACTGACCCATGTGGTCTATTATCTGAGTTTGGACTGAACCTTATGGGCTGGTATCTGAGTTTGGACTGACCGCTGTGGTCTGGTATCTGAGTTGGGACTGACCCCTATGGGCTGGTATCTGAGTTCGGACTGACCCCTGTTGTCTGGTGTCTGAGTTCAGTCTGACCGCTGTGGTCTTGTGGCTGGTTCGGACTGACTCCTGTGGTCTGTTATCTGAGTTCGGACTGACCACTATGGGCTGGTATCTGAGTTTGGACTGACCACTGTGGTCTGGTGGCTGGTTCTGACTGACCCCAGCGGTCTGGTTTCTGAGTTCGGTCTGACACCTGTGGTCTGGTGGCTGAGTTGGGTCTGTCCCCTGAGGTCTGGTATGTGAGTTCGGACTGACCCCTGTCGTCTGGTGGATGAGTTCAGACGGACCGTGTGGTCTGGTGCCTGAGTTCAGGCTGACCCCTGTGGTCTGGTATCTGAGTTCGGACTGACCCCGCTGGTCTGGAGGCTGAGCTTGGACTGACCCCTGTGGACTGGAATCTGAGTTTGGACTGATCACTGTGGTCTGTTGGCTGGTTCAGACTGACCCCTGTGGTCTGGTGGCTGGTTCGGAATGACCCCTGTGGTCTGGTATCTGAGTTTGGACTGACCCCTGTGGTCTGTTGGCTGGTTCAGACTGACCCCTGTGGTCTGGTATCTGGGTTCGGACTGACCCCTGTGGTCTGGTGGCAGGTTCGGAATGACCCCTGTGGTCTGGTGGCTGGTTCGGAATGACCCCTGTGGTCTGGTATCTGAGTTTGGACTGACCCCTGTGGTCTGTTGGCTGGTTCAGACTGACCCCTGTGGTCTGGTATCTGGGTTCGCACTGACCCCTGTGGTCTGGTGGCAGGTTCGGAATGACCCCTGTGGTCTGGTGGCTGGTTCGGACTGACCCCTGTCGTCTGGTATCTGAGTTCGGACTGACCGCTTTGGTCTGGTATCTGAGTTCGGACTGACCCCTGTGGACTGGAATCTGAGTTTGGACTGACCCTTATGGGCTGGTATCTGAGTTTGGACTGACCTCTATGGTCTGGTATCTGAGTATGGACTGACCCCTATGTGCAGATATCTGAGTTTGGACTGACCGCTGTTGTCTGGTAACTGAGTTCGGACTGACCCCTGTGTGCCGGTATCTGAGTTCGGACTGACCCCTGTTGTCTGGTATCTGAGTTCGGACTGAACCCTGTGGTCTTGTGTCTGAGTTCGGACTGACCCTTGTGCTCTGGTATCTGAGTTCGGACTGACCCCTGTGGTCTGGTTTCTGAGTTAGGACTGACCGCTGTGCTCTAATGGCTGGTTCGGACAGACCCCTGTGGTCTGTTATCTGAGTTCGGACTGACCTCTATGGTCTGGTGGCTGAGTTCGGACTGACCCATGTGGTCTATTATCTGAGTTTGAACTGACTGCTGTGGTCTGGTATCTGAGTTGGGACTGACCCCTATGGGCTGGTATCTGAGTTTGGACTGACCACTGTGGTCTGGTGGCTGGTTCAGACTGACCCCAGTGGTCTGGTATGTGAGTTCGGACTGACCCCTGTCGTCTGGTGGCTGAGTTCAGACGGACCGTGTGGTCTGGTGGCTGAGTTCAGGCTGACACCTGTGGTCTGGTATCTGAGTTCGGACTGACCTCTATGGTCTGGTGGCTGAGTTCGGACTGACCCATGTGGTCTATTATCTGAATTTGAACTGACAGCTGTGGTCTGGTATCTGAGTTGGGACTGACCCCTATGGGCTGGTATCTGAGTTGGGACTGACCCCTATTGTCTGGTGTCTGAGTTCAGACTGACCGCTGTGGTCTGGTGGCTGGTTCGGACTGACCCCTGTGGTCTGTTATCTGAGTTCGGACTGACCCCTATGGGCTGGTATCTGAGTTGGGACTGACCCCTATTGTCTGGTGTCTGAATTCAGACTGACTGCTGTGGTCTGGTGTCTGGTTCAGACTGACCCCAGTGGTCTGGTATGTGAGTTCGGACTGACCCCTGTCGTCTGGTGGCTGAGTTCAGATGGACCGTGTGGTCTGGTGGCTGAGTTCAGGCTGACCCCTGTGGTCTGGTATCTGAGTTTGGACTGACCCCCTTGGTCTCATATCTGAGTTCGGACCGACCCCGGTGGTCAGCTGGCTGGATCGGTCTGACCCCTATGGGCAGGTATCTGAGTTTGGACTGAAGCCTATGGGCTGGTATCTGAGTTCGGACTGACTGTTGTGGTCTGGTATCTGAGTTTGGACTGAAGCCTATGGTCTGGTGACTGGTTCAGACCTACCCCTGTGGTTGGTATCTGAGTTCGGACTGACCCCTGTGGTTTGGTGGCATGTTCGGACTGACCCCTATGGGCTGGTATCTGAGTTTCGACTGACCCCTGTGGTCTGGTGGCTGAGTTCGGACTGACCGCTGTGGTCTGGTATCTGAGTTCGGACTGACCCCTGTGGTCTGGTATCTAAGTTTGGACTGACCCCTATGGGCTGGTATCTGAGTTCAGACTGACCCCTGTGGTCTGGTATCTGAGTTCGGACTGACCCCTATGGTCTGGTGGCTGGTTCGCACTGACCCCTGTGGTCTGCTGGCTGGTTCGGACTGACCCCTGTGGTCTGGTATCTGAGTTCGGACTGACCACTGTGGTCTGGTGGCAGAGTACGGTCTAACACCTGTGGTCTGTGGCTGGTTCGGACTGACCCCTGTGGTCTGGTTTGGACTGAAGCCTGTGGTCTGGTGACTGGTTCAGACTGACCCCTGTGGTTGGTATCTGAGTTCGGATTGACCCCTGTGGTTTGGTAGCAGGTTCGGACTGACCCCTATGGGCTGGTATCTGAGTTTCGACTGACCCCTGTGGTCTGGTATCTGAGTTCGGACTGAACCCTGTGGTCTGGTGGCTGGTTCGGACTGACCCTTGTGGTCTGGTAGCTGAGTATGGACTGACCCCTATGGGCAGGTATCTGAGTTTGGATTGACCCCTGTTGTGTGGTATCTGAGTTCGGACTGACCCCTGTGGTCTGGTATCTGAGTTCGGACTGAGCCCTGTGGTCTGGTGGCTGGTTCGGACTGACCCTTGTGGGCTGATAGCTGAGCATGGACTGACCCCTATGGGCAAGGTATCTGAGTTTGGATTGACCCCTGTTGTGTGGTATCTGAGTTCAGACTGACCCCTGTGGAATGGCGTCTGAGTTCGGACTGACCGCTTTGGTCTGGTGGGTGGTTCGGACTGACCGCTTTGGTCTGGTGGGTGGTTCGGACTGACCCCTGTGGTCTGCTGGCTGAGTTCAGACTGACCACAGTGGTCTGGGTGCTGGTACGAACTGACCCCTGTGGTCTGGTATCTGAGTTTGGACTGACCCCTGTTGTCTGGTATCTGAGTTCGGACTGAACCCTGTGGTCTTGTGTCTGAGTTCGGACTGACCTCTGTGGTCTGGTATCTGAGTTCGGTCTGACGCCTGTTGTCTCGTATCTGAGTTTGGACTGAACGCTGTGGTCTGTTGGCTGGTTCAGACTGACCCCTGTGGACTGGTATCTGCGTTCGGACTGACCCCTGCGGTCTGGTGGCTGGTTCGGAATGACCCCTGTTGTCTGGTATCTGAGTTCGCACTGACCCCTGTCGTCTGGTATCTGAGTTCAGACTGACCCCTTTGGTCTGGTATCTGAGTTCGGACTGACCCCTGTGGACTGGAATCTGAGTTTGGACTGACCGCTGTGGTCTGGTATCTGGGTTCGGACTGACCCTTATGGGCTAGTATCTGAGTTCGGACTGACTGCTATGGTCTGGTATCTGAGTTCAGACTGACCCCGGTGGTCTGGTGGCTACTTCGGTCTGACCCTTTGGGCTGGTACATGAGTTCGGACTGACCCCTGGTATCTGAGTTCGGACTGACCGCTTTGGTCTGGTGGGTGGTTCGGACTGACCCCGGTGGTCTGGAGGCTGAGCTTGGACTGACCCCGCTGGTCTGGAGGCTGAGCTTGGACTGACCTCTGTGGACTGGAATCTGAGTTTGGACTGATCACTGAGGTCTGGTGGCTGGTTCGGAATGACCCCTGTGGTCTGGTATCTGAGTTTGGACTGACCCCTGTGGTCTGTTGGCTGGTTCAGACTGACCCCTGTGCTCTGGTATCTGAGTTTGGACTGACCCCTGTGGTCTGTTGGCTGGTTGGGACTGACCCCTGTGGTCTGGTGGCTGGTTCGGACTGACCCCTGTCGTCTGGTATCTGAGTTCGGACTGACCCCTGTGGACTGGAATCTGAGTTTGGACTGACCCTTATGGGCTGGTATCTGAGTTTGGACTGACCCCTATGGTCTGGTATCTGAGTAAGGACTGACCCCTATGTGCAGATATCTGAGTTTGGACTGACCGCTGTTGTCTGGTAACTGAGTTCGGACTGACCCCTGTGTGCCGGTATCTGAGTTCGGACTGACCCCTGTTGTCTGGTATCTGAGTTTGGACTGAACCCTGTGGTCTTGTGTCTGAGTTCGGACTGACCCTTGTGCTCTGCTATCTGAGTTTGGACTGACCCCTATGGGCTGGTATCTGAGTTCGGACTGACCCCTGATGTCTGGTGTCTGAGTTCAGACTGACCGCTGTGGTCTGGTGGCTGGTTCGGACTGACCCCTGTGGTCTGGTATCTGAGTTCGGACTGACCGCTGCGGTCTGATGGCTGGTTCGGACTGACCCCTGTGGTCTATTATCTGAGTTCGGACTGACCCCTATGGGCTGGTATCTGAGTTTGGACTGACCACTGTGGTCTGGTGGCTGGTTCAGACTGACCCCAGCGGTCTGGTTTCTGAGTTCGGTCTGACCCCTGTGGTCTGGTGGCTGAGTTGGGTCTGTCCCCTGAGGACTGGTATGTCAGTTCGGACTGACCCCTGTCGTCTGGTGGATGAGTTCAGACGGACCGTGTGGTCTGGTGGCTGGTTTGGACTGACCCCTGTCGTCTGGTATCTGAGTTCGGACTGACCGCTTTTGTCTGGTATCTGAGTTCGGACTGACCCCTGTGGTCTGGTGACTGAGTTCGGACTGACCACTGTGGTCTGGGTGCTAGTTCGGACTGACCCCTGTGGTCTATTATCTGAGTTCGATCTGACCCGTCTGGTCTGTTATCTACGTTCGATCTGACCCCTATGGGCTGGTATCTGAGTTTGGACTGACACCTGTGGTCTGTTATCTGAGTTCGATCTGATCCCTGTGGTCTGGTATCTGAGTTCGGACTGAGCCCTGTGGTCTGGTGGCTGGTTCGTACTGACCCTTGTGGTCTGGTAGCTGAGTATGGACTGACCCCTATGGGCAGGTATCTGAGTTTGGATTGACCCCTGTTGTGTGGTATCTGAGTTCGGACTGACCCCTGTGGTCTGGTATCTGAGTTCGGACTAAGCACTCTGGTCTGGTGGCTGGTTCGGACTGACCCTTGTGGTCTGGTAGCTGAGTATGGACTGACCCCTATGGGCAGGTATCTGAGTTTGGATTGACCCCTGTTGTGTGGTATCTGAGTTCGGACTGACCCCTGTGGTCTGATGGCTGAGTTCGGACTGACCACTGTGGTCTGGGTGCTGGTTCGAACTGACCCCTGTGGTCTGGTATCTGAGTTCGGACTGACCCCTGTGGTCTGGTGTCTGGTTCGGACTGACCCCTGTGGTCTGGTATCTGACCGGACTGACCCCTGTGGTCTGGTGGCTGAGTTCGGACTGACCCCTGTGGTCTGGTATCTGAGTTCGGACTGACCCCTGTGGTCTGTTATCTGAGTATGGACTGACCCCTATGTGCAGATATCTGAGTTTGGACTGACAGCTGTTGTCTGGTAACTGAGTTTGCACTGACCCCTGTGTGCCGGTATCTGAGTTCGGACTGACCCCTGTTGTCTGGTATCTGAGTTCGGACTGACCCTTGTGCTCTGGTATCTGAGTTCGGACTGACCCCTGTGGTCTGGTATCTGAGTTCAGTCTGACCCCTACGTTCTGGTATCTGAGTTCGGACTGACCCATGTGGTCTGGTATCTGAGTTAGGACTGACCGCTGCGGTCTAATGGCTGGTTCGGACAGACCCCTGTGGTCTGTTATCTGAGTTCGGACTGACCTCTATGGTCTGGTGGCTGAGTAAGGACTGACCCCTATGTGCAGATATCTGAGTTTGGACTGACCGCTGTTGTCTGGTAACTGAGTTCGGACTGACCCCTGTGTGCCGGTATCTGAGTTCGGACTGACCCCTGTTGTCTGGTATCTGAGTTTGGACTGAACCCTGTGGTCTTGTGTCTGAGTTCGGACTGACCCTTGTGCTCTGCTATCTGAGTTCGGACTGACCGCTGTGATCTGGTATCTGAGTTCGGACTGACCCCTGTGGTCTGGTATCTAAGTTTGGACTGACCCCTATGGGCTGGTATCTGAGTTCGGACTGACCCCTGTGGTCCGGTATCTGAGTTCGGACTGACCCCTATGGTCTGGTGGCTGGTTCGCACTGACCCCTGTGGTCTGCTGGCTGGTTCAGACTGACCCCTGTGGTCTGGTATCTGAGTTCGGACTGACACCTTTGGTCTGGTATCTGAGTTCGGACTGACCCCTGTGGACTGGAATCTGAGTTTGGACTGACCGCTGTGGTCTGGTATCTGGGTTCGGACTGACCCTTATGGGCTAGTATCTGAGTTCGGACTGACTGCTATGGTCTGGTATCTGAGTTCAGACTGACCCCGGTGGTCTGGTGGCTACTTCGGTCTGACCCTTTGGGCTGGTACATGAGTTCGGACTGACCCCTGGTATCTGAGTTCGGACTGACCGCTTTGGTCTGGTGGGTGGTTCGGACTGACCCCTGTGGTCTGGTGGCTGAGTTCGGACTGACGACTGTGGTCTGGGTGCTGGTTCGAACTGACCCCTGTGGTCTGGTATCTGAGTTTGGTCTGACCCCTATGGGCTGGTATCTGAGTTTGGACTGACCGCGGTTGGCTGGTATCTGAGTTCGGATTGACCGCTGTGGTCTGCTATCTGAGTTCGGACTGACCCCGGTGGTCTGGAGGCTGAGCTTGGACTGACCCCGCTGGTCTGGAGGCTGAGCTTGGACTGACCTCTGTGGACTGGAATCTGAGTTTGGACTGATCACTGAGGTCTGGTGGCTGGTTCGGAATGACCCCTGTGGTCTGGTATCTGAGTTTGGACTGACCCCTGTGGTCTGTTGGCTGGTTCAGACTGACCCCTGTGCTCTGGTATCTGAGTTTGGACTGACCCCTGTGGTCTGTTGGCTGGTTGGGACTGACCCCTGTGGTCTGGTGGCTGGTTCGGACTGACCCCTGTCGTCTGGTATCTGAGTTCGGACTGACCCCTGTGGACTGGAATCTGAGTTTGGACTGACCCTTATGGGCTGGTATCTGAGTTTGGACTGACCCCTATGGTCTGGTATCTGAGTAAGGACTGACCCCTATGTGCAGATATCTGAGTTTGGACTGACCGCTGTTGTCTGGTAACTGAGTTCGGACTGACCCCTGTGTGCCGGTATCTGAGTTCGGACTGACCCCTGTTGTCTGGTATCTGAGTTTGGACTGAACCCTGTGGTCTTGTGTCTGAGTTCGGACTGACCCTTGTGCTCTGCTATCTGAGTTTGGACTGACCCCTATGGGCTGGTATCTGAGTTCGGACTGACCCCTGATGTCTGGTGTCTGAGTTCAGACTGACCGCTGTGGTCTGGTGGCTGGTTCGGACTGACCCCTGTGGTCTGGTATCTGAGTTCGGACTGACCGCTGCGGTCTGATGGCTGGTTCGGACTGACCCCTGTGGTCTATTATCTGAGTTCGGACTGACCCCTATGGGCTGGTATCTGAGTTTGGACTGACCACTGTGGTCTGGTGGCTGGTTCAGACTGACCCCAGCGGTCTGGTTTCTGAGTTCGGTCTGACCCCTGTGGTCTGGTGGCTGAGTTGGGTCTGTCCCCTGAGGACTGGTATGTCAGTTCGGACTGACCCCTGTCATCTGGTGGATGAGTTCAGACGGACCGTGTGGTCTGGTGGCTGGTTTGGACTGACCCCTGTCGTCTGGTATCTGAGTTCGGACTGACCGCTTTTGTCTGGTATCTGAGTTCGGACTGACCCCTGTGGTCTGGTGACTGAGTTCGGACTGACCACTGTGGTCTGGGTGCTAGTTCGGACTAACCCCTGTGGTCTGTTATCTGAGTTCGATCTGACCCGTCTGGTCTGTTATCTACGTTCGATCTGACCCCTATGGGCTGGTATCTGAGTTTGGACTGACCCCTGTGGTCTGTTATCTGAGTTCGATCTGATCCCTGTGGTCTGGTATCTGAGTTCGGACTGAGCCCTGTGGTCTGGTGGCTGGTTCGTACTGACCCTTGTGGTCTGGTAGCTGAGTATGGACTGACCCCTATGGGCAGGTATCTGAGTTTGGATTGACCCCTGTTGTGTGGTATCTGAGTTCGGACTGACCCCTGTGGTCTGGTATCTGAGTTCGGACTAAGCACTCTGGACTGGTGGCTGGTTCGGACTGACCCTTGTGGTCTGGTAGCTGAGTATGGACTGACCCCTATGGGCAGGTATCTGAGTTTGGATTGACCCCTGTTGTGTGGTATCTGAGTTCGGACTGACCCCTGTGGTCTGATGGCTGAGTTCGGACTGACCACTGTGGTCTGGGTGCTGGTTCGAACTGACCCCTGTGGTCTGGTATCTGAGTTCGGACTGACCCCTGTGGTCTGGTGTCTGGTTCGGACTGACCCCTGTGGTCTGGTATCTGACCGGACTGACCCCTGTGGTCTGGTGGCTGAGTTCGGACTGACCCCTGTGGTCTGGTATCTGAGTTCGGACTGACCCCTGTGGTCTGTTATCTGAGTATGGACTGACCCCTATGTGCAGATATCTGAGTTTGGACTGACAGCTGTTGTCTGGTAACTGAGTTTGCACTGACCCCTGTGTGCCGGTATCTGAGTTCGGACTGACCCCTGTTGTCTGGTATCTGAGTTCGGACTGACCCTTGTGCTCTGGTATCTGAGTTCGGACTGACCCCTGTGGTCTGGTATCTGAGTTCAGTCTGACCCCTACGTTCTGGTATCTGAGTTCGGACTGACCCATGTGGTCTGGTATCTGAGTTAGGACTGACCGCTGCGGTCTAATGGCTGGTTCGGACAGACCCCTGTGGTCTGTTATCTGAGTTCGGACTGACCTCTATGGTCTGGTGGCTGAGTAAGGACTGACCCCTATGTGCAGATATCTGAGTTTGGACTGACCGCTGTTGTCTGGTAACTGAGTTCGGACTGACCCCTGTGTGCCGGTATCTGAGTTCGGACTGACCCCTGTTCTCTGGTATCTGAGTTTGGACTGAACCCTGTGGTCTTGTGTCTGAGTTCGGACTGACCCTTGTGCTCTGCTATCTGAGTTCGGACTGACCGCTGTGATCTGGTATCTGAGTTCGGACTGACCCCTGTGGTCTGGTATCTAAGTTTGGACTGACCCCTATGGGCTGGTATCTGAGTTCGGACTGACCCCTGTGGTCTGGTATCTGAGTTCGGACTGACCCCTATGGTCTGGTGGCTGGTTCGCACTGACCCCTGTGGTCTGCTGGCTGGTTCAGACTGACCCCTGTGGTCTGGTATCTGAGTTCGGACTGACCCCTGTGGTCTGGTATCTAAGTTTGGACTGACCCCTATGGGCTGGTATCTGAGTTCGGACTGACCCCTGTGGTCTGGTATCTGAGTTCGGACTGACCCCTATGGTCTGGTGGCTGGTTCGCACTGACCACTGTGGTCTGCTGGCTGGTTCGGACTGACCCCTGTGGTCTGGTGGCAGAGTTCGGTCTAACACCTGTGGTCTGTGGCTGGTTCGGACTGACCCCTGTGGTCTGGTATCTGAGTTTGGACTGAAGCCTGTGGTCTGGTGACTGGTTCAGACTGACCCCTGTGGTTGGTATCTGAGTTCGGATTGACCCCTGTGGTTTGGTGGCAGGTTCGGACTGACCCCTATGGGCTGGTATCTGAGTTTCGACTGACCCCTGTGGTCTGGTATCTGAGTTCGGACTGAACCCTGTGGTCTGGTGGCTGGTTCGGACTGACCCTTGTGGTCTGGTAGCTGAGTATGGACTGACTCCTATGGGCAGGTATCTGAGTTTGGATTGACCCCTGTTGTGTGGTATCTGAGTTCGGACTGACCCCTGTGGTCTGGTATCTGAGTTCGGACTGAGCCCTGTGGTCTGGTGGCTGGTTCGGACTGACCCCTGTGGTCTGGTATCTGAGTTCGGACTGAGCCCTGTGGTCTGGTGGCTGGTTCGGACTGACCCTTGTGGGCTGATAGCTGAGCATGGACTGACCCCTATGGGCAAGGTATCTGAGTTTGGATTGACCCCTGTTGTGTGGTATCTGAGTTCGGACTGACCCCTGTGGTCTGGCGTCTGAGTTCGGACTGACCGCTTTGGTCTGGTGGGTGGTTCGGAATGACCCTTGTGGTCTGATGGCTGAGTTCGGACTGACCACTGTGGTCTGGGTGCTGGTTCGAACTGACCCCTGTGGTCTGGTATCTGAGTTCGGACTGACCCCTGTGGTCTGGTGTCTGGTTCGGACTGACCCCTGTGGTCTGGTATCTGACCGGACTGACCCCTGTGGTCTGGTGGCTGAGTTCGGACTGACCCCTGTGGTCTGGTATCTGAGTTCGGACTGACCCCTGTGGTCTGTTATCTGAGTATGGACTGACCCCTATGTGCAGATATCTGAGTTTGGACTGACAGCTGTTGTCTGGTAACTGAGTTCGGACTGACCCCTGTGTGCCGGTATCTGAGTTCGGACTGACCCCTGTTGTCTGGTATCTGAGTTCGGACTGACCCTTGTGCTCTGGTATCTGAGTTCGCACTGACCCCTGTGGTCTGGTATCTGAGTTCAGTCTGACCCCTACGTTCTGGTATCTGAGTTCGGACTGACCCATGTGGTCTGGTATCTGAGTTAGGACTGACCGCTGCGGTCTAATGGCTGGTTCGGACAGACCCCTGTGGTCTGTTATCTGAGTTCGGACTGACCTCTATGGTCTGGTGGCTGAGTAAGGACTGACCCCTATGTGCAGATATCTGAGTTTGGACTGACCGCTGTTGTCTGGTAACTGAGTTCGGACTGACCCCTGTGTGCCGGTATCTGAGTTCGGACTGACCCCTGTTGTCTGTTATCTGAGTTTGGACTGAACCCTGTGGTCTTGTGTCTGAGTTCGGACTGACCCTTGTGCTCTGCTATCTGAGTTCGGACTGACCGCTGTGGTCTGGTATCTGAGTTCGGACTGACCCCTGTGGTCTGGTATCTAAGTTTGGACTGACCCCTATGGGCTGGTATCTGAGTTCGGACTGACCCCTGTTGTCTGGTATCTGAGTTCGGACTGAACCCTGTGGTCTTGTGTCTGAGTTCGGACTGACCTCTGTGGTCTGGTATCTGAGTTCGGTCTGACCCCTATGATCTGGTATCTGAGTTCGGACTGACCCATGTGCGCTGGTATCTGAGTTCGTACTGACCCCTGTTGTCTCGTATCTGAGTTTGGACTGAACCCTGTGGTCTGTTGGCTGGTTCAGACTGACCCCTGTGGACTGGTATCTGCGTTCGGACTGACCCCTGCGGTCTGGTGGCTGGTTCGGAATGACCCCTGTTGTCTGGTATCTGAGTTCGCACTGACCCCTGTGGTCTGTTGGCTGGTTCGGACTGACCCCTGTGGTCTGGTGGCTGGTTCGGACTGACCCCTGTCGTCTGGTATCGGAGTTCGGCCTGACCCCTTTGGTCTGGTATCTGAGTTCGGACTGACCCCTGTGGACTGGAATCTGAGTTTGGACTGACCGCTGTGGTCTGGTATCTGGGTTCGGACTGACCCTTATGGGCTAGTATCTGAGTTCGGACTGACTGCTGTGGTCTGGTATCTGAGTTCAGACTGACCCCGGTGGTCTGGTGGCTACTTCGGTCTGACCCTTTGGGCTGGTACATGAGTTCGGACTGACCCCTGGTATCTGAGTTCGGACTGACCGCTTTGGTCTGGTGGGTGGTTCGGACTGACCCCTGTGGTCTGGTGGCTGAGTTCGGACTGACGACTGTGGTCTGGGTGCTGGTTCGAACTGACCCCTGTGGTCTGGTATCTGAGTTCGGACTGACCCCTATGGGCTGGTATCTGAGTTTGGACTGACCGCGGTTGGCTGGTATCTGAGTTCGGATTGACCGCTGTGGTCTGCTATCTGAGTTCGGACTGACCCCGGTGGTCTGGAGGCTGAGCTTGGACTGACCCCGCTGGTCTGGAGGCTGAGCTTGGACTGACCTCTGTGGACTGGAATCTGAGTTTGGACTGATCACTGAGGTCTGGTGGCTGGTTTGGAATGACCCCTGTTGTCTGGTACCTGAGTTTGGACTGACCCCTGTGGTCTGTTGGCTGGTTGGGACTGACCCCTGTGGTCTGGTGGCTGGTTCGGACTGACCCCTGTCGTCTGGTATCTGAGTTCGGACTGACCCCTTTGGTCTGGTATCTGAGTTCGGACTGACCCCTGTGGACTGGAATCTGAGTTTGGACTGACCCTTATGGGCTGGTATCTGAGTTTGGACTGACCCCTATGGTCTGGTATCTGAGTAAGGACTGACCCCTATGTGCAGATATCTGAGTTTGGACTGACCGCTGTTGTCTGGTAACTGAGTTCGGACTGACCCCTGTGTGCCGGTATCTGAGTTCGGACTGACCCCTGTTGTTTGGTATCTGAGTTTGGACTGACCCTGTGGTCTTGTGTCTGAGTTCGGACTGACCCTTGTGCTCTGCTATCTGAGTTCGAACTGACCACTGTGGTCTGGTATCTGAGTTCAGTCTGACCCCTATGTTCTGGTATCTGAGTTCGGACTGACCCATGTGGTCTGGTATCTGAGTTAGGACTGACCGCTGCGGTCTAATGGCTGGTTCGGACAGACCCCTGTGGTCTGTTCTCTGAGTTCGGACTGACCTCTATGGTCTGGTGGCTGAGTTCGGACTGACCCATGTGGTCTATTATCTGAGTTTGGACTGACCCTTATGGGCTGGTATCTGAGTTTGGACTGACCGCTGTGGTCTGGTATCTGAGTTGGGACTGACCCCTATGGGCTGGTATCTGAGTTCGGACTGACCCCTGATGTCTGGTGTCTGAGTTCAGACTGACCGCTGTGGTCTGGTGGCTGGTTCGGACTGACCCCTGTGGTCTGGTATCTGAGTTCGGACTGACCGCTGCGGTCTGATGGCTGGTTCGGACTGACCCCTGTGGTCTGTTATCTGAGTTCGGACTGACCCCTATGGGCTGGTATCTGAGTTTGGACTGACCACTGTGGTCTGGTGGCTGGTTCAGACTGACCCCAGCGGTCTGGTTTCTGAGTTCGGTCTGACCCCTGTGGTCTGGTGGCTGAGTTGGGTCTGTCCCCTGAGGACTGGTATGTCAGTTCGGACTGACCCCTGTCGTCTGGTGGATGAGTTCAGACGGACCGTGTGGTCTGGTGGCTGGTTTGGACTGACCCCTGTCGTCTGGTATCTGAGTTCGGACTGACCGCTTTTGTCTGGTATCTGAGTTCGGACTGACCCCTGTGGTCTGGTGACTGAGTTCGGACTGACCACTGTGGTCTGGGTGCTGGTTCGGACTGACCCCTGTGGTCTGTTATCTGAGTTCGATCTGACCCCTCTGGTCTGTTATCTACGTTCGATCTGACCCCTATGGGCTGGTATCTGAGTTTGGACTGACCCCTGTGGTCTGTTATCTGAGTTCGATCTGATCCCTGTGGTCTGGTATCTGAGTTCGGACTGAGCCCTGTGGTCTGGTGGCTGGTTCGTACTGACCCTTGTGGTCTGGAGGCTGAGTATGGGCCGACCCCTATGGGCAGGTATCTGAGTTTGGATTGACCCCTGTTGTGTGGTATCTGAGTTCGGACTGACCCCTGTGGTCTGGTATCTGAGTTCGGACTAAGCACTCTGGTCTGGTGGCTGGTTCGGACTGACCCTTGTGGTCTGGTAGCTGAGTATGGACTGACCCCTATGGGCAGGTATCTGAGTTTGGATTGACCCCTGTTGTGTGGTATCTGAGTTCGGACTGACCCCTGTGGTCTGATGGCTGAGTTCGGACTGACCACTGTGGTCTGGGTGCTGGTTCGAACTGACCCCTGTGGTCTGGTATCTGAGTTCGGACTGACCCCTGTGGTCTGGTGTCTGGTTCGGACTGACCCCTGTGGTCTGGTATCTGACCGGACTGACCCCTGTGGTCTGGTGGCTGAGTTCGGACTGACCCCTGTGGTCTGGTATCTGAGTTCGGACTGACCCCTGTGGTCTGTTATCTGAGTATGGACTGACCCCTATGTGCAGATATCTGAGTTTGGACTGACAGCTGTTGTCTGGTAACTGAGTTCGCACTGACCCCTGTGTGCCGGTATCTGAGTTCGGACTGACCCCTGTTGTCTGGTATCTGAGTTCGGACTGACCCTTGTGCTCTGGTATCTGAGTTCGGACTGACCCCTGTGGTCTGGTATCTGAGTTCAGTCTGACCCCTATGTTCTGGTATCTGAGTTCGGACTGACCCATGTGGTCTGGTATCTGAGTTAGGACTGACCGCTGCGGTCTAATGGCTGGTTCGGACAGACCCCTGTGGTCTGTTCTCTGAGTTCGGACTGACCTCTATGGTCTGGTGGCTGAGTTTGGACTGACCCATGTGGTCTATTATCTGAGTTTGGACTGACCCTTATGGGCTGGTATCTGAGTTTGGACTGACCGCTGTGGTCTGGTATCTGAGTTGGGACTGACCCCTATGGGCTGGTATCTGAGTTCGGACTGACCCCTGATGTCTGGTGTCTGAGTTCAGACTGACCGCTGTGGTCTGGTGGCTGGTTCGGACTGACCCCTGTGGTCTGGTATCTGATTTCGGACTGACCGCTGCGGTCTGATGGCTGGTTCGGACTGACCCCTGTGGTCTGTTATCTGAGTTCGGACTGACCCCTATGGGCTGGTATCTGAGTTTGGACTGACCACTGTGGTCTGGTGGCTGGTTCAGACTGACCCCAGCGGTCTGGTTTCTGAGTTCGGTCTGACCCCTGTGGTCTGGTGGCTGAGTTGGGTCTGTCCCCTGAGGACTGGTATGTCAGTTCGGACTGACCCCTGTCGTCTGGTGGATGAGTTCAGACGGACCGTGTGGTCTGGTGGCTGGTTTGGACTGACCCCTGTCGTCTGGTATCTGAGTTCGGACTGACCGCTTTTGTCTGGTATCTGAGTTCGGACTGACCCCTGTGGTCTGGTGACTGAGTTCGGACTGACCACTGTGGTCTGGGTGCTGGTTCGGACTGACCCCTGTGGTCTGTTATCTGAGTTCGATCTGACCCCTCTGGTCTGTTATCTACGTTCGATCTGACCCCTATGGGCTGGTATCTGAGTTTGGACTGACCCCTGTGGTCTGTTATCTGAGTTCGATCTGATCCCTGTGGTCTGGTATCTGAGTTCGGACTGAGCCCTGTGGTCTGGTGGCTGGTTCGTACTGACCCTTGTGGTCTGGTAGCTGAGTATGGACCGACCCCTATGGGCAGGTATCTGAGTTTGGATTGACCCCTGTTGTGTGGTATCTGAGTTCGGACTGACCCCTGTGGTCTGGTATCTGAGTTCGGACTAAGCACTCTGGTCTGGTGGCTGGTTCGGACTGACCCTTGTGGTCTGGTAGCTGAGTATGGACTGACCCCTATGGGCAGGTATCTGAGTTTGGATTGACCCCTGTTGTGTGGTATCTGAGTTCGGACTGACCCCTGTGGTCTGATGGCTGAGTTCGGACTGACCACTGTGGTCTGGGTGCTGGTTCGAACTGACCCCTGTGGTCTGGTATCTGAGTTCGGACTGACCCCTGTGGTCTGGTGTCTGGTTCGGACTGACCCCTGTGGTCTGGTATCTGACTGGACTGACCCCTGTGGTCTGGTGGCTGAGTTCGGACTGACCCCTGTGGTCTGGTATCTGAGTTCGGACTGACCCCTGTGGTCTGTTATCTGAGTATGGACTGACCCCTATGTGCAGATATCTGAGTTTGGACTGACAGCTGTTGTCTGGTAACTGAGTTCGGACTGACCCCTATGGGCAGGTATCTGAGTTTGGACTGACCCCGGTGGGCTGGTATCTGAGTAAGGACTGACCCCTATGTGCAGATATCTGAGTTTGGACTGACCCCGGTGGGCTGGTATCTGAGTTCGGATTGACCGCTGTGGTCTGCTATCTGAGTTCGGACTGACCCCGCTGGTCTGGAGGCTGAGCTTGGACTGACCCCTGTGGACTGGAATCTGAGTTTGGACTGATCACTGAGGTCTGGTGGCTGGTTCGGAATGACCCCTGTGGTCTGGTATCTGAGTTCGGACTGACCCCTGTGTACTGGAATCTGAGTTTGGACTGACCCTTATGGGCTGGTATCTGAGTTTGGACTGACCCCTATGGTCTCGTATCTGAGTTTGGACTGACCGCTGTTGTCTGGTAACTGAGTTCGGACTGACCCCTGTGTGCCGGTATCTGAGTTCGGACTGACCCCTGTTGTCTGGTATCTGAGTTTGGACTGAACCCTGTGGTCTTGTGTCTGAGTTCGGACTGACCCTTGTGCTCTGCTATCTGAGTTCGGACTGACCGCTGTGATCTGGTATCTGAGTTCGGACTGACCCCTGTGGTCTGGTATCTAAGTTTGGACTGACCCCTATGGGCTGGTATCTGAGTTCGGACTGACCCCTGTGGTCTGGTATCTGAGTTCGGACTGACCCCTATGGTCTGGTGGCTGGTTCGCACTGACCCCTGTGGTCTGCTGGCTGGTTCAGACTGACCCCTGTGGTCTGGTATCTGAGTTCGGACTGACCACTGTGGTCTGGTGGCAGAGTTCGGTCTAACACCTGTGGTCTGTGGCTGGTTCGGACTGACCCTTGTGGTCTGGTAGCTGAGTATGGACTGACCCCTATGGGCAGGTATCTGAGTTTGGATTGACCCCTGTTGTGTGGTATCTGAGTTCGGACTGACCCCTGTGGTCTGGTATCTGAGTTCGGACTGAGCCCTGTGGTCTGGTGGCTGGTTCGGTCTGACCCTTGTGGGCTGATAGCTGAGCATGGACTGACCCCTATGGGCTGGTATCTGAGTTTGGACTGACCCCTGTGGTCTGTTATCTGAGTTCGATCTGATCCCTGTGGTCTGGTATCTGAGTTCGGATTGAGCCCTGTGGTCTGGTGGCTTCGTGTGGTCTGGTAGCTGAGTATGGACTGACCCCTATGGGCATGTATCTGAGTTTGGATTGACCCCTGTTGTGTGGTATCTGAGTTCGGACTGACCCCTGTGGTCTGGTATCTGAGTTCGGACTAAGCACTCTGGTCTGGTGGCTGGTTCGGACTGACCCTTGTGGTCTGGTAGCTGAGTATGGACTGACCCCTATGGGCAGGTATCTGAGTTTGGATTGTCCCCTGTTGTGTGGTATCTGAGTTCGGACTGACCCCTGTGGTCTGATGGCTGAGTTCGGACTGACCACTGTGGTCTGGGTGCTGGTTCGAACTGACCCCTGTGGTCTGGTATCTGAGTTCGGACTGACCCCTGTGGTCTGGTGTCTGGTTCGGACTGACCCCTGTGGTCTGGTATCTGACCGGACTGACCCCTGTGGTCTGGTGGCTGAGTTCGGACTGACCCCGGTGGTCTGGTATCTGAGTTCGGACTGACCCCTGTGGTCTGTTATCTGAGTATGGACTGACCCCTATGTGCAGATATCTGAGTTTGGACTGACAGCTGTTGTCTGGTAACTGAGTTCGGACTGACCCCTGTGTGCCGGTATCTGAGTTCGGACTGACCTCTGTTGTCTGGTATCTGAGTTCGGACTGACCCTTGTGCTCTGGTATCTGAGTTCGGACTGACCCCTGTGGTCTGGTATCTGAGTTCAGTCTGACCCCTACGTTCTGGTATCTGAGTTCGGACTGACCCATGTGGTCTGGTATCTGAGTTAGGACTGACCGCTGCGGTCTAATGGCTGGTTCGGACAGACCCCTGTGGTCTGTTATCTGAGTTCGGACTGACCCCTGTGGTCTGGTATCTGAGTTCGGACTGACCCATGTGGTCTGGTATCTGAGTTAGGACTGACCGCTGCTGTCTAATGGCTGGTTCGGACAGACCCCTGTGGTCTGTTATCTGAGTTCGGACTGACCTCTATGGTCTGGTGGCTGAGTAAGGACTGACCCCTATGTGCAGATATCTGAGTTTGGACTGACCGCTGTTGTCTGGTAACTGAGTTCGGACTGACCCCTGTGTGCCGGTATCTGAGTTCGGACTGACCCCTGTTGTCTGGTATCTGAGTTTGGACTGAACCCTGTGGTCTTGTGTCTGAATTCGGACTGACCCTTGTGCTCTGCTATCTGAGTTCGGACTGACCGCTGTGATCTGGTATCTGAGTTCGGACTGACCCCTGTGGTCTGATGGCTGAGTTCGGACTGACCACTGTGGTCTGGGTGCTGGTTCGAACTGACCCCTGTGGTCTGGTATCTGAGTTCGGACTGACCCCTGTGGTCTGGTGTCTGGTTCGGACTGACCCCTGTGGTCTGGTATCTGACCGGACTGACCCCTGTGGTTTGGTGGCTGAGTTCGGACTGACCCCTGTGGTCTGGTATCTGAGTTCGGACTGACCCCTGTGGTCTGTTATCTGAGTATGGACTGACCCCTATGTGCAGATATCTGAGTTTGGACTGACAGCTGTTGTCTGGTAACTGAGTTCGCACTGACCCCTGTGTGCCGGTATCTGAGTTCGGACTGACCCCTGTTGTCTGGTATCTGAGTTCGGACTGACCCTTGTGCTCTGGTATCTGAGTTCGGACTGACCCCTGTGGTCTGGTATCTGAGTTCAGTCTGACCCCTACGTTCTGGTATCTGAGTTCGGACTGACCCATGTGGTCTGGTATCTGAGTTAGGACTGACCGCTGCGGTCTAATGGCTGGTTCGGACAGACCCCTGTGGTCTGTTATCTGAGTTCGGACTGACCTCTATGGTCTGGTGGCTGAGTAAGGACTGACCCCTATGTGCAGATATCTGAGTTTGGACTGACCGCTGTTGTCTGGTAACTGAGTTCGGACTGACCCCTGTGTGCCGGTATCTGAGTTCGGACTGACCCCTGTTGTCTGGTATCTGAGTTTGGACTGAACCCTGTGGTCTTGTGTCTGAGTTCGGACTGACCCTTGTGCTCTGCTATCTGAGTTCGGACTGACCTCTGTGATCTGGTATCTGAGTTCGGACTGACCCCTGTGGTCTGGTATCTAACTTTGGACTGACCCCTATGGGCTGGTATCTGAGTTCGGACTGACCCCTGTGGTCTGGTATCTGAGTTCGGACTGACCCCTATGGTCTGGTGGCTGGTTCGCACTGACCCCTGTGGTCTGGTATCTGAGTTCGGACTGACCACTGTGGTCTGGTGGCAGAGTTCGGTCTAACACCTGTGGTCTGTGGCTGGTACGGACTGACCCCTGTGGTCTAGTATCTGAGTTTGGACTGAAGCCTGTGGTCTGGTGACTGGTTCAGACTGACCCCTGTGGTTGGTATCTGAGTTCGGATTGACCCCTGTGGTTTGGTGGCAGGTTCGGACTGACCCCTATGGGCTGGTATCTGAGTTTCGACTGACCCCTATGTGCAGATATCTGAGTTTGGACTGACAGCTGTTGTCTGGTAACTGAGTTCGCACTGACCCCTGTGTGCCGGTATCTGAGTTCGGACTGACCCCTGTTGTCTGGTATCTGAGTTCGGACTGACCCTTGTGCTCTGGTATCTGAGTTCGGACTGACCCCTGTGGTCTGGTATCTGAGTTCAGTCTGACCCCTACGTTCTGGTATCTGAGTTCGGACTGACCCTTGTGCTCTGGTATCTGAGTTAGGACTGACCGCTGCGGTCTAATGGCTGGTTCGGACAGACCCCTGTGGTCTGTTATCTGAGTTCGGACTGACCTCTATGGTCTGGTGGCTGAGTAAGGACTGACCCCTATGTGCAGATATCTGAGTTTGGACTGACCGCTGTTGTCTGGTAACTGAGTTCGGACTGACCCCTGTGTGCCGGTATCTGAGTTCGGACTGACCCCTGTTGTCTGGTATCTGAGTTTGGACTGAACCCTGTGGTCTTGTGTCTGAGTTCGGACTGACCCTTGTGCTCTGCTATCTGAGTTCGGACTGACCGCTGTGATCTGGTATCTGAGTTCGGACTGACCCCTGTGGTCTGGTATCTAAGTTTGGACTGACCCCTATGGGCTGGTATCTGAGTTCGGACTGACCCCTGTGGTCTGGTATCTGAGTTCGGACTGACCCCTATGGTCTGGTGGCTGGTTCGCACTGACCCCTGTGGTCTGGTATCTGAGTTCGGACTGACCACTGTGGTCTGGTGGCAGAGTTCGGTCTAACACCTGTGGTCTGTGGCTGGTACGGACTGACCCCTGTGGTCTGGTATCTGAGTTTGGACTGAAGCCTGTGGTCTGGTGACTGGTTCAGACTGACCCCTGTGGTTGGTATCTGAGTTCGGATTGACCCCTGTGGTTTGGTGGCAGGTTCGGACTGACCCCTATGGGCTGGTATCTGAGTTTCGACTGACCCCTGTGGTCTGGTATCTGAGTTCGGACTGAACCCTGTGGTCTGGTGGCTGGTTCGGACTGACCCTTGTGGTCTGGTAGCTGAGTATGGACTGACCCCTATGGGCAGGTATCTGAGTTTGGATTGACCCCTGTTGTGTTGTATCTGAGTTCGGACTGACCCCTGTGGTCTGGTATCTGAGTTCGGACTGAGCCCTGTGGTCTGGTGGCTGGTTCGGACTGACCCTTGTGGGCTGATAGCTGAGCATGGACTGACCCCTATGGGCAAGGTATCTGAGTTTGGATTTACCCCTGTTGTGTGGTATCTGAGTTCGGACTGACCCCTGTCGTCTGAGTTCGGACTGACCGCTTTGGTCTGGTGGGTGGTTCGGAATGACCCCTGTGGTCTGATGGCTGAGTTCGGACTGACCACTGTGGTCTGGGTGCTGGATCGAACTGACCCCTGTGGTCTGGTATCTGAGTTCGGACTGACCCCTGTGGTCTGGTGTCTGGTTCGGACTGACCCCTGTGGCTGGTATCTGACCGGACTGACCCCTGTGGTCTGTTATCTGAGTATGGACTGACCCCTATGTGCAGATATCTGAGTTTGGACTGACAGCTGTTGTCTGGTAACTGAGTTCGGACTGACCCCTGTGTGCCGGTATCTGAGTTCGGACTGACCCCTGTTGTCTGGTATCTGAGTTCGGACTGACCCTTGTGCTCTGGTATCTGAGTTCGGACTGACCCCTGTGGTCTGGTATCTGAGTTCAGTCTGACCCCTACGTTCTGGTATCTGAGTTCGGACTGACCCATGTGGTCTGGTATCTGAGTTAGGACTGACCGCTGCGGTCTAATGGCTGGTTCGGACAGACCCCTGTGGTCTGTTATCTGAGTTCGGACTGACCTCTATGGTCTGGTGGCTGAGTTCGGACTGACCCATGTGGTCTATTATCTGAGTTTGGACTGACCCTTATGGGCTGGTATCTGAGTTCGTACTGACCCCTGTTGTCTCGTATCTGAGTTTGGACTGACCCCTGTGGTCTTTTGGCTGGTTCAGACTGACCCCTGTGGACTGGTATCTGGGTTCGGACTGACCTCTGTGGTCTGGTGGCTGGTTCGGACTGACCCCTGTTGTCTGGTATCTGAGTTCGGACTGACCCCTATGGGCTGGTATCTGAGTTTGGACTGACCCCGGTGGGCTGGTATCTGAGTAAGGACTGACCCCTATGTGCAGATATCTGAGTTTGGACTGACCCCGGTGGGCTGGTATCTGAGTTCGGATTGACCGCTGTGGTCTGCTATCTGAGTTCGGACTGACCCCGCTGGTCTGGAGCCTGAGCTTGGACTGACCCCTGTGGACTGGAATCTGAGTTTGGACTGATCACTGAGGTCTGGTGGCTGGTTCGGAATGACCCCTGTGGTCTGGTATCTGAGTTTGGACTGACCCCTGTGGTCTGTTGGCTGGTTCAGACTGACCCCTGTGGTCTGGTGGCAGGTTCGGAATGACCCCAGTTGTCTGGTACCTGAGTTTGGACTGACCCCTGTGGTCTGTTGGCGGGTTGGGACTGACCCCTGTGGTCTGGTGGCTGGTTCGGACTGACCCCTGTCGTCTGGTATCTGAGTTCGGACTGACCCCTTTGGTCTGGTATCTGAGTTCGGACTGACCCCTATGGTCTCGTATCTGAGTTTGGACTGACCGCTGTTGTCTGGTAACTGAGTTCGGACTGACCCCTGTGTGCCGGTATCTGAGTTCGGACTGACCCCTGTTGTCTGGTATCTGAATTTGGACTGAACCCTGTGGTCTTGTGTCTGAGTTCGGACTGACCCTTGTGCTCTGCTATCTGAGTTCGGACTGACCTCTGTGGTCTGGTATCTGAGTTCAGTCTGACCCCTATGTTCTGGTATCTGAGTTCGGACTGACCCATGTGGTCTGGTATCTGAGTTAGGAGTGACCGCTGCGGTCTAATGGCTGGTTCGGACAGACCCCTGTGGTCTGTTATCTGAGTTCGGACTGACCTCTATGGTCTGGTATCTGAGTTCGGACTGACCCCTGTGGTCTGGTATCTGAGTTCAGTCTGACCCCTATGTTCTGGTATCTGAGTTCGGACTGACCCATGTGGTCTGGTATCTGAGTTAGGAGTGACCTCTATGGTCTGGTATCTGAGTTCAGACTGACCGCTGTGGTCTGGTGGCTGGTTCGGACTGACCCCTGTGGTCTGGTATCTGAGTTCGGACTGACCGCTGCGGTCTGATGGCTGGTTCGGACTGACCCCTGTGGTCTGTTATCTGAGATCGGACTGACCCCTATGGGCTGGTATCTGAGTTTGGACTGACCACTGTGGTCTGGTGGCTGGTTCAGACTGACCCCAGTGGTCTGGTATCTGAGTTCGGACTGACCCCTGTGGTCTGTTATCTGAGTATGGACTGACCCCTATGTGCAGATATGTGAGTTTGGACTGACCGCTGTTGTCTGGTAACTGAGTTCGGACTGACCCCTGTGTTCCAGTATCTGAGTTCGGACTGACCCCTGTTGTCTGGTATCTGAGTTCGGACTGACCCCTGTTGTCTGGTATCTGAGTTCGGACTGAACCCTGTGGTCTTGTGTCTGAGTTCGGACTGACCCTTGTGCTCTGGTATCTGAGTTCGGACTGACCCCTGTGGTCTGGTATCTGAGTTCAGTCTGACCCCTACGTTCTGGTATCTGAGTTCGGACTGACCCATGTGGTCTGGTATCTGAGTTAGGACTGACCGCTGCGGTCTAATGGCTGGTTCGGACAGACCCCTGTGGTCTGTTATCTGAGTTCAGACTGACCTCTATGGTCTGGTGGCTGAGTTCGGACTGACCCATCTGGTCTATTATCTGAGTTTGGACTGACCCTTATGGGCTGGTATCTGAGTTCGTACTGACCCCTGTTGTGTGGTATCTGAGTTCGGACTGACCCCTGTGGTCTGGTATCTGAGTTCGGACTGAGCCCTGTGGTCTGGTGGCTGGTTCGGACTGACCCTTGTGGGCTGATAGCTGAGCATGGACTGACCCCTATGGGCAAGGTATCTGAGTTTGGATTGACCCCTGTTGTGTGGTATCTGAGTTCGGACTGACCCCTGTGGTCTGGCATCTGAGTTCGGACTGACCGCTTTGGTCTGGGGGGTGGTTCGGAATGACCCCTGTGGTCTGATGGCTGAGTTCGGACTGACCACTGTGGTCTGGGTGCTGGTTCGAACTGACCCCTGTGGTCTGGTATCTGAGTTCGGACTGACCCCTGTGGTCTGGTGTCTGGTTCGGACTGACCCCTGTGGCTGGTATCTGACCGGACTGACCCCTGTGGTCTGGTGGCTGAGTTCGGACTGACCCCTGTGGTCTGGTATCTGAGTTCGGACTGACCCCTGTGGTCTGTTATCTGAGTATGGACTGACCCCTATGTGCAGATATCTGAGTTTGGACTGACAGCTGTTGTCTGGTAACTGAGTTCGGACTGACCCCTGTGTGCCGGTATCTGAGTTCGGACTGACCCCTGTTGTCTGGTATCTGAGTTCGGACTGACCCTTGTGCTCTGGTATCTGAGTTCGGACTGACCCCTGTGGTCTGGTATCTGAGTTCAGTCTGACCCCTACGTTCTGGTATCTGAGTTCGGACTGACCCATGTGGTCTGGTATCTGAGTTAGGACTGACCGCTGCGGTCTAATGGCTGGTTCGGACAGACCCCTGTGGTCTGTTATCTGAGTTCGGACTGACCTCTATGGTCTGGTGGCTGAGTTCGGACTGACCCCTGTGGTCTATTATCTGAGTTTGGACTGACCCTTATGGGCTGGTATCTGAGTTCGTACTGACCCCTGTTGTCTCGTATCTGAGTTTGGACTGCCCCCTGTGGTCTTTTGGCTGGTTCAGACCGACCCCTGTGGACTGGTATCTGGGTTCGGACTGACCTCTGTGGTCTGGTGGCTGGTTCGGACTGACCCCTGTTGTCTGGTATCTGAGTTCGGACTGACCCCTATGGGCAGGTATCTGAGTTTGGACTGACCCCGGTGGGCTGGTATCTGAGTAAGGACTGACCCCTATGTGCAGATATCTGAGTTTGGACTGACCCCGGTGGGCTGGTATCTGAGTTCGGATTGACCGCTGTGGTCTGCTATCTGAGTTCGGACTGACCCCGCTGGTCTGGAGGCTGAGCTTGGACTGACCCCTGTGGACTGGAATCTGAGTTTGGACTGATCACTGAGGTCTGGTGGCTGGTTCGGAATGACCCCTGTGGTCTGGTATCTGAGTTCGGACTGACCCCTGTGTACTGGAATCTGAGTTTGGACTGACCCTTATGGGCTGGTATCTGAGTTTGGACTGACCCCTATGGTCTCGTATCTGAGTTTGGACTGACCGCTGTTGTCTGGTAACTGAGTTCGGACTGACCCCTGTGTGCCGGTATCTGAGTTCGGACTGACCCCTGTTGTCTGGTATCTGAGTTTGGACTGAACCCTGTGGTCTTGTGTCTGAGTTCGGACTGACCCTTGTGCTCTGCTATCTGAGTTCGGACTGACCTCTGTGGTCTGGTATCTGAGTTCAGTCTGACCCCTCTGTTCTGGTATCTGAGTTCGGACTGACCCATGTGGTCTGGTATCTGAGTTAGGAGTGACCGCTGCGGTCTAATGGCTGGTTCGGACAGACCCCTGTGGTCTGTTATCTGAGTTCGGACTGACCTCTATGGTCTGGTATCTGAGTTCGGACTGACCCCTGTGGTCTGGTATCTGAGTTCAGTCTGACCCCTATGTTCTGGTATCTGAGTTCGGACTGACCCATGTGGTCTGGTATCTGAGTTAGGAGTGACCTCTATGGTCTGGTATCTGAGTTCAGACTGACCGCTGTGGTCTGGTGGCTGGTTCGGACTGACCCCTGTGGTCTGGTATCTGAGTTCGGACTGACCGCTGCGGTCTGATGGCTGGTTCAGACTGACCCCAGTGGTCTGGTATCTGAGTTCGGACTGACCCCTGTGGTCTGTTATCTGAGTATGGACTGACCCCTATGTGCAGATATGTGAGTTTGGACTGACCGCTGTTGTCTGGTAACTGAGTTCGGACTGACCCCTGTGTGCCAGTATCTGAGTTCGGACTGACCCCTGTTGTCTGGTATCTGAGTTCGGACTGACCCCTGTTGTCTGGTATCTGAGTTCTGACTGAACCCTGTGGTCTTGTTTCTGAGTTCGGACTGACCCTTGTGCTCTGGTATCTGAGTTCGGACTGACCCCTGTGGTCTGGTATCTGAGTTCAGTCTGACCCCTACGTTCTGGTATCTGAGTTCGGACTGACCCATGTGGTCTGGTATCTGAGTTAGGACTGACCGCTGCGGTCTAATGGCTGGTTCGGACAGACCCCTGTGGTCTGTTATCTGAGTTCAGACTGACCTCTATGGTCTGGTGGCTGAGTTCGGACTGACCCATGTGGTCTATTATCTGAGTTTGGACTGACCCTTATGGGCTGGTATCTGAGTTCGTACTGACCCCTGTTGTCTCGTATCTGAGTTTGGACTGACCCCTGTGGTCTGTTGGCTGGTTCAGACTGACCCCTGTGGACTGGTATCTGGGTTCGGACTGACCCCTATGGGCTGGTATCTGAGTTCGTACTGACCCCTGTTGTCTCGTATCTGAGTTTGGACTGACCCCTGTGGTCTGTTGGCTGGTTCAGACTGACCCCTGTTGTCTGGTATCTGAGTTCGGACTGACCCCTATGGGCTGGTGTCTGAGTTTGGACTGACCCCGGTGGGCTGGTATCTGAGTAAGGACTGACCCCTATGTGCAGATATCTGAGTTTGGACTGACCCCGGTGGGCTGGTATCTGAGTTCGGATTGACCGCTGTGGTCTGCTATCTGAGTTCGGACTGACCCCGCTGGTCTGGAGGCTGAGCTTGGACCTACCCCTGTGGACTGGAATCTGAGTTTGGACTGATCACTGAGGTCTGGTGGCTGGTTCGGAATGACCCCTGTGGTCTGGTATCTGAGTTTGGACTGACCCCTGTGGTCTGTTGGCTGGTTCAGACTGACCCCTGTGGTCTGGTATCTGGGTTCGGACTGACCCCTGTGGTCTGGTGGCAGGTTCGGAATGACCCCTGTTGTCTGGTACCTGAGCTTGGACTGACCGCTGTGGTCTGTTGGCTGGTTGGGACTGACCCCTGTGGTCTGGTGGCTGGTTCGGACTGACCCCTGTCATCTGGTATCTGAGTTCGGACTGACCCCTTTGGTCTGGTATCTGAGTTCGGACTGACCCCTGTGGACTGGAATCTGAGTTTGGACTGACCCTTATGGGCTGGTATCTGAGTTTGGACTGACCCCTATGGTCTGGTATCTGAGTAAGGACTGACCCCTATGTGCAGATATCTGAGTTTGGACTGACCGCTGTTGTCTGGTAACTGAGTTCGGACTGACCCCTGTGTGCCGGTATCTGAGTTCGGACTGACCCCTGTTGTCTGGTATCTGAGTTTGGACTGAACCCTGTGGTCTTGTGTCTGAGTTCGGACTGACCCTTGTGCTCTGCTTTCTGAGTTCGGACTGACCCCTGTGTGCCGGTATCTGAGTTCGGACTGACCCCTGTTGTCTGGTATCTGAGTTCGGACTGACCCTTGTGCTCTGGTATCTGAGTTCGGACTGACCCCTGTGGTCTGGTATCTGAGTTCAGTCTGACCCCTACGTTCTGGTATCTGAGTTCGGACTGACCCCTTTGGTCTGGTATCTGAGTTCGGACTGACCCCTGTGGACTGGAATCTGAGTTTGGACTGACCCTTATGGGCTGGTATCTGAGTTTGGACTGACCCCTATGGTCTGGTATCTGAGTAAGGACTGACCCCTATGTGCAGATATCTGAGTTTGGACTGACCGCTGTTGTCTGGTAACTGAGTTCGGACTGACCCCTGTGTGCCGGTATCTGAGTTCGGACTGACCCCTGTTGTCTGGTATCTGAGTTTGGACTGAACCCTGTGGTCTTGTGTCTGAGTTCGGACTGACCCTTTTGCTCTGCTTTCTGAGTTCGGACTGACCCCTGTGGTCTGGTATCTGAGTTCAGTCTGACCCCTATGTTCTGGTATCTGAGTTCGGACTGACCCATGTGGTCTGGTATCTGAGTTAGGACTGACCGCTGCGGTCCAATGGCTGGTTCGGACAGACCCCTGTGGTCTGTTATCTGAGTTTGGACTGACCTCTATTGTCTGGTGGCTGAGTTCGGACTGACCCCTGTGGACTGGTATCTGGGTTCGGACTGACCCCTGTGGTCTGGTGGCTGGTTCGGAATGACCCCTGTTGTCTGGTATCTGAGTTCGGACTGACCCCTGTGGTCTGGTATCTGAGTTCGGACTGAGCCCTGTGGTCTGGTGGCTGGTTCGGACTGACCCTTGTGGGCTGATAGCTGAGCATGGACTGACCCCTATGGGCAAGGTATCTGAGTTTGGATTGACCCCTGTTGTGTGGTATCTGAGTTCGGACTGACCCCTGTGGTCTGGCGTCTGAGTTCGGACTGACCGCTTTGGTCTGGTGGGTGGTTCGGTATGACCCCTGTGGTCTGATGGCTGAGTTCGGACTGACCACTGTGGTCTGGGTGCTGGTTCGAACTGACCCCTGTGGTCTGGTATCTGAGTTCGGACTGACCCCTGTGGTCTGGTGTCTGGTTCGGACTGACCCCTGTGGCTGGTATCTGACCGGACTGACCCCTGTGGTCTGGTGGCTGAGTTCGGACTGACCCCTGTGGTCTGGTATCTGAGTTCGGACTGACCCCTGTGGTCTGTTATCTGAGTATGGACTGACCCCTATGTGCAGATATCTGAGTTTGGACTGACAGCTGTTGTCTGGTAACTGAGTTCGGACTGACCCCTGTGTGCCGGTATCTGAGTTCGGACTGACCCCTGTTGTCTGGTATCTGAGTTCGGACTGACCCTTGTGCTCTGGTATCTGAGTTCGGACTGACCCCTGTGGTCTGGTATCTGAGTTCAGTCTGACCCCTACGTTCTGGTATCTGAGTTCGGACTGACCCATGTGGTCTAGTATCTGAGTTAGGACTGACCGCTGCGGTCTAATGGCTGGTTCGGACAGACCCCTGTGGTCTGTTATCTGAGTTCGGACTGACCTCTATGGTCTGGTGGCTGAGTTCGGACTGACCCCTGTGGTCTATTATCTGAGTTTGGACTGACCCTTATGGGCTGGTATCTGAGTTCGTACTGACCCCTGTTGTCTCGTATCTGAGTTTGGACTGACCCCTGTGGTCTTTTGGCTGGTTCAGACTGACCCCTGTGGACTGGTATCTGGGTTCGGACTGACCTCTGTGGTCTGGTGGCTGGTTCGGACTGACCCCTGTTGTCTGGTATCTGAGTTTGGACTGACCCCTATGGGCAGGTATCTGAGTTTGGACTGACCCCGGTGGGCTGGTATCTGAGTTCGGATTGACCGCTGTGGTCTGCTATCTGAGTTCGGACTGACCCCGCTGGTCTGGAGGCTGAGCTTGGACTGACCCCTGTGGACTGGAATCTGAGTTTGGACTGATCACTGAGGTCTGGTGGCTGGTTCGGAATGACCCCTGTGGTCTGGTATCTGAGTTTGGACTGACCCCTGTGGTCTGGTGGCAGGTTCGGACTGACCCCTGTCGTCTGGTATCTGAGTTCGGACTGACCCCTTTGGTCTGGTATCTGAGTTCGGACTGACCCCTGTGTACTGGAATCTGAGTTTGGACTGACCCTTATGGGCTGGTATCTGAGTTTGGACTGACCCCTATGGTCTCGTATCTGAGTTTGGACTGACCGCTGTTGTCTGGTAACTGAGTTCGGACTGACCCCTGTGTGCCGGTATCTGAGTTCGGACTGACCCCTGTTGTCTGGTATCTGAGTTTGGACTGAACCCTGTGGTCTTGTGTCTGAGTTCGGACTGACCCTTGTGCTCTGCTATCTGAGATCGGACTGACCTCTGTGGTCTGGTATCTGAGTTCAGTCTGACCCCTATGTTCTGGTATCTGAGTTCGGACTGACCCATGTGGTCTGGTATCTGAGTTAGGAGTGACCGCTGCGGTCTAATGGCTGGTTCGGACAGACCCCTGTGGTCTGTTATCTGAGTTCGGACTGACCTCTATGGTCTGGTATCTGAGTTCGGACTGACCCCTGTGGTCTGGTATCTGAGTTCAGTCTGACCCCTATGTTCTGGTATCTGAGTTCGGACTGACCCATGTGGTCTGGTATCTGAGTTAGGAGTGACCTCTATGGTCTGGTATCTGAGTTCAGACTGACCGCTGTGGTCTGGTGGCTGGTTCGGACTGACCCCTGTGGTCTGGTATCTGAGTTAGGACTGACCGCTGCGGTCTAATGGCTGGTTCGGACAGACCCCTGTGGTCTGTTATCTGAGTTCAGACTGACCTCTATGGTCTGGTGGCTGAGTTCAGACTGACCCATGTGGTCTATTATCTGAGTTTGGACTGACCCTTATGGGCTGGTATCTGAGTTCGTACTGACCCCTGTTGTCTCGTATCTGAGTTTGGACTGACCCCTGTGGTCTGTTGGCTGGTTCAGACTGATCCCTGTGGACTGGTATCTGGGTTCGGACTGACCCCTGTGGTCTGGTGGCTGGTTCGGAATGACCCCTGTTGTCTGGTATCTGAGTTCGGACTGACCCCTATGGGCTGGTGTCTGAGTTTGGACTGACCCCGGTGGGCTGGTATCTGAGTAAGGACTGACACCTATGTGCAGATATCTGAGTTTGGACTGACCCCGGTGGGCTGGTATCTGAGTTCGGATTGACCGCTGTGGTCTGCTATCTGAGTTCGGACTGACCCCGCTGGTCTGGAGGCTGAGCTTGGACCTACCCCTGTGGACTGGAATCTGAGTTTGGACTGATCACTGAGGTCTGGTGGCTGGTTCGGAATGACCCCTGTGGTCTGGTATCTGAGTTTGGACTGACCCCTGTGGTCTGTTGGCTGGTTCAGACTGACCCCTGTGGTCTGGTATCTGGGTTCGGACTGACCCCTGTGGTCTGGTGGCAGGTTCGGAATGACCCCTGTTGTCTGGTACCTGAGCTTGGACTGACCGCTGTGGTCTGTTGGCTGGTTGGGACTGACCCCTGTGGTCTGGTGGCTGGTTCGGACTGACCCCTGTCGTCTGGTATCTGAGTTCGGACTGACCCCTTTGGTCTGGTATCTGAGTTCGGACTGACCCCTGTGGACTGGAATCTGAGTTTGGACTGACCCTTATGGGCTGGTATCTGAGTTTGGACTGACCCCTATGGTCTGGTATCTGAGTAAGGACTGACCCCTATGTGCAGATATCTGAGTTTGGACTGACCGCTGTGGTCTGGTATCTGAGCTCGGACTGAAGCCTATCGTCTGGTATCTGAGTTTGGATTAACCGCTGCGGTCTGATGGCTGGTTCGGACTGAGCCCTGTGGTCTGCTATCTGAGTTCGGACTGACACCTCTGGGCTGGTATCTGAGTTCGGACTGACCGCTGTGGTCTGGTATCTGAGTTTGGACTGACCCCTGTGGGCTGGTATCTGAGTTCAGACTGACCCCTGTGGGCTGGTATCTGAGTTCGGACTGACTCTTGTGGTCTGGTATCTGAGTTCGGACTGACCCCTGAGGTCTGATGGCTGGTTCGGACTGACCCCTTTGTTCTGGTATCTGAGTTCGGACTGACCGCTGTGGTCTGGTATCTGAGTTCGGACGGACCGCTGTGATCTGGTGTCTGAGTTCGGACTGACCGCTGTGGTCTGGTATCTGAGTTTGGACTGACACCTCTGGGCTGGTATCTGAGTTCAGACTGACCCCTGTGGGCTGGTATCTGAGTTCGGACTGACCTTTGTGGTCTGGTATCTGAGTTCGGACTGACCCCGGTGGTCTGCTGGCTTGTTCGGACTGACCCCTTTGTTCTGGTATCTGAGTTCGGACTGACCCCTGTGGTCTGGTATCTGAGTTTGGATTAACCGCTGCGGTCTGATGGCTGGTTTGGTCTGACCCCTATGGGCTGGTATCTGAGTTCGTACTGAAGCCGATGGGCTGGTATCTGAGTTTGGACTGACCGCTGTGGTCTGGTATCTGAGCTCGGACTGAAGCCTATCGTCTGGTATCTGAGTTCAGACTGACCGCTGTTGTATGGTATCTGAGTTCGGACTGAAACCTGTGGGCTGCTTTCTGAGTTTGGACTGACCCCTATGGGCTGGTATATGAGTTTGGACTGACCGCTGTGGTCTGGTGGCTGAGTTCGGACTGACTCCTGTGGGCTAGTATCTGAGTTCGGACTGACACCTGTTGTCTGGTATCTGAGTTAGCAGTGACCCCTGTGTTCTGGTGGCTGGTTCGGACTAACCCCTATGGGCTGGTATATGAGTTCGGACTGATCCCCTTGGTCTGGTATCTGAGTTCGGACTGACCCCTGTGGACTGGTATCTGAGTTCGGACTGACCACTGTGGACTTTAAATCTGAGTTTGGACTGACCCCTATGGGCAAGTATCTGAGTTCGGACTGACTCCGGTGGTCTGGTATCTGAGTTCGGACTGACCCCTGTGGACTTTAAATCTGAGTTTGGACTGACCCCTATGGGCAGGTATCTGAGTTCGGACTGACTCCGGTGGTCTGGTATCTGAGTTCGGACTGACCCCGGTGGTCTGCTGGCTGGTTCGGACTGACCCCGGTGGTCTGCTGGCTGGTTCGGACTGACCCCTTTGTTCTGGTATCTGAGTTTGGACTAACACCTGTGGGCCGGTATCTGAGTTCAGACTGACCCCTGTGGGCTGGTATCTGAGTTCGGACTGACCCCTTTGTTCTGGTATCTGAGTTCGGACTAACACCTGTGGTCTGGTATCTGAGTTCGGACTGACCCCTTTGTTCTGGTATCTGAGTTCGGACTAACACCTGTGGGCCGGTATCTGAGTTCAGACTGACCCCTGTGGGCTGGTATCTGAGTTCGGACTGACCCCTTTGTTCTGGTATCTGAGTTCGGACTGAACGCTGTGGTCTGGTAGCTGAGCTCGGACTGATGCCTATCGGCTGGTATCTGAGTTCAGACTGACCGCTGTTGTCTGGTATCTGAGTTCGGACTAACACCTGTGGGCCGGTATCTGAGTTCAGACTGACCCCTGTGGGCTCGTATCTGAGCTCGGACTGACCCCGGTGGTCTGCTGGCTGGTTCGGACTGACCCCTTTGTTCTGGTATCTGAGTTCGGACTAACACCTGTGGGCCGGTATCTGAGTTCAGACTGACCTCTGTGGGCTGGTATCTGAGTTCGGACTGACTCCTGTGGTCTGGTATCTGAGTTTGGATTAACCGCTGCGGTCTGATGGCTGGTTCGGACTGACCCCTGTGGTCTGGTATCAGACTTTGGACTGACCGCTGTGGTCTGGTATCTGAGTTTGGACTGACCCCGGTGGTCTGCTGGCTGGTTCGGTCTGACCCCTATGGGCTGGTATCTGAGTTCGTACTGAAGCCGATGGGCTGGTATCTGAGTTTGGACTGACCGCTGTGGTCTGGTATCTGAGCTCGGACTGAAGCCTATCGTCTGGTATCTGAGTTCAGACTGACCGCTGTTGTCTGGTATCTGAGTTCAGACTGACCCCTGTGGACTGGTATCTGAGTTCGGACTGACCCTTGTGGACTTTAAATCTGAGTTTGGACTGACCCCTATGGGCAGGTATCTGAGTTCGGACTGACTCCGGTGGTCTGGTATCTGAGTTCGGACTGACCCCTGTGGACTTTAAATCTGAGTTTCGACTGACCCCTATGGGCAGGTATCTGAGTTCGGACTGCCTCCTGTGGTCTGGTATCTGAGTTCGGACTGCCTCCTATGGTCTGGTATCTGAGTTCAGACAGAAGCCTATGGGCTGGTATCTGAGTTTGGACTGACCCCTGTGGTCTGGTATCTGAGCTCGGTCTGACCTGTTGTCTGGTATCTGAGTTAGCAGTGACCCCTGTGTTCTGGTGGCTGGTTCGGACTAACGCCTATGGGCTGGTGTATGAGTTCGGACTGATCCCCTTGGTCTGGTATCTGAGTTCGGACTGACCCCTGTGGACTGGTATCTGAGTTCGGACTGACCCCTGTGGACTTTAAATCTGAGTTTGGACTGACCCCTATGGGCAGGTATCTGAGTTCGGACTGACCGCTGTGGTCTGGTATCTGAGTTCGGACTGACCCCTTTGGTCTGGTATCTGAGTTCGGACTAACACCTGTGGGCCGGTATCTGAGTTCAGACTGACCCCTGTGGGCCGGTATCTGAGTTCAGACTGACCCCTTTTTTCTGGTATCTGAGTTCGGACTGACCCCTGTGGTCTGGTATCTGAGTTTGGATTAACCGCTGCGGTCTGATGGCTGGTTCGGACTGACCCCTGTGGTCTGGTATCAGACTTTGGACTGACCGCTGTGGTCTGGTATCTGAGTTCGGACTGACCCCTTTGGTCTGGTATCTGAGTTCGGACTGACCCCTTTGGTCTGGTATCTGAGTTTGGACTGACCCCGGTGGTCTGCTGGCTGGTTCGGTCTGACCCCTATGGGCTGGTATCTGAGTTTGTACTGAAGCCGATGGGCTGGTATCTGAGTTTGGACTGACCGCTGTGGTCTGGTATCTGAGCTCGGACTGAAGCCTATCGTCTGGTATCTGAGTTCAGACTGACCGCTGTTGTCTGGTATCTGAGTTCGGACTGACCCCTGTGGACTGGTATCTGAGTTCGGACTGACCCTTGTGGACTTTAAATCTGAGTTTGGACTGACCCCTATGGGCAGGTATCTGAGTTCGGACTGACTCCGGTGGTCTGGTATCTGAGTTCGGACTGACCCCTGTGGACTTTAAATCTGAGTTTCGACTGACCCCTATGGGCAGGTATCTGAGTTCGGACTGCCTCCTGTGGTCTTGTATCTGAGGTCGGTCTGACCCCTATGGGCTGGTATCTGAGTTCAGACTGAAGCCTATGGGCTGGTATCTGAGTTTGGACTGACCCCTACGGGCTGGGATCTGTGTTCGCACCGACCCCTGTGTTCTGGTGGCTGGTTCGGACTAACCCCTATGGGCTGGTATCTGAGTTCGGACTGACCCCCTTTGTCTGGTATCTGAGTTCAGACTGACCCCGGTGGTCTGGTGGCTAGTTCGTTCTGCCCCTATGGGCAGGTACCTGAGTTCGGACTGACTCCTGTGGTCTGGTATCTGAGTTTGGACTGACCCCTGTGGTCTGGTATCTGAGTTTGGACTGACACCTCTGGGCTGGTATCTGAGTTCGGACAGACCCCAATGAACTGGTATCTGAGTTCGGACTGACCCCTGTGGACTGGTATCTGAGTTCGGACTGACCCCTTTGGTCCGGTATCTGAGTTCGGTCTGACCCCTGTGGACTTTCAATCTGAGTTTGGACTGACCCCTATGGGCCGGAATCTGAGTTCGGACTGACCCCTTTGGTCTGGTATCTGAGTTCGGACTGCCTCCTGTGGTCTGGTATCTGAGTTTGGATTAACCTCTGCGGTCTGATGTCTGGATCGGACTGACCCCTGTGGTCTGGTATCAGACTTTGGACTGACCGCTGTGGTCTGGTATCTGAGTTCGGACTGACCCCTTTGGTCTGGTATCTGAGTTCGGACTGACCCCGGTGGTCTGCTGGCTGGTTCGGTCTGACCCCTGTGGCCTGGTATCTGAGTTCGCACTGATCCCTGTGGTCTGGTATCTGAGTTTGGATTAACCGCTGCGGTCTGATGGCTGGTTCGGACTGACCCCTGTGGTCTGGTAACAGTCTTGGGACTGACCCCTGTGGTCTGGTATCTGAGTTCGGACTGACCCCTGTGGACTGGTATCTGAGTTCGGATTGACCTCTTTGGTCTGGTATCTGAGTTCGGACTGACCCCTGAGGTCTGGTATCTGAGTTCGGACTGACCCCTGTGGGCTGGTATCTGAGTTCGGACTGACCCCTGTGGTCTGGTGGCTGAGTTCGGACTGACCCCGGTGGTCTGCTGGCTGGTTCGGACTGACGCCTTTGTTCTGGTATCTGAGTTTGGATTGACCGCTATAGTCTGGTATCTGAGTTCAGACTGAAGCCTATGGGCTGATATCTGAGTTTGGACTGACCCCTGTGGTCTGGTATCTGAGGTCGGTCTGACACCTCTGGGCTGGTATCTGAGTTCGGACAGACCCCAATGAACTGGTATCTGATTTCGGACTGACCCCTGTGGACTGGTATCTGAGTTCGGACTGACCCCTTTGGTCCGGTATCTGAGTTCGGTCTGACCCCTGTGGACTTTCAATCTGAGTTTGGACTGACCCCTATGGGCTGGTATCTGAGTTCGGACTGCCTCCTGTGGTCTGGTATCTGAGTTTGGATTTACCTCTGCGGTCTGATGTCTGGTTCGGACTGACCCCTGTGGTCTGGTATCAGACTTTGGACTGACCGCTGTGGTCTGGTATCTGAGTTCGGACTGACCCCGGTGGTCTGCTGGCTGGTTCGGTCTGACCCCTATGGGCTGGTATCTGAGTTCGTACTGAAGCCGATGGGCTGGTATCTGAGTTTGGACTGACCGCTGTGGTCTGGTAGCTGAGCTCGGACTGAAGCCTATCGTCTGGTATCTGAGTTCAGACTGACCGCTGTTGTCTGGTATCTGAGTTCGGACTGACCCCGGTGGTCTGCTGGCTGCTTCGGTCTGACCCCTATGGGCTGGTATCTGAGTTCGTACTGAAGCCGATGGGCTGGTATCTGAGTTTGGACTGACCGCTGTGGTCTGCTATCTGAGTTTGGACTAACCACTATGGGCTGGTATATGAGTTCGGACTGATCCCCTTGGTCTGGTACCTGAGTTCGGACTGACCCCTGTGGACTGGTATCTGAGTTCGGACTGAACCCTGTGGACTTTAAATCTGAGTTTGGACTGACCCCTATGGGCAGCTATCTGAGTTCGGACTGACTCCGGTGGTCTGGTATCTGAGTTCGGACTGACCCCTGTGGACTTTAAATCTGAGTTTCGACTGACCCCTATGGGCAGGTATCTGAGTTCGGACTGCCTCCTGTGGTCTGGTATCTGAGTTTGGATTAACCTCTGCGGTCTGATGTCTGGTTCGGACTGACCCCTGTGGTCTGGTATCAGACTTTGGACTGACCGCTGTGGTCTGGTATCTGAGTTCGGACTGACCCCTTTGGTCTGGTATCTGAGTTCGGACTGACCCCGGTGGTCTGCTGGCTGCTTCGGTCTGACCCCTATGGGCTGGTATCTGAGTTCGTACTGAAGCCGATGGGCTGGTATCTGAGTTTGGACTGACCGCTGTGGTCTGGTAGCTGAGCTCGGACTGAAGCCTATCGTCTGGTATCTGAGTTCAGACTGACCGCTGTTGTCTGGTACCTGAGTTCGGACTGAAACCTGTGGGCTGCTATCTGAGTTTGGACTGACCCCTATGGGCTGGTATCTGACTTTGGACTGACCGCTGTGGTCTGGTGGCTGAGTTCGGACTGACTCCTGTGGGCTGGTATCTGAGTTCAGACTGCCTCCTGTGGTCTGGTATCTGAGTTTGGATTAACCGCTGCGGTCTGATGGCTGGTTCGGACTGACCCCTGTGGTCTGGTATCAGACTTTGGACTGACCGCTGTGGTCTGGTATCTGAGTTCGGACTGACCCCTTTGGTCTGGTATCTGAGTTCGGACTGACCCCGGTGGTCTGCTGGCTGCTTCGGTCTGACCCCTATGGGCTGGTATCTGAGTTTGGACTAACCCCTATGGGCTGGTATATGAGTTCGGACTGATCCCCTTGGTCTGGTACCTGAGTTCGGACTGACCCCTGTGGACTGGTATCTGAGTTCGGACTGAACCCTGTGGACTTTAAATCTGAGTTTGGACTGACCCCTATGGGCAGCTATCTGAGTTCGGACTGACTCCGGTGGTCTGGTATCTGAGTTCGGACTGACCCCTGTGGACTTTAAATCTGAGTTTCGACTGACCCCTATGGGCAGGTATCTGAGTTCGGACTGCCTCCTGTGGTCTGGTATCTGAGTTTGGATTGACCGCTATGGTCTGGTATCTGAATTCGGACTGATCACTGTGGGCTGGTATCTGAGTTCGGACTGACCCCTGTGGTCTGGTATCTGAGTTCGCACTGACCCCTGTGGTCTGTTATCTGAGTTCGGACTGCCTCCTGTGGTCTGGTATCTGAGTTTGGATTGACCGCTATGGTCTGGTATCTGAATTCGGACTGATCACTGTGGGCTGGTATCTGAGTTCGGACTGACACCTGTTGTCTGGTATCTGAGTTAGCAGTGACCCCTGTGTTCTGGTGGCTGGTTCGGACTAACCCCTATGGGTTGGTATCTGAGTTCGGACTGATCCCCTTGGTCTGGTATCTGAGTTTGGACTGACCCCTGTGGACTGGTATCTGAGTTCGGACTGACTCCTGTGGACTTTAAATCTGAGTTTGGACTGACCCCTATGGGCAGGTATCTGATTTCGGACTGACTCCGGTGGTCTGGTATCTGAGTTCGGACTGAACCCGATGGTCTGCTGGCTGGTTCGGACTGACCCCTTTGTTCTGGTATCTGAGTTCGGACTAACATCTGTGGGCTGGTATCTGAGTTCGGACTGACCCCTGTGGTCTGGTATCTGAGTTCGGACTGACCCCTTTGGTCTTGTATCTGAGTTCGGACTGACCCCTTTGGTCTGGTATCTGAGTTCGGACTGACCCCTGTGGGCCGGTATCTGAGTTCGGACTGACCCCTGTGGTCTGGTATCTGAGTTCGGACTGACTCCTATGGGCTGGTATCTGAGTTCAGACTGACCCCGGTGGTCTGGTGGCTAGTTCGTTCTGCCCCTATGGGCAGGTACCTGAGTTCGGACTGACCCCTGTGGTCTGGTATCTGAGTTTGGACTGACCCCTGTGGTCTGGTATCTGAGTTTGGACTGACACCTCTGGGCTGGTATCTGAGTTCGGACAGACCCCAATGAACTGGTATCTGATTTCGGACTGACCCCTGTGGACTGGTATCTGAGTTCGGACTGACCCCTTTGGTCCGGTATCTGAGTTCGGTCTGACCCCTGTGGACTTTCAATCTGAGTTTGGACTGACCCCTATGGGCTGGTATCTGAGTTCGGACTGCCTCCTGTGGTCTGGTATCTGAGTTTGGATTAACCTCTGCGGTCTGATGTCTGGTTCGGACTGACCCCTGTGGTCTGGTATCAGACTTTGGACTGACCGCTATGGTCTGGTATCTGAGTTCGGACTGACCCCTTTGGTCTGGTATCTGAGTTCGGACTGACCCCGGTGGTCTGCTGGCTGCTTCGGTCTGACCCCTATGGGCTGGTATCTGAGTTCGTACTAAAGCCGATGGGCTGGTATCTGAGTTTGGACTGACCGCTGTGGTCTGGTAGCTGAGCTCGGACTGAAGCCTATCGTCTGGTATCTGAGTTCAGACTGACCGCTGTTGTCTGGTATCTGAGTTCGGACTGAAACCTGTGGGCTGCTATCTGAGTTTGGACTGACCCCTATGGGCTGGTATCTGAGTTTGGACTGACCGCTGTGGTCTGGTGGCTGAGTTCGGACTGACTCCTGTGGGCTGGTATCTGAGTTCAGACTGCCTCCTGTGGTCTGGTATCTGAGTTTGGATTAACCGCTGCGGTCTGATGGCTGGTTCGGACTGACCCCTGTGGTCTGGTATCAGACTTTGGACTGACCGCTGTGGTCTGGTATCTGAGTTCGGACTGACCCCTTTGGTCTGGTATCTGAGTTCGGACTGACCCCGGTGGTCTGCTGGCTGCTTCGGTCTGACCCCTATGGGCTGGTATCTGAGTTTGGACTAACCCCTATGGGCTGGTATATGAGTTCGGACTGATCCCCTTGGTCTGGTACCTGAGTTCGGACTGACCACTTTGGTCTGGTATCTGAGTTCGGACTGACCCCGGTGGTCTGCTGGCTGCTTCGGTCTGACCCTATGGGCTGGTATCTGAGTTTGGACTAACCCCTATGGGCTGGTATATGAGTTCGGACTGATCCCCTTGGTCTGGTACCTGAGTTCGGACTGACCCCTGTGGACTGGTATCTGAGTTCGGACTGACCCCTGTGGACTTTAAATCTGAGTTTGGACTGACCCCTATGGGCAGCTATCTGAGTTCGGACTGACTCCGGTGGTCTGGTATCTGAGTTCGGACTGACCCCTGTGGACTTTAAATCTGAGTTTCGACTGACCCCTATGGGCAGGTATCTGAGTTCGGACTGCCTCCTGTGGTCTGGTATCTGAGTTTGGATTGACCGCTATGGTCTGGTATCTGAATTCGGACTGATCACTGTGGGCTGGTATCTGAGTTCGGACTGACCCCTGTGGTCTGGTATCTGAGTTCGCACTGACCCCTGTGGTCTGGTATCTGAGTTCGGACTGCCTCCTGTGGTCTGGTATCTGAGTTTGGATTGACCGCTATGGTCTGGTATCTAATTCGGACTGATCACTGTGGGCTGGTATCTGAGTTCGGACTGACACCTGTTGTCTGGTATCTGAGTTAGCAGTGACCCCTGTGGACTTTAAATCTGAGTTTCGACTGACCCCTATGGGCAGGTATCTGAGTTCGGACTGACTCCGGTGGTCTGGTATCTGAGTTCGGACTGACCCCGATGGTCTGCTGGCTGGTTCGGACTGACCCCTTTGTTCTGGTATCTGAGTTCGGACTAACATCTGTGGGCTGGTATCTGAGTTCGGACTGACCCCTGTGGTCTGGTATCTGAGTTCGGACTGACCCCTTTGGTCTTGTATCTGAGTTCGGACTGACCCCTTTGGTCTGGTATCTGAGTTCGGACTGACCCCTGTGGGCCGGTATCTGAGTTCGGACTGACCCCTGTGGTCTGGTATCTGAGTTCGGACTGACTCCTATGGGCTGGTATCTGAGTTCAGACTGACCCCGGTGGTCTGGTGGCTAGTTCGTTCTGCCCCTATGGGCAGGTACCTGAGTTCGGACTGACCCCTGTGGTCTGGTATCTGAGTTTGGACTGACCCCTGTGGTCTGGTATCTGAGTTTGGACTGACACCTCTGGGCTGGTATCTGAGTTCGGACAGACCCCAATGAACTGGTATCTGATTTCGGACTGACCCCTGTGGACTGGTATCTGAGTTCGGACTGACCCCTTTGGTCCGGTATCTGAGTTCGGTCTGACCCCTGTGGACTTTCAATCTGAGTTTGGATTGACCTCTGCGGTCTGATGTCTGGTTCGGACTGACCCCTGTGGTCTGGTATCTGAGTTTGGACTGACCCCTGTGGTCTGGTATCTGAGTTTGGACTGACACCTCTGGGCTGGTATCTGAGTTCGGACAGACCCCAATGAACTGGTATCTGATTTCGGACTGACCCCTGTGGACTGGTATCTGAGTTCGGACTGACCCCTTTGGTCCGGTATCTGAGTTCGGTCTGACCCCTGTGGACTTTCAATCTGAGTTTGGATTAACCTCTGCGGTCTGATGTCTGGTTCGGACTGACCCCTGTGGTCTGGTATCTGAGTTTGGACTGACCCCTGTGGTCTGGTATCTGAGTTTGGACTGACCCCTGTGGACTGGTATCTGAGTTCGGACTGACCCCTTTGGTCCGGTATCTGAGTTCGGTCTGACCCCTGTGGACTTTCAATCTGAGTTTGGATTGACCTCTGCGGTCTGATGTCTGGTTCGGACTGACCCCTGTGGTCTGGTATCTGAGTTTGGACTGACCCCTGTGGTCTGGTATCTGAGTTTGGACTGACACCTCTGGGCTGGTATCTGAGTTCGGACAGACCCCAATGAACTGGTATCTGATTTCGGACTGACCCCTGTGGACTGGTATCTGAGTTCGGACTGACCCCTTTGGTCCGGTATCTGAGTTCGGTCTGACCCCTGTGGACTTTCAATCTGAGTTTGGATTAACCTCTGCGGTCTGATGTCTGGTTCGGACTGACCCCTGTGGTCTGGTATCTGAGTTTGGACTGACCCCTGTGGTCTGGTATCTGAGTTTGGACTGACCCCTATGGGCTGGTATCTGAGTTCGGACTGCCTCCTGTGGTCTGGTATCTGAGTTTGGATTAACCTCTGCGGTCTGATGTCTGGTTCGGACTGACCCCTGTGGTCTGGTATCTGAGTTTGGACTGACCCCTGTGGACTGGTATCTGAGTTCGGACTGACCCCTTTGGTCCGGTATCTGAGTTCGGTCTGACCCCTGTGGACTTTCAATCTGAGTTTGGATTGACCTCTGCGGTCTGATGTCTGGTTCGGACTGACCCCTGTGGTCTGGTATCTGAGTTTGGACTGACCCCTGTGGTCTGGTATCTGAGTTTGGACTGACACCTCTGGGCTGGTATCTGAGTTCGGACAGACCCCAATGAACTGGTATCTGATTTCGGACTGACCCCTGTGGACTGGTATCTGAGTTCGGACTGACCCCTTTGGTCCGGTATCTGAGTTCGGTCTGACCCCTGTGGACTTTCAATCTGAGTTTGGATTAACCTCTGCGGTCTGATGTCTGGTTCGGACTGACCCCTGTGGTCTGGTATCTGAGTTTGGACTGACCCCTGTGGTCTGGTATCTGAGTTTGGACTGACACCTCTGGGCTGGTATCTGAGTTCGGACAGACCCCAATGAACTGGTATCTGATTTCGGACTGACCCCTGTGGACTGGTATCTGAGTTCGGACTGACCCCTTTGGTCCGGTATCTGAGTTCGGTCTGACCCCTGTGGACTTTCAATCTGAGTTTGGACTGACCCCTATGGGCTGGTATCTGAGTTCGGACTGCCTCCTGTGGTCTGGTATCTGAGTTTGGATTAACCTCTGCGGTCTGATGTCTGGTTCGGACTGACCCCTGTGGTCTGGTATCAGACTTTGGACTGACCGCTATGGTCTGGTATCTGAGTTCGGACTGACCCCTTTGGTCTGGTATCTGAGTTCGGACTGACCCCGGTGGTCTGCTGGCTGCTTCGGTCTGACCCCTATGGGCTGGTATCTGAGTTCGTACTAAAGCCGATGGGCTGGTATCTGAGTTTGGACTGACCGCTGTGGTCTGGTAGCTGAGCTCGGACTGAAGCCTATCGTCTGGTATCTGAGTTCAGACTGACCGCTGTTGTCTGGTATCTGAGTTCGGACTGAAACCTGTGGGCTGCTATCTGAGTTTGGACTGACCCCTATGGGCTGGTATCTGAGTTTGGACTGACCGCTGTGGTCTGGTGGCTGAGTTCGGACTGACTCCTGTGGGCTGGTATCTGAGTTCAGACTGCCTCCTGTGGTCTGGTATCTGAGTTTGGATTAACCGCTGCGGTCTGATGGCTGGTTCGGACTGACCCCTGTGGTCTGGTATCAGACTTTGGACTGACCGCTGTGGTCTGGTATCTGAGTTCGGACTGACCCCTTTGGTCTGGTATCTGAGTTCGGACTGACCCCGGTGGTCTGCTGGCTGCTTCGGTCTGACCCCTATGGGCTGGTATCTGAGTTTGGACTAACCCCTATGGGCTGGTATATGAGTTCGGACTGATCCCCTTGGTCTGGTACCTGAGTTCGGACTGACCACTTTGGTCTGGTATCTGAGTTCGGACTGACCCCGGTGGTCTGCTGGCTGCTTCGGTCTGACCCTATGGGCTGGTATCTGAGTTTGGACTAACCCCTATGGGCTGGTATATGAGTTCGGACTGATCCCCTTGGTCTGGTACCTGAGTTCGGACTGACCCCTGTGGACTGGTATCTGAGTTCGGACTGACCCCTGTGGACTTTAAATCTGAGTTTGGACTGACCCCTATGGGCAGCTATCTGAGTTCGGACTGACTCCGGTGGTCTGGTATCTGAGTTCGGACTGACCCCTGTGGACTTTAAATCTGAGTTTCGACTGACCCCTATGGGCAGGTATCTGAGTTCGGACTGCCTCCTGTGGTCTGGTATCTGAGTTTGGATTGACCGCTATGGTCTGGTATCTGAATTCGGACTGATCACTGTGGGCTGGTATCTGAGTTCGGACTGACCCCTGTGGTCTGGTATCTGAGTTCGCACTGACCCCTGTGGTCTGGTATCTGAGTTCGGACTGCCTCCTGTGGTCTGGTATCTGAGTTTGGATTGACCGCTATGGTCTGGTATCTAATTCGGACTGATCACTGTGGGCTGGTATCTGAGTTCGGACTGACACCTGTTGTCTGGTATCTGAGTTAGCAGTGACCCCTGTGGACTTTAAATCTGAGTTTCGACTGACCCCTATGGGCAGGTATCTGAGTTCGGACTGACTCCGGTGGTCTGGTATCTGAGTTCGGACTGACCCCGATGGTCTGCTGGCTGGTTCGGACTGACCCCTTTGTTCTGGTATCTGAGTTCGGACTAACATCTGTGGGCTGGTATCTGAGTTCGGACTGACCCCTGTGGTCTGGTATCTGAGTTCGGACTGACCCCTTTGGTCTTGTATCTGAGTTCGGACTGACCCCTTTGGTCTGGTATCTGAGTTCGGACTGACCCCTGTGGGCCGGTATCTGAGTTCGGACTGACCCCTGTGGTCTGGTATCTGAGTTCGGACTGACTCCTATGGGCTGGTATCTGAGTTCAGACTGACCCCGGTGGTCTGGTGGCTAGTTCGTTCTGCCCCTATGGGCAGGTACCTGAGTTCGGACTGACCCCTGTGGTCTGGTATCTGAGTTTGGACTGACCCCTGTGGTCTGGTATCTGAGTTTGGACTGACACCTCTGGGCTGGTATCTGAGTTCGGACAGACCCCAATGAACTGGTATCTGATTTCGGACTGACCCCTGTGGACTGGTATCTGAGTTCGGACTGACCCCTTTGGTCCGGTATCTGAGTTCGGTCTGACCCCTGTGGACTTTCAATCTGAGTTTGGATTGACCTCTGCGGTCTGATGTCTGGTTCGGACTGACCCCTGTGGTCTGGTATCTGAGTTTGGACTGACCCCTGTGGTCTGGTATCTGAGTTTGGACTGACACCTCTGGGCTGGTATCTGAGTTCGGACAGACCCCAATGAACTGGTATCTGATTTCGGACTGACCCCTGTGGACTGGTATCTGAGTTCGGACTGACCCCTTTGGTCCGGTATCTGAGTTCGGTCTGACCCCTGTGGACTTTCAATCTGAGTTTGGACTGACCCCTATGGGCTGGTATCTGAGTTCGGACTGCCTCCTGTGGTCTGGTATCTGAGTTTGGATTAACCTCTGCGGTCTGATGTCTGGTTCGGACTGACCCCTGTGGTCTGGTATCAGACTTTGGACTGACCGCTGTGGTCTGGTATCTGAGTTCGGACTGACCCCTTTGGTCTGGTATCTGAGTTCGGACTGACCCCGGTGGTCTGCTGGCTGCTTCGGTCTGACCCCTATGGGCTGGTATCTGAGTTCGTACTAAAGCCGATGGGCTGGTATCTGAGTTTGGACTGACCGCTGTGGTCTGGTAGCTGAGCTCGGACTGAAGCCTATCGTCTGGTATCTGAGTTCAGACTGACCGCTGTTGTCTGGTATCTGAGTTTGGACTGACCCCTATGTGCTGGTATCTGAGTTTGGACTGACCGCTGTGGTCTGGTGGCTGAGTTCGGACTGACTCCTGTGGGCTGGTATCTGAGTTCAGACTGCCTCCTGTGGTCTGGTATCTGAGTTTGGATTAACCGCTGCGGTCTGATGGCTGGTTCGGACTGACCCCTGTGGTCTGGTATCAGACTTTGGACTGACCGCTGTGGTCTGGTATCTGAGTTCGGACTGACCACTTTGGTCTGGTATCTGAGTTCGGACTGACCCCGGTGGTCTGCTGGCTGCTTCGGTCTGACCCCTATGGGCTGGTATCTGAGTTTGGACTAACCCCTATGGGCTGGTATATGAGTTCGGACTGATCCCCTTGGTCTGGTACCTGAGTTCGGACTGACCCCTGTGGACTGGTATCTGAGTTCGGACTGACCCCTGTGGACTTTAAATCTGAGTTTGGACTGACCCCTATGGGCAGCTATCTGAGTTCGGACTGACTCCGGTGGTCTGGTATCTGAGGTCGGACTGACCCCTGTGGACTTTAAATCTGAGTTTCGACTGACCCCTATGGGCAGGTATCTGAGTTCGGACTGCCTCCTGTGGTCTGGTATCTGCGTTTGGATTGACCGCTATGGTCTGGTATCTGAATTCGGACTGATCACTGTGGGCTGGTATCTGAGTTCGGACTGACCCCTGTGGTCTGGTATCTGAGTTCGCACTGACCCCTGTGGTCTGGTATCTGAGTTCGGACTGCCTCCTGTGGTCTGGTATCTGAGTTTGGATTGACCGCTATGGTCTGGTATCTAATTCGGACTGATCACTGTGGGCTGGTATCTGAGTTCGGACTGACCCCTGTGGACTTTAAATCTGAGTTTCGACTGACCCCTATGGGCAGGTATCTGAGTTCGGACTGATCCCCTTTGTCTGGTATCTGAGTTTGGACTGACCCCTGTGGACTGGTATCTGAGTTCGGACTGACCCCTGTGGACTTTAAATCTGAGTTTGGACTGACCCCTATGGGCAGGTATCTGAGTTCGGACTGACTCCGGTGGTCTGGTATCTGAGTTCGGACTGACCCCGATGGTCTGCTGGCTGGTTCGGACTGACCCCTTTGTTCTGGTATCTGAGTTCGGACTAACATCTGTGGGCTGGTATCTGAGTTCGGACTGACCCCTGTGGTCTGGTATCTGAGTTCGGACTGACCCCTTTGGTCTTGTATCTGAGTTCGGACTGACCCCTTTGGTCTGGTATCTGAGTTCGGACTGACCCCTGTGGGCCGGTATCTGAGTTCGGACTGACCCCTGTGGTCTGGTATCTGAGTTCGGACTGACTCCTATGGGCTGGTATCTGAGTTCAGACTGACCCCGGTGGTCTGGTGGCTAGTTCGTTCTGCCCCTATGGGCAGGTACCTGAGTTCGGACTGACCCCTGTGGTCTGGTATCTGAGTTTGGACTGACCCCTGTGGTCTGGTATCTGAGTTTGGACTGACACCTCTGGGCTGGTATCTGAGTTCGGACAGACCCCAATGAACTGGTATCTGATTTCGGACTGACCCCTGTGGACTGGTATCTGAGTTCGGACTGACCCCTTTGGTCCGGTATCTGAGTTCGGTCTAACTCCTGTGGACTTTCAATCTGAGTTTGGACTGACCCCTATGGGCTGGTATCTGAGTTCGGACTGCCTCCTGTGGTCTGGTATCTGAGTTTGGATTAACCTCTGCGGTCTGATGTCTGGTTCGGACTGACCCCTGTGGTCTGGTATCAGACTTTGGACTGACCGCTGTGGTCTGGTATCTGAGTTCGGACTGACCCCTTTGGTCTGGTATCTGAGTTCGGACTGACCCCGGTGGTCTGCTGGCTGCTTCGGTCTGACCCCTATGGGCTGGTATCTGAGTTCGTACTAAAGCCGATGGGCTGGTATCTGAGTTTGGACTGACCTCTGTGGTCTGGTAGCTGAGCTCGGACTGAAGCCTATCGTCTGGTATCTGAGTTCAGACTGACCGCTGTTGTCTGGTATCTGAGTTCGGACTGAAACCTGTGGGCTGCTATCTGAGTTTGGACTGACCCCTATGGGCTGGTATCTGAGTTTGGACTGACCGCTGTGGTCTGGTGGCTGAGTTCGGACTGACTCCTGTGGGCTGGTATCTGAGTTCAGACTGCCTCCTGTGGTCTGGTATCTGAGTTTGGATTAACCGCTGCGGTCTGATGGCTGGTTCGGACTGACCCCTGTGGTCTGGTATCAGACTTTGGACTGACCGCTGTGGTCTGGTATCTGAGTTCGGACTGACCACTTTGGTCTGGTATCTGAGTTCGGACTGACCCCGGTGGTCTGCTGGCTGCTTCGGTCTGACCCCTATGGGCTGGTATCTGAGTTTGGACTAACCCCTATGGGCTGGTATATGAGTTCGGACTGATCCTCTTGGTCTGGTACCTGAGTTCGGACTGACCCCTGTGGACTGGTATCTGAGTTCGGACTGACCCCTGTGGACTTTAAATCTGAGTTTGGACTGACCCCTATGGGCAGCTATCTGAGTTCGGACTGACTCCAGTGGTCTGGTATCTGAGTTCGGACTGACCCCTGTGGACTTTAAATCTGAGTTTCGACTGACCCCTATGGGCAGGTATCTGAGTTCGGACTGCCTCCTGTGGTCTGGTATCTGAGTTTGGATTGACCGCTATGGTCTGGTATCTGAATTCGGACTGATCACTGTGGGCTGGTATCTGAGTTCGGACTGACCCCTGTGGTCTGGTATCTGAGTTCGCACTGACCCCTGTGGTCTGGTATCTGAGTTCGGACTGCCTCCTGTGGTCTGGTATCTGAGTTTGGATTGACCGCTATGGTCTGGTATCTAATTCGGACTGATCACTGTGGGCTGGTATCTGAGTTCGGACTGACTCCGGTGGTCTGGTATCTGAGTTAGCAGTGACCCCTGTGGACTTTAAATCTGAGTTTCGACTGACCCCTATGGGCAGGTATCTGAGTTCGGACTGACTCCGGTGGTCTGGTATCTGAGTTCGGACTGACCCCTGTGGACTTTAAATCTGAGTTTCGACTGACCCCTATGGGCAGGTATCTGAGTTCGGACTGACTCCGGTGGTCTGGTATCTGAGTTTGGTTTGACCGCTATGGTCTGGTATCTGAATTCGGACTGATCACTGTGGGCTGGTATCTGAGTTCGGACTACCCCTGTGGTCTGGTATCTGAGTTCGCACTGCCTCCTGTGGTCTGGTATCTGAGTTTGGTTTGACCGCTATGGTCTGGTATCTGAATTCGGACTGATCACTGTGGGCTGGTATCTGAGTTCGGACTGACCCCTGTGGTCTGGTATCTGAGTTCGGTCTGACCCCTGTGGACTTTCAATCTGAGTTTGGACAGACCCCTACGGGCTGGGATCTGACTTTGGACTGACCGCTGTGGTCTGGTATCTGAGTTTGGACTGACCCCTGTGGTCTGGTATCTGAGTTTGGACTGACACCTCTGGGCTGGTATCTGAGTTCGGACAGACCCCAATGAACTGGTATCTGATTTCGGACTGACCCCTGTGGACTGGTATCTGAGTTCGGACTGACCCCTTTGGTCCGGTATCTGAGTTCGGTCTGACCCCTGTGGACTTTCAATCTGAGTTTGGACTGACCCCTATGGGCTGGTATCTGAGTTCGGACTGCCTCCTGTGGTCTGGTATCTGAGTTTGGATTAACCTCTGCGGTCTGATGTCTGGTTCGGACTGACCCCTGTGATCTGGTATCAGACTTTGGACTGACCGCTGTGGTCTGGTATCTGAGTTCGGACTGACCCCTTTGGTCTGGTATCTGAGTTCGGACTGACCCCGGTGGTCTGCTGGCTGCTTCGGTCTGACCCCTATGGGCTGGTATCTGAGTTCGTACTGAAGCCGATGGGCTGGTGTCTGAGTTTGGACTGACCGCTGTGGTCTGGTATCTGAGCTCGGACTGAAGCCTATCGTCTGGTATCTGAGTTCAGACTGACCGCTGTTGTCTGGTATCTGAGTTCGGACTGAAACCTGTGGGCTGCTATCTGAGTTTGGACTGACCCCTATGGGCTGGTATCTGAGTTTGGACTGACCGCTGTGGTCTGGTGGCTGAGTTCGGACTGACTCCTGTGGGCTGGTATCTGAGTTCGGACTGACACCTGTTGTCTGGTATCTGAGTTAGCAGTGACCCCTGTGTTCTGGTGGCTGGTTCGGACTAACGCCTATGGGCTGGTGTATGAGTTCGGACTGATCCCCTTGGTCTGGTATCTGAGTTTGGATTAACCGCTGCGGTCTGATGGCTGGTTCGGACTGACCCCTGTGGTCTGGTATCAGACTTTGGACTGACCGCTGTGGTCTGGTATCTGAGTTCGGACTGATCCCCTTGGTCTGGTATCTGAGTTCGGACTGACCCCTGTGGACTGGTATCTGAGTTCGGACTGACCCCTGTGGACTTTAAATCTGAGTTTGGACTGACCCCTATGGGCAGGTATCTGAGTTCGGACTGACTCCGGTGGTCTGGTATCTGAGTTCGGACTGACCCCGATGGTCTGCTGGCTGGTTCGGACTGACCCCTTTGTTCTGGTATCTGAGTTCGGACTAACATCTGTGGGCTGGTATCTGAGTTCGGACTGACCCCTGTGGTCTGGTATCTGAGTTCGGACTGACCCCTTTGGTCTGGTATCTGAGTTCGGACTGACCCCTTTGGTCTGGTATCTGAGTTCGGACTGACCCCTGTGGGCCGGTATCTGAGTTCGGACTGACCCCTGTGGTCTGGTATCTGTGTTCGGAATGACTCCTATGGGCTGGTATCTGAGTTCAGACTGACCCCGGTGGTCTGGTGGCTAGTTCGTTCTGCCCCTATGGGCAGGTACCTGAGTTCGGACTGACCCCTGTGGTCTGGTATCTGAGTTTGGACTGACCCCTGTGGTCTGGTATCTGAGTTTGGATTAACTGCTGCGGTCTGATGGCTGGTTCGGACTGACCCCTGTGGTCTGGTATCAGACTTTGGACTGACCGCTGTGGTCTGGTATCTGAGTTCGGACTGACCCCTTTGGTCTGGTATCTGAGTTCGGACTGACCCCGGTGGTCTGCTGGCTGCTTCGGTCTGACCCCTATGGGCTGGTATCTGAGTTTGGACTAACCCCTATGGGCTGGTATATGAGTTCGGACTGATCCCCTTGGTCTGGTACCTGAGTTCGGACTGACCCCTGTGGACTGGTATCTGAGTTCGGACTGACCCCTGTGGTCTGGTATCTGAGTTCGGGCTGCCTCCTGTGGTCTGGTATCTGAGTTTGGATTGACCGCTATGGTCTGGTATCTAATTCGGACTGATCACTGTGGGCTGGTATCTGAGTTCGGTCTGACCCCTGTGGTCTGGTATCTGAGTTCGGACTGCCTCCTGTGGTCTGGTATCTGAGTTTGGATTAACCGCTGCGATCTGATGGCTGGTTCGGACTGACCCCTGTGGTCTGGTAACTGTCTTGGGACTGACCCCTGTGGTCTGGTATCTGAGTTCGGATTGACCCCTTTGGTCTGGTATCTGTGTTCGGACTGACCCCTATGGGCTGGTATCTGAATTCGGACTGATCACTGTTGGCTGGTATCTGAGTTCGGACTGACCCCTGTGGGCTGGTATCTGAATTCGGACTGATCACTGTTGGCTGGTATCTGAGTTCGGACTGACCCCTGTGGGCTGGTATCTGAATTCGGACTGATCACTGTTGGCTGGTATCTGAGTTCGGACTGACCCCTGTGGTCTGGTGGCTGAGTTCGGATTGACCCCTTTGGTCTGGTATCTGAGTTCGGACTGACCCCTGTGGGCTGGTATCTGAGTTCGGACTGACCCCTGTGGGCTGGTATCTGAATTCGGACTGATCACTGTTGGCTGGTATCTGAGTTCGGACTGACCCCTGTGGTCTGGTGGCTGAGTTCGGACTGACCCCTGTGGGCTGGTATCTGAGTTCGGACTGACCCCTGTGGTCTGGTATCTGAGTTTGGATTAACCGCTGCGGTCTGATGGCTGGTTCGGACTGACCCCTGTGGTCTGGTATCAGACTTGGGACGGACCCCTGTTGTCTGGTATCTGAGTTCGGACTGACTCTTGTGGGCTGGTATCTGAGTTCGTACTGACCCCAGTGGACTGGTATCTGAGTTCGGATTGACCCCTTTGGTCTGGTATCTGAGTTCGGACTGACCCCTGTGGTCTGGTGGCTGGTTTGGACTGACACCTGTGGGGTGTTATCTGAGTTCGGACTGACCCCTGTGGTCCGGTAGTTTGTTCGGTCTGACCCCTGTGGTCTGGTGGCTGAGTTCGGACTGACCCCTGTGGCCTGGTAGTTTGTTCGGTCTGACCCCTGTGGTCTGGTATCTGAGTTCGGACTGACCCCGGTGGTCCGGTATCTGAGTTCAGACTGACCCCTGTGGTCTGGTATCTGAGTTCGGACTGACCCCTGTGGGCTGGTGGCTGGTTCGGACTGACCCCTGTGGTCTGGTATCTGAGTCGGACTGACCCCTGTGGGCTGGTGGCTGGTTAGGATTGACCCCTATTGGATGATAACTGAGTTTGGACTGACCCCTATGGTCTTCTCGCTGAGTTCGGACTGACCGCTGTGGTCTGGGTGCTGGTTCGGACTGACCGCTGTGGTCTGGTATCTAAGTTCGGACTGACCCCTGTGGTCTGGTGGCTGAGTACGGACTGACCCCTGGGGCCTGGTAGTTTGTTCGGTCTGACCCCTGTGGTCTGGTGGCTGAGTTCGGACTGACCCCTGTGGTCTGGTGGTTGGTTCGGACTGACCCCTGTGCTCGGTTCGGACTGACCCCTGTGGTCTGGTATCTGAGTTAGGACTGACCCCTATGGGCTGGTATCTGAGTTCAGACTGAACCCTGTGGTCTGGTATCTGATTTCGGACTGACCCCTGTGGTCTCGTGGTTGTTTCGGACTGAACCTGTTGTCTGTTATTTGAGTTTGGACTGAGCCCTGTGGTCCTATGCCTTGTTCTGACTGACCCCTGTGATCTGGTATCTGAGTTCGGACTGACCCCTTGGTCTGGCATCTGAGTTCGGACTGACCCCTTTGGTCTGGTATCTGAGTTCGGACTGACCCGTGTGGTGTGGTGGCTGAGTTCGGACTGACCCCTGTGGTCTGGTGGTTGGTTCGGACTGACCCCTGTGAGTTGGTACCTGAGTTCGGACTGACCCCTGATGTCTGGTATCTGAGTTCAGACTGACCCCTGTGGGCTGGTACCTGAGTTCGGTCTGACTTCTGTGGTCTGGTGGGTGTTTTGGTCTGACCCTTGTGGTCTGGTATCTGAGTTAGGACTGACCCCTGTGGACTGGTATCTGAGTTCGGATTGACCCCTGTGGTCTGGTATCTGAGTTCGGACTGACCCCTGTGGTCTGGTATCAGACTTGGGACTGACCCCTGTTGTCTGGTATCTGAGTTCGGACTGACTCTTGTGGTCTGGTATCTGAGTTCGGACTGACCCCTTTGTTCTGGTATCTGAGGTCGGAATGACCCCGGTGGTCTGCTGGCTGGTTCGGACTGACCCCTTTGTTCTGGTATCTGAGTTCGGACTGACCCCTGTGGTCTGGTATCTGAGGTCGGTTAGATTCTTATGGGCTGGTATCTGAGTTCGGACTGAAGCCTATGGGCTGGTATCTGAGTTTGGATTGACCCCTACGGGCTGGGATCTGACTTTGGACTGACCGCTGTGGTCTGGTGGCTGAGTTCGGACAGTCTCCTGTGGGCTGGTATCTGAGTTCGGACTGACACCTGTTGTCTGGTATCTGTGTTCGCACTGATCCCTGTGGTCTGGTGGCTGAGTTCGGACTGACCCCTGTGGTCTGGTGGTTGGTTCGGACTGACCCCTGTGGTCTGGTATCTGAGTTCGGACTGACCCCTGTGGTCTGGTATCTGAGTTCGCACTGATCCCTGTGGTCTGGTGGTTGGTTCGGACTGACCCCTGTGGTTTGGTATCTGAGTTCGGACTGACCTCTGTGGTCTGGTGGTTGGTTCGGACTGACCCCTGTGGTCTGGTATCTGAGTTCGGACTGACCCCTGTGGTCTGGTGGTTGGTTCGGACTGACCCCTGTGGTCTGGTATCTGAGTTCGGACTGACCCCTGTGGTCTGGTGGTTGGTTCGGACTGACCCCGGTGGTCTGGTATCTGAGTTTGGACTGACCGCTGTGGTCCGGTATCTGAGTTCAGACTGACCCCTGTGGTCTGGTATCTGAGTTCGGACTGACCCCTGTGGGCTGGTGGCTGGTTCGGATTGACCCCTATTGGATGATAACTGAGTTTGGACTGACCCCTATGGTCTTCTGGCTGAGTTCGGACTGACCGCTGTGGTCTGGGTGCTGGTTCGGACTGACTGCTGTGGTCTGGTATCTAAGTTCGCACTGACCCCTGTGTTCTGTTATCTGAGTTCGGACTGACCCCTGTGGTCTGGTGGCTGAGTTCGGACTGACCCCTGGGGCCTGGTAGTTTGTTCGGTCTGACCCCTGTGGTCTGGTGGCTGAGTTCGGACTGACCCCTGTGGGCTGGTATCTGAGTTCGGACTGACCCCTGATGTCTGGTATCTGAGTTCGGTCTGACTTCTGTGGTCTGGTGGGTGTTTTGGTCTGACCCTTGTGGTCTGGTATCTGAGTTAGGACTGACCCTTGTGGGCTGGTATTTGAGTTCGGTCTGACCCTTGTGGTCTGGTATCTGAGTTTGGACTGACCCCTGTAGTCTGGTATCTGAGATCGGACTGACCCCTGTGGTCTGGTATCTGAGTTTGAAGTGACCCCTATGGGATGGTAACTGAGTTTGGACTGACCCATATAGGCTGATATCTGAGTTTGGACTGACCCCTGTTGTCTGTTATCTGAGTTCGGACTGACCCCGGTGGTCTGGTATTTGAGTTTGGACTGACCGCTGTGGTCAGGTATCTGAGTTCGGACTGACCCCTGTGGTCTGGTATCTGAGTTTGGACTGACCCCTATGGTCTTCTGGCTGAGTTCGGACTGACCGCTGTGGTCTGGGTGCTGGTTCGGACTGATCGCTGTGGTCTGGTATCTAAGTTCAGACTGACTCCTGTGTTCTGTTATCTGAGTTCGGACTGACCCCTGTGGTCTGGTGGCTGGTTTGGACTGACACCTGTGGGGTGTTATCTGAGTTCGGGCTGACCCCTGTGGTCTGGTGGTTGGTTCGGACTGACCCCTGTGAGTTGGTATCTGAGTTCGGACTGACCCCTGATGTCTGGTATCTGAGTTCAGACTGACCCCTGTGGGCTGGTATCTGAGTTCGGTCTGACTTCTGTGGTCTGGTGGGTGTTTTGGTCTGACCCTTGTGGGCTGGTATCTGAGTTCGGTCTGACTTCTGTGGTCTGGTGGGTGTTTTGGTCTGGTATCTGAGTTAGGACTGACCCTTGTGGGCTGGTATTTGAGTTCGGTCTGACCCTTGTGGTCTGGTATCTGAGTTTGGACTGACCCCTGTGGTCTGGTATCTGAGTTCGGACTGACTCCTGTGGTCTGGTATCAGACTTGGGACTGACCCCTTTGTTCTGGTATCTGAGTTCGGAATGACCCCGGTGGTCTGCTGGCTGGTTCGGACTGACCCCTTTGTTCTGGTATCTGAGTTCGGACTGACCCCTGTGGTCTGGTATCTGAGGTCGGTTAGACTCCTATGGGCTGGTATCTGAGTTCGGACTGAAGCCTATGGGCTGGTATCTGAGTTTGGACTGACCCCTACGGGCTGGGATCTGACTTTGGACTGACCGCTGTGGTCTGGTGGCTGAGTTCGGACAGTCTCCTGTGGGCTGGTATCTGAGTTCGGACTGACACCTGTTGTCTGGTATCTGAGTTCAGACTGACCCCGGTGGTCTGGTGGCTAGTTCGTTCTGCCCCTATGGGCAGGTACCTGAGTTCGGACTGACCCCTGTGGTCTGGTATCTGAGTTTGGACTGACACCTCTGGGCTGGTATCTGAGTTCGGACAGACCCCAATGAACTGGTATCTGAGTTCGGACTGACCCCTGTGGACTGGTATCTGAGTTCGGACTGACCCCTTTGGTCCGGTATCTGAGTTCGGTCTGACCCCTGTGGACTTTCAATCTGAGTTTGGACTGACCCCTATGGGCTGGTATCTGAGTTCGGACTGACCGCTGTGGTCTGGTATCTGAGTTTGGACTGCCTCCTGTGGTCTGGTATCTGAGTTTGGATTAACCTCTGCGGTCTGATGTCTGGTTCGGACTGACCCCTGTGGTCTGGTATCAGACTTTGGACTGACCGCTGTGGTCTGGTATCTGAGTTCGGACTGACCCCTTTGGTCTGGTATCTGAGTTCGGACTGACCCCGGTGGTCTGCTGGCTGGTTCGGTCTGACCCCTATGGGCTGGTATCTGAGTTCGTACTGAAGCCGATGGGCTGGTATCTGAGTTTGGACTGACCGCTGTGGTCTGGTATCTGAGCTCGGACTGAAGCCTATCGTCTGGTATCTGAGTTCAGACTGACCGCTGTTGTCTGGTATCTGAGTTCGGACTGATCCCCTTGGTCTGCTATCTGAGTTTGGACTGACCACTATGGTCTGGTGGCTGAGTTCGGACTGACCCCTGTGGGCTGGTATCTGAGTTCGGACTGACCCCTGTGGTCTGGTATCTGAGTTCGCACTGATCCCTGTGGTCTGGTATCTGAGTTTGGATTAACCGCTGCGGTCTGATGGCTGGTTCGGACTGACCCCTGTGGTCTGGTAACAGTCTTGGGACTGACCCCTGTGGTCTGGTATCTGAGCTCGGACAGACCCCGGTGGTCTGCTGGCTGGTTCGGACTGACCCCTTTGTTCTGGTATCTGAGTTTGGACTGACCCCTACGGGCTGGGATCTGACTTTGGACTGACCGCTGTGGTCTGGTATCTGAGTTCGGACTGACACCTGTTGTCTGGTATCTGAGTTCGGACTGACCCCGGTGGTCTGGTGGCTAGTTCGTTCTGCCCCTATGGGCAGGTACCTGAGTTCGGACTGACCCCTGTGGTCTGGTATCTGAGTTCGGACTGACCCCTGTGGTCTGGTATCTGAGTTTGGACTGACCCCTATGGTCTTCTGGCTGAGTTCGGACTGACCGCTGTGGTCTGGGTGCTGGTTCGGACTGATCGCTGTGGTCTGGTATCTAAGTTCAGACTGACCCCTGTGTTCTGTTATCTGAGTTCGGACTGACCCCTGTGGTCTGGTGGCTGGTTTGGACTGACACCTGTGGGGTGTTATCTGAGTTCGGGCTGACCCCTGTGGTCTGGTGGTTGGTTCGGACTGACCCCTGTGAGTTGGTATCTGAGTTCGGACTGACCCCTGATGTCTGGTATCTGAGTTCAGACTGACCCCTGTGGGCTGGTATCTGAGTTCGGTCTGACTTCTGTGGTCTGGTGGGTGTTTTGGTCTGACCCTTGTGGGCTGGTATCTGAGTTCGGTCTGACTTCTGTGGTCTGGTGGGTGTTTTGGTCTGGTATCTGAGTTAGGACTGACCCTTGTGGGCTGGTATTTGAGTTCGGTCTGACCCTTGTGGTCTGGTATCTGAGTTTGGACTGACCCCTGTGGTCTGGTATCTGAGTTCGGACTGACCCCTGTGGTCTGGTATCAGACTTGGGACTGACCCCTTTGTTCTGGTATCTGAGTTCGGAATGACCCCGGTGGTCTGCTGGCTGGTTCGGACTGACCCCTTTGTTCTGGTATCTGAGTTCGGACTGACCCCTGTGGTCTGGTATCTGAGGTCGGTTAGACTCCTATGGGCTGGTATCTGAGTTCGGACTGAAGCCTATGGGCTGGTATCTGAGTTTGGACTGACCCCTACGGGCTGGGATCTGACTTTGGACTGACCGCTGTGGTCTGGTGGCTGAGTTCGGACAGTCTCCTGTGGGCTGGTATCTGAGTTCGGACTGACACCTGTTGTCTGGTATCTGAGTTCGGACAGACCCCAATGAACTGGTATCTGAGTTCGGACTGACCCCTGTGGACTGGTATCTGAGTTCGGACTGACCCCTTTGGTCCGGTATCTGAGTTCGGTCTGACCCCTGTGGACTTTCAATCTGAGTTTGGACTGACCCCTATGGGCTGGTATCTGAGTTCGGACTGACCGCTGTGGTCTGGTATCTGAGTTTGGACTGCCTCCTGTGGTCTGGTATCTGAGTTTGGATTAACCTCTGCGGTCTGATGTCTGGTTCGGACTGACCCCTGTGGTCTGGTATCAGACTTTGGACTGACCGCTGTGGTCTGGTATCTGAGTTCGGACTGACCCCTTTGGTCTGGTATCTGAGTTCGGACTGACCCCGGTGGTCTGCTGGCTGGTTCGGTCTGACCTCTATGGGCTGGTATCTGAGTTCGTACTGAAGCCGATGGGCTGGTATCTGAGTTTGGACTGACCGCTGTGGTCTGGTATCTGAGCTCGGACTGAAGCCTATCGTCTGGTATCTGAGTTCAGACTGACCGCTGTTGTCTGGTATCTGAGTTCGGACTGATCCCCTTGGTCTGCTATCTGAGTTTGGACTGACCACTATGGTCTGGTGGCTGAGTTCGGACTGACCCCTGTGGGCTGGTATCTGAGTTCGGACTGACCCCTGTGGTCTGGTATCTGAGTTCGCACTGATCCCTGTGGTCTGGTATCTGAGTTTGGATTAACCGCTGCGGTCTGATGGTTGGTTCGGACTGACCCCTGTGGTCTGGTAACAGTCTTGGGACTGACCCCTGTGGTCTGGTATCTGAGCTCGGACAGACCCCGGTGGTCTGCTGGCTGGTTCGGACTGACCCCTTTGTTCTGGTATCTGAGTTTGGACTGACCCCTACGGGCTGGGATCTGACTTTGGACTGACCGCTGTGGTCTGGTATCTGAGTTCGGACTGACACCTGTTGTCTGGTATCTGAGTTCGGACTGACCCCGGTGGTCTGGTGGCTAGTTCGTTCTGCCCCTATGGGCAGGTACCTGAGTTCGGACTGACCCCTGTGGTCTGGTATCTGAGTTTGGACTGACACCTCTGGGCTGGTATCTGAGTTCGGACAGACCCCAATGAACTGGTATCTGAGTTCGGACTGACCCCTTTGGTCCGGTATCTGAGTTCGGTCTGACCCCTGTGGACTTTCAATCTGAGTTTGGACTGACCCCTATGGGCTGGTATCTGAGTTCGGACTGCCTCCTGTGGTCTGGTATCAGACTTTGGACTGACCGCTGTGGTCTGGTATCTGAGTTCGGACTGACCCCGGTGGTCTGCTGGCTGGTTCGGACTGACCCCTTTGTTCTGGTATCTGAGTTCGGACTGACCCCTGTGGACTGGTATCTGAGTTCGGATTGACCCCTTTGGTCTGGTATCTGAGTTCGGACTGACCCCTGTGGTCTGGTGGCTGGTTTGGACTGACACCTGTGGGGTGTTATCTGAGTTCGGACTGACCCCTGTGGTCTGGTAGTTTGTTTGGTCTGACCCCTGTGGTCTGGTGGCTGAGTTCGGACTGACTCCTGTGGTCTGGTGGTTGGTTCGGACTGACCCCTGTGGTCTGGTATCTGAGTTCGGACTGCCTCCTGTGGTCTGGTATCTGAGTTTGGATTAACCGCTGCGATCTGATGGCTGGTTCGGACTGACCCCTGTGGTCTGGTAACTGTCTTGGGACTGACCCCTGTGGTCTGGTATCTGAGTTCGGATTGACCCCTTTGGTCTGGTATCTGTGTTCGGACTGACCCCTATGGGCTGGTATCTGAATTCGGACTGATCACTGTTGGCTGGTATCTGAGTTCGGACTGACCCCTGTGGGCTGGTATCTGAATTCGGACTGATCACTGTTGGCTGGTATCTGAGTTCGGACTGACCCCTGTGGGCTGGTATCTGAATTCGGACTGATCACTGTTGGCTGGTATCTGAGTTCGGACTGACCCCTGTGGGCTGGTATCTGAGTTCGGACTGACCCCTGTGATCTGGTGGTTGGTTCGGACTGACCCCTGTGGTCTGGTATCTGAGTTAGGACTGACCCCTATGGGCTGGTATCTGAGTTCGGACTGAACCCTGTGGTCTGGTATCTGAGTTAGGACTGACCCCTCTGGGCTGGTATCTGAGTTTGGATTGACCCCTGTTGTCTGTTATCTGAGTTCGGACTGACCCCGGTGGTCTGGTATCTGAGTTTGGACTGACCGCTGTGGTCCGGTATCTGAGTTCAGACTGACCCCTGTGGTCTGGTATCTGAGTCGGACTGACCCCTGTGGGCTGGTGGCTGGTTAGGATTGACCCCTATTGGATGATAACTGAGTTTGGACTGACCCCTATGGTCTTCTCGCTGAGTTCGGACTGACCGCTGTGGTCTGGGTGCTGGTTCGGACTGACCGCTGTGGTCTGGTATCTAAGTTCGGACTGACCCCTGTGTTTTGTTATCTGAGTTAGGACTGACCCCTGTGGTCTGGTGGCTGAGTTCGGACTGACCCCTGGGGCCTGGTAGTTTGTTCGGTCTGACCCCTGTGGTCTGGTGGCTGAGTTCGGACTGACCCCTGTGGTCTGGTGGTTGGTTCGGACTGACCCCTGTGGTCTGGTATCTGAGTTTGGACTGACCCCTGTTGTCTGTTATCTGAGTTTGGACTGACCCCTGTGGTCTGGAATCTGAGTTCGGGCTGACCCCTGTGGTCTGGTATCTGAGTTCGAAGTGACCCCTATGGGATGGTAACTGAGTTTGGACTGACCCATATAGGCTGGTATCTGAGTTCGGACTGACCCCGGTGGTCTGGTATCTGAGTTTGGACTGACCGCTGTGGTCCGGTATCTGAGTTCGGACTGACCCCTGTGGGCTGGTGGCTGGTTCGGATTGACCCTTATTGGATGGTAACTGAGTTTGGACTGACCCCTATGGTCTTCTGGCTGAGTTCGGACTGACCGCTGTGGTCTGGTATCTAAGTTCAGACTGACCCCTGTGTTCTGTTATCTGAGTTCGGACTGACCCCTGTGGTCTGGTGGCTGGTTTGGACTGACACCTGTGGGGTGTTATCTGAGTTCGGACTGACCCCTGTGGTCTGGTAGTTCGGTCTGACCCCTGAGGTCTGGTATCTGAGTTCAGACTGACCCCTATGGTCTGGTGGCTGAGTTCGGACTGACCCCTGTGGTCTGGTGGTTGGTTCGGACTGACCCCTGTGGTCTGGTATCTGAGTTCAGACTGACCCCTGTGGTCTGGTGGCTAGTTCGTTCTGCCCCTATGGGCAGGTACCTGAGTTCGGACTGACCCCTGTGGTCTGGAATCTGAGTTCGGACTGACCCCTGTGGTCTGGTATCTGAGTTCGAAGTGACCCCTATGGGATGGTAACTGAGTTTGGACTGACCCATATAGGCTGGTATCTGAGTTTGGACTGACCCCTGTTGTCTGTTATCTGAGTTCGGACTGACCCCGGTGATCTGGAATCTGAGTTCGGACTGACCCCTGTGGTCTGGTATCTGAGTTCGAAGTGACCCCTATGGGATGGTATCTGATTTCGGACTGACCCCTGTGGTCTGGTGGTTGGTTCGGACTGACCCCTGTGGGTTGGTATCTGAGTTCGGACTGACCCTTGTGGGCTGGTATCTGAGTTCGGTCTGACCCTTGTGGTCTAGTATCTGAGTTTGGACTGACCCCCGTGGTCTGGTAGCTGAGTTCAGACTGACCCCTGTGGTCTGGTGGCTGGTTCGAACTGACCCCTGTGGTCTTGTGGCTGAGTTCAGTCTGTCCGGATCCTAGTTACAGTCACTTACCTCAACGTGCCACTGTTTCCCTAGGGCATTCACCACGCGACCCTCAATTGGCCGTCGACAAGCCCCACAGATAGGTATGCCCGTTTTGTCATGGCAGGGAAGGCAAAAGAGTTCACCTTTCAGCTCCCGAGCCTCGGCCGTCAGTTCCTTTCTGCAGAGTACAGTCTGTGAGAGCCAAGTCTGTGGTAGCTGAACAACATTCTATATCTGCAGCACTGTGACACACTCCCGAGACCCAATCTTCAGCTCTCTGGCCCTTCCTCCCTGTCACCACTTGGATTTTTCCCTTCTTTCCCTCTCATTTCCCAAAGGCATGCAGCTTGATGGGTTAATTTGTTACTGTAAATTGCCCCTAGAGTGTGGGTGAGTGAGGGGAGATTACGAAGGGAGTCAATGGGGATGTACTGAGATCAGGTTTACTCAGCTACCGAAGACAATGAGTGTGAAGATTGTGTGTGTTGTAAACGAAGGGTTGGTGTGCAATGCTAACTCACCCACAGTTGGTGCAGTTGAAATGATCAGGATGATATGGATCACTCTTGTACATCAGGGGCAACTCGTCAATGATCAGGTGGCATTTCTGGCAGATGTACTGACCTAGATGCTTTGCTTTCTCCCGGTTGTGGCAGGGTCTGCAGAGATGCCTGTGGGAAAGGTTACATCAAGATCCTGCACCAGATGAGCACACAGGCCTGAGTCTCCCACCCACCATAGAAACATAGAAAATAGGTGCAGGAGTGGGCCATTCGGCCCTTCGAGTCTGCACCACCATTCAGTATGATCATGGCTGATCATCCAACTCAGAACCCTGTACCTGCTTTCTCTCCATACCCCCTGATCCCTTTAGCCACAAGGGCCATATCTAACTTCCTCTTAAATATAGCCAATGAACTGGCCTCAACTGTTTCCTGTGGCAGAGAATTCCACAAATTCACCACTCTCTGTGTGAAGAAGTTTTTCCTCATCTCGGTCTTAAAAGGCTTCCCCTTTATCCTTAAACTGTGACCCCTCATTCTGGACTTCCCCAACATCGGAAACAATCTTCCTGCATCTGGCCTGTCCAATCCCTTTAGAATTTTATACGTTTCAATAAGATCCCCCCTCAATCTTCTAATTTCCAGTGAGTATAAGCCTAGTCGATCCAGTCTTTCTTCATATGAAAGTCCTGCCATCCCAGGAATCAATCTGGTGAAACTTCTTTGTACTCCCTCTATGGCAAGAATGTCTTTCCTCAGATTAGGGGACCAAAACTGCACACAATACTCTAGGTGCGGTCTCACCAAGGCCTTGTACAACTGCAGTAGATTATAGTAGTATATTAACCATGTTAATATATAACATTAATGATGTTGTTAACACGAACACTAAACTCTGGCAATGCACACGTAAACTTCGATAGCCAACTGTGTGTCTGGAAGTGACTACAATATTTATGGGTGAACGCCTGCTGTGTTTGTACAGCACTCCTGCTGGTGTTAATGACCAGTAACATCACAATAACTACTTGGTCTGTACGGAAATGCACTCACACTCTGATCATCTGAACTTTAATGGTGCTGGCCTAACAGACTACAGTTGTCCCTGATCATACCCTGACACACTTTTAATTAGCTTTCTTCAGACATCACACAGTGTAATAATCCAATCACAGAGCAACACACACAGAATGCTGGAGGAACTCAACAGGCACAGGCAGCATCGATGGGAAAGAGTACAGTCGACGTCTGGACCAAAACCCTTCAGCAGGACCGGAGAATAAAGCTGAGGAATAGATTTTAACGGTGGGGGGAGGGGAGAGAGAAACACAAGGTGAAAGGTGAAACTGGGAGGGGGGGATGAAGTAAAGAGCTGGGAAGTTGATTTGTGAAAGAGACAGAAGGCCATGGATGAAAGAAAGGGTGGGGGGAGATAGGGAGGAGCACCAGAGGGAGGCGATGGGCAGGTTAGCAGATAAGATGAGAGAGGGAAAAGGGGATGGGGACTGGTGAAGGAAAGGGGAGCAGGGAGACATTACCAGAAGTTTGAGTAATCAATGTTCATGCCGTCAGGTTGGAGGCTACCCAGAGGGAATATAAGATGTTGTTCCTCCAACCGGAGTGTGGCCTCATCGTGCCAGTAATATTGCATTTTCCAGTCAAAGTGTTAAGTGTTAAGCATCATGGAGGAAGCTGACATAGTCAGTGGGATATCCCATGCACCCTACCCATGTTTGCAGGTTGAAGACTCTGTGTCAGAGTGTAGAGAGGGGACCTGGAGGGTCATGCATTGTGCATCATCTGCATAACTTCTTACCTGAATACACAGTGATAACACACTCCATAGTGCGTATACAAGTACACTCACATATATGCATACATGCATCTTTGCATACACTAATTCACACACTAAAAATATACATACTCACAGAGGCACAAACAAACACACATCCATGCATCCTCGTATACACATGCATGTACTCACACGTGCAGAGACCTACACTGTCGCTGCTCTACACTGCAAACAACCTCATACAACCAGTGATCTCTACAGTGCAAAAGGAGACGTTTTGAGTCATTTATTTTGGGTCTAAGATTCTGTTCCAGAGCTTGACATTTACTCCCACTGTCGAGCCTGAACCTTGTTTCCTCTTTATTTGTTCCCTTTCCAAGCCTTGGTCCACTTCCCCTTTAATCATTATCACAGATTCTGCTTCCCCCAAATGTTCCATGTTCAACCATTGAAACATTCCTGTGTGTAAGCACACCCTTTCATTGCATTCCTGTGCTTTTGCAGGCAAATTTAGGCTACGTCCATACTACACCGGATAAATCCAAAACCAAAGCTAATTCTCTTCGTTTTTACCCTTCGTCCACACTAAAACGGCGTTTTTGTCCCCTGAAACCAGCGCTTTTCAGAAATGCTCTCCAGAGTGTGTATTTTTGAAAACGCCGGATTGGTCGGATCAGTGTGGATGGGGTAACCGGAGACTTCTGAAAACGCTGTCAGACGGCAGCGTGGCATTTCATTGTTTTCTTGAATGCAACCTGACAATTTCAGAACAGACAGCAACGAAACTGACGCCAGAAGAGTTAGAAATGTACTCACCAAATACTTTGACCCATAACTTACTGAATAAATAAGTATACTCACTTTGCCCTGTTTTCTGTCCTTGCTTGTATGAAGGTGGTTTACCTATTTATGCAAATACTTCTCTGACAATAGATGTGTAACAGCCTAATGTAACATTGTATGGAAATACAAGATAACACTGATGCAGACATGTTTTATACATTTAACAAGGTGCTTTATTAATGCAACAGAGTTAGTCAGTTTTTCAATGTTCATCGTCAGCCGGGTCATACTGTCCATGAACTCCCTGTCGGTTGCCTCCGTACAAGTATTTGTTTTTTTCTTACTTTTAAGTTCTCCTGTGCGAGAGCCAACAGCTGTCTGTCGTTTTAAGTTTTTCTAGTCTGTAACTACACAAACGCGCACTTTTACGGCAAGATTCGACACCAAACATGTCGCTTGTTTTTGGTAGATGTGTCCTGCGCATGCGCAGGAGGAGGAGATTTACTGAAATCTCCGTTTCAATGTGGACAGAGATATTTTCAAAAACACATAGTATGGATGCCTGTCATTTTCACGTAAAACCAACGTTTTCAAAATTATCTGGTCTAGTGTGGATGTAGCATTAATATCCTAAATTTGCTTTTGATTTATATGCCTTTTTTCAGAGTCCTTACACTTCATTAACTCCAAATGCTTCTCTTAAAACCAGAGGGCAAATCTCTAACAAGTGCCGTGTGATTGGCCACTCTGTTTCCTATTCCTTTATAACTGATCTGGTGACTCCTTTAAATCAGGGATTCCCAACCTTTTTTATGCCATGGACCAATCTCATTCAGCAAGGTTGGGACTCCTGATTTAGAGTGTAGAGGTCCCTGTGATAAACCAACTGTGTGTAATGGGTGTGGAGACAAGTGAGTGATTAATAATCTTAGTTAGATTCATACTAGCTATTGGTTTACAACGTAAAGTAGACACACAAAATCCTGACGAAGGGTCTCGGCCCGAAACGTCGACAGTGCTTCTCCCTATAGATACTGCCTGGCCTGCTGAGTTCCACCAGCATTTTGTGTGGGAAGGGTCTCGGCCTGAAACGTCGACAGTGCTTCTCCCTATAGATACTGCCTGGCCTGCTGTGTTCCACCAGCATTTTGTGTGGGAAGGGTCTCGGCCTGAAACGTCGACAGTGCTTCTCCCTGTAGATGCTGCCTGGCCTGCTGCATTCCACCAGCATTTTGTGTGTGTTACACAAATTCTGAAGTTGTTGGTTTCTCAGCTCAGGCGCAGGGAGTTGGAGCATACACGGATTTGGAGCAGAGAGTGGGAGAGTGGTCAGGTGTGGAAGCAGAGTTCTGGAGTGTGTCCAGAATTGGGAGCAGAGATCCAGAGTGTGCCTGAGATTAGGAACAGGGATCCGGGATATGGAGCGTGTCTAAGGGAGCAGGTGGAAGATCTCGTCGGTAGAAGGGCAGGAGGAGATGTACGTGTGGTCCAGGGAAGGGACTGCAGGCATGAGGGATCAGGAAGGAGATGAGGGTGGGGGGGGGGTTAGGGAAATGAAAAGGGAGGCAGCAGGAGAGGGAACCTATTCTACTGCCACCTGCCAGCACTGTATGACTGACTGACAACATACCAGGCGCTTCTTTATGAACAGTTGTGTTGAAGAGAAATCCTCTTTTGCCATTTAGACTTATTTATCCTCTATCTAGTATCTTTCCTTTTGAATCTCAAAGGACCTTTTATTAACTAGCTTAATAAATGTGCAGCCTTGTCTGATGGGTCTATCAGTGCTTCCTCAGACAGCTTTTCCTTGTTTAAGTGGAAGGATTGGGGTTGAAATGACACAGTGAGGCATTGTTAGAGATGCAGTGTCAGTGATGTGGTTTGTGTGACCATTCCACGTGGCTGTGTGAGGAAGGCAGACGATGATGATAGATGGTCATATAAAGGCAGGCTGGGCAGTCCGAGGAAATACAGTGGACAAGAGCAGAAGAGGGAAATGTGAGAGCAGGAGAAGCTAGGTGTATATGTGCATAGGTCATTGAAGAGGGCAGGGGATACTGAGAGGGGCTGGAAAAGAGATCCATATATGGATGCAGTACATTGAACTGTATAGAGCACTGGAATGTTTCCAGGGATGAGAAATTTCAGCTCCAGAATTAGACTCAAAAGCTGGGGCTAGAATTCAGATGCATTTTAAGGACGAACACCATAACCACTGCCTTCAATTTAAATAAGGGCAATTATAATGGTGTGAGGTAGGGGGTTTCGAAAGTCGACTTGGTACACAAACTAAGAGACGGGTCTAGAGATGAACAGAGGAAGATATTCACCTAAATTATCTAAAATGCTCAGCAGGAGTTTATCTCAATCGACAAGAGGGATTCCATGTGATGCACCATCAATAACTCTCAGAGGCAGGAAGTGAACGATAGGCTTTTATTAGCAGCAAAAAGGGAGCACGACATCTCGGAGTGAGGGAGGAGCAGTGCCCCAATTGCTTTTATCCAGGGGTCTGTGGGAGGAGCCACAGGAGCAGTCAGCAGAGGGGCGTGACCAGACAGGTATATGTAGTTCACCACACCATGAGGAAGAGGCACAGTTAAGAAAGGAGGTCAACTTTAAATTGTCTTTAGACTGTGCACACCTTCCTGCTTACATCAATGGAGCTGAGTCAAGAGGATTGAGAGGTCCAGACTCCTAGGAGTGAGCCTGCCTTGATCCATGGGCAAGAAAGCAATCGTACCTCTACTTCCTCAGGAGGCTGAAAGAAACTTGGCATATGCCCTTTCATCCTCACCAATTTTTATCAATTCAGATGTACCACAGCTTGGTATAGCAACTACTCTGTCTGAGGCCACAAGAAACTACAGAGAGTTATGAGTACACCACAGAAACTAGCCACCCATCCATGGAGTCTGTCTGTACTTCTTGCTGCCTCAGTAAAGCAGCCAACATAATCAAAGACCCCTCCCAGCCCAGACATTCTCACTCAAGGACATCTTATATCCTGCTGGTATAAGACTATCGAATGGTTCCCTAGTACGATAATATGGATATATGGGCTCATTCGTCATAACTCCCTTAGGCTGGACTTCATAACAGCTGAAGGACTCACTCCCTTGTTCAAAAAAAGAGAAAGGCAGAAGGCAGGGAACAATAAGCCAGTTAGTTTAGCATCTACTATTAGAACCACAGAACACTACAGCACAGAAAACAGGCCATTTGGCCCTTCTAGTCTGTGCCAAAACTTTGGCAAGAAGCTGAGTCAATAATCAAAGAGGAAATTATAAGTCATCTCGGAAAATTGAATATAATCAAACCTAGTCAACATGGTGATATAAGAAATATATATGATTGTGTTTGATGTACTTCCTGGAAGGTTGATAAGAGGGGAATCTGTAGATGTAATGTATTTAGATTTCCAAAATAAAATGGTCAAAGTGCCAGAAAGAGGCTGATACATACATTAAGAGCCTAATGTATTGGAGAAAATACATGAACATGGATTGAGCCCTGGCTGACACATTGGTTTGGAAGAAATGTGTCCTTTTCAGGATGGAGGACTGTGAAGCATCCCTCTTGGGCCTGTATTAGCGACCTGGAGGAGGGACTGAAATGTAAGGTTTCTAACTTCGCTGATGATACAAAGTAGGTGAAAGGAATGTAATGAGGATGTTGTGGTTGTGCAGCAGCATATAAATAGATTGAGTGACTGTATTTAATGTAGGGAAGTGTGAGATCATACCCTTTGGTAAGAGCAATTGATAAGTGGCTCATTAACCAAATGGGGCGAGATTACAAGTAAGTGACATTTGGAAGGATATAGGTGTTTTAGTGTACGACTCACAAAATGTTAGCAGGCAGGTCAAACGGGTAGTTAAAATGGCAAACATTATTTTGACCTTTTATTGTGAAGGGATTGGAATTTTAGAAGATGGAAGTTTAATTACAGTTATACATGGTGTTGGTGAGGCCACACATGGAATACATCGCATTTTTGGGCCACATACTTAAAATAAGATTGTAGGGAGATTCACTAGACTAAATCCTGAGATGAGGGGGTTGTCCTATCAAGAGAGGTTTGACAGTTTGGGTCTGTATTCCTTGGAGTTTAGAAGAATGAGGGGTGATTTTATTAAACACATAAGGTGGCTTGGCAAGGTAAATATTGAGATGTTTTCACTAGTGGGACAGTCTCGAACAAAGGTACATAGCCTCAAAATAAGAGGCTGGTCATTTAGAAATATCGAATGTCAGAGAGTGGGAATTCCCTGTCCTGTCCAGTAGTGGAGACTGGATCATTAGAAGTGTTTAAAGTGAGCTGGATAAATATCTGATAGATCAAGGAGTAGAGGGCCATGGAGAGATGGTACAGAAATGGACCTGAGACTAGTGTAGCTCAGTCATGATCCTGATGAACAGTGGAGCTCGGTGGCCTACTCCTGCTCCTGTTCTCTTGTGTGTTCTTGTGACGGATCTCCTTGAAGTGAGGGAGGGAAGGGGGCAGGTGTATGAAGAGCTGCTCCTGTTAGTGGATCATTCAACAAACTGGATGCTCAGAATCACAGCATGTTAAAGAGCTATGTATGTACATCTGTGAGGACATCAGTGTAAAGTGCATGTGTATGTGGGTTGTGAGTGTATGTGTGTGAGCGTGCGTGTGTGTATTGTGGTGAACTACATATACCTGTCTGGACACGCCCCCCCCCCCCCCAGCTGACTGCTCCTGTGGCTCCTCCCACAGACCCCTGTATAAAGGCGATTGGAGCCACAGACCCTTCCTCAGTCTCCAGGATGTCGTGTGATGGTCATTTGCTGCTTGTGCTCTCTTCCAGCTAATAAAAGCCTACCTTAACCCACGTCTCAGAGTTATTGATGGTGCATCATGTATGTGTCTGAGTGTGCGTAGGCCTTTGAGAGAGCGAGTGTTAGTGTATGTGTGTGAGTGTGTGTCTGTCTGTGTGAGTGTAGATGTGTACATGAGTGTGTGAGTGTATGTGTGTGTCTGTGTGAGTATAGATGTGTACGTGTGTGTGTGTTTGTGTGTGTGTGTGTGTGTGTGTGTGTATGTGTATGTGTCTGAGTGTGTGTAGGCCTTTGAGAGAGAGAGTGTTAATGTATGTGTGTGAGTGTGTGTGTGTTTGTGTATGTGTCTGTGTGTATAGGCCTTTGTGAGAGAGTGTTTGTGTATGTGTGTGAGTGTGTGTGTCTCTGTGTGGATGTGTATGAGTGTGTATAGGTCTTTGTGAGAGAGTGTTTGTGTATGTGTGTGAGTGTGTGTGTCTCTGTGTGGATGTGTATGAGTGTGTGTGCATATGTGTCTGAGTGTGTATAGGTCTTTGTGAGAGAGAGTATTTGTTGGAATACAATCTGGCAGCTCACAGTTGGAAGTGTTTTGATGTTGTGTCTCCACCTGAACTATGAGTCCTGGTTCTTTCCATAAACCATCAATATTTATAATCCGTGCAGTCCGAGTCTGACAACAGGTGCAACTTTCTGCCTGTTCCTTCCATGTGAAAGTTAATGTTTTTGAACTTGAGGCCACTGTAGTTCAAGGAGCTGAAATCCAACCCCAATGGCACTGAACTGCTTCAGTCAGAATCAGTTCTAAGGTCTCAGGCTAGCAGGTTCCAATCCCTAGTCTGGATATCTTTCAACTTACTGCACTCTCCGTCCGGCTGCTTAACGAGCAAACATGAACTAGGTCGTTTTACAGAAGATTATGTTCCCCACATGTTAGTAACAGCAGACTCTCAATGAACATTAAACACCTTTAGCTAAAATAACCTCCCCTTGTAATATCTGATATCCGTGAGTGTGATGTAGTCAAGTGGAGCAGCTGGTAGAATCACTTCCTCACAGCGCCAGAGATCCGAGTTCAATTCTGCCATTAGGTAACATCCAAAACAAAAAGCTGGAAGAACTCAGTAGGTCAGGCAGCATCTATGGAGGGAAATGGACAGGTAACATTTCGGGTTGATGCTCTCTGTGTGGTTTATACGTGCCCCATGATTGTGCGACTTTCCTCTGGTGCTTTGAATCCCCCCCACATCCCAAAGACGTGAGGGTTGGGAGCTTAAATGGTCAATGTAAATTCTTCCTAATGTAAGTAGCAGAATCTGACAGAGTTGATGCGGGGGATAGATTACAGGGAAAATTAATTCCGTGATCCAGCATGGATGATGAGCTGAATAATCTCCATGTTGAAAAAAGTATTTTTTGGACTGAAGAATAATTGCAATACACGAAACACTACAGCCGGTTTACAAACAGCAGACTCCCAATGGTTCAGAACTGATTAACATTGCCCAGGGTGTGGAGGGGAACAGTGAGATCCTACTCCTCTGAGAGAGCAGATTGGCCTTGGTGTATCACCTCAGTGTAATATACCGTGATGGTCACAAACCTACCCACAAGGGGTTATTAAACAAAATGAGAATGCATGATTTTGGGAGTCATATTTCTCCATGTATTGTAGGTGAGGACAGATCAGGAATAAACGGTGTTGTTTTTGTTGTAAGCTCTGATTGGGAGGTGGGATGAAACCGGTTCTGGGTCCCCAAATCTTCGCAGTCTGCTGAATATCAACAATTTGAATGGGAGAACCAACTATCATATATCCGAGTTTTCCGATGAAGCAAGGATGGGCAGCAGTGTGTGCTGTTGGATGGTTGTGGAGAGGCTTTGGCTGATAGACAGGCTATGTGAATAGGCAAGGTCATGGCAGATAGAATAAATAAGAAGTTATCCATTTCTGCATTGTGACAAGGGATGAAAGGCATTGATGTTCAGGCACCTGGCAGTCCTGAGAGGGTCAGAGTCCAAGTGTAGAGACCCCTTTCCAGAAGGATATAGCTGAGACAGTACCCACCCTACTGTCCCCAAGTGTGGATGGATTTGCGAGGAAAGGGGGAGCAATGGTTTATCAGGTTGAGTTTTGGAACTGGGAATTATCCTATGAGGAGTGATGAGCAGACTGGGTCTACAGCATATAGACGAATGAGAGTTGATCCCAATGAAACGTATGATCGTTTTACCCCTGGCTGTGGTTTCTGCAATGGGGAAGGGGCCAGCCATTCAAGACAGCGAAGTCAAGGTCTCACATGGATTGCTAATCAAGAGATTGTTAATGCAGGGATTGCTGAAGCAATGAGTCCTGATGCAGGGTTTAGACCGGAAACATTGACAATTCCTTTCCTCCCACAAATACTGCTCGACCCACTGAGACCCCGAGCAACGTGTTTGTGGATCCCCTGTAGCAGGCTGGAGGGTTAGATGACAATGGGTTCCAGAGTGAGCTTACTGGTCGGAGTCGGTGGGTGGTGGTGGATGGTTCTTTTCCAGCCTGTGACCAGTGGAGTACTGCAGGGATCAGGGCTGATCCTTGTCGTACATATTAATGATTTGGATGCTGGTGGCATGGTTAGTAAGCTAGTGGGAGACACCAAAATTATCGGCCCAGGTGATTGCGGACAGCGAAGATGATTATCTAAGATTACAATATGGTCTAGATTAACCAGAAAAATGGGCAGAGGAACGGCAGACAGGATTTTACTTGGAGTAGTGCGAAATAATGCCTTTTGTAAAGTTAAAACAGGGTTCGACTTACACAATGAAAGATAGGACCCTAGAGAGTGTTGTAGGACAGAGAAACCTAGGAATATAGGAATATAATTCCCTAAAAGTGCCACTGTCGGTGGACTGAGTGGTGAAAATGTTGACTGGTGTGCTTGCCTTAACTAGATATGGCTTTGAGTGCGAGATGGTTAGTTCTGGTTGGCATGCTATTGGAAGGCTGTGATTAAGCTATAGAGTGCAGGAAAGGTTCACAGACATGAAGAGGACAGTTTAAGTTATGAGGAGGGACTAGGTAGGCTGGTACTGTTTTCCCTGGAGTGAAGGATGCTGAAATGTATAAAATAATGCGGGGCATAGATGAGGTTGGTGGTCATAGTCCTTTCCCCAGGGCAGGGAGTTGAAAACTAGAGGCTATCTGCTTTAGATGAGAGAGTAAAAGATTTAAAAGGGACAGCTTTTTCACACTGAGAGTGGTGGGTATATGAATCAAGATGCTAAAGGAAGTAGCAGAGGCAGGTACAATGGATAGGAAATGGTCAGATGGAGAGGAGACAATTGGGACCAGCTGAGATGGAACTGCAGGCTCTTCCGACTCTGGGGCATTCTCTCAGATCAGTGGTGCAGTGAAGTCACATTTCAGGGGGAAACTTGAACCCACAAACTTCTGACTAGAGGTGAAAGAGCAACTAGCTGAGGCTAGGTTGACAGATGTGTGAGGCTGGACAGGGCCCCTGCTCCAGGGTGTGGCTCCTGATCTACAGAAATGCAGGCCCCCACCCTTTCCAGCTGCTTTTGTTTCAGGTTTCTGCTAATTGAAGTTTCAATGCTTACTGGCTATTGTAATTCCACTAAAACACCCCTGAGAGGCTGGCTACCCTAATGTGTGAAGAGCTGGCTCCCGATCTACAGAAATGCAGGCCCCCACCCTTTCCAGCTGCTTTTGTTTCAGGTTTCTGCTAATTGAAGTTTCAATGCTTACTGGCTATTGTAATTCCACTAAAACACCCCTGAGAGGCTGGCTACCATCCCTGAGAGGCTGGCTACCCTAATGTGTGAAGAGCTGGCCACCTCGGTTTTCAGAATTCATTTCTCCAACGACTGGTCCAGCTGTGCTGTCGAGTATGTGTTTGACACTCTAGACAGAGCTGCACTCGGCTGCAGTTTTGGTCATCTCTGTGTGTTAAACAGCTCAGGCAACGAGACGGAGTCAGAACACAGCCCTCAACAGCGAAAGAAGGTGCATCATCCAGGAGCTTGGTAAATCGGCTTATTGGTGTCACATGTACCAAGGTACTTTGAGAGAGCAGGCAGAGAAACAATAACAGGATACAGCTGCAAAGTACAGTGCAGGCAGATCAAAAGGTGCAAACCATAAAGAGGGTGATTGTGAGGTCAAGAGTCCATCGAATTTGGACTGCGTCCAATCATTGAACAGGAACACGAGAAGAAGAGGCACCTTTGCACTGGTCTGTAATTGATTTAAAAGGTGGTGTATCATGGCAGCTTTTGGAGTTTGGACTGCACCCAATCAGTGAACGAGATTCATTAGAAAAGACGAATAAAAATAAGGCGGGGGAAGCAGAGCGGCCATTATGCCAGCGTGAGTGGCTATGACTCATCAGATTGAGCCTGAATGAGAAGTATCAGGTAGGTTTCTTCATCTTCTTTATTCTTCATCTGTTAGGGCATAGTTAGTGCAGTGAGAGTGGCTCCAGGGGCTGTGTTGGGTTCTTTGTGGGAATTCTAGGAGGCCTTCAGCCTCCCAGGTAGCCACACCTGCACCAGGTGCACCAAGCTGTGGCTTCTCAGAGAATGCATTTAGGAAATGGAGATGACCTTAGGCTCAGGCAGGATACTAGCAGGTGATGGACAGGTGAATGTAGTCATCCCTAGGTTCCAGGAGACAGGTAATTGAGTGACGATCAGGAGAAGAAAGGGAAACGTACACCTGTGTCTGGTCCCCTCAGTATTAAGTATACTGTTCTGGGTACTTTTGGGCAGAGCGACATTCCAAAGGGAGGTGAGCAACCAGATGTCTTGGAACATATCGGCACCAATGGCATAGGTAGGAAAAGGGAGGAGGTCCTGAAATGAGAGATTAGTGAGCTAGGTAGAAAGCTGAAAAGCAGTAGCTCCAGGGTAACAAATCTTTGGACTGCTGCTGGTGCCATGTGCCAACGGGAGTTGGAATAAGATATTTTGGCAGATGAAACGTGGCTGAGAAACTGGTATGGGGGAGGGTGGGTTTCAGATTTCTGCATCACTGGGATCTCTTCTAGGGAAGATCTGACCTGTACAAAAGGGATGGATTACACCAGAACAGAGGGGAACCAATATGGTTGTGGGCAGGTTCGGGAGGGTTTAAACTAATTTGACAGGGGATGGGAACTGGAGTGATAGTGCTGAGGACAGGGTACAAAAAGAGGCAGTGTGTAGTGAGACTGCTAGTAAGGAGAGGCTGATGATAGGGCAACATTTTAGTCATCAGGATGAGTTGCAATGTAAAAGGGCGACAAAATCAGAGCTTGACGATTCCTTGGAGAACACTGAGAATTCATGGTGCTTTGAAAAGCTGCCCAGTTGTTTGGTAAAGTGCAGAGACCAGAAGATCCACAGTTATTCAGCTTCAGGTCCTGAATATCTTTATTCTTTCTCTATTTAAGCTAAATTACAACTACAGTTCAATTGGCCGTGGCTAGATCTGGAATATTTTTGTGACTGTGGGAGAGAGTAATTGAAGGGAAAAGATTAAACCCAAGGTCACCCATACCAGCGAGCGTGGAGGACAATAAACATCGACTGCTGAGTGAGTAGAGGACAGATTTTAATTGTGTGTGTGAATTTGCACAAGCACAGATGCACGTACAGCGCACACACACATAAACATGCATTTTCTGCACATATACAATATACACAATCAGACCACACTAATTTACACAAACATACCACAAGCACCGAGAAAGTGCACCAGCGCTTCTACATCCTCAGGAGGCTAAAGTGTGTACCCTTTGGTCCTCACCAATTTTAATCGATAGAAAGATAGCTATCTGGATGCAACTGCTCTGCTTGAAATGCAGCCTCCCCATCATGGACTCTGTCTAAACTCATTGCCAACATAATCACTGCTCTACTCTCTCTACACCCATAAATTTGCTGATGACAACTACTGTAGGCAGAATTTCAGGTGGTGACGAGGGAGCGTACAGGAGCGAGATAGATCAGCTAGTTGAGTGGTGTCACAGCAACAATCTTACACTCAGTAAGACCAAAGAATTGATTATGGACGTCATAAAGAGGATATCGAGGGAACACACAGTCCTCCTTGAGGGATTAGGAGTGGAAAATGTGAGCAATTTGAAGTTCATTATTTATTTATCGACATAGAGCGTGGGTAGGCCCTTCGGGTCCTTCAAGCTGTGTCACACAGTAACAGCTGATTTAATTCGAGCCTCATCATGGGACAATCTGCATGGCCAGTTAACCTACCAACCAGTACATCCTTGGACTGTGGCAGGAAACCGGAGCACCCAGAGGAAACCCAAGCAGTCATAGGGTGAATGTACAAACTCCCTTCCTGGGTGTCAACATCTCTGAGGATCTATCCTGGGCACAACATATTGATGCAGCTACAAAGAAGCGGGACAGCAGCTACACTTTATTAGAAGTTTGAGGGTATTTGATATGTCAATAAAGACACTCACAAATTTCTACAGATGTACTGTGGCGAACATTCTAGCTGGCTGAATCACCCTCTGGTGCGGGGTGGCTACTGCACAGGATTGGAATAAGCTACAGAGTATGGCTCCATCATGGGCACCAGCCTCCAGGATATCCTCAAGGAATGATGCCTCAAACAGGTGACGTCCATTGTTAAGGTCCCCCCATCACCCTGTTCTCATTGCCTGATCACAGTTTCTTTTCACTGTTATTATATATTGATACGTACTGCTGCCACAAAGACGTTTCATGACATTTGCCAGGGATTTTGAGCCTGATTCTGCCTCAAAATGTGTCGCGGGGTTGCAGATCAATGATTGAGGAAGAGACCAATTGTAAGGAACGATTAAACCAAAGAAAAGTCAGATTAGTGTGGAGTTAGAAAGGCAAAATTAAAATCAAGAATCTGCAGATATGAAATCTGAAATAAAAGCAGAAAATGCTGGAAACCCTGAACAAGTCAGATGGTATCTGCAAAGGGAGGAACAGATAACACTTCTGTCTGTAACCAGAATTACATTTGAAACATTAACTGCTTCTTTTTCCTCTGATACTGTCAGAGCTGCTCAGGTTTAACATCGTTTTCTGTTTTTATATGGGGGAGACTAAACACTGATGTGTTGAGTCTGTACTCGCACACCTGCTGAGTCCTCTGCTTCATGTGCAAACCTGAGCGTTCTTTGATCTTCTTGCAATTGAAATGAGAACAACTTCTCCTACAAATTAAATCCCTTAACCTTTCCTCTGCTACTCTGGCCATCCCCTGTTCCATCTTTGACTGTCAAAGAGAAAGTATAGGAGCTGAAAGCACAGATCAGTCTGCTCTATTCCTTGACTTTTGCACTTGTTGCTGTGTTTATTGTTCGATTTATGTCCAGTGTTCACTCTGTGAGCTTCGCACGGCAAGAAATTTCATGCACAACGATAAAATAATCCGAATCTCCTTTCAGATTTTAAACTGCATTGGCATAGTAATGGTCAGTTATAAGCTACGAAGCAGATTTTTGTCATAATATTTCCTGAACTGTGATAATGTGACCTTGCTAAATTTCCTGACCATCAGCTTGTAATGATGCAGGTACCTTCACCCACGGTGCTGTGACTAGATGCTGTGTTGAATGTAAGTGGACAGTCTCTTTGAAGCTGGTTATTTTACATCACTTTGTTTTGATAAGGCAGATTATTTGTTTAAATTGGCAGTATTTTCGCTGTTGAAATCAAAGTCAGTGTGTGCTGCAGGACAGAATGTGCTTTTTTGCAACGCAGAAAATGCTCTTTGTATGCCTGCATGAATTGATAGAGATATCCTTTCTGCGATTGCTATCAGGGTCACTTGGCTGGCTCACTCTCAGCACAGCTGCCGTCTTCTTTCTTCAGTTCTCTGTTTGAAAACATCTGTATTCCCATAAATCAACTGCCAGAGTTCACTAACCCAAATAAAGCACATTCTGTTCATGTCAGCACCATGAGGTATTCCGAATGCCTAGAGAGATAGGCTCACAACAGACCCGAGTCCAGATCTCGGAGCTCCCGTGGCGGAATGGTGATGATGTTTCGGAGCAATGTATATGGAGGATAAAGGTATACTACCGTTGGAAACAGGAGAGTGTTGCTAAAGGCTACTTACCATCCCCACCAGATACTGTGATACAAGAGCCAGTCACAAACCAGTCAGCCTGTGGTGACTCTCCTCCTGACATCATGAGGCAAAGTAAGGAGTGTGAGGGACTGCACTCCACCTGACTATGTGGCTTTGGAGGCAATGACCCTGCAGAAGGTACGTTTGTAGATAAGCAGCCTGTTTGATTGCCCCCCCCCCATCTTCTACCCAAAACACCCATCGGCTCCTCCACTGACAGACAGTGGCTGCAGCGTGTACTGTCTCCAAAACATATTCCAACAGGACCTCCCAATCCGGTGGCCTCTGTCACCAAGAAGGACCAGGGAGGGTGAGAAGCACTTCCAAGTCACACACTAGCCTGATGTGTCTTTCTCATTCTTCATTCTCTTTGGAAAAATTTCTTGGAACGCCTGCCTCAACAGCACCATGTAGAAACCTTTATCAGAGGGGCTGCAGCTCACCACCAACCTCAAGGGCAAATAGAGATGGGTAATTAATGGTGGCCTTGCCAGTGGCACACAGGTTCCAAATGGGAGTAAGAAAATATCCTCAGGTGCTTCTTGTGTCTACAAGCATCATCCTGGAAGATTCCTCAGAGCCTCAAACACAAGGATCCCAAATGACCCCAACTCAAATTCAGATGAGTTGCATTTTGGGCAGGCACATGCGAGTAGATCTTTCACAGTGAATAGGGAGCATTGAAGAACAGGAACGGAGGAGTACGAGAATCTCATTCCCTGCAAGTAGTCAAGGTAGTGAAGAAAGCTTTTCTCTTTCATTTCCTGCCTGGTCTGTATCAGTCAGGGAACTGTGTATAGCACTGGGATGTTGTTTTGCAGTTGTACAAGACGTGGACGAGTCCTTATTTGCGATACTGTGTTCAGTTTTGGCCATCCCGCTATTGCAATGATGCCATTAAGCATTAGGTCATAACGATGAGGGCATCACTGAAAGAAGATCATGGTTGGGGGCTTAATCTCCAAGAATACATATTGTGTTGAAAAGACAGGCAGGTAGGCAGAAGGGGTGTTGGTAAAATATAAAATTAATCATTAGTAAGAGGTGATATAGAATCAGAAAATGTAGAATACTTATGGGTAGAGTTAAGAAATTGCATGGGTAAAATGACCCTGAAGGGGGTTATGTACAGGCCTCCAAACAGTAGCCAGGATGTGGGCTACAAATTACAGTGTGAGATAGAAAAGGCACGTCAAAAGGGCACTGCTACGATAGTCATGGGGGAGTTCAAATGCAGGTAGATTGGGAAAATCAGGTAGGTTGGATCCCAAGAGAGAGAACATAAAATGTCTACAAGATGGCTTTTTGGAGCAGCTTGTGGCTGAGCCCATGAGGGAAACAGTTATTCTGGTCTGGGTGTTGTGTAATGAACTGTATTTGATTAGGGAGCTGAAAGAAAAGGAATGCCTAGGAGGCAGTGATCAAAATAAGATAAAATTCACCCAGCAACTTAAGAGGGAGACGCTAAAGTATCACAATGGAGTAAAGGGAATTACAGAGGTGAGAGAGCAGCTGACCAAAATTGATTGGAAGGGGACATGAGCAAAGATGACAGCAGAGCACCAATGGCTGGAGTTTCTCAGAGCAATTGGGAAGGTGCACGATAGATACATCCCAAAAAGAGGCAGAGGTATTCTACAGGAAGGATGGTGAAACCATGTCTGACAAGGGAAGTCAAAGCTAATATAAAAGCAAAAAACAAAGGCGTATAATACAGTAAAAATTTCTGGGAAGTTAGAGGATTGGAAAACTTTTAAAAACCAACAGAAAGCAACAAAGAAGTCATGGGGGGAGGTAGGGTAAGGGTGAAATATGAAGGTAAGCTAGCCAATAATATAAAAGAGGATATCTAGGGTTGTTTCAGATATTTAAAGAGTAAGACAGAGGCAAGAGTAGATATTGGATCACTGGAAAATGATGGTGAAGAGATAGTAATGGGGAAGCAAGGAAATAGTGGATAAATGAATAACGATTTTGCATTAGTCTTCACTGTGTAAGTCACTACCAGTATGTCGGAAGTTCTAGAGTATCAGGGGGCAGAAGTGAGGGCAGTTACTATTACCAAGGAGAAAGTAGATCAGTTATTGGACCAAATGGACTAACCCCTGGGTTCAGAAGGGGTAGCTGAAGAAATTGTGAGGCATTTGTAATGATCTTTCAAGAATAAATAGATTGTGGCATAGTTCCAGAGGACTGGAAAATTGCAAATGTCACTCCACTCTTCAAGAAGGGAAGAAGGCAGAAGAAAGGAAATTATAAATCAGTTAGCTTGACCTCTGGATGGGAAGATGTTGGAGTTGGATAGTTAAGGATGTGGTTTTGGGGTACTTGGAGGCAAACGATAAAATAGGCCAAAGTCAGCATGGTTTCCTTAAGGGAAGATCATGACTAATAGTGTTCGGCAGGGGTCAGTGTTGGGACTAGCTCTTTTGACGTTGTATGTCAGTGTTTTGGATGACAGAATTGCTAGCTTTGTGGCCAAGCTTGCAGATGGTGGGTGGAGGCAGGTGGTGTTGAAGAAGCAGGGAAGCTACTTAGACAGATTAGGAGAATTGGCAAAGAGGTAGCAGATGGAATACAGTGTCAGAAGGTGTGAGGTCATGCACTTTTGTAGGAGGAATAAAAGCATAGACTATTTTCTAAACAGGGAGAAAATTCAGAAATCTGAAGTGCCAAGGAACTTGGGGTTCATTGTGCTGAATTTCCTAAAGGTTAACTTTCAGGTAGAGTCAGTGGTAAGAAAGGCATTATGTCAAGAGGACTAGAATATAAAAAGGATTTAATGCTGAGCCTTTATAAGGCATTGGTCAGACCACCAGTGGAGTATTGTGAGCAGTTTTGGCCCCTGATCTAAGAAAGGATGTGCTGACATTGGAGAGGGTTCAGAGGAGGTTCACGAGAATGATTCTGGGAATGAAAGGGTTATCATATGAGGAGTAACTGACGGCGCTGGGCTTTTACTCACTGGAACTTAGCAGAATGAGGAGGGATCTCATTCAAAAACACCACAGCTGCCAAATTCTAACCCTGCTACAAGATCATGTTTATCTACCTTATTCCGTTTACTGCGTGCATTCAAATATAACACCTTCAGTCCTGTATTCATCTGCCTTTATGATTTTGTCCCCCTTTTACATTCCAGCTTATTCTGATTGCAATTTTCCTGATCTGCCCGTCCTTCCTGACAGTCTCACTACACACTGCCTCAGCTTATAAACCAACAGCCCTGTCGTCAGCCCCATCACTCCAGCTCTCACCCCACCGCCAAATTAGTTTAAACCCTCCCAAAAGACTATTGCAAACCTCCCTGCAAGGATATCAGAACCCGTCACTTTTGTATGTGTCAAACCTTCCCCAGAGAGATCCCAATGAGACAGAAATCTGAAACCCTGTCCCTTGCACCAGTTTCTCAGCCACGCATTCATCTGCCAAATCACCCTATTCTTACCCTCAGTAGTACGTAGCACAGGCAGCAATCCAGAGACTGCTACCCTGGAGGTCCTGCTTTTCAGCTTTCTACCTAGCTCCCTAAATTCTCCCTTCAGGACTCCTTGCTTTTCCTACCCATGTCATTGGTGCCAATATGTACCAAGATGTGGATGCTCACCCTTCCCCTGTAGAATGTCATGGATCCGATCTGAGTGTCCCTGACCCTGGCACCTGGGAGGCAACATTCCATCTGGTGTGTCTGCTACATCAACAGAATCTCAGTCTACTCCTCTAACTATGGAATTCCCCCATCACTACTGCAGTCCTCCTCTCAGAATCAGCCCAGTACCTCTGAATGAATCTCATGCCTTCCTCTCGTGAACCAATCTGATACCTCCCTCCCATACAAACAGTTTAATATCTTTTTCAGAATGGACTCGTCCTATGTTTCCATCTCACTGGTGATCTGATATCTCCTCCTTATTAAAACACTATAATACCTGCTCCACTTTAAACAAGGCCACAGGGCTGCAAAATAAGGGGCTGCTGACTTATCAGACGTGCATTGAATTATTTTTTTCTCTCAAACAGCAATTAAGGTCTAAAATTCTCTGCCCCAGTTTGCTGCATTATTAGGCATACTTAAGAAGGAGAGAGATAAATATTTGAAAGATCGAAGACTGGCGGCAACAGGGAAGTGCACCAGAAGAGGATTCGAGGCTAATGCAGATCAGTCATGAGCATTGTGAGTGGTGAGGTAGGTTTGAGCATCATGAGTGGTGAGGTAGGTTTGAGGATAGTGAGTGGTGAGGTAGGTTTGAGGATAGTGAGTGGTGAGCTAGGTTTGAGGATAGTGAGTGGTGAGGTAGGTTTGAGTATCGTGAGTGGTGAAGTAGGTTTGAGGATAGTGAGTGGTGAGGTAGGTTTGAGTATCGTGAGTGGTGAAGTAGGTTTGAGGATAGTGAGTGGTGAGGTAGGTTTGAGTATCGTGAGTGGTGAGGTAGGTTTGAGGATAGTGAGTGGTGAGGTAGGTTTGAGCATCGTGACTGGTGAGGTAGGTTTGAGGATAGTGAATGGTGAGGTAGGTTTGAGGATAGTGAGTGGTGAGGTAGGTTTCAGCATAGTGACTGGTGAGGTAGGTTTGAGGATAGTGAGTGGTGAGGTAGGTTTGAGGATAGTGAGTGGTGAGGTAGGTTTGAGGATAGTGAGTGGTGAGGTAGGTTTGAGGATAGTGAGTGGTGAGGTAGGTTTGAGTATTGTGAGTGGTGAGGTAGGTTTGAGGATAGTGAGTGGTGAGGTAGGTTTGAGCATCGTGAGTGGTGAAGTAGGTTTGAGGATAGTGAGTGGTGAGGTAGGTTTGAGCATCATGAGTGGTGAGGTAGGTTTGAGGATAGTGAGTGGTGAGGTAGGTTTGAGGATAGTGAGTGGTGAGGTAGGTTTAAGGATAGTGAGTGGTGAGGTAGGTTTGAGTATCGTGAGTGGTGAGGTAGGTTTGAGGATAGTGAGTGGTGAGGTAGGTTTGAGTATCGTGAGTGGTGAGGTAGGTTTGAGGATCGTGAGGGGTGAGGTAGGTTTGAGGATAGTGAGTGGTGAGGTAGGTTTGAGCATCATGAGTAGTGAGGCATGTTTGAGGATAGTGAGTGGTGAGGTAGGTTTGAGTATCGTGAGTGGTGAGGTAGGTTTGAGGATAGTGAGTGGTGAGGTAGGTTTGAGGATAGTGAGTGGTGAGGTAGGTTTGAGCATCATGAGTAGTGAGGCATGTTTGAGGATAGTGAGTGGTGAGGTAGGTTTGAGTATCGTGAGTGGTGAGGTAGGTTTGAGGATAGTGAGTGGTGAGGTAGGTTTGAGGATAGTGAGTGGTGAGGTAGGTTTGAGGATAGTGAGTGGTGAGGTAGGTTTGAGGATAGTGAGTGGTGAGGTAGGTTTGAGTATCGTGAGTGGTGAGGTAGGTTTGAGGATAGTGAGTGGTGAGGTAGGTTTGAGGATAGTGAGTGGTGAGGTAGGTTTGAGTATCGTGAGTGGTGAGGTAGGTTTGAGGATAGTGAGTGGTGAGGTAGGTTTCAGCATAGTGACTGGTGAGGTAGGTTTGAGGATAGTGAGTGGTGAGGTAGGTTTGAGGATAGTGAGTGGTGAGGTAGGTTTGAGGATAGTGAGTGGTGAGGTAGGTTTGAGGATAGTGAGTGGTGAGGTAGGTTTGAGTATCGTGAGTGGTGAGGTAGGTTTGAGGATAGTGAGTGGTGAGGTAGGTTTGAGGATAGTGAGTGGTGAGGTAGGTTTGAGCATCGTGAGTGGTGAGGTAGGTTTGAGGATAGTGAGTGGTGAGGTAGGTTTGAGGATAGTGAGTGGTGAGGTAGGTTTGAGTATCGTGAGTGGTGAGGTAGGTTTGAGGTTAGTGAGTGGTGAGGTAGGTTTGAGGATAGTGAGTGGTGAGGTAGGTTTGAGGATAGTGAGTGGTGAGGTAGGTTTGAGTATCATGAGTGGTGAGGTAGGTTTGAGGATAGTGAGTGGTGAGGTAGGTTTGAGGATAGTGAGTAGTGAGGCATGTTTGAGGATAGTGAGTGGTGAGGTAGGTTTGAGTATCGTGAGTGGTGAGGTAGGTTTGAGGATAGTGAGTGGTGAGGTAGGTTTGAGGATAGTGAGTAGTGAGGCATGTTTGAGGATAGTGAGTGGTGAGGTAGGTTTGAGTATCGTGAGTGGTGAGGTAGGTTTGAGGATAGTGAGTGGTGAGGTAGGTTTGAGGATAGTGAGTGGTGAGGTAGGTTTGAGGATAGTGAGTGGTGAGGTAGGTTTGAGTATCATGAGTGGTGAGGTAGGTTTGAGGATAGTGAGTGGTGAGGTAGGTTTGAGGATAGTGAGTAGTGAGGCATGTTTGAGGATAGTGAGTGGTGAGGTAGGTTTGAGTATCGTGAGTGGTGAGGTAGGTTTGAGGATAGTGAGTGGTGAGGTAGGTTTGAGGATAGTGAGTGGTGAGGTAGGTTTGAGTATCGTGAGTGGTGAGGTAGGTTTGAGGATAGTGAGTGGTGAGGTAGGTTTGAGGATAGTGAGTGGTGAGGTAGGTTTGAGGATAGTGAGTGGTGAGGTAGGTTTGAGGATAGTGAGTGGTGAGGTAGGTTTGAGTATCATGAGTGGTGAGGTAGGTTTGAGGATAGTGAGTGGTGAGGTAGGTTTGAGGATAGTGAGTGTTGAGGTAGGTTTGAGTATCGTGAGTGGTGAGGTAGGTTTGAGGATAGTGAGTGGTGAGGTAGGTTTGAGCATCATGAGTGGTGAGGTAGGTTTGAGGATAGTGAGTGGTGAGGTAGGTTTGAGGATAGTGAGTGGTGAAGTAGGTTTGAGGATAGTGAGTGGTGAGGTAGGTTTGAGGATAGTGACTGGTGAGGTAGGTTTGAGGATAGTGAGTGGTGAGGTAGGTTTGAGGATAGTGAGTGGTGAGGTAGGTTTGAGGATTGTGAGTGGTGAGGTAGGTTTGAGTATCGTGAGTGGTGATGTAGGTTTGAGGATAGTGAGTGGTGAGGTAGGTTTGAGCATCGTGAGTGGTGAGGTAGGTTTGAGGATAGTGAGTGGTGAGGTAGGTTTGAGCATCGTGAGTGGCGAGGTAGGTTTGAGTATCATGAGTGGTGAGGTAGGTTTGAGTATCGTGAGTGGTGAGGTAGGTTTGAGTATCATGAGTGGTGAGGTAGGTTTGAGCATCGTGAGTGGCGAGGTAGGTTTGAGTATCATGAGTGGTGAAGTAGGTTTGAGTATCGTGAGTGGTGAGGTAGGTTTGAGGATAGTGAGTGGTGAGGTAGGTTTGAGGATAGTGAGTGGTGAGGTAGGTTTGAGGATAGTGAGTGGTGAGGTAGGTTTGAGGATAGTGAGTGGTGAGGTAGGTTTGAGCATCGTGAGTGGTGAAGTAGGTTTGAGTATCGTGAGTGGTGAGGTAGGTTTGAGGATAGTGAGTGGTGAGGTAGGTTTGAGTATCGTGAGTGGTGAGGTAGGTTTGAGGATAGTGAGTGGTGAGGTAGGTTTGAGTATCGTGAGTGGTGAGGTAGGTTTGAGGATAGTGAGTGGTGAGGTAGGTTTGAGGATAGTGAGTGGTGAGGTAGGTTTGAGTATCGTGAGTGGTGAAGTAGGTTTGAGTATCGTGAGTGGTGAGGTAGGTTTGAGGATAGTGAGTGGTGAGGTAGGTTTGAGGATAGTGAGTGGTGAAGTAGGTTTGAGTATCGTGAGTGGTGAGGTAGGTTTGAGGATAGTGAGTGGTGAAGTAGGTTTGAGGATAGTGAGTGGTGAAGTAGGTTTGAGGATAGTGAGTGGTGAGGTAGGTTTGAGGATAGTGAGTGGTGAGGTAGGTTTGAGTATCGTGAGTGGTGAGGTAGGTTTGAGTATCGTGAGTGGTGAGGTAGGTTTGAGGATAGTGAGTGGTGAGGTAGGTTTGAGGATAGTGAGTGGTGAGGTAGGTTTGAGGATAGTGAGTGGTGAGGTAGGTTTGAGTATCGTGAGTGGTGAGGTAGGTTTGAGGATAGTGAGTGGTGAGGTAGGTTTGAGTATCGTGAGTGGTGAGGTAGGTTTGAGGATAGTGAGTGGTGAGGTAGGTTTGAGTATCGTGAGTGGTGAGGTAGGTTTGAGGATAGTGAGTGGTGAGGTAGGTTTGAGTATCGTGAGTGGTGAGGTAGGTTTGAGGATAGTGAGTGGTGAGGTAGGTTTGAGTATCGTGAGTGGTGAGGTAGGTTTGAGGATAGTGAGTGGTGAGGTAGGTTTGAGGATAGTGAGTGGTGAGGTAGGTTTGAGCATCGTGAGTGGTGAGGTAGGTTTGAGGATAGTGAGTGGTGAGGTAGGTTTAAGGATAGTGAGTGGTGAGGTAGGTTTGAGGATCGTGAGGGGTGAGGTAGGTTTGAGGATAGTGAGTGGTGAGGTAGGTTTGAGCATCGTGAGTGGTGAGGTAGGTTAGAGGAGCTGAGTAGACTACTCCTTCTCCTGTCTTCTTGTGTGCTTGTGATCTGATCATTAAACTGGTTTATATCTCCATCCCTGAACATATGCAACACCTCAATCTCACTGAATGTCTAATTCCCCTCTCATTGAACAAGTAACTGCTCTCTTTGAACCACCTCCCTCACTGAACCTCTCATGGAAATGTTCAGATGTCTCCCCTTTAGGGACCAGTACCTCCATCTCAGATAACAAGTGTTATGACTCAGTCTGTGACCCGTCTAATAGCACCCTCACTGAACCAATCTGAAGCCTCCTTCACACCTAATAAAACTCATACCTTTGTCTCATTTAAAAAGTTGAATACGTATCTCTCTCTCTGTCTGAAATAGTCTTGATATCTTTCAGTCACTGGACATCTAATATCTCCCCTTCGTGAAAAAATTTGACCCCATCCTCCCCCCACCCCGAAACATTACATGGCCTGATATTCCTCCTCTCACTGAACGTCCATTACCTCCCTCTTAATGAACCAAGATGGTATCACACACAAAATGCTGGTGGAACACAGCAGGCCAGGCAGCATCTATAAGCATCTATAAGGAGAAGCACTGTCGACATTTCGGGCCGAGACCCTTCATCAGGACTAACTGAAAGGATAGATAGTAAGAGATGCTTATAGATGCTGCCTGGCCTGCTGCGTTCCACCAGCATTTTGTGTGTGTTGCTTGAATTTCCAGCATCTGCAGATTTCCTCTATGAAACTATGTAAAATGGACAAGTAACTATGAAAATGGACAAGTGAGAGCCAGTGGATGTAGTGTACCTGGACTTCCAGAAAGCTTTTGATAAAGTCCCACATAGGAGATTAGTGGGCAAAATTAGGGCACATGGTATTGGGGGCAAAGTACTGACATGGATTGAACATTGGGTGGCTGACAGGAAACAAAGAGTAGTGATTAATGGGTCCCTTTTGGAATGGCAGGCTGTGACCAGTGGGGTACCACAAGGTTCAGTGCTGGGACCACAGCTGTTTACAATATACATTAATGACTTAGATGAAGGGATTAAAAGTAACATTAGCAAATTTGCTGATGACACAAAGCTGGGTGGCAGTGTGAAATGTCAGGAGGATGTTATGAGAATGCAGGGTGACTTGGACAGGTTGAGTGAGTGGGCAAATGTATGGTAGATGCAGTTTAATGTGGATAACTGTGAGGTTATCCACTTTGGTGGCAAGAACAGGAAGGCAGATTACTATCTAAATGGAGTCAAGTTAGGAAAAGGGGAAGTACAACGAGATCTAGGTGTTCTTGTACATCAGTCAATGAAAGCAAGCATGCAGGTACAGCAGGCAGTGAAGAAAGCTAATGACATGCTGGCCTTTATAACAAGAGGAATTGAGTATAGGAGTAAAGAGGTCCTTCTGCAGCTGTACAGGGCCCTGGTGAGACCCCACCTGGAGTATTGTGTGCAGTTTTGGTCTCCAATTTTGAGGAAGGACATTCTTGCTATTGAGGGAGTGCAGCGTAGGTTCACAAGGTTAATTCCCAGAATGGCGGGACTGTCATATGTTGAAAGATTGGAGCGACTGGGCTTGTATACACTGGAATTTAGAAGGATGAGAGGGGATCTGATTGAAACATATAAGATTATTAAGGGATTGGACACACTGGAGGCAGGAAGCATGTTCCCGCTGATGGGTGAGTCCAGAACTAAAGGCCACAGTTTAAGATTAAGGGGTAGGCCATTTAGATGCAGAAAAACTTTTTCACCCAGAGTGGTGGATATGTGGAATGCTCTGCCCCAGAAGGCAGTGGAGGCCAAGTCTCTGGATGCATTCAAGAGAGAGTTAGATAGAGCTCTTATAGATAGCGGGGTCAAGGGATATGGGGAGAGGGCAGGAACAGGGTACAGATTGTGTATGATCAGCCATGATCACAGTGAATGGCGGTGCTGGCTAGAAGGGCCGAATGGCCTACTTCTGCACCTACTGTCTATTGTCCTCGTGTTTGTATCTTCTCTTATTGAGTCAGTATAATATCAGCTTCCGGAACCCACCTAAGGTTCATTGACTGAAATGCTACCGTTGTTTTGTCACCCCATCTGATTATTTCGAGCATTATTCCAGTCTGATAATCTTTTGATCATGGGACCACCTAACTGCACTCTCCCACAGAAGCAGCCGTGACCCTGCTGGTTGGATGTCAGCTTTCTAACCAACTGCTCTGCTGATTATCAGTGGCCCAACTGGTAACCAACGGCACAGATCCCAGCTCTCCTGAAGACTCACTTTCATTGCTTCTTTTCACTTCCCCTATTCCATGACAAATGTGCCAAGAGAGTTAAACAGCCCTTCAGACCTTCATGTAGATGCCGACCATTTACATTGATGGCATTATATCACAGTCCTATCAGCTCCCCTGGGATTCCACCACTCACCTACACATTAGGGGCAAGCCAATTAACCTACCAACCACATGTCTTTGGGATGTGGGAGGGAACTGCACGATCCAGGGAAACCATCGGGTCACAGGGAGAATGTGGAAACATCCACATAGGTGACAGCAGAGGTCACTATCGAACCTGGGTCTCTGGTGTGGAGAGGTAGTGTCTCTATCCACTCTGCCACTGCAGTGCCCTAATCACTCCTCCTTGTCAAATGTTCCTAGGCACAGATTTTTTTTGTGCAAGCAGAGCTTCTTTCTTCATCAAATTGCTTTCTTCCAGAAAATATTTGCCCAAAATTATTTCAGTTCAGGGGTTAAGAACAAAATAATACTTCAGTTCAGCCTGTTAACTGCACACTGGAAGGGCCTCTGAGGGTCAGATGGAAGGCATGTTCAGGGGATCATGAACAGAGCCAGCTGTTCCATTAATGATGCACTTACCATTCATATACCTTTGACCCTCAGAATTTCTTCCACTTTCTTTGGCCACAAGCTGAATGAAAGCAACTTTTGAGTACAGTCTGCAGATTGACAGATGCAGAGTTGTGGGGAATGGGAGAAGGGTCTTCATTATTCACAAGGCTGGTCAATAGACACTAAGGAAGTAGCAGCTAGAAGTGCTAAGAAATACTCTGTGTTACGCATTCAGTGTTCAAAAGCATTTAACATTGACCCAATTATTGTGAAGGACAGATCTTTATGAACAAACCCAGGGAGTAGAGTGAATCAGTATAGTAGAACATAGGGCTTGACCATTTTTGTAAAATTAACTTTATTTGTCACATGTAATCAGAACTTCAAAACATACAATGCAGTGTGTTGTCTGCGTCAAATCAAATCAGTGAGGATTGTGCTGGGCAAGTGTCACCGTGTTTCCAGTGCCAACATAGCATGCCCACACTCACTAGTCTTAACTGTTCATTTTTGGAAGGCAGAGCACCCAGAGGAAAGCCAGGTGGTCACTGAGAGAAACTACTAACTCCTAACAGATGGCAGAATGAAGCTGGGTGGCTATAATGCCAGTACACTAACCACTATGCTGCTGTGCCAAGCATTGTAAAAGATTCAATTAGTATTAAAGGTCATCACCATATTGTACAGAAATAATTCAGGTCGAGGTCTCTACTTATGAGATCAAATAGTTTCTAGCAGAGGGCATGTGCTGAGATGTTTGTACAGCTGGGTGAGTCTCGAATGAGAAGACAGCAGAAGATGTGGTCATTTAAAACTGAGCTACGTGGGAATTTCTTTTGGCAGAAGGGTAGTGAATGTATGGAATTGGGCATGCTATGTTGCCTGAGAGAGTGATGGGGGCTGGATCAATTCAGATATTTAAAGTAGTGGAGACAAGTATACAAAAGATCGAGGAATTGAGGATATTGGGAACTAGCATCGAAGAGGAGCTGAGACTGGGGCCAGATCAGTGTGATCATACCGAATGACGGGGCCAAGTGATCTCCTCTTCTCCCTGTTCAAACTGTTTTGTGTCTTGTGTCAGGAACAATGGGGTTTAGGAACTGCTCCATACTGCATGGTCTGAATGTGTGTCCAGAGCCTCCTCTGTGGAGGAACAGTCTCAATTAATATTAGATGAACACTTTGGAAACAATAACTAGTGTGTAAATAAGTTATTATTTGGAGAAGATCTTGGACCTTTCATCTACTTTCAGCAGGATCAGGACTTCTCCTTGGAATCACAGTGAGTCTCATCCTTTATACTGTATGTTGGGCAAGGTAAAGTGATGTCTGAGATTTATTCTCTGATAGAATAAATCTCTGCACACTGCTCCACATTTGACATAAGTTAGTTGGAAAAGATATCCAAGGCCTACACCTTATTGGAGAACCTGCTGATGGGACTTCTCAATGTTTAGTGCTTGGTAAGACTTCAAAGTGCTCTCTATCACAAAGGAGCAACACCTGTACATAAGTTGCTTCATATAAAACAGGACCTATCCATGCCTGGGACTCTCTGTGTATTGTAATGCTTTGAAGTTACAAATCATAGCACATTATCCCAGCAACAACTTACTGTTCATTTCCATGGATGCTACCTGGCCTATTGACTTCCTCCAGCATTTTGTGTGTGTTGCTTTGGATTTCCAGCATCTGCAAAGGTTCTTGTGTTTATATTATTGCTACCTCCTTTACCTTAAGCTCCCTAATCAAATCTTGTTCATTACATAACACACAATGCAGAATTGCCTTCCCCCAGTGGACTTAACCAGAAGCTGCTCTATAAAGCCATCTCGCAGGCAATCTACAGATTCCCACTCCTGGGATTCAGCACCAACCCGATTCTCAAATCTACCTGCACATTAACATCCCCTATCATTATTGTAGCATTGCCTTTTCCATCTCCCGTTATAATATGCATCCCAGACCTGGTACTATTTGGAGGCCTGTATGTACTCCCATCAGGGTCTTTTTACCCTTATAGTCTCTTCAATCTACTCACAAGGAACCTACTGCTTCCAAGCCTATGTCACCTCTTTCTAAAGATCGGATTTTATTTTTTTATCAACAGAGCCTACCCACCCTCTCTGCTTACCTGTCTGTCTTTTCAATACCTTGAAAATTAAGCCTTGAATAGTAAGCAATATTAACCTACCAACTATGATCTTTCAACCACAGCTCAGTGATGCCCATAATGTCGCACATGACAATCTTGAAATGTTCTACCAGATTCCCTACCTTATTTTGTATACACCAGTTCTGCATTTATCACTCTTTTTGATTTTGCCCCCATGTTACATTTCAACTCATCCTACTGACTCTTAAGAAAAGACATCTGCAGCAGTTCCTGGCTTGTTGAAAGGCTCAGTCTGGTATGCAATTGAGGGGAATTTCCATGGGATAGGACCGGGAAATGTTATGGTTCCTCCATCTGCAGGGTCAGCAAAACACAGTTTCAGAGGAGTTTTCAGGAAATAATCTGGGCAGAGTTCTAGGTCTGTGCCTGTGAAATGGGGTCCATTGATTCCCAGTTCAGTGTCTATGAACTGGGGTCCATTCATCCCCAGGTTGGTGTCAATGAACTGGGGTCCATTCATTCCCAGGTCTGTGTCTATGAACTAGGGTCCATTCATTCCCAGGTCTGTGTCTATGAACTGGGGTCCATTCATTCCCAGGTCTGTGTCTATGAACTGGGGTCCATTCATTCCCAGGTCTGTGTTTATGAACTGTGGAACATTGACTCCTGGATCTGTGTCTATGAGCTGGGGTCCATTGATTCCCAGGTCTGTGTTTATGAACTGTGGTCCATTGATTCCCAAGTCTGTGTCTATGAACTGGGGTCCATTGATTCCCAGGTCTGTGTCTATGAACTGGGGTCCATTCATTCCCAGGTCTGTGTCTATGAACTGGGGTCCATTGATTCCCAGGTCTGTGTTTATGAACTGGGGTCCATTGATTCCCAGGTCTGTGTCTATGAACTAGGGTCCACTCATTCCCAGGTCTGTGTCTATGAACTGGGGTCCATTCATTCCCAGGTCTGTGTCTATGAACTGGGGTCCATTGATTCCCAAGTCTGTGTCTATGAACTGGGGTCCATTCATTCCCAGGTCTGTGTCTATGAACTAGGGTCCATTCATTCCCAGGTCTGTGTCTATGAACTGGGGTCCATTCATTCCCAGGTCTGTGTCTATGAACTGGGGTCCATTCATTCCCAGGTCTGTGTTTATGAACTGTGGAACATTGACTCCTGGATCTGTGTCTATGAGCTGGGGTCCATTGATTCCCAGGTCTGTGTTTATGAACTGTGGTCCATTGATTCCCAAGTCTGTGTCTATGAACTGGGGTCCATTGATTCCCAGGTCTGTGTCTATGAACTGGGGTCCATTCATTCCCAGGTCTGTGTCTATGAACTGGGGTCCATTGATTCCCAGGTCTGTGTTTATGAACTGGGGTCCATTGATTCCCAGGTCTGTGTCTATGAACTAGGGTCCACTCATTCCCAGGTCTGTGTCTATGAACTGGGGTCCATTCATTCCCAGGTCTGTGTCTATGAACTGGGGTCCATTGATTCCCAAGTCTGTGTCTATGAACTGGGGTCCATTCATTCCCAGGTCTGTGTCTATGAACTGGGGTCCATTCATTCCCAGGTCTGTGTCTATGAACTGGGGTCCATTCATTCCCAGGTCTGTGTCTATGAACTGGGGTCCATTCATTCCCAGGTCTGTGTTTATGAACTGGGGTCCATTGATTCCCGGATCTGTGTCTATGAGCTGGGGTTCATTGATTCCCAGGTCTGTGTTTATGAACTGGGGTCCATTGATTCCCAGGTCTGTGTTTATGAACTAGGGTCCATTGATTCCCAGGTCTGTGTCTATGAACTGGGGTCCATTCATTCCCAGGTCTGTGTTTATGAACTAGGGTCCATTGATTCCCAGGTCTGTGTTTATGAACTGGGGTCCATTCATTCCCAGGTCTGTGTCTATGAACTGGGGTCCATTCATTCCCAGGTCTGTGTCTATGAACTGGGGTCCATTCATTCCCAGGTCTGTGTCTATGAATTGGGGTCCATTCATTCCCAGGTCTGTGTCTATGAATTGGGGTCCATTCATTCCCAGGTCTGTGTCTATGAACTGGGGTCCATTCATTCCCAGGTCTGTGTCTATGAATTGGGGTCCATTCATTCCCAGGTCTGTGTCTATGAACTGGGGTCCATTCATTCCCAGGTCTGTGTCTATGAACTGGGGTCCATTCATTCCCAGGTCTGTGTCTATGAACTGGGGTCCATTCATTCCCAGGTCTGTGTCTATGAACTGGGGTCCATTCATTCCCAGGTCTGTGTCTATGAACTGGGGTCCATTCATTCCCAGGTCTGTGTCTATGAACTGGGGTCCATTCATTCCCAGGTCTGTGTCTATGAACTGGGGTCCATTCATTCCCAGGTCTGTGTCTATGAACTGGGGTCCATTCATTCCCAGGTCTGTGTCTATGAACTGTGGTCCATTGATTCCCAGGTCTGTATCTATGAACTGGGGTCCATTGATTCCCAGGTCTGTATCTATGAACTGGGGTCCATTCATTCCCAGGTCTGTGTCTATGAACTGGGGTCCATTGATTCCCAGGTCTGTGTCAATAAAATGGGAACAATTGATTCCTAGATATGTGTCAATAAAATCGGATCCAATGAGACAGGGAAAGAACGGTAGGGTACAGGAACCGTGGTGTACAAAGGCTGTTGTAAATCTAGTGAAGAAGATAAGAAGAGCTTATGAATGGTTCAAAAAACTAGGTAATGATAGAGATCTAGAAGTTTATAAGGCTAGCAGGAAGGGGCTTAGGAATGAAATTAGGAGAGCCAGAAGGGGCCATGAGAAGGCCTTTGCGGACAGGATTAAGGAAAACCCCAAGGCATTCTACAAGTATGTGAAGAGCAAGAGGATAAGATGTGAGAGAATAGGACCAATCAAGTGTGACAGTGGAAAAGTGTGTGTGGAACCGAAGGAGATGGCAGAGGTACTTAATGAGTACTTTGCTTCAGTATTCACTATGGAAAAGGATCTTGGTGATTGTGGGGATGACTTGCAGTGGACTGAAAAGCTTGAGCATGTTGATATTAAGGAAGAGTATGTGCTGGAGCTTTTGGAAAGCATCAAGTCATAAGTCACCGGGACCGGATGAGATGCACCCCAGGCTACTGTGGGAGGCGAGGGAGGAGATTGCTGAGCCTCTGGCAATGATCTTTGCATCATCAATGGGAATGGGAGAGGTTCCAGAGGATTGGAGGGTTGCAGATGTTGTTCCTTTATTCAAGAAATGGAGTAGAGATAACCCAGGAAATTATAGACCAGTGAGTCTTACTTCAGTGGTTGGTAAGTTGATGGAGAAGATCCTGACAGGCCGAATTTATGAACATTTGGAGAGGCATAATATGATTAGGAATAGTCAGCATGGCTTTGTCAAAGGCAGGTTGTGCCTTATGAGCCTGATTGAAGTTTTTGAGAATGTGACTAAACGTTGATGAATTTGGAGCAGTAGATGTAGTGTATATGGATTTTAGCAAGGTATTTAGCAAGGCTTATTGAGAAAGTAAGGAGGCATAGGATCCAAGGAGGCATTGCTTTGTGGATCCAGAACTGGCTTGCCCACAGAAAGCAAAGAGTGGTTGTAGATGGTCATATTCTGCATGGAGGTTGGTGACCAGTGGAGTGCCTCAGGGATCTGTTCTGGGACTCTTCATGATTTTTATAAATGACCTGGATGAGGAAGTGGAGAGATGGGTTAGTAAATTTGCTGATGACACAAAGGTTGGGGGTGTTGTGGATAGTGTGGAGGGCTGTCAGAGGTTATAGTGGGACATTGATAGGATGCAAAACTGGGCTGAGAAGTGGCAGATGGAGTTCAACCCAGATAAGTGTGAGGTAGTTCATTTTGGTAGGTCAAATATGATGGCAGAATATAGCATTAATGATAAGACTCTTAGCTGTGTGGAGGATCAGAGGGATCTTGGGGTCAGAGTCCATAGGACACTCAAAGCTGCTGCGCAGGTTGACTCTGTGGTTAAGAAGGCATATGGTGCATTGGCCTTCATCAACCATGGGATTGAGTTTAAGAGCTGAGAGGTAATGCTACAGCTATATGGGACCCTGGTCAGACCCCACTTGGAGTACTCTGCTCAGTTCTGGTCGCCTCACTACAGGAAGGATGTGGAAACCATAGAAAGGGTGCAGAGGAGATTTACAAGGATGTTGCCTGGATTGGGGAGCATGCCTTATGAGAATAGGTTGAACGAACTCGGCCTTTTCTCCTTGGAGTGACAGAGGATGAGCAGTGACCTGATAGAGGTGTATAAGATGATGAGAGGCATTGATCGTGTGGATAGTCAGAGGCTTTTTCCCAGGGCTGAAATGGCTAGGACGAGAGGGCACAGTTTTAAGGTGCCTGGAAGTAGGTACAGAGGAGATGTCGGGGTAAGTTTTTTACGCAGTGAGTGGTGAGCGCATGGAATGGGCTGCCGGCAACAGCGGTGGAGGCGGATATAATAGGGACTTTTAAGAGACTCCTGGATAGATACATGGGGCTTAGAAAAATAGAGGGCTATGGGTAAGCCTAGGTAGTTTCTAAGGTAAGAACATGTTCAGCAGATCTTTGTGGGCCGAAGGGCCTGTATTGTGCTGTAGGTTTTCTATGATCCATTGATTCCCAGGTCTGTGCCTATGAAACAGGGTCCATTGTTTCCCAGATGTGCGTCTATGAAATGGGGCTCACTGATTCAGGGCTGGCATAGATAACAGATTCCCCACACTGAAGGAGAATGATAGGTTGTTATGACATTCCAGTAGTTGGATAGTTAATGTGTCTGTTTCTTAAATATTCTAAAACTCTTAAAGTTACTCGAATATCTATAATTCCCTGGTAAGACTTGAACTATATATTAGAACAAATGTTCCAGAGCTGGTAGTAACCTAGTCTCTACTTGATTTTAACCCAATGTTCTGTATGGTTTATCTGTCAAACAGAAAGTAAGTATGCAAAATTATGAAGGGTAAAGATGGTGTAAATGCAAGCAGGCTTTTTGACTGAGGTTGAGTGAGACTACAACTAGAAGTCATAGGTTAAGGATGAACGGTGAAAAGTTTAAGGAAACATGAGGGGAAACTTCTTCACTCAGAGGGTCATGAGAGTGTGTAACAAGCTGCTAACACAGGTGGTGCTTGCAAGCTTGATTTCAACGTTTAAGAGAAGTTTGGATAGGTACATGGATGGTAGGAGTATGGTGGGCTATGGTCCCGGTGCAGGCAGTTTAAATAGCTTGACATGGCCTAGATGGGCCAAAGGGCCTGTTTCTGTGCTGTACTTTTCAATGACTATAATTTGTCTTGATTTTCCCATTGGTTGTTTGTCAATCTTTATGTATAGTTTTTGCAAATTCTATTGTATTTCTTTATTTTCCTGTCAATGCCTGCCTGCAAGGAAATAAATTTCAAGGTAGTATTTGATTACACATCCCTACTGTGATAATAACATTTATTTTGAACTTTACGTTGATATTTTTTAGTTTCTTGAATTGAATTTTGGAGGAAGGACTGAGAAGGCAAAAAAGGTAAAGCAAGTTAATGTTGTCAACCGAGTTGGATGTTGGTGTTTGAGGAAGGGGAAAGACAAACTTGTGTTGTTTTAGTGATAAAGCTTTAGCTTAATTTGTAAAGTTGGTAGGCTTTGAAGCAAAGGAGGGGTTGCTACTCGAATGCAGACTCACAGCTTCTGAGATTCTAGGACTGATAAGGTTGGAAAGAGTATCAAAGAAATTCAGCAGGTGGATACATAAAACACTTTCCTGCAATATCAACACAGGAATTACATATTGTTTGTTATTATTTGCCGACAATCTGACGAGAAAGCAGAGTTCATAAACTCAGGAAATTGTGCTTCCTTCAGCACGGCTAAAGATGAGGATAGTTGAAAAAAAACTTGGTGCCTGTTTTATGCTGATTAAAACTCCAGTCATTATAGCAGGAGTTCATGGTCATAAATGATTAAAATATCAGTGTCTGGTTCATGCTGACTTAAACACAAGTGTTTTAAAGCATAGAACAGGACAGCAATGGGAACAGGCCTTTCAGCCCACTTTATCTGTGCTGACCATGATGGAATTTTAAACCAATCCCATCTGTCTGTAGATGGTCCTTATCCCTCCATTTTTGCATGTTCATCTGTCTAAGACCTGCTTAAATGTTACTGTGGTACCTCCATCCACCATTTCCACTGGCTGTGCGTTCCGGGCACCCATCACACTGTGTGTAACAAACTTGCTCCCAAATCTCCTTTAAACTTTCCCCTCCCATATTTGACATTTCCATCCAGTGGAAAAGACTCTGACTATCTACCTTATCCACGTCTCCTAATTTTATAAACTTCCATCCAGCATTGAAGTTGGCCTCCAGCATTCCAGAGAAAACAATCCTAGTGTGTCTAACCTGTATTTACAGCAAATGTTCTTTAATCCAGGCAGCATCCTGATGAACTGCTCCTTCTCTAAAGACAGGTCTGGGCAACCAGAACTGCATAATATAGCCTAACCAAAGTTTTTATGCTGCTGCAATCTGACTTCCCAGCTTCTATTCTCAATGTCCTGACTGATTAAAGAAAATAAAGCAAGCCCTCTTTACCACCCCATCTACTTGTGCTGCCACTTTTTGGGAACTATGGACATGTATCCGAAGATCCCCCGATTATCAATGTTCCTAAGGGTCCTGCTTTCACTGGATACACTTACATTTTACATACCAATGGCTCAAACTTCTCCAGATTAATTACCTTCTGTCATATTTCAAATTGATCTATCTCCTGTTGTATCCTCTTTCCACAACTCCACCAATTTTTGTGTTTCCTACAAACTTAGTAATCAGCCCACCTACATTTTCATTCAAATCACTTGTGTATGTCAGAAGCAACAGAGATTCCAGCACCAATCCCTGCAGAACACGTTGGTTACAGACCTGCAGTCGAAATGATATCCCTCTGTCTCCTCTGGGCAGGCTGGGTTTGAATCCAGTTTACGAAGTATCGATATGCCTTATAATTTCTGGTTCAGCCTTCCACAAGGGTCCTTGTCAAAAACTTCACTAAAGTTCATCCTTCCTTTATCAATCATCTCCATCACCTCCTCAAAAGTCTCAATGAAGTTTTTAAAGATATGATCTCCCTGCTCAAAGCCACACTGACTGTCTCCAATAAAGTCCATACTTTTCCCAGATATGTGTAAATCCTCTCCCCAAGACTCTTCTCCAATAATTTCCCTACAATTCAAACTAAGTGCATCATCAGGGTACATATATGTCACTATATACTGTAGAACCCTGAGATTCAATTTCTTGCAAGCATTTTTACTAAATCAATAGAATCAATGAAGGACTGGACCCAACAGGGCAGACAAACAACCAACGTGCAAAAGACAAACTGTGGAAATACAAAAAAGGGAAAAAGCAGATGATTATAAATAAATAGGCAATAAATATTGAGAACATGAGATGAAGGGTCTTTGAAAGTGAGTCCATGGGTTGTGGGAACAGTTCAGTGAAGTTGATCAAATCCCACAGCACCAGGTTCAGGGTCAGGGTCAGCTGCTTCCCTTCAACCATTGGGTCTGGTACTGACCTGCACAATCCCAAAACTACCTCAACAAATGGAAAGTGTATTAAATGAATTAGCAGTCTGTAAATTCCTGGTTAGCCTTTATTGTCCTTCTTAATCAAAAAAATAACATTGGTTATTACTCTGGGTCCTCACCTACGGTGAAAGAGGATCTCTATCAAGGCCCCAGCAATCTCCTCAATAACCTGGAATAGGCCCTGGAGGCTTATCCACTTCAACGTTTTTCAAAAAGCCCAGCACCTCCTCCTCCTTGATCTGGACATCAGCGTATCAGCATACCCCTCCCTGATCGCACGATTCTCCATGTCCTCGTCAGTGCATACCTTTGCAAAGTACTGTACTCAGCCTCTAACTCCAGGCATGAACTCCCTCCTTTGTCCTTGAGTCGTCTTAACCTCTACACTCTACCCTCTTGGTTTTAATGAGTGTATCAAATGACTTGGGATTATTTTTTAATCCTACTCACCAAGGACATTTCATAGTCCCTTCTAGGACTCATGATTCCTTGATTAAGATAATTAAAACATTACTGGTGGTTACAGCTGATTACAATAATAACCTGGTTTTAGTTTATTAAAACAGTAGATCCCAGTAAAAGATTATTCAAACATCATTGCCTGGTTAATGCTGACTAAAACTTCCATGCCCAGTTAAACCTAATCAAATCATCAGTGCCAGGTTATAGATGGTTACAACATCAGTGCCCATTTATGGATTTCAGCCACTTTAACTCTAGTTCTGTGTTGAAAACGTTTTTTGAAAAGGTTTAGATGTGTTTAGGGTTGATTTGTGCTCCAGACATTTAATGGCTGGGTCAAGTTGTGTTCAGGATCTGCTCCACATGAGCAACAGGGAGCTAGATGCTGTGTAGTACATTGGCCAGAATCGTCAACTGTTACTCTTGATGCTGCCTGGCCTGCTGAGTTCCTCCAGCATTTTGTGTGTGTTGCTGGGTTGTACAAATTGTTCTGTGCTCGACTGGCTAATTAGTGTCTGGACCTGCTTTACATTGGAAAGGAATGGTTAACACCTTGGACTTTCTCCTTGATGGTTTCATCCTGGCTTGGCACAGCAACTCCAATGCACGAGAGTGCAGAGAGTAGGAAACACAGCCCAGTCCATCACAGGCACAGCCTTCCTCATCATTGATACCACTTACAGAGGCACAGCCTCAAAAATAAAAAAAAAATCCATCAGCAAGGATCCCCATCATGCTGTTTCCTCACTGTTACCATTGGGCAGGAGGTGCAGAAGCCTTAAGTCCCAGAGCACCAGGCTCAGGGACAGCTACGACAAGAGAAAATCTGCAGATGCTGGAAATCCAAGCAACACACACAAAATGCTGGAGGAACTCAGCAGGCCAGGTTGTATCCATGGAAAAGAGTACAGTCGATGTTTCAGGACTCACAGACAGCTATTTCCCATCAACCACTGGGTTCTGGTACTGATCTGCACAATCCCAAACCTTCCTCAACAAATGGAACAATACAGACCATGCCTTGCGCTCGACCACCATGCACCTGTCCCTGGGTGTGTTTATTATGCACTGAGGTCTTATTGTGCACCGGCCATCTCTGCACCTTCTTGTATGATTTGTGCATAATTCATGTTCATGTGTTATCTGTACCTACGTGCCTGTGATGCTGCTTCATGTACCTCAGAATACTCGTGTGCAAATCAATAAACTCAACTTGACCTGGTTTGGTTATTTAGTTAGAATGAGGTGTGTTAGTGGCCACAGGAGCTTTGTGTTACAAATCTTATGGTCTGGTATCCAGCCTTGTTGTGACTATTAGTCAGGAACTAAACCTGGCCATTGTCTCATTCAGAAGGGCGTCACTTTCTCTGCGCTGGTTCATCACCAACAGCACTCAGCGAACAGGAGCGGTCTGGTCTGCCACCTGTTCCACATTGGGCAGGGCTGGTGCAGTTTTAGGGCTGTTTCTACCTCTTCAATCCATCGACTCTAGATGAGCTGATCTCTGAAGTTAGGCTAATTTAAATAAGGAAGCCTTGTCTCACGGAGTTTGCATACTTTATTCAGTGGAGCGTGAGGGTGAGACGGGGAGATTATATTATCTCCGGCCACTGGCGCACGAAACACGCCTCTGTTCCTGTGATGCCAACTCCGAAGAACGGTGCATTTTTCAGCGGTCTACCCTGGTTGCTATGCCTCCGTTCTCACTTCCACTGCTGTCTCTGGACTAATGTGCCGGCATTGAAGTCTCTCATTGTGAGGAATCGGTGACACGGCCTCAGAAAAGCACGCCAAACACACTGACCCGCTCCAAGATCTTTATAAAGGACCCACACACAAGAAATATCATAAAGATCCTCTTATCAACGTTTAAAAAAATGAAATTCTTTTCATTTAGCAAACAATGAGCTCCCTCTGTTGGCTGAAGGACAATAACTTGTCTCCAACTCGTGTAGCAGTTATAAAAGAGAAACACCCTCTATCACACGGACTCACTCGGCGCGGATCTGCGGGTTGCTCTGGTTCGGCCGGCAGTGGGGCATTTGCCGCTGCGTTCCAGGGGATGTCAGTGGCTGCAGGTACGTCGGAGAGCCTCTCAGGGCCAACAAAGGGACATGAGGGGTGATTAAGGGACGTGTGGAGTCGGGAGGGTCAAAGGAAAGGAGAAGGTGGGCAGGAGCTGGAGCGGAGAGGGCAGGAGGAGGCGGCGAAGGACAAGAGGGGGAATGCTAAGCGGTGGCAGACAGATACAGAGGGAAAACAGGAGAGGGTGAATGAGAAGGGAACGCAATAACTAGAGGGAAGTAAAGAATGTTACGATGGGATGAAAGAGAGAGAAACCCTATCCTAACTCCTCGCGTTCTGAAGCCTAACAAAATCTACCTGGACCCGTCTTTCTCTCAACAAACAAACCTCTGTTTGTTGTAACATCATTAGGTTCCTTCATGGTTTCCAGGAACCTTCGCAATGAGTTATTACTATTTTAGACATTACGCTTTAATTACTTAATGAAAGTAGGTGCTGAGTGCCCGCGCTCAGGGAGCACCTCATTGTTTTAGTGTTACAGACTAAGGTGCAACGTGCGGCTTTTCCACAAAACTATCTTTGACTGCGGCCGTTCTCTCTGACTGTTTGGAGGGCGCTGGAGGGCCGCTCCAGCTGCAAGACCGTGTCAAACTGTTTTGGTGGAACAGTTTTTGGTGAAACTTCGCAGAGTTGGTTCAACAGGTACCTCAGCTCCAGCTCAAATCACGGGAGTGCGGGGTGGGGGAGGCATTGAAGATAAATACAACAGAGAGATGTACAGAAAATAGCGGGTCGGGGAAACAACCAGGAATAAGAATATCTGGGAATTGCCGACAAGGGGTAGAGGATAAAGAAAAAGAGGCGGAAAGGGGCTGGGCGAGAGAGCTGGTAAGAGATAGAGAGAGGGGGAGAGGAGTAGAGAGGGAAGAATGAGAGGCAGAGAGGGTGGAGATAAAAAGAGAGGGTGATGGAGAGAAAGACGCAGAGAGGGAAAGAGTGAGAGAGTACGAAAGGGAGGGAGGGAGAAAAGAATTGGAGAAGGAGAGCAGAAAGAATGGAGGAATGAGACTGAAAGCAGGCAAAATGAGAGGAAGAAATAATGGAGGGGAGAGAGGGAGGAGCAAAGGATTGCAGAGAAGGGGAAACAAAGCGGACAGGTCAAGAGGAGGCGGGAGAGTCCAAAGATAAGCAAATGTTCATGCAGATAAAGGTTTGGAGAGGAGGGTGGGACAAGAAGCCAGGGTGGGAAATAGCAGAGGGAAAGGTGTAGTCAGAAGCCCAGTGGGAAGAGAGGACAAAGGAAAAGCCAGCGTGACTTTGGGGAAGAGATGGTGAGCCCATTGATTGAAAGGCAGCATCATGTGGAGGGAGGTAGGGGCTACTGGGAGGGTGCATGGGGAGACTTTAGGTGGGATTGAATAACAAAGAGCCCATGATGTTGAAGATTAGAATGGTGTGGTTGGAATGCCCTTGGCGTGAGGGATGAGTTGGGCTTCTTTGTCTCCTTCAGTCTCTGAAATTCATTTTCTCTCTCTCCCTCTCTCTCCCCCTCTCTCCTCTCTCTGTCACTCTCTCTCTCTTCTCTCACTTTCTCTCCTCTCACTTTCTCTCTCCTCTCTCTCTCTCCCCTCTCTCTCCCTCTCCCCTCTCTCCCTCTCTCTCTCCCCCTCCCTTTCCCCCTCTCCCCCTCTCTCTCCCCTCTCTCTCTCTCCCTCTCCCCCTCTCTCTCCCTCTATCCTTCTTTCTCCCTCTCCCCTCTCCCTCTCCCCTCTCTCTCTCCCTCTCTCTCTCCCCCGCTCTTCCCCCCTCTCTCCCCCCTTTCTCCCTCTCTCTCCTCTGTCACTCTCTCTCTCTTCTCTCACTTTCTCTCTCCGCTCTCACTCTCTCTCTCCTCTCTCTCTTTCTCTCTCTCTCTCTCTCTCTCTCTCTCCTTCAATATTTCTTCCTTTCCTTTTGCCTGCTCTCACATGCAAATCTGTGGGAACAACAGGATGGTGCAAGCTGGGGAGCATGGGTGGGGCACCTGTTAGGGTGAGTAAAAGACTGTTCAAGAGTGGTTCCCAGAGCAGCCCCCACCCCCACTGTGTTTCTGCTGCATCTCTCTTCATCCTCAGCTCCAGCAATGAGCTCTCCTTCCCCCACCCTTCCCGTTCCCCCTGCAACCTCCCCTCCCATGGTTCTCAGGCTCCAGAAGAAAGGAAATCATTGAACACTGACGGAGGGGTCAGGGAGAAGAGAGAGAGGGGAATGATAAGGACACTGGCAGAGGGAAGAGCCTGAGATGGTGAGGGGTTTCCTCCAGCTGATCCAATTCCCTCCCACATTCCGGAGACGTGCAGATTGGCAGTTGGAAACTTCCCCTAAAGGATACGTGAGTGATCCTGGGGCGTTGATGGGCTTGTGTGGAGAATAGATTTCAGGGAAAGAGTGGAGGAATGGGATTTCTCTGTGAGCTGCCTTAGTCTCAATGGGATAAGTAGCCCTGGAAGAATTGGGGAGCATAATAAGATCCAAAACAAAAAGCATGAAGAGGGAAGAGGGAGGAAAGACAAATGGCAGCAAAAGAGAGACAATTTAGCAGCAGAAAGGGATGGGAGAAAAGTAAGGGAAGCGAGTGTCAGAGGGATACAGCTGGGCTTTCTCCAACAGCCTGTCTGATTCTGGTGTAAGAAGCTGCTTTGTGTCAGATGATCCCTGGTTGCTGCAGAATCCCCCCGAGTCTCTACAGGTCCCTTTGAAGATAGCCTCATACTGGGTATCAGTGAACACCCCCAGGAGTCGATATGAACTCAGCTCTGGTCTGCCCCTGTTTGCAAACTGCTCCATCAAACTGCTGGTCAAAGGAGGATGAAGGAGGGCTCTTGCTGCTTTGAGAAAAGCATTCCTTAAATTCTTTTTAACGTAACAGCTTCTATCTCTGGTAACCGAATCCTTTCCAGTGTGGAGTAAGTCAGCAGAGGGCTCAGCGGCGCACTGGGAACTACAGAGGCACTTGTTCCTCCTCCCATACTCTTTGTTAAACTTGCAGTCACCATGTGCGTCTGCCCGGTCTCCTGCTTTCTTTCTCATTCTGTGTCTCTAACAGTTGGAGCTCTGTTGAAAGCCAAAGCACTGCCACTCATTTCCCCGGCTTCATCTGCCTACCTTGTGCTTGCTCTGAACATCCCTTCTTTAGCCTCACCGTTTGCACTCTCCTCCTTGGTTTGATCCTCTTCATGGAACTCCTCTGCGGGCACGAGGCCAAAGTGGTTTCAACGTGCAGGAAAGGTGGTGGCTGAGGCACCCACCACCAAATCCCCCTTCCTGACGTGCGCCCACCTGGAGGGGTGAGGCGATAAAGACAGAGCCCCCCTGGTGTGGGTGACAGAGCTGGTCACCCCTCTGGAGCTGAGGGAGAGCCCGGATAAAGCTATTTGGATATTGCACCCACTCCACCATCTGAACAACAAGGACATCGGGTCCCATAGAGGCAACCAATACAGAGACCCCAAAAATCGTACTGCAGTTCTCGTTCACTGTCTCCCTCACATCTTTATAACTAATTCTTTTAGCTTTCAACAGGAGTTAATTCTATGGATGTCTCCTAAAGCTTGTCTCTCATTCACTCATTGTAAATGACATACAGGAATCTCCCACACACCAGTGGAGCAGGGGGCAGATCCTCTGCCTCACCAAGCTGGCAGTGTCTCCCTCACATCTTTATAACTAATTCTTTTAGCTTTCAACGGGAGTTAATTCTATGGATGTCTCCTAAAGCTTGTCTCTCATTCACTCATTGTAAATGACATACAGGAATCTCCCACACACCAGTGGAGCAGGGGGCAGATCCTCTGCCTCACCAAGCTGGCAGTAATCCTGACCCTGGGTACTGTCTGTGTGGCGTTTGCATGTTCTCCCTGTGACAGCATGGCTTCCTCCTGGGCGCTGTAATTTCCTCCCTCATCCTGTGAGCTGGTAGATTGACGGAGCATGTGACAGTGCTTTGTGCCTAGTGTGTAGGTGAGAGGTGAAATCTGAAAAGTACTTGGTAAGTAGGCTTACTGTTGTACTGAAGTATGTTGAAAACTTGTCTTGCACACTGTCCATTCATTCCAACAGTGCATTGAGGGAAAGCTGTAACAAGAATGCAGAGTAGTGTTACAGTTACAGAGAAAGTAAATTGGGGGTGGCAGTTGATAGGAATGTGGGGAAAGTTGAAATGGGCGGTTGAAGGTCAGTGGGTCAAAGGCTTGGTTTTGTTTTTATATCTCCACATGACCCTGTTACTGTACACTGACTGCACAGTACTCGCAGGACTGCCAGGTAGTGGCCACACTCCGTTCGACACAATGTAGTTACACTCACCACTCTATCCTGCTCTCACTGCCGCAGCTGGCTCCATTGTACACCACAGTCACAACTACACATTCATTTATTATCACGGGTTTCTTTCACCACACGTTCACTATCACAGATTACATGTATCTGTACAGGTCATATTGGTTGTTTCAGGCAGCTAGGTATGTGTTAAAGTAGAGGGACACTTAACAATCATCTTCAACAAGGTAGAACAAGAGGCTATGCATGTTTGTTTGCAGACATTTAGTCCATAACTTTTGGGAAGCATGCAAAACCTATCAAGTTAAAATTGTGTTGTGTTCCCTGATGACTTTCTATACTGTAGTCATCTTTACATCTCTAAGTTTCTTATAACAAGTTGCTAAGATAACTGATCACATTTATTACTGCACTCAAGTGTTATTACTGAACATCTGTCGCCATTGGCAGCACTGAATATTCAGACCTGCATGCATTGCAGAAGCCAAATGCACTGACAGCTATTTTTTCTTTGTTTTTGTTTGTACAGTTCTTGTGCATCTATCCCTCAGGAAACAATTTACATATTGCACAAAGTTTGCCACTAACCCTAAAAAGATGCGCCAACACAAGTGCACAGTTACAGTAACAGTTTGCATTGAGACCCTCTGGATTCACAGTGAGCAGATTGTAATGGGCGGTGAAGGCAGTCACCAGTTTGTAATGGTTTGTAAGGGGTTAATGTGAACACACAGTCAGCAGTTTGCAATGCGCTCCGACAATTCATGCAGTCTGTGACAAACTGAAGGTGTAACGAACTGAAAAGACAGAGACATGTATTGGTGAACAGATCAAACAACGTCTGTAGAGACGGTACAAGAATCAAAATTTTGCATCAGCTGCCTTTTATCAGAAGCGAAAACACAGATTAAGTAGTTTGTAATGAAAGCTGAAAAGACACACTAGGCAGTTTGTAAATGATTACAATGTTGCATTGGACTGTGTATTCAATAAACGAAAGGATAAAAAGCAATGATTGTCGCAGGATTTTGAAACTGGACAAAGACGACTGAGTTTGTGATCTTGTTTTGTGCTCTCAAAATCCCAACCTTATGGAGCTGCAGAGATGTAAAAAGACAAAACAAAACACTGGAAATTCTTAGCAGGTCAAGTAACGCTTGAGAGAAATAATGTTTCAGGTCATAGGTCCATTGACAGAGCTCTGAATTCTGGCAAGGCGACAATGACTCGAAACACTAACTGTTCTTCTCTCTCCACAGATGCTGTCTAATCCACCAGGTGTTTCCAGCTTTCCCTGTTCCAATGTCTGATTTCTAGCGCCTGTACATTGTGTCTCTGATTGACCATTCGATAATAGAGCCACTGCTTGTTTTCCAGATGTTCACTGAAGCTGCACGCCACTCGCACACTCTGAAACCGGGGAAAGACTACCATGGCGTACCCCATCCTACCCAGCAATGCCAGCGGACCCCAGTGCACTGAGGAGAGCACCGAAGAGAACCTGTTCTTCTCCTCTTTCTACGGGGTAGTGTTTGTGCTGGCGTTTGTGGGCAACATCCTCGCAGTGTGGGTCTTCTCCTGCGATAACCACACCAACACCACCACCAACATCTACCTGATGCACCTGGCCGTGGCCGACCTGTCCTATGTGCTCATTCTCCCCATGAG